>NC_086449.1:415694797-417087297 GCF_028390025.1 Pseudophryne corroboree | reverse complement strand
TTTCCAATTAACACTCACTAAGTAGAAAAATGCTATAAGTACATATAGGTATAAACGGTACACACTATTGGTTGTTTCTTTTTCTCTTTTGCATATTACTGTGATGATATTGGTCTGAGGACCGAAGATTCCTATCTGAGATAAGTGCTTGTCCCATTTTTTTTCACTAAATTTCATTCTATGTCCCCACCGTTATTTTCTGGGCATTATTAGGCGCCGATTACTTCTATTTTTTACACATTCTAATCGCCATAATTTGTTATCAGCTGCCACCCATGTTTGTGAGGAATGCATGTGAAAATATTTTAATTATAAGAAAATATTTTTATATTTTACTGCAGATTATATTTGATCCACATGAGCGCACACTTATACATTTTGACGATATATATATATATATATATATATACACACCAATCGCCGGCACTCGGTCTGCCCCAGTGGGCTACCTTGCTCTGGTGCCCTCCACTAGGGTATTAACCCCATCTACATACGGCAAAGAATGAGGCGGCACTCAGAGGCTGGAATTGCAAAGTGACTTTAGTGCAAGAGCTGCATCAGCAAATCAACGTTTCGGGGTATTTCACCCCTTCGTCAGGATAACAATAAAGTGCATGAACAAACATATTTATAGATACACTCACCCCTTCCGTCCTCCCCCATGTCTGGCTCCCGCTGGCCGCGCCATTCCGGGCCCGTTCATCCGCCCACCTGGAGTGACCACTTCCGCCGGAAGTGGCGTCACATGGTGACGTCTCGGGTCCCGGACGTGTTACCCCGGTAACGCTGTGAAACAAACAAAGACATGCTTACAGAAACGCAGCTGATAATGCTCCAGAGGGTGTACATATAACTTGATCGTGTAAGAGGACATCTCTAAGTGTCCATACATACTGTGTTAAAAAAATATACAGAAAATACTAAAAACAACAACCATAGTGTAAAAACGGGTGCAAACAAAATACAAAATCTGTGAAATACCGTGAGATAACTCTGAAATATATGTATCTGAGGACAAAGCTGTAAAAATTACTGACTAGCGACCCAACAGATGCTTAGTGAAAAGATGTCAGTATGTGCAAGTTTACACACCCCATGGGATTTCAGCGGCATTAATGTATCACAAAAAATACCCCACAATGTGACATGAATACACTATCTAAAAGCAACATAATACATATTTGGCCCGCAGGCCACATACTCCTTCCTTCTACTACTACTACACCCTAAAAAAATCTAATATCAATAAAACATAACAACATAAAAGCACATGTAAACTCTACACCAAAAGAGAGTCTGTTAACATATTCAGCTTGGTTCAAACTATTTTACTACAGAACGGCTACATATCCTCAGTTCTCTCCCTCCTGTCCATATCAACTGTCGCTGCCCTATAAAAAATTATTGAGGCCCAATGATTCATTGAGCCCCTTGGGTCGTATCGTATCCAGCCTAAAAATCCATCTGGATTCAAATTGAAGCAGCTTGAGGGACCTGTTCCCCCCCCCCCTGATGAACTCAGGTACATGGTCAATCACCCGATATCTTAGGGTTGCCATGCCATGTTTAAAGTTAAGGAAATGGCGGGCTACAGGTTGGTCACTAGACCCGGTGTTAATGGCAGCCCTAATGGCCTGTCTGTGTTGCGCCATCCTTACCTTAAACTGGCATTCTGTCTTTCCTATGTAATAGAGTCCGCAAGGGCACATAATTACATAGATAACGAATTTCGAATGGCAAGAAAGAGGCCAGTTAATAGTGTATTTCTTGGCAGAATGTGGATGTCCAATGACATCACTGGTGGACATATATCTGCAAGTTGTGCATCCAATGCACCTATAGCAGCCATTGGCTCTACTTAGAAAATGTTGCGGGGCCTTTTTCTTAAACTTACTAAGATCAGTTTTCACCACTAGGTCTTTGATGTTTTTGCCCCTCCTGTAGCTTGGCATAATCCTAGTGTTTTTTAAAGATCTCAGGTCAGGGTCCGAGGTGACTAAGGGCCATAGTACATTCGCCCTTCTGCTCGTATGACGACCGTTTGTGTCATATGTTTTGACCCACGGGAGCCTGTCCTTGCCTTTCGGGGAAATCTCATTAGTTAAGAGCTTGCTTCTATCCTGTGATAGTGCTTTTGCTCGAGCTGATTTTAATAGGGGCACAGGGTATCCCCTCTGTAAGAATTTATTCTCCATGAGGTCTAGTTGTTACTCAACATCCTCGGCTCGGCTGGTGATTCTACATACCCGTAAAAACTGGGAATAGGGTAGCCCATGAGTGGCGGGAGTGGGATGGAAGCTGCTAAAGCTTAAAATGGTGTTCCTATCCGTGGGTTTAGTAAATAGGTTGGTGATGATCTCACCATTTTGGATGCTGATGGACATATCCAAAAACTCAATGTGTGTTTGACTACTGTTCATGGTCGAAGTGGCGGTACTTCTCCACAGACCCGGAATTATATATTATTATTTTTTAATTAGCAGACAGCAGCAGCACGTAGGAAGGAGACCGGAGGCCCTGGAGGACTCACGCCTGCACCTGTCACTGGAGCGACCAGAGCCTCCCGCGCTGAGTGGAGAAGATGCCACAGAAGAGGAGTCCAGCAAGCCGCAGGACCGGGGAAGGACATCCAACCTTCGTGGATTGGGACCCTGCAGCAAGGGAGGAGACTGACCAGCGATGTGAGCACCGGCAGAAGACCCCGGCTGGCTTAAAGGAGACGGCACGGGACAGCGGGGAGGATGGCGCAAATCGGGATCCTGCAGCAGGAGAGAAGATCAACCTTCGGAGCGCAGCAAACCACATTGAAAAGGGTACATCCCCAGTGCGGTGCTCTGCATCCCGGGCTGCGCCGAAGATGTGGAGTGTCGGGGGTGACAGAAGCACCACAGCTTGGGGTGAGAAATCACTGCAACCCTTCCGCTGCTAAACTCAACAATTAGTCAATTAAGGGGGTAGGCTCCCCTCACCACAGTGCCCCACATGCCTTTTTAATTAAGGGGGTAGGATCCCCTCACTCTATAATGTGAATTTCGGCTCCTACCGTGTGTTATAATGTGAAAGGGGCGCCAGTACTAGATAGTATAAGGGGTCCTACTACACTGAAGGCCACGCCCCCTTTTCTAGAGTGCACACATAATTGCAACCTTCACTTTTTCATACCCCCCTTCAAAAATTACACTTCGACCACTGCACCTACATCTATACATACACACCCTGACATCTTTATATACAGTGACACCTATTTGTGCAGGAGATGATGATGGTAAGGTGCATGTGGAATTGAAAAGAATGTTCCCAGTATGACCTGAAACAGCTGGTGTGTTATGTTGGCACATCCCATTTTCTGTGTCCAAGCCCCCTTCTGGCCATTTGTGTGCGCACATACTTTCCTTTTGTATTATTATTATAATATTTTTTTTTATTTTTTTTTTGGGAGGGCCATTATTGATCTTGCCCTGGGCTCCAAAACCCCTAGTTACGCCTCTGCTACCTGGAGTAGTGGTGCTACTGTGCGGCATAATTTGAATAATGGAGACTACTGTGCACCGTTATATAAATTGGTATTATTTTCTGGCCACACCCCTTCCCCATGAAGCCACACTCCTATATTTTTTTGCGTGCACCTACGGTGCACACTGACCCTGTTTTGCATAGAGGGGGGGCTCCGATGCCGTTTCTTGCACACAGCGCTAAAATGGCTAGTTACGGTACTGTTGCTAGGTATCCATTTCCCTGGCCCTGAGCAGGTCCCCTTCACCAGATCCTCTCCAGGGGTGAGAGGGTGGGCTTGGACAGGATGAGGGGGGGAGGGGGGCCCAAAGCATTTTGTCGCAGCTGGGCCCACCGCTCGCTAATTCCGCCACTGAACATATTATTGCACATTACCTGCATCCAAAGATGCAGCTACTGTGTGTTCAGCGTACATATCGGAATCTGGCCCTGTGTCCTAACATTTTTACATTAACATAAAAAATGTTCCTTTCTTCACCTGCCCCAATGTGTGTACAATAGCGTTTTTACAGTATTTAATCCCTAACCCTAAACATCACCATAACCACCGTCTAACCCATGGGTCTTCAACCTCAGCCCTTCAGCTCCTGTGGAACTACACATCCCAGCATGCTCTGCCACAGTTTTGTGATTAAGGAATGCTAAAACTGAGGTATGACATGCTGGAATGTGTAGTTCCACACCTGCTTGATGGTCTAACACTGACATGTACTGTCGACATTGTGCCTCCCGACATTCAATGTCTACATAATGACTACATACCAAGATTTAGTAGTTGAATAAACTATTTAATTAAGCTTATCAGGTGGCATGTATCATTCATAATAGACTCATCTAGTTTCTTATCTTTCTGTCTGTTACAGTGTAAAAGTGAAGTACCTTGAAACGGTATCCGGCCTCTAGGTCGACCACACTTAGGTCGACCACTATTGGTCGACAGTAAGTATGTCAATGTGGTTTCTAGGTTGAAAGGGACTCTAGGTCGACATGTTCTAGGTTGACATGACAAAAGGTCGACATGAGTTTTTCACATTTTTTGTGTAATTTTTTTAACTTTTTCATAATTTATGACCCACGTGGACTACAATTGGGAATGGTAACCTGTGCTGAGCGCAGCTAGGCACCTTGCCCGAAGCATGGCGAGCGAAGTGAGCAATAATTGGGGTTCACGGTCACTAACTGGGTTTCACGTGCAATAATTGGGGTTCACGGTCACTGTACGGAGAAAACGACACCAAAAAAAAGTAAAAAAAACTGATGTCGACCTTCTGTCATGTCGACCTAGAACATGTCGACATAGAGTCCCTGTCAAGAACCTAGAAACCATGTCAACCTACTTACTGTCGACCAAGACACTGTCAACCTAAGTGTGATCGACCCTACATACCACACCCCTTTTCCCTTAGGATCTCTGTATTTTTTTTCTCTTTTTTAGGAAGATATGTTATGCTATACAGCATTTAGGATGAATTAGGAAGGGAAAAAAGGGGTGAAGAGAAGGCGAAAAAGTAGGAGGTAGCAGGCATTAATATGAAATACAATGAGAGAGTGTATACAATGGGGGTAATTCAGACCTGATCGCTGCTGTGCTTTTTCGCACAGCAAGCGATCATGTCCAAACTGCGCATGCATGTGCACCACAATGCGCAGGCGCGTTGCACGGGTACAATGCAGATTGCAGCTCAGCGATGGTTTGTGCGATGGATCCGTTAGCACGGTGATCACAAGGAGATTGACAGGAAGAAGGTTTGTGGATGTCAACTGACAGTTTTCAGGGAGTGTCTGGAAAAATGCAGGCGTGTCCAAGCGTTTGCCGGGAGGGTTCCTAATGTCCATTCTGGTCCTGGACAGGCTGATGTGATCGCAGCGACTAAGTCCTGGGATGTGCAGAGACAGTAGCGGCTCTTGCCACGGGCAAGCAGTACTTTTGCCTGGGGCGCCGCTGTCCCAGGGGCACTGATGCCGTGGCAAGAGCCGCTACTAACTAGGATGGCGGCGGCTGTGGTTTTGAAAAGGTCCTCTCCGCGAAGGGAATCTAGACGTGCAGCGAGGTAGCGTCTAGTTTCCCTTCACGGAGAGGACCTTTCTGTGCAGCGCTATGGGAGAGACGTCATGACGTCTCTCCCATAGATCAGAGAAGTGGCGCCGGCTGCGGAGACAGAGTGCAGTGGTCGGGAACAGGAATGGGGCTGGTAAGTATTTTTTATTTTTTTTACTAGGTGCACAGCTACTTGTGGGCACAACTAATGGGGGAACAGCTGCAGGGGGCACACTAAGGGGGGCACAACTACTGGGGCCACAACTAATGGGGGCACAGCTGCAGGGGGCCCATTAAGGGGGGCACGACTACTGGGGCCACAACTAATGGGGACACAGCTGCAGGGGGCACACTAAGGGGGGCACAACTACTGGGGCCACAACTAATGGGGCACAGCTGCAGGGGGCACAACTACCGGGGGCACAGCTGCTTGGGGCACAGCTGCAGGGGGCACAACTACTGGGGCCACAACTAATGGGGTCACAGCTGAAGGGGGCACAACAGCTGCAGGGGGCATAACAGCTACTGGGGGCACAGCTGCAGGGGGCACAACAGCTACTGTGGACACAGCTCTACAGGGTGCACAACGCTACAGGGGGCAAAACTACAGGGAGCAAAACTGACCACGCCCCTTTCCTATGAAGCCATGCCCCCATTTTTTTACACTCGCCGAAGGCGCGCATTAACCCTATTTTGCCATCTCGGGGATGGGGGGGTGGGGGCAAAGGAAACTTTCACCTTGGGCGCCACAAGGTCTAGAACCGTCCCTGTGCAGAGACTGCACAAAATCTGTTTGTACACATGCGTTCGTACACTTGCACATCTAAAATACACTTCCCCTATAGGCGGCGACTATCTGATTGCGGCAGTGCAAAAATCGCTTACTAGTGATCAGGTCTGAATTAGTCCCAAGAGCTTTGGTAAAGTCCTACGTGAGAAAGAAGCATATTCTGGCAATGCTTTGATAAATTATAAATTATTGAAAGTATTGTAGCTACGTGTAAAACGTAAGTCTATTATGTAACACCCCTGTCACCTATCTCTGTTTCTGACAGTTTTGTTTTTTTATTATTTAAATATACAAAAAAACATGGGGTCATGCATACATTTTATGTCCCATGTGTTCAATGAATTGTTTCTGACAATGCTTCCTTTGCAGTGGTGATGAGGTTAGGATTTGTGATTCTCCGCTCTGATTAGATCTCCAAAAAGATAACTTTGTATATGTTAAGCCATGCTTATTCCTGTGCTGAATGACTAATAAATACTAGAGTCATCTATTCCAGATGTTCTTGTGTTAGTCACCATGAACAGTCTTAAGACATTTGCATTACCAGCAAAAAAAAATCACCTTTTTAAAGGTAACTTTAAAGACAAATCAGTGCATGTTGTGTAGAAAAATAGACCACAGACCATAATGACAGCTGATTATAATATCTGTTTATACAATTTAAGACCCTTACTGTTTTATATTGTTACCAGTTTCTGTAAAAAGATGGTATTTTTGCTCCTTTACATGTCCTGCAGACTATAGAGCCAGCTTTTTAGACTTAGCAATAACAAAAACAATGATTCAGAGTGACTCACTTACTAGAAATGAGTTAAAGATATAAACACCATACAAGTGACCTGTAATGCTATTAAGTGTGCATTCAGTGTAATCTATTGGGTTACAGACACATATTACGGTGTATATAGGATGTTGTAAGATTTTACTTTAGGTAATGTGATAATAAGAACATATACTGTATGAGATACCCATAATATTGTTTACAATACAATTGTTTTTAGTGTTACAAAGACATTTCAGGATGTATGGTTTCCTTCCTTGTGGTCAATGAAATGAGAAGAGTAAAAGTATAATTATGAAAAAGACATTTTAACACTAAAAGTTTCTGAATGTAATCTACTGAAAGTAACATATGCATAGCCATTTGGTTTCAGGCAAAAATTTATTTACTCATATTTAACATTTACCGGGATTACATAAAAGGTTTGATGAAATTGAAGTAATGATGTGACTGGATATCAAAGTAATGTTCACAATTATATTGCAGAACCTTCTAAATAGCATCCCAATTTGACATGTGATGGTAGGTATTGTGTGTATATTTATAATAGTTTTATTAGCTGTGTATTTGGTTCCGTACATCATAATTGAAAGATAGTATATTGTAGAGAAGGCAGGAGAGCAAAAAAAAGGCAATGGGAAGCTATATAATTATTCTGTCTTCTACATCTCCAAAATTCCAATGGCTCTCACTGCTTGGGAGAGGAGACAAACCTAACCTTGGAGAAGAACCTAGCCAGCCAACAGAAACAAGTTAAGTGGGACCAAGTAGAGGGAGAGGGGGCTGATTGGACAGAGCAGAGGGGAGAGGGTGGAGCAATGGATAAAGATGGGGTGGGACCAAACAGAGCAAAGGAAAGTAGAGAAAGGGGGGACTGCGGTGACCTAGCATATGCAAAGGTCCCTTTAGTAGCAACAGAACATGAATACTAAGGGAAGGTTACCAATTAGACATAAACAGTGATATGATGTATTATGGCTTTTTTTGAAGTGTGTAAGTGCACTTTATGCAAATCACCACAGCACATTGAGCACTGCATAAACAGAAACATGATTTTACTAACCGGAGACATAACCAACATGGACACAGGGGCACTTCCTGAATATGAGGTGAATGACAGCAATGTCTGCTGTCTATAATTCAGCAAACATCTTTAGTGGAAAAATTCAGGGCCGTAGAAAGCCACAACGGGTCGCGGAACTGAAATGGGGGCATGGGCTAAAAGGGCGCATGTCCACACTTCCTAAATATAATCTGTCACGATCCTAGGCATAGTAATTCCCCTGCCACATGACACCGTTACTGGATACATTTCAACACGGTCACTGCCAGCAGCCAAAGTACAAACGTTTAGCGTATGACCCAAGGCAAACTTATGGCTTGTGCCTGCACCCAGAATTATTAATATTTTGTAATGCCTCTTTCAAAGAGTTCGGTTGGACACACAACAGAAAATCAGAGCTAAAATTAGATCATTTAATTTAAGTATAACACTTCAAAGTTTATGTTACAGAAAAGAAAGTTACAAGATAGAATGATAAAAAGTCTGTCACATGAGTGAAAACAGTTTCAAGAAAAATAAAAATAGGGAGATAAACCCCACTGATCCTAACATATGCAGAGTGGAACGATCAGATGAAGTGAAGCCTCTTCAGATATTCGGGACATTACAGAGCCAGGGTGCTTTTCCTGACTTCCTTCTTTGATAATGCACACTTCGCAGTCTGTGTTTCTAAAATTTAAAACTCAGGCTGCCCATTCAGCCCCCCCTCCCTCTGGAGAGTTTGTTTTAACCCTTCCAAATCCAGAGAAGGTATTGAGTGTTAGTTCATACTGGGCTTCCCAGCCACTCGCTTAGGGGCGAATTTCCTTATCTTCTAATAGCCTTTGAAGCTCTGGCCATGGTTCCTGTGTAAACAAATGGCCAGTTCTGAGCAGACAGACCAGGAAGGGCTTAACATCTTTCTGGCCATAGCTATGATTCTGGGGTATTTAAACTAGGTCTGGTCAGGAGGAATTTCACACCTGAGTAGCCAGTGTGTCTCTGAGTTCTGTGGCTACAATGAAATGCCAGCAGATCAATCAAGCTTCAACCATTTGACATGCAAAGACAGTTATCACACACTGGTACATTGATACATCGATCAGAATATTGATATCACATACATTGATTTTAACAGGCCTATTTCTACTTGAAATAGCCTGGCTCATGACACCTCCCCCTTTAAAATCAGCATGGGAGCAGTGGTACATCAGGCCAGTACTATTCTTCCATTTGTCCTGAGAAGACATTTACAACACATACAATACAGTAGATCACATGCAGTACTTAATATAGTTTTATGGATATAGAGAGGAGGGGATACAATATGCTTCCCTGAAGCCTTCTCTGCTTGACTTGTAATCAAGCTTGGCTTCCTTGACACATAGCAGAGTTCCTGCTGTGCAGGGACTGTTGGAATGACCTTTTCACACAGGATTTATGCATAACCACCCAAAGGCATTTGCAGAGATTGATCAATACAATATTATTTGCAGTTATGCACATTCTGGCATCAGAATGGTGTCCAATTATGACATATTTGATATAAAAAAATGATGCAGGGCCGCTTTGCCACACTGAGGTGAAATTCAAATTTGGGGGGCAGGGGAGGTGCCTGGGAGGGTAACTGCTTCTTACCTTGCTGTCTCTGGGAAGTGGGACTCCATCCTCAGCTGGTGCCATCTTCCCAGTGATATTTGGGAAAGTGGCACATGTGCACAAGAGAGCAAAAATAATCCAGAGTCTTTGATCTAAATGTGTTACACCATCTTCCTGAAGATGTTATTGGGAATATGGTGCTGGCCATGGTGGAGGGACCCACTTCTCGGATGAAAGGGTGCAGCAGGCCCGGGCCCCCCATCTGGCCCCTCCAGCAAGCCTAGCTCAGGGTAATCAGTACTTGTTCCCCCTCTCCCTGAACCATTGGGCTGGAATGTAATACTCAACTGTGTGAACTATTACATCCAATGCTGTATTGCAGCATGTGTTCAAGTTGCAACACAGGACAACCACAGAAAACATTTCAAAAAGCAGCTCTGCAGGCTGCTCAGATAGTCAGGAGCACATCACATGAGCAGTGTCGAATGGTAGAGGGATGGGCACGGACTGTATGAAAGAGGTAATTAGAAGAGAGTGGCTGGTAAAAAGTGAGGAGAAGCAGTGTGGGAAGAGAGGGAGGCTTGAGTGGAGAGGTGCTGGTGAGACAGAGATGTGAACAGTGAAAAACAGTACAGAGCCAAAAAGCAGAGCAGAAGAGACAGACAGAGAGCAAGTAGACACAGTGAAGGACCCAGCCATCTTCAAGAAAGAACATGACCGGGAGATCACAGGGACCAGTGTTATGGGGTGGTGTCAGAGCTCATTGATTATACGGTACAATACAAAATTATAATTTGCCACATATTAAACTAAAGCACAAATTTAGTTCATGAAGATAGACATTCTTATATTGTTGAATAAAGGGCTTTTCATTGTTCAGTTCCCAAACTATTTTGAATCACGGCGCCCTAGAGCATCAGACTATTTTTTATGGCACCACTAGGCCAAAAGTTTCTTACTGAGAAATTTAGAAAGAAATATTAAATTAAGTACAATGTGTCTATATATCATCCTAATATTCAATAGTGTGGTGAGAGACCAGATTTGCTTCTGCTTGTTCACATTTTTATTGATTGACAGCCACCAGCACTGGTTTTGCCTGTTACATTGACAATAAATAATTTGAATTGGTCCTGGAACACCAATCCAAGGCACCCCTGCAAGTGCCCTGAGATAGAGGACTTAGCCAAAGCTCTATCTCTACCAACTGTTTTATTGTCAGGGCCCTCTCCTTTAAATTTCTTGGCCTGCCCTCTACCTAATGGTGTTTTGTATCTCTTGAAATATCTGAAGGCTTAAAACCATACCACAGACTGAACAGTGAAGCCTATACTCACATTGTCCCTATCTTACACTGATCATTATAAAATGCCCAGCAAACAAACTTTCTCACTGCAGTATACTGCTAGATGTATGGACTTTTCAGTCAGTTAGGGGTTAACACTGGCAAATTTGCAGTGCATAGTCACACACTTTCTTAACTCACACAACATATTGGACCCACTTCTGTCAGGCTTTTGTTACTAACACTCCACAGAGACAGCACTGACTAAGGTAATGAAGGATCTGCTAAATCTAAAGGCCATTATTCACTTCTTATTCTCCTTGATCTCTCTGAAGCTTTTTAAACTGTTGACCACTCTCTTTTCTCAAAACATTACAATAGCTAGGTCATCAGGACACAGCCCTTTCTAGGTGCTCATTCTACCTATTGAATCGCTTTTTCAGTGTTCATTTATCTGAATCCACCACCTCTTCGATACCTCTATCAGTTTGAGTACTTCAAGGCTCAGGCTTTTTGGTCCTTCTGCTTTTCTCAATCTATACCACATCTCTTGGCAAACTAATTAGCACTTTCAGATTTCAGTATAATCTATATGTGGATGATACTCAAATCTACCTATCCTCCCCAGATTTGTCACCATCTGTATTGGGCTGTGTCACTGAATGTCTTTCTGTCATTTCATCTTGTATGTAATCTCACCACCTCAAACTTCATATTTACAACACATAAGTAATTATATTTCCACTGGCCAATAAAAGTTACCAATCAGATATCTGTATCACTGTTGATAACGCAACAATCAACCCAACCCCACAGGCTTACTACCTAGGAGTCATTCTTGGCTCTGAACTGTTCTTTGTTCTCCACATTCAATCTGTCTCAAAATCATATTACATACATCTAGGAAACATATCCGAAATACAAGCTTAGTTTACACAAGACACTGCAAAAACTCTAATCCACGTGTGGTACCCCAGAAAGTGGTGTGTGTGTGCCCCTTTAAGAAATTATTTAAAGGTCTGCAGCAGCACAAGATAAGAGAGTGGCACAGCAAGCATTAAAGCAGGGACCCTGGTCTGATCACATGGTCTGGATGCTGACTGCTGATTGGGCAGGGGCATCCTGGTTAAAAGAGAGCCTTGTGGAAGAAAGAGTTTGCTAGAGACAGGAGATGCTAGGATGTATGCTGCATGTGGAGCAGAGCAGGAGCTGAAGACAAGTGCCAGCCATGTGATGCTGGGTGGAGAGAGAAGTGCTGCAAGAGTGCAAGCAGCAGGGTACTGCCAGACAGCCAATTGCCGGGTGAGCGGATGGGTGAGATGCCTCAGCCAGTCCTGAGGAGATTCATGGATGCTGCTGTCATCTTGTGACTGTGAGGAACCATTAAGGACTGGCCCAGCAAGTGAAACCTCCACTTAAAAAGATCTGAGTGAGTACCTGAGTGTTTATGTAACCAAAGCCCCGGGCAAGTTTGATACCCCGTTAAAGAGACCATTATCACCAGTTGTGCAGTTAAAGAGGCACAGATAGCATAGCACCACATTCCATAATCTAAACACCACAATGCCACATTCCACAAGCTGAACACTGCAAAGAGGTTAGTATAGCAACCCTCTTCCCCTCCCACATTGAGACTGTGAAAATATTTAGAACTGAGTTGTGTTACAAGTTCAATATAGACACTCATTCTGAAAGCCTGAGTTTGTGGCAAGTTTAAGTAAAGCCCTGTAAAAGACAGAGTTTGTTCCACTGAAAAGACCGTTATTGTTAAGTGAGTTGACTCTGTCAAGAGACAGTACCATCCCTACACCAGCTACATCCTTTTTGGATAGAACTGTCAACTTCTGACTCTGAAACCAACCAGGATTTCGATACACATCTGTGTGTCAATCCCCCACTAACACATTGTGGCACTGCAGAAGTATACTAGAGCTACAACACTTATTGTCATACCTTGGCTAGGGCAAGATAGAAAGTTAGTGTTTGATATTGTTACATGTGTTTTCCATTACTCTTCTCACCACCACATTATACATTGTTATGCCAATTATCTCCTACCAATATTTTTGATTCTAATTAATATGTTCAACTGTGATTCTAATGATATTCTGCCATTCTTTTGTGATTCAAATTAGTTCTCTTTTGCATACTGAATGCTCCTTCATGGTGTGAACTGTAGGCAATTGTCTTCTCTTTGCTCATTCTTTATGCCCAAATTCTTATTTTTGTGATTACTCAAATTTCATGCCAATTAACCAATCATCATCTTCAATCCAAAGTTCCTAGCAGATTAATAAAAAGACATCCTGTTGGAATTGCTGACTCACTTGAATGCAAGGCTGATTTTACTTGCAAGAGGTACATTGGCTGAAGATCCACTCTCAGTTCCTTCATTGGTTACCGGTATTCTACCGTATTCAATATAAAATACTTTTACTTACATACAAGGCTATTAACCAAACTGCACCAACATACATCTCTTTGTTCATCTCAAAATATCTCCCTACTCCACCACTCCATTCTGCACAATATCTGCCTCTCTCATCCACACGCATTACTCGCTCCCACACAAAATGACAGGACTTTTCTAGGCTGCACCCACTCTGTAGAATACATCCCCATGCACAATAAAGCTCATCTCTAGCCTCCAGACCTTCAAGCATTCCTTGAAATCTCACCTCTCAAGACAAGCTTATCAAAATCCCGGATCCACCCACGTAACCTCCCTATATATATATATATATATATATATATATATATGCATCCTCTTTGTACAGTCCATACATGACCTTACATATTTCTTTCTTTCTTCAATTTCACATCATCCTGACCCTTGGCCAACATTTCTCAATGACCATATCATACAGCCCATTAGGAACCTTGGCCATCTGGCAGGACCATTACAATTGCAGTAGGTAGCACTTATCCTTGTGTATCAATGCCTATTTCCCTATAGATTGTAAGTTTGCAAGCAGGGCCTTCCTAACTCTATGACTGTTTGTTATTACCCAGTTTTGTTCAATTAGTGTTGTTCCAATTGTAAGTAGCAACAGAATATGTTGAGCTATATAAGAACTGTTAATAATTAATAGTATATATATTTGACAAATCAAGAGATCCCACAGCCAATAGTTAAGTAGCAGTAGTCAGGAAGAAGGTCAGGACAGGGGCAAAGACTGTGTATCACATATGCTAGTCAGGTAAAGAAACTGTTACAGTTAGAAAACTGGTAGGATAGCTGCAGCAAGGTTAATGACCTGCACAGAGCTTTTCTAGACACAAGGGTTTCAATTTGGTTCCAGGGTTCACCTGGTGGTTATGTGACCACAACTACAAGTTACAGTATTACAGAAGCTTTTCTTTGCTCCTAGAGGGGAAGCATCTAGAGAGATTATAGGATCAGAAAATTCCACAAAATCTCACAAAGAAAGAAAAGCACTTAAACAGCTGAAATTAGAGAACAACCTTATTATCTAGGCCACAGAAAAAGGGGAAGGAATTGTACTGTTAAATAAAAAGGATTATGAAGCCGAGATTTATAGACAGAATAGAAAGATACTTATAAGAAGTTCAGGGGAGATCCAACTATTAGAATATCTTTACAAAATGAAGGAATTGATATAAAAATACAAATAAGTGACACTTGCCATGGGTGCTAGGTTCGGTCCCAGCTCCGCAAATATTTTTATGGGCGTATGGAGGTGGAGGTGGTGTGAAATAACAACACAAATCGGGTAAACCTAGCGTCCTAGTGGTCTACCTTGATGATATTCTTTTCATCAGGAAATGTGACAGAAATTATCTCAACACTTTCTGTGAATAACTGAATTAATTACGATGGATGGTAACCGGTCACCGCAATTACCAGAAATGGACACAATGATTATATAATGTGATTTTTGGCAGGCAGTGCAGATCCAAACAAAATACTGTTTAACTGGAACATTACAAGGGATGCTCCAAATCTCATGGGTGGATTCTTGGAATGTGTTATGTACTATTGGGAATAAGTAATGGTTAGGTACCTGTTTTAGATGGTTTAGGTACCTGTTTTAAATTAGGTATTTTATGTCTAGTTTTTGGATTTACTTATGAATATAAGAAAGGGGTATAAATTTCCCTGCTTATGGCATTTTCCTTATACCTTGAAAAATATACACTCAAGAATCAAAATGCATTGGTAAGGGAAGACTGCAAACCTTTGGACACCCATCCATGGCCAGGAGAACCTTTTCCAGGGATACTTGATATTTTCTTGTGTCCATTTTCATTTGTCTACCTATGCCAGTAGACATCTCCATCAGGTAGGAGTCCTATTGTCTGTATACAATTGATACACTTGATTGTTATATGCTTATGTGTCTACCTATGCTATACCTATAGTAAACCACATTGTTTAGTAGGAGTCAATTGCTCATTGTTTTTATGTGTTTTTAGTAAATTTGTTATGCAGATTTACACTATGGAGAGTTTCTCCTTGATTTACATGTAAACCAGCGATTGTCCAGTGTGGAAGTGTCCACTTCCATGTCCTCTGGTTGTCTACTATTTATTTGGTAGACCACACATCCTGGTACAAGGTCTTATTATACTCACCAATTCTAGTCTGTCAGAAATACACTATTTGCTGTCCATCTGTCTATTTTCATTTGCGGTATTAAGGAGCATCTCAGTGGATGAACACCAGTGGAGAACCATCTGGGACATTGGAAGGACTGTGTTAATTAATTTTCTAAGTATTTTACTGTGTACACTTTTTGTGTGGTGGTTTCTTTTCATCGCAGAAGCACCAGATTTGTCTGACTGAATCACCTGTCTCAAGCACTTTCCCACCCCCTAGTTTGTGCAATAAACTATGTGCTTTCCACAGTGTCAGAACTACAGTTCAAACAGGTCAGAGTAAATGGCTCCACAAATTTTGGATCTATTTGGCCAAGTATGGATGGTCACCTCTTTTCAGAGTACTCCATATACACTATGTGATTTGCAATATTGTTAATGTCCTTGATTTATTTCTCCAGGGATCCTGTATCATCAGATTGTCCTTCATGCAGTTGATTTGTATATTATTAGTACTGTCACTAGTGCTTTTATTTTTCTCTTCTTTGTGCAATTTATTTTTGTGGATATTTTTGGGGGAATTTTGCCATTTCCATTAGAGTCAGCTATCTATCTGATATTTCCTGCTTTTGATACACCTTTGCTCTACTCTGCTTTTGTTATATTGCCCCTGCCTTCCCCCATACTATCTATATGGGACCAGGTAGATGTGTCACATGCATGCTGACATGGATAGAGAAGGTATGAAAAAGTCCAAAAACATGTCAAATAAAAAAAAACCTGTGTCTACCTTTTTTATGTCAACCATTTTTATGTAGACCTTTTACCCTGTCTAACTTTTGACCATGTCAACCTTTTGCACTGTCTACCTTTTTTCATGTTGACCTTTTGACTCTGTCTAATTTTATTCTGTCTAGCATATGGTGTCTATCTATTGTCTGTCTAACTAGACACTGTCTATCATCCGGTTAAATCCAAAACCAGTGAGGCAATTTATACAATACCAAAATGCTCCAAAGAATTAAAACCAAAACCAGCAAACATGGACCAGTGCACATCTCTAATGTGTATATTTGCTTTATATGAATGCACAGAGCAAAGTCCCACAAGATACGCTACACAAATAAGTTTTTTACTCATTGTACAATCAACACCATTTTGTAAAAGCAGAAAGATAATGGAGATCTTATGACATCAATTTGTGACCATTATTGGAAGTAGCAGGATTGAATTTTTTTTAAATAATAATTCCCATTATGAAATGTAAAATGAAGAAGTACAGTATGCTCATTGCATCTCTTTTGTATGGAAACAAAATTACTAAACATTGTCTACGTATTTATAAATGTAATTTAAAACAGAGACAATCAAATAAAATTATATAATATATCTTTCTGCTAATCTCCATTTTTAAGTACAAATCATTGTTTTACTTTTTCAAACAATATCTTTAAAACTTATTTGGCTAAAGAATTAAGATCCTCACAGGCACAATACAGATGTTTCTTGCTATCATAAATCTACTGGGAAATAATAAAACACTCAAAAACATAATAAAGTAAATGTTCTCTCTCTTTTCCCACTAAAAGATATTAACTATAGTCTTAGTGGTGTTTTTGAAATCATATAAATGATTATTAAATTCTTAAACTGATGCGTTTCTGCGGAATAAAAATGAGATAGTCTTGCAAATTAAAATCTGTGCAACCTCTTGAGTAAACGGTACAGTATTCTTCATTTTTGAGTAATTATTACAAAGTTAAATTGATCTTTTATGTATTCCATTACAGGAATGTCTAAACAATGCAGTCACAAAAGATTTTGTACCAGATAATACATAAATATATAAACTTTATTAGCTATAAACAAGCATCTCCAGCATTCCAAATTTTCCTGAACAACCTTTAGTATTTTGGCTCTTACTGAACTATAATCAATGCAGTGGATGCTTAGAGCAATATTTTAGTTTTTCCCAAATCAATTATTTCATTTTTTTAAATAAATCTATTATTGGATTTTTACTGTAATGGTGGAACATTAAATAATGTTAGCTTTTCAGATGAATTAAAAGGTTAAGGAGCTGAATATACATTTTTATAGCATGCTCCCTTTGTCATTACTGCTCCTGTAAAAATAATGTTGAAAACACAAAGAAATGATAATGGGCTTTCAAATCCTGCATCCTTATATAAAGTAATACCTAACAAGGCCCTGTGAGCTTCCAACTTTTGTGAAGGTGACAGTCATTATACTATACATCCCAGAAGCAGCAGCAGAAGTACCCGCATTGCAGCCAGTGCATTGCACCAGGGGCCCGCAGCACTGAAAGGTCCACAGCCGTCATGAACCGTACTAATAATGACACTAAATGACTCACCTGTCAATGTGATCCATGAAGAAGAAGTAGGCGGTCCATCTGGAGGTAAGAAAGGGGGCCAGCAGAGTGTTAGTGAGTGCATTCAATCTCTGCTGTGCCCGCCTCATCTGGAAGAGATCCTTTTCTGGAAGTTTGTGGTGGGTTCTCCCTCCTCCAGGACCAGCCACCCATGTGCTGCTGCTGTACCCAAGAGTAAACCCTATCTTATGTAGAACCAGGAAAGTCCCTTCCATTCAGGTACAGAACTACATGGATAAGATAGTAGGAGAACAAAAATTGGGCATAAAACATACTGTTTATAAATTTTCCCTTTTCTACTAAAAACTGCTAAAATTCAACATATAATGAAATGATGAATGAAACAAGTTGATTTGTTTACCAAATGTAACACCCCATGTGACAGTAGGCAGTGATATAGTGTTCTGTGTGACCTGTTAAGATAGAGAAAGGTGAAGTGATAAAGCTCTGTTTAGAGATGGCCATTGGTGGGTTATCTATGGATGGTCAACATTGATTGTTCCATTGGTTAACATTGATGGTGGGGCCCAACTCCATTCCCCGCAACAAGGGAGCAAAAGCATAGCTACCTGCTCTCCTATCGACGGGGAAGAACCATCGACCATTGGTGGAATATCATCAATGGTTGTTAACCATGAATGACCATCCCTAGCTCAGTATGAATTTTCTGTCAGAGAAAGATGGGCACAGGGAAATACTGAGTTGTGGAAATTTCTATGAGACCAGAGGGAGATAGCTCAATAAGAGTGGTAGGGAGGAAGGGCAGATTTCCTGGGGTTTTACAGTGCCCAAAATTGTCGAAGAGATGGGATGTCACCCCCAATAATGTTATAAAGGAGAAATGCCACATAAAACAGGGGCAAAGAGTCCATTTATGAGTAGGCTACATTAGCTCAGTTATGGAGAGAATGAATAAGAGGCCCAAATAATACCTAAAGAGGGGGAAGCATCCCCACATTAAATTTCCCCCAGCAGTCACTAAAGGGAGGAGGTCACAGCAGATGCACCTTGGCTAAACTAAATAGGAAGATGGAAGCCCCATAATAAAGGGAAAGACGGAGAGAATCATTATGTTAGTGTGTGATGAGGCAGCAGAAAATCCCCAATGTCTGAGAAGTGCTACAGAGGTGTAAAGGTTGAGTGAGAGCTTTGATAAAGAGATGCAGAGCTGTGATCAGTAGATGCCTTGCCGACCAGCCTTGTGAGCTCAGTGGCTCACTGCGCTCGCCATATGTTCTATTCCCACTCTACTAGAGTGGGTTCTATTCCCACTCTAGTAGAAACCTATGGAACTCCGTAGATTACTGAAGAAATGGTTGCAGGGTGTGTGGTGTGGGCTGAGCCCCCCTAGACACAGGAGCTCATGTGCACCAGGCCCCCTTCACCCATTATAGGTACATCACCTGGCAGACTTACTGTATATAAAGCACAATGAGGAGAGCTGCAGAGTAGGAGTGAAAAGCTGCTCCAAGTAACACATGTAGTGTAGCACATGAGCTGAGTTTATGCCTAGTATCTGCAAATGACTGTAGAAGATCAGTGAGAGTCTGATAAAAGAAGAAGGATATGCTTGGAATGACAGGCATTAGCAAGGAGGTGTGTATATATTTCCATTGTCATACCCCAAGTACAGTGCTGGAGTGGAGAAGGAGTTGTAGATTTTTACATTATCATTTATTTTTTGCAACCAAGTAATGTGCTGGAGGCATTATTTTATGAAGAGAATATATTTTGTAACAGTCATTTTATTTACACTGTATGCAACCATATGCTTGCCACGGGTCTGGTATGAAATCTCGATGGTCGGGACCCCGGCGGTAAGGAGACCGATGCCAGAATCTCGACAGCCGGAATCCCAACATCGAGGCAGCGAGTCCCCTCACGGGCTCACTGCGCTTACCATGCTCTGGGCCCAGTAGCGAGCTTGGCTCACCACACTATTATATTCTCCCTCTGGATGTGGCGTGGACCCACCTCCCGAGTGGGAATACCGGACAATTTCCCTGCTGTCGGGATTCCGGCATCAGTATTTCGAATGCCAGATCCCCGCATTTCAGGAAATTAACAGTGTCCTCTTGCCACAGTAGAGGAATGCTTTAACAAGGTTTTGAGCTGTCTACTCCTGCAACTTATACCAGCTATACAATGACAAGGGGTTACGCAAATACAATGAAAACAGCATGTAAACCAGACTACCCATCTTGTAACAGTCACTGTCAACATAGCGACTCTCAATTCATTCTTCATTTGCTAAGTTGCATGTTAGCCTTGTCGACGTGCCTGTACATGCATTCCAGGCTTGACAGGATGAGATTTTCATCTATATCCATTCAGCCAATTGATTTACATAGTATGATTTTTAATTAATAATAAATGATTGACAAAAATGTTATGTTTGTTTCTTCTACAGTTTTGTAGCCTGACAAGTTGCCTCCATTAAATCGGTAACAGTCAGGGGGCTACATTCATGGTCTGTGTACGAAAGTGCATGACACACAAAGTAGCGATTAGTAAACTGCGTTATTACACCCCCACGCACACATGCCCCTGCCCTGCCCAACTCACAGAAGAAGTGGCAGAATGCAGCATGGTGCCTACTTCTGGGAGAACTCTCCAAATTCAAGATTCTTCCAGAAATTTTCATTAGTGGAAAACAATACAGAAATCTGTTCATCTCGACCAAGTTGATGCTTTTATTTGCACTGAACAATGAGGAAAATATAAACCAAAAAAACTATTTTTTGATCAGCAACAATATAACATTAATAGTCTCATTATTTGTTTTGAAAACTTTTATGTGGTATGGTTTTAGTTAAAATAATCAATTCCCTTTTTGGGAGTTCAAAAATTTTGTGAGTGACAAATTAAAGGAGCCCATGTTCTAACATCAATCCAAGCTGTGTCATGGTAAGATAAACACATTCTTCTCTTGATCTCTTTCTCTCTCTTTGAACACTGTGACTTTAGGTAAACTAATTGTGTAGTGCAGTTAGTATTTACATTGCCATGACTAATACACTTACATATTTTACTATTTCTAACATGACAGCTATAAAAAACACTAATCATCTAATGACTACTTTGCAAAGAAAACAGAACACAAGGGGACATATTAAGAGAAATGAGTATACACCATACAAAACTGAACAGTTGAAAGAAATTGTTTCTATGAGAAAAATAATAATAAAAAATAATAATAATTATGTGCTAAGCAGTAATAGCCCCAAATCTTAGCATTGCTGTGGTTGCTCTGTTTTGGTTTGCAGTGTTAGCCCCCATAGCTTTCTACACACTGGACGCAAACAGCGAGGCTTCTATGGAGCTGCAAACTTGTGAAACTTGGCCCCAGTAGGTAACCCCATCTTTTGATAGCATTAGATATTGGAGATAATGGGCAACATAATGCATTTTTTTTAAAACATACCTTAAGGATCCCTCTTTAGTAAAATCTGCTCATACTTTCATTCAAGCCCTCCTAGCTATTCTGACTTTGCTACCATATCTACTTCCTACATAGTGCCACCCTATTTGTATGCCTTTTCCCTACAGGGTTGGGCAATAAGTGGCGCTCCAGCTGCTCTAGAACTACACTTCAGAGTATGCATGCTACAATTTTGCTATTTGGCCATGCTGAAACTCTTACATGTCATGCTGGGATGTGTAGTTCAACAGCAGTTGGAGGATCTAAGCTCTCACAAGCAGTGCTTTCTTACCTTGTTTTCTTTCCTAAATCTGCATCTCTATTGTACATTGAGAATACAGTGTAGTAATGCAGAGGCCGTGGTTCATGAGTTAGGGAAGTTGTTGTGAGTTACAAGAAGATCAAAAGATCCAGAAAAGGTCTTAAGTCACCATGAGGACATGAAATGATCAACAATTTGTCATTGCTTTCAGCTATTAAAATGGGAAAAAAGGAGAGAATTATGAATGGGTTTTCTATCGTCTAGGGCTGAGAATCTTCTATTAAGTGGGCAGTACGGATGGTGTAATGGTTAGCATTACTGCCTCATGGCACTGAGGTCATGGGTTCATTTTCCACTAAGGCACTGTGTGGAGTTTGTATATTTTTCCTGTAATTACGTGGATTTCCTCCGGGTATTCCGGTTTCCTCCCACAATCCAAAAATATACTGGTAGGTTAATTGGTTCCAAACAAAATGAAGTCTAGCGTGTATGTGTGAGTGTACATGTTGTAGGGAATGTAGATTGTAAGCTCCACTGGGGCAGGGACTGATGTGAATGGCCAAATATTATCTGTTATCTGTAAAGTGCTGCGGAATATATGTGTGCTATATAAAAAACTGGTAGTAATAATAATAATAATAATAATAATAATAATTAAGCAAATTTCTACACAATCACTAGCATTTCAGTTTGATTTAGTACATTTATCCAAACAATCATTTCTGTCCATTTTCCAGCATTTGGGAGCAAATGGTTGATTGTCATTTGCTCCTGTACTGTACATTACCAGATTTTTGTTCCCACCAGACAGATAGGACAGATACATCTTTTAGTGTGTACCCAGCTTTAAGGTAATTTTTTTTAAATTATATATACAGTATACAGTATAAAGTTGAGCTAATCACACACTTGCAATGTCCACAGGATGGCGCTTGGTTACAAGATACAATAATAAAATATTTGCGTTGTAGCCTTCTCAACTTCACCAATGGCCCATGAAAAAGTAGAACCAGTACTCCAATGTAGAAAAAAGTTCAGTACATTTATTAATGGACAAAAATGCCATCCTATTAAAGTGTACAAGTGTAATACTTATCATTATCGCACAGGCAGTAGGGAAGGCATATTGCAATGTCCCAGCCCAAAAGCTGTTTCTGTGAGAAACCCCCTTTCTGAAGGGTCTGCCACAGCCTAAATTGCTAACAAAAGGGTTAAATAGCCCATAAATCAAAGAACCAAAGTTACTAACCTGTGAGCTCAATCGCCTTTCCCCGACATCAGTGGGTATCGCCGGTCAACTTACGGTTTGTGGAACCAAAGTACTCAATTGCTTGGGGATCAAAACTCAGTTCCACTGTCCTGAAAGTGATGTCACGGGCCACAGTGGTCAAAAATAAACACATAATCATATATAATACAGTACTCACCGCTATATAAAGTGCAAAATTTAGCTGTGTAAGATGTCCCATAGCAAACAGACACATACTGTACAACAATACTGAGATGAAATCTACAAGTAAGTCCCAATCTCTACTGTTGTCATGACAGCCTCATCATGTGTGGGGTATATTCTGTATAGTGTGTGTGTGTGTGTGTGTGTGTGTGTGTGTGTGTGTGTGTGTGTGTGTGTGTGTGTATATTTACATTTAAAAAATGAATATTAAAAAAATCATCTGTTAGTAAATGTGTGCTATAACGCCTGAAACACAACTTTGTTTTAGATCATTTTGCAATTGCTAAAGATGAATAAATAAAAGACCTTTTGTAAATATACACCTTAGGCATGTCAGATGACCAGGTTAACATATCAAACCTCCTGCTTAGAATAATAATACACCAGAAAAGCCTTTAATTAACAAAGAACGTATCGAGGGTCTCCTGTAGGTGATGCAATCAATTTGCCGCCTGTCGGGATCCCGGCAGTCAGGATCCCAACAGATGACAATACCAACACCCAGAATCCCGGCACGCAGGAACTATTCTCATTCGTGGGTGTCCACGACACCCATAGAGTAAGAATAGAACCTGTGGTAGCAAGCCACAAAGCCCACAGCATGGCAAGCGCAGCAAGCCCTCTTGGGGACTCATACCGCTCGCCACGCTGCCGGCATTCTGGTGGGTAGGATGCAGCTGCCGGGATGTTGACAGCCGACATGCCGCACATCAGGAAATATAGTCTGCATCCCGCCCACGATCTCTTTACTATACACAAATGGCTCACACACAGTTCATGTAAGCTTGGGTCAAGTGCAATCATTTTCCCCTTTACCTTCAATTTCTAAAGGAAAGGGGTCAAGATTAAGTGCAAACAGTGGGGCTAATACTATGCTTGATGGATCTCTCTGCATGGGGACAAACAGCACAGGGATTGGTGAAGCCAGAAACTATATGAAACTCTTCTATCTTGGCCAATTCCGGTTGTAAGGTAAAATGTGTATCAGAGATATATCCTAAATCATCAGCAAACATTTTGACTACTACTTTACTTACGACAATGCCCCTAATATGGGGACCATACTGATAAGATTCTATCAGTTGTCCACTACAAGATTAAACAGGAGTTGTCTAGTGCTTTATGATGTAGGGTGCAGGGCTAAAAGTATCACCAATTGATAGGGAAGTGACTAGGTTCAAATAAATTTATTTGATAATTTGCGAAAACTCCTTATTTGTAGTTGCTTCCAGCACACATTATCCAAAGCCTCCACAACTGCCATAGTGCCAGCCCTGACCTATTTAGAGAATGCTTATGGGAATAAATCTGAATGCTGATGAGGTATAAGTAAAGAAATCATATATTCATACCACCAATCAATTGAGAATTATGGAATCCTGATTCAATATTTCCATGAGTGTAAGGGAAAATATTTATATTTGTATTTAAAATTAAAATAGTTAAAGCTTCATTAAACCTCAAGAAGGTGAGCTGGTTTGTGTAATTAACACTTTAAAAGGAATTGAATGTTTGTCCTTAATATCGTATAATAGCCCCCATTCAAAATCTGAGTGATTTGTTATGTAGAGATTTATTCTCCTATTAGGTTATAGCTGATAAGCTTCTTCACCTTGGTATCTGGGTCTTGATAATTGACCATACTGGGCCGAAACATCGACATGTATCTCTGTGATGCTATGTGAGTGAATAAAAATTCCGCTGTAAGATATATAAGAAGACAGGTGAGTGCTCTCTCTATGCATGGTGATATTAAAGTTGGGCAGTCAAGCTTCAGGTCAACTAAATGTCAGATAAGCAAAATATGGAAGGAACTGAGATTAAAATTTAGGTATTGAGGTTTGCCTCACCCTGTTCTTGTTAGGGTCTCCTGCTCTGTGCTGCCACGTCGTCATGGCAACCAGGAGACAAGTGCTAGCGGAGTAACCTGAGCGTAGCTGATACTCCGGTTCGGGTCTTTTGCTGTGCAGTGGTTACAGGCTCTGTGCACGGCAGGGGATCCGGTGCTGGTTTTTGTGCTCACAGTCTGTGAGGTCTGAGTGGGGCGTGGACAGCACCTGCTATATAAACCCTCTTCTCAGGTTAGGCAGATGCTGCTGAATCTTTGTTGGTTAGTCAGTTCCTGAAAGCTAGCTAGTACTGTGTAAACTTTGTATTTGTTTGTTGCTTACTGCAAATAGGTCTTGGGATTTGGTATTACACTCTGCCAATCCAGACCTAGCAGTAAGACTGGAGTCAGTCGTTTAACCTGCTGGGGTTCTTTTGCTACTCTGTGAACCTAGCAAGTTTGCGGCTGTATTCTCAGACTTGCCTGCCAAAATCCTTTCTCACTGTGCAAGGTGTTCAGGTGTCAGTTTAGTGGCAGTAAGCTGAACCAGTGCACTGCAAGTGAGGACTAGGATTGTGGAGACTCTCCTTGTGTCTATTATTCCATCTCTGACCAAGGAGTTTACTGCCACACCCGTTGGTAACCCTTTAGGGTTTTGCTGTTGCCCTTAGCAACAGCATTTCGGGTTCTCTACGTATTAAATCACAACATCTCGCTTCTTTCCATCTGAGCATTCCTAATACCAGGGAGACACCAAGTTTCTTAGCCTTTGGGCTTCTCTGTTCACTTTGTGTTTATTTTGTTACCCTATCACCTTCTATGTATGAAGTGTCATATTCCCCAGTCTGTCTGTGAGTTCATTTGTTTTGCATCCCTCTCCGTTCAGACACCAGTACATTCCTGCTGACACTGGTGTGCATAACATATTCAGCAGCCTAATACTCCTGTTGAAATTTTGTGGGAATATGGAGCATACCCCTCAAAATACTTTGCAACAGGTGGTCGATCAGGTGCAGGTCCTGACTCGACAATTTAATGATTTGTCCATTAAAATGCACACCTCGCAGGCCGCTGGCGGAGCTCCCGCAGCAGCAGTGCATTCAGGGGTTAAGGAGCCGAAAGTAAATCTCCTGGATAGTTTTTCTGGAGATCGCTCGCAGTTCTTTTGTTTCAAGGAGAGCTGCAAGCTATATTTCCAGCTTAGGCCTCAGTCTTCTGGGTCGGAGATTCAGCGGGTGGGCATAGTGATTTCCTTGCTACAAGAAGACCCACAGGTCTGGGCATATGGGTTGCAGCCTGACTGTCCATCGCTTAAAAGTGTTGATGCTTTTTTTTACGGCACTGGGCATGTTGTATGATGACCCTGACAAGACGGCCTCAGCCGAGGCTCAGATTTCGATCCTTAAGCAAGGGCGAAGGCCAGTTGAGGTTTATTGTACGGAGTTTCGGAGGTTGGCCCATGATACCCAGTGGAATGACCCAGCCCTGAGACACCAGTACCGAAGAGGTCTTTCTAACCAGTTAAAAGACCAACTGGTACAATATCCCTTGGCTGATAGCTTGGATCAGCTCATGCAGTTATCCATTCGGGTGGATAGACGGCTGAGAGAGCGCAGGCTTGAAAGGGAGACCGAGGTTTCCTTCTTTCCCAAGGGAACCTCAGACTCTGAGGAATTTTCCGAGGAGCCTATGCAGATTGGGGCTACCCGCCTCTCCTCGCGTAAGAAGACGCGGAGGAGACAGCAGGGGTTATGTTTGTACTGTGGGAATAAAGGTCATGTGGTAGTATCATGCCCAGAAAAGCCGGAAAACTTCAGGGCCTGAGGGTGATGGGAAATATCCTGTCAGGCCAGAAGTCAGAATTTCCCAAGAAGACTTTTATCATTCCGGTGACCTTGAAGATCCTCGGTCAAACTGTCAAGACTGAGGCCTTTGTGGACAGTGGGGCCGACGGGGTTTTTATGGACCGCCAATTCGCCCTGAAACACTCTGGTCCCTTAGTACCCTTGGCATCGGAAATTGAGATTTGTGGGTTAAACGGGGAACCATTATCCCAGGGTAAAATTACCTCTTGCACTAGCCAGATTTCTTTGTTTATTGGAGCCACACACTCTGAAAAATTGTCCTTTTATGTGACTGTCTGTACTTTTGCCCCATTGGTGTTGGGGTTACCCTGGTTAAGGGCCCACAATCCTCAATTTGACTGGGTCTCTGGGGAGATTCTTAGTTGGGGTACTGATTGTTTCAGGAGTTGCTTGAGCCTTCCAGTCAGGCTTTCGCAGCTAAGTTTGCCAGGATTGCCAGGATGTTATGCAGATTTTGCGGACGTGTTCTCCAAAAGAGTTGCAGAGGTACTACCTCCCCATCGCCCCTATGACTGTGCCATTGATTTGTTGCCGAATGCTAAGCTTCCCAAGAGCAGGTTTTACTCCCTGTCACGTCCTGAGACTCAGGCTATGGCAGAGTACATTCAGGAGAACTTGGCTAAGGGATTTATCAGACCTTCACAGTCTCCAGTTTGGTCGGGGTTCTTCTTCGTGGGTAAAAAGGACGGTTCGTTGCGACCCTGCATCGACTTCAGGGAATTGAACCGTATCACGATTAAAAACTCATACCCACTGCCTCTCATTTCGGTCTTGTTTGACCAGCTTCGTACTGCCACCATTTTTTCTAAGATTGACCTACGCGGTGCGTACAATCTAATCCGAATAAGAGAGGGGGATGAATGGAAGACTGCCTTTAATACCCACTCAGGGCATTATGAATATTTGGTGATGCCTTTTGGGCTCTGTAATGCCCCGGCAGTCTTCCAGGACTTCATGAACGATGTGCTCAGGGAATATTTGGATAGATTCTTAGTTGTATACTTAGATGACATCCTAATCTTCTCCCATTCCCTTGAGGAACATCGGAAGCATGTACGCTTAGTCCTCCAGAAACTCAGAGACCACCGGCTTGGGGCGAAGCTGGAGAAGTGCGAATTTGAAGTTCAGCAAATTGCATTTCTAGGTTATATTATCTCCCCAGAAGGTTTCCAAATGGAGGGTTCCAATGTACAGGCAGTCCTGGATTGGGTGCAGCCCACTAGTTTGAAGGCGCTTCAGCGTTTTCTGGGCTTTGCGAATTTTTATAGACGATTTATCGCTGGATTTTCGTCTATAGTGGCGCCCTTGGTGGCACTCACTAAGAAAGGGGCGGATGTTGCTCACTGGTCTTGTGAGGCCAAAGCGGCTTTTGCCCATCTCAAAAGGGCATTTGTCTCGGCCAAGGTGCTGCGACACCCAGATCCAGAGCGTCCTTTTGTGGTGGAGGTGGATGCCTCTGAGATGGGTATTGGGGCAGTGCTCTCTCAGATGGGGGTGTCTGATAATCGCCTTCATCCCTGTGCTTACTTTTCCCGTAAATTTTCGCCTGCCAAGATGAATTATGACGTGGGTAACCGGGAATTGTTGGCTATTAAGGATGCACTCGAGGAGTGGAGACACTGGCTTGAGGGGGCTAAGTTTGTGGTCTCAATTCTCACCGACCATAAGAATTTGGCATATTTAGAGTCAGCGAAGCGCCTCAATGCCAGGCAGGCACGATGGGCTTTGTTTTTTGCTCGCTTTAATTTTTTGATAACATATCGCCCTGGGTCAAAAAACATCAAGGCTGATGCGCTCTCGCGGAGTTTTGCTCCAATCCAGGAGACCACCGAGGAGCCATTGCCCATTGTGTCCCCATCATGTATTAAAGTGGGCATTACCCAGGACCTCCTGTCATTAGTCCTTAGAGCACAGGAGCAGGCTCCTCCAGACCTTCCGGTAGGTCTTTTGTTTGTGCCTCCTAGGTTAAGACAGCGAGTGTTCCTGGAATTCCATGCCAAGAAGTCGGCAGGTCACCCGGGTATTGCCAGAACTCGGGAGTTGCTATCTAGGGCGGTGTGGTGGCCCTCGGTGGCTAGGGATGTGGATCAGTGGGTTCGGGCATGTGACATCTGTGCCCGAAATAAGACTCCTAGAGGGGTTCCTGTTGGCCCATTACATCCACTCTCTATTCCATCTAAGCCATGGACCCACATTTCAATGGATTTTGTGGTGGACTTGCTCAAATCCTCGGGGATGACAGCCATCTGGGTTGTCGTTGACAGGTTTTCGAAGATGGCGCACTTCGTTCCATTGGTTGGGCTGCCATCGGCCAGACGCCTGTCTGAATTATTTATGGTGCATGTTGTGCGCCTCCACGGGTTGCCACTTGATGTGGTCTCTGACCGCGGATCCCAGTTTGTGGCCAAATTCTGGAGGGCATTTTGTTCCGATCTCCAGATTTCTGTCAGCTTGTCGTCAGGCTACCATCCGCAGTCTAATGGGCAGACTGAAAGGGTGAACCAGTCCTTGGAGCAGTTCCTCAGGTGTTATGTCTCCAAGTGTCAGACTGACTGGGTTGCTCATCTGTCCATGGCGGAGTTTGCCTATAACAACGCGGCTCACTCTGCTACAGGGATCTCTCCCTTCCTTTGTGTGTATGGGCATCATCTTAAGGCCAATTCTTTTGACCCCCAGGACTCCACGCCTGGTGGTTCCTCTGTGGTTTCGGTCCTTAGAGGTATTTGGAGGAAAGTGAAGAAAGCCCTTGTGCCTGTGTCATTAGTGACCAAAAGGGTTTTTGATAAGCGGAAAAGACCCTGCAGCTTCAAATTAGGAGACTTTGTCTGGTTGTCTACCAAGAATTTGAAGTTGAGACAGCCATCTCATAAGTTAGGCCCCCGGTTCATCGGTCCTTATAAGATCACTAGGGTTATCAATCCGGTGGCATTTCAGTTAGATCTACCCCGTTCTTTGGGTATCAATAAAACATTTCATTGTTCCCTTTTAAAACGGGTGATTAGTAATCCTTCTTCCAGTGGAAGACCTTCCCCTCTTCTGATACGTGGCCAGAGGGAGTTTGTTGTTGAAAGGATTCTTGACTCCAAGATGGTTCGGGGTCGGCTGTCATTTTTGGTGCACTGGAAGGGGTATGGCCCGGAGGAGCGGTCGTGGGTGCGCAGTTGTGATCTTCATGCCCCCAGACTGTTACGCTCTTTCTTCTCGCAGTTCCCTGATAAACCCGGTGGTAGGGGTTCTTTGACCCCTCGTCAGAGGGGGGGTACTGTTAGGGTCTCCTGCTCTGTGCTGCCACGTCGTCATGGCAACCGGGAGACAAGTGCTAGCGAAGTAACCTGAGCGTAGCTGATACTCCGGTTCGGGTCTTTTGCTGTGCAGTGGTTACAGGCTCTGTGCACGGCAGGGGATCCGGTGCTGGTTTTTGTGCTCACAGTCTGTGAGGTCTGAGTGGGGTGTGGACAGCACCTGCTATATAAACCCTCTTCTCAGGTTAAGCAGATGCTGCTGAATCTTTGTTGGTTAGTCAGTTCCTGAAAGCTAGCTAGTACTGTGTAAACTTTGTATTTGTTTGTTGCTTACTGCAAATAGGTCTTGGGATTTGGTATTACACTCTGCCAATCCAGACCTAGCAGTAAGACTGGAGTCAGTCGTTTAACCTGCTGGGGTTCTTTTGCTACTCTGTGAACCTAGCAAGTTTGCGGCTGTATTCTCAGACTTGCCTGCCAAAATCCTTTCTCACTGTGCAAGGTGTTCAGGTGTCAGTTTAGTGGCAGTAAGCTGAACCAGTGCACTGCAAGTGAGGACTAGGATTGTGGAGACTCTCCTTGTGTCTATTATTCCATCTCTGACCAAGGAGTTTACTGCCACACCCGTTGGTAACCCTTTAGGGTTTTGCTGTTGCCCTTAGCAACAGCATTTCGGGTTCTCTACGTATTAAATCACAACATCTCGCTTCTTTCCATCTGAGCATTCCTAATACTAGGGAGACACCCAGTTTCTTAGCCTTTGGGCTTCTCTGTTCACTTTGTGTTTATTTTGTTACCCTATCACCTTCTATGTATGTAATGTCATATTCCCCAGTCTGTCTGTGAGTTCATTTGTTTTGCATCCCTCTCCGTTCAGACACCAGTACATTCCTGCTGGCACTGGTGTGCATAACAGTTCTTAGGTTTTTATAACCAATATCTGGTGCTTCTTAAAATGTCACTTGCCTTGACTCTCATGCCTGTGCAGCCCAAAAATACCCTATCCTTCGCAATATGCAGTGAATTTGCAAACTTCTTTGCAGCTCAAGTATCCACCATCTGGGTTGAAATCTTCACAGTGCCATCAAAGGAGGGCCAAACTACCAAGCCTGCCACTGTAAGCCACCAGTTATCCTGGACCAGCTTTGACCCAATGGATGTAAACATATTGTTGAAATTGCCCAACAGTTTAGTTCTGCTACCTGTGTTCTGGACCCGGCCTCAACCAGGCTCCTAATAGGGTATATGGACATAATTGGCCCTGTATTTGAAAAAGTAGTTCAGTACTCTTGGCAGACTAGAATTTTTCCTGAACCCTTGAAGGCAGCAATTGTTAGATCTCTTCTTAAAAAAAACTAATTTAGATCCTGACTGCATGACCAACTACAGACCGGTTTCAAACCTTCCTTTTATAGAAAAGGTTATTGAGAAAGTGGTTGCAAATCAACTGGAAACCCCTCCTGACAACCCATGAAATCCATGATCCGTTCCAATCAGGATTCCGGAGAAGACACAACACTCAAACAGCCCTGGTGTGTGTGTGTGTGTGTGTGTGTGTGTGTGTGTGTGTGTGTGTGTGTGTGTGTGTGTGTGTGTGTGTGTGTGTGTGTGTGTGTGTGTGTGGTGTGTTAAAACATCATCTGGTGGCAAGAGACAGAAGTGACAAGTCCATCTTAATCCTTCTGGATCTCTCTGCAGCATTTGGGTGTAGGTCATGGGATTGTGATTGAATTTCTGTGGACTGGACGGCACATCATGGGGGGAATGTCATAGGGTGTGAGAGTCAGAAAGTGAGAGATTTTGGGAGAATTCACATGTTCACATGTTGTTGTTTTTTTAAATGGCAATCATTTACATGACAAAATCAACTTTGTTTTGCCATGTAAATGATTGCCACTTTAAAAAAAAGTGAATCCAGATAAAAACAGAGGTCCTTATGATAGGAACGCAACATCAAAGGACAAGACTGCAGCATAACCAACAACTGGACTTATGCTTGAGGATTCAGAATTACAAACCACTGATCATGTGCGGAATCTTGCCGTTGTCCTGGATGATGGCTTGACACTTATTGACACTTAAACATTAGATGTATTGGTATCATCTCAATTACACTACTGCAATGCCCTCTACCTTGGTCTCCCAGCAAAAGAATTGCACCACTTACAGCTGGCACAAAACGCAGTCACCAGGCTCCTATTCTAGCCACATAACAGTCATTCTCTACTCACTCCACTGGCTGCCGGTAAAATGGCGAATCGCTGTCAAGATTGGCTTGCTGACTTTCGAAGCACTACATGACCAGGGACCAAGGTATCTGAAGCAGCTTCTAATTCTATACTACCCCACTCAATTACTGTGATCTGTAGATGAAGGACTATTAGCAGTACCTAGAATCTCCAGTAATTCATCTGGGAGGTCGAGCTTTTAGCCATGTGGCTCCAACTCTATGGAACTCACTTCCTCGAACAGTTTGAGAGTCCCCCACTCTAGAATCCTTCAAAAATGAACTCAATACTTTCCTGTTTACTCAAGCATTTCCATAATTGTCCCTTTAATATCTCCATGCTCTCTGTATTTTATGAAAAGCTTTTCTGTTGTTCTTTGTTTCTGTACTGTATTATGTTAATTTTGTTAAGTGCCTTGAGCCCTATTGGAGAATGAGCGCTATATAAATAAAATTATTATTATTATTATTATTATTATTATTATTGTCAATGAGTTTGTTTAGAAGATTATATCTAGTCCAGTATTCCTATTTCTTGCTAGTATAATAGGTAATGTTTTGCCCTCTCAGTACAGCTGTAAACACTTCCCAGGACAACACCAAGTCATACCAATGATATAGATTGCTCACAACATATTCCAACCATTTATTATTATGATTTTTAGGAAACTCCTCAGATTGACACAGGTAAGGAAGAAATCTCCAAAATTGCAGTAGAAAATTGGGAACATTGGGGTAGATGTATTAAGCCTGGAGAAGAGAAAAAGAAGTGATAAAGCAGTGATAAGTGCAAAGTGATAACACACCAGCCAGTCAGCTCCTAACTGTCATTTTTCGAATCCGTAATGATTGGCTGGTGCGTCATCACCTTGCACTTATCACTGCTTTATCATTTCTTTATCTCTTCTCCAGGCTTGCCCTATTGTCAGATATTATTATGCTCTAAATCTGGGAAGCAGTAATTCTAGAAAAGAGATGATCTGAAATTAGATGGTACTGGTAGTCTATTCCAGAAACCATTTGATATATCCATGAGTAAAAAGAGTATGTTTTCTTTTGTCAGATTATGGTCAAATTAGTCAGAAGGCAATACCCTATCACAATCTACTAGACTGTGGGAGGAAACCAGGGCAACATGCCAACAAGGTAGTGACGGAATTACTAGCTGTGCCACCGCAATTAAGGGGCCCTAAACCATCTGCATTACCAGTACAATTAATGAGTCACTCTGACTCATTCAAGTATGCCAAGTTGCCGACCGGCTGCGGCCTGAGGGACGGAAATGTTTTTCAGCAAGAGAGGAGGAGGGGAGACCCTCTCCTGCCCGCCCATCCCCACCTCCGACTCCTCCTCGCTAAGAGCTGTTGCTGCTGCTGGGGACGCAAGATCGTAGTGTCCAGTCCCCGGCAGGGAGCGGGCTATCACGTGGTCTCCCTGACAACTCAGAGCCAGGTAGTCACTGCCAACATTCTCCAATCCAATCACTCACTCCACAGAACACAGAACAGGAAAGGTAGCTGGGCTCGCAAATTTGGGGGGCGGCTCAGACTGCTGTGTCTGCTAGGTCTTTATTTGTGATTTAAAAGTCCCTAGATGAGCAGCTAGCTAGCATCCTGCAATGCATTTTCAATGGATGACATCAGGGTATTTATTCTATAAGACTGCTGAGTGCTGGGCTTGCTGCATTAGTTATGTGTGTCTATATATATATATATATATATATAGATAGGTAGATAGATAGATAGATAGATAGATAGATAGATAGATAGATAGATAGATAGATGCACACAATAAATATATATATATATATATATATATATATTTATGTGCGTATATATATATATATATATATATATATATAAAAACAGTGCAGCGGCACTCGGGGACTGTATTGAGGCTGTCACACAGATATACTAATGATTTGGTTCCATAGCAATATATGTATATACACAAAGTGCATAAGGTGCGGCACTCCTGATACTTGAAAAACACTCCTGACAGCAGCATATTAGTAAGCAGCGTTTCAGTGCTTTATTCCACACACTGTCATCAGCCTGCTGACAGTGTGCAAAATAATGCACTGAAACGTTGCTTACTAATATGTTGCTGTGAGGAGTGTTTTTCAAGTATCCGGAGTGCCGCACCTTATGGACTTTGTATATATGAATAACATTGTGCGGGCACCTGATCAGTAGTATTACGAGGGGGAGAGCTAGACCTTATGCTAATATACTGTATATGTATATCTTACAGCATACTGTATATCCATAGTTTCAGTGTAGTTAGCACCTTCATCAGGATGCACAAATCACAACGCATATAGTGATTAGGGCAGTGGTTCCCAAACTTTCTTGAATCATGGCACCCTAGAGTATCACATTTTTTCATGGCACCCCTTCGATAAAAGCTTTTTATTGATATATTTGGAAAAAATATTAAATTAAGTACATTGTGCCTACCTGTCCTCCTTAGGGTCAGTTATGTGGTGATGGTTGTGCTTCTGTTTGTCCACATGTTTTATTATTGGCAGCCACTAGCACTGGTTTTGGCTGTAACTTTCGCATAAATGATTTGATTTGTTATTTCCCCTGTGTTCCTCTTGTCTCCATCTGATATCCCCCCTGTGTTCCTTTTGTCTCCGGCTGATATTCCCCCTGAATTCCTCTTGTCTCCATTTGTTATCCCCCCTGTGTTCCTCTTGTCTCCATCTGATATATCCCCTGTGTTCCACTTGCCTCCGTTTGTTATCCCCCCTATGTTCCTCTTGTCTCCGTCTAATTTTCCCCCTGTGTTCCACTTGTCTCCATCTGTTATCCGCTCTGTGTTCCCCTTGTCTCAGTCTGCAATCCCTCCTGTGTTCCTCTTGTCTCCATCTGTTATTCCCTCTGTGTTCCTCTTGTCTCCGTCTGATATTTAGCCTGCATTCCCCTTGTCTCCATCTGTTATCCCTCCTGTGTTCCTCTTGTCTCCATCTGTTATCCCCCCTGTGTTCATCTTGTCTCCATCTGTTATCCCGCATGTGTTCCTCTTGTCTCATTCTGTTATCCCGCATGTGTTCATCTTGTCTCCATCTGTTATCCCGCATGTGTTCCTCTTGTCTCCATCTGTTATCCCTCCTGTGTTCCTCTTGTCTCCATCTATTATCCCGCATGTGTTCCTCTTGTCTCCATCTGTTATCCCTCCTGTGTTCCTCTTGTCTCCATCTGTTATCCCCCCTGTGTTCATCTTGTCTCCATCTGTTATCCCGCATGTGTTCCTCTTGTCTCCATCTGTTATCCCTCCTGTGTTCCTCTTGTCTCCATCTGTTATCCCCCCTGTGTTCATCTTGTCTCCATCTGTTATCCCGCATGTGTTCCTCTTATCTCCATCTGTTATCCCTCCTGTGTTCCTCTTGTCTCCATCTGTTATCCCCCCTGTGTTCATCTTGTCTCCATCTGTTATCCCGCATGTGTTCCTCTTGTCTCCATCTGTTATCCCGCATGTGTTCCTCTTGTCTCCATCTGTTATCCCTCCTGTTTTCCTCTTGTCTCCATCTGTTATCCCGCATGTGTTCCTCTTGTCTCCATCTGTTATCCCTCCTGTGTTCCTCTTGTCTCCATCTGTTATCCCGCATGTGTTCCTCTTGTCTCCATCTGTTATCCCGCATGTGTTCCTCTTGTCTCCATCTGTTATCCCTCCTGTGTTCCTCTTGTCTCCATCTGTTATCCCGCATGTGTTCCTCTTGTCTCCATCTGTTATCCCTCCTGTGTTCCTCTTGTCTCCATCTGTTATCCCGCATGTGTTCCTCTTGTCTCCATCTGTTATCCCGCATGTGTTCCTCTTGTCTCCATCTGTTATCCCGCATGTGTTCCTCTTGTCTCCATCTGTTATCCCCTCTGTGTTCCTCTTGTCTCCATCTGTTATCCCGCCTGTGTTCCTCTTGTCTCCATCTGTTATCCCGCATTTGTTCCTCTTGTCTCCATCTGTTATCCTGCATGTGTTCATCTTGTCTCCATCTGTTATCCCGCATGTGTTCCTCTTGTCTCCATCTGTTATCCCTCCTGTGTTCCTCTTGTCTCCATCTGTTATCCCCCCTGTGTTCATCTTGTCTCCATCTGTTATCCCGCATGTGTTCATCTTGTCTCCATCTGTTATCCCCCCTGTGTTCATCTTGTCTCCATCTGTTATCCTGCATGTGTTCCTCTTGTCTCCATCTGTTATCCCGCATGTGTTCATCTTGTCTCCATCTGTTATCCCGCATGTGTTCCTCTTGTCTCCATCTGTTATCCCTCCTGTGTTCCTCTTGTCTCCATCTGTTATCCCGCATGTGTTCCTCTTGTCTCCATCTGTTATCCCGCATGTGTTCCTCTTGTCTCCATCTGTTATCCCGCATGTGTTCCTCTTGTCTCCATCTGTTATTCCCTCTGTGTTCCTCCTGTCTCCATCTGTTATTCCCTCTGTGTTCCTCCTGTCTCCATCTGATATTTACCCTGTGTTCCCCTTGTCTCCATCTGTTATCCCCCCTGTGTTCCCCTTGTCTCCATCTGTTATCCCCCCTGTGTTCATCTTGTCTCCATCTGTTATTCCCTCAGTGTTCCTTTTGTCTCCGTCTGATATTCACCTTGCGTTCCTCCTGTCCCACCTGTGTGCCTCCCAACCCCTCCTATTCTATCCCATCTCTTACATGCGGGGTTCGATGCGCGGTTGCAGCTATCTTTTTGTGTATGTAACAGTTACCAACCAGTGTTATGGAGGAGCCTCTGTTAAGGGTGAGTGAGAGAATTGGTGAGTGAGGGTGGGTGAGTACAAATAGGTTAGTGGGTGATTGGTGGCAGACAGAGGAATATGTTCTAATATGTGAAGGCGCACACATAGGCACCTAACTGTAACAGCAGTGAACCTTCCTGCAAATAACATAGGTGGGCCCATGCAGGGGGCCCATTACATTTTGTTGCACCTTGGCACACCACTCGCTAGTTCCGCCACTACAACAAGAGACCACATACAAACTCAATAAAGACAATTATTTGGTATGAAATGAACAAAAGGCCCCATTACTGTGACACAACAATACTAACATCTGTTTCACCATGTCACTGCAGCATCTGACAAAACTATAAAAAAAAAAACACTTTTAATTTAAGACTTGTTTGCAATAACTAATAAGATTTTTTTTAAATTCTGTACTGGAGTGCCAACAGTGTAACTGGGATTGTTTTTAACTTACTTATGTAAAGTATCCATCTCCTCCATTAGTTTTACAAATCTTCCGTGTATCTGGTCTATAAAGTCTTTATAATGTTCAGACAGAGTAATAAAGTCTAATCAACATACACATTTTTTCTTGATGATTTTTACTTTCAAGTGGCAGCTTCAATTAAAGGGTATAAAGTGCATTTTACTGGCCAACAAAAACAGCCTTATCACTGCTTTTAAGAATTACGCCTTTTCTTTCAGTCTCCGGCTTGTTAAAAGGCTGCAGTTTGTATCCCATGGGCCCATGGCTGGAAATTGGATCAGAGGATAATGGGTTTAGTTGGAGTTAAATTTCACATCAAATTCTTGGAAACAATGTGCTGACATATATGAAATTGACCGTTCAAAACCATGGCATATATTTCTAATATAGCTGAAAATAAATGTATTTAATCTTAACATCGAAACAAGACATTAACAATAAAAGTGCAATTAAAAAAATGCAAATTGTGCGGCTAAAGTAATATTTACCATACAAACAGCAGAATGAACAAGACAAATAACATTTTTATATGTTTCTGCACCATTTTGCCAGAGCATATTTACATTACAAACATACAAATAATAAACATAAATAGTTTCTATTTCAACCAGTAACTGCTCATGAGTCTCTGACTCTTGTGCCTAATTTTCCATTTAATGTGTAACATCAGTAACACTCATTTTTTAATACCATGACCATGCAGGTAATACCTTGTTTTTTCCAAAAGACTTTACATTTTCACATAATACCATTAGTCTTTTTGCTCCATCTAACATGTAAAATAAAATCTTACAAAAATGACCGAAAAAGTATGTTTTCTTGAAATTGCATGATAGGGAATTCAATGCAGAGGTTTTCCTAATAAGATATGTATTTCTCTTTTTCTTTGCTGGTTTTGTAACCCTCTGAAACTAAATGCATGTACAATGTATAAGAATACTACAGAATCCCAACAAGGCATACCATTTTTAGGTTAGAGAATGGCAGCTCCCACACTTTGACCAATCAGTGTCTGTTATGGACTTGTCACTTGCAAAGGCTTTTAGAGGGTTTTGTAGTGTGTGTGTGTGTGTGTGTGTGTGTGTGTGTGTGTGTGTGTGTGTGTGTGTGTCTGTGTGTGTGTGTATACAGTATATAGATGCTTGAGTTACCAGTACTGTGCTTTTAGTTGGCCCCCTTATGTATATTAAATTATCAAAGGGGGAGGGATTAGTTATTATTTGTTGTATGTAGGTGTGGCTGCTAACCCCTAGAGATGGTCCTCTGCCAAACAGGACCTGTTATGGAAAATCTATAAACAATGTATCTGAGGGGGCGCCTATTAACAACGTTTGATTTCAAATAGACTTATATTGTGTGTGGATATAGTGAGGACACCGTATATCATTGAGTACAACCAAGTAAAATAAAAACTATATAGCAATCTATTAAGACACTTAGAACAGTAAAAAACACAGCCTATTGTGGCATACTGTATATAAAAAAATTGCTGTACTCAAATAAGCTTTACATTTTCACTTGTAGGCTTTAGATTTTCTTTGATTCAGGACATTCTCAAACAATATATCACATATATATATATATATATATATATATATATATATATTTATATGCCCTGACAACCCTTAAAATTGGGCATGACAGGGCTAGCTAGAACCTGTAGAGCGCCAATAAAAAATAATAATACATTTGGTTTTAGATTATTACCGTACACCATATTCTTAGGTGAGAGGTCACATGCATTTTTTCCAGGCTAGACCCTTAGGGAGCCCAACTTTGGTCCCAACTGAAGCAGGGCTGTTTGAAAGATGTTGGTTGGTGCCCCACACTGCAAGGTTTCCCCTCTATGGTTCCACCAACCCTGGCTGTTCAGGCCTAGAGCTGATTTGTTGGAAATTGTGGTATTCTACACTAATTGTCCAATAACTTTTCCACTATTGCCTAGGCTTCAATATGGGCTGACCTTATGCGATTTTGTTTGCTGTTTTTCTCTATTTCTAAAATAGCAGCATGCAAAGATCTTAGAGATCATCATCTGTGCATCTGTGCAGATTTATGATTCAGAAATCCATGGACATTTACGGCGGCAACCATGGCAATGTCCAGCCAAACTCAAAAACATTTTTAAAGGGGCAATCATGTACAAGGTATGGTTTAACCTTCTGAGTTCGGCCAGCATCCCACACTTCATTACATCCCGGCCTTAATATTTAATACATTCCTGTAACTAATACTAATTGCTATGTGCGTTTTATACATAGAAAAACGATCACTATTAGATTATAATATAGCAATCTGATTGGTAGACCTTTAGTTATCCTTTTAATAGAAACCCATGGTCTCATGTAGGTATGAAGGACAAAGTGTCTTGGCTATTAAATTATTTTTATTTGTCCACCATCTTCTTAATGGCACTAGAGGCTGCTTCTTTATTTCTTGAAGATTACAGTCTCATATTCTTCCTCTATATGTCCTCTCTAGGTGAGCTCATCAACTTTTTTAGCCTTCCATATCATCTCTGTGTTGATAACACTCAGATCTACCTTTCCTCCCCTATCTTCTCCCCCTCTCTCCTCACTGGTATCTCTGACTGTCTCTCTCCTATTTCTTCCTGTATATCCCAGGTATCTATTCTATTGACAGCAAAACCATCTCCTCTAGCTCCAAGTATACTGTGTTATCCTTGACTCCTCCCTGTACATTTCACAGTGCTGCCGTTTCCATTTCTGAAATTTTTCTAGGATCAGACTCTTTCTCACACTGAAGGCAACTAAGACCCTCATCCACTCACTGGTCATCTTCAGATTGGACTACAGTAACTTCCTCCTATCTATGCTCCTAGACCCCACCTCTCTCAACTCCAATCTGTCCTTAATGTTGCTGCCCTGCTTATCTTCCTCTCCAAATAAACTATGTCTGCCTTCACTTTCCAACAATCTTTACACTGTCTCCCTTTCCAATTCAGAACCCAATTCAAGCTGTTCACACTATTTTACAAAGCCCTCACCCAATCCACTCCAATTTATATATCGAACCTACAGATGGACCCGCATTCATCCAGTGCGGCTCCATTACAGGCGTGCACTCCCAACATGACTAGGCGATCCGTCTGCCTAGCCCTACCGGAGTGCACAGAGATGCTCTACCATTTTAGTGAATGGGGCACGTCTCTGTCACGGAGGCGCACGCGCACCAGACGGAGGCGCTCTCTTATTATAATGAATGCGGCATGTCTCTGTCACAGACGTGTGGATGGAGATGCTCCGGCTATAGGCACGCCCGCACATACGGAGCCACGATTAGCGTAGCTCCATCTGTAATCTCCCTTTTACTCCACTAATGCATGCCACCTCTCCTGCCAACTGATTACTTCCTACCACTCCCCCCTCTAAGATTTTGCCAGTGCTGATCTCTACGTCTTGTCAGGAACTGGCCTACTGTATGTCGGCACTTACCGGCGCACTGGTGCATTGGCCTGCAGAGGTTATGTACGCGCACCTGTATTCAGTTCCATTGAGCATGGTGTGATCCTCAGTGCACCACGTTTTCCCCTGTGTGTACCCTGCAGTATTCCCATCTCCAGTGCTGGGCGCCTCCATGACACTTGCGGCCAGATGACTTTCAATCCTCCAACCACAAGTGCCACAGAGATCAGCTGATGCTGTCTTCCAATCACCACTGGGCAAAGCAGCATAGTCAGTTCCAGCCTGACCTAACTCATTCCAATCGGTTCCAGGCTGAACCAGAAGCAGTAACCAGTTCCAGTCCTGTTAAAGTTGCTTTGCCAGTCTCATCCAGTACCTCAATCTCTCTTCTACTAATACGGCCATTGTTTATGTTCTCTATCACTCCCTCCTTCCTCACTACCTATGCCATCTGCATCACTCCTGTCTGTCTGCTCCTTCCCTATAGAATGTAAGCTCTTACGAGCAGAGCCCTCTTCCTTCATGTGCTTCTCCTTCCCTTACTTTTATCATCATCTACTCTATACTCCCTACAGGGGCACCTAACTTTTTGTTGCTTTGGTCCTGCTGCTTATTTTAGTGCTATGATTGCTGATACTACAATGTTTATAAATCATGTACTTGTCCTGCATTATTTTAAAATGTATGGCATAATTGTTTTGCTTATTTGTTTATGTTGTTAGGTGCTGCAGGACCATTGTGGCTAATAATAGGAAAATAATAATAATTTTGCATGTGCATCCTTTCACTTTTTGTAATGGAGGCCAAAAAAATCTGGGCCTGTCACTACTTAGTTACCCACTATAAATGTTTTCTTCCTTATAATAGTTTTATTGGATTTACGGTTATCAACTTTTTCTTTGACCACAACATTCATTGTTTCTAACATTTGATATTTGAGCTGATTTTACACTCTTTTGTCATCAGCGTATGACTTGGCCTATTTAACCTGTCATAGGGCCTAATTCAGACCTGATCGCTAGGCTGCCTTTTCGTACAGCGGGCGATCAGTTCTAAACTGTGCATGCGTATGCACTGCAATGCGCAGGTGCGTCACACGGGTACAAAGCGGATCCCTGCTCAGTGATGGGTTTGTGCGAAGGATCCATTCGCACGTGCATTCGCAAGAAGATTGACAGGAAGAAGCTGTTTGTGGGTGTCAACTGACCATTTTCTGGGAGTGTTTGGAAAAATTCAGGTGTTCCCAAGCGTTTGTAGGCGGGTGGCTGACGTCAATTCCGTTCCCGGACAGGCTGAAGTGATCGCAGCGGCTGAGTAAGTCCTGGGTTACTGTTTGCACAGCTCTGCTACACATGCAATAGCACACTTGCACAGCTAAAATACACTCCCCTGTGGGCGGCGACTATTGTCGCTATTTGTAGCCATATTGAATACAGTTAAACACAATGAGGCTAACAGAGTTGCATGCCAGTCTGTTTTGCATATGGATTTTGCATTTTCTGGCACTGCACATGCTACCTAGCAGGAGGCATGCAACTACAGGTGATCCAGAGTCATATGCATAATTCAGTGGCATCGGACATTCACATATTTCTAGTGAGGGCATGTGCAAAGAACTGTGGGAGATGCAGAATGTGAACATATACCTGTTATCAGATGCATCTCCTGCACCAATCAAAGGTGGATTTAGACCTCATGCGGCCCTAAGCAAGATACCGGTTTAGGGCCCCTCTCCCTCAAACAATCAATATCACTATATTTTCATTTCTGATTTATGCCTCTTACATTATTTGTTGTTTTTCCTCCTTATATTTTATTACAGTATATTACTTCCCTCTTCACTGAATACACCATGTCCTCTCACCTCTAACTTCCATTATTGCACAACTCAGTTATTGCATTTTAGATATGTGCTTCCCTAACTGGATGTAGCAGGTTCCCATACCCATTATTACACCCTCACTCACTGACCAAATTGTATATGAGTGATCGAGGCTTACAACACTGCAGGACTAGAGACACAGGCGTGTGCTGGAGCCGGCATTCAATAGCTGTCTAATCAGTAACACCCTGCTGGGAGTATTCAACCAGCCCAGTGCTCTGACATTTTTGCCGGAGGTTGCGGCCCGCCGGAAATGCCCTCCATACAACCTTATCGGCGGGCCCCCTGAGACCCACAGGGCTTTAGCATTGTAGTAAATCCTCCTCTGGCACCAATAATAGGATTGATGCAGGTACACTAACCATTTCTATAAATAACACAAGCATTTTATTTCCTGAAATTAGGATCGTCGCTGATAAATAGAGCCATATATCTTGAGAGAGAAATCAGTTGTGTGTATATATATATATATACATATATATATATATATATATATATAAGCAATAGGAGTAGGGCGCCACATGCGTGTGTGGACAACATTTATTAAAAAAATCACTATTGACTTATGTAAAACACTCCCTTAATATTGTAGGGTGTCAGCTAGCCCCTAAGTGTTAGGCATAGGTTAAATGCTATTAGAAAGGATATAGATATAGGGATAGGGGTAACAGCGACCACCGGTGTTTAAAATGTTTTTTAGTAAAAAAGAAGGCCTAAAAATATGGAGAGTGATGATATAGCTAAAAGATTCTTCTTTATATTACTTATGTAAGATGAGGCAAACCCATTTAAAAAAAAAAAAGAAAAATATAACAAGAATTTTATTCTGAATACAATGGTTGAGACCGACAATCAAATATAAAAACAATTCAAGGAACACATATAAATACTATGTGGGAAATATATATACAGATAAAAATAAAAATAAGACTATGAAAAAATAGGAGGAACAAAAAATCTATAAAAAATACACAAGACTATAAAATGAGAACTTGGAGCTTATCTTAGTGTGAAGAGTCAATGAGGTACAGTACACCTCATATATATATTTTATTTTTAATTTTTTCAAATAAAGGTGAAAAGGCTACTGTATTTTAACTCAGTTGCTGTTTGTATTGTACAACAGAAGCTACGATCTTCTGTGTTGTACAACGGTCAGTGGGATGTTTTACTATATTGTATGAGGTGACTAGGATAGATCACTAGTATGCTATCTGTGTTATATGGCTCACTGATCATGCCAAATGTTAATAGCAGGTGTAAGCTATGATTGGCTCCCTGTGTACTCACACTATTTAGCACCAGAGAGAGGTGAGGGATTTTACTTACAGGAACAACCACAGCAACCTCAGTGTAAGTCTAATGCACATATGTTCTGTCTCATGTCTCATTAGCTGATTCACAGTTGAAGGCTATGCCGATGTTTTTCTCAATGAGTGATTATCGGCAGACTGCACATGTGCCACGATTGCGCTGCACGATTGCACTGCACATGTGTAAAGGTGCCTGTATAAGGGTATCCTGCTAGGGCACTGCAGGATGTGACACTTCCCAAGGGCAGTGCATGTTGGGGTGGTGGCAGAGCCAGCCCTAGGTATAGGCAATCCTAGGGCATTTGGTATGCCTAGTGACACAATCAGCTTCTGCTGATTAAAATGATATGCAGCATGCCTATATTCCCTGTGTGACTGCGGCTGTATCTGCATAAGAAATGCTATGTTACAGTGTATTCCTGGAAATCACTTTAACATACCATTTCATATGCAGATACAGCCACAATCACACACAGAATATAGGCATGCCACATATAATTTTAATTAGAAGCTGCTTGTGCATTCTAGCCACATAGTAATGCAAATAATATGAATTTTTATCAAAAAAGGCGCTCAATGTTAGCAGAGCTGCCAGCTGACTCATGCCAAGCATATCATGCTGCATGGCGTATTGAGGCAAGATGTATGTGGACACATCTGTATTCAAGCAGAGGCAGAGGTCACAGTATTAGCAGCCATGTGAGTGCTGTGTGCAGGTGGGCTGGTTGTGCAGTAGTGTTCGGAATATGTGTAAGTGGCATTATGTGTGTCATGTGTATAAATGCATTAATAATGTGTGACAAATGTGTAAGGGGCATTATGTGTGTCATTATGTGTATAAGTGCACTAATAATGTGCGTCATATGTGAAAGGGACATTATGTGTGTTATTATGTGTATAAGGGCATAATAATTTGCGGCATATGTGTAAGGGACAATATGTATATAAGTGCATTAATAAAGGTTGGCATAATGTGTAAGGGGCATTATGTTTATAAGGACATTAATAATGTGTGTCATATGTGTAAGGGACATTACTGTTGTATTATGTGTATTATAAAGGCATTACTAATGTGCTGCATTATGTGTATAAGGTGCTTCCTGTTTGTTTGTTTGTTTGTTTGTTTGTTTGTTTGTTCAGTTGAGTTACTGATATTGAACAAAGTAAATGTGTTCTTATCTGATTAACCTTACATCTGCAGTAAGGATTTCATTGCAGAGCGATTGACTGGAAGTGACCATTTAGGGGAGTTAACAGGGAGTGGCGGTTGTCATGGTGTCATGGTTGTCAGTTGATTTCATGTATGCAGAGAAACATGGTGCCTGTATCACTACTGCCGCATCCAGTCTGCGTAGCCACAGACCTACTTGAGCAATCGATTTTCCTTGTTTTTGCATTATGGCAGTGAATGTACACAATTGAAATTAAATGAGTGGCGTCTCATTTAATTTCTGGGAGTCAGCTTCATTTTTAACATTAGCAGTTCCATAGCCTGGAGAGTCGCAATTGCATTAGCGTACATAGTGCCATTTGTGAACTCTTTCTTTCTCAGTATAACATCCCCCCACTAACAGTTGCGGGCAGTGCAGTAGCAGTTGTTGAATCCTTTATATTTTTAGGCTCCACGATTGCTAGGGATTTGAAGTGGAAGGACAAAATCAACGGCATTGAGGGGAAAGCCCAGCAAAAGCTGTACTTCTTATGCCAACTTATGAAGTTGAGGCAGTACGGATGGTGTAATGGTTAGCATTACTGCCACACAGCACTGAGGTCATGGGTTTGATTCCCACCATGGCCCTAACTGTGCGGCGTTTGTATATTCTCCCCGTACTTGCGTGGGTTTCCTCCGGGTACTCCGGTTTCCTCCCACAATCCAAAAATATACTGGTAGGTTAATTGGCTCCCAACAAAATTACCCTAGGCGTGAATGTGTGTGCGTGTACATATGATAGGGAATATAGATTGTAAGCTCCACTGGGGAAGGGACTGATGTGAATTTGAAATGTTCTCTGTAAGGCGTTGCAGAATATGTGTGCACTATATAAATAACTGGTAATAAATAAATAAGTTCAAACTGCCACAGGAACTCCTGGTGCTCTTCTACTCAGCTATTATCCAATCCGTTATCAGCACCTCGATAATAGTGTGGTTTGGCTTGGCTTCAACTCATGACAGGAACAGACTACAGCGAATAGTGGGGGAAGCATAAAAAATCATAGGGACAAATCTCCCGGCGATTGAGGATATATATCGGGCAAGGGTTACTAAGCAGGCGGAAAGGATCATCGGTGATCACTCCCACCTCGCTCACGACATGTTCAGAAGAGGCAGTACGGCTTGCAACTGGTGAGAATCGCCAGACACAGGAAGTTTTTTTCCCCCAAGCAACTATCCTAATAAAAAAAAATTCCCACTTTTTTTCCCTAAAGTTTTTACCCCCCATGTTCAGAAGGCTGCCATCAGGGAGGCGGTACGGCTCGCAACTGGTGAGAACCGCCAGACACTGGAACAGTTTTTTCCCCCCAAGCAACTACCCTAATAAATTCGATGGACGCCTAGCCCATTCCATTTGCAATTCAACCTGGCACATGTATGTATGTACCTATCATGCTGCTCTTCCCCATGTGTGTTTTGGTCTTGTTATGTATGTATATTGTCTGAGAGCGGTGGCTATTGGAAACAATTTCCTTGTGTATTGTATATTGGGCACTGATATACTTGGCAATAAAGTGACTCTGATTCTTTTGTCGGAGACCCTCTTCCACATAATTACTAGCTATACTCAGGTGTGTAAAATTTGTTCTTGAACTAATAAAATACTTGTTATTAGGAAATCATTTTTTTACCCAGCAGTGGAAATCATATACATTGACATGAGCTGGCTGTGTTGTGAGTTTACTTCTTTTGGATGCAGCATAAAGGAAAAAGAAGTAAATATAAATTCCCGGCACCTCTTTGAGAAGCTTTGGTGGCTTGTTTCACAATAAATAATAAATTAGCTCTCTTATTTGGAAGACAGGATATTGACAAAGATTGTAAAACTAAGAATAGGCTTTATTTTTTTGGCAGAAATGAAAAGATACATTGGAACCCTATCACAGAGCTGTCATCTTGCATATGATGTTGCACAGACAACCTTACAGCATAGCATGTCTCCTTGAATACTTAATCTGCCTCTTTTAAGTATGCAAATGTTTTTAGTGAACAAGGTATTCTTGGACACCATTACAATTCTAATATACACTAATGACAGGGCTGGAGAAAAAAGTTAGGGCAAAGGGGTGAGGTTATAGGGGTTCTGCTGTCTCTTTTCTTATTTATATAGATGTAGCAAGCATCTAACTATATTTTAGTTCTGTACAATGTATTATGAATTGTATTAACCAGGATGATTTCTTTGTACCCAGCTACCACAGAGTGAAGTTTGTTGCCTTGCATAAGGGCACAAAGCCATGAGTAAATCAGAAAATGGCTTCAATTATCCATTAGTCTAAGCAAAACAGTTAGTTTGTACCTGATATCTCAAAATGTTGTCACGCTCCAAGCTTTGATAAATACCCCCCACCCCCTAAAAGTTTTATTATAATAATTAGTGCATTTTCTTAAAACCAACTTCTGCTCTCCTTTCGTTCTTCATATAAGACACAACAGCAGAGCTGTAGCACACTTTGATCTGTTATCAAACAAATTCTAGACTATTCAGCTGAAGGGGTCTTCAACGGAGAGAGATCTTTTCTAGTTCTAGTTCCCCTCTGCCTTTGTTTCTTTGTGCCCCTCTGACAGCTGTAGCTCTGGCGCAAATGCCTCTATTGTCTCTGGGAGTTACGCCATTGCCCATATTGCCAAAGGGGTATTAAAATAAACATACACATACTGAATAAATATAATAATCTTTACTTGAATAATAGACTCCTCAAAAATATATTTCACATCTTCATTAACTCCTTTACTGCTGTCGGTCTTAACACCCCGTGGTAGTTTTTGACATTTGCGCTTGTAATATTCTAACTAGTAGTATTACAATTTACCGGCATGAGAACGTCTTGTGGCCAAAAAGTTGAATGCTACAAATTACATACTTAGCAGTTATGGAGTAACATAGGGCCTAATTCTGACCTGAGCGCAGCAGCAAAATTGTTCTCCAATGGGTAAATCCATGTGCACTGCAGGTGGGGCAAATATAACATGTGCAGAGAGAGTTAGATTTGGGTGGGGTGTGTTCAAACTGAAATCTAAATTGCAGTGTAAAAATAAAGAAGCCAGTATTTACCCTGCACAGAAACAATGTAACCCACCCAAATCTAACTCTCTATGCTCATGTTATATCTGCCCCCCCCCCCATCAGTGCACATGGTTTTGTCCATTACAGAACAATTTTGCTTCTGCAATCAGGTCTGAATTAGGCCCCTAGGCTATGAATTATCGTGCTATCATGTTAATTGGCTACACACACACACCACACACATACTGTACACATGATACACACGCACATCACACGTATACATACACAACACACATATATACATACCACACACACATCTATACTACTAATAAAATTGTTCATTTGTATGTATGTTCGCAATAAACTCGAGAAATACTACCGATTTTGATAGGGTTTTCACTGAAATGTTCCTTGAGATCCTCCGAGTAACATAGTCTATGGGCGATATTCAGTTGATATATCATGCCCGTTCTCCCATCTAAAGGGCGGGAGACCGCAGGCCATATTCAATTATTCCCCATTATCACCCCATTGCACTCATAGCAGTTGGCTAAATCCGACTAAAGTCATAGGTGTGAGTGCAAAAAGTCCCCGTCATTTTGGGAAAATTTTATTTAAGTGCAGCAACTCAGTGTGCAAAGGCATGTTCTGTTATGGGGGAGGGGGCAAGAGGGCACCAGTGTCATAGGGTGCAGTGTGCTGAGGGAACTAATACCGTTTGGATGGCTGCTCAGGGTCTTAACAGGAGGCGGAGCCTGTTGGGACCCTGAACTGCCATACAGAAGCCACAAGATGACCACCACCCACCCAAGTCAGCAGCACTGCAATCAGGGACATGCAGTTGATGGCCAAATGGTATTTGTTCCCTCAGTGCACTACACCCCATGACACTGACAGGCACCCCCTGTCCCCTGCACACTGTGTTGCTGCAAAACTTTTCCTATATGACATCGGGGACATGTGCCTTGGTGCCCCTCCCCCCCCACCCGAATTCATCTATACATATATGCATACGTATGCTGATGACATGTCACTACCATCACACACCCGATAAAGACGAAACGTGTGCGAGTCAAACTGAAGGCTACGTCTGTAGCGTTTGCGGTTGAGTGGGCTCCTTTTGTGTCGAACGTGTTTATGTGATCTTTAAGAATTTGCAAATCATACTTATACTGTAACTGTTGACAGTAATAAGACATGTAATTTGGTTTACAACAAGGTATTTACAGTCTGTGTTAATGACTACAGAAGATGTTAACACAGACGAGTGAACTATAAAAATGTGGATGAAAAAAATGTATCATTGAATAAAATTAATAATCACTCAGCAATGATAGGTAGGAACTGCTAGTTACGTATACAAATTAAACCTTATTTTCTTAAAAAGACTGTATTTTCAGAAATTTTTCTGACCATTTTGCTGATTCTAACACGTCAAGTAAAATGTAACCAAAATAGCCACAAAAAATGTTTCTTTGAACAAAAAGCAAACATGATACTTTTATACGAGGGTGGTTCAATATGTAAGGAAACAAGACCTCTCACGTGTGTAATGTTCTATATTTCATTCGAATTTCCCTCCAGAACAGGCAGACCACTGCTTACCCTCACGACCATTAGACTGTGCCTCATATCAGTCATACTGTTGCAACATCAGTTTTAAGATTTTGTAGATAGATGTGTGCTGTTTGTCATTGCCTGGACAATTACTACTATTTTTAAACAAGGGTACCCCATGTGTACAGGTACAATTATGGGCTTGATAAAGCATATAATGTCCTCCCACATGTATTATCCATACATGCTTACCCTCCTGGAATTTGCGGGAGACTCTTGATTTTTCAGGGAGCCCCCCACACCCCCAGAAGAGTAAATGACTCAGCTGAATCACAGCCCACTTCCTAGTCAAGCAGGCAGGATAGGGAAAAAATCAGTGTAATTATGGTGCTGGATGGAGGGGTGGGGCTTTATTATGCAAATAATGTAATTAAGCCCAACCCCTGGTCCACGAATCACAGTGATTTAGCTGTGGTGAGGCTTAATGACAAAACAGCCACACCCCCTAAAGTGGTTAGCAGCATCTCCTCTCAAGGAGAGGAGACCGACAAAGTAAGTAAGTAAGTATGGTATTTTCTGTAGTGCAGTGTAATACTGTCTGGTATCACAGATGATGACTGATCAATGAGTACTGAAGGGCCCCATCACTGGAAAGAGGAGACACCCTTCTTTGCAATGTGGGTGCCCCTTATATATTGGAGATCTTCCCCTATTACTGGATTCCATGGTTTTTCTGTAGTGTAGGGGACTCCTCTCTTTCATAGTAACATATTAACATAGTTGGTGAGGTTGAAAAAAGACCAGTAGTCCATCGAGTTCAACCTGAATTATATTATATTCCCTGTTCTTTTCTGGTTAAAGGTTATATCCTCAAATATCTTTTTCCGTTCTAAATTTATGTAACCCAGTTTTAAACGCATTGACTGAGTCCGCCATTACAACCTTCTCTGGCAGTGTATTCCATATTCGTTTAGCCCTTACAGCGAAGAATCCCTTCCTGCACTGAGTACAACATTTCCTCTCCTCAAGCCTTAACGGGTGTCTGCACATTTTGTGTAGAGGTCTCTTAAAAAACAAATCACCTGATAGCTCTGTGTATTGTCTCTTTATATATTTGTAAATATTAATAATATCTACTCTTAGTCGTCTCATTTCTAGTGTAAACATATCTAACCGAGAAAGTCTTTCCTCATAGTCTAGTGTTGTAGTAGCAATAATGTGTCAAACAAGACTTTCCTCCATCTTTCCAAGCTCTATGATTGGGGAGAAACAGAAACTAAAGCACCACTTGCCCTTCACAGCCAAGGGTTACATTTTAAATAAAATACTCTCTACTTTCTTGCATTGTACACTGTGTAGCCACTTGTGTAACTGATTAACAGTCAAAAAGCAGATGCTATTGATACATTTATTTACAGTAAGCTGGGATGCAAACATATAATTTGATTCACAGGGCACAATACAGATGTGTCCTCATACAATGAGTGTCTTTAAGCCATAGGGTGCAAGACACCCAGCGGGACTGAGATGCCTGGCGACGATTAGAATACCATAACTTTCTGAACATTTTACAGCTTAGTTGCATTAGGGACACAGCAAACAGCTGCTCAAAAGGTACCTGAGGTGCTATGCTGTGATTTTAACTGCACAAGATTGGGTTTGCACACATAGAATGTCATAGATGAAGTACAATGGAACTTAGCATGAGGAAAAGTTGTGGCCACGCACATGAGAGCCCTTTTTACACAAATTCGGACTCGATCACAGATATACAAATACTGCAAGCCCCAGGGGTCTGTGGGGGTCATTCCGAGTTGATCGCTCGCTGACGATTTTTGCATCGCAGCGATCAGGTAAAAAAAACGTCAAAACTGGGCATGCATATGTACCGCAATGCACAGGCGCGCTGTATGGGTACAAAGAGGATCGGTGCTGGGCGATGGATTTAACGAAGATTCCATTCGCACAGCCAAACGCAAGGTGATTGACAGAAAGAGGGCGTTTATGGGTGTCAACTGACCATTTTCTGGGAGTGTTTGGGAAAACGCAGGCGTGTCCGGGCATTTGCAGGGCAGGTGTCTGACGTCAATTCCGCCACCAAAAAGACTAAAGCTGAGGGCTGAGTAAGTCCAGAGCTACTCTGAAACTGCACAAAATGTTTTTGCTGCGCTCGGCTGCAAAGGCGTTCGCACACTTGCAAAGCGAAAATACGCTCCCCCGTGGGCGGAGACTATGCATTTGCACAGCTGCTAAAAGTTGCTAGCGAGCGATCAACTCAGAATGAGCCCCCATATATGCTAGTAATGCACTTCCAGTTGCTTTATTTGTGTGAATAAGATACACATTTTGAGCAAAAAAGACACTCAGCTCGGCCCAGTATGCCAAATAGAGGGCTATTTGGCATGACTGAAGCCACAGTATGAGTACACGTGTACCTAAATATTTTCATTAATGGGCTGTGCATAGTATATTGCTGTCAAGCGGCCATATGATGGCAGAAAAATGTATTGCATGGACTTTCAATACTAAACATTTGGAAACTTATACCCCTTTTCCATTGCCTTCAAATACCTGTGAATGCGCATCTACTTGGGTTTTTGCTAAGTGAAAAAGGATCCACCTGGGTACAGAGATCCAGGAATACATCCCTTGTAGCTAGCAGGTTAAATGGCAAGGACTTGGGTGAGTTGCAGTGTAAACGGGTAACCCGGGTCTTCCAACCCGGTTCCCATTTACAGCATGGGGAGAGCTGCATTCAGCGCAAGGAGATGATGTAATCTCTAAGCACCGCCACTTAACTTGTGTGCAGTGTGAACACTGTGTTCCAAATCCTCAGTCAGACTGTGACTTAGGAGGACATTTAGTAAGCAGTGATAAGTGCGGAGAAGTGAGCCAGTGGAGAAGTTGACCATGGCAACCAATCAGCACTGAAGTAACATCTATAATTTGAATACTATAAAATGATACAGAGCTGCTGAGTGGTTGATGGGGCAATTTCTCCACTAGCTCACTTCTCCGCTCTTATCACTGTAAAAGGTATATTACTTGACACTGTTTGATGCGTTCCCTTTGAGGTATATTTACAAAAGTGCAGAGTTTATAGAAGTGGAGATGTTGCCCATAGCAATCAATCTGATTGCTAGATAAATAAGTAGAATCTGATTGGTTGCTATGGGCAACATCTCTGCTTCTATAAACCCGCACTTTAGTAAATATACCCCTTAGAGTCTACATACAACTCATAAACTAAGACTTTTAAAGAAGTACAGAATACAATCCAAATTGCTTTTTGAAATGTGCAAATACACTTAATTGTATATTTAGTGAATATTTAGGTGCATGTCCACATCTTGGTCTCTGCAACAACCCTGTGAAAAGGTTTTTTTGGGGGTCATTAGAAAATGATCATGGTGTAAAAAGTCACCCTTTGTGGGGCAGTTTTATTAAAGTTCTCATTTAATTTTGCCATAAAACTGGGTGCGTGTGCAAAAACAAAGGCATAATAAAAGAACATTTAAACTACAGTGAAGCAAGGGCTCTAACCTCCTGTTCTCAAGTACCACCAATAGGTAATGTTTTGAAGATTTCTTTAATCAAGCACAGGTGAGTTAATCTATTTTGCTGTAATTATCCAACCAGCTTCCAAAAATGATCTGTTGGGTAAACTTGAAGGTTGAGATAGAGAACCACTGCTGAAATGCAAACTACATTTACAATTAGCCAGCTTCAAGTGCTTACTTTCTAAAATTGCCTTATTGGCACTGTACAGATAAATGCTAACTACTAAGTGGTTGGTGTAGTTCACTGTAAATATTACACCTAAATACAATGTTAGTAAACTAGCCTGTGTAAGGGACATGGTAATCCAAGTTGTAGTGAGAAATTGTTACTCCTTTTTTGTAATTGTCAATAGAAGTGTATAATACAGGGCCAACAAAGTGCTCACAATGCCCATTAAGAATATATTCTGAGGAGAAGGTTTTATCAGACAATGTAACAATCACCCCTTAAGACCATGGTCCATAAAAAGAGAATAGGATAATTGCAACAATAGTGGCCTTCACAATAGAGAGAAATATAACAGAAAAAGCAGTTAATTGACATTCACTGTATAGGACCTAATAAAGGAAAAAGGCACAACATTAAATATGCATAAGGAAATAAGTATTGTATAAAATCAGAGGTCCACGTTCAGTCTAGAAGAGCAGCGTGTCCCAGGATCAGGACCTTGAGGCGACTGCCAAGGCCCATCAAAAAAATGGCTTTTGATATCACACCACCAACAAGCAAACCTCCTCAGGAAAGTCCTGAAGCATAGTGGGTCTATGACCATTATATCCAAGCAGTCCCTGAAGCATTGCAAATTACAGGACATCATATCAGTCCTCATATTGCATGAACTCTACAATAAATATCCAGGTAGGAGCCCCAGAAGGAGGGCCACATGTAGGAATACAACTAGCTCTCTTTATAGCAAAGAGTGCAGTAAATTATCTCTAATCAAACAGCCCAACAAGCCAGTACACCAACAGCTGCTCATACTTAACGCCCTCCACACTTACAGGAGGACTATTTTGTTTGTTATTTCTATGGAAGTGACCCTCAATGACAGTGGGCTTTTGTGGACAGATGGCCATCTGAACATGAAAAGTGGTGAGTAGTCCTTTTACAGGAGCAACAGATGCCTCCAAGATAGAAATGTGGGTTTCAGTGTTACAAATCCAGGTTTTGCATAGTTGACAGTTCAGTAACAAATCCATTTGCACCACTTAATTCTGTTTCCATTTAGTAATGATAGTTTAAAGAATTGTTGGAGGGTGATATCAGTAGCTTCATGTTGAGAGTCAAAGATATGAGGATGTACATTCTGGGAGACAATAGTTGGCAGGGAAATACCAGTGTAGAAACAGAACATTACAGGAAAACTTCTCCAGACTAATATGGCAGAACGTGTAATGGTTACCATTACTGCTTCACAGCACTGAGGCCATGGGTTTGATTCATACCACAGCCCTGTTTATGAGTATATGAGTATGTATATTCTCCCCATGCTTGCATGGATTTCCTCCGGGAGCTCTAGTTTCCTCACAAAGGCAAAAATATACTGGTAGGTTAATTGGTTCCCGACAAAATACCCTAGTGTGTAAATGTGTATGGGTTTAGGGCAGGCTAGATGGGCCAAGTGGTTCTTATCTGTCATAAAATTCTTGTCTAATCTAATGGCTGTAGATGAATGCAAACTTCTGTTCATCATTGCAGGGTATGATTGATGATCTGGGAGGTTCAGAACAGAGAGGGAAATATAAAAGGACCCTACTAGAACACAGAAGTCGAGGAAGTCCAGGAAAAGACAGAAAGCCTTTATTTAGGTAGATTTATGAGGCTAGAACAGAGAAGCACTGATAAACTGGGAAGTACAAGCTAATGTAGAAACTGTAAAACGCATTGCTATATGATTAACTTTGGAAAGATTTCAGTCGTTTCAATACTAATTAGCACACCTGCGCCAAGAGGGAGTTTTAGTTATATATGCCATGTGATTATTCATGCAAAGAGAGACACACATGTGCAGAAATAGGTGAAAGAAACAGCAATTCAGCTGGTTATTAAAATATTGTTATTAAATTATTATTATTATAATGCAGCCAAGATATCTATAATGTCATAAGATAAAATAAGTCTGGTAAAAAGGGGGGTCTATTATTTCCAGACAATTTTTGAAAAGTAAAATAGATAATTTTATTCTAGGTAAAAGCCACAGGAAGGAGATAAGCCCTTTTGTGGCTTCCGACTGCACAATCTACGTCAATACAAATCTACACAACAGATGTATAGTTTAGACAGTGACATAAATGCAAATTAGGGGATTTTTCCCAGATGAATCAGCCAATTCCACCTCATATCCTGCTATAATTGACATCAATAGATATAAATATTATGAAATCTAAATAGCAATTAAGTACATTTTCTCAAGTATATTCATTGGTGGAGAACCACCCAAAGTACATCTGAAACATGAACAGAAGCATGTTTTGGGGAAACTAGGTTATGCTGCTCATAACAAGGTCCACATTTTATAGTGCCATCTTAAAAAAGTGCCCTTGACAGCTCACCAATTTCACTTAAACATCTGTCTCTTGTTTTGGAATGTGGCCATAATATTAAGCACCTACCTGTATCCTACATTGTGTTATCAATGCTGTAAATCAATATCCATCACAACATGAGCACTTTTCTCGCAGACGCTGCCATTTTGTGATGCAAACTCAATTCAGGCAATTTGGACCAGGAGCATGAGGTTAGCCACTTTTATGTGAATATTCCTTTATGTGAACTTTGTAAGGGGGTATACATGAATCTGAAAAGAAGACTGTGCTACCTACTTCACTTTGACATAAACCAGTCAGTAATCGAAAGCATACACAGGGTTTTCTGCAAAGGCTTACACAGATAAAAAGCACTAAGATGCTATTATTTAGTTTCTGCTAGCCAATAATTTATTTACAGTAGGTAATATATTTTTTGGGTGTAATGCTTGGTGGCATTTAAAGGCACTTATTGGGTTTATGGTGTGCTTGGGACACATACCTGTTGAGTACACCTATTGAACTCAGAGTTTAACTGCTTCAGCTGGTAAGGAAGGAGACAGCACACGAGAAGCACCATAGCATTGTAAATAGACACTGCCGATTGACTCCCAGAATAACTGCCCACTTCTACATCTTGTTCTGGGCTCAAGAAGGTAAGGAGGGAAGCATTAAGTGAGCGTCAGTATACCCAGTCTCACCTAGGGACAATGATAGGAGATGCAGGGATCAGCAGTGAAAAGAGAGAAGCAAAGTGATGTCATTGGTAGCTGCCCGTAGCAGAACACAACACCATCACAGAGATACCACTCTCAAACATACCACCCTCCCAGAGATGCAGAGCAGTAACTAGACATTTTGGTGCCCTGTGCCAGAAAGGGAATTGGTGCCCCCCCATACTTTTAATAGAGACAGTGCACACCAAAGGTGCACACCAACATTTTAGTGTGGCTTCATGTTGAAGGGGCATAGCCACATACTATACAAATACTATACCAATTCACATTACACCACACAGTAGTGCCACTTGTACACATTGTGCCAGGTAGAACCCCTTAGGCACTTTGCACCAGGTAGAGACCCTTAGACACACTGCACCAGGTAGAGCCCCTTAGACACAATGCACCAGGTAGAACATCGAACATCTTAGACACACTGCGCCAGGTACAGCCCTTTAGACATACTGCACCAGGTAGAGCCCCTTAGACACACTGCACCAGGTAGAGCCCTTTAGACACACTGCACCAAGTGGAGCCCCTTAGACACTCTGCGCCAGGTAGAGAGAGAGAGAGGGAGGGAGAGGTGTGAATGTCTAAATTACCTTGGAGGGAGAACCCAGAGCATCACAATGTGAGGACCACCACTTATCAGGTGAGCCGCCAAACTTCACACTGCAGTAGCCCAATGCCTCAGCGCGGGAGCATGCTGTCGGAGTACAACTGTGGGGGAGACCAGCAGACACAGAGTGTGCAGCCAAAAAGCTGTACGGCCTTACTGCCCCTACCCCTAAGTACATACTGCACCCCGCTCTGAATATACAGTAACATCAGCAAGCATGACTGCAGGATGTGCAAGATCCACCCAGAGCATATATCTCACGTGGATCGCCATTAATTCAGCGCTAATACACCCACCACTCCACCAACCAAGCAATTGGGTCAGCTGATAGAAAGGCATAGTAAACTCATTAATAAGATGTAACAAGAATGCTGTATACCAGTAATAATACAGGAAGGACACAGACACCTTCAAGACTAATATGCAAAAAATGCTAAAAGTGAGTGTACATCAATATAGTGGATCTATATTGGGGCAGTACGGACGGTGTAATGGTTAGCATTACTGCCTCACAGCACTGAGGTCATGGGTTCGATTCCTACCATTGCCCTAACTGTGTGGAGTTTGTATATTCTCCCTGTACTTGTGTGGGTTTCCTCCGGGTTCTCTGGTTTCCTCCCACAATCCAAAAATATACTGGTAGGTTAACTGACTCCCAACAAAATGAACCCTAGTGAATGTGTCTGTGTGTACATGTGATAGGGAATCTAGATTGTAAGCTTTACTGGGGCAGGGACTGATGTGAATGGGAAAATATTCTCTGTAAAGCGCTGCGGAATATGTGTGCATTATATAAATAACTAGTAATAAATAAATAATATAGTAAAAATATTAATCAAGTAAGTCTTAAAAAGAAATGGTGCTGAGTTCATGTGGCAGGTATTTCTTGATGGGCCTTGAAATCCCACTGGCAGACTATTGGCAATTAAATGCCCCATACTGCATCAACCTCCCTTTTATATGTTATGGTCCTACCTTGAGTAGTTGTTCCAATAGATCTCCAGGCCATGCAGTGTGGTGGGCGGGCACACTGCAGAGGTATGCAGGTGCTTCCCATTCAATCCCCTGATATGATGCTGTCACTGGTGCCTCCATCTTCTGGTGTCTGTAGGGAGGCAGGTACACTGGCATTCCCCGCCGGTCTCCGTTGGTGAGCTATGGAGTGGAACTGCAGATTATGCATGGCCGCACTTGTCACTCTTCTGTCAACTGTGGACAGAGCTCTTTTAGGTGTGGTGGGTTGAAGATGTCACTGCAACCTGTGTGCGACTGGTGCATAATTCAACATACCATGGATCTTGTATACTGTCGGGACTCCGGAGAGGGATGGCAGCAGGCAGAGCACCTCAGCATCTACTTACAGATGGGTCCATGTTTATCTTGACCTTTAATAGGATTAACTGAGACTGGGCAGTTGGACTTAATAGCCTTCTATATTGTTCTCTGTGTTGTATTACAGCTGAGAACAATAGATGAAGTATTGATGTTAATAAACCATGTTGTGCCTAGGTGCAGCAAACTAGCCAAGATAACCGTGGACCAATCTGCTTAGCTCCTCTCTCTGCCGGGCATGTTATGTGAGAAGTCAGATGCAGCCATGAATTCACAACACGACAGAGAGCAGAACCCTGGTGGTGGAGCAGGCACCTGGTAGCTGTCACACTCCAATTAATGCACTAACAGTCTGCCGGGGCCTGCTGTCTGGAAGTAAAAATCCATTTCATTAAACAGCTCCATCGACGGCCTGGGTGCCCTGGGCCCTAAGCAACCGTATTGGTAAATCCAATACTGGGGCAAAGCATATATTTATTATGAGGGCACTGGGCAGTATAGGAAGAGCACAGACCCCACCTCCCACCACCATCACACCCTCTCAGCCATCAGAATCCTTATCCTACCCCCCTTTACACACAGTAGACAGCAGCAAGCTGGCACTCCCTCACCCCACTTCATTAGACAACATGGACAGCTGGCACAAACCCTCCCTCCACAGAGCAGCAGCTGGTACCCCCCTTACCCTCCCTATCAGGACTGCAGATGCAGGCTTCTCCCGCCTACCCAGCTCCTGAGTCAGAGGACTATCATGGCCAGCTTCTCCCCCCACTGCTCCACCTGTTGGAGGACAATGGAGGACAGATTCTCCCCTCTCCTTGCTCACTTCGTCAGAGTACTACTATGGCCAAGTTATCCTCCCTCCTTGCTCCCTCCATCAATAGACTACAGCGGTTGGCTGCGGATCCTGGTCACCCAGGTGCAGGGAAGGAGGAGCCTCAAGGTGCACAAGCTGCCCAGGGAGGAGCCATCATCAGGGGACAATGCTGCTGCTGCACTGCTAGCCCGGTTAGTAACTTTGGTCAAAGCTGCAGGCAGATAAGTGTGGCCCTAAGCCTCTCAAAGTTGAGGGCATATGGGGTGGCTGACATTAGGGTATGCCTGTGCACACGAGACCCCCCCATGTGCACACCTATGTATTTCACATGTGTGTGCCAGCACTTGCACCCACAATGCAGATGCGCTGTGTGCAACGCACCACTGGCACACACCTAGTTATGGCCCTGCAGACAGGGTAAGGAAAGTATTAAGGCAAGAAAGCACTCCCACCTGATATCCGTGCTACACTGCAAAATTCTCAGGTCTGCAACAATTGTAAAATAATTTAAACATTGTGGGCAGGATGTACTAAGTGACATTGCCGCCCATCGTCACAATGCTAATCGCATATGTACATATGCGATTAGCATTGCAAAGGACAGCTCTTCCGATAAGAGCTTTCCTTCACGATCTCCTATAGTTTCCTGACTTCCGAGTTTTGGCCATGGGAGTCATTCTACGCATGCGCAGAGTGACAGGTGTGACCGTGGGGAATGCTGGGAGTGATCCGATTGGATCCCTCACACCAACGCTGCGGAGAGAAGCCCATAGGCTTTTATGGGGTAACACTAGCAAAAGCTGGCAATCCCCTCCACATCGCTGAAACGGCGGCTGGGTCTTAGTACATTTGGAAAATACGATAAATGGTGGTTTATTTCATTTTTCGTTTAGTGCATCCCGCCCTGTATCTCTCTTCTTACTTGTTAATAGAAACTGTTTCATTTTACCTTGGATACAAATTAAAAAGCATCAAGTTTGCTTTACTATATTAGGGGGGAATTCAATTAGCTGTGAAAAGTTTTCATGTGTGGAAAAGGGAGGTAGCCTCAGGCTTTAATGCCCCTGGCTATGCAATTTCACTCCCTTTTTCACAGACAGCCTTGTTAACTCCCCATTAAAGTACTGTTGAGTGTTAACATGGGTTAACAAGGGTAAACACACAGAATCCATTAAAAGTTCACAGATTCATGTGTTAACAGGGCCACTTCACCTGCTAATCTGCTATTTATCTAGGATTTGTATACGATCTGCTGAGGCTGGTGAAATAAAATCCCTAATAACTCATGGCTTCGGGGCTAATCTACCATGGCTAATTGAAATCCCCCCTATATGCTTTATTGAGCTGTGTAAACCACACCATGTAAACCATACTACAAGCACGGTATACATTCTTTATTACCAATACTTTAGGCTCTCTGGCCCTTATGCAGAAGCAGCAGTGATAGCCCTAATATAGTAATGCAGCAAGAGACGTCATGCCTTCTGCTGCATTACTGATCCAAACTGCATCATATGAAGCAGTATCAGATGTCCTCTGGCACCATCAGCCGGTTGCGTACTCCAGTGTCAGGTCCAGTGGATATTTAAATTCAATACAGTGGTTAATAAAGGGTCTCTGTTGGAAATCCACCATTAACGCTTTCTGTCTCTAAGCATATGCATTGCAGATACACTGCCTAGTATAGAGTCTAACTTGTGGCGTGATATGCAGCTTTCCACACTGTTGTATTGGACAGAGGTAGTGGTTCCCCAGGAGGGTGCCTCACTCTTTATCTCTAACCATTGGTGGTCCAGTGGGATAACTGAGCATCTGTCTAAAGAAACCAGCAGTGCCGATTCAAAGTGTTTGACGGACACTAAGATTGATTTTATCCATAATCAACATGTTACTTTTTTCAGGCTTCCTCAGGATAGATAACATATAACTTTTGGTTATCCTGAGAAAGTCACCAATGAGGAGCCATACAAGGGTGAGGCACCCTTGAATCCTTGAATTTTACTCTTGAATCGGCACTGCAAGTGTCATTTCAAGGGTAACACACATCATTAACACACATCATTGATTCTTACTTTCCCAGAATGTCCCAAAGACACACAAATTATTGACTGATCTTCTCAATTTCATTGGGAGTACGCTGAAAAGTAGTTGAAGTTGTTTCATAATTATGAAAATTGTGTTATCAAGCATTGGATTGGATGGGAAATGTTGTTGCCCAGGGGGCCATCTTTAAGAAGGAATTTATCTTTCTCTATAAAGCACACCTAGTGATGCCCAAGATTCAGAAGTCCCTTTCCTTGCCTGCTGGGCAACCTATAATTTTTAGGAATTGGGTCCCTCACTTGTCTTTGTTTGTTGATTTCTTTTTTTAAGCTCACAATGTCTCACTCCAATCCCACATCAGGGACACTGCTCACTTTCTAAATGTAATAAATGGTTTTGAATATCGTGAGGTGTACCAATTCTTCACATGTGATGTAGAATCATTGTACACTAATATTCCGCACTCAGGAAGTGTTGAATCTATTTAACAATTCCTATGTACTGATGTGGGATTTTATTCAAGCCATCATGAGTTTATTTTGGATTCCATTGGTTTTATTCTTTCCAACAACTATTTTTTTTATTTACAGTAATTCAGTTTTTTTCTCCAAAATTCACGGGAGTGCCATAGGCACAAAGTTTGCCCAGAGCTATGCTAATACATTTATGGGCCGCTTTGAGAACCAGTACATTTGTTACGGACCATGCAGTACTTGGTGCTCTATGGCAGGTGATCCAACTTTGTACTGCAACTTATAAAAAAGAAGTGGACTGTAATGGATTTTTGAATCTCCTAGTAGCCAGAAGAAATCATAGATTACCAATATTAAATATTTACACCTCAGACATAACTGTTCTAGTGGAATTCAATTTTAGGATCAAGCAAAGGGTCTTCCAACTTTTACGGAACAAAGCTAATCAAATAGTGTCCATACTAAAGCCCTGGAAAAAGCTTTATCTACTTCTTAGTTCCACAATCTCCTGTAAGAAAATTGTATCAAACAAATATACAGATAACCCCCCTTCATTGTATCTTAATATAATGTGTGTTCTAAATGGATTGTAAATATGTTTATGAAAAACTTTCCATAAGGGATGGATAAAATTTTGGACCCCCACCATAGAAGAGAAAGTAAGGGCTATTTTACACAAAGCAAATAACATAAGAAATACATTAGTGACATGTCATTTTTTTTTTTCAATCAGAAAACTTCTGTTGCTTCAAGTAAAGATATACCCTGTTGGTAAGCAGACAAAACACTAAACATGAGAATGTTTTCGAAGTGGTACAATATCCTGTATTACTTGTAAACACATTAAACATAAGAGTGCCTAATTTCTGTCATCTTCATTAGGTACTAATTTTGAAAAATAAAGTTTTTATTAACTGCCAATCTACAGTACATGCTGCATATTTAATTACTTGCATCTATGGGATACTATATATTGGGAGAAAAACCTACTCAATTTAAGATTTCTAGAGCAAAAGCTAAATGTTTTAAAACTCATAACCTTCCTAACACATTGTGATACATTCTAATCACGATGCCAATGTTTTTTCCATAGAGAATATATATCACATACACCAAGAGGTGGAGATAGGTTTAATTTATTTTGGAAAAGGGAGACCATTTGGATGTTTTCTTAAGACAAATTAGTTCCCTATTGTCTAAACAAATCCATTGAAATTAACAATATATGATCCATCTTTAAGATGGAACATGCAGTAATTTAAAGTATTTATAATTAATTCATAACATGATAGTATAAGTTTAACTGTTAATTACTTTTTGGTTATTTCTCCTTTGCCATATTTCAGGATCTAATAGAATATATTGTATCTCTATAACAATTTGAATAATAAATTACTAATAAAGTAATTTTTATAAATGTTCATTTATATCACTGTTTAAGGTCAAAAAGGGAAAAGAAAGAAAATAGTTACCTTCTTTTTCATAAAATATTGTAAATTGGATATTACAATTAGCGATCTAATGTTTCACCTACTTGTATTGTATCCTTGGTGGGTTTTGATTTTGGAACCCTAAGAGGAGTATTGCTGTTGCTTAGTTAGCCGAGCCTCAGCTTTCCTATATTAAATCACTGTTGGAGAAAGTACCTTTATCTTTGTGATTCTAGTTCAATGTATTAATTAGGCTTGCTGAGTGTGAGAATGATGTCATTCACAAAATTAAGTGCATTTTTGATTGATATATATCTTTATTTGCATGGTTATTTATCTATGTTCTATATAAGAAAACTATGTCATAAATTGAAAAGCTATTTACTGACTTTATTTAGATGTTACTTATTCATACTAACACCTAAGCCTAGAGTACTTGAAGTCATGTGTGTCTGATGATTGGCTATTCATATTGGTTAAGAGTGGCTTACATTACATATGTAACCCTCCATTTCCTCTAAATATGGTAGTGAAACCTCCATTTCCTCCAGAAGAAACCACGCTAGATAAAGTCAGAGAAACTAATTAGAGAACTAAAACATTTAACAGCACCAATACTAACCACTTATCTGCATCTTGAACACATCTTCCGGCATGATAGGAGAGTGATTGTGGATCTGTTGTACATGCTACAGCAACATATGTATGTGCACCTGCAGAACTATATCTTTGTGGCAAAGTAGTGTGCCTCCTGACAGGACGTAGAAGACCACATCCACTATCACCCTCTTTAGTCTTATAGACTTCCACCATGACACTCTGCCTGAGAGATTTGGATCTCCATATATACTTCAGATGTGCTGTCAAGTTTACTGATACTGATTGTAAATACAAGTAGTGTGAGTAGCCCCAGCAATTTAGTCAACAAACAAGGGTGTATTGGGAACATAAAATTGCCCTGGTGCAGGGTTAAAATCAAACATCCATGGTTACAAACCATCAATGGTTAAATGGCAATATTAGTTTTACCATTGATGGTGAAGAACCAATAGTCCTCTACCATTGACTGTAAAGAACCCCACCCACCACCACCACCACCACAAACACACACAATTGTTTCTTTTTTCCCTAGTTGTTGCCAGGGCACAGAGCCTAGTTCCACCCTTGTTGCCCCCTCAAAGCCTTGTCCCCATGTCCTGTTAGTGAAAGAGCAGGGATTACCAATGGTGGGTGAGACCATTAACGGCACTCCTTTGGATAGTTTGCTACCATCAATAGTCTCTTATAGGCCCTACACACTGGCCGATCCGCCGCCGAGCTGCCCGACGGCGGATACGGCCGACGGGCGACCCGGCGGTGGGGGGGCAGTGACTGGGGGGGTGAAGTTTCTCCACTCCCCCCGTCACCCGGCTGCATTGAAGTGCAGGCAAATATGGACAAGATCGTCCATATTGGCCTGCATGTACAGCCGACGTGTGTAGGGCCCTTTACAATTTCACCATCAATCACAACCATCGATGGTGAGTGCACCAATGGCTATCCCTACCCTGTAAAAAAATTGAAGAAGTAGCCTCATATGGGCAGCACCAGAGGCGCAGTGTGTAGCCACAAAAACATCTCCCTCTTTTTTTAATATATATATATATATATTTTAAAATAAAAAGTAACCTTTTTTCTGCGCTATAGCACTAGTCTCAAACCACTGAGAAATACCTTCTGTCAGATGAGGTATAAAGAATAGATATGAAAAGGAAAAAGGTTCTAGTGGGAGCCAATACGCCTTTAGAATAACTATGTTTAAAAGTTTATATTCATACACAAACCGACGACATTTGCGACCTAAACATTCGTCTTTGGTACAAATTACTAAAAATTCAGTAAAATGATATAACAATCTTATATAAACACATATTTCAGTTGATGTGAGGATTTTACAATCAGGTGATCACAATCAGAATTGTGAAGAGATATATCTCCAACCAGAAATCTGTGGTGAAGGCTTTATGAATCCGAGATCGCGAAACCCAACGCGTTTCGTCCGTTAGGACTTCATCAGGGGTTAACAATCAGTTCTCACAATAAATTGGATTACCACTGGTTATGACCGGCTAGGGTTCTCAATGTTATATCCAATCACAAGTATATTTTCAATTAATTTGGTATCTAAATAGATTTCATCATAACAGAGAATGACATTTTAGGTCGAAGTTAGGTGATGTTATATTCCCTAATCTCATCAGGGGTAATGAAACTCTACAGTCCACCTCGCCTTCAATAAGTATCACCAAAAGGGTTTTAATAAATTCCCAATCCTGAACAGTACTGAACAGTACTGTACCTTCTTACTGGGACATGCACACCCTCACAGGATCCTGTGAGGGTGTGCATGTCCCAGTAAGAAGGTACAGTACTGTTCAGGATTGGGAATTTATTAAAACCCTTTTGGTGATACTTATTGAAGCCGAGGTGGACTGTAGAGTTTCATTACCCCTGATGAGATTAGGGAATATAACATCACCTAACTTCGACCTAAAATGTCATTCTCTGTTATGATGAAATCTATTTAGATACCAAATTAATTGAAAATATACTTGTGATTGGATATAACATTGAGAACCCTAGCCAGTCATAACCAGTGGTAATCCAATTTATTGTGAGAACTGATTGTTAACCCCTGATGAAGTCCTAACGGATGAAACGCATTGGGTTTCGCGATATCGGATTCATAAAGCCTTCACCACAGATTTCTGGTTGGAGATATATCTCTTCACAATTCTGATTTTGATCACCTGATTGTAAAATCCTCACATCAACTGAAATATGTGTTTATATAAGATTGTTATATCATTTTACTGAATTTTTTGTAATTTGTACCAAAGACGAATGTTTAGGTCGCAAATGTCGTCGGTTTGTGTATGAATAAAAACTTTTAAACATAGTTATTCTAAAGGCGTATTGGCTCCCACTAGAACCTTTTTATATATATATATCTTTCAAAGTGTTCAGGTGTTGCGCAACAGGAACTGTTGTGATATCACAATGAGTGCAGCTTCAGATCCCCTCCAAGCCACTGGAGTAAAGGTAAAGACTGTCGAAAAATGGAGAGCGCACTCTTGATTATATAAGAAGTAACAACTTTTACTTTGTAGCATTTGATTACATACATTAAAAGTTAAAATTCATCAGCATGGTGTTTCCACCGCAACTTAGCTGGTATATCTCCCGAACCACAGCTCGTCTAGTCTCCGGCTCTGAATCCGGAGGATGACGTCACGGCGTCTACGTCACTTAGCCACGCCCAACGCGTTTCGTACGTCAGGTACTTCGTCAGGGGGTGTGGTTAATTAACAACTTGATCTCTTTATATACCCGTTCTAGGTATTGTTCTCAATGAATTAATTACAACATGATTTCACTTAAAAATACAAATAGACAATTCATACAACTTATAAACCATTGGCATTTCACAATTACATCACAAAAGATAAGCTCAAATTATCCATATTTTCATTATCGATTATCAAAGACTAATAATAACCTTACACGGTTTTACATCAATGAACCTATTAATTAACATTACAGCTGGAGTCCATCTCATACATAAATGAACAGCAAATTAGTTCGTATGATCCATTCACGCAAAGGTCTGCATCCTACCCTATGTGTAATACTTTTATACACTATTTTTCTCTAAAAAATCCCAGTGGAAATTAATTAGAATCGTTCTGATCTTTAAAGCTAATGTGCTTATTCTCTTCAGTCATCCGCCGTGTATATGCTATTCGAGAACACCAGTCGGGACGTAGCTGCTGCCACTGGTATACTCTAACATACATGCACACAGAGTCAGCATTCCAAGAACGGCACAATAAATGTCGTCGGTTTGTGTATGAATAAAAACTTTTAAACATAGTTATTCTAAAGGCGTATTGGCTCCCACTAGAACCTTTTTCCTTTTAATATATATATATATATATATATATATATTAGAGATGAGCAGGTTCGGTTCATTGAGATCCGAACCCCCCGAACTTCACCTATTTTACTCGGTTCCGAAGCAGCCTCGGATCTTCCCGCCTTGCTCGGTTAACCCGAACGAGGCCGAACGTCATCATCCCGCTGTCGGATTCTCACGAGAATCGTATTCTATATAAAGAGCTGCGCGTCGCCGCCATTTTCACTCGTGCATTGGAGATTGAATGGAGAGGACATGGCTACATTCTCTCCCTGAAAAGCTCCATATCTGTGCTCAGTGTGCTGCAAATATCTGTGCTCAGTGTGCTGCAAATATCTGTGCTCAGTGTGCTGCAAATATCTATGTTATCTGCCTGAAAATGCTCCATGTCTGTGCTCAGTGTGCTGCAAATATCTACGTTCTCTGCCTGAAAAGCTTCATATCTGTGCTCAGTGTGCTGCAAATATCTGATCAGTGTGCTGCATTTTGGGGACCACCAGTATATAATTATAGTACAGTACAGTAGGCCATTGCTGTATCTTGCAGCTCCGTGTCAGACTCAGTTCTAGACAGTATCCTGATCATCAGTGCTCAATATCTGCTGCACTGTTGTGTGACCAGTATATATATATTATATATAGTAGTACAGTGCAGCATTTTGGTGACCACCAGTATAGTAGTACAGTACAGTAGTCCATTGCTGTATCTTGCAGCTCCATGTCACCGCAAGTATTCATCCATATCTGTGCTGCATTGTTGTGAGCAGTATATAGTAGTACAGAGCAGCATTTTGGTGACCAACAGTATATAGTTGTACAGTACAGTAATCCATTGCTGTATCTTGCAGCTCCGTGTTACTTCAAGTATCCATATCTGTGCTGCATTGTTTGTGAGCAGTATAGTAGTACAGTGCAGCATTTTGGGGACCACCAGTATATATATAGCAGTATACTACAGCAGGCCATTGCTGTATCTTGCAGCTCCATGTCACTTCAAGTATCCTTATCTGTGCTGCATTGTTTGTGAGCAGTATAGTAGTACAGTGCAGCATTTTGGGGACCAACAGTATATAGTAGTACAGTACAGTAGGCCATTGCTGTATCTTGCAGCTCTGTGTCACTTCAAGTATCCATATCTGTGCTGCATTGTTTGTGAGCAGTATAGTAGTACAGTGCAGCATTTTGTGGACCACCAGTATATATATAGTAGTACAGTACAGTAGGCCATTGCTGTATCTTGCAGCTCCGTGTCACTTCAAGTATCCATATCTGTGCTGCATTGTTTGTGAGCAGTATAGTAGTACAGTGCAGCATTTTGGGGACCACCAGTATATATATAGCAGTATACTACAGTAGGCCATTGCTGTATCTTGCAGCTCCATGTCATTTCAAGTATCCATATCTGTGCTGCATTGTTTGTGAGCAGTATAGTAGTACAGTGCAGCATTTTGGGGACCAACAGTATATAGTTGTACAGTACAGTAGGCCATTGCTGTATCTTGCAGCTCCGTGTCACTTCAAGTATCCATATCTGTGCTGCATTGTTTGTGAGCAGTATAGTAGTACAGTGCAGCATTTTGGGGACCACCAATAAATATATAGTAGTACAGTACAGTAGGCCATTGCTGTATCTTGCAGCTCCGTGTCACTTCAAGTATCCATATCTGTGCTGCATTGTTGTGAGCAGTTTATAGTAGTACAGAGCAGCATTTTGGTGACCTCCAGTATATATAGTAGTACAGTACAGTAGGCCATTGCTGTATCTTGCTGCTCTGTGTCACTTCTAGTACCCTGATCAGTGCTTAATATCTGTGCTCAGTGTCAGTGCTGCATTGTGGTGACCAGTATACTACAGTACAATAGTCCAGTGCTGTTCTCGCTGCTCAGTGTCAGTTCTCCGTAGTATCATCAGTGCTCAGTAAAATCAGTGCTCAGCATAATCAGTGCTCAGTATAATCAGTGATCAGTATAATCAGTTCTCTGTTAGACGTACGCCCGTTTTCCGCCATTAGTGCATTGGGATTTAGACAATTGATGAAGTTATTGTGTCCCCGGTACAAAATCCCAACTAGATTCCACTTCACTAGGCAGGCGATAGCAAGATTTTACCAATTAATATCAGTGATTTATAATTAATTATTAATTACAGTGATCTTGCCAAATGATTCCAGTTATTTTGTCATTTTCTTCCAGTGATTTGGACCAATAATACCATTGATTAGAACGAATAATTCCTGTGATTTTGTCATTTTCTTCCAGTGATTTGGACCAATAATACCATTGATTAGAACAAATAATTCCAGTGATTTTGTAATTTTCTTCCAGTGATTTGGACCAATAATACCATTGATTAGAACGAATAATTCCTGTGATTTTGTCATTTTCTTCCAGTGATTTGGACCAATAATACCATTGATTAGAATGACTAATTCCTGTGATATTGTGGTGTTTGTGTTGCTTAGCTTAGCCGTCCAGCGACCACAGTGCACCTCTTTTTCTCTTTTCTTTGCATCATGTGCTGTTTGAAGACTATTTTTTTAAGTGCTATCCTGTCTGCCACTGCAGTGCCACTCCTAGATTGGCCAGGTGTTTGTGCCACCCTCTTGGGTCGCTTAGCTTAGTCATCCAGCGACCTTGGTGCAAATTTTAGGACTAAAAATAATATTGTGAGGTGTGAGGTGTTCAGAATAGACTGGAAATCAGTGGAAATTATGGTTATTAAGGTTAATAATACTATAGGATCAAAATTACCCCTAAATTCTATGATTTAAGCTGTTTTTGAGGGGTTTTTGAAAAATAACACCCGAATCCAAAACACACCCGAATCCGACAAAAGATTTTCAGGGAGGTTTTGGCAAAACGCGTCCGAATCCAAAACACGACCATGGAACCGAATCCAAAACCAAAACACGAAACCCGAAAAATTTACGGTGCACATCTCTAATATATATATATATATATATATATATATATATATATTCTCCGTAATCCTAATTGTGCATGATATAACATGGTTTATAAGAAGGTTATGATTCCCAAAAAAATAAGCATATTAGTAAGGTTGCTGCAGTGAGCAGGTAAACCTGTAGTTAGGGAAATCGCTTCTCAGAATATATATATTGATATACAGATTTTGTTTTTTACGACCGTAAAGATAACGTCAATTGTGTTTTATTGTGTTTTCCTGCAATTTGTGTAACTGCAGATTAACGTCCCCGACGAAATGTATTTTTTTTTATTTAAAACTAATTGGTATGACTATTTGTGTTTAAAATGGTGATTTTGCTACTATTTTTTGGCAGCTTTGCTGTGATAAATCTGGATACTTTGAAGTTACATAGTAACTCAGGGGCAGATGTATTAACCTGGAGAAGGCATAAGGAAGTGATAAACCAGTGATATGTGCAAGGTGATAAACGCACCAGCCAATCAGCTCCAATATGCAAATTGACAGTTAGGATCTGATTGGCTGGTGCGTTTATCATCTTGCACTTATCACTGGTTTATCACTTCCTTATGCCTTCTCCAGGTTAATACATCTGCCCCATAGTAACATAGTGATTGAGGTTGAATAGAGGCAAAATGTCCATCGTGTTCAACCTGTATTCTGTATTAAGTTGAGTTGATTATAATGTACCTGCTGAAGTAATGTTTTATGACTAGTTAACAACTATAAATCATGTTGCACCCGGATTATCAATGTCAATATTTTAAATGTTATAACCTTGGATATAATTTTCAATCAGAAATGTATCCAATCCTTTTTTAAATGCATTTACAGAGTCCGTCATTACCACCTTCCCTGGCAGGGAATTCCAAATTCTTATAACCCTAACAGTGAAGAACCCTTTCCTCCGTTGCGTACGGAATTTTCTCTCCTTCAGCCTCAGCGAGTGCCCACGTGTCCTAAACAGAGTTCTTTTAATAAACAATTCCTCTGATAACTCTTTGTAATGTCCCTTTACATATTTGAAGATATTAATAATGTCTCCTCTTAGACGCCTCTTTTCCAGTGTATACATATTCAACCTAGTAAGCCTTTCCTCATAATCCGGTTTAACTAGCCCTTTAATCAATTTAGTAGCTCGCCTTTGAACCCTTTCGAGTTCACCGATCTTTTTTTTTATACAGTGGTGTCCAGAACTGAACACAATATTCCAGGTGAGGACGTATCAATGATTTGTACAGTGGCAGGATTACATCCTCATCCCTTGTCTCAATTCCCCGTTTTATGCACGCTAGCGCCTTACTTGCCTTCTTTACTGTGCTTTGACATTGTATGTGGTTATTAAGCCTATTATCAATGAGTACCCCCAAATATTTTTCAATACTATTACCCCTAGACTTTCCCCATTTAATATGTGGTATGCAAGTTTGTTTTTAGTCCCAAAATGCATAACCTTGCATTTTTCTATATTGAACCTCATTCTCCATGTAGACGCCAGATTTCAAGTTTAGATAAATCATTCTGCAGAGACTCCACATCTATTTCTGAATGAAGTACCCTACACAGTTTAGTATCATCTGCAAAGATTGACACTGTGCTTTCCAGGCCTATTTCTAGGTCATTTATAAATATGTTGAACAGTAGTGGCCCGAGTACAGACCCTTGTGGTATTCCGCTGACTACTGGTGTCCAGCAGTGCCGTAACTAGGCATTTTAGCGCTGTGTGCAAGAAACGACATTGGCGCCCCCCATGCAAGACAGGGGCAGTGCGCGCCGTAGGCGCGCAAAAAATATATAGGGGCGTGGCTTCATGGGAAGGGGCGTGGCCACAAAATAATAGCAATTCATACTACGGTGCACAGTAGTCTCCATTATTCAAATTACGCTGCACAGTAGCGCCACTACACCAGGTAGAGCCCCTTTTATACATTACAGCAGACAGCGTCCCCCTTTTTACACATTACAGCAGACAGTCCCCCTTTTTACACATTGTGGCAGCCAGTCCCCCTTTTTACACATTGCGACAGCCAGTCCTCCTTTTTACACATTGCGGCAGCCAGTCCCCCTTTTTACACATTGCGGCAGCCAGGACCCCTTTTTACACATTGCGGCAGCCAGGACCCCTTTTTACACATTGCGGCAGCCAGTCCCCCTTTTTACACATTGCTGCAGCCAGGCCCCCTTTTTACACATTGCGGCAGCCAGTCCCCCTTTTTACACATTGCGGCAGCCAGTCCCCCTTTTTACACATTGCAGCAGCCAGGCCCCCTTTTTACACATTGCGGCAGCCAGTCCCCCTTTTTACACATTGCAGCAGCCAGGCCCCCTTTTTTACAAAAAAAAAGAGAGAGAGAGAGAGTGAGAGAGGGATATACTTACCTTCTCCCCGCTGACAGGCTCCTCGTGCTGGCATCTCCCTCTGTGCAGTGTGCAGACATCGGACAAGGAGGAGGAGGGAGGGGGACTGGAGCCGCAGCAGCGCTATGTCATTGGTAGTAAGCGCCGCTGCAGCATCCCCCTCTTCTTCCGTATTGGTTGCCTGGGGCTGCTGTGGATGCTGGGATGGAGGAACCGCATCCCAGCATCCACAGCAGCGCCGGGCAGCCTATACGGAAGGAGAGGGGGATGCTGCAGCGGCGCCTACTACCAATGAAATAGCGCTGCTGCGGCTCCAGTCCCCCTCCCTCCTCCTCCTTCTCAGCTGCCTCCGGCGCTTCTCTCTCCTCCAGCGCGGCTGCGGCGCACGGCGCGGACTTCAGAGGCGGCATGTAATGAGTCAATTTGACTCATTACATGCCGCTGGCCGTGCGCCCTCAGGGCAACTGCGCTGTGTGCCAAGCCCACTTGGCACACACGTAGTTACGGCCCTGGTGTCCAGTTTGAGGACTTCCCGTTGACCACTGCTCGCTGTACCCTGTTATCCAGTCAGTTACTTATCCATATACAAACAGTTTTTCCTAGGCCAAGCTCCTTTAATTTGATGATTAGTCTCCTGTGAGGCACTGTCTCGAGGGCTTTTGCAAAATCTAAGTAGACCACATCCACTGCTTTTCCCTGGTCAAGATTGTCGCTCACTTCCTCATAGAAGCTAAGTTGTCAAAATAAAAACAAAAAAGTCTGTAATTTGCACAAATCGCTCCTTGAGGTTTCACCTGGAGTGTTTATTGTGTGTAAGGCAAACTACAAGAAACAACACATGACAGTGCCAAGAAATGTTGCAGTATTTTCGCCATTTGATTATGACATTCAGTTTGTTTAAGAAAAAAATTGTTCTATCTGTACGTGTGCAAAAGCTTCCCAACGGACATCCACGTTAAGCCCTCACTACCAGGAATAAAAATGTATTTAATTTGTTCTCTGAAAAGTCCTTGCACCACGTGCATGTCCCCAAGTACTTTTATTATTTCCTTTTGCTTTTAGCTCTACAATAAGTATAAACATGCAGAACGCTAAATATACTTAATGAACTGTGCAAAGCGCCAATAATAAAACCAAGTTCTGCAAGTTTTCACAAAGCCTCACAAGGGATACCACCTAACTTTACTAAGATGGGAGTTCTATTTAAGATGGGATGTTGCCCATAGCAACCAATCAGATTTCAAGTTATATCTTCAAGAAGGTTCTAGATAAATGAGAAGTAGAATCTGATTGGTTGCTATGGGCAACATCCCATCTTAAATAGAACTCCCATCTTAATAAATTTACCCCCTTGTGTCAATTAATCAGACATTATTGTAGAGCTCTCCTTTCTCTCCTTCTCAGGTAAAAAACCATCTTCATGTTTATATATCTGAGTTTGCATCTCTCTCTGGCTGTACTTTTGACACCCCAATAAAGTTTGTCTGCAACTGTCTTCAATGCAAAACCCCCTCTGTTAATTAGCTGAACATAATGATGAATACACCTCCCCCTGTGCCAGCTGATAAAGTTTTTAGTATTTAAGAGCAATATTAGCAAGGCCTTCAGTCAGGGCTTGGCCTGCATTTGTTAAAGATGCATTTGAAGGAGTTTGAACTGGATTTGGACTTTGGACTACTCTAGAATCTCTAATTAAACTAGTTTCACAAACACTGCAGCTCAGGATCATTATGTGGCCTCTCCTCACCTCTGCTATGAGAACACCAGGACCAGGCTTACCACCTCTCCATCTGAGAACATCAGTACTGCTCCCAGGCCTATCCTTCAAGCTGAGCAGGGAACTGAGGGGGAAGGGGGAGGGGTGTGAGCGCCACACATTATCACACCCACCCGCACTGCTCCCATGACACCAGGACATTTATAATCTTATCAAAATAATGCTATCACAGTTTTGTTCCTTCAGTTGATTATCTGCAAATGTTTTCTTACCTTGTGCCTTTTTTCCTTACTAAGTACTACCACTGTGTGCTATTCCTGTAATGTGTACCTCCACTGATTGCACACCCTGCCAGCGGCAACCTATACAGTGCACCCTGGATGGGTGTCTCAGATGGTTCCTCCATGGGCAGTACAGTATATACTTCACGTGGTTCTTTCCATACAGTTTATATTATAATACTACACAAGTGTCAGTTTTTCTATATACAGATGGAGCCGCTGCTTTGCAGGTGAGGGCGAGCGGCATGCCTAGGTGCGCCTGCGCCTCGGCCTGTCGCCGAGCATACAGCGACGCTCCCATTCAAAATTAATGGGCACATGCGCTCCTACGATGCATGCGCATCCCATTCGTGCTCGGTGGTCCGCCCCACTGGGCGTGCCTAGTCGCAGACGGAGCCACAATTAGTGTGGCTCTATCTGTATGCTTAGGGCCCTTGTATGGCTCACCTCCCACAATGTAACCTTCATAGTGTGCCCAACATGGCTGCCTCATCTGTTATGCTTGTGGATGGGATGGAAAATACATGGACCTGACTGTTTTGTTGAGACATATTACTTAAATCTTCTGTATTATGTGCATTTGATGTTTTTGATGTCTGTAAATCACCTTGAGTCCTGTTGAAGTAAGAGTTCTATATAAATAAAATTATTATTATTATCTGTCTGAAATAATATATGTGCAAGTGAAAGATCTTGCATTGCCCTGCATTCACCTCTGTAATGACCTGCAGTAGGAATCGCATACTAACAATACAATAGTCAAAAAAGCTTAGACTATAGACAGACAGATAATTAGTGATAATGCAGCTACTGGAGTTCAGAAAGAATGACAAGCCTTTGAGATGTGAAGACAGAGATTAAAGGAGATGAGTCCAACTGATCAGTGCAGGTTTAACATTAAGGAAAATGTTTACAACTTAAAGCACTAGTAAGGATTGAACCTGATAGAGCTGGAAGTAAATTAGGCTTGCAGTACATTGCTGAGAAGCAGTGTTCATGGAATAAATACTGTACATATATTGGTCCATATACCTATCTCATGATGCGACACATGCTCCTTGTTTTCTGCTAGTCATCAGCATCAAAGCATACCCCACCAAAAAACATGTACTTTTCTTTACTTAGTGCTCTGTATAGGATGCATTGAGTGTTATATGATTTACCAGCATTCGGGATGCCAGCGGTCAGTAGACTGACCGCGGCATCCCTATGGAAAAAATCCTGAGAGGGGTAAGGTAATTATACTTACCCTCCAACAATACCTCCTAACCCTAACCCTCCCTTCCTGCAGGCTTTAAAACCTTTCCACTTAAAATCTTGTTGCTAAACTGCCAAAATATTAGTTCTTGCCACAACTTGCAGGCTTTTACATTTGGCCCTACTGTATACGCTATTTGTCCTTATATTATACCAGGTGCTGTTGCCCTGTAGCCCTTTACAGCTGTAAAAACAAATGCAAAACATACCAAATTATAATGTTAAGCAAATATATAACCAGATTAGTCTACCTCATTACCCTAATAAATATTCTGGTGAAGAAACATGCTGAAACCCAATGGAGGTATTGTCCTATCAGTTTGGGCCTCATGGTGGATTCTATCCACAATTACAAGAAAAGCAGCTGAAAATGCTGGTGGTAACAATTTTTATGTGTGTCCAGACTCAGGGATGATACTTGGATCTTCTCTCTCTTTATGACCTAGAACAGCCTGTTTATTAATTACATAAAAATCTGGAGCATTGTGTGATTACATCACTGCATAGATTTCCCATGATAACTCTGTGTTACAAGGTCTCTAATAATTATTATGCTGGTAATTTTGCAGCCTCTGTGATTCAGTGTATTTAATAAATGTTGCATTTCTATGTGTTGTAGTTGTTATTAAGATAAGGCCCAACACCACAAATTCTTTAATTGGACGGAAAAACAAACCGGGTAGATTAACTATAATTGGATAGAACAGCATACTGGGTGGATTTACTGTAAATGGATGGAACAGCATACTGGGTAGATTTACAGTAATTGGACGGAACAGCATACTGGGTAGATTTACTGTAATTGGACGGAACAGCATACTGGGTAGATTTACTGTAATTGGACGGAACAGCATACTGGGTAGATTTAAAACATCTAAATACTGGTTATGTCAGATAAATTTATGTTTTTTCAGAAATACCCACACTTTGGAATATATCTATTTCTTCAGTGGCTTTACTGAACCTTTAAATAACTATGTGTATATGCTCTGAAACTGGACCTCCCATTGACCTACTGTACTTGTGAAGTATATAGACTAGATTAATGTCACACAACAAGTCTTATCCTGCTGGCTGATGATCCATGGTTTAATTTGTCAAAAACAATGGCGACAACACATTTAAGCACTAGGTCTTTATTTAAGTAGTGCCATGTGCACTGACAATGACATATCATTTGAAAAATTGGCAGTAGAAGAGAATCTTTGGAACTCAGCAACCTATCTCTGTCATCATTTCTGTTCTCCTGTTGTTTACTAGATGGATAAGAGCTGTTTCCTTACACTTTAAGAACCCCCAAGAGCTTTTTATTCTTTTGATTTATTAGTCCATATTGCAATCTAGTGTTACGTGCAAAAGATAAATAACTGGGAAAATATGTACTTTCATTCATGTATTCTTTAATAAAATGAGCAATGAGGCAAGTGTTGAAAAGTGATATGTAATACTAGGTCATTCCCTTTCATACAATTTGTGGTAATATACAGAATATTAGATATTCCACATTTTCTGTAAAACCTGTTTTCAATTATAAATTAATTCTTCCGAGTGATTTTAAAATGATAACCCTTTATTTTTAATTTACTGTTTTCCACAATATTTAAACACAACATTTTTCATAATTTATCATTTATTTTAACAGTATTTGTACATAATTTATTTTTTTTACAAAATTATCTCCTAGGCTTATCAGGTTCCACAAAAGTGTCCAAAAGCAAAATAAATGTTAGCAATAAAAAAATGAGTGACCATGCAGCACATTTGTGAGTAGTTTTGTATTTTATATATACACACATAATTAACTACTCATTAGAGAAAGCATACCTATTGCATAACAATCAACAGAACTTTCACCCGAACAAGAGTCAGTACATTTAGCATATTTTGATGGAAAACAAATACTAAGATAAATCATGTATAAAATAATATAATAAAGGCTATTTTGACTCTTTTGTTGAAAGGAGAGCCTAGGCAGAGCAGAGACACTTAGTAACCAATGTAAGAATTCAAGAAAACACCTTGAGTACAGTACTTAGAGCTACAGTAAGTAGTACTTCTGAAATTGTTTTATGTCCTTGATGAACAATAGGTTAAACGTGCCCACACACATGCACCTTCGACAAAGAGAGAGCATGTAACAGCTGGAACATTTAAAATGTGGCCACAAGTGACCAAACTTAGAATAGTTGGCCATTTGGTGCCTAAAATAAATTCCAACAGCTAATGAAGCTTGGTGCTATTTTGCCGAAGACAGCAATCTTACCTTGTTTGCATTCTAATTGTTCCACATGAGATTTTTCAATTTTCAAAGCATACTAAATGCAGTGGTTTGGATACAGCAACTGGCAGTACCTGTGTATGGGCACTTTAAGAAATGAAATCAATACAAATATCTTGTTGTTTTGTGTTAATGGTGTATGATATAGAAATTAAAGTGACACCATAAAATATAGGTACTATGAAGTGTTGTATAATAATGCACTTTGCACAGTTTTACATTTCCAAGAGTGTGTGTTTCTTGGGCTGATTTAGTATCTCAAATTACTAATATAAATAAATTCATGCAATATAAGCTTCCCAGGTTCCAGAGTTGGATGAAGGATAATGCGATAGAGTTTTTATTTAAAAGTATTCGACAGGAAGTTACACTTGAAATGCAAAGGTCACTTAAGAGAGATTTTACTTAACTATAAGCCCAGTAAGGCCAAAACTAATTATGAAAAAGGAGCAAAATGTAAAAATATTAAAAATAATTTTAACCTATTACAATATATCTTAAATCACAAACAAATTGTAAATTAATATATATTAAATGTTTTCAGGTAAGAGACTTTAGTCAAGCTTGCCACATATGTTTTTTTACAACATAGACACAAATATTAACCACATTCAATGTTTTGGCAGTGATGCTGGCTTTTACTATGTAAATTAATATTTAAGATTTGATATTTCATACTTTGGCTAGCAGTAACTGTAATGAATTGTGTTTCCTGTTTTATACAATACATATTTCTACAAAATTGACACTCAAAGACACATAAGGAAAAAAAGTTTTATCTAGTGAATAAACTGATTGCCAGAAAAAGAACACGTTTTACCATAAAAAACATGACAGCATTAGATGTAATTACAGATACAAAAATGTTTGAAAATAGTTTCCCTGTAATATAGAAGAGAACCGAGTGTATTCTATTCGATAATGCAAATGCAAAAGTGACCGTTGGCTTCTATCATGATAGGAAATGCCTGATTCAATGTCTTCTTTCAAATGTTCTCAGTAAAGGGGATGGAATGTACTAAATACAAACTAAATAAATAAATAGCGTGAGTATGCAGTTCAAATTTCAGATAATTCTAATTCCCATATGAATGTGCTATGGATATACTGTATTAGATGGTTACAAAGATTTTATCACATGAAAAACTTAATTGTGGAATTATGAAACACTGTTTTAAATTAAACAACTGTAAAATCACTCCAAAATGAAATGCGAAAATTGTATTAGTCACTGACTACTGCATAATATTTTTGGTGTATTGGTAATGCATTTTTAATGGAATCTAAAAAAATGGAGTTTATCGCATCCCTTGAGAAATTACATAAAGAAAAAAAAATACGTAATCCCTGCAGATGAAAAATTTATATTTTAGAAAAAAAAATGATCTGTCCATTATTTTAAATAATGCTCAGTCTACATGGCGGCCAAAGCAAGCTGTTCATGAACACATATGGGGTGAATTACTAAAATGCGGTTTTGCACTGTTTCGCAATTTTATGACCTGTTTGGAAACCGTAACATTTACTAAAAGCCAAACAGCACATAAACTTGCAATTTTTTAAACCACATACCTGACTTTCTTTTCAAATGGAAAGTGTACAAACCATGTAATTTACTAAGCTGCAGTTTGAAAAACCAGACAAACTGCCAGAAATAAGGCAGTTTTCTAATAATGGTTCTAATTGGCAAGATAGCATGCTGTTTGAGCTGTCTGGCAAGATAGAACAGGTATAGCAAAGTTATTAAAAAAACAATAACTCTTCCTTCTATTTACTAAAAGCACAGCACTACTCAGCATGGAAGAGCTGGTCTTCTAGTGGCCGCTGAGAGAGCGACAGGCCCGGTTACTGCGGGGGTGTGGCCAAATCTGAGGAGGCGTAGTCATGCCCTCTCAAAAAATTGTAAAAATTGTTTTTCAGGTTCCACAAAACAACACCGTTGTCCTCACAGGGGGCTCTAGTGCAGCACAGGGGTACATTTGTCTCCCTCAGCAGTGCTGTAAAAGGGTTCCGCCTTACCAGCTGTCTCAGGCCCCCACCGGACACCTCCAACTATCCCAGACCTGGGTAATAAGTACCCATTTCCCCCATCACTCAGTGCCCCTGCCAGTATAAACAATTGGGCCCCCGCATTTAAAGGCTATCGGCCTAATACTGACTTAAAAAAACTTGCCAAGAAAGGACTGCTGATGAGGAGCACCTAAAGTGGAATGACTTAAGTTCTGGTGATTTTTCTTACTATAGTATAATGGCATGAACAGTAGTAGTGTTTAGGTTGAATCACAGATAAGAGATTGGTCCTGATTAGCTGCCCAGCTATGGACTTGATGCAGATATACACATTTTGCATCAAATGCTCCTCATTCCATGCAAGTGGTTTAGTTTTTGTTTTTTATTTCTCATATGGATTACTATTTGGTAGGTTTAAATATTTAATTCCAAATTATAGGGAAATATTATTATTTTTTCATGAAAATTACAATAATAATTTATTATTACCTATAACGGGCACTAATAATGATTATATTAGATAACCAGGGGCACTACTTCTACTTGTATTAATATTGTACATACTACTTATATTCTTTCTATGAAGGTATGATTTTAACATTTTATCAATAATAGGAATAATATACATTTTATTAACAATGTGGCATGAGGGATAAATTACCTTAATACCCACTGATCAGGATACCAGAAAGGGCCCAGTACTATCCAGCTTTGGGTTAGGACTCTCTAAGTATAGGGGAGCCTGATCATTTGTTCCGTCCCCAAGAGAACCAGTCCTATTGCTGAGTAGTACTAGATAGTGTGGGTAAAACCATATGCTTTACTTCCAGTTTGGCCTAAGCCACTTTCAGTTTAGGGATTTCCAACCACCACAGACAATGTATGGAATTCTGCAAGCCACACCCTAAACTGCCACTTTTGATGCTTGTACCATTTCCCACATTTCTGGACAAAGAAAAAATACCTAGCTTGTGTTTTAAAACAACCTTGTTAAGATCCATGATGGACTGAAACGTTTTCCCAACACTGCTACTGCCTACTATAGTATCCCCTCTATTTTCCCTTTTTTCTCCATCCTCTTCCTTCATCTATATTCATAATAGGTACTTCATAATCTACATCTGTTAAAGACACTTTGTAGTTGGAATGCATTTGCTTTATATAAAAACTGACATAAAACGCATTCTGTAATGAAAAAATACACATGCATGCGCAAAGTTGGATAAATTGCAATATGCTGCAACTCTGCACCAGTATCATAAACACCAGGATTACATCAGGCTTACATCAAATATTTTACACCCACGTTTTGTAAACTTTAATATTTAATAACGAAACACACAAAATGCATACTCGCTGTTAGGTTTGAATGCAATAAAAAGAGAATAAAAAAAACCCTCATAAAGACAGCTGGAATAACTATCCTCGTATAAGAAAAAAAAGCTAGGTACAAATTCATATATGCACTACAGTATATGTGCTATCAATAGAAAAAGCACCTATGAGCTTCAGCAGTGAATGTGCAGTCATTCAATCAGAGGTGGTTCGCTAGCGATGGTTATCCTCTTACTGTGCTCAGCCTGTGATATCCCACTTCTTCAGTCACAAGCAGATGCAACTGTCAGAAGTGAGCAAATCTGCATACCTGCAAATGTGTGTGCCTGTTTTATGGGAATGCACAACGTAAACTGATGTATCTCCAACTCTATTTCAATCCCTCTTATGCTATGTAATGCAATATCCATAAAAAAAACAAAAAAAAAACATGGTTGCATAACAAGTATTTTTTATGATCCTTTGTTTCAACAATTGTTTGTCATTATTGACCCATTTAAGATTGTTTTTTTAAAAAGCAAATAAAACATCCATGCACACATCACCTAGCATATTGCCATGCAATCTTTTCAATTACATTATTTTATTTACGTTTCAGCCAACAATTTTTATACCGCGGTAAAATTGCTGCTTAGAAAATTAATCTTACTGTATGTTGTCATTATTTTTCATTTGCAATTGACCCTCCAACACAATGTAATAATATCCAACATTTCTCATTACTTAACTTGCACACAGGTGTAGGAAGAGGGAATGGCATATACAGTGAAGTATGTATGGATGCTTTATTGGAGAACATTATTGATGTGCAGGTTTGAATTTACCAGGATTTACTTGGATCCAAAAACGCCATCTTATTAGCTATCCGGCTGTTACATGTTTTGAATATCCAATAAGAAAAATATTTATAAATCAGAACCTGCGCTAATTTGGCATTAAGAACCAGGTAAATTTAAAACCTGCACATCTCTAGAAAAAATGTAAAGCTAGGGTAGGCAGAACCTGGTTGCATATACTCCTCAGGTTGGTCCAATAGTAGACTACCTATTCCAACCATAGTAGTTTATTTTATATACCTCGGATGAGTCCAGAGAAGCCCTGAAATTGCTACATATTCTTGTCACCGGCCCCTTTCCTGGAACAAGCGACCTTAGTGTAAAAGTGGAGAAAAAACAAAACCCTGTGATTCATTCCTCTATCCCTTCACTCCCTCTACAGCCCCTCGGCAACCCTAAACTTCATGATAGCCATAGAGACTTAATTGTTTCATCACTTCCTCCCACAGGAGTCTACAGATCCGATATGAATGTTTTGGGAATTATTATCATACTGGGAGAAGGATACTAATGTTATGTAGGGGCACGTAGGAGGCATTGAGGGTATGTGGCAGCTACTAATGTAATGTGGGGTTGGTGGGGACTATCAACTTATTTTAGGAGCTATTAACACAATTTGTCATATCTGTATTCAAAATGTAAAGTATGCTATTCATTTGATGTAAGGAGTCTTATATTTTGAAAGCTATGGATTTTATGTCAAGGCTAGTTGGGGACAAATATACCTGTCTCTGAAATGTGAGACTAATTATTTAATGCTACGGCTTCATAGGGGAAACATGCCAATTTATTTACTATTAATGCAAGAAACAACTGAATTTAAAGCACCACCAGCAGCAAGTGCTCAGAAAAGTTAGGAAACTGCACCACCATCAATATCAATTTTGCTGGGACTTAATTTTGGTCCCGTATACCAAACGCTAATGACTTAGGACCCAGTTAGAGGGACAGTAGGGAGATATCTACCACATCATGCTGTTTAGCTCATGAAGGAGAACCATGAGCACCAATTAGTCAATGAAGAAAGTTGGACACTTAGCTTTAATATCCAGGGCCGTACCTAGACCAGTGAGATGCACAGGGTGCATGCCAGAGAGAGCAGCACTGTCGATGCCCTAGTAACACCTGTTCAGGCTTCTGGGTTGCCTGCTAGAGGTGCTTGGCACATGACTTAATGATTGTAGGGCACCTAGTGACCAGCTCAGTGATACAGGACTTTCACTTCCATGACATCATGATGTCCATGTGTGGGGGTGTCATACCCCATCACAGGACGTGGAAGTACTCTGCTTTCACTCTCTATCTTTCTCTCCCTCTATAGATAGATAGATAGATAGATAGATAGATAGATAGATAGATAGATAGATAGATAGATAGATATAATTTACATATAAATATATACTTTATATTTCTAATTGGCTATGCAGTCATTATGTAGACATTTAGAATGTTGACATGGTCTGAATGTCGATATTCAGAATTTTGAGATGGATGTTATGTCAACAGTGAACATATAAACAGTCACAGTGTCGAGAATGGATGGACATAATGTTTAGGGTTGTCTGTGGTTAGGGTTAGAGCTACATTTGAAAAATGTTATGTTGACATGCCAAATGTTTATATGAAAAATGTCGGCAGTATGACTATGTCATCCTTATGCATGTTGAGACGTCATACTGTATGTCAAACCTGCATGCAGCATTTGAAATGTCGATGTTCAGACTATTTTGACATTCTGATGTCGACATTTTGTAACACACCTATATAATTGTTCTGTTTACATGATTAATGTGACCAATATCACATTTTCCTTACGTTATTATATTAAATTTCATAGTTGACATCACTTTTTGCAGACTATGGCCCAGATTTATCAAGCTTTGGAGAGTGATACATTACATGGTGATAACATTTCAGCCAATGAGCTCCTAACTGTCATATTTCAAACACAGCCTGATACATGGCAGTTAGGAGCTGGTTGGTTGGTATTTTATCACTGTGAAATGTATCATATTATAATGGATGTGTGTAGCTTCACATTTCACTAGTAGTGGTGCCACTTGCAATATAGCAGCAAAATGCCCATTATTTTACACCAACATAGTTCCTGATACAAATTAATCATAGAAGGAAACTCATATTATATAGATTGTAGTAGGGGAATGCTGCTACCCCCATACCCAAAGAAGAGGCAGCCAGCTTTGGGTCCCGACACCTGCACAATGGATCTGGCAGGTGATGGGACCAGAGCATGCACAGACGTGGTGGTGCGACTGCACATGTGCAAAACCCCAGCATCTATGGACTGCATAGGCTGTAGCCTATAGAAGCCAAATATGGCTGATGATAAGGCAGGGAGTAACTTCCTGCAGGAAGCCAAGGGGTAAAGGTACTAAAGCTTCTAATACAGAGAATTGGTGATGTTACCCATAGCAACCAATAATATGCTGTCTATCATTTCTCTATTGACTTTTAGAAAATGATAGACAGCATCTAATTGGTTGCGATGGGACACATCACCAATTCTCTATTTTAGAAGCTTTAGTAAATTTACCCCCAGCTCTCTACTAATCGCTGCCCAGTCTAGCAGTCCAGGAAGCACCTCTCAACGGGACTGCTTGTGGTGTCTGTGATTGACAGGTAGGACTACCAATAGGAAGTCACTGCCATATGCTCTGAAGTCAATGCAGTCACAGACTGCATCTGGCTTCAGTGACACTGAGTGGGGTGGCAGAAATGTACCTGGGGGGCTGCAGGAAAATCAGCTACTGATCTTCTCACTGTGTCATGTGATCATGCGGTGGTTGCACAGTGCTCCTCTGGGAATATTTTGCAGTGGCACAGTAATGGAGCTCAGTGTCAGTATTAGTGGTTAATACTGTCTGAGCCCCATTACTGAGCCTCTGTAAAACATTTAAGTAGAAGCCTGCCTTTGAGATGAATCATTGATGGGCCAGATTTAGTGGGGCCAGGCCATGGGCCACCTGAGACCTGTCAGGCCCTATGCAGGTGCCTAGGTTGTCTTGTGGGAAATACGGGCATGATGACCCCCACATACACCTGATTATAAACAATCCAAGATTTGCTTCCCCTTCCTTCTTCCTCATGAAAAATCAAGCCCCAGATTTGCCGCTCCCACAAACGCAATTTCCTCATTAAAAATAATACGCTGGACTTGTTCCCCCCTCCCCCCCATACAAACACAGACACACACAAAAACATCTCCTTAATCCTATATAATAAAAGGCAAATGCTGTTCCTCACCACTATGGGGGGAATTCAAGTGATATGCGTGCTGGCGGTCACTAGATGGCGCCCAACAGCGCAATTCAAGTGTTGCTCAATTTTGGTGTGAACAGCTGCCAGCACTGACATTACTGTTATGTTGTTCCGTCATTTTGAAACTAATGCCACAGATCTAATCCCCTTTCTTAAAGAAAAATCTACATACCATCTCCTCAAGCAATTACTCTTCTTGCAGTCTTCTGAACCCACATTGGTGAATAACTCCAGCCTTCCACCAATCAGTGTGCGTGGTGGATGGCTAGAGCTAACCACCAATTAACATTTAGACTAACACATTCAAAAACTGCAGGGCAGATATGTAACAGGCGGCTAGAAGACAGGCAGAAGACACTAACTCAATTGGAGTTTCTGGGGAGCTTCTTCTGCCTGTCTCCCAACACTGGGCGTGTGATGCAGCCCAGCCCTGATAATGATGTATACTTCCCTTATGCTGTAGTATTTATTTTAAGGATAGAATATCCTTTAATGAAAAGAATCAGGCATTGTACTATTTGTGGAAGCAGTGAGATGTGATTCTTATTCAGTATCATCCCACCATATATTATTTATTACCAGTACAGTATTGTCACTGATTCAGAGCTAGTAGTCAGTCTTGTTATCTAAATGTCAAACATAATATCCTGAGCAGTGAAGGTGTCTGTCTGTCCAGACAGTACACTTCGCTTATCTGTTTGAAATGTTTATATATCGGGCAGATTATGACCTTCTAGCCCATTTCATTCTAACTAATCATTATAGGGGTTTATTTACAAAGCAATAGGTTGTAAAACCTGGCACTTCTGAGCGTATGTATGGCCAATATTTTAAAGAGCAATGCTTTTGCTAGCTGGCCCTTGCTGATCAACACACTGCCCTTTTAATTATCGGCATAAACCAGCTCAAAAGTGCTAGGCAATTGAAACCCATCACTTTGTAAAATAAACCCTATAGATTACAAACTGATCTGCTCTTATATAACTGCTTTTTCTAAATGCCTATCCCACACAGATAGTCCATTCACATTGACATTCTATACCGTGATCTTAGCAAAGCAAAATAATACAGTAATCTAATAATATACTTAACACTCTTAGCAGCAATAGAATGTAGCACTTCAAAATATAAATGAACAGGCCTGTAAATAGGGGTGTGCAAGTATTGCTACTTCACAGGGCTGTGTGGCTGGCATCGTCATTGCACCTGGCACTTGCATGAATGGTACCTTGAAGCCACCATGCAGCCACTAGCCCTATACCAGAGGCACCCGCAGCATCCTTAGGACAGATGAACACTGCTAACATTGAACAGTGCTCTACTTACCGGAGTCTTCTGCGGTATCTGCAGCCCTACCCCATAGCCAGCGGCACTGTCAGAGGCCCCGCAGCCTTAGGCATGACGTAATGACATCATGTGTGTAGAGGTGTCGGTACCGACACAGGGCACAGTGCCGCCTTGTTATGGCACTGGAAATTAATAGCCTATCCTATTATTGCTCCTTGGCTCTTGTATCACATATTGTTATGCATCTGTTGCAATGTTAATACTGTATCCTGTTTGGCTGCAACCATTTTATTTTGTATGTCAGACCATGTTTTTTTACCGTATATGTTTGAGTCTCATATAGTTTTAATCTATATCATAAAATAATTGATGCCGTATATACTGCATGGATAAACAGTTTTAATCATTCTGTGTTTTCTATACATATACTGTATTTATTGTACTTCTATTTGACTTAGTCTTAGACGATCTAAATATTGTATTAAAAATTGTAATAAAGATTTAAACAATGTTAATAAATATTTTAACTATTTATTAGGTCTATAGTGCAAATTTATAAAAACGCACTTTTTCATTGTGTCTCTAGGCTTTCAGAGGAACTCTTAAATTATTCCTTTAGCAATGTTTTGTTCATATAATGTCAGCAGTGTCAGACTGGGGCATGAAGGGCCCAGTAAGAAAATGCAGCGGTAGGGGCCCATCTTTAAGGGTGTGACCAGTCTCTAGAATGGGTGTGGCCAGCAGCCACATTGATAAATATATATACTGTAGAAAGATTACCAGATTAATAACAGTAATGCGCTGTAGAAAGTCAAGATAGTCCTGCAGATAGTCCTGCAAAGTATAAGGTAACAGTCTGGAACCTGATCCCTAAAGGAGGAGGTAAGGCCTCAGGCAGTGTACCCCTGTGGGCCAGTCCAACCCTGAATGTCAGCATCTACTGATACTAGATTTACTGCATATTCTTTTTGAAATACTGTATATTCATTTATCAGCTCTAAACCTTTATATTTTATTTCACTGTAGCTAACATTGATTTTAGTTTAGTCATTTTGTAATGAAAAAGCAGACCACCCAACTATTAATTTTAGGTTAGAATCTTAGGTTTCACTTCACAATAAAATTATTATGAGGAGGTTAAAAAGGTATCTTAAATTTACAGTAGAATTTGCTCAATTATTTCTCTAAATCTATATGTTAAATATGTATATAATATATTTGGGCATTTTATAGTTAATATTTATAAAATAAATGTTCCTATATTAGGGGTGTATTCAATTGGATGGGTCCGACACTGCACTATTTAATTTGTGGGCATTTTCGACAGGTTTAGCCTGTTTTCGACAATGCCGATCCAACTTTTTTTAAAGTCGAATCGCCATTGGCGAAAACAAGCCAAAAATCTGTCAAATGCCCACAAATTCGACAAAATACGTGGATCCGCCACTAATCCGCCGAACCACGTGTTTTCCGACCAGTCAGAAAAATGGCACTTGACTTGAATAGGTCGAATCCAGATTCGACCTAAAAAAGTCAGAAAGTGCCATTTCACCGATTTGACGGCAATTCCGAATAGACCCCTAAATTGGAATTAAGATTAAATTTTCTTGTTTATTGTTACATCTCTATGTCATTTGATTAGTTTATCCCTTTTGTTTTGAATTTTGGTCTTTGGTGACTTTGGAGACAACCAACACTTGGGAGGGTATACAGAAAACATGTGCAAATTGTTTCTCAATGCACCATAAACTGTATGCCATCTTTTTTTAGCACTTGATCTAGGGTAGGCCTGGCCAACCTGTATAGTTTCACAACAGCTGGAGAGCCACAGGTTGACCAGGCCTAGGAGTTATAGTTCCAGACCTAAATTAGGTATGTGAATAACCTTTACAACCAAAGTTCAGATTTTATTTAAGCACTTTTTAACCACTTATGCACAGGTAATTGGGTGTTTGCACAGTTAGTAGGCTATTAATTGATAGCACTCAATTCCTTTTGTAAAAATACAAGACAATGGTGATCCATGTTTTGAGTCCCGATCCATAGGTTAGACACTCCTACTCTATTCCTAGGTTACAGAACATCAGTTCCATAAAATGGCCTTCCCAACTGATGTAAATGGAAACAGTATATAACCCACAAGTTTCAGAATGACCTAGGTATACTTTGAAATGTTATGGTTACAAGCAACTATTAGCTTACTTTCTTTTGCTTCTTACTGTAAGAGCTAACCAATTATTATATTAAGCCTATAAAGACCAAAGGGAGAATTTATCAAAAGCTGTTCTTTTCTAGTAACCACCACCTATTGCCACATGTTTTACTCTCTATGCTGCCTAATTTATTATGTAGAATCTTAGAAGCTGCAAACCCAAACCTCTGGCAAAATGCAGCAATTTGGCTGAAATCTCATGTAACATGGCAAAAAAATGGATATGGGGGAGATGTACTAAGCAGTGATAAAAGTGGAGAAGTGAGCCAGTGGAGAAGTTACCATGGCAACCAATCAGCATTGACATAACATTCACAATTTGCATACTATAAACATATATAGAATCGCTGACTGATTGCCATGGGCAACTTCTCCACTGGCTCACTTCTCCACTTTTATGACTGCTTAGTACATGTCCCCCTTAGTCAGCCCATGCAATTTGAGCTATCTGTCCAGCTAGAATCTAATGAACATATAAATTAAGTTACTAATGATTATTAGTGACTTTAGGGGTAGAAAACAATTAATAAGTATATATGTTTATGGAGGCAAAATTATTTAAAACATTTATTATTGGAGGCAAATTACTAAATTAATGTATTAAGTGGACAAAATTATATTAAATAAATATAAAGCGGTTAATATTATTTTTATAATCTTAATAATACTATTTTATTTATATAGCGTCTCCAATAGGACTCTCTGGCCAATCATATTTGCATGCTAATTGGGACTATATCACTTTTATTAATGATAGAGGCACATGCTTGTTGGTACCACCACAAGTATGCAAAATAATGGCAGCCGCTTTCATTAATTAATATGACCCAATTAACATAAACAATCTGGCCATTCAGAAGTACCAATTTTTCTAGGGGGTTTAGTAGCTGCTTGTGTTTTTGTTACTTAATAAATTCAACCATTTGTTTGCAGAACATTTGTGGCAAATCATGTTTTAATTTTGGTAAATCCGTCAGTTTGCAACTTTACCTAAAATATCACGAAAAACTGTTGATTTGACCAAATCGCTGTTGGTAAATTCCCCTCCACATACATACACAATGTTTTTTTACAACTTTTTTTTACAACTGTGACTATTACAGTAAGTAAATAGAATAAATAAATATTTCTGATAGCACACTATTCAATGATACCCTCAGAGCAGTGTTTCCCAAGCTCGGTCCTGGAGACACACTCACAGTCCAGGTTCTAGTGATAGCCATGCTTGAGCACAGTACTAATTAAGTCATCTGTGCTCAAGTATGGCTATCCTTAAAATCTGGACTGTTTACTGCCTTGATTACGGTGAGTGGGAAGTACAGCCTTAGAGCATAGAGCACATTCAACTACCTTGAATTCACTTATCTGGATTTCATTGCAATGCACCTGGATGTTTGGTTTATCATGTATTACGGTAAGCTGATTAGCATCACATTGCAATGCTGACGTTTGTTACACAACAAAAGTCACTCAGAAATAAGGCTGTTGCCCCCAAATTCATCCTAACAAATAAAATAGCAGCAGCATTAACATGCTAAATACCATTGGTAAGATTCCAGAACAAAACATATTCACTTGAATGGTTCTCATCATTGAAGAGGATTTGGTTAGCATCAATATACAGAACAACATGTACAAAACTATAGTTGAAAAGTTTACACGGCACCCAAAGAGAGTCACAAAGTTCAAACTCTCAAATACCCATTTAAATGTATATGTAAATAATATACAGTATATATTTAATATTCTTTGATGACCATTAAACCTCCAGAACATACAGTGTACTTCTTTTTATGTGTTTTTTACTCCAATTTGACAAATCAAGCCATTCAATATACAGTATAAGGCATTTCAGTTTTTTGTTTGTTTGTTTGTTTGTTTGTTTATAAGATTAACCAATATATTTGTACTTGACTAAAACAGGAGCATTTCAATTTTGTCACATACATTTATATATTAAAAGCAATAGATCTGTTCTAAACACAGTGCACAATAATAAAATAGATCTGATATACACAAATAGACGCATATAGGGCTGGGAATGCAACAAACCAAAAGTCAAAATAAATTCTACAAATCATGTTGTACAGAAGCAATATTAAAGGGAGCCCTTTTACATAAAGTCAATGACGATGCAACAAAGAGATCATCATAGATTGTTCAATAAAGCACATTTACTGTAGATTCTGTTCTGGCGGCATAGATGATGCAGCATTCACACAAGTTGCCATTGAGAATTTGACACTCCAACATGCAGACTTTGTAGGTGTCTCTCTGAATCCTTCATACATTATTGAGTTCCAACATAGAGACAGCCATTCTTCAATTGTCTGAATCAAATGACCTCATATAAGGTAAATCTTTTGGCAGGATGTTGACATTAGTAATGTAGATTTTGGTTTTCAGGGTCATAACTGACAATGCTTGCTACCAGATAAAAGCCAAAGCAAGACAAACTGAATGCCTATCATGGACCACAGCGAAGGAGCCAACCCAGAGACACCACCGCAATCACTGTCATCCTCCTGCAAGAAAAGAAAAAAAAACAGGTTTATTTACATCTCACAGATTACTAATGCATGTTAATGAATGCTTAAAATGCGTCTGTAGTGCCAAAATTATTAAAACAAATTACAGCAAATTGTAATCTCAGTAACATAAAGTACAATGAATCACCACCGTGTTACAGTAAAAAAGTGAACCTGTAACAAACATAACAAAGCCAGTGTAAAAAGAGCTGACACTATATTGCATGATACTGGTTATAATGCATTCATTTAAAGTGAACTTACCGCCTCTATTTACCAAGCCAAGGTCATTTCTTGAGACAACCTGCACCCAAACTCACATAATGAAACTTACCATCTATAACATTTTCTTTGCTAGTCTTTCCAGACTTTTATGGGGTTATCTTCTATTATTCTTACTGGCCACCACGAGGAAGATAGGAACAAACTTCTGACCCACCATTACAGGGGTACTGGCTAGAGCATGTAGCTCTAGGCTGAGGACCAGTTTATTGTCCCTCATTTCACATTTCTAGAGGTAGGTACAGTAGTCAGAAATAAGCAACTAGCCAATACTATTACAGTGGGCAAGGCTTCAGCCATAAAAAAGAAGTGACTTATGTCTGCATACATCTGTGTCTATGATAGAAAGCTAAATGCAAACCTATACAGGATTTGTGAAGGAGAGGCATTAATATGTCTCTATTTCCAATGATTAACCCGTTGATTCTGCACAGCAAATTCAACTTGGGACTAAATAAAAAAAATTCTAAAAAGAATTAAAGAAGAACACCACCCAAAACATAACATTTTGTTTGCTGCAAAGTTTATGAAGTTATTTATAGTACACACATAAGTTTAAATGATCTAACCAGGACAGTAACTAAGACATGGGAGATAAGGTCAATCACCATAGGCACAAAGCAGAAGGAGTACAGGAAAGATAACAGATAATAATCTAGGTTCATTTAGTTACAGCTAGGGAGGCCAATCCCGGGATCAGGATCGGCGGGATCCCGGGATTTGGGCCCAAAAATGCCGGGATTTGAATCCCGGGATTGGAGCAGCCAATCCCGGGATTCACGGGATTATTCTGCGCATGCGCGGCGGCAGGAGGGTTGGTGTGTAAGTAGTAATACTTACTCATTTAGGCGGGCAGCAGCCATGAACAAGTAGAACGCGCGCAGCACTTCAAATGTAGCGCCGGCCGCCAGCCAATCAGAGCTGGCGGACCAGCAGCCAATCAGGGAAGCTGCAGCGGCAGCCAATCAGGAGCGACTGCTGCGGCCGCTTCCCTGATTGGCTGCCGGTCCGCCAGCTCTGGTTGGCTGGCGGCCGGCGCTTCATTTGAAATGCCGCCGCGTTCAGTGTTTTAATGGTTGCCGCCCGTCTAATAGTAAGTACTATTACTTACACCCACCCTATCTCCCTCCGTGCAGCCTTCCTCCCTCCCTGCCGCGACCTACACCCTCTGTCCTGACTGAGTCCCGCACCGCTACCTACTACACCCTCCCTACCTCCCGCACCGCTACCTACACCCTCCCTACCTCCCGCACCGCTACCTACACACTCCCTACCTCCCGCTCCCGCTACCTACACACTCCCTCCAGCCCTGCTCCCTACAATTTTCTCTAATCCCTACTGTAATCCCGGGATCCCAGGAATCCCGGGATTGACCGTTTTTCAATCCCGAATCCCGGGATTGAAAAAACGGCCCGGGATTGGCCTCCCTAGTTACAGCTGAGGGCTAAAATTTCTAGTTAAGGCTCTGGATCCAACAATGATATCCACTGACATTCTGCTGGTTGCTTGTGTAAAACCAATTGTATGTTTGAAATAAATATACAAAGGTAGGAGAGTGGATCACAAACTTGTCCATTTGGAACCCATCGGTGACCTGCCAGAGCAGATGAACCCTACAACCTAGTTAAAGAGAATTCTACTATTACTTGTTAAACACCATACCAAGCTTCATTTTAAGCTAAACTTTAATATTACATTTAATTAATTGAGTGTTCCTACAAAACACCCAGCAATGGGCATCAAAGATAAAAAGCAAAAAAGGAATTTATTATATATAAATAATCTTGGGCTGAAAAGTACCTTAGCCAATTATGTTTCAATATTCTTATGTGTGTGTGTGTGTGTGTGTGTGTGTGTGTGTGTGTGTGTGTGTGTGTATGTTTGTATATATATATATACATACACATACATACATACATACGTGTGTGTGTGTGTGTGTGTGTGTGTGTGTGTGTGTGTGTGTGTGTGTGAGTGTGTGTGATTGTGTATTTCTGTTATTTATTTACTGTAATGTTAAGTTTTGTATCCCTGTACTGGCCTTTGTATGGTGCTGCGAAACACTTGTGGCGCCTTATAAATAAATGTATCATTTATTTATTTATTAGCAGTTTCTTATATAGCACAGCATATTCCGTTGCGCTTTATAATTAGAACAACAGTTATAGAACAAAATGGGATAAAAACAGGCAGACATAGAGGTAGGAAGGACCTGCTCGCAAGCTTACAATCTATAGGGAAATAGGCATTAATAAACAAGGATAGATGCTACCTATTGCATAATGGTCCACCAGATTACTAGGCTCTTAATGGGTTGTATGATATGATCACCCAGCAATGTTGGAAGACAAAATATGTGAGGTTATGTGGACTGTACAGAGAGGATGTCATTAGATAGGGAAGCATTGAAGGTTATGTGGGTGGGTCTGGAATTTCATAGTCTTGTCCGAAGAGGTGAGTTTTCAGGAAACGTTTAAAGGTTTAGAGACTAGAGGTAAGTCTTATTGTGCATCGGAGGGCATTCCACAGAGTGGGGGAAGCCCGGATAAAGTCCTGTAATTTTGAGTGGGAACAAGTAATACATGTGGATGTGAGACGCAGATCTTGTGTGGAGCGGAGAAGTCTGGTAGGGAGATATTTTGAGATGAGTGAAGAGATGTATGATAGTGCAGTTTGGTTAATAGCTATGATGTAAGTAAAAGTATTTATATTTAACATGGTAGAATACCGGTAACCAATGGAGGGACTGACAGAGCGGATCAGCAGATGAAGAATGCCTAGCAAGGAAGATTAGCCTCACAGCGGCATTTAAAATGGATTGTAGTGGTGATAGCCTATGTCTGGGAAGACCCGTAAGGAGACTATTACAATGATCAATGCGGGAGATGATGAGTGCATGGATTAGAGTTTTTGCAGTGTCTTGTGTAAGATAAGGACCTATTCTGGATATGTTTTTTAGGTGCATGTAACATGATTTAGAGACAGATTGAATGTGTGAAACAAAGGACAGTTCAGAGTCAAGGATGACACCTAGGCAGCGAGCTTGTGGAGTAGGGTGGATAGTCGCTTTGTCAACAGTTATAGAGATATCAGGTTGGTAACTACTCTTGGCTGGTGGGAAAATAATTAATTCTGTTTTGGAAATGTTGAGTTTGAGGTGGTGAGATGACATCCAAGATGAAATGTCAGACAGGCATTCAGTGACTCGAACCAATACAGATGGTGATAAAACTGGGGAGTATACGTAGATTTGAGTATCATCAGTGTACAAATGATACTGAAATCCAAAGGAGCTGATAAGTTTACTAATAGATGAGGTATAGATTGAGAAAAGCAGAGGACCTAAGACTGAGCCTTGCGGTACTCCAACTGATAGAGGTAGAGAAGAAGAGGTAGAATCAGAGAAGTGAACACTGAAAAAGCGATTAGATAGGTAGGATGAGAACCAAGTAAGGGCTGTGTCCTGAAGACCTAGGGATTGTAGTGTTTGTATGAGAAGAGAGTGGTCAACAGTGTCAAAATCAGCAGTGAGATCTAGAAGAATAAGAAGTGTGTAATGGCCTTTCAATCTAGCAGTGACCAGATCCTTCACTACAGTACTTTGGTCAGTGCCATCTATGTAGACTGTTGGGAATGAAACCCTTACTGAAGTGGGTTCAATAAGTTGTGGTACTTGAGAAAGTGTGTAAGGCAAGCGTAGGCAAGTCTCTCAAGTAGCTTTGGAGAGACATGGGAGCTGAGAGATGGGACGGTAGTTAGAGAGAGTGTTTGGGACAGAATTATGTTTTTTCAGAATGGGAGTAATCACTGCATGCTTAAACAGAGAAGGAAAGATAAAAGTACACAGAGAGAGATTACAGATTTTAGTTAAGGTTGGGAATGTAATAATAATAATAATAATAATATTAATAATAATAGTAAGATGTAGATAATTGCCACATGTTCTGTCGCCAGGAAACAAAATAAAAAGAAAATGATAATCACAGAACTGACCCTCAACAACACATGAATACTTGCAGTATAATGAAGATAGGAGTGGACATCATGGCAGAGGCACCACTTGCTGTGCATAAAGGCTCATCCTAATAATTACAGGCAAAGTAGCAAGTAAAAGAAAAAAAAAGAAAGGAAACATAAAGAAAGACACACAAGATGAAATGTCATGCAGTTAGCAAGCTGTTAGCAAAGTTCAACAGATTCACTTAGGACAACAGTCACAATAACAATACATGAACTCACCACCACTGAGTAGCACTTGATGCTAGTGATGTAAAAAACAGCTACTTTCACACAACATTATAAAAAAGTTAAGAACATAAATTTTGATGCCAGGTTACTTCAGCAAAAAGCAAAAGAATTCTGTCCTAAAACGTATTACTGCCATTTGTTCAAAGACAGACAACGGATTTCTAAGTGGTGGTTTCCAAATGCCTGATTTTACAATAAGTGTGGCCAGCCCATGAAGAAGGCATAATTAGCACTTAGCAAGCTATAGTCCACATGATACTAAATGCGGTGTACAGTCATATACAGAGCCAAATATCACAGTAAGCCATCAGATTCGGCAGTAGGGCCAGCAAGCCTGGGCTAAATGTTTTTCTTCCTAATATGGGCACAATCAGGGACAGACTTGCCATCTGAGATGAGGTACTGGCATGAGGTCACGTTATGCTCCCATGATACATTACCATGCCCCTATTAGGCAGGGCCACAGCCCCATGCCCCTTTTCTGTGTGCCATGTGCAAAAAAAATGTGGAGGCAATTATTGCCTCCAGTCTATCCCTGGGCTTCACTCCATGGGTTTTGTTTTCTCAATATTTCTTGGGGTATTGGTCATTTCAGGCACCTAGCCATATGATGTTAGTAACTAACTGCTATAGCCATGCACCCACACTGAATTTTTTAATGTGGATAAGGTTTTTTTTCTTTCTCTTACCCTATTTCCCCATTTTCTCTCCTCTTTTCCTAGTAATCGTTTCTTTCTGTCCCTCTCTCTATATCCTCCTATCTTGCTGTTTTTCCCATCACTCACATGTCTCTGCCTCATCTGTGAGTCTCTCTCCTGTTTCTCGCTCTTCTTCACCCTCTAGGTCTTAGGGCTCAATTTAACATTGATACCAAAAACCGTCAACATATTTAGTGTAGTACCACTGTGCTACTTTGTATTAATATAACTTACCTGTCTGGTGAAGTTAAGCACTGTCTTCGTCTTCTACTGTGTCCTTTGCTGAGTTGCCAGTAGACCAAGACTCCCGGCAATGGGTTGTTGACTAATGCACATAACGGCATCTGCACATGCATATTGAGCTTTTACCCCGCATCAGGGACCCAGAAAAGCCTGGAAGGCTTAGCTGAAGCCAGTAAGACTGTTGGGTCCCCACTGCCAGCAATGGGGACAATACTGCTTGCCTAATCTAGTGTATACTGTAGATGGCATAAGTGGTAAGGTACAGTGAGTAATGTTTGCTAAATCTGAACAGAAGTTATAACCCCTTTATTAAGTAATAAAGGGGCTATGACTTGTTTTGAAATGGTGACAATGATGAATATCTGTGGTTGAAATTGAGACAAAGGGAAATTGCATTTATTTAAAACATAAAGATACAATAGTTTTTTTTGTGTTCTTTTTTTTGTCAGATTTCAGAGTGGATTTTAGTGAGTGTGATATGCAGTCAGGTAGCAGCGATAGGTGCAAGGAATTTCAATGGTATAGTGTGAGTGTATTGTAATGTTTGAAGTGGGTGAGGGATGGTGTCTCTGCATAGTAGTGGGTAAGAGGAATTACATACTGCACTAACAGATGTGAGAGGTACTCGGTTGGATGTGGTGTACAGTATTTAGTGAGGAGTGAGTATTGCAGGAAAGATACAGTGTCAGGAGATGGTGGTGTGTATAGACTATATCAGTAGGTGAGGCATGGTGTCTGCAGGGGAGTAACTAGGAGTGGACCAGCAGCAGTGCTGCCATTCAGGGCGCAGGACCTAGGTAGAGTCCACCATCGATGCCCTGTGGCACATTTATTTGTCATGCAGGGTGGCTGCACCTTGCAGCCTAGAAAGCCACCTCCTGGAACATCCTTTCCATGTTCTAGATGCTCAGCTTTCCCGTAGTCCTAGTAGCAAGCTGCCAAAGAGCCAAGCAATGCTTCCTTAGGATGATCTGTGTGATCTGCTTCTCCCTTTTCCATGTGGCAGGGCACGCAGAGCTATCTGGAGCATCCTAACTTTGGGGCCTATTTACTAAGCCTTGGACATAGATAAAGTACCAACCAATCAGCTCCTAACTGCCATGTTACAGGCTGTGTTTGAAAAATGACAGTTAGGAGCTGGTTGGTTGGTACTATCTCCATCCACTTTATCTCTATCCAAGGCTTAGTAAATAGACCCCTAAGCTCTGGAAACTTAGCTTCTGCCTTTTATACCGGTGACTTTGCCCTCTCAGTGTGACATCATTACATCAAACATTCGCGAGCAGGGCAAGCATAGGGTACACTCAGGCCCAGCACTGGCCGCTCAGCATAGGGATGCAGTGCAGGGAGGCGCCTGGCTGGAGAGGCGCTCTCCCTGCACTACATCCATGTGCTGAGCTGCTGTCCCTGCTGCTGCCGGCTGCTGCATCTGTCACACTCTGTGACAGGCAGCGGTGCCAGCAGCATGAAGTCTCCTCTCCCCTCCCCTGAGACAGTGTGTGGACCTAAAAGGGCGGAGCTACATGGGGAAAGGGGCAGAGCTATACGGTACCAGGGCTGCAGCCTGTAACACACATGAGGATAACATGCTACAGCCATCCTTCTTTAGGTAAGTGGAAGGAGAGTGAGTGAGTAAAAGTTTGTATGTGTATACAGTATCTGTGTACTGTATATGTATGTGTGACTGGGTATCTGTGTAATGTATGTACAGTATGTATGTGTGTGTGTGTGTGTATACAGTATCTGTGTACTGCATATGTGTGTGACTGTGTATCTGTGTAATGTATGTACAGTATGTATGTGTGTGTATACAGTATCTGTGTATTGTATATGTATGTGTGACTGTGTATCTGTGTAATGTATGTACAGTATGTGTGTGTATGTATATGTTTATGTGGTGTGTGTATGTATGACTGCAGCATAATGTGTTTAAGCGTAACTGCTACAGGGGGCTTTACGTGTGTAAGCGTCACTGCTACAGGGGGCGTTACATGTGTACAGGGGGCATCACTGCTACAGGGGGCATTTTGTGTGTTAGCGTCCCTGGTACATGGGTGGTACGCATAAGCGTCACTGCTACAGGGGGCGTAACACCCCCTGTAGCAGTGATGCTTACACATGTAACGCACCCTGTAGCAGTGACGCTTACACACATAACGCCCCCTGCAGCAGTGACGCTTACACACATAACGCCCACGTAAAGTGTGTAAGCGTCAATGCTACAGGGGGCGTTATGTGTATAAGCGTCACTGCTACAGGGGGCGTTACGTGTGTAAGCACTACTGCTACAAGGGGCGTTATGTGTGTAAGCGTCACTGCTACAGGGTGCGTTACGTGTGTAAGCGTCACTGTTACGGGAGGTGTTACGCCTGTAAGCTTCACTGGTACAGGGAGCGTTATGTGAGAGCATCACTAATACAGGGAGCGTTACGTGAGAGCTTCACTGGTACAGGGAGTGTTATGTGTGTAAGCGTCACTGATACAGGGGGCATTATGTGTGTAAATGTCACTGTTACAGGGGGCGTAAATGTGGGTAAGCGTCACTGCTACAGGGGGCATTACGTGTGTAAGCGTCACTGCTACAGGAAGCGTTACGTGTAAGTGTCACTGGTACAGGGGGCGTTACGTGTAAGTATCACTGATACAGGGGGTGTTACGTGTGTAAGCGTCACTGGTACAGGGTGCATTACGTGTATAAGTGTCACTGCTACAGGGGGCGTTACGTGTGTAAGCGTCACTGGTAAAGGGGTCGTTACGTGTAAGCGTCACTGGTACAGGGGGCGTTACATGTAAGCATCACTGATACAGGGGGTGTTACGTGTAAGCGTCACTGGTACAGGGGGCGTTACGTGTATAAGCGTCACTGGTACAGGGGGCGTTACGTGTATAAGCGTCACTACTACAGGTTGTGACTACTACAGGTGGCGCTGTGTATAAGCGGCACTACTACAGGGGGCGTTGCATGTAAGCATCTCTGGTACAGGGGGCGTTACGTGTGTAAGCATCACTACTACAGGTTGTGACTACTACAAGGAGCATTATGTGTATAAGTATCACTGCTACAGGGGGCATTATGTGCGCCGCCCCTTTGTAAAGTATAGGAAGGCGCAAATTTATAGTTTGCAGGGGGGCACTGAACACCCTAGCACCGGCCCTGGGTACACTATCAACTGGCTCTGGTCCTGGGTGCCTGCAACTGTGTACACCAGTGTACTGTGTACACCAATTACAATAATAATAATAATAATAATAATGTAAAAATGTTCACAAAACATTGCTACTCAGCCAGAGCCGGATTAAGGCTATGGTTGGTCCAAGTACGATATATAGATAGATATATATATATATATATATGTAGATATATATATAGAACATCCATAAATGCAGCACTCCTGGCGTCTTCAAACAAAGTACACTCGTGGGCACATATCAAGCTGACAACGTTTCAGTGCCCTTTATTAGCATGGCCCTTTTGTCAAGTAACCTGACGAAAGTGCCACGCTAATAAAGGGCACTGAAATGTTGCCAGCTTAATATGTGCCCACGAGTGTACTTTGTTTGAAGATGCCAGGAGTGCTGCATTTATGGATGTTCTGTGAAATTTGCATGCGGGCACCAGGCGCAGTACGGGCTATTGAGGGGAGAGCTGGACATCCTGTTTGAGACATATATATATATATATATATATATATAGTTACACACATACATACACACACAATATATATTTCATATATATTATATATATATATATATATACACATATATATATATATATATATATATATGACCCAGAGCCTACATTGTGTAAATTTATACCTGCAGGAATGAAGAAAACTATAAAGGTAGCCTTACTTGCTCAGGTTGCAGTGACAGAGCACACGAGAGCCTCTGCCTCCACGCTGCCGGGGAAGTCTTCATTCTTCCCTGCGCTGTGCAGCCTGCGCGCTCAGCCAATGACTGAGCCGCAGGCTGCTGCTTTGCACACTATTGGACAGCTGAGCCGTCGCTCAGCTGCCCTGTACTAGTGTGCTATGCGGCGTCGGCGGGTGGCGGCTGCCAGCGCTGCGGGGAGCGCTGCAGATCGGATAGGTAAGAAAAATCCGATCTGTGGCGCATAGCGGGGGCCCTTTTAGAAAGGGGGGCCCGGGGTATGTACCCTCATGCCCCCCCCCCCCTTAATCCGACTCTGTACTCAGCTATTCTTTAGCCATATCTTTATCTGTTGTGTGAAAGTAACTTGGCTTTAGTTAAAGCAGTCATTAAATTTTAGTTAATATTGAAGCCAAATAAAATATAAATGAGACAAAGCACATGCAGTGTAAGACATGTCCAAAACATTTGCAAGCAATGTGCACAGTATATACAGTATGTGACCTTGATGAACAGCCATGATGTTTCTTGATAAAATGGTCAACAAACCAAACTGTGAAAAAGTGTGCATGTAGGCAATGCCCATTTCATATTAAACTCGTAGACATACCATAAAATGAAAAAGCTATAGACAAGTGCTACACCATCAGTGGCTAAATCACAAGATAAACAATGCAAGATCTTGAGACACATATTCCTTTTTTTTTTTGTACAAATTTTGCAAATGCTACAGGAATAAGCCCATAAATATCTCAAAAGAGATTTCAAAGAATTTAAAAGAATATTTAACAGTATGTCATCTAAGAAATTGGTAACATAATATAAGGGATAATTTGCAACATCTTCTCTAATATGGATTCCTAATCAGCGTAAAGACTTACCAAATCATCTTGATCAAAGCAAACATCTGGACCTTTTCTATACCTTGGATTCTGGGCAAGCAAACATGGATCTGGACCATTAGCTGAAGGCTACAGTTAGGGAAATTATTTATTTTATTTATAAGTTATTTACTACTGATCATCATCACGTAAGAAAGGAAAAATATTCACTAGATTGAAGGTCTGCATGTTCTGGAATTTGAATGTTATGTTCATAAGTTACAGTATAATTATAATGTAATGAGTGATCACTGGATTGTTGAGCTACAGTATTTCTTGTAACTGACCATGCAATTTACAGAGATGTCACATGTACATTTTAAAATGACACCACTGTGGCTCAATGGTTAGCTCTGTAGACTCATAGGGTCGGACTCAAAGGTTCACGACCCCTCCCATCCGCAATTGCTCCCGCCGGCAGTATTTTAATGTTGCAGCCAATTGGCACCACAAGTTCATTTCAGCTCGCTACCCCCGATAGATAAAGTGCCAGCCAAAAGGTTCCTATCTGCCATGCTACAGGTTGTGTTTGAAAAATTATAGTTAAGAGCTGGTTGGTTGGGACTTTATTTCATCCACTTTATATACATCCAAGGCTTAGTAAATAGACCCCTTAGACTCTAAGCTCCAATGGCGTAGGGACTGATGTAAATTATTTCTCTGAATAGCAGCTGACCACGCCCAAGATAGCTGCCTCACCCTCTGCAATTATGAAAAGTGCTTTGAGTACTATTGGGAGAAAGGTGCTATATAAATAAAGAAAATAGTTACTATTAAATGGCCCTGTATTGCGACATTAAACAGAATGGGGTGACCCCTGCAGCTCTTGTAGTCCACTGTTGCCATCTTAGAGATTAATGCACCACATGCCAGGGACAGACTGGGCCTCTTAATCAGCCCTGGCATATGACTCTGGTGAGTGTGCCGCAGACACACATGCACACGAGAAGGGGTTGTGGCCATGGTTCATGGGGGTGTGCCTGGCCTCACAGCAGCCTCCATCTCTTTTTATGCCGAGTGGCTGACCAGGGTGTTGGGTGGTACAGCTCTGCAGCCAGCCCCTGTCTCTGTGTGCCAGGCAGCTGAGAAGAGCAGAGGGAAGCTGCGCTGCTCGGCCAGCCCCAGGTCTCTCTGTGAATTCAGCCTGCTTCTAAGTGCAGTGTCTATGCTTAGAGGACTGTTTAGAAATGTATTGCCCAGAACAGCTTCTGTCTACAAAGCACAACATATTGAAAGAGCTCATTGGGTGATATCATGATGTCATAAACATGAACTACAGGTGCCTTTGTTGCTAGTAGTCATGACAGCCATATGAATCTCTGATGCTGCAGCTTCCATTTTTGAAATGGAAACAATGCAAAAGAACATAACTATTTATTATTAATACAAAAAACTTTTTAATTGTTTAATAATAACATTTCTATCTGGTAAAGCAAAAAAACATCCCATCCATAGTTAGTAAATCCTATGGGAGATAAATAGAAAAAAGTTATAAGAAACATCTTTCCTAGAATATCTCCTGATAAGATAACAAACACATCCAGTAATCCTAAATGATGTTAGTAATTCCATTCTAGAAAGCAGCATTTGGTTCAGTAGCCATTTAGGAATGTAGGTTTTGGTACAAAGGATACAGCGCTGTTCTGCCTGTATAAGAGGCTGTTGATCACAAGCATCACATGTGTGATGACTGTCGACTATTATGAATACCAAATTGGTGTTCAGAAGCTTTTCAACATGGTAAATTCTGAAAGGGTAAAAGAAAACATTCTCCTTTATCATCAACAATAAAAGAACAAAGCAAAGTCCATAGTTATAAAATATAAATCATACCTCCCAACATTGAGAAAAGGTAAATCGGCACTGGGGCATGGTGGGGATATGCTGGAGAAGTATCCAGATCACAATATTCCTGGACGTGATACTTAGGTGGCCCTGACCACACCCCAGCAGGAGTTGTTGTAAGAAAAGTCCTTTTGTGGTATGCAACAAATAATATTGGATGGCGTAACTTGCGCCTTCTATATGCAGCTCAGTCCCCACTCACAAGAGCACCAAATCTTGACCAGTAAATACACAATACAACAGAGCGCGGTCTTCAAGCGCTGCTAGACTTTCACAGAAATATCCTGGTAACGACGACCAGTATATTTCAATACAAATGGAGGAGATCAAGGGAACAGAATTATCCAGTAGTGTGCATCAATCTTTCTCTACTGCAAAAGGAACCTCCAGACTCACCCCAATTAAATAAGATGCATTTAAGTAAAGGTTTCTTTTTTTTGCCTGTTGTTTCCCCTCATCAGATGATGTAATTATTATCTCAAAGGAATGACACTCACCTAGGTCACATTTCCCTATATGCACCAAAAGGTGTCTTTTATCCATGTTATTTCCACCAAATGGTATAAACTTGTCCAGCAAATTAGATATAAGGTGAATTTCCACAGCCTTCAAAAATGCACTTTTAAAAAGATTTTTTATTGTCATACAAAAAAATGTCTGCATACACATAAAACAAGTCAAAATAGAAAAATCCTTCAAAAAAGGTTTCTAACCCCTGGCTAGAGGGTGTGGATCATTAGATCAACAGTGTCTAGGTCGACAATGTTTAGGTCAACCACTATAGGTCGACAGTCACTAGGTCGACAGGGTTTCTAGGTCGACATGTGCTAGGTCGACAGGTCAAAAGGTCGACATGAGGTGTTTTTTTTGTGTCGTTTTCTTCGTAGAGTGACCGGGAACCCCAATTGGTGCACCGTGTCCCCTCGCATGCTTCAGGCAAGGTGCCTCACTTCACTCGGCACAGATTACCGTTCCAATCGTAGTCCACATGGATCGTTAAGTATGAAAAAGTAAAAAAAAAAGATTTTTTTTAAACACTCATGTCGACCTTTTGACCTGTCGACCTAGAAACCCTGTTGAGCCTTTGAACCCTGTCGACCTAGTGACGGTCGACCTATAGTAGTCGACCTAAACATTGTCGACCTAGACAGTGTCGATCTTCAAACCGGATCCCCTGGCTAGGTTGGTATGGTTTATTCCACTGTAAACCTTAAGGCACAGAAGGAAAACAGAAAAAGCTCTTCTTACCACACTGGTCCCGGGAAAAGCTGTTTGGGACAGAGTGCTTCCCCAGATGGAAAAATTCTTAAGGCCAATAAGGTAAGCAGTATCTGTGGAATCAAACATTAGGGGTCCTCAACAACAAAGCATTTTCGGAATGCCTTGAGGGGAAACAACAGGCAAAAAAAAAGAAACCTTTACGTAAATGCATCTCATTTAATTGGGGTGAGTCCAGAAGTTCCTTTTGTAGTAGTGAAAGATTGGTGCACTCTACTGAATATCCCTGTTCCCTTGATATCTTCCATTCGTATTGAAATATAGAGGTCGTGGTTACCAGGCTATTTCTGTGAAAGTTTAGCTGCGCTTGAAGACCGCTTTCTTTTGTGGTATGCTTTGGAAAACCACCTTGCCCCTCCCCCAAAGCATACAGATCATGACAAACTTCCTGATCACAGGATGGAGGGAAAGACCTCCAAGACTGGGACTGCCAGGTCAAAAGCAAAAAGATTTTGGAGGTATAGATGTGTTCCCATACATCATTGCTGCAGTCACCAAATAGCCCCTCTCCGCACGCCAGGTCCTATAAAACTTTGCTAGTGTCTTTTTTGGCAAAAATGTGTCACAATACTATGTGACTAGAAAGCACAAGGAGACTGTACTGATTAATTTGATATACACTTGTATATTGTTTGCCTGAATCTCTGATTCTGCATTAGAACTGCTACAATGCAGCGCATGTGGCTTACAGCATTTCCATGCCAAGTTCCATTGTGCTTAAAATTCATGCTCAGTCATACATAATATACAAGTGTCACAGCCATACACAATATACAAGTGTCACAGACACGCACAGTCTCCTGATGTGCCCTAGTCACATTGTATTGCAACTAAGGTGCATTTTGGCAAAAATAAGCCTCCAACACCTAGCACACCTGGCGGCTCACTCACACCAGGCATTTCACGCTGCGTGGTGAAACACATGTATGAGGACACATCTGTATGTATAAATAGCTTTCTGCACAGAGGGCGGAATATTGCTATGTACTATGCCACTGACAATGTGCACATACAGTCTCGCAATACAGGTAACTACAAGTCTGATATCCCACTGTTCATATACGCAGAGTAGCATACCGCAGAATGATCCAGTCTACATCAACTAGATTGATTGGGGTATGCTCAAAAACTCCTTTCAAAGACAGCGTACAACCATCTACCAATCCACTATCAATTCCACAATGTTATCTGGCTATTATTATTGGGCTTGTTACCAAAAGGCCGAATCTGGGTAACATGGCCAGGCACACGTGTGGCTAAACTGTGGATTGATCCTATCTCTATGCACACACTCAGCCACACCATGAATTGTGCCAACAATAAATCAGAAACAACAGGCAGGAACTTGTATTCTCATAATGGCCCTTTGAGTTCAATTAAATTAAATTTTGTGTTTTAAAAAGTTAAGAAAAGTAGACACATGCCATAAAAGGGCAAGTGGGGAAAGTTGTACATGAAAGACAAGTACTGTATAACATTTTATTTGCTCTTGTTAATTCCAGTTACTTTACCTTGTGCAGTTAATACAGTCTAGATACCCACTAAATGATCGGTTGTCATTTTCAAAAAAATATTGGGTTTGTTCAGTAATACAGCTCTGTTTTGCCAGAATAGCGGTAAAGTCGTCATCATCAAATTCAGCTGTAAGACAGGATAGTGATGGTTGTTAGCATTTGTCAACAACTACAGTATAAAGCTTTAATAGACATAAATGATAAATGTGTTACCATATCCTATAACATGACACCTACCACCAGGTACAGAAATGTTCTGCTCCTGGATTTCCGACTTTATGATTGCTGTTACCTGTGTTAAAAATACTATTGTTATCAATGAACTAGTTCAAAACAAGTGACTGCATTTACAAATTAAGTGGAAAATCCATCAGCACAGAATATAACATCCTCTTGAATGTTGGAGGGCCTACTGTACGTTACTAGAATATGGGGGGATATGGTCATTAGGTCGACAACACATAGGTCGAATGTCATTAGGTCGACCAATATAGGTCAACATGGTCACTAGGTCGACATGGAAAAAGGTCGACAAGAGTTTTTCACTTTTTTTTCTGAACTTTTTCACACTTTACGATCCACGTGGACTACAATTGGGAATAGTAACCTTTCCCAAAGCAAGGAGGACACGGTGCACTAATTGGGGTTCACTGTCACTTTACGAACAAAACGACAACAAAAAAGTAAAAAACCTCATGTCGACCTTTTTCCATGTCGACCTAGTGACCATGGTGGTCATTCCGAGTTGTTCGCTCACTAGCTGCTTTTAGCAGCATTGCAAACGCTAGGCCGCCGCCCTCTGGGAGTGTATCTTACCTTTGCAGAATAGCGACTGAAAGGTTAGCAGAACTGCTACTAAATAATTCCCTGCAGTTTCTGAGTAGCTCCAGACCTACTCCTAGATTGCAATCACCTCAGTCCGTTTAGTTCCTGGTTTGAAGTTACAAACACACCCTGCGTTCGGCCAGCCACTCCCCCGTTTTTCCAGCCACTCCTGCGTCTTTACCTGTCACGCCTGCGTTTTTTAGCACACTCCCTGAAAACGGCCAGTTACCTCCCAGAAACGCCCCTTTCCTATCAATCACTCACCGATCAGCAGTGCAACTGAAAAGCACTGCACGAATAACAGCAAAACTGCTAAGTTTTCAGTTAAATAACTAAGCGCATGCACGCTGCGTACCATGCGCATGCACATTTAGCAGCAAATCGCAGCATAGCGGCAATGAGCGAACAACTCGGAATGACCACCCATGTCAACCTAATGCATGTCGACCAATAGTGGTCGACCTAATGACCCATACCCAATATCGGCCCCACAGCAAAATTGTGTTAGGGTTCTATGTATGTGAAGCAGACACATTCTCACAACCTCCAACTTAGCGAAGGGCCCACTACTGATCTAGAATGTGCTACTATTATAGGAACCAACAAGAATCATTCTTCACTGTTTTTTTAAATCATAGGCATCTTTTTGAGTGCTACAGTATTACACCAGCCATTTCCTGATTTCATGGACAGAGGAGGTGCTCGGACATGTCCAGTAGCAGCTGCATCCCTTGTTACCTGTTGCTGTAAAATGCTGCAAATGCGGCTTTTAATAGCAGGAGCCGGGCCACAATGACCAATCGCAGAGCTATGTCCATACTGCACCTAAGACACAGATACCCACATATCTACAAACATTTGAGAGATGAAGAGTGGAAGGGGTGTGTCCTTGTGGAATGTCCCTGTTTCCATCACTTTGGGGGCATGCCCAGCACTCCCGAAGAAGCTGGGTTGCCTCCAGGCTCCCCCCTCACTGTGAAAGTGCTGTGTGTATACGCATGGCATCTATTAGCCTGAGCAGGAGCATGTGAAGCCCGAAGGTGGGATTATGCAATTATTGAGAAAATCTGTAATTTAAGTTTTGTTTTTATTTTGAGTATTCAGTAGCAGTAGTAGTTTCTGAAATAACGATTACAATCTTAACAAACAGTGAGACAGCACAGAACACTGACAGATGTCTAAAGACTGACACATTTTTATGACACTGTGCCATGAATGCGCACAGTATAAATTGTAGCTTGGAGCTTAATGGATAACTTCCCTTTCAGTTGCTCATACTCCTGTTACCTAGACCTTTATTTACCATTCTTTATAATAATTTGTGCTATAATAATAAAACTATGATCATAATGATGCTCTAAAGCAAATTGTTTTGTGTCTTCAGGGAAGATAAGGACTCTCTCTGACGTTTCTGCATCACGTTTCTGTGGAAATAACCTACATGTTATTGTCCTCTGGCTTTGTTGCATACAGCAGAAGTAGTTCCCCTTAGGTGTCTTACTGGAGCCAAGTGATTTTATTACAAACTGCTCCAAGGATACATTTTAAATCACCAACAGATCTGGGACTTTGTGAGAACATATCAGTTTTATAAAATTTCATCTTGTACTTTTTTGACCTTCACTTAACAGCTGCTTTGATTTCTTAAAATACCAAAATACGCTGAAGTTTCTGTTTAACTTAATAAAACGTAGGATGAGAATTACTTGTAAATGCACATATTGAATATCAATAATGCTAAGCAATATATACATGCAAACACTAATAATATTCACTTTAAGCAAACAAAAATAATAATTTGAAATGGATTATTTACCAATAAAAACACTATTGGGGTCATGTTGTGTAAGATGCATTTGAGTACAGATGTTAGGCACTATAACACTAGCATATCTGTCAGGTTTATATCAAGAGCAACAAGTGTAGCTTAGACAGAGAGTGGAGATGTACACTTAGCTTTGCAGTGTTAGTACCCTATTTGTATATAATATAATACTGTATGTAATCAAGTTCATTATAACAAAAAGAGAAGATGCTATGAACGTGTTATTAATAAATATATAAATAAATAAATAAATATAAAATATGATTAACAACAAACACAAATATTAATGTAAGTAAATTAAATGAGGCAAAATTAAATACAACAATCTTTTATTTTCCATGTATAAAGGCCTTAAATGGGATTGGAAATATTAGTAATGTACTGTAATATAGAAGTCACAGGAATCATTTACTATCAGCTGGAAAGGTGAATCTGCAAGCATCCAATTAGAAGTGTCTAGAGCAGGCATGTCAAATCCAAATCCCAACTGAGCTGAATAAGTCTGGTGTGGGCCACAAGAAAAAGAAAAATTCTTATATGCAATTTTGGAAGGTTTACTAGAAAACCAACAATAAAGTATAATCTAAGAGATGTCAAGTATCGGGAAGAAAACAACTTTAATAGTGTGAGCTGGTAGCTGTGTTATTCACCCTCATATATCACTGTACTGTCCCCTCTCCTCTATAATACATATCAGTGTGAGCTAGTAAAATGTGTCACTTCCAGTCCCCTCTGTTCCTCCAGTCCAGCCACGTGCTCCCTGGTATCCCCTCTTGCTTCTTGTGTCCTCTCCAGCCACAAGCCCTCTGTGCCTATTGTGTCTATTCAGCCTCCAAACCCTGTGCCAGCCCCCTATAATTTACCTTTTTTGTTGAGAGACATTTTTATATACAGATTCCAGAAGAATCCTCCTGCAATTAGGGCAGTTGGGTACACAGGGCAGTCTGGCACACACACACACACACACACACACACACACACACACACACACACACACACACATACAGGGCGTGACGGCTTCAGTGCTAATGGGGATGGGCAGGTGGGCTGTGGCTGGAGGCAGAGCTTTACATAGGCAGCTGGGCATGCGCAGCAGCTCCCACATGGACATTTCATCATCTCTATCACTATCTTCTCACACATGTGCAGAACGGTGAATGCTGCCCGATCAGAGCTAATCTCTGATCATGGCACACACGCCAACAGTAACTCATCCGGTGGTGGCGGGACACATTACATTGTTTCTAAAAAAGTAAACTTGGCTTGTAAAAGTATATGGTGCGGGCCGCAAGTTTGACACATCTGGTCTAGCGAGAACTGCTGATAGTCATCCTACTCATTGTGTCTCATGGCACTAGCAACTGGCACGTGCATGTGGCTGCGTACAGGTGTATCTCAGACACAATAACATTAACACGCCTTTACTGCACTTGGCCCATGTTTGCCTGAACTTTCCCTCCTCATTCAACCTCTTCAGACATATGGAATCGTGTAAGATGCTCCCACACTGCTTATAGATGCATGCATATGGAATACTGGTATGCACAGATATTACCGAAATGTGTATTTTATGCAAATAAACAGATGTACGTCCAACTTTGCATGAGGCCTTACTGTAGGATGTAAAGCAGGGTAGCAGACACTAGAGAACATTCACATGGATGTGTTTAATGCATAGGATTATGTATTTAAAAAAAAATATTTAAAAGGTTTTTCTAGGTTTTTCTAATACATATACTGATAAATTGAACAGGAAACAAGATGAGTAATAAAAGAAAATGACAGCAATATGAATATTCCATTTAATACCTGATAGTTCTTGCTAATGACCAAGATTACAAATGGAGCCTGTTATTTGAAAAACGAGCCAATGGACTAAAACCACTAATGTGAAACTTGCCACCCAGAGCCCAACTGCCCTGCACAACCAATGGTGCAAGAAGGAGCCATGGTGCCTGGAGAGAGGTGCCCTACCCATCCCTGTTATCTCTGTTGTTCCAAAAATCTGTGTGCCTCTGCAGGAGTGCAGTAAGGGGTGGGCATGTGGGGCATGTGTCCAAGGCAGTTGAGAGCCGGGAAGAGCCCAGGTACTTTTCAAGGGGCGTGACCAAATCACAGGTGGTGTGGTCATGTACTCTTAGAAAAAAATACTGAAAGGTATAGTATTTTAAGCACCTCCATGGCCACACTGCAGCCCAATACACAACAGCGTGTGATGGGATGAGGAAAAGAGCTGCAGCTGCTGCTGCTAGGTAAGGGGGATGTGGCCTGGGCCCCTACTGGACCCTCACTGGGCATCTCATCCTTGAACATTCGGCCACACAGATGTATACAACTTTGTAGTGGCATTTGCATAAACTCGCAAATGGGTGACCACCAATAGATGTGACTGAGCGCACTTTTGTGTGCGACAATCAGGTCCTTGATGTCGTATGAAATGTTATTAAATACAGCTATACAGAACATGTTGAAATTATATAAACATTGTAAAATATAACAACAAAAATATATAAATAATGTATGCAATGAAAATCATGGTAATATACAGTATATAAAAAATTATTATAAATTATGATGCTAAAAAGACAAAAAATATAGAACCATACATACCTGCCTCATTAAACCGTGGGAAAGCAATGCTCCAAAATAACTGCTGTAGTATTGACCTAAAACAAACATTTTATTAGTGTTTGTATTGTACATAATTAAGTAATACAGTGCTCAAAAGAAAAATTATTTCCTAGATTAAGTATCGCAATCTAGTATAATTAAGTTAGACTGGGTACACACTAGAACGATAAATCATCCGTTTAATTGACAAACTATATATCAGTTGCAGGTTGGTGGGTGTGTACTCACACACTGTCTGTAAATGACATAATTCACAGACATATCGCATCAGCCTTACAGCATGTCTGGCTGTGTGTATGGGTATCATAGCTGGATGGACAAATTCAAATCAGTGCCAAGTTGTAATGTCTTCACAGACATATCGAGTGGATGATTGGTAAGTGTGTATGCTTAGCAAATCAGATCCATCAGCTTAGTGTTTACCCAGCATTAGAGTGAAACACAGGAAAGATGGATGCCTGCATAGCATGTATCTAACAGCTGTGTAGGAGGGTTGGAAGGAGGGGGTAGGGTGCAGAGATTAGAGAGATGTGGGGTGAGGGGAACAGAGATGATAGAGGGGAGGGGTGGGACAGAGATTAAAGTGAAAGATGGGGGCAGAGATGAGAGAGACAGAAAGTGTAATACAGCAAAGGAGAGATAGAGGTGTGAGACCCAGAGGGGGTATTGTGAGTGTGTGTGTGGGGCAGGGGCAGAGATGAGTAGCTGGGAGCACGAAGTTAGCATTTGGAGCTGGTGTCTCCTTTTCCCTGTGCAATTCCCCTCACCCAACGCTTCTCCTACTACAACCAATGCACCCAGCCCCACCCACAACCACCCCTGCTCAATAGGAAGAGGGGAGCAGAGATGAGAAACAAGGGGGCACTTAGATGAAAGGTAAAATACTAGCCGCTTTTTCGTGCATGCAAAGTAAGGCATGCCAGGGCTGAATTACCGCCAGTCTGTCCCTGACACAAAGCATAGTGTTATGTAACTGTCAACACAGTAAACATATGCTAACTAAGATAATAACTATATAACAGCCCTATCTTGAACATAACCTCCGGAAATCTCTAGTTCCTCACTTTAGTAGGACTTTGCAATTATAGTACTCAACTAAATGGAACCGATAACTAATCCTGAGTAATGTCCCCATAATTTGTAATATAAAAAATATTGGGATAACATACCAAGCAGCGGCAGAAGCCCACCATCCAAGGTTTAAAATATCTGCTATGGTAGGCTGTAAAAGAAACATCAACCATATTATACAGAAAAACATCATAATGTACGGAAAAGATGTCACAAAATACTACTTACCACAAACACAGAGCGAGGAGCAGCCGTTTTTGCTGGCTCTTCCCCTGGATCACATACAGACTGGTAGTCATAAGACTTATTGAAAGCATACACAGAAATGTTAACAAGCTTTTTCATTAAGCTTGGATCAATCTCTCCGAAGAATTTGCCAATCTAGCAATACAAAAAAAGTGAGACGACTAATTTAAACATTGTAAGAAAAAGTGTCACAATGTTCTCAGCATATTGCAATATATCTGATCTGTAACCGCAAAACGCCTAAACAGTTGTTCAGTGTAAAGCAACCTATTAAACATGCTAATTATTTGTTCTACAATTAATACATTTTTTAGTCTCCCATAATGTTAGTGGTACATGATCCTCTACATAAAAGGATTAACAAGATTTATAAATAATATTTCCAATAATTAAAACAGACACTGGTACTATAGTTTTGGAGAAACAAATACTCAAATATTATTTTATCATTTTAATGATTTAAGTAGGAATGCATAGTGGATATAAGCAGACTTACACAACATAATTTGGAATTACTAATATGTGCCATTTATTTGAATTATTATTTAGCTGTTTAAAAGTGTTTTATGACACTGTACAATGAGAATAATAGTGTTACATTTAAACTGATAGAGAGAAATAGTATATACCAAAAATTATAAATATAACTGGCTACAGTGGTATCAGACAGCCTTCTAATCCCAGTTTATAAGAGCTGCTGGAGCTCAGTGTTTAACATCTCCTTATGTCTGCATTTGTGGGCAGTGTACATGCTGGATTCTGGTCACATTGTAGAAATTACACTCTCATTGGGTGCCTCGGAGCACTTGCAGGGGTGCCTTGAATTGGTGATCCAGGACCAACTGAAATTATTTATGGTCAATGTAATAGGAAAAACCAGTGCTGATGGCTGCTAATCATGAAATATGTGGACAAACAGAAGCAAATCCTGCCCCTCTCCACACAATTGAGTCTAAACACAATTTACTTCATTTAATATTTATTTCTAAATTTCTTATAAAGAAACTTTTGGCCTAGGGGTGCCGTAAAAAAAAATGATGATATTCTAGGGCAGTGGTTCTCAACTGCAGTCCTCAAGTACCCTTAACAGTTCATGTTTTCCAGGTCTCCCCAGAGGATTGCAAGTGAAATAATTTGCTCCACTTGTGGGTCTATTAAAATGTGTCAGTGAGTAATGAATACACCTGTGCACCAGCTAGGTGACCTGGAAAACATGAACTGTTGGGGGTACTTGAGGACCACTGCTCTAGGGCGCTGTGATTCAAAAAACTTTGGTAACCACTGCACTATTGCCTGTCTGACATCACCCTAACAATAAATTGGCAACTAATAACACGTGTCATATGAAAATTATGGAACCATAATTTCTTTTAATAAAAAAAGAGATTTTTAATTTTAGTATTATTTATTGATGTATCATGAGTTACAGCAACTATAATGCTAAACGCATCATATAACACAAAAAATACTGTACATTTAGCAGAGAATCATATACAGGTAGAGTATCCCTTATCCAAAATGCTTGGGCCAGAGGTATTTTGGATATGGGATTTTTCCGTATTTTGGAATAATTGCATACCATAATGAGATATCATGGTGATGGGACCTAAATCTAAGCACAGAAGGTATTTATGTTACATATACACCTTATACACACAGCCTGAAGGTAATTTTAGCCAATATTTTTTATAACTTTGTGCATTAAACAAAGTGTGTCTACATTCACACAATTCATTTATGTTTCATATACACCTCATACACACAGCCTGAAGGTCATTTAATACAATATTTTTAATAACTTTGTGTACATTGAGCCATCAAAAAACAAAGGTTTCACTATCTTACTCTCACTCAAAAAAGTCTGTATTTCGGAATATTCCGTATTTCGGAATATTTGGATATGGGATACTCAACCTGTAATTAATTTATTTTGTAAGCATACCAGATAAATCCTGCAATGAAAAATTGCTCTTTGGTAAAAAAAAAATACTATTTCATATTTCTATCAAATACTTAGCGTTGCCAAAAATGTTTTTATAAATTTGTTTTAAAGTCACATTTGAAGAAAAACCTCAGTAAAACCAGGTTACTATTTTACATATATTTCAAGTCAGAAGAAAAACTTAAATATTCTTTTGTCTCTGTATGCCAAGTTTACACAGAGCTTAGCATCTGTAATCCATTTTTCAAAATGTTATGTGTAAAATAATACTTCCGCATGTAAGGTGTTTCTAAACTTGGATATTTCAACAAGTAGATTTAAATATCCAATCAATAAATATATCACATGCAGTTATATTCAAAAATGAATGAAGGGGACTGTTGAGGCCCTTTTTGGCTCAAACCATTATATTTTAGTACAGGCATAAATTACAGTGAAGTCTGTAGACTCAGACTGTCCCATGCATATACTGTAAGGACAAGCACATACCTGAGAGTTGTAATTTTTTTGATTTGACATTAGAAGGAACCCGCCATCATCGAGAATTATGCAGTCTAGTTGCTGTAAAAAATGAAGTTTGTATTATTTTTCTGTTGCTCAGTGCATCTTAATGCTCATTATCCCTGATTTGTCTTGTCTGGAACTATATATGATACATTTTCTTGCTTATGGATGTATTTTTTTTTTTTTTTTATTGTAGGTGTCTGCATATTTTTGTATTTCACAGTACTCATTGGGGGTAATTCTGAGTTGATCGCAGCAGGAATTTTGTTAGCAGTTGGGCAAAACCATGGGGGTAATTCCAAGTTGATCGCAGCAGGATTTTTGTTAGCAATTGTGCAAAACCATGTGCACTGCAGGGGAGGCAGATATAACATGTGCAGAGAGAGTTAGATTTGGGTGGGGTGTGTTCAATCTGCAATCTAAATTGCAGTGTAAAAATAAAGCAGCCAGTATTTACCCTGCACAGAAATAAAATAACCCACCCAAATCTAACTCTTTCTGCACATGTTATATCTGCCTCCCCTGCAGTGCACATGGTTTTGCCCAATTGCTATCAAAAATCCTGCTGCGATCAACTTGGAATTACCCCCCATGTGCACTGCAGGGGAGGCAGATATAACATGTGCAGAGAGAGTTATATTTGGGTGGGGTGTGTTCAATCTGCAATCTAATTTGCACTGTAAAAATAAAACAGCCAGTATTTACCCTGCACAGAAACAAAATAACCCACCCAAATCTAACTCTCTCTGCACATGTTATATCTATCTCCCCTGCAGTGCACATGATTTTGCCCAACTGCTAACAAAATTCCTGCTGCAATCAACTCAGAATTACCCCCTTTGTTTCTCTTTTTTTATGTATTTCTATGCTAACGACTGGTTGATTAGTACTTTGCCACACATGTCAAAAATACTTAACTTTGTTGATTGTTATTCAAGCAATCATTGAAGTAACTAATCTATTTGTTATAATACACATGCACTTATAAAACATGTTTAAATTCCGCAATATATGTGTAAGTGGTGACAGTTCTGAGGTCATTACTTCAGGGAATAATGTACAGTAGTTTATTAAAAATAAGAATTTACTTACCGATAATTCTATTTCTCGGAGTCCGTAGTGGATGCTGGGGTTCCTGAAAGGACCATGGGGAATAGCGGCTCCGCAGGAGACAGGGCACAAAAGTAAAGCTTTCCGATCAGGTGGTGTGCACTGGCTCCTCCCCCTATGACCCTCCTCCAAGCCAGTTAGGTACTGTGCCCGGACGAGCGTACACAATAAGGGAGGAATTTTGAATCCCGGGTAAGACTCATACCAGCCACACCAATCACACCGTACAACTTGTGATCAAAACCAGTTAACAGTATGATAACAGAGGAGCCTCTGAAAGATGGCTTCTTAACAATAACCCGAATTAGTTAACAATAACTATGTACAATTATTGCAGATAATCCGCACTTGGGATGGGCGCCCAGCATCCACTACGGACTCCGAGAAATAGAATTATCGGTAAGTAAATTCTTATTTTCTCTATCGTCCTAGTGGATGCTGGGGTTCCTGAAAGGACCATGGGGATTATACCAAAGCTCCCAAACGGGCGGGAGAGTGCGGATGACTCTGCAGCACCGAATGAGAGAACTCCAGGTCCTCCTTAGCCAGAGTATCAAATTTGTAAAATTTTACAAACGTGTTTTCCCCTGACCACGTAGCTGCTCGGCAAAGTTGTAATGCCGAGACCCCTCGGGCAGCCGCCCAAGATGAGCCCACCTTCCTTGTGGAGTGGGCCTTTACAGATTTAGGCTGTGGCAGGCCTGCCACAGAATGTGCAAGTTGGATTGTGCTACAGATCCAACGAGCAATCGTCTGCTTAGACGCAGGAGCACCCATCTTGTTGGGTGCATACAATATAAACAACGAGTCAGATTTTCTGACTCCAGCTGTCCTTGCAATATATATTTTTAATGCTCTGACAACGTCCAGTAACTTGGAGTCCTCCAAGTCACTTGTAGCCGCAGGCACTACAATAGGCTGGTTCAGATGAAATGCTGACACCACCTTAGGGAGAAAATGCGGACGAGTCCGCAGTTCTGCCCTGTCCGAATGGAAAATCAGATATGGGCTTTTGTAAGATAAAGCTGCCAGTTCTGACACTCTCCTGGCCGAAGCCAGGGCTAGTAACATGGTCACTTTCCATGTGAGATATTTTAAATCCACCTTTTTTTAGTGGTTCAAACCAATGAGATTTTAGAAATTCCAAAACCACATTGAGATCCCACGGTGCCACTGGAGGCACCACAGGAGGCTGTATATGCAGCACTCCCTTAACAAAAGTCTGGACTTCAGGAACTGAAGCCAATTCTTTTTGAAAGAAAATCGACAGGGCCGAAATTTGAACCTTAATAGATCCCAATTTGAGACCCATAGACAATCCTGATTGCAGGAAATGTAGGAATCGACCCAGTTGAAATTCCTCCGTCGGAGCACTCCGATCCTCGCACCACGCAACATATCTTCGCCAAATGCGGTGATAGTGTTGCACGGTTACTTCCTTCCTTGCTTTAATCAAAGTAGGAATGACTTCTTCCGGCATGCCTTTTTCCTTTAGGATCCGGCGTTCAACCGCCATGCCGTCAAACGCAGCCGCGGTAAGTCTTGAAACAGACAGGGACCCTGCTGAAGCAAGTCCCTCCTTAGAGGTAGAGGCCACGGATCTTCCGTGATCATCTCTTGAAGTTCCGGGTACCAAGTCCTTCTTGGCCAATCCGGAACCACTAGTATCGTTCTTACGCCTCTTTGCCGTATAATTCTCAATACTTTTGGTATGAGAGGCAGAGGAGGAAACACATACACCGACTGGTACACCCAAGGCGTTACCAGCGCGTCCACAGCTATTGCCTGCGGATCTCTTGACCTGGCGCAATACCTGTCAAGTTTTTTGTTGAGGCGAGACGCCATCATGTCCACCATTGGTCTTTCCCAACGGGTTACCAGCATGTGGAAGACTTCCGGATGAAGTCCCCACTCTCCCGGGTGAAGGTCGTGTCTGCTGAGGAAGTCTGCTTCCCAGTTGTCCACTCCCGGGATGAACACTGCTGACAGTGCTATCACATGATTCTCTGCCCAGCGAAGAATCCTTGCAGCTTCTGCCATTGCACTCCTGCTTCTTGTGCCGCCCTGTCTGTTCACATGGGCGACTGCCGTGATGTTGTCCGACTGGATCAACACCGGTTTTCCTTGAAGCAGAGGTTCTGCCTGGCTTAGAGCATTGTAGATTGCTCTTAGTTCCAGAATGTTTATGTGAAGAGACGTTTCCAGGCTCGTCCACACTCCCTGGAAGTTTCTTCCTTGTGTGACTGCTCCCCAGCCTCTCAGGCTGGCGTCCGTGGTCACCAGGATCCAATCCTGTATGCCGAATCTGCGGCCCTCCAATAGATGAGCACTCTGCAACCACCACAGAAGAGATACCCTTGTCCTTGGAGACAGGGTTATCCGCTGGTGCATCTGAAGATGCGACCCTGACCATTTATCTAACAGATCCCTCTGGAAAATTCGTGCATGGAATCTGCCGAATGGAATTGCTTCGTAAGAAGCCACCATTTTTCCCAGGACTCTTGTGCATTGATGTACAGACACCTTTCCTGGTTTTAGGAGGTTCCTGACAAGCTCGGACAACTCCTTGGCTTTTTCCTCCGGGAGAAAAACCTTTTTCTGAACCGTGTCCAGAATCATCCCTAGGAACAACAGACGAGTTGTCGGCATTAACTGGGATTTTGGAATATTCAGAATCCAGCCGTGCTGTTTTAGCACTTCTTGAGACAGTGCTAATCCCCTCTCTAGCTGTTCTCTGGACCTTGCCCTTATTAGGAGATCGTCCAAGTATGGGATAATTAATACGCCTTTTCTTCGAAGAAGAATCATCATCTCGGCCATTAACTTTGTAAAGACCCGAGGTGCCGTGGACAATCCGAACGGCAGCGTCTGAAACTGATAGTGACAGTTTTGTACAACGAACCTGAGGTACCCCTGGTGTGAGGGGTAAATTGGAAAGTGGAGGTACGCATCCTTGATGTCCAAGGACACCATAAAGTCCCCTTCTTCCAGGTTCGCTATCACTGCTCTGAGTGACTCCATTTTGAACTTGAACTTCTTTATGTACAGGTTCAAGGACTTCAGATTTAGAATAGGTCTTACCGAGCCGTCCGGCTTCGGTACCACAAATAGAGTGGAATAATACCCCTTTCCCTGTTGTAGAAGAGGTACCTTGACTATCACCTGCTGAGAGTACAGCTTGTGAATGGCTTCCAAAACCGTCTCCCTTTCGGAGGGGGACGTTGGTAAAGCAGACTTCAGGAAACGGCGAGGCGGATCTGTCTCTAGTTCCAACCTGTACCCCTGAGATATTATCTGCAGGATCCAGGGATCTACCTGCGAGTGAGCCCACTGCGCGCTGAAATGCTTGAGACGACCGCCCACCGCCCCCGAGTCCGCTTGAGAAGCCCCAGCGTCATGCTGAGGCTTTTGTAGAAGCGGGGGAGGGCTTCTGTTCCTGGGAAGGAGCTGCCTGTTGGTGTCTCTTCCCCCTTCCTCTGCCTCGTGGCAGATATGAATATCCCTTTGCTCTCTTGTTTTTAAAGGAACGAAAGGACTGCGGTTGAAAAGTCGGTGTCTTTTTCTGTTGGGGAGTAGCTTGAGGTAAAAAGGTGGATTTCCCGGCTGTAGCCGTGGCCACCAAATCTGATAGACCGACTCCAAATAACTCCTCCCCTTTATACGGCAAAACTTCCATATGCCGTTTTGAGTCCGCATCGCCTGACCACTGTCGCGTCCATAAACTTCTTCTGGCCGAAATGGACATAGCACTTACCCGTGATGCCAGTGTGCAGATATCCCTCTGTGCATCACGCATATAAAGAAATGCATCCTTTATTTGCTCTAAAGACAGTAAAACATTGTCCCTATCCAGGGTATCAATATTTTCAATCAGGGACTCTGACCAAACTACTCCAGCACTGCACATCCAGGCTGACGCTATAGCTGGTCGTAGTATAACACCTGTATGTGTGTATATACTTTTTTGGATATTTTCCATCCTCCTATCTGTTGGATCTTTAAGTGCGGCCGTCTCAGGAGAGGGTAACGCCACTTGTTTAGATAAGCGTGTGAGCGCCTTATCCACCCTAGGAGGTGTTTCCCAGCGCGCCCTAACCTCTGACGGGAAAGGGTATAAAGCTAATAACTTCTTTGAAATTAGCATCTTTTTATCGGGGGCAACCCACGCTTCATCACATACATCATTTAGTTCTTCTGATTCAGGAAAAACTATAGGTAGTTTTTTCACACCCCACATAATACCCTGTTTAGTGGTACCAGTAGTATCAGCTAAATGTAACGCCTCCTTCATTGCCAAAATCATATAACGTGTGGCCCTACTGGAAAATACGGTTGATTCGTCACCGTCGCCACTGGAATCAGTGCCTGTGTCTGGGTCTGTGTCGACCGACTGAGGCAAAGGGCGTTTTACAGCCCCTGACGGTGTTTGAGGCGCCTGGACAGGCACTAACTGATTGTCCGGCCGTCTCATGTCGACAAACGACTGCTTTAGCGTGTTGACACTATCCCGTAATTCCATAAATAAAGGCATCCATTCTGGTGTCGACCCCCTAGGAGGTGACATCCCCATATTTGGCAATTGCTCCGCCTCCACACCAATATCGTCCTCATACATGTCGACACACACGTACCGACACACAGCAGACACACAGGGAATGCTCTTAACGAAGACAGGACCCCACTAGCCCTTTGGGGAGACAGAGGGAGAGTTTGCCAGCACACACCAAAAGCGCTATATATGACAGGGATAGCCTTATAATAAGTGCTCCCTGTATAGCTGCTTTTATAATATAATTTTTGCCACTATTTTGCCCCCCCTCTCTTGTTTTACCCTGTTTCTGTAGTGCAGTGCAGGGGAGAGACCTGGGAGCCGTCCTGACCAGCGGAGCTGTGTAAGGAAAATGGCGCTGTGTGCTGAGGAGATAGGCCCCGCCCCTTTTCCGGCGGGCTCGTCTCCCGCTCTTTAGTGTATTCTGGCAGGGGTTAAATATCTCCATATAGCCCCGGAGGCTATATGTGAGGTATTTTTTAGCCAAATAGGTTTTCATTTGCCTCCCAGGGCGCTCCCCTCCCAGCGCCCTGCACCCTCAGTGACTGCCGTGTGAAGTGTGCTGAGAGGAAAATGGCGCACAGCTGCAGTGCTGTGCGCTACCTTTAGAAGACTGAGGAGTCTTCTGCCGCCGATTCTGGACCTCTTCATGTTTCAGCATCTGCAAGGGGGCCGGCGGCGAGGCTCCGGTGACCATCCAGGCTGTACCTGTGATCGTCCCTCTGGAGCTGATGTCCAGTAGCCAAGAAGCCAATCCATCCTGCACGCAGGTGAGTTCACTTCTTCTCCCCTAAGTCCCTCGTTGCAGTGATCCTGTTGCCAGCAGGACTCACTGTAAAATAAAAAACCTAAGCTAAACTTTCTCTAAGCAGCTCTTTAGGAGAGCCACCTAGATTGCACCCTTCTCGGCCGGGCACAAAAATCTAACTGGCTTGGAGGAGGGTCATAGGGGGAGGAGCCAGTGCACACCACCTGATCGGAAAGCTTTACTTTTGTGCCCTGTCTCCTGCGGAGCCGCTATTCCCCATGGTCCTTTCAGGAACCCCAGCATCCACTAGGACGATAGAGAAAATAATATACTATCGACTATACATTTTTATATACTGTATATATGTGTCATTGCTACTGGAAATTTGGTGAGTCATTGACACCAAATCAATGACTCACCAAATGTATTATTGGTAAGGCCTCAGCAGACTGATAACATGGTAGTTCTTTGTACTTTGAATTACAGCATGGCATCACAGACCATTTACTTGCCCATTCTTATACTCATAAATAATCAACAAGTTAAACTAAAATAGTGTCATTGTTGCCAGGCAAGGTATAGGTGCTAGCCCGCAGAAATCTGTGCCACATTCTTTGCAACAAGACTGTAAACTACAGTTGAGTATTCTCTCGGAATGTCTAAGTGTCTCAGAATTTAGATGGAGACATCACAGACCATAGTGAGGGTAGGTAACACTGTTACAACAAGTGCAACTGGCAGCCAGAAAGGTGGGCAGGACATGCCATAATAAAACAAGTCAAGGCACTTCCATCTGGGCACTCCCACTCAGGGTGACATTGTGCAGCAGACTCATACACATTGCCCACTCACATGACAATGCAAATGGTGACATCACATATGCCTCTTATACTCTGTTCCTGGGATATTGCCAGGGCAACTCGGGTCCTGGCTTAGTGTGAAAAGGTCTACCTAGGTTGTGTGTCCCGGTTCTTTGACCCTGGCTGCAGTGTGAAAAAAGCGTCACGGTTATCTTACCCAAGTCACAATAAAAGGACTAGAGACGGATCAGCTGCGCTTGGAGATGATATATTCTTCAAACATTGGCAGATGAAGCATGAGATATGGGTGCAGTCTAAAAGGTACAACCTGGAAATAACCCATGTCCAGCCTGCAGTGTTTACAGTTATGGCTACAGCTATGACATGGCTTGAAACCGTGTTCAGTTAGGTTGGACCCAGGTTTTCAGCGTGAAAGGGGTATTATTTTCATATTTGCCCTCTGCATTTCCTTTATGGCAGGTTTAAAAAGTAGGCAAATATGCAGTAAGTATGCTGTCCACCATACAGTATATTAGTATTATTGTATGTAATCATAAAAATACATGAACAGTGAATGGCTGTGAATTCATTTTACAAACCAAACCATACAAGACACATTCAACTCAAATACTATAAAGTGTATCATATTTTCCTTTAAAATTATCAGCAATAACAGGCTTCTCAACTGGGAAAACACAGCTGTAGCCATAGAATCCCATTTTACACACGTTTGAGGACTCTTACCGAGCTGTCCAGTTTACAGTTACAGACTTCATCGATCCTGCACTGGAGAGGGGAAATGGAACATTTATTCATTAAGAAGAGCACAGAGGGATACAATCAAACACTGGGATTACACTCAAGACAACTGCACATTGTTTCACAGACAGATCACATTGCTAACAGGAGTTCATGTTCAAGACAAATAGTACTGACATTTATTTCTTTAGTCAAATCAGTCAAAAGAATGGCAAAATAATACCTGCATTTGTCTGTTATAACAATCATGTTATCCATATACAGTAAATATCACTAAGATCACAGCAAGTAATAACACAGTGCCAGGGGACTGATTCAGATCCCGATATAGCTGCGGCTTATGAGGCAGAGTACAGATGTTTGGTACTTTGCACATGCGCCAGACCTGTACTGCGCATGTACAGTATGGGTTTGTGACGTTGAATGCAGATCAGCAGCAGACTGTCAGAGTCTACTGCGCATGCACAGGTCTCCGTGAACATGGTGCCCGTGCTTTGTTCTCGGGAACATCATTGTTACGCATTTGTGACTCATTGGTAAAATCGCAACCACGCCATCAGTGATTTCTGTCTGCTGCGCCGGCCGCTTCAGGACTCCAGAAGGGTAAGTACAATTGTGCGGGTGCACCCTGCACCCATTGTAGATACACCAATGCTCTGTGCCCAATGTGAAACAGGTGCTTAAAAATCACAATTATCACACGCAGTTTGTGTGTTTGTCCTAAATATTAATATTCAAACCTTAAATGACTCTAAACCAAGTAGTATTGTAGAATGACTGAAACATTGAACTAAATAAAAGAGGTGGCACTGAAGACGTACGAGGTTATACTTTTATTGTTATATTTGTATACAGGAAAATCATGTGAAATGTTCAGATATTACGAGATAGCTAAGCTCCTCACAGACCTAGGTGCAAATGCCATGTCTTCCAAGAGCAGACTGTACGTGTGCACCTTGAAGAAGGTTGGTTGGACCATCTGAGCACACCAATGAAAAAATACAGTGATATGAAGATCAATTTACTTTTACATTGGTACACCCAGATGATCCACCCAGCCTTCATCAAGGTGCACACTTACTGACTGCTCCTGAAAGACATAACTGAAAACTAAATTTTCTTATACAGTGCACTCTATAAACAAAACTCATTGTATTTTTAGCAAAGAGCAGACGCACCATAAACAGTACTTGCATTAGTTTTGATCTGCCAAGAATTTGATAAGTGAACATAGCTAAACCTGTATCAAACTGCTACCAGCATTCAGGTCACAGTCTACTACAGTGGTAGGCAACACATGGCACTCTGGCAGCTGTGTAACTACACATTCCAACATTCCTTGCCACAGTTTTAGCATGCCCTAACAGCAAAACAGGTTTGATGATCTGCTGAGATGTGTAGTTACACTGCAGCTGGAGTGCCACAGATTACATAGAAACATAGAAACATGGAATTTGACGGCAGATAAGAACCACTTGGCCCATCTAGTCTGCCCCTTTTTTCTATCCTTTAGGTAATCTCAACCCTTTTTGAACCTTAATTCTTTGTAAGGATATCCTTATGTCTAACCCAAGCATGTTTAAATTGCTCTACAGTCTTAGCCTCTACCACCTCTGATGGGAGACTATTCCACTTATCCACTACCCTTTCTGTGAAGTAATTTTTCCTTAAATTTCCCCTGAACCTCCCCCCCTCCAGTTTCAGTGTATGTCCTCGAGTTCTAATATTTCTCTTCCTTTGAAGAATGTTTCCCTCCTGAACTTTGTTAAGACCCTTGATATATTTGAAAGTTTCTATCATGTCCCCCCTTTCCCTTCTCTCCTCCAAACTATACATGTTAAGATCTTTTAGCCTTTCCGGGTACGTTTTGTGATGTAGGCCATGCACCATTTTAGTTGCCCTTCTTTGTACACTCTCTAATGTATTTATATCCTTCTGGAGATATGGTCTCCAGAACTGGACACAGTATTCCAGATGGGGCCGCACCAATGACCTATACAGTGGCATTATCACTTCTTTTTTCCTGCTACTGATACCTCTCCCTATACAACCAAGCATCTGACTTGCCTTTCTCATTGCTTTGTTGCATTGCTTTCCTGCCTTCAAGTCACTTGAAATAGTGACTCCTAAATCCCTTTCCTCCTCAGTAGTTTCCATTATAGTACCCTTGATACTATATTTAGCCTTTGGGTTTTTGAGACCCAAGTGCATGATTTTGCATTTTTTAGCATTAAACTGTAGTTGCCACGTTCTTGACCATTTCTCAAGCCTACCTAGGTCATCAATAATTTGTTTTACCCCTCCCGGTGTGTCTACCCTGTTGCATATCTTTGTATCATCTGCAAAAAGGCATACCTTCCCTTCAATACCATCTGCAATGTCACCAACAAAGATATTAAAGAGAACTGGACCAAGTACAGATCCCTGGGGTACTCCACTGGTAACATTTCCCTCCATAGATTGCACTCCATTAACTACAACTGTCTGTTTCCTATCCTGCAGCCAGGTTCTTATCCATTTAACTGTTTTATAATCCACCCCCACGCTTTCAAGTTTATTTAGCAGTCTGCGATGTGGGACAGTGTCAAATGCCTTACTAAAGTCTAGATATGCTACATCTACAGCTCCCCCTTGATCTAATATTTTTGTCACAGAGTCAAAAAAGTCAATAAGATTTGTTTGGCATGATCTCCCACCAGTAGATCCATACTGTTTTGGATCCTGTAAGTGGTTTGATTAAAGATATTCCACAACTCTTTCTTTTAATAGTTTTTCCATTACTTTCCCCACTACTGATGTAAGGCTTACTGGTCTGTAGTTACTTGCTTCTTCCTTGCTTCCACTTTTGTGCAGTGGAACTACATTTGCTCTTTTCCAGTCCTTTGGAATAGCACCTGTATTTAGTGACTGGTTAAATAATTCTGTTAACGGTGTAACCAGCACATCTTTTAGCTCTTTGAGTATCCTTGGGTGTATCCCATCTGGTCCCATTGATTTATCCACTTTTAGTTGTGAAAGTTCTGTTAGGACCTTCTCCTCTGTAAATGTACTTTCAACTACCTTATTTTTATGAATGTCCTTGCAACTTAACTGTGGCCCCATCCCTTCTTCTGTAGTAAATACTGAGCAAAAATAATTATTTAGGTGATCTGCTATTGCCTTGTCACCCTCCACCAAATGCTCACTCTCTGTCTTAAGTCTTATTATTCCTCCATTTGATTTTCTCCTTTCACTTATATACTTAAAAAAAGTTTTGCCCCCTTTATCTACTGACTGGGCCATTTTTTCCTCAGCTTCTGCCTTTGCACGTCTGATCACTTTCTTAGCATCCTTCCATCTGTCAAGATACACCTCTTTGTCATTATTATTTTGAGTCTGTTTATATTTCCTAAAAGCCATCTTTTTTGCTTTCACACTAGTTGATACTTCTTTTGTGAACCACACTGGCTTCCTTTTCCTGGTGCTTTTCCTAACCCTTTTGATACAAAGATCAGTTACACTTAGTATTGCACTTTTCAGTTTTTCCCACCTCTCCTGCACTCCTTCCAAGTTCCACCAGTCCACCAATGAATCACTTAAACATCTTCCCATTTTTGCAAAATCAGCATTTCTAAAATCCAACACCTTTGTTTTTGTGTGACAGGAGTTGGATCCTGTCTTTATACTAGACCATACTGCTTGATGATCACTGGATCCCAGGTGCTCACCCACATATATGTCGGATATCCTATCACCATTTGTAAGAATTAAATCTAATATTGAATCTTTGCGAGTGGGCTCCATCACCAATTGCTTGAGAGATGCTCCCTGTAAGGAATGTAGAAATTTGCCACTTGTAGCTGAACTTGCAAAAGACCCCTCCCAATTTACATCAGGTAAATTAAAGTCTCACATGATTGACTACCCTGTTGATATGTAGTTAAATGATTAATCGCTATGTGCTGTCCCTTAACTGTGTGATACTGTACATGACTCATCTGTCTAAATAACATCACATGTCTGAATAAATATTATTCACCAAACTTAAAGTTCAAACTGTCTAGACTCTAGGACTAGTTTACATGATTATATAAAAGTATCTGCATATACACAAGTCTGCCACTGTGTTAGTGGAATGCCACAGTGCTGTACGGCTGTACAGTACTTAGCCCATGAGAGACTGATACCTTATTATATTGACTGCTGTTTGTCTTCTATCAGGCGTATCCTGTTATATTCAATAAACCTACTCTGTTTCGGACTAAACTCCTTGCTCAATTCCGCTTTGCACCTACCAACTTGTAGGCATCTGCCAACATACCCTGGGTATACTGAATGTACTTCCCAAAGCATGACTCCAAAAACTGTATGCAAACATATTTATATATATATATCTTAAATAGTACAGTGCTAAAACAAGTTACATCATTTATGTTCATTTAAACACAGTAAGGTAGTTTTATGATCATGTGCAGTGGAGTGTTTTATGTCCAATACTACATGATGTGGGATGTAGCAAAAATGTCAACATTTGCATTGTCAACATCACAATCTTGACAGTTATGATGTAAACATTGTTAAAATGTGAACACTGAACATGTACAGAATGTTGACATGTGTAATGTCACCAATTAAAACTCTGACATTCTCCATGGATCTAGGGTTAGGCATGGGGATAGGAGGATAGGGTAAGACTATGGGAGATGAGGTTAGGTTTAGGCCCTAGAGGGAGTGTTAGTGTTAGGGGTTAGGGATACTCCCAGCCAGAAGTCATCATCATCTAGATGCCGAACCTGGAATACAGTGCTGGACCTGTGAGACTTGCACGTCTAGATAAGTCACTGCTAACCAGCAAGGATCTTTTGTCAGCAGTCTAATTATGACAACATTTCATTGACCTTGTCTTCACCCTCCGATGTGATCTCTCTGATTTCTCAAACTCTTCCTTCCCTCTCTCTGACCACCATCTACTTTCTTTCACCATCTCATCTTTCCTTCTCCTCTCCACGCCCAGACCCACCATCACCAGACGCAATCTCGGGTCTCTCAACCCCGCTATTCTGTCCTCCCTCGAGACCTTCCTCCCTCCTCTTTCCACTATGACTTGTCCCAACCAGGCAGCCTCCTTCTAACTCTTCCCATACCGCTGCTCTCAACTCTGTGGCCCGCCTCTCCTCTGTCCCTCTCCACCACTCCAAACCCCAACCCTGGCACACCAAACTAACACGATTCCTACAAAGATGTTCACCCTCCGCAGAACGCTCCCGGAGGAGATCTCACTCTCTGGCGGACTTCCTCCATTTCAAATTTATTCTCTCCTCCTACAGCTCTGCTATTTCTCTCGCCAAACAATCCTTTTTCCAAGCACTCATCTCTTCTCAGTCCTCCAATCCACGCCGTCTCTTTGAAACTTTCAACACTCTCCTTCGCCCCCTCCTCCTCCCCTCCCCTCCTCCCTCACTGCCACTGACTTTGTCTTCTTCTTCATCTCCAAAACTGAGGATATCCAAAATGACATCTCCCGTCACCTCTCTGCTGCCCCCCTGCCCCATCATCCCTCCCCTCCATCTATCCCTGTCCTGCTTCCGTCCCACCTCAGACAAGGAAGACCACTCCCTCATCTTATCCTCCTCCCCTCAACCTGCCCCTTGGACCCCCTCCCATCTTCTCCGCTCCTTCCCCCGTACTGCCTGCTCCCACCTTGCTCACCTTTTTAACCTATTACGCTATACCAGCATCTTTCCCTCATCATTCAAACATGCTCTGGTCTCCCCTTTTCTCAAAAAAAAAACAACTTCGACCCTTCATCACTCACTAGCTACTGCCCCATCTCTCTTCTCCCTTTCAACCTCCAAACTACTTGAACGACTGGTCTACAGCCGTCTCACAAGCTAACTCTCTGAGAACTCCATCCTTGATCCACTACAATCTGGCTTTCGCCCACTCCACTACACTGAGACTGCCCTGGTGAAAGTCACCAATGACCTGCTTTCGGCCAAATGCAAGGGCCACTTCTCTCTGCTCATCCTTCTCGACCTCTCTGCTGCCTTTGACACCATGGATCATCCTCTCCTCCTCCGCACACTCCAAAACGTTGGCCTGTCTAGCACTGTCCTTGACTCGTTTACCTCTTACCTCACTAACCGCTCCTTCTCTGTGTCTGCCTCTGGAACCACATCACACCCTTCCATCCTTCCTGTTGGTGTCCCTCAGGGTTCTGTCCTAGTCCCCCTTCTGTTCTCCCTGTACACCTCTTCACTGGGTGCGCTCATTAACTCCTTTGGCCTTCAATACTCCCTCTATGCTGATGACACACAACTCTACCTCTCATCTCCTGATCTGTCCCCCTCTGTCCTCTCCCAGGTCTCCAGCTGCCTCTCTGCCAACTCCTCCTGGATGTCTGAGCACTCTCTGAAGCTCAACACGGACAAAACTGAAGTCATTATCTTTCCCCTAGCCAGAGCAACACCCCACCACAAATATCTCTATCACTGCTTACAACACAATCATCTCCCCCGCTCCCCAACTCCACTGGCTGGGTGTAACTCTTGACTCCTCCGTCTCCTTTGCACCCCACATCAAAGCTCTGGTGCATTCCTGTCAGTTCCAGCTACGCAACATTGCTCTCATCAGGCAATTTCTCTCCCAGAGTGCAACTAAACTTATCATCCACTCACTGGTCATCTCACAACTTGACTACTGCAATGTTCTCCTCACTGGCCTCGCTTGCTCCCATCTCGCTCCCCTCGAATCTGTGCTCAACTCTGCAGCTAGGCTTATCTTCCTCTCCCACCACTCCACACCTGCCACTCCCCTTCGACAAAATCTACACTGGCTCCCATTCCCCTACAGAATCTTCAAACTCCCCACCCTCACATACAAAGCCATCTCTAATTCCACTGCTCCCTACATCTCCAACCTCCTCTCCCTTCATACTCCCTCCCACCCACTATGGTTGGCCGAGGACCATCGCCTCTCATCTGCCCTGGTTACTGCTTCCCATGCATGAGTTCAAGATTTTGCCCGTGCTGCACCCCCGCTCCATTAGATTCTCCCCGACCTTGCAAAGCTTCAAACGGGCAATTAAAACCCACCTATTTATCAAAGCGTACCCCTCCAAAGCATAACCTAGTCCTTAGGCTGCTCCTCCATCTCTCTGCCCCATGCCTTGAACATCTCTGCTTTGCTTGCATACTGGCATCAGACTACCTCCTGCTTGCTTGCACATCATGTCATCTGTCTGTCACCCCTCCCCACTAGATTGTTAGCTCTTCAGAGCAGGGCCCTCTTTCCTCTTGTTGTCAAAGCCCTCTTCTCAACACATTTCACTCGCAGCTCTCTCCTACTCAGCGACCATCTTTACCTGCTTTCTCTCCTACTTGTAAAGGCTCAGCTCTATCTATGGCCGCCAGCTCCAAGTAGTACAATAATTACTCCCTCGCTACTTACATCTAAGCTGTATTATGTTTTGAGACTTGTGGTGCTCTTTGTTACCTGTACTCTATTTTTGTTATTTATTTACTGTAATGCTAAGTTTTGTCTCTCCGTACTGTCCTTTGTACGGCACTGCGAAACAATTGTGGCACCCTATAAATAAAATGTAATAATAATAATCAGTGTCAACATGATGAATGTTGACTTGATCAATGCTGACATTGTGAACATGTTTTAATTTTCATGTTGACATGATGAATGTCGACAAAATATACCACAGCCATATGTATTATGTCCATCACCATGCATGACATGCACTCACATATACCTGGCCAACAGGAAAGTGTTACAGAATACTGTTATTTACATAATCATCTCTCATAGACTGTATTCTCTGTTTACTACCATGTGTAAGTGTGTACATATATACAAAGGTTGGCGTTTAGGACCACTGTGCGCATACACAATTCCAGTACATCACTTTTCACATAACACAAGCTCCTTTCTATTTCCTACAACAAATTCACCAATTGCCAGTGTCTCAGAATCTCTCAATGGAGGAATCAGTGTGATCTACAGTATAACATAGCATTATGCGGTGTAAAACACTTTGGGGGTAATTCAGAATTGATCGCAGCAGCAAATTTGTTAGCATTTGGGCAAAACCATGTGCACTGCAGGTGTGCCAGATATAACATTTGCAGAGAGAGTTAGATTTGGGTGGGTTATATTGTTTCTGTGCAGGGTAAATACTGGCTGCTTTATTTTTACTCTGCAATTTACATTTCAGTTTGAACACACCCCACCCAAATCTAACTCTCTCTGCACATGTTATATCTGCCCACCCTGCAGTGCACATGGTTTTGCCCAACTGCTAACAAATTTGCTGCTGCGATCAACTCTAAATTAGGCCCATTGTCCTGTGATTCTACAATAAAAATTAAATTAAAAACGCTTTTGTATCTCCTTCAATTCTTCATTGATACGTTTGTCTTTTTTGCCTTGTACGATTCAAGTACACTATTAAATTATTCATTGTATATACTGTACTTACCGATTCTTTTGTGGTAGCGCTTGTAAAATTCTCCATCCAGTTTTGAAAGTCTATTTTTACTCCAACAACTAAAACACAAATACATGAAATTCCTGTAACTATGTATCTTGCAAGAGCCACCTACTACATGAGTGTTCCAGGAAAGTAATAAAAACTTTATTTTTTTAACTATAAATTTGTGTCTGTCAATTGTTACAGAAAAATAACAGTGTATCTTGTTCTAGCAATTAAATGGATGAAATGATTATAAACTGCCTAAGCAAATACAGTAGCAAACCACAAAAAACCCACCCAGAGTCATTCTTGTGAAAACGGCATTAAATAGTTGTGGTTGCTCACATGCAGATAGCACACAATCAGTCTAGCTGCAGTATGTGTGGACTGTACTGTAATGTGTTCATAATAATTCTACTTGTTAAAAAAGTATCCAAAGTAATTTGTTTTCTATAATAAAGACTAAGGGGTGTATTCAATTGTAGTCGGAAACTGCCGGCTTGTCAGAAAGACGTCAGTTTCCGACTTTTTTAGGTTGGAAACTGTTACGAATTTCTTAGGTCGGAAACTGTTCAGACCTATTCAATCCCCCTGCTTTTTTTCCGACAAGTCAGCAATTCTAACTTGTGGGAAAACACATGGATCGGCGGTGTAGCCGTGGATCCATGTGTTTTGTCGGAAGCGCAGCAAAATCCGACAGGTTTTAGCCCCAACGTTTTTGAAATACAGTACTTGCTTTTTTTGCTTTGCGCCCAACTCAGAATCAGCCCATATAAGAGCTGGTGGTTGGTTAATTTTACATTTTATGGTGAATTGGGTGTAGTTTTTGTAAAAATGATTATTATTATTTTTTTGAACTATACATTCAAACTCCAGTGAATACCATCAAGTCTTGAGTCTTCCAGTGTACGGTCACATTAACATACACTTCAAGCATATTTTGATGCACCTTAAAGTATCTTCATACAGATTTACAGTATGTTTATTTTCAGTTGAACATATCTCAAAATATATACAAATTAAAAAAAACACTTAAATGCACCATTTTTGCAGCTTGTTTTTACATGTATGATTTGGATGCTAGTGCATCTTATTTTAAATTATCCCCTATTTCAATGATTATATTTACTCCATTATGTTAATATATTACACTATATTTCTTTGTATAAACAGAGGTGAGATCTCATTGCTTGAGGTCAAGGAAACAAACCAATGTCACGTGACAACTTTAACTATTGACCAGCTCAATATGACAGTTTTGTAGTTCTCTAGTATAACGCTATTCCCTCTAATGGTTTGGTTCAAACTAATGGTAGATGACTGGGAGGTATGTAATCTTAAGAGTTTGCTTGATGCTTAAAAAAATCAGAGATGTGCAGGTTCGGACTTACTCGGTTTTTAATGCCAGAATTAACGCAAGTTTGGATTTATCCAGATTTTTCTTATTGGCTAACCAAAACACGTGACATCTGAGAGCCAATAAGCTGCCATTTTGAGATCCGGGTAAATCCAAGTAAATCCGGGTAAATCTGAAACCGCACATCTCTATTAAATATAGCTCTTTATTACTTAATCATATTGTGAAGTTGTACTGTAGCACTTAGTTAGGACATATTTATCCAATGGTTTAGGAAGTATACAGTATGTTGCCTATGGAGTCTTTTATAACTATTAAACTTAATATATTTAGAATGTATTTAGAATGTATGTACTCACGAGCAGGTCCCTTTTTCCCTCTTGTGCTTTTCCATCTCCGACTTAACCTATCTTCTTTTTAATACTCTCTTCGACGGCACCAAATCCCCAGTTTTCTGCTGCCCTGATACTTATTTCAGTGTTGTCTGCTTACGCAGCTATGTTTATATACCCTGTACTTGTCCTATATTGTCTAGAACTGTAAGTCACTGTTTTCTTGTTTTGCTTATTTGTCTATACACTGTATTTCAGTGCTGTGAATCCAATGTGGCACCAAATAAATAAATAAAGGATAATAATGATAATGATAATAATAATAATAATAATAACAACTTGCTTTTCTTAACTTATAAAGATAGCATTCAAAGGCTACAAAAATAGCATATGTTCTCAAAGTCGGTTCTCAGGACTCCAAACATTTCATGTTTTGCAGGTCTCCTTACAGAAACACAAGTGAAATAATTAGCTTCATCTGTGCATCTTTTAAAATTTGTCAGCGAGTAATAAATTCATCTGTGCATCTGCTGGGTGACCTGGAAAATGTGAATTGTTTGGGGCCCTGACCGAGTTTGAGAACCACTGTTCTAAAGTGATATTATATTTTATATTTATGTATATGTTTACCTGCTAGTGTGTAGTTGGTCATGAAATGAAAACATATCTGTTGCTGTTTGCAAAATTGTCGTGATTATAATTGTGTTTCCTTTTGGTCTTATCTAATGAATACTAAAGTGCACAGTAGGTCAGGAACACACAGAGCAAACGTTAGGAGTGCACACCAAGCCTTTACTCCTGCTTTCTATGTGATTTTAAATGCCAGTAGCAGTTAAATAAAGGTGATATAATAGGCTGACCATATTATCCCTTTAACCTGGGACACTCATGAATTACACAGGTTCTGTGGCTGGCTGACTACAAGCCTGCATTTTACCTGGTTTTAAGCACCCACAGAACCCGTGTAATTCATGAGTGTCCCAGGTTAAAGGGATAATATGGTCAGCCTAGATATAATTGCCTAGATCCAGTGTCTTTCTTTTAGAATATTCATGCTGCCTTTCAACACAATCCCTTTAAAGATGGCAATATGAGGAGACCAGAGAAAATTTGTTGGTTGGAGAGTTTGCCAATGAACCATCACGTATTTCGAATTTTTGGATATGACGAACCCCATTTCTGTTTATTACTTTTAGTAAACTGCTTGCCTAACCTAAAAGAAATATGAAGGCATAAGCACTGTAGTAATTACAGATCAGACAATGTTCCCTTTGCTCCTAAACAGGAGATTCTGGGGCCAATAATCAGACATTCAGAAAGAGAAAACATGGACTGGGCAACATTAGGGTTAATAATGATGGAATTGATGGGGTATAATAAAAGTTTCAGTAAAGTCCTTATACTGTAAATGTATTTTTCCAAACTGGATGGTGTTATTCAATATATATGGCACTTTTTAGTAACTGACTTTATTATTACTCACCGGCAGGCTTAAGTAATTTACCATCAATGGTTATTTCTACTGCCTTGCTCACCATTATACCATTTTCAAAAGAGGAAAGACCGGTTCCTGGTTAAAATGAAAGTGAAATACAAAGTGATTTAAAGAGTTTGGAAAGAATAGCAAACATTAGTTCATATGCATATGAAGTAACTAATTTCCCACACAAGGATAACTGGAATTTTCTTGTGGTTTTCAATACCTCTCATACGGAACAAAATATGTGACAGGTTGCTTTCAAAAAACAGCTCAAACCACTAACTAATGTTAAAAACAAAAATCATCCTGCAGTATATGTCTATGGGGGTAATTCTGAGTTGATTGCAGCAGGAACTTTGTTAGCAGTTGGGCAAAACCAAGGCCCTCATTCCGAGTTGATCGCAGCAGGAATTTTGTTAGCAATTGGACAAAACCATGTGCACTGCAGGGGGGGGAGGCAGATATAACATGTGCAGAGAGAGTTAGATTTGGTTGGGTTATTTTGTTTCTGTGCAGGGTAAAAAATGGCTGCTTTATTTTTACACTGCAATTTAGATTGCAGATTGAACACACCACACCCAAATCTAACTCTCTCTGCACATGTTAAATCTGCCTTCCCTGCACTGCACATGGTTTTGCCCAACTGCTAACAAAATTCCTGCTGCGATCAACTCGGAATTACCCCCCATTTCCACTGCAGGGGAGGCAGATATAACATGTGCAGAGAGAGTAAGATTTGGGTGTGGTGTGTTCAATCTGCAATCTAAATTGCAGTGTAAAGATAAAGCAGCCAGTATTTACCCTGCACAGAAACAAAATAACCCACCCAAATCTAACTCTCTCTGCACATGTTATATCTGCCTCCCCTGCAGTGCACATGGTTTTGCCCAACTGCTAACAAAGTTCCTGCTGCGATCAACTCAGAATTACCCTCTATATTATATTTGGGATTTGAGACCCAAACCAGGTTCCCATCTCAAGTATAAAATTGTTTTCACATTCTGTTGAGACTCAGTAGCAACCATTTACTGTACATCATTCCGTTTATGATCCCTTGGTATTCCTTTCTTAAGTATAAGTACTCTATGGGCCTACAGTAATTCATGTTTGCACGTAAATGCAGTTGCAATAGCGATTTTCTAGGCTACAGAGCTGCTAGTGTTAGTAAATGAAGCTGCAGCCCAAAAAGGAAAAGATACGCCCACTGAACTCATCGCAATCATAATCAGACGCATAAGCAGAAAATGCGGAGTTAAGAAGAACTTAGAAGCTAAGGATTGGTCTATGGCTACGAAGACTGGCCACAGCAGTAGAGTCTCAGATGCCATATATTTGCACATACGATCATGCAGCCATCAGAAGATGCATACCCCGAAAACGGCCATGACACACCTATGTTTCTCCAACCATTACTTTTTTTTTTTTACTGAAATATTTTTATTAAAGGAATTTTCCATTACAGATCATACAGGTCAATATAAGTATATATAGAGACAATGTCGCATTAACAATAGATCTGCAATCATAAACAAAAAAACACAATAAAACATACAAAGAAAAAAGAAAAAGAGAAAAAGAAAAAAGGGAGACGTGATGCCAAATACAAACCCAAGAGTCAATCAGTGAGTAAATGTATAATCAAGAGTCATGGACTAAACAACATACAAGTAATTAGAAGAGGTATGCACATGACCCCAAACTGTACATTTTAATATATCTATGTGATGGAAGAAAAGAAGACACGTCCAAAACCCCATTGATCCTCAAAAGTAAAAGACAAAAGGAAAAAAAGGAAAAACCAGAAGGAAAAACTTATCATGGTCCTTCAATTCAAAACCTTCTGTGAAGCTATATTGGAGGTGTAATAATTAGACCAGGATAACCATTTATTCAAAGGAGAAGTTGTAACTAAAGAATATTTAAAGCCCATAGTTTCCATTTCAAAATTGCGATGGATGGAAGCTATAATTTTGGACAAGTGTGGTGGATCTGTTCTTTTCCAGTATTGAGCTATAGCAGCTCTAGTAGCTATAAATATATGGCCTATAATATATGAGAGGGAGGAAAATAGTGTAAGACTACGATCTCAGGGAGAGAGGGGAGCAACACATTTGTAACCTGCTTAATCAGGTCGAAAACCTCTGTCCAGAGCAGTTTAATAATAGGACATAGCCAAAATATATGGATTAGTGTTCCCTCCAGCCCACACTGTCCCCAGCAAAATTTAGAAGACTCAGGCCAGATTCTGTGAAGTTTATCTGGAGTGTGGTAGAGACCATGTATTAACTTAAACATCATTTCCGAATGGTTTATGCATCTGGACATTTTAAAGATATTAAAAAAAAAACTTTATTCCATTCATCATCTGTCAAAAAAAAATCGAGCTCTGATTCCCATCTAACTTGGATGTGGAGTTTTCGGCTCATCATGTGGAGAAAGGAGAGTAGATTACCATTGTGTTGTGATATACCACCTTTATGACCTAGAGTAGAAAATTTAGATAACACATATGATGGGGGAGAAGGGAGAGAGTGTGGATCAGGTGTATGTGTCACAATCCAATGTCTAATACGCAAATACTTATAAAAGTCTTTTGCCGGTATAGAGTATTGGGTTTGTAGTTGTTGGAAAGTTTTAAGCCCTGAGTTGTCCTATAAGTCTTTAATCAGTCGGATACCTAGATCTCGCCAATTCTGTAAAGAAAAATCAGGAAGTAATTTTGAAACTGCCAAAAGGGATAAATTTGAGGAAAAATAGAGGGAATTCGCCCAGAGTAGCAATCAACCTGTCCCAGACTATAAGGGAATTAGAAACACTTTCTTTCATGTCTTTCAATATCCACCCAGGGTTTCATAGGGTCTGTCTGGAGCCAATCTTTCAATTGATCAAGTAAACATGCGTGCTGATAAAGTTCAAGATTAGGGAAGGCAAGACCACCACTGCCTAACGATCTATACAAGCGGGCTCTAGCCATTCTGGGCCTTTTACCCTTCCAAATAAAAGTAGACATAATAGAGTAAAATTTATTAAGTAACTTAAGTGGAACCAAATAGGGGATGGCCCTAAACAAATAAAGAATTTTAGGAAGGAGCATCATTTTAATCAAGGAGAGGCGTTCTATCCAAGAGACCTCGTAGTTTGTCCACTGTTTAGTGAGAGCTGTAAACTGAGCTAGGAGGGGAAGAAAGTTACAGGTTACTGCATTGTGAACATTTACAGGGCTTTTAATCCTTATATATTGAAGGGAAGAGTTTTGCCAAGAATAATTATAACGAGATTGTAGGGATTGAAGGAGAGAATTATCCATACCTAGAGTGAATGCTTCCATTTTGGATGTGTTCAATTTGTAATATGGTATATTGGAATAATGCTGGAGAATGTTATGAATAGCTGGGAGATAGGATTCAGGTTTAGTTACAAATAAAAGGACGTCGTCTGCAAACAAGCAGATCTTATGTTGTAAAGTGCCTATGTTTACTAGTGATGAGCGGATTCGGTTTTACTCGGTTTTACTCGGTTTTCAAAACCGAATCTTATTGGCTCACTGATGTCACGTGTTTTGGATAGCCAATAAGATTCGGTTTTGAGAACCGAGTAAAACCGAGTAAACCCGAATCCGCTCATCACTAATGTTTACTCCAGCCACCGAAGTAAATGTCCTAATTTTTTCTGCCAAAGGTTCTATTGCTAATACGAAAATTAATGATGATAAAGGGCATCCCTGTCGGGTGCCGTTAGTGATAGGGAAAGGGTTAGACAGGAACCCATTACTCAAAACACGTGCCGTGGGTTGAGTGTACAGACGGAGAATATTTAGCAAAAATTGTCCAGAAAACCCAAACCTAGCAAGAACCTCGGACATATAGAGCCAATGAATCCTATCAAAAGCCTTTTCCGCAGCAAGGGAAAGCAGTAATAAGGACTTGTGGTATACAGAGTGACCTTCTAGTAGGGAGAAAACCCTCTTAGTATTGTCTGGAGCCTGGCGGCCCATAGTGAAACCAACATGGTCTTGATTCACCAGGGTAGGGATTAATGGGTTCAATCTATTCACAATTAGTTTAGCATATATCTTTATATCTTTATTCAATAGTGCTATAGGTCTATAATTTTGACAGAGAGGAATTATTGCCAGGCTTGGGAATCGTAATTATTTGCGCCTTTAACATTTCGCTAGGGAAAGGATTTTTGGAAACATCATTATACAAATTAATAAGAATAGGAGAGAGGGAATCTTGGAATATAATATAAAAATTATTAATAAACCCGTCTGGGTCAGGGGCTTTATCTTTTTTAAGGGATTTCAGGGTGTTATGAAGTTCCTCATCAGTCTAAGGAGAACAAAGTGCAGAAGCGTCATCGGGAGAAGTAGAAGGTAGGTTAATGGAGTCTAGAAAAGATCATATGAGCTGCAATGAAGGTCGAGAGGATCTTGGTTAAGATTATATAATTTCTCATAATAAGAGGCAAATTGATTAGTGATATCTTTTAAGTTCAAGGACATCAACCCATCTGAGTTAGTCAATCTTTTTTTTTTCTGTTAATTATATTTTTTACCCTAAGTTTCCGCACTTGTAGTTTACTGGCTCTATTACACAGTGTGTAAAATTTTTGTTTCAATGTGGAAATTGCCCTTTGAACGTGAGAAAGATATAAACTATTGAGTTTCCTCTTAGCTTCAGTCAGGGCTGCAAGTATAGTAGAATCTCTAGGAGATTTATTATGTTTAGATTCTAACGTTGTCACCTCCAACTCATAAGATTGTTGAACTTCTTGATTATGGCGTGCTATCCGTGCTGCAGCTTGGATAGCGGCTCCTCTCATGACTGCCTTAAGGGTGCACCAATGGTTAGAAATAGTGGTATCAGCAGAATCATTGGTTTTCAGATAGGAAGACAATGTCTCTCGTAAGATAGATACTCCATCTTCATCTCTCAGAATATAGTCCTGCAACCTCCAAGGTCATGAGAGAGAGCTAGTCATATTATATGACCAAGACCATATTAAAGGGGCATGTTCAGACCATGAGATTGGTAATATGTTAACACTAGGAACTGATTGCAGTGACCATTTATCTGTGAGGAGGAGGTCAATTCTAGAATAAGATTTCTGCACTGCTGAATAATATGTATAATCCCTTGTTCCTTTTCTTGACTCCCCAGGCATCATATAAGTCTATTTCAGTCAGTAAATGTGAGAAGGAGGAGGCTAAAGATCTAGCAGCATTATCTGATTGCTTGTCGAGTATGGAGGATTTATCCAATTGGGGGTCAGGAGCTAAATTAAAATCACCCATAAGGAAAACAGCGCCCTTCTTAACTTCATGTAGTTTTTGAAAAAAGGTTTTAGGGAAACGAGCTTGTCTGGTATTAGGGGCATAGAGCGAAACCAGAGTAACATATCTAGAACACAGCCTCCCCACAAGAATCAAGTATCTGTCATTGCAATCCACCCACTTGTTCTCCAATTGAAAAGGACACGATTTATGGAATAGTATAGCGACTCCATTTCTTTTAAATGGTCCACAAGAAGTATAAGTTACTGGGTAGTTATTAGTGGAAAACTGTGGGGGAGAGTGCAACATGAAATGTGACTCCTATTTAGCGACCACTTCCGCTTTTTGATCTGCAAAATATTTCAAAGCTAAACGCCTCTTGCGAGGCGAGTTAAGCCCTTTTACATTAAGACTTAGAAACTTAGCCATGGGGAGAGGAAGGATGTTATGCTACGTAGAACAATGACATACATCAGCAAGAAGTTTGATATAGTATAATTGATATGTGCACACCTCTCTAGAAACAAAAAATCATTAGCAGAAGTACCATTGCGTAACACTATCAGTTTAGTGGGGAATCCCCATTTGTTTTGAACTGTAGTTTTCCGTAAGGCAGACGTGATAGCATAAAATGAGCGTCTCTTGGCCAGGGTTGCTAAGGACATATCCGGGAAAAGTTGAAGAGAAAACTTCTCTTTAATATGAAAAAATGCACTCTGAGAAGGGTGTCTCTTGGTGCTTGAGCAGGTGCCTGCCTAGATTTTAGAAGTTTATGGATCCTGAGCTTCTTTGGAAGCTCCTGGTAATAGCTTCTGAAAAATATCAGTAGCATATTGATACAGGTCAGCATTTGTAACAGAATCAGGGATGCCTCTTATCTTTATATTGTTTCTTCTAGAGCGATCCTCTAGGTCCGTGATTTTCTCGCGGATAGAGGCGACTTCCTCCTGGAGAGAATCATGGGCAGTGATCAGGTCATTGTGCGAAGCAACCAGCTCTGTCATCTTGCGCTCAATATGGTCCATTCTATTACTTATCTCAGAAATGTCAGAGCGAAGAGCTTGGATGTTAGATTTAAGCTCGGCCGTGATGTCTGTTTTGAATGAAGAGAGCACAGAATGAATAGAACGGAGTGTAACAGGGCCATCTAATGAGTCCATTTTGCCTTATGTAATAGTAGTGGAGCTATGTGAAATTGGTGAAGTTGTTTGAGACAATGGAGTTGGGTCAGTCAAAGGAAGGGACGGACGTGTCTTATTTCCAGATGAGGAGGGACCAAAGAAGTGCACCTGTGGAGCAAATTTAGATCCCTTAACTTTTTTCGGAGACATATCGACGTGACCCAATGAGGACTTGTAAATTATATAAATGAGTGCAGGATGACCATATCAAAGAGTTATTTAGTCTGGAAGCGACGGCATAGGGATCATGTTGTTAGGAGGACATACTTTTATAAAGATGCTGAATCAGAAATTATATATAAACTAATGATGGCCACAAGATGGTGCTGTAGTACTAGTATTTTGAAAACAATGTATGCATCCAGGAACAGAAATTATGTGGTCACAGTGTTCTTTTTCAGGAAATGAAGCTGTTTTGGAGATTTCTAGGAAATCAATACAAAATGAAACTATAAGGGGCCCAATGTGGTAGGTAGATGAAGGGTGGGGGTGGGTCCCCTTCATAATAATCTTGCCTCCTCCCCTAGGTTAATAGCAGGCTCTCCATAAATATATCCCTATACAGCAGTGAGGAGCAACACAGGTTAAGGACCTCTGGCCTGGGCCCGCCAACAACCAGAGTTCCCGAGTCCAGGGTGTATATAGGGTAAGAGCGGTCACCTCCTGTAGTAAAGCTCTCCAGGGAGCTTGGGATGCACAATTAGCGATGGCCGCCACCCAGGAGTACAGCTGCAAAGGTCTCCGGCAGCACCCCCCAAGGGTCCCCGCTCCTGCAGCCGACAGATCGGGGTTCCAAGTTAACAGGTGAGATCACCTGGATGAGGAGCTGCTCCTCCTTTACTGCAGGGCCAGGTCACCCGGAATCCAAGATGGCTGCCACCAGAGGAGAGCCGAAGCCCGTTGTCCCGTCGACGTCAGTCAGAGTTGGGAGGGGCGGCCGCTGTCCAGGTATGGTGCCAGCGGGGGTCCCCGCAGAGAGTCAAGGTAGTGACTGTGATGCTCCAGTATTTTAGACGGAGGTCCCCAGTTGCTGTCCACGGTGGTCCATCTCCGGATTCCGGTCAAAATTTAGGCCGCGGATTCAAAGGGCGGGCAGGCCACAATCTGCTGGTGCTCCCCGATTCTGTGGACCTGACACAAAGGCTGCACAAAGGGTCAGCTAGGTGAGGAGAGGTAGGGAGTGGGGCTAGGTGAGGTTAGGGAAGGAAATATATGGCCTGAATTAAGAATCTGTGCAGGAGCTCTGGGACAGCACGTCTCCTTCTCAAGGTAGCCAGACCACGCCCCCTCCAACTATTACTTTTAACCCCCCCGTCAACACTTCCAAATGGCTACTACCTGTCAATAATGCTGCAACAAAGTTCTCGTGCGAGTGGGAGTGCAGTAGCACCCTCGCATATGTGCATTGCAATCGCAGCACATGCACAGCTTGCAAATAATCACTCCACTGCATGAACATCGGCCATTGTGTACACAGGGTCCTAAGTACACTGAAGATAAAGCGAAAGTTGAGATGGAAGGTTACCTGCTCATTCCCAGTGACATGCTGTTAGTGAGATTGAATCTGGAAGTTGTTCTTCCTTACTTCACCCATGTAAGTCATCACACCACCAGTCATAACAGCATGCCAGTACAAAACCCTGAGACTTGTGCATGTGTTTATCCAGCACCTTGATACGTCAGGTGATGTTGGATGCAATGGAAGGTTCTCATGAAATAGGGCAGCCTCACATAGGCCAATATAAACTTACTGTTGAAGTATGGAGCAGTAAACACATAGTTGTCATTGTCCAGACTGCGCTTGTAGAAGCTGTCATCATATGTTTCAGGATCTTCAAACCAGTACTCCCCTGCACTATAACAAATAAATTGCAACCATGAGAAAGAGAGAGAGAGGGAGAGAGAGAGAGAGAGAGAGAGAGAGAGAGAGAAACTGGGAACTTTTTAATATGTTTTCTACTTTGCATGATTGCACTGAACTTTCCCCATGCAAATGTCTACATCACGAGCTGTAACAACTAACTAAGTTACTGGTGTAGGACAATATAGTAGTGCTGGGCTAATGTAATAGCAGTATGGTGTGACTTATGTGCTGCCTCACCCAAAAATCTGGGCCTAATTCAACTTTGATCGCTGAGATAGAAATTCTCAATCCTGCTCCTGCTAAAAATCACATGTGAAGAGATGCCATAAAGGTATAAGACGCTCACCGATGCAGTCGCAAAATTGCGATGCATACAAACAAATCGAGTACAATCGACAATTGCTGTTGACCCAGAGCTACTCAGAATAATGAGAATGCAGTCACACTGGAGCCATATTTTTAGTCGCAATCCATTGCAACTGACATCAGATACATGCCCCGAAAACAGCCATGATCCGCCTGCGTTTTTCCAACCTATTCCCACAAATGCCATATTAAAACCTACGAACGGTCACTTCCTGTCAATCAAATTGCGTTCACATTTCACTAAATTGCAATCACAATTTAGCCTTTGCACACGTGCAATTCAATCATAGCGCATGTGCAGTCTGCCATAATCACCCGATTTGCAGTTTTGCAATTTTGTAACTGTCAATGTTGTCTATTGATGTGAAAATCCAGCATCTGTCTATTTTTTTTTTACTTTTTCAGTGAAGCAGCACATACAGATGTGTCCTCTTACATCTTTGCTCCGTGCGCTACAAGTCACGTTACACATAACCCGTGAGTGCTGTGTGACCCAGTAGCGTCAAGCATCTTTTTTTCCCATGAAAATGCATCTAAGATGCAAAGTAATATGATAGGACACTCGAGCAGCTTCTGCTGATTAAAATTATATATGGCATGCCTGTATTCTGTGTGTGACTGCGGCTGTATTTGCATACAAAATGCTATGCTACAGTGTTTACAAGGAATACACTGTAATGTGGTATTTTGGACGCAGATACAGCAACAGTCAAACACAGTATATAGGCATGCCGCACATAATTTTAATCAGCAGAAGCTGATTGTGCATCCTATTACATTACTTTGTGTCTAAGACACATTTTCGCAGAAGAAAACGCAAAAAAAGACACTTGGCGCTACCAAGTCCAGCCACAGCATCACGCAACTTCAAGGGCTGTTTAGCGTGACTGTAGCAAGGATGTAAGAGGACACATCTGTAAGTCAAATCACATTGCTAAATTAGCCCAGCGCCAGCCACTACACCGGTCTGCTTACAGAGAGGGATCCTCTTGGTTAGGGTGGGCTGTAGGGTTTAAACTTTGTTTCTAGACAATGTAGTCAGTTTATTCTGTGTTTTATATCCACATTGCTAAATTACTGATTACTCATTCCTAGATCCAATACAAACACCAAGTGCACAAATGACTGCAAGCAAAGCAATAACATGTAAAGTTACAACTGATTAAAATGATATTTCAAATAAAGACACATTCGTTTTCCATTAATAGTTAAATAAGAGTCACACAAAAAGTATTCTATTCACTGAGTAGTTAGGCAAACAACAATGCAAATGCATCAATGTGCAAAGCCTATTTCAATGTACTTTTAGGTGTAAACCTACAGTACTTACAGTGCATTAAAAGATAGAAAAGGCCAATAGTTGAAATGCATTTATACCATTAGAGCTGTTTCAGTTTTCATTGTTTTACAGTGTCCTACACTGGGATGAGGAAAGTTTGTGGGTGATTTGCATAGAAGTCATTGTTGTATGAGGACTACTCCTGATTGGCGCTTGTCAGATAACACCCACATAAAACATTATGATTGAGCCATGATTGGTAGGAAATAAAGCATGTGTCTAGTGTTATGTAAAAACAATCTCTGTTTTAATTTAAACAAACACTTAAAATCAAAACACATATAAAATGGAAGTAGATAACACAGAGAATCCTACCAAGATGGTGGCCGGAGCCGCAGGTGTTATATGCAAGGTATACCCGGGAAAGATACCCTGCATAAGGCTCCGGAAGGCGAGATTTTCCCTGTGGTATAAACTGAGTCCAAAAACATCCTTGGAAGTCCAGAGCACTGGTAGGCAGACACCAACGCGTTTCGGGACATCAAAGTCCCTTTTTCAAGGTAGTAGTCCCGAACTTGGACTTCCAAGGAGTTTATACCACAGGGAAAATCTTGCCTTCCGGAGCCTTATGCAGGGTATCTTTCCCGGGTATACCTTGCATATAACACTTGCGGCTCCGGCCACCATCTTGGCAGGATTCTCTGTGTTATCTACTTCCATTTTATATGTGTTTTGATTTTAAGTGTTTGTTTAAATTAAAACAGAGATTGTTTTTACATAACACTAGACACATGCTTTATTTCCTACCAATCATGGCTCAATCATAATGTTTTATGTGGGTGTTATCTGACAAGCGCCAATCAGGAGTAGTCCTCTTTCTGTATTACATATATCCATTTCTATTTTTGGGCTCAACAGGGGAGCCCTGTGACCACCCCTAGGCCAGCTAAAGTCTATACAGCGCAGTTTTTCTACCTCAACCCCATTTTGACAATTGTTGTATGAGGATTTATGGACTTAAGGCATGTCCCCAGGTACTGTATCCTTAATGGTGTTACATCTTTAAGTAAGCATCACTGGTGACTACTTAAAAGGCAGTGGCACCCTCATGTCACATTATATTTCATACAGCAGTAAGTACTCAGGCTTAGCCAGCGCTTGAATTCACTAGCACTAGAAGGAGAGGATGTGGGAAAAAGGGGATGTTCACTAAGAGTGGACGTAAGTGACTTCTGGCCACGGGTGGTACTGTTGGACACCTTACAGGATGTAGACTATAAATTACCTTTTTGGATAAACTCTTGTAATTCCACCGTCTGTCGTTACAAATCTAGCACCCACCCCTCTCCTGGAATAAAGTAGAAATTATATAAAATTAATAAATATCAAACATGTAATTATTTTAAACAAAATTCTATGGTAATTAATTATTATTATTGTTTTATTGAATAAAACATTTTACCCAAGCTGTTGTCTGTCATTAAGACGCTAACATGTATTTACTTCAGTTTTGAATATGCAATCATTTGAGATATGTTTTTTTCATTATTAATTATTTTATATATAATATATACTATATTAAATCACCTGTAAGAAAAAAGGGTTATTCACACAGTTTTTATCTTTTACACGAGCCAGACCATAGCTCATCACTGCCTTTAAAATATGCATTTTTCTTTACAGATACTGGATAGTCATTCTTGGATTACAGTATTACAGTATATCCAGTCTTCGAAATGATCTTGGCTGTAACAATCAAATGGGTCAATCCAAATAACCGCAACTGCATTGTGGCGCAATTACAGTACCGCCGTACGGCTGCATACAAAAATCTGTGAGTCCAAGGATAGATCGAGCTACGGGAGGGGGGTGGGGGGGGGGGCAACTGCACCCCTTTGATGGTTAAATCTATAAAATATCTGAAGTATCATTCAGAAATAAGTCTTTGAAGAGATAACTCATTACGAGTTAATCTGAATATAGTCCCTACTAGTTCGAAGCTTAAAAACTCAGCAAATTCAGTATCATAATTATGTTTAGAAAATATTAGGTTTATATTGTTGCATGCAGTTATGAAGCATTAGACTTTTTTTTAATGGCCTGGTAGTATCCTTTTCAAAGTGGTAAAGTTAAATGTCTATTTTATTACCATGGGCTCATATATAGCTTCACCTTCTGCTGTCCTGGCTAATGGCACAGGACAAAGTGAACCATAATGCTTCCATCAGTGTTACTTGAGCTAATGTGTGGCTCCTAAAATAAGAATTTACTTACCGATAATTCTATTTCTCGTAGTCCGTAGTGGATGCTGGGACTCCGTAAGGACCATGGGGAATAGCGGCTCCGCAGGAGACAGGGCACAAAAGTAAAGCTTTAGGATCAGGTGGTGTGCACTGGCTCCTCCCCCTATGACCCTCCTCCAAGCCTCAGTTAGGATACTGTGCCCGGACGAGCGTACATAATAAGGAAGGATTTTGAATCCCGGGTAAGACTCATACCAGCCACACCAATCACACCATACAACTTGTGATCTGAACCCAGTTAACAGTATGATAAAACGTAGGAGCCTCTGAAAGATGGCTCACAACAATAAACAACCCGATGTTATTGTAACAATAACTATATACAAGTATTGCAGACAATCCGCACTTGGGATGGGCGCCCAGCATCCACTACGGACTACGAGAAATAGAATTATCGGTAAGTAAATTCTTATTTTCTCTGACGTCCTAAGTGGATGCTGGGACTCCGTAAGGACCATGGGGATTATACCAAAGCTCCCAAACGGGCGGGAGAGTGCGGATGACTCTGCAGCACCGAATGAGAGAACTCCAGGTCCTCCTCAGCCAGGGTATCAAATTTGTAGAATTTAGCAAACGTGTTTGCCCCTGACCAAGTAGCTGCTCGGCAAAGTTGTAAAGCCGAGACCCCTCGGGCAGCCGCCCAAGATGAGCCCACTTTCCTTGTGGAATGGGCTTTAACAGATTTTGGCTGTGGCAGGCCTGCCACAGAGTGTGCAAGCTGAATTGTACTACAAATCCAACGAGCAATCATCTGCTTAGAAGCAGGAGCACCCAGCTTGTTGGGTGCATACAGGATGAACAGCGAGTCAGATTTTCTGACTCCAGCCGTCCTGGAAACATATATTTTCCGGCCTTGACAACGTCTAGCAACTTGGAGTCCTCCAAGTCCCTAGTAGCCGCAGGCACCACAATAGGTTGGTTCAGGTGGACGCTGAAACCACCTTAGGGAGAAACTGAGGACGAGTCCTCAATTCCATCCTGTCCGAATGGAAAATCAGATAAGGGCTTTTACAGGATAAAGCCGCCAATTCTGACACGCACCTGGCCCAGGCCAGAGCCAACAGCATGACCACTTTTCCTGTGAGATATTTTAACTCCATAGATTTAAGTGGGTCAAACCAATGTGACTTTTGGGACCCAAAAACTACATTGAGATCCCAAGGTGCCACTGAAGGCACCAAAGGAGACTGTATATGCAGTACCCCTTTTACAAACGTCTGAACTTCAGGGACTGAAGCTAGTTCTTTTTGGAAGAAAATTGACAGAGCCGAAATTTGAACCTTAATGGACCCCAATTTCAGGCCCATAGACACTCCTGTTTGCAGGAAATGTAGGAATCGTCGAATTTCCTCCGTCGGGCCTTACTGGCCTCGCACCACGCAACATATTTTCGCCAAATGCGGTGATAATGTTTTGCGGTTACATCCTTCCTGGCTTTGATCAGGATAGGGATGACTTCATCCGGAATGCCTTTTTCCTTCAGGATCCGGCGTTCAACCGCCATGCCGTCAAACGCAGCCGCGGTAAGTCTTGGAACAGACAGGGTCCTTGCTGGAGCAGGTCCCTTCTTAGAGGTAGAGGCTACGGATCCTCCGTGAGCATCTCTTGAAGTTCCGGTTACCAAGTCCTTATTGGCCAATCCGGAGCCACGAATATAGTGCTTACTCCTCTCCATCTTATCAATCTCAGTACCTTGGGTATGAGAGGCAGAGGAGGGAACCCATACACTGATTGGTACACCCACGGTGTTACCAGAGCCTTTACAGCTATTGACTGAGGGTCCCTTGACCTGGCGCAATACCTGTCGAGTTTTTCCCAACGGTTTATAATCATGTGGAGGACTTCTGGGTGAAGTTTCCACTCTCCCGGGTGGAGGTCGTGCTGAGGAAATCTGCTTCCCAGTTGTCCACTCCCGGAATGAATACTGCTGACAGTGCTATCACATGGTTTTCCGCCCAGCGAAGAATCCTTGCAGCTTCTGCCATTGCCCTCCTGCTTCTTGTGGCACCCTGTCTGTTTACGTGGGTGACTGCCGTAATGTTGTCCGACTGGATCAACACCGGCTGACCTTGAAGCAGAGGTCTTGCTAAGCTTAGAGCATTGTAAATGGCCCTTAGCTTCAGATATTTATGTGAAGTGATGTCTCCAGGCTTGACCATAAGCCCTGGATATTCCTTCCCTGTGTGACTGCTCCCCAGCCTCGCAGGCTGGCATCCGTGGTCACCAGGACCCAGTCCTGAATGCCGAATCTGCGGCCCTCTAGAAGAAGAGCACTCTGCAACCACCACAGGAGGGATACCCCTGTCCTTGGTGACAGGGTTATCCGCTGATGCATCTGAAGATGCGACCCGGACCATTTTTCCAGTAGGTCCCACTGGAAAGTCCTTGCGTGGAATCTGCCAAATGGGATTGCTTCGTAGGAAGCCACCATTTTTACACAGAACCCTTGTGCATTGATGCACTGAGACTTGGCTCGGTTTTAGGAGGTTCCTGACTAGCTCGGATAACTCCCTGGCTTTCTCCTCCGGGAGAAACACCTTCTTTCTGGACTGTGTCCAGGATCATCCCTAGGAACAGAAGACAAGTCGTCGGAACCAGCTGCGATTTTGGAATATTGAGAATCCAATCGTGCTGCCACAACACTACCTGAGATAGTGCTACACTGACCTCCAACTGTTCCCTGGATCTTACCCTTATCAGGGAATCGTCCAAGTAAAGAATAACTAAAATTCCCTTCCTTCGAAGGAATATCATCATTTCGGTCCGTACTTTAGTAAAGACCCGGGGTGCCGTGGACCATCCCTACGGCAGCGTCTGAACTGATAGTGACAGTTCTGTACCATAACCTGAGGTACCCTTGGTGAGAAGGGTAAATTTTTTGACATGAAGGTAAGCATCCTTGATGTCCCGAGACATCATGTAGTCCCCTTCTTCCAGGTTCGCAATCACTGCTCTGAGTGACTCAATCTTGAATTTGAACCTCTGTATTCAAAGATTTTAGATTTAGAATCGGTCTCACCGAGCCGTCTGGCTTCGGTACCACAATAGTGTGGAATAATACCCCGTTTCCTTTTGCAGGAGGGGTACCTTGATTATCACCTGCTGGAAATACAGCTTGTGAATGGCTTCCAAAACTGCCTCCCTGTCAGAGGGAGACGTCGGTAAAACCGACTTTTGGAAACGGCGAGGGGGAGACGTCTCGAATTCCAATTTGTACCCCTGAAATATTACCTGAAGGATCCAGGGGTCTACTTGCGAGTGAGCCCACTGCGCACTGAAATTCATTGAGAACGGGCCCCCACCGTGCCTGAGCTTGTAAAGCCCTAGCATCATACTGAGGGCTTGGCAGAGGCGGGAAAGGGTTTCTGTTCCTGGGAACTGGCTCATCTCTGTAGCCTTTTTCCTCTCCCTCTGTCACGAGCAGAAAAGAGGAACCTTTTGTCCGCTTGCCAACAAAGGACTGCGCCTGATAATACTGCGTCTTATTTTGAGAGGCGACCTGGGGTACAAACGTGGATATCCCAGCTGTTGCCGTGGCCACTAGGTCTGAAAGACCGACCCCAAATGTCCCCTTTTTTAAGGCAATACTTCCAAATGCCGTTTGGAATCCGCCTCACCTGACCACTTTACTGGTAGAATTGGACAACGCACTTATACTTGATGCCAGTCGGCAATATTCCGCTGTGCATCTCGCATATATTTTAAATGCTCTATAGGCAATAATATACTGTCCTTATCTAGGATATCAATATTTCCAGTCAGGGAATCCGACCACGCCAACCCAGCACTGCACATCCAGGCTGAGGCGATTGCTGGTCGCAGTATAACACCAGTATGTGTGTAAATACATTTTAGGATACCCTCCTGCTTTCTATCAGCAGGATCCTTTCTTACAAGCGTGTGAGCGCCTTATCCCCCCTAGGGGGTGTTTCCCAACGCACCCTAACCTCTGGCGGGAAAGGGTATACTGCCAATAACTTTTTAGAAATTATCAATTGTTATCGGGGGGAAACCCACGCATCATCATTTTATTTCTCAGATTCAGGAAAACTACAGGTAGTTTTTCCTCACCAAACATAATACCCCTTTTTGGTGGTACTCATATTATCAGAAATGTGTAAACATTTTCCCTTGCCTCAATCATGTAACGTGTGCCCTATTGGAAATCACGGTTGTCTCTTCACCGTCGACACAGGAGTCAGTATCCGTGTCGGCATCTGTATCTGCCATCTGAGGTAACGGGCGCTTTAGAGCCCCTGACGGCCTATGAGACGTTTGGACAGGCACAAGCTGAGTAGCCGGCTGTCTCATGTCAACCACTGTCTTTTATACAGAGCTGACACTGTCACGTAATTTTCAACAGTACATCCACTCAGGTGTCGACCCTCTAGGGGGTGACATCACTATTACAGACAATCTGCTCCGTCTCCACATCATTTTTCTCCTCATACATGTCGACACAAACGTACCGACACACAGCACACACACAGGGAATGCTCTGATAGAGGACAGGACCCCACTAGCCCTTTGGGGAGACAGAGGGAGAGTTTGCCAGCACACACCAAAGCGCTATAAACTGTATAGGGACAACCTTATAATAAGTGTCTATCCCTTATAGCTGCTTATATATATTTTTAGCCAAATAAGTGCCCCCCCCTCTCTGTTGTACCCTGTTTCTGTAGTGCAGTGCAGGGGAGAGTCTGGGAGCCTTCCTACCAGCGGAGCTGTGTGGGAAAATGGCGCCGTGTGCTGAGGAGATAGGCCCCGCCTCCTTCTCGGCGGGCTCTTCTCCCGCTTTTATCTGGAAAACTGGCAGGGGTTAAATACATCCATATAGCCCAGGGGCTATATGTGATGTATTTTTTGCCATAGGAGGTATTTACATTGCTGCCCAGGGCGCCCCCCCCCCCAGCGCCCTGCACCCTCAGTGACCGCAGTGTGAAGTGTGCTGGGAGCAATGGCGCACAGCTGCAGTGCTGTGCGCTACCTTAATGAAGACAGGAACGTCTTCTGCCGCCGATTTCTGGACCTCTTCACTCTTCAGCATCTGTAAGGGGGCCGGCGGCGCGGCTCCGGGACCCATCCAGGCTGTACCTGTGATCGTCCCTCTGGAGCTAATGTCCAGTAGCCAAGAAGCCCAATCCACTCTGCACGCAGGTGAGTTCGCTTCTTCTCCCCTTAGTCCCTCGATGCAGTGAGCCTGTTGCCAGCAGGTCTCACTGAAAATAAAAAACCTATTTAAACTTTGCTTCTAAGCAGCTCAGGAGAGCCACCTAGCCTGCACCCTTCTCGTTCGGGCACAAAAATCTAACTGAGGCTTGGAGGAGGGTCATAGGGGGAGGAGCCAGTGCACACCACCTGATCCTAAAGCTTTACTTTTGTGCCCTGTCTCCTGCGGAGCCGCTATTCCCCATGGTCCTTACGGAGTCCCAGCATCCACTTAGGACGTCAGAGAAATTATAATGACGTCTATTCCAGATCTGCAGCCCTACTCAGCAGAGATCAGCATGGGGTAAGTAGTCACATAATAGGCTTGGTGGATATTTTATTAGGGGACCAAGAAGATAAACTGAAGACTATGATTAATTGTGGAGGCCCAAACTGAAACACACGTGTGGTATTACCAGTGTGACCTATAATCAGTAATTACAAAAGAAAATTTAAGAAAACTTGTTTCCTGAGCAAATAAGTACTGTAAATTTCACCTCCATACTTGCACTGTGAAAACAGAAAAATGCCGGTGTGACAAACATAGTGACCAACAATGCCTATTTTCCCAAGAGTCCATGGATTGAATCCTTTATCCCAAATGTCATGTAGTATATATATTTTTCAATGTCTTTAATGTTTATATGTATTTTGTCAAAGTGAGATGCATACGTGTAAAAATCCATTCATCTCCATCAAATACATTTTTCTACTTTGCATACGAAAGTCAACTGTGGAATAACAATCAGACTGATTTTGACAACATTGTAAATAACAGCAGATATGAATGACAGTAAAGTTATAAATTACAATATAAAACAATAACCAATTATAGAATACATGCCCCTAAATCCTGTCACCTACAGTATTACTTCAATGACAAAAAACATAAATAAAAATGAACAAATAACTTACGGTAATGGTCCTTTCCAATAATTCTGTACAAGATCATTTGTAAACCCTGCATCCAGTAGGGCTCTGTTAATCAATTCCTTATTGCCTATGAAACATAATTTAAAAATACAAATAGTACATTTCTGCATGACATAGCAAAGAAAGAAAATAAGATTTTAAACCTACCGGTAAATCTTTTTCTCCTAGTCCGTAGAGGATGCTGGGGACTCCGTAAGGACCATGGGGTATAGACGGGCTCCGTAGGAGACATGGGCACTCCAAAGACTTTAGATGGGTGTGCACTGGCTCCTCCCTCTATGCCCCTCCTCCAGACCTCAGTTAGAGAACTGTGCCCAGAGGAGACGGACAGAACGAGGAAAGGATTTTTGTTAATCCAAGGGCAAGATACATACCAGCCCACACCATCCACACCGTACAACATGGATTATACGAACCAGTTAACAGTATGAACAAAACAGCATCAGCCAAAGACTGATCTAAGCTGTAACATAACCCTTATGTAAGCAACAACTATATACAAGCCTTGCAGAAAATTAGTCTGCACTGGGACGGGCGCCCAGCATCCTCTACGGACTACGAGAAAAAGATTTACCGGTAGGTTTAAAATCTTATTTTCTCTTACGACCTAGAGGATGCTGGGGACTCCGTAAGGACCATGGGGATTATACCAAAGCTAGCTGCTCGGCAAAGCTGTAAAGCTGAGACGCCTCGGGCAGCCGCCCAAGAAGAGCCCACCTTCCTAGTGGAATGGGCCTTTACCGAATTAGGTAACGGCAATCCAGCCATAGAATGAGCCTGCTGAATTGTGTTACAGATCCAGCGAGCAATAGTCTGCTTAGAAGCAGGAGCGCCAACTTTGTTGGCCGCATACAGGACAAACAGTGCCTCAGTTTTTCGAACTCGAGCCGTCCTGGCTACATAAATTTTGAAGGCCCTGACTACATCAAGAGACTTGGAATCCTCCAAGTCCCCCGTAGCCACCGGTACCTCAATAGGTTGGTTCATATGAAACGACGAAACCAGCTTAGGCAGAAATTGAGGACGGGTTCTCAATTCTGCTCGATCCACATGGGGGGTTCTTGTGAGACAAAGCCGCCAATTCGGACACCCACCTTGCAGATACCAAGGCCAGCAACATGACTACTTTCCAAGTGAGAAACTTTAATTCAACTGTTTGAAGAGGTTCAAACCAGTGTGATTTAAGGAACTGTAACACCACGTTAAGGTCCCATGGTGCCACTGGGGGCACAAATGGAGGCTGGATGTACAGCACTCCGTTTACAAAAGTCTGGACTTCTGGGAGAGAAGCCAATTCCTTCTGAAAGAATATTGATAGGACCGAAATCTGCACCTTAATGGAGCCTAACCTTAGGCCCATATCCACTCCTGTCTGTAGAAAGTGGAGAAAACGGCCCAGGTGGAAATTTTCCATAGGAGCATTCTTGGCTTCACACCAAGATACATATTTCCTCCAGATATGGTGATAATGTTTCGCCGTTACCTCCTTCCTAGCTTTGATTAAAGTAGGGATGACTTCCCCCGGAATACCTTTCCTAGCTAGGATTTGGTGTTCAACCGCCATGCCGTCAAACGTAACCGCGGTAAGTCTTGGAACACGCAGGGCCCCTACTGCAACAGGTCCTCCCTGGGAGGAAGAGGCCACGGATCTTCTGTGAGCATTTCCTGAAGATCTGAATACCAGGCCCTTCGGGCCAAGCCGGAACAATGAGTATTGTCTGCACTCTTTTTCGTCTTATGATTCTCAATATTTTTAAAATGAGCGGAAGAAGAGGGAACACATAGACCGACTGAAACACCCATGGTGTCACCAGGGTGTCCCCCACCACTGCCTGAGGGTTCCTTGACCTGGAACAATACCTCCGAAACTTCTTGTGGAGGCGTGACGCCATCGTGTCTATTTGAGGAAGTCCCCAACGACTTGTTATCTCTGCAAAAACTTTTTGATGAAGACCCCACTCTCCTGGATGGAGATCGTGTCTGCTGAGGAAGTCTGCTTCCCAGTTGTCCACTCCCGGAATGAAAACTGCTGACAGAGCGCTTACATGATTTTCCGCCCAGCGAAGAATCCTGGTGGCTTCCGCCATTGCCACTGGTTTACATGAGCCACGACTGTGACATTGTCTGATTGAATCAGAACGGGTAGGTCGCGAAGAAGATTCTCCGCTTGCCATTAGGCCGTTGTATATGGCCCTTAATTCCAGCACGTTAATGTGTAGACAAGCCTCCTGGCTTGACCACAGTCCCTGAAAATTTCTTCCTTGTGTGACTGCTCCCCATCCTCGGAGGCTCGCGTCCGTGGTCGCCAGAACCCAGTCTTGAATGCCGAACCTGCGACCCTCTAGAAGGTGAGCACTCTGCAGCCACCACAGGAGAGACACCCTGGCCCTGGGGGACAGGCTTCTTTTCTGATGCATTAGTAGATGGGGTCCCCGACCACCTGTCCAGAAGGTCCCACTGAAACGTCCTCGCATGGAACCTGCCGAAGGGGATGGCCTCATAGGCCGCAACCATTTTTCCCAGTACACGAGTGCATTGATGAACTGACACTCTTTTTGGTTTTAGCAGGTCTCTGATAATGTTCTGGAGGTCCTGGGCTTTTTCCGTTGGGAGAAAAACCCTCTTCTTTTCCGTGTCCAGAATCATGCCCAAAAATGATAGCCGAGTCGTTGGAATCAACTGCGACTTTGGTAAATTTAGAATCCAGTCGTGTTGCTGCAGCACTCTCAGGGAGAGCGACACGCTTTTAAGCAATTGATTTCTCGATCTCGCTTTTATCAGGAGATCTTCCAAGTATGGGATAATCGTGACTCCTTGCCTGCGCAGGAGCACCATCATTTCCGCCATTACCTTGGTGAAAATCCTCGGGGCCGTGGAAAGCCCAAATGGCAACGTCTGAAACTGGTAATGACAGTCCTGTACAGCGAATCTCAGGTACGCCAGATGAGGGGGATAAATGGGGACATGAAGGTATGCATCCTTTATGTCTAGTGATACCATAAAATCCCCCCCTTCCAGGCTGGAGATCACTGCCCGGAGAGATTCCATCTTGAATTTGAACTTTTTCAAATACAGGTTCAGGGATTTTAGATTCAGAATGGGTCTGACCGAGCCATTCGGCTTCGGGACCACAAATAGGGTTGAATAGTACCCTTTCCCCTGTTGCATCAGGGGAACCTTGATAATTACTTGTTGTTGACACAGCTTTTGTATGGCAGCTGAAACTAATTCCCTCTCTGGGGGAGAAGCTGGCAAAGCCGATTTGAAAAATCGGCGAGGAGGCACTTCTTAGAATTCCAGTTTGTAGCCTTGGGATACAATTTCGATCGCCCAAGGATCCACATCCGACTGAACCCAGACCTGGGTGAAGAGTCGTAGACGTGCCCCCACCGACGCGGACTCCCTCAGTGGAGCCCCAGCGTCATGCAGTGGATTTTGTAGAAGCCGGGGAGGACTTTTGTTCCTGGGAACTAGCCGTAGCAGGCGTTCTTTTCCCTCTACCCTTACCTCTGGCGAGGAAGGAAGAGCCCCGACCCCTTCTGGACTTATGCGACCGAAAGGACTGCATCTGATATTGAGGTGTTTTCTTTTGCTGTGGGGGAACATAAGGCAAAAAAGAAGACTTACCCGCGGTAGCTGTGGAAACCAGGTCCGCGAGGCCCTCCCCAAATAAATCCTCACCCTTGTAAGGTAAAGTTTCCATATGTCTATTTGAATCAGCATCACCCGTCCATTGGCGGGTCCACAGGGACCGTCTAGCAGAAATTGCCATGGCATTGGCTCTTGAACCCAACAGCCCAATGTCTCTCGCAGACTCTCTCATATATAACGCTGCGTCTTTAATGTGACCCAAGGTCAATAAAATGCTATCCTTATCTAGGGTGTCAATGTCAGATGACAAGTTATCTGCCCATGCTGCAGTTGCGCTACCCACCCATGCCGACGCTACTGCCGGTCTGAGCAAGGCACCCGTATGTGTATCAATCGATTTCAAGGTAGTTTCCTGTCTGTGATCAGCAGGATCCTTGAGGGCTGCTGTGTCTGGAGACGGTAGCGCCACCTTTTTGGACAAGCGTGTCAAAGCCTTGTCCACCGTGGGCGAGGATTCCCACCGTAACCTGTCCTGTGAGGGGAAAGGATACGCCATAATAATTCTCTTGGGAATCTGTAGTTTCTTGTCTGGAGTTTCCCAAGCTTTTTCAAATAAGGCGTTCAGCTCATGAGATGGGGGAAACGTTACCTTAGGTTTCTTTTCCTTAAACATGCATACCCTCGTGTCAGGCACAGAGGGGTCCTCTGTGATATGCAAAACATCTTTTATAGCCATAATCATATAATGAATACTCTTGGCCACCCGTGGGTGTAACCGTGCATCATCATAGTCGACACTGGAGTCAGAATCCGTGTCGGTATCAGTGTCTGCTACCTGGGAAAGGGGATGTTTTTGCGACCCCGAAGGGCCTTGTGACACAGTCAAAGCCATGGATTGACTCCCTGCTTTTTCCCTGGACTCTGCTTTGTCCAATCTTTTATGTAATAAAGTCACATTTGCATTTAAAACATTCCACATATCCAACCAATCAGGTGTCGGCGGCGCAGACGGAGACACCACAATCATTTGCTCCACCTCCTCACTAGACGAGCCTTCCGCTTCAGACATGCCGACACACACGTACGACACCCCCACACACTGGGATAAATAAATATGGGGACAGTCCCCCAATAAGGCCCTTTGGAGAGACAGAGAGATAGTATGCCAGCACACACCCAGTGCCACTGGACACTGGAACAAAATCCCAGTCTGTACAGCGCTTTTATAGATCAATAATACACTCACTGCGCCAATTAAATGTGCCCCCCCCCTCGTTTTTGCACTCTGTACTTGCTCAGCAGGGGAGAGTCCAGGGAGCAGCTTCTCTGCAGCGTGCTGTGGAAAAAATGGTGCTGGTTAGTGCTGGAGGATCAAGCTCCGCCCCCTCAATGGCGGGCTTCGGTCCCGCACAAATTCTTTATACTGGCGTTTTTTTTTTTATATACTGCCTCCGCAGTATATAATATGTCAGCCAGTGTCCCTTGAGGTAATTCTTGCTGCCCAGGACGCCCCCCCCTGCGCCCTGCACCCTTACAGTGCCGTCAGTGTGCGTGAATGTGGGAGCAATGGCACGCAGCGTTACCGCTGCGTGGTACCTCAGTAAAGATCTGAAGTCTTCTGCCGCCTGTGAAGTCTTCTTTCTTCTTATACTCACCCGGCTTCTATCTTCCGGCTCTGTGAGGAGGACGGCGGCGCGGCTCCGGGACGAACAGCGAGGATGAGACCTGTGTTCCGACCCTCTGGAGCTAATGGTGTCCAGTAGCCTAAGAAGCAGAGCCTATCAGTTAAGTAGGACTGCTTCTCTCGCCTCAGTCCCACGACGCAGGGAGCCTGTTGCCAGCAGTGCTCCCTGAAAATAAAAAACCTAACAAAAGTCTTTTCAGAGAAACTCAGTAGAGCTCCCCTGCAGTGCATCCAGTCTCCTCTGGGCACAGGATCTAACTGAGGTCTGGAGGAGGGGCATAGAGGGAGGAGCCAGTGCACACCCATCTAAAGTCTTTGGAGTACCCATGTCTTCTGCGGAGCCCGTCTATACCCCATGGTGCTTACGGAGTCCCCAGCATCCTCTAAGACGTAAGAGAAAGGACAATTTTGTACATCTCGGTCTAACATTGTTATAACAATCAAAGCAATCAGTTACTGGTCAAGAAAAATATTAAAAAAACTGAGAGAGTTCCTAGGCTATATGGCACCAAGTGGCATATTTATACATTTTTGCAACCTGCTTGCCCCACAGCTGTGCTACTGCACATGCTGACATACATATAACCATTTGCAACTGTGAGCACTGGGGAGGAATCCTTTCCAAAAATATCAATGAAACGACTCCCATAGGCTACTATACGGTAGGTTAACATCACCTTTAGATAGCATTTGCTGCTGGTGCAAGCTCCAAAATCATAGCAGTCAGAAGTGGACGAACTGCAGCAGACATTAGAGGTCTCTGCTGCAGTCCCTCCTTCTTGCAACCTGGGGACAGCTTCGTAATAGGATGGCATTGCGCCCTGTGCCGCCCTCATTACCGGAGCGCATGCCAACATGAATTCATGCCTCAGTTCTAACCAAAGTGTAATGAGGATGCTCTGGGCGGCTGCATTGGTCCCATGGCTGCTTGCATGACACTTTTATAGATGTCATGATGTCTCTCCCCACACAATGTTTGTAGGTAGAGCAGAGCCAGAGCAAAGAGAAAGGAGGTGAGTGCAGTACTATTTTAACATGCCTGCAGCGGGTGCCTGGCAGTAGGGATTCTTGCAGCGGGTAAGTATAGCAGGTTTTACCCTCAGGGTATCCCGCCCTGTGCAATGGAACTGGACACACCGCCCTCCTTATGGCCCAGCTCACTAAAAATGTGTATACTTTAATAAATATACACCCCTTGTGCGATCTTTACAACTGCTTCTCACACTAGTTCAGCAAAGTTAGATATAGTACAAATATACACCATTATATTAATATCTCAGAGGGACTTATATAGTATAAAAGTGCTAATTAGTGCATTTTAATTAAAAAAAAACAACAACAGTTTATGAGGCAAAGTGCTGTTGACAACATGGTGCTGATTCTGAGTTGGGAGCAAAACAAAAAAGCAAGTAAATTTGCAGCTTGGAAAAACCATACTGCACTCAAATTGAGTAGATATAAAATGTGCAGAGAGATTTAGTGGCCTATTTACTAAGCCTTGGAGAGAGATAAAGTGGGTGGAAATAAAGTACTAGCCAACCAGCTCCTAACTGTCATTTTTCAAAAACAGCCTATAACATGGCAGTTAGGTGCTGATTGCCTGGTACTTCATCTCCATTCACTTTAGCTCTCTCCAAAGCTAGTAAATAGACCCCTTAGATTTAACAGGGGCATGTCCTAACTCAAACCTAAATCTATCCAGCATTTGTGGAGTTCATGCACAAGGAGCCAGTATTTACCGTGCATGCAAAAACACAAATGTATTAGCACCCCTCGCATTGCAACAAGGTTTTTCCAGGAGAAAACAGACTCCTATTTTTGCTTTGCCCCCAACACAGATCAGCCCCATTTTGCTCATATCTGGTAACAAACTAATGTATTGATGAAAAACATTTGTCAAGGAGAAAAAGAGCAAATTATGAGCATTTCTTAAGCTCAATATGAGAATCATATTGATCACTGATGTACAGTAGAACATGTGAGCATAGGAACTCATTCCTTTCTGTTAGGAAATATTCAGTTGAAATAACTCAGTTGAGGAAATATTCTTTATAGAACAGATAGGGAAAGTGTTCTTTATAAATGTGTATTACTACTGTTATTGAATTACTTGTTCATATTATTGAACTTATTTTATCCAATGTATGATTTATTTTATAGTTGACATTCATGAGTAGATGTGCATTCAAAATGCTGCATTCTTTATTTCTATGCAAATTGTAAAAAATTCTAAATGGGATGTTACATAAAATATGAGGGTGATTCAATAAATAAAGGTAACAAGACCTCTCATTGCGTACATTTATTTAACTTGTACATACTGTATACATATCATCAATAGTAGTACCTTGGTACAGATTATTTTTCCACACAGTCCCCATACTTGTCTAAGCATTTGTTCCAATGGTAAACCAAGGCTTCTATCCCAGCAAAGAGGAAATCAGTGTCAAGCACCTAAAGCAAGGGCATGACGGCTTGTTGAACTTCACTGTCCGTTGCGAATCACCTTCCACCCAGGTGCTTCTTCAATTGTCCAAAGAGATGGTAACTACCAAATGGTAGTGCTGTACCAACTAACATATGCAGTTGGCTGAGTGTAACTTGGCACTATCGTGCAGCAAAATTATGCCTGTTCACAACAATCCAGGTTGTTTTCAACAAATTGTCCTCTGCAACCATCTCAATGTGTCACAATAGCTGTCAGCATTCACAGTACCTAATGGACCCTATTCCATATGGATCGCATTTAAAATGATGTGATGTCACACGCAGCCTCTATGACCCAAAAAATGGCCGCTCTGCACCCACTTTCGAAGCCTGGCTGTAGAGGCAGGAAGGCATCCACAATTCAGCGATGCAAACACAACTGATTTGCGATCGCATCACTGCTGGGCAACTGCATGCTTGGCAGCCTTGCTCTGTGCTGGGCAGCTCCCAGCATGCAATCGCAAGCAGTTGCAGCTTTGCTAAAATAGCAAAACTGCAACTGAAGTTGAATAAAGTCCAATGTGTGTTTCCATGTCATGGATTCTTGCTTTGTCTCCGGTGTCACATGATGCACCCACATTTCATCACCTGTAACAATACTCTGCAGGAACTGCACTCCCTCCTAATGGTACCACGTCAAGAGCATGAGTGATTATCCAATTCTTTTGGTTTTGTGAACTCTATGAGCGTGAACACTTTTTCCTGTACCTCGTTTGCCCTAATAAACGATGTTGTGCACAGTACCAATTTGTCAGCAATATCACTAACTCAAATGCATCTGTCCTCCTGAATCAGATCTTCAATATGGCAGCTGGCTGGATTACTGCTCATCTTGAACATCTGTCCTGCCATTGCACAAAACCCATACCTGTTTTCATGACATGACGTTATCACAGTGCACCTTTACAAGTTGGCAATAAATTTCAGCTGCTGATGTTGCCTTTAGATGCAGAAATATGATGACACTACGCACCTCAATGTCTGACCATGTTTCTGCCAGCCCTGCCATTTTACAACTGATGTTGGGACAGTATAACCAATATGAGGCAGAGTCTAATGGCCATGAGAGGAAGTAATGGTCTACAGAGAACATTACAAATGTGATACGTCTTGTTATCTCACTTATTAAACCACCCTCATGTTTTTAACACATAATAAAAAAAATCAATGTTATTGGCAGATACAATTCTGAATACACAAAAGAGTAAAACTAATTTAAGGGTACAACCAGCTTAGTTTGGCCTCATTACATTTCCCCCAAAGCTGACATCCCCTTTGTCACAACTGAGGGCAGAGGCTGACCTGGGGAGGCCTCAGTTGTAGGGGCTGGAGTGTAAGTGAACCGGGATGGTTGGATAAGGTTCTTAGACATGCAGAGGATTAGGCACCAAAGCCCGAAGGCGTGACGAAGACAACGTGGTAAAATAAAGTTTGTTTAATAAACACACAGTTCTGATACACCAAGGCAGTTCAGGTAATTCAACGGTAGATTGTGCAATGCAAACAACAGTACAGTTCCTTTAGCACAATGGTAGAAACATGCTGTGGCAATATAGAATGAGTTGGAAATAAAGTCACTGCAAGACCCGGAGATGTAATGTCCGTTGGCCACAACTAACCACTGTAGAGGGAAACAAGCATGTACTGACTAGCAGTCAGTACATGAGCTGGAGTTGAGATAGATGCACAGAGGTTGAGAAAAACACAGGAGAACTGCCGGGGATGCCGGATGGAACCGGACCAGACGGGAAGGTGTAGCAGAACTCACAGATGATATTAGAGTCCGATGGTGAGTACCAATGGTGGTGAGTATCGATAGTGATGAGTATCGATGGTGATAAGTATCGATGGTGGAACACCGATGAAGCTGGAGATCGATGGTGGAACACCGATGGAGCTAGGGATCGATGGCGGAACACCGATGGAGCTGGAGATCGATGGCGGAACACCGATGGAGCTGGAGATCGATGGCGGAACACCGATGGAGCTGATTGATGGTGGAACACTGATGTAGCTAGAGATCGATGGCGGAATACCGATGTAACTGACCGATGGTGGAACACCGATGTAGCTGGAGATCGATGGCGGAACACCGATGTAGCTGGAGATCGATGGCGGAACACCGATGTAGCTGGAGATCGATGGCAGAACACCGATGTAGCTGGAGATCTGCAAACAACGGGAGTGGAGAGATACCAAACACTGCTGGAAGCTGGGCGCTGGAAGCTGAAAGGTAGGTATCACAGCAGATAACCAAGGAGCAGAGCTGGAACAACGGAAGTCAGGCTGCACCGCAAGCTCGTAACCGCTGTGGGTTTCTAAGTGGAGCTGAATCACAGGAGTTGAACACAGGAGCTGGAATACCTGGAGACTCGAACTGTAAATTCCACAGACAGGAGAGACATGTGTACAAGGTTTGACAACCAAAGCACTGACGATTAGGCAGCCTTGATGCAGGATATTTATACCAGCTGGGAAGCAGGTATTGGCTGGGTAATCAGGCAGAGTCCAGAGTGCAGCTGCTGCGTAATCAGGCAGAGTCCAGAGTGCAGCTGATAGGCTGTAAAGCAACATGTGATGAATCCAAACATGGCTGCGCCCATGTTTGAATCTGGAGGGAAAGTCTGTTTGAACTTTAGCATGTGAGAGACTGAAGCCATGTTACACAGCATGCTGCACGCAGACCGCGCAGGTGGAATCCAGGCTTGGAGTGCTGGGCCAGTCTCAGGAGAGACTTGGAAGGTAAGAAATGGTGATGAATTACCCGGATCCTGACACCTTTCCATCACAACTGTCAGTCTCTTAAGATGATGTGAGAAAAGGCTGCACTCATTCCTTCACCATGCGGCTGTTTACATAGGGTAGACTGACTCTAAGCAGAACAGCAACTAGATCTTCTTCTGGATCTTCAGAGAATTATCTACATTTGGCCCTTTAATTAAATATTATAAGTTTCTTCCATAAATCATTACCAAATGGTACTAAATAACAAAGGAATTCATTACTAAATACAATTTATTTTCTTATGGAGAAGTGTGGGGGAGGGATGAATGCAAGCTGTCACTTGTCACTACTTTCCGACACAGATAAACTATATTCTCTTAGTCTGAAAAGGAAACATCTCATAGCTAACTTGTGAGATAAATATTTAACATGACTTGCCAGTACTGTGGTCAATGTTTCCCTGTTTTACAGTAGATAAAATTCAACCTATCTGTCGACATTACTTCCTGACATTGGAAGTGATAGAAATTATGGTATGACAGCAAGTATGCATTGTAAACATGAAAAGACATTATAATGAATAAACTATTAAAGAAAAAGGATCTTTGGAGTTTCTAGAACAAAATGTTGAACAATGTGGAACAAACCATTATAAATGTTCAGCTAACAATCTTATGTAAAGGAGTACTAGTCTGGTGCTGAAAAATCGGTTGTAACCCTGTCATTCTAATTGTACATTCAATATAGAAAAACCAGCAGCATAAACAAAATTAGTGCAAAGCACCCTACGCATGTAAAGTGTTTCCCCAGTACATTTACAAAGCATTTTACACCCTTTCATCTTCTGCTGTGGCTCCTCCAATATTGAGAAAACACAGTGTCAGTGTCTTATGTTCAATTTCTTTGGTAAAGGTTCATTTGTAATCTATAAATAATATTTCATTTTACAGGATATTAAAAAAAATCTTTCAAATGTATTGCATGAGTTTATTATTTTTTCATTGGCATGGTAATGCCAGTTGGAAAGTGACACTATCAGAATTCTAAGGGCCTCATACAATCTAACAAATAGCACCCACAGCTGTCTCCCCCTAACAGGTATGACTATTATACACAAAGCCAAATCTAGTAAATAATGCAAACAGTGGAAACCAATCTGTAAGCAAATGTATAAAATATACCCTCAATTTGGTGTCTTAGGGGTATAGTCAATTAAGGTCGAAACTGCTGTCTTGTTGAAAAGACAATAGTTTTCGACTTTTTCAGGTCGGAAGGGATTCCGACCTATTCAGTCCCCAGCATTTTTATTTGACAAGTCGGGGAATTCGACTTGTCGAATAGTACATGAATTGGCGGTATAGCTGCCAATTCACGTGCTTCTGAGGGAAACGGGGCCAAATTCGACAGGTTTTGGCCCCGTTTCCGACCATCTCAGTTCGACTTAAAAAAAAGTCGAACTGAGATGGGGGACCTGAGAGGAGGAGAGGGGGGAGAGCTGCGGGCAGACAGGGGAGAGCCACGGGCAGACGGGGGACAGCAGCGCTAGAGCACCTCGCTGCAGGAGGATGTGGCACAGCCGCCACTCACAGCAGCATCCACCCAGCTCCAGCAAGTGAGGTCCCACTTGCTGGAGCCGGGTGGACGCTGCCGTGAGGTCTGGCGGCTGTCCCACATCCTCCGGAAGCGCTGCTGTCGCCCGTCTGCCCGCGGCTCTTACCCCTCTCCGGTCCCTCATCTCAATTAAACTTTTTTAAAGTCAAATTGAGATGGACATTGAATAGCTCTTGTCGGAACCATTCCGACAAATGCATGTCGGAATGGATCCGACCTCAATTGAATATACCCCTATGAATCAACGCTACCTTTTCACTTCCTAAACATACAGTATGTTTTCTCCTTCAGCTCCAAATTTCTTCCTCCTATTTTAGCTATCTCTCAATTACAATTCAAGGCTGACAAAGATAGCAGCTCCCACGTGTGATATTGGTTGGTCCTCCCATGGCATGCCAAATTTGGAACAATTTGAAGATAGTGTACTGTATGTGGTCACATCTATATACAGGGGTAGGTGCACAGATCTGTTCTCTATAGAGAATAGAAAGTCTTTTGGTGACTACTATGCAATGCAGAGAGCATTTAAGTGACATCATGGATGCCTAGTGTCCCGAAATATCCATGAGCCTCATGAATTTTCTAGGAGTTCTCCCAGTTCCAAAGACAGTGGGAAACTTTCCAGTATAATGCCCATTTCTCCCATGAGCAGAAAAGGGGCATGAAGATGCAATTAGCTATGTATCTCATCATCGCAGAACTGCTCCAAGATCTAATGCAGTCGCACTATGGGGTCATTCCGACTCGTTCGCATGCTGTTTATTTCCCGCAGCCTTGCAAATGGGTAAGAACTGCGGCTGCATGCGGTACCCAATGCGCATGCGTGTCGTTGCCCAGCGACGGCCGTCTCCAGGCAGCGACCAGAGCAACGACAGAAGTGTTCGCAGCTGCGAACACTAGAAGATTGACAGGCAGAAGGCGGATCTGGGTGTCAACTGACCGTTTTCAGGGAGTGCTGAGGCGAATGCAGGGTGTCGAGGCGTTTGCAGGGTGGGTGTCTGACATCAATTCCAGGACCTGACAGGCTGAAGTGATTGCAGTGGGTAAGTTAGAAGCTACTCAGAAACTGCACAAAATGTTTTTGCATAGCTCGGCTGCACAAGCGAACGCACCCTTGCTATGCAAAAAAACCCTCCCCCATAGGCGGCATCTATCTGATCGCACGGGCAGCAAAAAGTTGCAGCATGCAATCAACTCGGAATTACCCCCCATGTCACCACAATGATGCAAATTGTAATATCATGCCCCTACCTTTGCTCCCTGACCTCTCCCTTAATGGCTGTCTAGGTGTCTGCTACCAAAAGTGGCCAAGCACTGTATGTAATACAAAGCATATAATTATGACCATTATACAAATCAAACTTTATTTCACTTGACGACTACCAATTCTGAAGATTCAGCATGAGTTGGTTTCATTGGCAATGCAGTACAATCATGCTTAGAATGAAATGGTATAGTAAGTACTAAATCCATTTTTTTTTTAAAGTGGGATATTCTAATTTATTTTGTGTACAAGTCCTGAGTACTTCATCATCCAATGCAATGTAGAGGAAATATGAGGCTCTACCTCCAGTGTTCATCAGAGCCAATACTCTTGTGACTGAGCTATGGGTAAAAACATAATACTCGGATAGTGGCCAATACTTTTCCCTGTAAACCACCATTACAATACACACCATGGTGGAAATTTACTAAGGTCCCGATACCATTTGAGTTTGTTTTGTTTTTCTAAGTGTCATCTCTGGAATTTACTCAACTCAGATCTCGGCAATGTTGGGGCTATTTGTATTGAGATACACTGCCGACCACATAAATACAAATCAATAGACCATCGGTCAAATGCGGCTGTTATTTTATACAACACGGGAATTTTCTAAGAATTTGTATTCTCAATAACTGCTAGGAAAGCATAGAATTCGTACAAAAATAGAACTTTCCAATAGAACCGCTTTTGGCTGGCGTGTTTTGATAGTCATGCACAGATCAGTGAGATAGCCCATTGGTCCCCTCTAGTAGAAACCATTTGTGTACCTGTAAAAAAAAAAAAACAATATACTCACCTATAATCCAGTGAAGATCGGTCCTCTTCTGTCCATGTAGGCATCCACAGGGTTAAAATAACAAAAAAAAACCTGGTCCACGCGACTAAAGGGGATCCATGTTTGCACATGGATCCCCTTTCCCTGAATGCTGGGACCCCTCGTGACTGCTGTCACTAGTGGACCCAGCAGCCAATCAGGGAGCACCACTATGCCTTTTGTCCCCCCGTATTTTTGGAACCAGGACCTTTCCAAGAGCCCGGTGCTGGTTGTATAAATACACAATTTTTTTCCTAGTATTTTATCAACAAGGACCATCTCAGAACCCGGGGCTGGTTATACTTAGGAGGGGGGACCCAACACAATATTTTGATTTTAACAATTTCACATACTGTACACAATGCAGCCCTGCACGGATCTCACTGATCTGGTCAGGCTTCATTGTGTAAAATCCGGCAGTGTTTTACTATTCTCTCCCATAAAACACTGCCGACAATACGAGTTACATCGGAGAACTAGAATTGAAAAAACACAGTAGTTTAGTAAATGACTGTGTTTTTTCTCCAAAAAGTTGCAATCACACACTGCCGATGTCAGCCGAGATTGATCTCGTCTGAAATCGGCAGAAATACGAATTTTAGTAAATATACCCCCATGTCTTTACTGCTCACGAGTTTCCCATGATTTAAGTTGGTTTTTTTTTGTCATGCTGTCTAAGCTGTGCATATGGACCGCATACAGTACTATTTTTCTGGAAAAATAGGTTCATGAACTACGGGTCAGGGGGTGGCGCTATTAAAAAAGTTATAGATAGAGAAATAGATGATTGATAGATCGTTTTTTAGAAAAGAAGGCACTCAAAATGGACTTTAAAATACAACTTATCTTATGGAAAACACATTTTGGCCCAGGACAAGTTTAGGAACCCTTGTTACAGTATGTCACATCTGATGAGAGGTTCAGGAACTGAGTTCCTGCTGGTTCCTGCTGAAAAATAGCACTGACCGCATACATTGAAGGTTAGTAAGAGGGACATTGCATAGGACATTACATTTATTTGTTATCCAGAAACATCAAATAATGTCTATACTGTCAATTTTTCACTGATCTCAGTGATGAGCTTTGATAGTGGTAGTTGCCTAGTTAGTAAAAGCACAACCTATACTTATGTGACTGCATTTTTCAGGCATAAGAATGGCAATGCTTTATACTTATCATGCTCTTGAAGGTGGTTGATGCTAATATTAATATCAAACTGAGTGAATAAGAGTAAATATCTCACACTGGTCCAACTCTTTTGAGCATTTCATTGTGTTATGCTGTATGTTCCTAGACAGTGAGAGGGATCAAATTACGTAGACAAAGTCTTCCACCTATTCCTTAGAGTGTGTTGATTTTTTTTAAGGCAAAGTTTCTCTAAAGAAGATTAAAGATCTCATTGTCTTCCAGTCTCTCCAAAAATACATTTATGATGATATGCAAAATTTCTGGTTATATTCGAATCCTGTGTTTCTTTGCTAGTGCAAACTCATTTGTCTTAAGTAATGTGTTTAGCCAATTTATTTTCTGTGTCCCTTTATAGATGATAAACCCTGTTAATTAGCTAGAAGGCATTTATTTAAATGTATCAAAGACATATTTAAATAATTATTTTGAAAAGCAAATTTAAGGTTCCCAAAATCAAACTCAATTCATAATGACACATTAAATTAGTAACAATAACTTAAAGAGCTGTCTGCTAATATTACATGTAGTCAGGATTATGCTAACTAATGAATTACAGTCTCCGTTGAGTATGTAAAACACATAATCCTTTGAAGTGGACCTTCTTTAGTGTTTCACCTTATCCTGCAATATTGACGCATCAATCTCTGCACATGTCCTTATGAACACAAAACAGATGCTAACATGGAAAAAATATATATACATTAGAAGTAAGTAACAACTTGTGCACTGCACCTTGGCTTTTATTGCATTATTTATGACCCACAGTGTCAGACTTCTAATAGACACCAAAGGGGAAAGATATAAACTACTGAACTGTAAAAACAAATTTATTTACTAGATAAGTGGTGTTAATTGAGCTTTCAAAATATAAAATAGGTAAGTCAATGGGTCCAGATGGTATACATCTAAGAATATTAAAAGAGCCACTTACAAGACTTTTTAACCAGTTACTTTAATTCCAGGGAATTAAAAATGTCGTTATATTACAGAAAAAAAACAGTAAAGAAGAACATATACTTGTGATTCTCACATTAATAATAGGAAAATGAATGGAATCACTTTAAAAAGTTGACAATTACAAGATCCAGGACAGCATTGCTCTAGTCAAATCACTATGGAGGATATATTGGAATTGGTAACTACAGAGTAAAATAATGGATCAGGGTGAACTGTGACAATATTACTCATATTTCTGAATTTGATACAGTAATAAAGTCAAAATGTGAAAATCCTTGGGAGTTCATTCAAAGATATTCCTCTAGAAACAGTATGATGTAGTCAATGGTTTGAATACTGACATATCAGTGGAGAATAAAAAAAACATCCCTCAGTCTTTTTTTGTTTAAAGTAGTTTACAACATGGGTGATACCCCGAAAGGGGTAAAACAAATGTGTAATTCACAGAAAATAACATTACAGACTAAACTGTGGATCTTAAATTTAGTATATCACAATGCAAAATAATGAATGAGCAATACTGAAAATCAAAAGTTGAATACTGGCAAAAGAGGGAAGGTTGGAGTCGAAGAGGTTTTAGTATCCGGAAGAGGGAGGTTACATTTGCCTTTTATATATCACTAGTAAGAACTCACATTGTGTAGCATCTACAATTCTCTATCTCAACAAATACATGATGAAAATAAAAGCAAACTCAGAAGAGGTACCAAATAGTGCATTGGCTGCATAATAAAACCTATCACAAATACTTCAAGATACTGTTGCCACACAGACTGTCCAAATATCATCAGCTCTATGTAGAGGTTGCTAATCCTGACTAGGTTACAGTATGTCTGGATATCCCATGGTGAGACACACCATCAGTTACATCACTCAGTGCATCATGGGCCAGGCCTCTTTGTTGCTCCAGCTCACTCCACCTTCTCTGATAAAGGCAGCCATGGGCAGAAATCACTGACTGGAGTCAGTGTCTGTCATGGGGCAGAACCAGAGTAAAGGTGGATGCCTTGGTGAGCAGAGCCTGCCAGCCTGGTTAGGATTTGAATAGAAGCCAGAATGAGGACTTCTTTGTCATCATTCAAATCAATTGTCCCCAGAAAAACCTTAGAGTGAGCAAATGGGCCTTCTCTTTGGTTGTGATGAAGCCCTTCAGGTAAGGTTAAGCCAAGGCAAGGGTATGAGGGTGCTCTGAGGAATATAACGGGGGTGGACATGGCTTTGAGGCATATAAAGAAGCATATGAGGGCTTGATGGGGCACTAAGACAAACTGTATTTAGGGATGTGAGGGGGCTCTAAGGAATAAAAAAAGACATGATGGGGTTCTGAAACATATAAAGAGGCATGAGAGTATGGCATGAATGGATTCAGTATGAAATCTCGACAGTTGGGATCCCGTTGGTCGAAATACCAACGCCGGAATCCTGCCAGTCAAAATCCTGACAGCGAGCGCAGCGTTACCCCTTGCGGACTTGCTGAGCTTGCCATGCTTCAGACTCAGTGGTGAGTGAATATTCCACCTTGGGTGGTGGCATGGTGGACCATCACCCTAGTGGGAATACCCGGTGGCGGTTAGGATTTTGACCTCATCATTTTGACTGCTGACAGGATTCCGGCATCGGTATTTCGACCACCGGGATCCTGACTGTCGGGAACTTAACTGCATCCCGCATGAATGGGCTTTAGGGCATATAAAGGATCATGAGTGAGCTCATAATTAAAGGTGCAAGTAAAAATCACCAGGAATCTGACAAATAAAAAGGTTGTAATAGCATTTTGGGCTACTCCCCATGTCAGGTAATCTGAAATGAAAACGTGGTAACCCTACTTCAATAGCAGCAAAAGTACTCCTTATTGGAGAGAAGAGACAAATAATGTGACAAGAAAAATACATTAAAATAAAGTATAGCAAAAAGAAGTAGTATTTTACATTAAGTCAGAATTTGTACCAATAAAAGCACACTAAATAGAAAGAATAGAGGAACCTGTAGATTACATTCCTACAGTACATACAGTATTTGTAATCAGTTAGCTACCTCGCTGCCTGCAGCCACAATGCACATGCTTCCTGTGTTAAGTAGCAGGAGTGTGCTATGGTACGCCTTGCCGGGAATAGGTAGCTGCGATGCAAACGCTACACAGCAAAGATGTGTGAGGACAAATCTGCATATCAAATTAATCAACACAGTCTCCTAGTGCATCCTAGACACATTGCGTTGCAACTACGCCACATTTTTTGGGGGGAAAAGGCAAAAAATACGCCCGATGCTAGAAGATTCTAACGCAACCTGGCGTGTCAAGGGTGGCTGTCTGGCATGACTGCAGTAAAGATATATGAAGTCATATATATAAGTTGAGAGATCTGCTATTTTTTAGTTTGACCCAATTATGCATTTTTTTAACATACTATCTTTTCCTCAATAGCTGAACATGTTTAAACACCTTGGAAATTTAGGCGGGTATTTAATACAACTGTAAGAAATAAAGTACTAGTCAATTAGCTTCTGCCTTACATTTTACAGCTGTGTTTGAAAAATGACAGTTAGGAGCCAATTGTTTGGTACCTATGGTATCTCTTACAATTTGATCTCTCTCCAAGGTTTGATAAATACCCCCTTAATCTCAACCTTCTTAGTCAAGCTGCTGGATCCCTGTAAGTCTTCAGGGTATGGTAGACTTAATACACTTCTGCTTATTATACCTACCTATCATAAAATTAATGATTAGTTAATGAAAAATTATTTTCTGTTATTTGTACAAATCTACGTAACACATTTATTGGTTGCCAAATTTATAAAAATGTTGGACTCTGGTAATTGCTATATGATGCTCCAACAATACTTTACAGCTGTACTACAGGTTGAGTATCCCATATCGAAATATTCCGAAATACGGAATATTCCGAAATACAGATTTTTTGGAGTGAAAGTGAGATAGTGAAACCTTTGTTTTCTGATGACTCAATATACACAAACTTTGTTTAATACACAAAACTATTAAAAATATTGTATTAAATGACATTCAGGCTGTGTGTATAAGGTGTATATGAAACATAAATGAATTGTGTGAATGTACACACACTTTATTTAATGCAAAAAGTTATTAAAATATTGGCTAAAATTACCTACAGGCTGTGTGTATAAGGTGTAAATGAAACAAAAATGCATTCTGTGCTTATGCAAGAAATACCACTGTTTATATAGGCGCTTAGTAGTTCCTTTGTTGTTTACAAATGGTTTCCTTAAACAAACAAAAAAAGAAAATACAACAAATAGTGCAGATGGTACTATTCAAAATTTATCATGTAGTAGGCACTAATTTCAGACTCCTACCAGAAAAGGTGGTCTACTATAGGTAGACAAACGAGCATAGGGAGCGGGTCATTTGCCGGTCACATTCTTTTCATCATGGTGATGTTAGACTCCATAGATTGCATATAAAATATAAATGGAAAAACTCCTCGTAGTGTAACACAGTTTTTATTACCATAAAATTCTTAAAAATAATTCGATAAAACAGCACAGGGGGAATTAAGGTGGACTCTCACCAAAGATGATGGTCTATACACAAGGCAGACTAAAATCGCATAAGTGTAAATCACAGGCGTCCCTGGACAGATGTTCAACACGGCAGAGCGTCCAAAAGATAGTCGCCGCTCCGTTTGCGTTCCATATCGCGGCACTTCCGCTGTTGTCCCTCCCCTAATTATCAGGGGTATAAATATTGGTACTAGTAACTGACCTCCTTACACCTTGAAAAAGATACCCTGGGTGGTATCGAAACGCGTTGGTCAGGAGGAAAGGGGAATATCTTTTGGACGCTCTGCCGTGTGGAACATCTGTCCAGGGACGCCTGTGATTTACACTTATGCGATTTTAGTCTGCCTTGTGTGTAGACCATCATCTTTGGTGAGAGTCCACCTTTATTCCCCCTGTGCTGTTTTATCGAATTGTTTTTAAGAATTTTATGGTAATAAAAACTGTGTTACACTACGAGGAGTTTTTCCATTTATATTTTATATGCAATCTATGGAGTCTAACATCACCATGATGAAAAGAATGTGACCGTCAAATGACCCGCTCCCTATGCTCGTTTGTCTACCTATAGTAGACCACCTTTTCTGGTAGGAGTCTGAAATTAGTGCCTACTACATGATAAATTTTGAATAGTACCATCTGCACTATTTGTTGTATTTTCTTTTTTTGTTTGTTTAAGGAAACCATTTGTAAACAACAAAGGAACTACTAAGCGCCTATATAAACAGTGGTATTTCTTGCATGGGTTGTATGTTTAAGGTTTTGGTGTTACCTTTTCCACTGGCTGTGGGCTGCTTTACATCTTAAGCGCAGATCTACCTTCTCAACACTCTGCTTTGTTTTGCATTCTGTGCTTAGACTTAGGTCCCATCGCCATGATATCTCATTATGGTCTGCAATTATTCCAAAATACGGAAACATCCGATATCCAAAATACTTCTGGTCCCAAGCATTTTGGATAAGGAATACTCAACCTATATATGTTCTCTGTACTGTACATCTCTCTTCAACATTACTGGGGTTTTGTAATTTAATAACAGATCTCTATTTTGCCTCCCATGGAATTCCCTGCTCCCTATCTTTTGCCATCTCACGTACTCATGTTAGAAAAGGAATTCTGATGGTAATGAACATATAAATGCAACTGAGGCCTTTTTAAAAAAAATAAAACTATGTTTGGTAAATCTAGTGAATTAGCTAAAATATATTTGTTTAAATATCTCAAATGAATAAGAAAGAATATTTTCACAAACAAATTTAAGGTCACCAAAAGATTATATCACTTTCACATAAATGGTAAAGCCTTTAGGATTTAGTGTGTCAATAAATACACTAGTGGATAATGCATTAGCAGATTATGCAATATACCCATATTTATTTTGATTTTGTTCTCCAAAACAGATGCTAAGTACCTTTTTGGCACAAACTTATTTATGTTTCATTGAAATGTCATGTTTTCCTAAATAACATAATTTTACCAATTAGAAAAGTGGATTTAAAATAGAAAATCTAGGTATCAACCATATTATGAATGTATGAATTGATAGTGATTATCATCATTAATACAGATCATTATAAATTGTATCTGTAATTTTGAAAACATGCTATAATAGTATTACTACTTGGAATAGTATTACTTTTTAACAGTTAGTTATATAGTGCACACATATAACACAGTTCTTTACAGAGAATATTTTAGTCCCTACCCCAGTGGAGCTTACAATCTATATTAAGCTTCTCAAACAGCTTGTTTGTTCTTCAATATTTATATTTTTGGACTTTTCCTGCCAAGACTCCATTTACTCAGATAGAGGACCACAATTCACTTCTTGAATTTGGAAAGCTTTCTGTGAGTTTCTGCTAAATCAGGATATTACTGCAAGCAGAGAGAGTAAACCAGTGTCTGGAACAGTATTTACTGTATATATTTATAACTACAGTACTATTCGCAAGATAAATGGCCAAAATATTTGTCCGGTATCCGGTTGATAGATCTACAGTAAAAAGATAGATGGACAATAGGTTAACCCCAATCAGTCGACAAGCAAATGGTTGACAGGGTCAAAAGGTCAACATGACAATGGTTGACACACATATGGTTGACACAAGTTTTTATTTAGCATAAAACAAAAAACAAACAAAAAACTGTTAACCTTTTTGTGTTTACCATTTTCATGTTGACCTTTTGACCCTGTCAACCATTTGCTTGTCGACTGATTGGGGTTAACCTATTGCCCATCTATCTTTTTACTGTAGATCTATCAACCGGATACCTCTCAACCTTTTAAACTGTCTACCATTTTCTTGTCGATCTTTTGCATGTTGACTATTTGGGGTCGACCGATTGACTGTCTATCTTTGTACTGTGGATCTTTTGACCCACACCCATTTGTCCTTAGAAGAATCTGCATACAACAAAACACACATTACAGAGTCAGTTTGTTTTTTGTGAACCATGGCTATCATCCACAATCTTTTCTTGTGGCAAGCAGGTGTAGTAAGATACTAATATCGAACAAACTACATGAGAAATTGAAAGAGACATGGGCAAAGGTTACAGCCAATTTGCATAAAGTTCTGTATACCAAACCTGTCAAATGCAGTAGAACATGGGTTCTCAAACTCAATCCTCAGGACCCCAAACATTTAATGTGTTCCAAAGTCCCCTTACAGAATTACAAGTGAAATAATTAGCTCCACCTGTGAGTCTTTTAAAATGTGTCAGTGAGGGGGGGCGTGGCCTGGCACCGGAGGAGAGCAGTTGCAGCTTGTTAGAGCTCCTGCTTTCACACCATCTAATATGCCCTCCGGGATTGCTTAGACCCGCTCCTTTGCAGTATCTTACCCCTACACCTTGCTCTCAGCCCCCTGCTGCTATCTGACCAGAGCCGAGGAATCGGGGAGCGACGTGGAGGCTCCCGCGGATTGTGGCCTGGTCCTCATGCTGGAGCTGGGGCCTCAATTTTACCGCTGACCCGCTGAGTTGTGTTACGGCGCGCGGACCTTTTATGCCCCTGCCTGTGCCTCTGGACGCTCTCACACAGCCTGCTGCACTACCCTGACCTTCGCTGCCCACAGTCGTGTCACGGACGGATGCCATGGAAGCGGCATCGGCCCCCCTCCATGTCCGGAGCTGAGACGCTGGAGCCTGCACGCTGAGCCACAGACGGGACTGTAGCGGCGGTGAGTGTGATCCCCTTACCTCCCCCGGATGATCAACCCTGCTCCGTCTCTCTGCTGCTAACGCCAGTGCGGGCTCCCCTGGCCCATCTGCTGCCCGGTCCGGCGGCCATCTTGTCGATGCTTCCCGCGGCTGGGGGGCTCAGGAAGATGGCGCCATTGTTCCTGCTGCAGAGCGGGCAGAAGGGGCACTGTGCTGCCATTGCCTGGATTGCCGCCTTGCCACCCCTGCCTGGCCGCTGAGAAGGGGGACCCCACTGGCCCTGCGGACGGGACCCGGATGCCGCTGTGAAGACACTTCACAGACCACTCAGGTGGTTATCTCCCACCCCCCCTCTTCCACAGTTGCCGACCCAGTACATTAAATGATGGAGACACCGTTGCTACACGCCAAACAGCTCGCTAAAGCCTTGGCAAGGTGCTCTCCACTGGTTTCAAATACATTACCCAGTCCTATTTCCCGCTTGCCTCTGCTGGCTCTCGGAATTCACTTCTGCTGCAAGGCCAGCGCGCCTCCCCCACTCCTGATGTGACATGATTATGATGAGAATACGATGAGGGTAATTGTCTGATATGTGAGGCCAGCTACACCCTTTAATACTCAGATTCTCTGTACTTTGCTACCGCTTCTCCCCTCAGGCTTCCCTGCATGGAAAAGTTCCTGATTCCTTTGCCCGTGATGTCCGCAGGCACTACTCAGCAATCTCGGGACGACACCCCTTGTGGCGATTCATCTGACTCTGACCACGCGACTACACGCTCTCGCTATCCCAACGCTCCCGCAAATCAAGAACGCTTGTTAAACAGCCGAAGATGAAACACAAAGATCTGCTGGCGGTATTGGGGCCGCTCTTAGATGAGAAGTTGGCGGGCATTAAAGAAGCTATCGAGTCCTCTTCGACCCTGCTGAGTCAACACTCCACCCGCCTCGATGAGGCGGAACAAAGGATATCAACCCTTGAAGACAACCTAGAGGAAGCTCAACGTTCTTTACATGCCAAGCAGCTGGAAGTCTCTGACCTTTCGGAGAAGCTTGATGACCTTGAAAATCACAGCATGCGTAACAATTTGAGGGTCATAGGCATCCCGGAGTCGATTAAAGGACGCAAGCTCTTGGATCTCCTCTCGTTAGGCATTCCGGAACAGCTGTCTATGGATCTGAAGGGAGTTCCTCTCGTCAATGAGAGAGCCCATAGAATGGGGCCTGAAAGGAAAAACTATTTGGGGCGCCCTCGCCCGGTCATCATGCGAATCCTGAACTATGCGGACAAAACAAGACTTCTTGACCATTATCGCAAGGCTGCCAGCCTCTCTGTCAATGGAGACCGCCTCCTCATTTTTCAGGACTTTTCTGCATTGGTAGCTGCAAAGCGCAGAGAGTTTGCTCCTATCTGCAAACACCTTTTTGATGCGAAGATCAGGTTCTCATTGCTGTATCCTGCTCGCCTCAGGGTTTTTGAAGATGGTCGGCCATGTTTCTTTGATGACCCTGAAGAGGCCAAGTTACATTTCGCCATACCTGACACTTGATTTCTGCTTGATTATGCCTGTTAGTAGCTTCCCGCTACCCGAGTCTGCGCTCGGGCCTCACATAAAGTTTCAGAGAAGTGTGATTAGTACACACTCTTGATCTGTTATCTAATCTTTTTATTGTTTAGTGATGTTACTGTTATTTTTGTTTGTTTTACTAGATTTACCTGCCTAGGCTGGGACCCCTTCCCCCCATTGGGGGATTCCCTCCCCCCCCGCTCGCTGCTACATCTTCCACACTTCCTTCTTAGTATTTTTCCCGGTAGGGGTGGGTTGATATGTCTACTGACACCCACCCACACTCTCATGTAGATGGTGATTCAAATACTACATTACTCCGCATCGTCTCCTGGAATGTTGAGGGTCTTAATCACCCGGTTAAAAGGAAAAAGGTAGTCGCTCACCTGAAACGCATGTCTCCCCACATTACACTCCTACAAGAGACCCATTGGTTGGATGATCCTAGACATACCCTACGGGTCCATTGGATAGGAGAATGTATCTCGTCTCCATACTACTCTAAGTCTAGGGGGTAGCAATACTGTTTCATGCCAATCTCCAATATTCTATTCTCAGAAAGCTTTGTGACCCTGAGGGTAGATTTCTGTAATTAGACGTATGTATTAACAATATGGTTTATACCCTTCTCAATCTCTATGCACCCAACACTTCACCTGAATCTTTCTTTGCAGACCTTTTAACAAATCTCTTTACCTGGGGTGGCCAGAATTTGATTGTCGGCGGGGACTTCAATTTAGTGGTCGACCCATCCATGGACAGATCCAGGGTAAGTACACCACTAATACGACTCTTGCACAACTCCTATCCTCCTTCTGCTCCCAGTTAGATCTTTTGGATCCCTGGCGTGTACGCCATCCTACTCAGAAGGACTTTTCTTTCTATTCCCATCCTCATTCTTCTCACTCTCGAATTGACTATATCTTTACTGTTGCTCACCTCCTTTCTAAGGTTACCCACACTTCTATTGATACTATCATCATATCTGACCATGCCCCTATATCTCTCCATATCCAATTAGCCATGTCCCCCCGTAGTTTACCTTGTTGGCGTTTCCCTGCCTAGCTATGCCACTCCACTGATTTCCTTCTCCATATGAAGCAATCCTGGCTCAATTATACTTTGGATAATAACGATCAGAGTTTAGACTCGCCGATCTTCTGGGGTGCGGTTAAGGCCGTCCTCCGAGGACATGTCCTATACTCATTCTAGATGTAATAAGTTTTCTTCTCAATTACAGTCCCTAAGCACAACGCTTACCTCTGCATATAGGAGGTATATCCAACATGATACCCCTGCCCACAAAGAGGCTTATCTTTCAGCTAAACTTATTCATGATACATTCCTCACGGAACGGGCACAACTGTCTTATGACTATCAACGTAACAGACTCCACAGGTAGGGCAATAAAACGGGCAAATATTGTTGGTCAATCTGATTAAAGGTCCTAAATCCCGCACATGGGTAAACGCAATCAATAGCTCGGGCGCGCTGAGTACTGACCCTGAAGTTATTTGCACTGAATTTAGAAGCTTTTATCAATCTCTGTACACCAAAGGCCTTGACGACTCTGTTGCCAACCACTCTTTTCTAGAGGAAGCTGCTCTCCCCGTTTTGACTCAGGAGGAGAAAGACTTTCTAGAGAGTCCGATCATGACTGAGGAGGTTGTTGATGTCATTAAGACTTTACCGAATAATAAAAGTCCCGGTCCCGACGGCTTCGGCGCAGAGTTTTATAAAATGCTTTGCGATGAGCTGGCCCCCACCATCACATCTCTTTACAATCATATCCTTACTTCCAAACAAACTCCAATTAGATTTAACGAGGCCACGATCATAGTCATAGCGAAACCTGGAAAAGATCCCTCTCTACCAGGATCTTATAGGCCGATTTCCCTTCTCAATCAGGATTTTAAAATCCTCACAAAATTGATGGCCAATAGATTGCAGCCCTGTCTTTCTCATATTATATCGCCTGCGCAGCTGGGCTTCATTAAACATAGACAATCTGTACGGGGTATCAGAACCGCCTTAGCGGCAATCACATACTCACGTACTCACAATCTCACGGATAATATCCTAATAAACCTTGACGCGGAAAAGGCTTTCGATAAGATTGCCTAGCCCCAACTCTCTAGAGTTTTGTCATATCAGCAATTTGGGGAGAACTTCCGTGGCCTCGTTGACTCCCTCTATGACAGCCCTACTGCGCAGGTGATAGTCAATAACATTTCCTCCTCTTACTTTATTCTTGAGAGAGGAACCAGACAGGGTTGCCTCTCTCCCCCCTCCTTTTCAACCTGGCTCTGGAGCCCTTTATTCGTTATATCCTCAACCTCTCTGTTTTTCGAGGTATTAGGATTGGCAACAGAGAGGTTAAACTGATGGCGTTTGCAGATGACATCCTTCTTTTTACCTTCAATCCGAGACAATCCGTCATGGCATTACAGAACGCTATCTCCCGCTTTTCCTCCTTTACAGGGTTCTCAATTAATTTTGACAAATCAGAGGCTTTGGCCATTTTCCCCAGATTATTGCAGGATGGGACACTCCTTTTCCGTTTCGGTGGGCCCCCGCCCATATCAAGTATCTCGGAGTCCTTCTTCCCTCTGACCCTGCGCGTCTTTACTCTGACAACGTTCACCCTATCCTCACTAAAATCCAAACTGAATTGGCGTTATGGCAACAACTACCTCTTAGTCTTATGGGTCGCTGTAATCTGGTGAAGATGGCTAGTTTCCCCAAATTGCTCTATGTCCTTCAGATGATCCCTATCATGCTCTCTAAGTCTGACCTATCTCTCCTTAACTCATCTATTTCTAAATTCATTTGGGCCAACAAAAGACTCAGAATAAGATTCTTTAATTTATCTCAGACGATACAGAATGGGGGGCTGAATCTGCCGGACATTGAGCAATACGTGCCTTCTTCGTTTCGCTATGGATTGGCTCAACGGTACATCGGTTTTCACTGATTCGCTGATTGACTCCTAACTTTGTGCCCCTCTGTCTCTTAGTTTTATCCTACATGCGACCAAATCTGACTTGCCGTCTCCTTTTCTAGACAATATACTCCTAACCTCTACCAATGTGGCATGTAGATTATCTAGAAAATCTCTAAAGTTACATCACACCTACTCCTTATTTCTCTAACGTCCTAAGTGGATGCTGGGGACTCCGTCAGGACCATGGGGTTTAGCGGCTCCGCAGGAGACAGGGCACAATAATAAAAGCTTTAGGATCAGGTGGTGTGCACTGGCTCCTCCCCCTATGACCCTCCTCCAAGCCTCAGTTAGATTTTTGTGCCCGGCCGAGAAGGGTGCAATCTAGGTGGCTCTCCTGAGCTGCTTAGAATAAAAGTTTAAGTTAGGTTTTTTATTTTCAGTGAGTCCTGCTGGCAACAGGCTCACTGCTACGAGGGACTTAGGGGAGTGAAGTAAACTCACCTGCGTGCAGGATGGATTTGCTTCTTAGGCTACTGGACACCATTAGCTCCAGAGGGAGTCGGAACACAGGTCTCACCCTGGGGTTCGTCCCGGAGCCGTGCCGCCGACCCCCCTTGCAGATGCCGAAGTTGAAGAGGTCCAGAGGTCCAGAAACAGGCGGCAGAAGACTTTCAGTCTTCATAAGGTAGCGCACAGCACTGCAGCTGTGCGCCATTGTTGTCAGCACACTTCATACCAGCGGTCACTGAGGGTGCAGGGCGCTGGGGGGGGCGCCCTGGGCAGCAATGTATTATACCTTTTTTATGGCTAAAATACATCACATATAGCCCTTGAGGCTATATGGATGTATTTAACCCCTGCCAGATCTCACAAACTCCGGGAGAAGAGCCCGCCGTTTTAGGGGGCGGGGCCTATTCTCCTCAGCACACGGCGCCATTTTCCTGCTCAGCTCTGCTGTGAGGAAGGCTCCCAGGCTCTCCCCTGCACTGCACTACAGAAACAGGGTTAAAACAGAGAGGGGGGGCACTTATTTGGCGATATGATTACATATGTGAAAATGCTATAAGGGAAAACACTTGTATAAGGGGTTGTCCCTGTATAATTATAGCGTTTTTGGTGTGTGCTGGCAAACTCTCCCTCTGTCTCCCCAAAGGGCTAGTGGGGCCCTGTCCTCTATCAGAGCATTCCCTGTGTGTGTGCTGTGTGTCGGTACGTGTGTGTCGACATGTAGGAGGACGATGTTGGTGAGGAGGCGGAGCAAATTGCCTGTATTGGTGATGTCACTCTCTAGGGAGTCGACACCGGAATGGATGGCTTATTTAGGAATTACGTGATAATGTCAACACGATGCAAGGTCGGTTGACGACATGAGACGGCCGGCAAACAAATTAGTACCTGTCCAGGCGTCTCAGACACCGTCAGGGGCTTGTAAAAACGCCCATTTACCTCAGTTGGTCGACACAGACACAGACACGGACACTGACTTCAGTGTCGACGGTGAAGAAACAAACGTATTTTCCTTTAGGGCCACACGTTACATGTTAAGGGCAATGAAGGAGGTGTTACATATTTCTGATACTACAAGTACCACAAATAAGGGTATTATGTAGGGTGGGAATAATCTACTTGTAGTTTTTCCTGAATCAGATAAATTAAAGTGTGTGATGATACGTGGGTTTCCTCCGATAGAAAATTATTGGAGGTATACCCTTTCCCGCCAGAAGTGATGGCGAGTTGGGAAACACACCTTAGGGTGGATAAGGCGCTCACACGCTTATAAAAACAAGTGGCGTTACCGTCTCCAGATACGGCCGCCCTCAAGGAGCCAGCTGATAGGAAGCTGAAAAATATCCTAAAAAGTATATACACACATACTGGTGTTATACTACGACCAGCAATCGCCTCAGCCTGGATGTGCAGCGCTGGGGGGGCTTGGTCAGATTTCCTGACTGAAAATATTGATACCCTTGACAGGAACAATATTTTATTGACTATAGAGCATTTTAAGGATGCATTTCTATATATGCGAGATGCGCAGAGGGATATTTGCATTCTGGCATCAAGAGTAGATGTGATGTCCATATCTGCCAGACGATGTTTATAGACACGACAGTGGTCAGGTGATGCAGATTCCAGATGGCACATGGAAGTATTGCCGTATAAAGGGGCGGTCCATCGGACCTGGTGGCCATGGCAACAGCTGGAAAATCCACTTTTGTTACCCCAAGTCACATCTCAGCAGAAAAGGACACAGTCTTTTCAGTCTCAGTCCTTTCGTACCCATAAAGGCAGGCGGGCAAAAGGCCAGTCATATCTGCCCAGGGTTAGAGGAAAGGGAAGAAGACTGCAGCAGGCAGCCCATTCCCAGGAACAGAAGTCCTCCACAGCTTCTGCCAAGTCCGCAGCATGACGCTGGGGCCATACAAGCGGACTCAGGTGCGGTGGGGGGTCATCTCAAGAGTTTCAGCACGCAGTGGGCTCACTCGCAAGTGGACTCCTGGATCCTACACGTAGTATCCCAGGTGTACATTGGAAATTTGAGACGTCTTCCCCTCACAAGTTCCTGAAGTCTGCTTTACCAACGTCTCCCTCCGACAGGGAGGCAGTATTGGGAAAAAATTCACAGGCTGTATTCCCAGCAGGTGATAATCAAAGTACCCCTCCTACAACAAGGGAAGGGGTATTATTCCACACTATATTGTGGTACTGAAGCCAAACGGCTCGGTGAGATCTAAAAGATTTGAACAATTACATACAAGGGTTCAAATCAAGATGGAGTCACTCAGAGCAGTGATAGCGAACCAGGACGATATGGTGTCACTGGATATCAGGGTCGCTTACCTACATGTCCAAATTTTGCCCTTCTCACCAAGGGTATCTCAGGTTCGTGGTACAGAACTGTCACTATCAGTTCAGACGCTGCCGTTTGGATTGTCCACGGCACCCCGGGTCTTTACCATGGTAATGGCCGAAATGATGATTCCTCCTAAAAGAAATATGGACGCTTTCCTGATAAGGGCAAGGTCCAGAGAACAGTTGGCGGTCGGAGTAGCACTATCTCAAGTAGTTCTACGACAGCACGAGTGGATTCTAAATATTCCAAAATCGCAGCTTTTTCCGACGACACGTCTAATGTTCCTAGGAATGATTCTGGACACAGTCCAGAAAAGGATGTTTTCTCCCGGAGAAGAAGGCCAGGGAGTTATCCGAGCTAGTCAGGAACCTCCTAAAACCAGGAAAAGTATCAGTGCATCATTGCACAAGGGTCCTGTGAAAAATGGTGGTTTCTTACAAAGCGATCCCATTCGGTAGATTTCACGCAAGAACCTTTCAGTGGAATCTGCTGGGAAAATGGTCCGGATCGCATCTTCAGATGCATCAGCGGATAACCCTGTCTCCAAGGACAAGGGTGTTTTCTTCTGCGGTGGCTGCAGAGTGCTCATCTATGAAAGGGCCGCAGATTCGACATTCAGGACTGGGTCCTGGTGACCACGGATGCCAGCCTGAGTGGCTGGGGAGCAGTCACACAAGGAAAAAATTTCCAGGGAGTGTGATCAAGTCTGGAGACTTCTCTCCACATAAATATACTGGAGCTAAGGGCAATTTACAAGGCTCTAAGCTTAGCAAGACCTCTGCTTCAAGGTCAGCCGGTATTGATCCAGTGGGACAACATTACGGCAGTCGCCCACGTAAACAGACAGGGCGGCACATGAAGCAGGAGGGAAATGGCAGAAACTGCAAGGATTCTTCGCTGGGCGAAAAATCATGTGATAACACTCTCAGCAGTGTTAATTCCGGGAGTGGAAAACTGGGAAGCAGACTTCCTCAGCAGGCATAACCTCTACCCGGGAGAGTGGGGACTTCAGCGGGAAGTCTTCCACATGATTGTAAACCGTTGGGAAAAACCAAAGGTGGACATGATGGCGTCCCGCCTGAACAAAAAACTAGACAGATATTGCGCCAGGTCAAGGGACCCTCAGGCAATAGCGGTGGACGCTCTGGTAACACTGTGGGTGTACCAGTCAGGGTATGTGTTCCCTCCTATGCATCTCATACCAAAAGTACTGAGAATCATAAGAAGGAGATGAGTAAGAACGATACTCGTGGTTCCGGATGGGTCAAGAAGGACTTGGTACCCGGAACTTCAAGAGATGCTCACGGAAGAACCGTGGCCTCTACCTTTAAGAGAGGACCTGCTCCAGCAGGGGCCTTGTCTGTTCCAAGACTTACCGCGGCTGCGTTTGACGGCATGGCAGTTGAACGCCGGATCCTGAAAGGGCATTCCAGATGAAGTCATCCCTACCCTGGTCGAAGCCAGGAAGGATGTAACCGCAAAACATTTTCACCGCATTTGGCGAAAATATGTTGCGTGGAATTCCAACTGGGTCGTTTCCTACATTTCCTGAAAACAGGACTGTCTATGGGCCTAAAATTAGGGTCCATTAAGGTTCAAATTTCGACCCTGTCGAATTTCTTCCAGAAAGAACTGGCTTCAGTGCCTGAAGTTCAGACGTTTGTAAAAGGGGTACTGCATATACAGCCTCCTTTTGTGCCCCCAGTGGCACCTTGGGATCTCAATGTTGTTTTGAGTTTCCTAAAGTCACATTGGTTTGATCCACTCACCACTGTGGAATTAAAATATTTCACATGGAAGGTGAAGATTCTATTAGCCCTGGCTTCAGCCAGGCGTGTGTCAGAATGGGCGGCTTTATCATATAAAAGCCCTTACTTAATTTTTCATTCTGACAGGGCAGAATTGAGGACTCGTCCTCAATTTCTCCTTAAGGTGTTTTCTGTTTTTCACATGAACCAACCTATTGTGGTACCTGCAGCTACTAGGGACTTGGAGGACTCCAAGTTACTTGACGTTGTCAGGGCCCTGAAAATATATGTTTCCAGGACGACTGGAGTCAGAAAATCTGACTCGCTGTTTAGCCTGTATGCACCCAACAAGATGGGTGTTCCTGCTTCTAAGCAGACGATTGCTCGCTGGATTTGTAGTACAATTCAGCTTGCACATTCTGTGGCAGGCTTGACACAGCCAAAATCAGTAAAAGCCCATTCCACAAGGAAGTGGGCTCATCTTGGGCGGCTGCCCGAGGGGTCTCGGCTTTACAACTTTGCCGAGCTGCTACTTGGTCAGGGGCACACCCTGACTGAGGAGGACCTGGAGTTCTCTCATTCGGTGCTGCAGAGTCATCCGCACTCTCCCGCCCGTTTGGGAGCTTTGGTATAATCCCCATGGTCCTGACGGAGTCCCCAGCATCCACTTAGGACGTTAGAGAAAATAAGAATTTACTTACAGATAATTCTATTTCTCGTAGTCCGTAGTGGATGCTGGGCGCCCATCCCAAGTGCGGATTGTCTGCAATACTTGTACATAGTTATTGTTACAAAAATCGGGTTATTCTTGTTGTGAGCCATCTTTTCAGAGGCTCCTTCATTGTTATCATACTGTTAACTGGGTTCAGATCACAGGTTGTACGGTGTGATTGGTGTGGCTGGTATGAGTCTTACCCGGGATTCAATATCCTTCCTTATTATGCACGCTCGTCCGGGCACAGTATCCTAACTGAGGCTTGGAGGAGGGTCATAGGGGGAGGAGCCAGTGCACACCACCTGATCCTAAAGCTTTTATTATTGTGCCCTGTCTCCTGCGGAGCCGCTAAACCCCATGGTCCTGACGGAGTCCCCAGCATCCACTACGGACTACGAGAAATAGAATTATCGGTAAGTAAATTCTTATTTTCTCCCCCTAGTTGGTAACCCATATTTTCAGAAGGGTCAGGCCTCTTATCCTTTCAATGCTTGGCACACTGCAGGGATTACACGAGTAGGCGATTTTCTAGACTCTAGGAAAAAACCACTCACTTTTGCCAAAGCACTTGCCAAATATGACATTAACCCTAACCACGGATTCTATTTCTTTCAGGCCTCACATTATGTACACTCAGTCCTTTCCCATCTCTGTATATCGGACTTTGTTAACACCCTGGATACGCTTATGCGCTCCGGGACATGCTCCATCTCATCTATATATGCCCACATTCGTATAGAACATATCCCTACTACTGATTTGATTCAAGTACAGACATGGTCCTCTCAAATTCCCTCCATGTCCCCAGAGGCCATAATGGACAGTTTTACAATCTCCCTTAAACTTATCCCAGCCAGCTTATATAAGGAAATGTCCTATAAGATTTTACATAGAGCCTATATCTCTCCAAAGAGGAATCACTTGATGGGTTTATCCGACTCGGTGAAATGCTTGAAATTCTCTGCACCAGTAGCTGATCTTATGCATTGCTTTTGGCATTGCCCTTCATCCAAACATTTTGGGCTGAGCTACGAATATATGGTGCCACCGAGTTGGGTTTGCGCTTTCAATGTACTGCCTCTTGGGCTCTTTTTGGTCATATCCTGGAACAACCTGACCTTCCTTCTCAGGATGCAAAATTAATAATGATTTTCTCAGTGGTAGGCAGGAAAGCCATACTCCAGCAATGGATCTCCGACACTTCCCCCACACTGCCACGCCACCTCCAGACTACTTTTCTTATTCACGATGGACTGGCTGGAAACATCTCTAAATAAAGAAATACTGACTCCTGCATTGTTTCATTGTTGGGGTCGGTTTATTAATAGATTGCCCACTCTGACTAAACTGGCTATTAAACAGAGTTTTCAATGCACCACATGGTACGGCTATCAACTTCTGTCTGACAACCCTCCCGTCTCTCTCCCATAATTACATAGTCCTCTCCACTTCTTAGCCCTTTCCACTTTCTTCTCTCTTCTGCCACCCTACTTGCTGTTCATTTTCCTCCTCTACACCCTTTCTTCGAATCTTCGTTGTCTGCATGTTTTCTCTCGCTCTGATGATCTCTCCATGGATGGATCGGCGGTCTCCTTGTCCTAGCAGGTACTATTTTCTCTATGTTTGTTTTGTTGTTTTTTCTCTTTAGTTTTTCGTTCCCCACTGGGGAGAACGTATTAGTATGTTACGTTGTTTATACTGTTGGTATTTTTATTTCTGTATCAGATTGACAATCAATATCATTGTGGAATGGCTTTTTCATAATTTATGTAACTGTGTCATTTACAGTTCTGATGTTCTCTACTAGAAAATGATAAAAGTGAGGTTTTATTTTAGACCCCGATATCCTTCTAACTAGAAGGTTTCTGACGCAATTTATTTTTGTACTATGATGGGTCCTATGCTTACTTCAGTTTTTGATTGTTGTATTTTCTGAACCTCAATAAAATATATATTGGAAAAAAAAATGTGTCAGTGAGCAATGAATACACCTGTTCTACTATTAGGTAAACTGGAAAATGTGAACTGTTTGGGGTCCTGAGGACCAAGTTTGAGAACCATTGCTGCAGGAGATACAATTTGGTTGTAAGTAAAGTACTTGAAAATCTCCAAACCCTCTCCAAAGCTTGCTAATAGATTTCTTGGAACTTTTGCTATAGCATCAGTACCCTATTCAGTCACAGAAAAATTGCAATTGCCATTTTCTATAAGAAGAGCTCACTCCACTTTCCATGTATCTCAATTAAGCCTCAAGTTACAGTATGCTTCTAATGCTATGCCTCCAGTCAAAATCCACTGACAAGACAAATATTGTATGTAGTTGAAAAGATACCAGATTCTCAAAAATGAGAAAGCCAATTGCTTTATTTATTAAATGGAGGGGCTATGGAATGGAGGCTGGTTTCTGGGAACTGATTGGGAATGCCAATGCTCCATGTCTTATCCAGATTTTTTCTAAAGAAGTAACCCTCAAAGCACCTGGAAGTTACTCTGTGAGGGGGGACATAATGTCACATCAGCATTATGGGTTTAACCAGGTGTTTGGTGATATTGTCCATAAACCAAGACAGGTTTCCAGCTCTCAGCATTGTTTAAAAGTGTATCAATTAACCTGTCTGTTATTAGAACTCCAGCCCTAAACATTTATAATGAGACCTCACCTAGTAGTAAATACTAGGTGATCACTATCTGTACCAGCACTTGTGCACAGCCTGTGAACATTTGAATGAGACATTGTCTTCTGACCTCTTACTTGCTTCTCAAGGACTCTCCAGTCTGCTCCAATATTTAATTTTTGTGTACTGACTTGGCTTGTTAACTGACACTGCACTTTTATACCCTTGTCTGCAAATACCACTGTTGCGTACCAAATATTGGACTTATCTCTGGATCATGCTCTTGTCTCATTCCCACTTGCTGTTATTACCTTAGTGTGCAACAGACCATTTTGCTGGTCATTGTACAGTAAATTTGCTTATCGTAACCCTTGTCTGTTTATCATGTGTGTGCTGCTAGCAATCAAGCCTGTATCCATGTGTGCATGTATATTTAATTAGTATAGATGTAGGCTGCAAAGCATCTTAGCTGTTAAGTATGTTAGTGAAAAGTATGAGGATATGAAATTCAGAGATATAAGGAGATAAACAGGAGAGAAACAGAAGGACAGCAGACTATCTTCCCCACCTCCACAAAAGAACTGCAATCAACATATTACAGTGAGTTACCTAATCCACTACCACCAACGCCTGCAGCCTGCACAGCCTGGACACTGAACTCCCTGTCTGATTAAGTAACAGCCCTATTGCTCTCACACATTGCTTTCTGCTCCTCATTTATACTATCTACAACCACTGTGTAACCATCTCAGTCTTTCCGTTCCTTCCATTACTTCCCGAAAAATCCTGATTGCACTGTCTTTGCTTTTACTACACCCCACCTACTCATTGTTCATTTGGTATTATACCCACTCCATTCTATTCCTCAGAACAACACTACTGTACTGAAACTATGGCTCTTCGATCCTGTCCTATTCCAATCCTCACTGCCAGGTCTCACCCCCCAATTTCCGGATCACCCACATGCACTCAGAACCCAGACAACCTGATCCCAATCTCCCCTGTCCCCTCCCGTCCTTTCTCTTGTGCACTCTGGAATGCTAGATCAATCTGCAACAAGCTACCAACTATCCACAACCACTTCATCTCCCACTCTTTTAACCTTCTCGCCATCACTGACACCTGGCTCTACTCCTCTGACACCACCTCCCCTGCTGCCCTCACCTACGGAGGCCTCTCCTTCAACCACACGGTCAGACCTGATGACCACCAGGGTGGAGGCGTGGGCATCTTTCTCTCCCCTGACTGCACCTTTTGTGTCATCCCACCTGAGCCCTCCCTCACCTTCTCCACCTTTGAGGTCCACACTATCCGCCTCTTCTACCCCATTCACCTCCTTGTGGCAGTGATATACCGACCCCCTGGCCACTGTTCACCTTCCCTTGACAACTTTGCTGCCTGGCTTCCCCACTTTCTCTCCTCTGACATCCCCTCTATCATCCTCTGTGACTTTAACATCCCTATTGACATCACTAATGCTGCTTCCACTAATCTTCTCACCCTTTCCACCTCCTTTGGACTTTCTCAATGGACCTCTACCCCTACTCACAATCTCGGCCACTCCCTCAACCTTGTCTTCACCCACCGATGTGATCTCTCTGATTTCTCAAACTCTTCCTTCCCTCTCTCTGACCACCATCTGCTTTCCTTCCCCCTCTCATCTTCCCTTCTCCTCTCCATGCCCAGACCCACCATCATCAGAAGCAATCTCGGGTCTCTCGATCCCGCTATACTGACCTCCCTCGAGACTCCCACCTCACACCTTTCCATCCTTCTGCTTGGTGTCCCTCAGGGTTCTGTCCTAGGCCCCCTTCTGTTCTCCCTGTACACCTCTTCCCTGGGTGCGCTCATTAACTCCTTTGGCCTTCAATACCACCTCTATGCTGATGACACACAACTCTACCTCTCCTCTCCTCTCCTCTCCTGATATGTCCCCCTCTGTCTTCGCTCAGGTCTCCAACTGTCTCTCTGCAATCTCCTCCTGGATGTCTGAGCACTCTCATAAGTTCAATATGGACAAAACTGAACTCATCATCTTTCCCCCATCCAGAGCAACACCCCCTACCAATATCTCTATCACTGTTCACAACACCATTATCTCCCTCGTTCCTCAACTCCGCTGCTTGGGCGTCACTCTTGACTCCTCCCTCTCCTTTGCACCACACATCCAAGCTCTGGCACAATCCTGTCCATTCCAGCTATGCAACATTGTTCGCATCAGGCCATTTCTCTCCCAGAGTGCAACTAAACTTATCAACCACTCACTGGTCATCTCACGACTCGACTACTGCAATGTTCTCCTCACTGGCCTCACTTGCTCCCATCTAGCTCCCCTCCAATCTGTCGTGAACTCCACAGCTAGGCTTATATTCCTCTCCTGTCGATGCACATCTGCCACTCCCCTTCGACAAAATCTACACTGGCTCCCATTCCCCTACAGATTCCTCTTCAAACTCCTTACCCTCACATACAAGGCCATCTCTAATTCCACTGCTCCCTACATCTCTAACCTCCTCTCCCTTCATAGACCCTCCTGCCCCCTACGGTTAGTCAATGACCGTCGCCTCTCCAGTGCCCTGGTCACTGCTTCCCTTGCTCGAGTTCAAGACTATGCCCATGCTGCACCCCTTCAGTGGAACACTCTCCTCCACTACATTAGACTCTCCCTGACCGTGCAAAGCTTCAAACGGGCACTAAAAACCCACCTGTTCATCAAAGCATACCCTCCCAATGCATAACCTACTCCTGAGGCTGCTCCTCCTCCATTCCCCTGCCTCATGCCTTGAACATCTCGGCTTTGCTTAAATACTGCCATCAGGATACCTCCCGCATGCTTGCACCTCATGTCCTCTGTCTGTCGCCCCTTCCCACTAGATTGTTAGCTCTTCAGAGTAGGGCCCTCTTTACTCTTGTTGTCTAAGCCCTCTTCTAGACACATTTCACCGGCAGCTCTCTACTACTCAGTGACCATCTTTACCCCCTATTTCTCCGGCTGGTAAAGAGCTCATCTCCATCTATGGCCACCAGACCCAAGTAGTATGATGATTACTCCCTTGCTACTTACATCTTAGCTGTATTATGTTTTGAGAATTGTGATGCTCTTTGTTAGCTGTACTCTAATTTTATTATTTATTTACTGTAATGCTAAGTTTTGTTTCCTGGTTTGACGTCACAAACACTCCCAGCGTTCGGCCAGACACTCCTCCGTTTCTCCAGCCACTCCCGCGTTTTTCCCAGAAACGGTAGCGTTTTTTCGCACACACCCATAAAACGGCCAGTTTCCGCCCAGAAACACCCACTTCCTGTCAATCACACTCCGATCACCAGAACGAAGAAATTTCTTCGTTAAGCCGTGAGTAAAATACCTAACTTTTTGGCAAATTTACTTGGCGCAGACGCACTGCGAACATTGCGCATGCGCAGTTTGCGACAAATCGCTCCGTTGCGAAAACCACTAACGAGCGAACAACTCGGAATGAGGGCCTATATGCGGTAAGCAGCACCGCAAATGAGCTCCCGGAGAGCCCATCATATTATTACATTGCAAGGCCCCATGGGGCTTCCAAACGAGCACCCCCTGCAGTGGACATTGATCCCCTCTCCTGTGATCTGACCGCAAGGCGCTTGTAGTGGTATTTCCCACTGACATGCCTATCCTCTCAGCGTGCACACAGACGGCTTCCAGCAGCCGTACACGCTGCACATGGCCCGGCACTGCACACAGCTCCGTCATGGTTGGGACCACAGCACAGTGTATAAAACAGCTGTTTCGCCACAGCCACACACATCTCTCCCTGTATAGTGATCACAATCCTCTCCAAACGTCTTTCTCACCTATCACACTCAGGCTGGGGAATCTCTTAATAGCAGGCTTCTCAATGCTCTGGGCTCTGGCGGTGCTCCGCTGTGTATTACAGTACTACACACATACTGTGTGTCTTACCTACCCTGCCTCTTCTGCACTGAATCATCCTGCATGAAAAGATATTTATCTCCAGCGCCTGCTGGAAAGTCCATTGCGCCAAGACAGAAACCATGCCACGCCGCTCCCAATATGGCGCTGGACAAGGAGACGACACCTTCCTCTCTTGTTTCTACTAAAGCTGCTCCAGCCCTAGACTGCTCGGATTCCTCAAAGGTATGCCACGCAACCGACTCACCCACCACCTATCCAGATATGGTTGACGCAATAAAATCTATGGTTGGTCCACTTTTTATACAAGCGGTTTCTGATATAACTTCACAATTACAACAGTAAGTGTTGCTGAAAATAATATTGGAAAACTTTCTCATGATATGGCTTCTGCACAAATGGCTGTGGTCAAACTTCAAAAGGAAAATTACCAGCTTTTGAATAAACTGTATGACGTTGAAAATAGATCTTGTTGAAACAACATAAGGATTGTTGGCCTTCCTGAATCAGTTAAAGATCAAGCTCTCTATAAATTTGCTAGGGTCACCCTGCCGTCTCTATTGGGCATAACTGATAAATGCCAAGATCTCATTATTGAACACATACATCGCATAGGTCTTGCAAGCAAATCATCTGATCAACGCACTAGAGTAGTCATTTTCAGATGTTTGAATTACCTACACAAGATGGGGCTCTGGATAGCTTCTAGAAAACATCGTCCCATTATGTGGGAGAACACAAAATTGCTACTCTTTCAAAGACTTTTCTGTTGAATTGACCAGAGCCAGGAAAGCTTTTTCACCTCTATGTTTGCGCCTCGTGCAGGAAAAGAAGAAGTTTGCTTTATTGTATCCAGCACACCTTTGTCTTAACTCAGGCGATTCATTTGTGGATTTTCAGGAACCATCTGAAGCAGAAGCATACCTTCGTGAACAGGATCGCTCCCATTCTCAGGATATTGCTGACCCTTAGTTTGCATTTTATGACCGTTTGGACACTGGTTTAAATGATGGTACCATTTTCTGCCTGGTCCTTTTGTTGTTTACATGGTTCTTGTTCCTCTGGTTTGTATTACAGTTTACGAATACCTGCTTTTTACTATTGCTCTTTGCAGGAATCTCAATGTTCATTGTGTTTAACTTGATTGTTATACTGTATGTATACATAATATCTCTTATAGGCCTTCCACAGTTTTTCAGGTTACATGCATGTTGCATGCTGTGATACCATATGTCGTTGTGTTTTCCCTTTCTCTCAGACATGACCCACTTCAGGGTGGACTGTTTTTTTGTTTTTTTCTATTATAGGGCTCTCCCAGTAAGCTCTTCCGGCTCCAGAATTTAGCTATATAATGTATTTGCATTATGCATTTGCTATTGTTATTCCCAGAAGTACTATTTTTCACTCATATATTGCTTTTTGCAACTGCATTTTTGTGTTTTCACTCCTTCCCTGCTCTTCCTTTTCCTTTTGTGCCTTATTTTTTTCACTGATCCTGGTAGGTAGGCTGAAGTATTTATCTAGTTTGCTATTACTCCCTTGTTACCTATGGCCCCCGTAGATATGAAGGTAGGCTCTTTAAATGTAGGAGATATTAATTTCCCGGCGAATCACCTCAAAATGTTATAATATCTTTCTAAGCAAAATTTAAACTTAGCTTTGTTTACAAGAATCCCACCCCACTTCCCTGGAGACTGCTAATCTTGCACGACAAGGTTGGGAAGTTCTTGCAATGTCCCCTTACAATTCTAAATCCAGAGGAGTGGTAATTTTATCTAGAAAATCTATGTCTCCGACCCCTACTATTGTTCGTACAGACCCAGAAGGTAGATTTGTTCTTGTCTCTGTAGTATTAGCAGACACAGTGGGATTGTATCTGCACACACACAATTTTATTATACCAAATTAGGAACTATATACAGCTCCCAAAAAAATGACCCCTATTGCATTTAGGTATTCACCATTGTTTGTGGGGGTGCTATCGACTACAGCTAAGATTAGTCAACAAGAGAAAAAGAAAAAAGGGACTGTATTGTCGATGCACAAAAAGAAGGGTGACCTAATTATCACAACCTTCTGAGAAAATTCCTAAAATTTAACTTTTATTGGTGTCGAATTAAAATAGTGTGACGATAACTAACACACAAACTACGAGTATAGACGAAACATAGAGGTTAAAATCAAGACATATACAACATATACCACAAGTGCAATGAAATAATAAATGTGATTAAAGATTAAAATATGTGTCCGCGTGTCTGTTCTTATATCCAATTATATAGTATTGCTCACAATATTCACTCAGTCTGAAAATCGTTGTCAGCAGTTGGTCTCCATATATTCATATGACCATTTGTCAGTATCTATAATATCCGGAGTATCCCACTCCCATAATTATAGCTGACAATACAATTCCAATAGTGTCTATAATGTCCACACTGTGTATGTCTTATATTATAGGCATAAAGATCTGTCTTGTTCCCCACTTCCAATAAAGTATTTTAATCACACTTGAATGGGTCCCACTAAGTCTAGACTATTCATGTCCAAATATGTAACCTTGTTAGGGTGGAATATAATTTACTGTATATATATATTATTTATTCGGTACTAGATACATCTTTCCTGAGCCTTCTAAGGAGCATTCATTGAAAATGCAGGTTGAATTCTTCTGTCTAAGAAATGGCACATTCAATATATTGATTGGTGCTTGTGTGTGGATTATTGTTATGGACAGTGCAAATAGGCTACAGTATACCAGTGTTTCTATGTAATTATATTTAGTGTGCTCTTGATTTTAATGAGACTCTCTGCAATCATATAGGGCAATTATACCAGAAATCATGCCATTTCCTATAGTGAGAGTGAATACTTTCCTCACACTTCAATGTAAATGTTATAGATGTACAACAGTATACTATATTATAGTGCCCTTCTTAAAGATGGCACCTCCTATATTACCAGACTCAATATATCTGGGTTAGATAGGGATAATTATGTCCCTTATCAATTATAGGTAACCAGCTGGTTATTAATAGTAAATTATACAATGGTGGCTTATATTACTACCTCTAGAGATGTATATGTGCTAAATTAGCTGTACTAATTATTTCTCAAAAAGTACAGGTTCTGAGGTATTCCTTATAATATCAATAGACCTGCTGCATGAGTTAATATTACAACACTTGATCTATTGGCATTTATTAAATTGTATCATAAGTGTTTCCACATGCCTTTTGAATTATAGGTAACCAAACAATTGTAATTTATGAGTAGAACATTGCTGGTTTGATTGCTGCCTCTAGAAACATAGATGTGCTAAATTGTCTGTGCTGATAATTCTCAAACAGCCAAGATTAAGAGGTATTTCTTATGCTGTTCATGTATCTGCTGTACAGATTGTGACTGTAACGTTTAATCTATTGGCATTGGTTAAATTGTATCATACATGTCTCCTCATGACTAGCAGGTGGCCGAAAGAATCAGCTATGAAACATTGTTGCATTTCTGTCTGTGTAAACCACAGCACTATCAATTACTGCTTTCTCACTGACATAGATAGACTGACTGTGTCTACTGGATTAATACACTAACTATCACTTCATGGAAATACAGATCTCTATCATTAATTAATCCGCCTGCCTACTATTCAGTGCTGTAGATGCTATTGGAGTTTAACTAATCACATAATCAGAACTAGTTATACATTGAATTCATATATGAGCAAGGACATAGACTGCCCACACGCGTGTTCCGCCGTTACCCTGACAAAGCTGTCAGAGTAACGGCGGAACACGCGTGTGGGCAGCGTGTGTCCGCGTGTCAGTCTATGTCCTTGCTCATATATGAATTAAATGTATAACTAGTTCTGATTATGTGATTAGTTAAACTCCAATAGCATCTACAGCACTGAATAGTAGGCAGACGGATTAATTAATGATAGAGATCTGTATTTCCATGAAGTGATAGTTAGTGTATTAATCCAGTAGACACAGTCAGTCTATCTATGTCAGTGAGAAAGCAGTAATTGATAGTGCTGTGGTTTACACAGACAGAAATGCAACAATGTTTCATAGCTGATTCTTTCGGCCACCTGCTAGTCATGAGGAGACATGTATGATACAATTTAACCAATGCCAATAGATTAAACGTTACAGTCACAATCTGTACAGCAGATACATGAACATCATAAGAAATACCTCTTAATCTGGGCTGTTTGAGAATTATCAGCACAGACAATTTAGCACATCTATGTTTCTAGAGGCAGCAATCAAACCAGCAATGTTCTACTCATAAATTACAATTGTTTGGTTACCTATAATTCAAAAGGCATGTGGAAACACTTATGATACAATTTAATAAATGCCAATAGATCAAGTGTTGTAATATTAACTCATGCAGCAGGTATATTGATATTATAAGGAATACCTCAGAACCTGTACTTTTTGAGAAATAATTAGTACAGCTAATTTAGTACATATACATCTCTAGAGGTAGTAATATAAGCCATCATTGTATAATTTACTATTAATAACCAGCTGGTTACCTATAATTGATAAGGGACATAATTATCCCTATCTAACCCAGATATATTGAGTCTGGTAATATAGGAGGTGCCATCTTTAAGAAGGGCACTATAATATAGTATACTGTTGTACATCTATAACATTTACATTGAAGTGTGAGGAAAGTATTCACTCTCACTATAGGAAATGGCATGATTTCTGGTATAATTGCCCTATATGATTGCAGAGAGTCTCATTAAAATCAAGAGCACACTAAATATAATTACATAGAAACACTGGTATACTGTAGCCTATTTGCACTGTCCATAACAAAAATCCACACACAAGCACCAATCAATATATTGAATGTGCCATTTCTTAGGCAGAAGAATTCAACCTGCATTTTCAATGAATGCTCCTTAGAAGGCTCAGGAAAGATGTATCTAGTACCAAATAAATAATATATATATACAGTAAATGATATTCCACCCTAACAAGGTTACATATTTGGACATGAATAGTCTAGACTTAGTGGGACCCATTCAAGTGTGATTAAAATACTTTATTGGAAGTGGGGAACAAGACAGATCTTTATGCCTATAATATAAGACATACACAGTGTGGACATTATAGACACTATTGGAATTGTATTGTCAGCTATAATTATGGGAGTGGGATACTCCGGATATTATAGATACTGACAAATGGTCATATGAATATATGGAGACCAACTGCTGACAACGATTTTCAGACTGAGTGAATATTGTGAGCAATACTATATAATTGGATATAAGAACAGACACGCGGACACATATTTTAATCTTTAATCACATTTATTATTTCATTGCACTTGTGGTATATGTTGTATATGTCTTGATTTTAACCTCTATGTTTCGTCTATACTCGTAGTTTGTGTGTTAGTTATCGTCACACTATTTTAATTCGACACCAATAAAAGTTAAATTTTAGGAATTTTCTCAGAAGGTTGTGATAATTAGGTCACCCTTCTTTTTGTGCATCGACAATACAGTCCCTTTTTTCTTTTTCTCTTGTTGCATTAGCAGACACGCAAGAAAACTTTTTTCCTCCTTATTGACGATGCTGACTCCTATACAACGTGACAATCTCATTATATGTGGTGATTTTAATTTAGTTTCCTCACCCTACTTGAACCGTTCAAATCCCTCGAGCAATTCCTTGTCTACTCTTAAATTAGGGATTTCCTCTTTTCTCTAACCAGCTGCAGATTGTGGATGTATGGAGAGCATTGCACCTCACGGAAAAGGAATTCAATTGTCTATCCGTTGCACACAACACTCTTTCGCAAATTGACTATACCTTTCTCTCCTCCTATTGTTTTACCAAAAGTCTCGGAAGCTTCCATAGAACCTATTGCAGTTTCAGACCATGCACTCACCTGGTTCTCTCTCTTCACATCCCCCATCCCACACTACCAAACACTGGCGTTTTCCTACTGGCTTATTAGATTCCTAGCTTTTCCATGATAAATTGCAAACAGCTTGGAATGATTATGCTTTTAATAATGAACATCACGCAACCTCTGATCCCATTCTTTTTTGGCAGACGGCCAAATCTCAACATTAAAATTTTAACTAAAATCCTTGCGAATCGCCTCAAACGTATTCTCTCCTCTATTATTCATACTGACCAAACTGGTTTCATTGCAGGTAGACATTCTCCAGTTAATGTTCGACGAGTTCTTACAGTTATTCAGCATCTTTTGGACTTCCCACCTATCACTGATAATGTCATACTGGCCCTAGACGCAGAAAAAGCCTTTGACATGATACTGTGGCCCCATCTCTTTCAGTCCTTATTACTATTTGGCTTCTCACCCATGTTTATAAATTTGCTCAAGGCATTGTATCATGGTTCATCTTCTCGGTTCTATATGTATTTACAAGCTCACCATTATGTATTCTCCCTTGACAAGATACAATGTTCTACTAGATCGAAAGATTTCCTAAACTCCCTTTTAACTTCAATACGCTAACAATACCCTACCATACCAGGCATTTATACTCCCAATCACTCGCTCTAGACTCAGATAAATCCTGGGAATCTTCAGTACATCCTTGGACTTCTGTAATCCCTACCATTTCCTCACTCATATCTGTACATAAACATTTTGATGAGGCCTATCGTTATCTACAATCAGCCTATCTACAGGAAGTTAATTTCCATTTTCTTCACAGGGCATATATCTCCCCTGCCCAAAGGAAAAATTGGGTGGCGGAGGAAACTGGTGCTTGTCAAGTGTCACCACCCCTCAGCATACTTTCTACATTGTATATGGGAGTGTGGCATAATTAAGCGTTTTTGATATAAGATAATGGCATGTATTAATATCATATTTAAGATATATGTTTCCCAATATATTATTGCTTGTATTTTCCTACACTTTGGTAATTGGTGAACAGTTAATTTGCAAAGTCTTTCTCTGCCCTTACTGGTTACGATTATTACTGTCGCAAAAACTTCACTGGACATCCTGTACTTCACCATCTTGAAGTAAGGTTAAACAAAAATTACTACAACTGATGTATTTTGATAGGCGGTCTTTAATGCAGTCTAATGTTAAACTTGGAGTGTCAAAATTTTTTGCAGAATGGGAATGTTATATAAATGTACTTTCTCCTAACACTGTTTCAGATATCTTGAAACCATTTATTAACACCAGATGGTTTCTTTTACACTCCATTTTATCATGTTTAACTTCTGTATTTGATAATCAACTGATAATCCAATAGATTTACTTACTAATGCCTTTCTACATCTCCATTCATGATACTCTCTTCTCTTTATTGGCCATTTTAAGCCCTCTCCTACCACCAGGTCTCACTAAGTTTCCCTTCCCTATCTCTTTCCCCTTTTCCCATTAGTTTTCCCTCTTTTAAATGTCGCTTCTAGTTGCTTTTCCATATAATATTTGATGTAATGATGACTATTGTCGACTGTGTTTCCCTGTTTCTGTCAGGACACCGCAATGTTGGCTGCATTATCTTTACTGTTTTGACTCACTGTATTGTCTTGCCTATATCTCTTGTTTACTTCTGTAAAAATTTATAAAATTTGTCTATAAAAAAAAGAAAAAAGAAAAGAACAAAGAGAAAAGAAATCACATTTATATAAGTATTCGCAACCTTTGCTCAATACTTTGTTGATGCATCTTTGGCAGCAATTACAGCCTCAAGTCTTTTTTAATATGATGCCACAAGCTTGGCACACCTATTTTTGGGCAGTTTTGCCCCTTTCCTCTTTGCAGCACCTCTCAAGCTCCATCAGGTTGGATGGGAAGTGTTGGTGCACAGCCATTTTCAGATTCTCCAGAGATGTTCAACTGGATTCAAGTCTGGGCTCTGGCTGGGCCACTCAAGGACATTCACAGAGTTGTTCTGAAGCTGCTCCTTTGATATCTTGGCTGTGTGCTTAGGGTCACTGTCCTGCTGAAAGATGAACTGTCACCCCAGTCTGAGGTCAAGAGCGCTCTGGAGCAGGTTTTCATCCAGGATGTCTTTGTACATTCCTGAGTTCATCTTTCCCTCTATCCTGACTAGTCTCTTGCCACTGAAAAACATCCCCACAGCATGATGCTGCCACCACCATGCTTCACTGTAGGGATGGTATTGGCCTGGTGATGAGCGGTGCCTTGTTTCTTCCAAACATGATGCCTGGCATTCACACCACAGAGTTCAATCTTTGTCTCATCAGACCAGAGAATTTTGTTTCTCATGGTCTGATAGTCCTTCAGGTGCATTTTGGCAAACTCCAGGTGGGCTGCCATGTGCTTTTTACTAAGGAGTGGCTTCCATCTGGACACTCTACCATACAGGCCTGATTGGTGGATTGCTGCAGAGATGGTTGTCCTTCTTGAAGGTTCTCCTCTCTCCACAGAGGAATGCTGTAGCTCTGTTTAGACGGCCAGCCAACTCTAGGAAGAGTCCTGGTGGTTCCGAACTTCTTCCATTTATGGATGATGGAGGCCACTGTGCTCATTGGGACCTTCAAAGAAGTAGATCTTTTTCTGTACCCTTCCCCAGATTTGTGCCTTGAGACAATCCTGTCTCGGAGGTCTAAAGACAATTCCTTTGACTTCATGCTTGGTTTGTGCTCAAAATCATGTCCACTAAACTGAATTTACCACAGGTGGACTCCAATTAAGCTGTAGGAACATCTCAAGGATGATCAGTGGAAACAGGATGCACCTGAGCTCAATATAGAGCTTCATGGCAAAGGCTGTGAATACTTATGTACATGTGATTTCTTAGTTTTTTATTTTTAATAAATTTGCAAAAATCACAAAATAAAACTGTTTTCATGTTGTCATTATGGGGTATTGTGTGTATAATTTTGAGGGAAAAATGAATTTATTCCATTTTGGAATAAGGCTGTAACATAACAAAATGTGGAAAAAGTGAAGGGCTGTAAATACTTTCCAGATGCACTGTATGTGCAGAATTAATATTTTCTGCGTAAGTTTTATAACTTATTACCAATTTGCTTCCAATTCTATTAATTCTTCAAATAACATAAGACATAAACCATATAGTTATTATCACAAGCTAACAATTCACAGTTCATAACTAAAAACTATGGGCATTTTGTCCTAAGAATCCATGCCAGGTATGGATCCATATAGTATAAAATGGACAAAAATGTAATAATATAGAAACTAAAAGCAGGGCTGGAACAGAGCTCTATGCTGCTCTGTGCCGCTCTACCCCTAAACTCAGGACATTATGACGTCATGCCCAGGGGGTGGGTCGCTGGCTCTAGGAAGTCTAGCATTGACTGGAATGTGCACCACAGGCTGCCATTCTAGGCAACTTGCAAGCAACATGCATGTACCACTGAGCAGTGATGGTACTGCCCCCAGCATCACTCACACACCCCTTGTTGCAGCCCTGAATAAAAGCATAATCATATCATTCTTTTAACTTATTGGCAGGGAGTTGTCAGAAACACTGAGGACTGATACTGAGATGTACACAATGCTGATGTTTGTGCAGTTAAGTGATTATTTGCTACTTTGCATGGCCTAAAAGTCCTTATAACCCCTAAGGAGCAGGTATTGCCCAGACTGTACACACAGACTGTTGTGTATGGAGTTGCTGGAATTAGAACTGGCATAGCAAAATCATGGGCATTCCAGGATGGTGCCTGGAAGGTAGTCTGAAGTGAACGCAAAAAAAAAGGCTCATAGGCCTTTTATGGGAGTGTCACATTTGTGTCAGTGAACAAGGTTGTGTTCCCAGATGCAGATCATGTTTATAGGACTTTCAGAAGAAGACACTGCATCTGCCATATGCTAGTGCAAGTGTCAATGGTGCATGCTATGGTTTGCAGATGGAGTGCTCAGAACCACTGGCGGAGTTGCACTGTCCATGGGTATTGAAAGTGGGCGTCTCAAAGCTTGCACAGTCTGGTGCACGCTAGTACACAAGGGGTCACAAAATGACTCAAAAGAGACATCATTTAAATAAAAATGTTGCAGTAAAAAGCATTATTCCCCAACTGCTTATGTGACATCACCAACCGCCAGGGACAGACTGGGGGCTAGATGCATCATCGCTTGGAAAGTGATAAAATGGAAAGTGAAAAAGTACCAGCTAATCAGCTCCTAACTTCCATTTTTCAAACACAGCATTTGACATGGCAGTTAGGAGCCGATTGGTTGGTAGATTTTCACTCTCCATTTTATCACTTTCCAAGCAATGATGCATCTAGTCCTGGGACTTTAATTTGGCCCTGCCCTGTGCATACAGAAAGAGGGGCACATCCCACACTCACAGTTTGGTGCGTTGAGTCATGGAGGCATGGCTATTCCTCTCAGGGGCCAGCCGTGAGTCATGGGGGCATGGCTATAACTTTCAGGGGCCTGCTGTGAGTCATGTGGGCATGGCTATAACTTTTAGGGGCCAGCCGTGAGTCATGGGTGCATGGCTATACCTCTCAGGGGCCTGCCGTGAATCACAGAGGCATGGCTATACCTCTTGGGGCTCTGCCATGAGTCATGGGATCAGTGACTAGCAGAATGTCCTAGTCTAAGCTTGTTGACTGAGCAGAGTGCTTGAAGGCAGAGCTGCACAGACAGGCTTTCACATAGACAGATCGGCCCATCTGGGCATCAACCATTCTGGCTTTTGCCAGTTTGTTGGGGCCAAAAAGCTTTGTACTGGCACTCTGTAACTCTGCACCTGCCAAGATATAATTCATCTAACACCAAAGTTTTTTGCCAGATGCACAGAGCAAGTCATAGGAGATTTTATAATTAAGGTCGGTACTAAGGGCCTGATTCAGATATTACGCTAATGCATTCACAGCTGCGTTCCTGTATGGAACAGATGTGGAAATATGCTAATGCTGCCACCGCCTAGAGATGGATTGAGATGCGCACTGGTGGCCTGGCAGATAGCTAACAGATAGTCATGCATATTAATAACCCAATGGCCATATAGAATGGCTGCAGAAACTAAGATGCTGATTTTCTGAGAATGAGATTTCAGATGTAGGTAGAGACACGCCTGTGTTTTTCCCACCACTCCCTGTAACCATCCCCAAAAAGTCCTTGTCAATCACTTTGTGAATAAATCCTCACAGCAAGCAACATCACACGGGTACCGTGGCATATGCACACTGCTACTGCAACGCATGTTCAGGCTGCCGATAGTCACTGAGCTGTGTAAATAACTGCATTACATACATCTCTGATTCAGGCCCTAAGTGCAGTACTTAGATAAAAATGCTTCTGCTGTTAAGACTTTGTTCTGGCAGATTTCCCTGCAGTATGGTCCCTTGCCACCAGGGGTCACCATATCTGCTCTTCCTGGTCTGTTCTGTGGTCAGGTGATCACAATTATGGTTTACATCTGTGACATGCCTATTTAAAACTTTTATGTCACAGCCACTGGAGTATCTATAATGGGTGCAGGGTGTGTGGTGCACATGGGACCTTGGGTACAGTGGGGCCCAAACCGCACATCGTGCACCCATATTATTATATTTACCCATCCAGAGTCCCATAGCGTCCGGCGCTAGTGACATAAATCACTGGGAAAATGGTGCTGCTGTGTCTGTTTACAAGAGAGGAGGGGGCCTATAAGCAGCCTGCCCACGGGCCACCTCCGCTCTAACTACAATTTTTACCTTCAAAATTGTTATATATTTTTTTATTTACTAATGTTTAAAAATATATTTAAATATTATATTGTTCACAGCTGCAGAACGGATCTCCTCATCAAAAACTGGGTGATACAGTAGGGCGACAAGGTCGCGTGTGATCTGACCATGCCAGTTAAGTGGTTAATCCGCCCCTGACCCCGTGGTCATTGATGCAGTTTGATGCTCCATGATGTTCAGTATTGTTTCATGCCTGTGATGTTTCTGCTGTGATCCTGCTCATACCCATGTCTGCTATTGCTTGTCCACAGTCACAGCAGCCACAGACTTCTATTTGGACTCCCAGCGTATGAACCCTGTCTCAGCCTTGCTCCACAGTATTTACTGTAGCATTTCTGCATATTTCTATGGTATTTCCCAAAGTGTTTCCTGCCACAGTATGGCAAAGTCTCCTGTAAGAACTGCATTTTCATAGTTACTCTGGGGCACAGGGTCGGACTGGCCCACAGGGGTACAGGGGCAACCACCGCTGGACCCCACTGGCTGGGGCTCCACCCCCTCCTCTAGGGATCAGGTTCCAGACTGAGCACTTGAGTTATACATAGGTTACCTTATACTGCACAGGACTATGTTGTATTCACTACAGTACATTGCTGTTATTAATCTGGTACACTATCATGTATTCACTAGCAGTATTTACTATATATATTTATCAAGGGGCCCAGACCATACACTAATGGTTTGCCAAGCCTCTAAACATGGCCCCCTACCACTGCATTTCCCCGGTGGGCCCTTCATGCCCCAGTACGACATTGCTGGGGAAGATTTTTTAAGCCTGGTGAAGTTATAAAGTGGAAGGTGATAACGCACCAGCCAGTCACCTCCTAACTTCCATGTTACAGACTGGGTTTGAAAAATGACAGTTAGGAGCTGACTGGCTGGTGCGTTATCACCTTCCACTTTATCACTTCACCAGGCTTAATAAATCTGCCCCCCCTGTTCTGTAAAGTCTGTGTACTCTGCAGCCTGCAAGAGTTTTGCCTAAACAATATTCACGTGTGCGGTTTAAAATAATCTTTTCTGCAATTGTTTCTGCCATCAGCATCTAGTTATGCACACTGTGAAATCATAACATCTGCATAGACTTTATCAAAAGCCTCATCGATGATGCCAATTAATTAAGGACCATAGAGTTCCCTACTACTAATTTCCAATAATGCATGCCCTAATCTTACAGAGCAATTAGCATTTTGTTTTATGGTAAACAAAATAATACAAATAATAGAGAAACTGAATATTAACAGTTCTTCGATTTAAAAGTGAGCAGATACAATATGGTACTGAAAGTAAGACATTGGACTTACATGATGGACTACTTGGTGTTCTGGTGTCTATGTACTGGTTGAAATTTAATAGGAATTCTGTATTATTACTCGATATCGGCAGATCAGTGCAGTATTCCCTGTTAAACGAGAGAATCACATTAATTTCACAGAGCTACAGTATACTTACATTTGAAGACTAGGTGATATCTTCTGTTTTCTTTAAGAAATCACAACACTTATGATAATGAATTGATAAATCCTATGGGTTTAAATGAGGGATTCTGAGGCAGTGAATAAGCAGATCACTAATTGCAATGGTCCACTCATTAATACAGAGACTACTGGAGGGAGTTTGACATGTCACATCCGTCAATTTAGCCCTGAAATTATTTCCTTTCCATAACCATAATTTGTACTATTATTTGGAAAATTACACCTTTGTTACATCAAGAACTTGGACATAATGAAATTAAAAAGTGGTTAGATATAATAATAATAATAATAATAATAATAATTTTATATAATAGGACTCAAGGTGCTTAACAGATACATAGCATAATATAGTACAGAAAATAATGAAGTACAGAAAAGCTTTTCATAAAATATAGAAGCATGTATATAAATAAAACATGAAAAGACAAAAGGAAATCAATCAACCTTGGTGCTAAGTAAGTGGAGCCAACATCTTCAAAATACTCAGGCTTCAGAGTTTCAGAGTCTGAAAAAAAAAATAATAATGTTAGAAAAGGACAGCACATAAATTAGTTTTCTTCTCTTTCCTTCGCCTACAGACATCTATGCTACAGTGAAAACAACTGTTTCATCTTGTTAGCCACATCTGAGCTCCTGGAAAAATGCATGGTAGAGTTGCTAAAATATGCTGGGGTACATCTTGGTAATTATTGGTCCTCTCCGTTATCTATTTCATTGGTGTGTGATAGTCAGAGCCGGCCCTAGCCAATTTGATGTCATAGGCAAAATTGTGGCTGGTGCCCCCTAGCACCGCCGCTAGTTCTGCATCTGACCCAGCAACACTCCGGCACTGGGGCCCACCGGGGGTTTACTCTGTGGACCAGTTCAACACTGCATAATGCCACACAGTAATGCCCATAATACCCCTAATTCCACACAGTAATGCACCTTACACATATGCCCAACATTAGTAATTCCCATAATACACATAATTCCACACAGGACTGAACCTTACACATATGTCCCACATTAGTAATGCCCATAATACACATCATTCCACACAGTAATGCACCTTACACATATGCCCCACATTAGTAAGGCCCATAATACACATCATTCCACACAGTAATGCACCCGACACATACTGTATGCCCCACATTAGTAATGCCCATAATACACATCATTCCACACAGTAATACACCCGACACATACTGTATGCCCCACATTAGTAATGCCCATAATACACATCATTCCACACAGTAATGCACCCAACACATACTGTATGCCCCACATTAGTAATGCTATAAGCATTTTTTATAAAACTTACTTTTGCTTGCTGTCAGTGTGTGCGCCCATGCAGCTCCCTAGGATGGGTGGGTGCGTGCTTGTGCTCGCACCCATTAAAGGGGCACCTGTACAAGGGATGTGACCTCACAGAGTATGCCGTCCTTTGCAAGCCTCACCCTTTATTTTTGCTTGCTGGTTGGACACAGATGGCAGCAAAATCCAGATACTGCCATATTTGCTGGTTATACAAAAAGACCAGTATCAAACATGCAGCAACTGTCCATTCTCTTCACTGTTCAGTGTGTTTGCTGGTGTCTGTTACTCCCGGCAACTGCATGCCCTTTATTTTATACTGCGGGAGCGATATGTACTGCCGTCCAGTCTGCCGTGTCCAAAAGTCACGCTGCACTGATGTTTCAGATAGAAATAGCGCAACGCAACTTACTGACCACGTTACAGTGCTGGATGGCAGGGGAATTTTATGGCATAGACTGACTGAGAAATAAAGTGTGGGGAGAACACTGCCCATGTTATGTCCCTGTAGACACCTAGGGTTTGCACAGGGATAAGGGACACACACAGGATGGCAGGGTGTCCCTCCCCCATGTGAAGAAGCAGTATAAGCGATGTCAGATTTATGTGGAGCAGTCTTCCAAAATACACATGTGGTATCTTAAGGAGCCATCCAGTAATAACCTTATATAGTCAGAGAAAATGTCACAAGTCCAGGAATTCCAGTTACTGGGCTTCTGATGTCTGATGTCTTACAAGTCAGGGGCATTCAAGCATGTCGGAGGGAGTTTAAGGGACTGTGTGTATTTTATTTGACAAATGTAAACAGCAGTGTATACAAGTACTGATTGAATACATTTGGAAAGTAACAGATAGTTTGCAGACTGTCCCTCCCAGCATGAGATACTGCTGGGACATGATTGGATGCCCCTAGACATGCTTGGATTCCCTAGGCAAATGCTTAGCCTGCTTATAGCTAAGGTCGGCTCTGGTGATAGTGTTATTTATATTGTAATTACAAAGAAAACCATTTCAAATTAAACCCAACAAGTTTCATTAACAATGACAATTTTGATATTTTGCTTTAATTATCTTTTCACATGCTTTAAAAGAAATGAAAAATGCTTGACTAGATTCTAATTAAGTGTTCAGTTTTATACCTGGAAAAAAAAATATTTCAAGCATCAAGCAAGAAGAAAGGTCAAACACAAATGAAGAAAACATCAAATATGCATATAAAAGGAAAGTAAAAACTAGCCAAATAAGCATAAAGGAAGTACTTGCCCTTTAATTTGCCCCTTTTGACTGTGAGAATCCATCATATAGAGAAAGCAAGAGAATTGGAAAAACAGGGTAAAGGAAAAAGGGGTCACAAACAATATTTTATTCAATGAAGTTCTTGAATAAAGATATTGTGACAAGATCAAAAGTTTATTCAAGTACTGTTATAGACTGGAAAGAGAAAGACGCATCACAATAGGAATGTATGCAAGAATTAATGTACCGGTAATTCCTTGCGCTTGCTGAAGGGATCTGCTGTGCAAGTAATACTTAGATAGATGTACTGTATGTGTTAAACAAGTAAATCATAACTAAGTGTACTATAATGATGGAGGTTTAGCAGGATGAAATACACTATGGGCATTATGTAATAGCCTGGCCTGATTCAGGAAAGTCTACCCATATGTTAAAGTGGTAATAAGTTAACATTATTATGGTAATAATTACATTATTACTGCTTTAAAAATACAGGCAGACTCACTAGAATCTTGAATATTATATTTGCCTATGCTGCAGGCAGAGGCGTCACTCACCTCTGTAACACCCGGTGCGGCAGTGAGAAAAAGGGGGTGGGGTTTCGTGTGAATGGGCAGGGCTTAAATAGAGGGGTGGGGCTTCATGGGCGGCACCCATTTTTAGCCCACTGAAAGCACGGAAAGGAGACAGGGTTTTGCGGGAGGGGGCGGGGATTTGCATCCCGACACCCGTTTTATTGTCACTGGGGGCTGTGGGAGGAGAGGGCTGACTCCCAGTGGTGCTGTCCCTGCAGTGCTGGCTCCTACATAGTGACAGGAGCCGAGTGCTGCACATAATATAACAGTGCAGCACTCGGCTCCTGTCACTGTGCAGGAGCCGCCATTTTGATGTCACCCCTAAGCGGGTGACACCCGGGAGCGGCCCGCACCCCCCTTGTGATGACACTGGCTCCAGGAATGGCTGGAAGGCTTCCAAAAATCGCATGGAGCTTCTGGAAAGAATGGGCAAGTCTTCCGGACAGACGCCACAAGTTTGCACTCCTACCTCTCGCAGTTGTCCACAAGTGGCCGGTCCAGAAGGGGTCTGATTACATGATTCATAATGGCCCCGCCCCCTGCTTCATAATGCCTGAAATCTCTGCATTATTTAGCAGGGGCTATTACATAAGGCCCTATAATGGATTCTATAAGAAAGTGTCTGCATGAGGTGATCATTACATTAAGTGTGTTTTGCCTTTATGAGAAGTACAGTATTACATCCAAAATGAATCCTATGGGATAATATAAGTGTGCAGGGCCTGTTTACTGAGACACTGTGAGTTTAAAGCGCTCATAAACAATCATTTAATAACTTTTAACTATTTTACTTGTGAACCACACACATACAATTTGCAAAGTGATCCTTGATATATCAGCAAGCAATGAATGAGCAATGATTCTATTGATTTACAACAACTTTTTATTACAACAATCTGAAAAAAATGTTCATATTCTTTTATGGAGAATATAAACTCAGTGCTTCTCAACCTGTGTGTCTAAAGCCACTTACCACGGAATCAAAAAACAGGTGATTAAGAATTCTGCAATGCAATATTTGAATACATCGCAAGAATGTATTAATTATCGCATATAGTGACAGAGCTTGCGAGAAAGCTCTCTCCCTGTGAATCCTCTTACTCCACATCTCAGGGTATTTTTCACAAAAAATACCCTGGGCATGAGACCGACGAACTGCCCCACTCCTCCTCACCCTCCCCAACCCCCACTCCAGTAAGCGCAGCTGGTCATCTGATCCGGTGCTCCTGCTGTGACTACCGGTGTGGTAAAGTGAGATGTGGGCTTCACACATCTCAGTTAACTTTACTGCACCAGGGGTCACAGTAGGAGCACAGCGACGAGCTAGCTGCCCAGCTGCCCTCACTGGTCACGAGTCCCTATATGCAGGTGTTACTTTTGTTTATTTTTTTCTAACTTTTTTTCTTTTTTTTTACACTGTGATCAGCTTGTGGTCTTTCAGACACATATGGCTGATTACAGGGACCAGATACAAGCTCTCCTTTCACTGGCAGCAGGAGGGAAGGCTGAGCTTGAGTAGGGGAATTGGAGGGAAGCCTGGGTAATGCTATCAGAAGATGGCATTAATAATATCACAGGGCTTCGTCCGGTATTTTTTACTATTTAATTTCAGTAAATTTGGGCAGATCACACATCCCAAATTTAACTGCCAATTAGTATACATAGATGATACTAAAATAAATGTGAAAAGGGTATGAAAACACCAATTTTCACATTATTTTAGTAAAAATAATTTTAATAAATATGCCCGTAAAGAAGTTAACAATATTGTCATTTTGTGTTGGATAAAGTAGACATATTTGATATGACATGGGGGTAAGTCTTTGACTTACAGGTTGAGTATCACTGCATTAGAATCATTGTGATCTTTTGGAATTTTATGAAAACAAAAATATGAGTATATAATTTATACACATAAACATTTCAATACTATAAACTACAAAGTCCATTTTTTTCATAGAAATCAGTAACTCCATTACTTACATTTTGCTTGAGTTATTGTTTCTTCAAGTTTAGCTTTAATGTAATAAAAACTGTAGGATGGCAACACCAAGGCAAGACTATAAAACACAAGAACACCAGAAGATTATCTCTTCAAATATGAAGGCAATTTTAATGAAAAATCTTTATATGAGCTAAAATTGCTATAGGTCTGATTTTGGCTACATATAAATACTGAAGAAAAAAAAAAAAAAGCTTAAAAAATATGTTCAAAGTAAAAAAAAAATATGAGAATAAGGGTAGATAGGGAAGAAAGATAGGAAGGTGAAAGGAACAGGACCTTGCACAATAGCAAGCATCACACTAAAAGGCCGGTTTAAAATACTAGTATATACATTATATATTCTCATCACTACATACAAAGTATGTATTCTTCTCAAACGTTAATTATTATTATTTACTTATTTATATTGTGCCACAAGGGTACTGTAGCTCTGAACATATGACAGGATTACAAAGGCACACAGTGAACAGGTTAGACAACTACAATTAGACAATTTAACATATATGCATTATTACATAATTATAACCTGCAGATTACTTAACTACATAGTGAAAACATTAGGAGAGAGGGTCCTGCTCACAGGAACTCACATTGTGAATGTAAATGTGTGGGCATAAAGAGGTCTGTGGTACTGTTATTATGTGAAGTAATAATAAAGATTAATGAGTAGCTTTTAGTATGTTTGTCACGTAATGTAGCCGAGTTTTGAACATCTATGTCCTAATACTCATTTAAACATATGCTTCTGTATGTAACATATTGTGTGTGTTTTTGTACTGTGCATGCTGCAGAACCACAATGACGCAGGTACGTGTAATGCAGAGTCATACACATTATAGTCACAACGGACTTGCGACAGAGCAGGTGTAACTGGGCTGTAATAGGTGCTCTCACATAGGAAAAGTTCAGTGAGTGTGTGTCTGCGGATTTGCAGGCTTTGCAGCGTCAGACAGAAAAGTGTAGGAGACAAAGGGGGTCATTCCGAGTTGATCGCTCGCTAGCAGTTTTCAGCAGCCATGCAAACGCTATGCCGCCTCCCACTGGGAGTGTATTTTAGCTTAGTAGAAGTGCGAACGAATGTATCGCAGAACGGCTACAAAGTTTTTTTGTGCAGTTTCAGAGTAGCTCAAATCCTACTCAGCGCTTGCGATGACTTCAGACTGTTTAGTTCCTGTTTTGACGTCACAAACCCGCCCAGCGTTCGCCCAGCCACGCTTGCGTTTTTCCTGGCATGCCTGCGTTTTTCCAAACACTCCCTGAAAATGGTCAGTTGACACCCAGAAACGCCCACTTCATGTCAATCACACTGCGGCCACCAGTGCGACTGAAAAGCTTCACTAGACCCTGTGCAAAACTGCATCATTAGTTGTGCCCGTACGACGTGCGTGCGCATTGCGCCGCATACGCATGCGCAGAACTGCCATTTTTTAGCCTGATCACTGCGCTGCAAACAAATGCAGCTAGCGATCAACTCGGAATGACCCCCCCCCCCCCAAGTAAATTATAATACAACAAATGAATTATATTATAATGTTTACTCTTGAAATGTAGGGAGCCAAACACTAATAATTTCCTCTTTATAACATCTAGTCACATGGCTTAAAAAATTATATTCAGATACAGATAGGGAATACAACATCATAGGTCTCCCTTCCATCATAGAACTCTCCTCTTGTTTGCTTAGCATAGGCATGCTGTCTGCCTTAACTGGTTTCACGGGTAGCAGTTAATTTACCGACGGACACAATACCGACGGTCATAATCCCGACAACCATTAAACCGACAGTCAAAATACAGACATGGTCAAAATACCGATATTCATTATGCCGACATGTTCAAAATGCCGACACGGTCAAAATATCAACATTTGAAATGCAGATATATTCAAAATGTTGACATGCATTTTTAAGGAATTTTTGCCCTAAAACAGACTTATCCATACTTTACCATCCCAGTGGACCTGAAGGGGAAATACAACAGTGTGCCCGAAGCATGGCGAGCCATGTGAGGGGAGGCGGTACACTTAGACCGTGTCCATGTCGACCTATGTCAACATTGACACCAAATAAACCAGAAAAACTCATGTCGGTATGTCGACGTGTTGGCATTTCAAATGATGGTATTCTATGTTGGCATTTTGAACATGCCGGCATAATGAATGTCGGTATTTTGACCGTCTTGGTATTGTGACTGTACTGTAAGTCAGTGACTGTCGGGATTATGTCCATCTGTAAATCATACTAAACCCGATTCCACAGTCACCTCAAATTTCTTTACAAAACCAAATATAAGACAACAGTGATTTTAAAATGAAGCACAGACAATATGTTTCAAATATGAAAATATAGCCCCTTTACCCAATAACCTAATTTGGCTCTATAATAAATGATTATTCCTCTTTATGATGGAAAGAGGAAGAAAAGTTGGGGGGAGAATGGTGGCTGCTCCTAGAGGAGGGACCAGCCAGTGCAGCCACAGAAACTTATCAGCAGATAAACCCCAATCAACCTGACCTGAGTGACTATGACTGTAAGGGCAGCAATGAGCAGTATTATTGGGCAGGTCTTTACTGGGTAGAGTAGTCTCCCTTGGATGGCAGCCGCATGCTGCCTGTAGCCAGAGGGGCAGTGCACAGCCACTTATGTAGGCTGCACTGATTGACATGTGACTGTGTGGGCCCGCCCACCCTTCATCCTCCACTTGCCCTCTCTTCCTCATCTGCTAACTCCTGTCCTGGTGAAATGCATAGATAGATTGTCCACACTTCCTGTCACTAAGGGCAGGATGTCCTAAGCACTAAAATGCGCTTTTTGGATTTTCCGTAAGCGAACATTCTCTGAGCTTGTGCCTGATAGGCAATGGGCTTCTTTTCGCAGAAGTATCTGGAGAGGGTTCCAAAAGATCCCCCTCTGCCCCCCCCCCCCCCCCCCCCACACACACACATGCGCAGCTTGCACCTGTGCAGGCCAAAGGCAGCACAGGTGCAATAAGACTCCCTGGTGTTCACAATGCAAGGGATAGCTCTTATTGGAAGTATTCATGTATACGGCGTTAATAAAGGGATGTGCGGTGGGGTGAGGCAGAGCCTTTCCTGGCATATTAACGTCTGTGCCAGAGTTTTGACTGTATAAAGCAGGGCTGGCCAAACCAGTCCTCGAGATCTACCAACAGTTCACATTTTCCAGACCACCTAGCTGGTGCACAGGTGTAGTCATTACTAATTAATATGTGCTGCATTCATTCCTAACTGACAATTCTACAGATCTCCAGGAGGCCTGGAAAACATGAACTGTTGGTAGATCTCGAGGACTGGTTTGGCCAGCCCTGGTATAAAGTATATGAAACATACAAAGAATTTGTTTGAAATATCTTCTTTGTATTATTATAATCATTTTTATAGCTAAAACTCTGGAGTAAAAAGTCTATGGCAGGGGAGGCCTATCCTATCCGCACATCTCTGATCAAACTCACCAAATTTCCAAGAGTTTATACTGCTGCACCTGTGTATAATGCCCAGGTGTACCCTTTGGATCATATATTTCTTAAAAATCTGGCTCTGGTGCTAACCAGTGCCTCCTGAGACATTTAGTTCACTGCACGTATTTACGTTAATAAACACACTATGCATGTGATACGGGACGGGGTATCCGGACTCTAGGTTGTCACACATTAGTCAACACCTATTGGTCAACATTGAATAGGTCAACACATGAAATAGATCATCACGGCCATTAGGTCAACATGAACAAGGTCGACATGGAAAAAGGTCGACATGAGTTTTTCACATTTTTTTCCATTTTTTTGAACTTTTTCATACTTTACGATCCACGTGGACTACAATTGGGAACGGTAACTATGCCCGAAGCTCGCTCGCCATGCGAGGGGACACGGTGCACTAATTGGGGTTCCCCATTAATTTACAAAGAAAATGACACAAAAAAATTAAAAAACCATGTCGATCTTGTTCAGGTCGACATAATGGCCGTGTCGACCTATTTCATGTGCGACATAGTCACTGTTGACCAATAGGTGTCGACCTAGACACTGTCGACTCTGAGTCCCATTACCCACTGGGCAGGAATATATAGAATATGCAATACATGATACATCCCAGCCTTAGTGAGTTTACATTTTTTATGCTTAAACGATAATGATTTCCAAAATGACTGGGACCACATATGATGGGTATATATAGTGAAAGGAAAATTCACAAAAATTGTTTATTATATTTTAGTAAAATATAAGGTCAGATCAGATTTTTTTGAAAATCATTTCAATAACAGCGATTTACTGTGTTTTGGGGGAAGTAATTGCAACAGGTAGGAAGAGGCGGCTCTACTGCTTGCCTCAATTAAAGGGTGTTTGTCTGGCTCCATAGCGCGTGCCCACTGTATAAAGTACAAATGTGCTAATAGGTTAGTTGCTTTATGTCAAAAATGGTCAAAGTGGCCACTAATGTGTGTGTGCGTGTGTGTGTGTGTGTGTGTGTGTGTGTGTGTGTGTGTGTGTGTGTGTGTGTGTGTGTGTTAGGGAATTTAGACTGTAAGCTAAAAAAAACAATATAAATGGGCTTTAAAAAACATACTTTTGTCACAATTATATTCACAAATATAGGGTACAGGAAAGTTGCCTAACAATCTTCAACATTCATTGTATCATGTGATGAATCATTAAAATTAATGAAACGATGATAGGTTGCTGAACAGTAATAATTTTGCAATCTGTATTTGAATGTTTTTAGACTATATATAAATCTGAACTACAGTTGTGAACTAGAAAACAATGCAAGCGATGACTTTTCACTACAACACTCTAAATTAAGTCATTAAGTTATGGCTCAAACTCACATAAGCAATTAACTTGAAGACAAAGGTCTGACCTGCAAAAATACAATTCTGGCAGTTTGCAAATTAGAGCTTGATTCAGAAGCTATTGAAAAATGTCAGACTACATCTGTTCTGAGTCAAACATCTTGTATGTTACTAGGTTCATTAAATCTCTTCCCCTCTGTGCACAGGTGGAGACATTTAAGTTAACTGAATCAGTGAGCAAAAAGCTATATTATACAACATGAAAATGACTTTATCTTTAACAATGTCACTACATTTAGAGAAAATATGTTTTTTTTCACAGTGGTGACAACCGAGAGCTGTTGCCAATTCAAATGCCAACTTGACATCTATATTTAATTGTATTCTGATGTTTCTGAAATTCTATGAAAATCATGGTTAATAATAGTATACAAAAGAAATACTGCACAGTAATATGCTCAACTATTTGCCTATTGTTCCTCAAGAATGTATGTTTGCCATTTTTACAATGTCTGTGTATGACTGATTGTATGATATTATACTGTGTGCATTAAATTTAGTGACACTACACAGATATAATAAATGAGAAGCTATAGATCTACAATGATCAGATACATATGACTCGGGCTGCCATAATATCCCTTTAATCCTGGACACCTATGATTTACACAGATTCTGAGGCTGATTAAAACCAGGTGTAACGAGGGCTTAAATTTAGCCAGCCACAGAACCTGAGTCCCGGGTTAAAGGATTATTATGGCAATCCTACGTATGACCCACAATGCAATTGTGGAATTTATTTCATACAGGTCTGTCAAGTTGAGAAACTATATAAAGGAGACAAGAAGTGAAAATCAGCTTTTCTTGCTGATGCATATAGTTAGTTAATTGACCATGTATAGTATAAATAAAATAACTGAATTTTGCTATTCAATAATTGTTTTAAGGTTTCTTGTAGAAGCTTATGGGTATGTAAATATAGATGCAATTATATATGCAACAACATTTAAATAATTAAAAAAATATCTAGCACACTAACATAACACGTTGAAGTGTAAACTTTTACCTTTGGCAAGGAACATCGCCTCTGACTATTGTACTTAAAATAAAAGCAGGAAAGGTACTACTACAGAGTGGGGGTCATTCCGAGTTGTTTGCTCGGTAAATTTCATCGAATCGCAGCGATTTTCCGCTTAGTGCGCATGCGCAATGTTCGCACTGCGACTGCGCCAAGTAAATTTGCTATGCAGTTAGGAATTTTACTCACGTTTTTTTCCTCGTTCTGGTGATCGTAATGTGATTGACAGGAAGTGGGTGTTTCTGGGCGGAAAGTGGCCGTTTTATGGGTGTGTGTGAAAAAACGCTCCCGTTTCTGGGAAAAACGCGGGAGTGGCTGGAGAAACGGAGGAGTGTCTGGGCGAACGCTGGGTGTGTTTGTGACGTCAAACCAGGAACGACAAGCACAGAACTGATCGCAGATGCCGAGTAAGTCTGGAGCTACTCAGAAACTGCACAGAGATGTCTTATCACAATATTGCGAATCTTTCGTTCGCAATTTTAATAAGCTAAGATTCACTCCCAGTAGGCGGCGGCTTAGCGTGTGCAAAGCTGCTAAAAGCAGCTTGCGAGCGAACAACTCGGAATGACCCCCAGTAAGCGAAAGATCACATAATGTAGGATCACATGGGACTAGAGGAACTAGATGGAGCAGACTACATAATTACACAAATAAGTAGAAAAAGCATGGTTAAACATTTCTATTATGTTGTTGCATGTACTGTACTGTTTTGATGCATTTATAATGTGTTCCCTTGGAAATCACATCCTCTCATGTCCAATAGCCAGTGTATGCTATTCACAACTCTTCTGGACAAGACTTCATTTAAAATACACAGGGCAAGCATTGTTACTGTATCTCTTATGTTACACATGGATACTTACAGATTAATATTTTTTGCTTGCATCATGCTGTGCATTTTGCAGCTGCTGTACATAAATATATTGTTCTCATTTTGGCTGCCGTACTTGATTTCACTTAGTGATTTCCTTGTCTTAAGCAGGTCTAAGGACATGAAGCCCATATTTAAACCTGTGTCGAGTGCATAATCGACTACAAATAAAGATGCTGTTTGGCTTCTCTCTTCATTTCCTGTATTATGTTACTTCAATTGTGTCCTCATCATTCCCTCTATTTTAGCCAAAATTACAGCATACACCCTAAAGTATATAAAACATTGTTATCGCTGCAATCTACCAGAGTACTGTACTCGGGACTATTGTTATTAATAATACATTTTAACATATTCTCTAAAAAGTGGAATAAAAATGTTCAAGAGCAAACTTATTATTAAAAGTGAGATACAAATATGTGATATCTTGTAAACTTAAACATACGAGTATACACTATCAAGTCCTTGTAACATTAGCAGAGGAACACAGTGCCTGGAAAGGGCCCTGTTCCGGCATCCCCTCACACCCCTTCCCCCGAACACGTGGTAGCATTACTGGCTGCAGGGTGCCATTCCAGGACTTCAGAAAGCCAAACACCCTAGGTGATGGTACTGCTTGCATGCACCACCTAGTTACAGCTCTGGAGGAACCAATGTTTCCTGAAATTTACTAGACCTAAATAGATAAATTATTATTCCATGTTTTGAAGAAACATTTGGACATGCTCTTAACTTAACACTGCCTCCATCACTTTCTCATTCCTCCTCATTGGTGGTAAGGCTTGTTGCATCCATAATGCGTCCCACTATGCAATCATGAGATTGTGTACATTTGTTTTTAGGACATAAACAGTGTAAAATATGCAAAGCCAACAGGAATAGTGCTCACAATGCATCAGCCCTATGTCTCACACCTTCATGGGACTAAGTAAGCCTTATAAAGGTGAGATATAAAAGACATAAAGGTGATTAGATACTATATACCAATTAAAACATATGTAGATGTACATACCAATGTAAAGATATTTGGCTGTAATTACCTGTAGTCTGTTCCATTCACTGGACCCCATGTATAAGTTCTGTTTGCTTTGTCAATGTACCTCTAGACGACAGTAAAGCAAATCATTTTAAAATAGCCGATGAAGTATGAGCTAAGGCCATATTAGACCTAGAATACATGCTATATTATTTAAGAAAAATATTCTTCACAAATCATAATGAATTAGGGAAAGTAAAACCTAATGTTACAATGCCTGGATGAAGTGCAAATATGATGTTCTGCTACCTGGTGCTTTTGTTAACCTATTCTCTCCCTGGATGGACCAATGGGATTCATGGCATCGAGCTAGCAGGGGCTCCATTCAGCAACTGTCTGGAACATTTAGATCTCGGATTCTTCTGGTCTTAGTAGGCAAGTGTTTGTGTGGCTATATTCATAGACACACTCATATAGAAATGCAACCCCTCAGTTTTTATTCCATAGCATCGAATCTGGTGTTCCTCAACATCTTCTTGTCATACTGGTGGGGCCAACTATTGAACTAGGTGAGTCTTCCAATGCTCTAAAGACTATTGAACTAGATGAGTCTTCCAATGCTCTAAAGAATTTTTGATGCAGTATACCCTGAGTATCATATTGCAAGCATACAATACTGTGTAGATTCCATGCGATTAGTTAGACTTTGACATGCACCACCCAAAACCTGATAAAAATTTTGCATAAATTTGCATACATCATAACTTTTAAAACTACTGTATGTATTGGGTCAACATACACTCATGAAGGACCACTGTCAGATATCACTGGGAAGTGGTCTAAAGCTTCCTGAAGCAGTCTGCCCCTACACCTCTTCATGCTTGCTAAATACCCCCTATTAATGCTGCATTTAACGTTCTGGCTTGGGAAGGCAGAACAGAAAACTGAAATTGGGACTGTTCTGCCAAAATCAGGACACTTAGGAAGTATGCATTTATATAGTCATTGTTGCTATCCTATGGTCCTTGTGTTTTCTTTAAGTTTTAAAAAAAAGATGCCATGTCCAGTCATGCAGAGCATTCAGGGTAAAGATGTCTGGTACACAATTGTGTTCTAAAAGGAAATGCACAAATTCAACAGAGCTTAAAAGTACAATAAATCAAGCCTTATCTACATTGAGATGTTACTACATCCAATTACATACAGTATAACTCTTAATAGTTTTAGCTTTGTAAATGTTTGTGCTGTAGTTCCCTGCTCATTCAAATAATCAACCAAAGAATCTTAAAAATAACATTACTGTGTTTTGGCAAAACGTACATTATGACATGATGCAGAGTTAAATACAATTATCATTTTGCATTTCTTCAGTAAATTCATTATAACTATTTTCCATTATGCAATTTAAAAATACTCCTATACCCATAAAACTATCATATTAACTATAAATTTATTTAAAGGGCAAAGTAAAACACATAAATAGATCATGTTAAAATTTATACAGAAAAAAGCACTATACGTAGTTGAAAGATGTAGCACAGTACATCAAACAACAGTACACATTTTACAGGTTGGGTTTATAATCTGGAACATTTAAGGCAGTTTATGGGCTCTGTTTTATTTTACTTTCATGAGTGAAATCTCTTTGTGTGTTTTCAAATGGGGTAAAGTTACTGTAATATTCTTCCTTTATCACATTTGAAATGCTTTTTATCTTTTTAGACATTTTTTAAATAAATTTACCATTGCAAACCCTTATGCAATTTGCCATGTCGTTACTCCATCGCTAGTTAAAATACTGCTCCTCTGTGAGAGTTTCCTAAATGTCACCTACAGGCTAACACTGACTGATAAAGAGGAACTTATATGCAGATGCCTGGCTTATGGGGTATATGCAATTGCGGTCGAATTGCCGCAAATGTCGAAAAACGGGGCATTTTCGACACAAAAAATGATTCGACAATGCAATACAGTACTTTTCGACAAAAAAACGGCCGTTTCAAATTCGACTTTTTGCAATTCGACAGTAGTCAAATTCGACATGTCTGCAATGGTAAAAATGCGGCTTTTCGACAAAAGTATATTCAATTGAAGAATGTCGATTCGACAACAGTGCTTTTCAACAGTCATTTCGTCAATTTCAGTCCGCCTCATTTTGCTGGCGGGATCTAATAATTTTTTTTAAAAACGTGTTTTTTTGTGTTTTTTTTTATTGCTAATAGCATATCTATTTATATTAGAAGGGATTATATACTTGGTTTGTCTATTAGGAGCCACAATTATTATTTATATATTTTTTAAAAGAATATATATATTTTTTACTGACTAAAATAATATGGAGAGATCAGAGCATGTTTTTCAGTGGGAAGGGGTGGTAAAGGGTTAAAAATCCTGAAAAAAAATGTGTGGGGTCCCACTCCTAAGCATAACCAGCCTTGGGTTCTTTGAGCCGGTCCTGGTTGTAAAAATATGGGGGGGGGGGAAATGACAGGGGATCCCCCGTATTTTCACAACCAGCACCGGGCTCTGCATCCGGTCCTGGTGCCAAAAATATGGGGGACAAAAAACGTAGGGGTCCCCCGTATTTTTAACACCAGCACCGGGCTCCACTAGTCAGAGAGATAATGCCACAGCCAGGGGGACACATTTATATTGGTCCCTGCAGCCGTGGCATTAAATCACTAACTAGTCACCCCTGGCGAGGGTACCCTGGAGGAGTGGGGACCCCTTAAATCAAGGGGTCCCCCCCTCCAGCCACCCAAGGGCCAGGGGTGAAGCCCGAGGCTGTCCCCCCATCCAAGGGCTGCGGATGGGAGGCTGATAGCCAAGTGACAAAAATAAAGAATATTGTTTTTTGTAGCAGAACTACAAGTCCCAGCAAGCCTCCCCCACAAGCTGGTACTTGGAGAACCACAAGTACCAGCATGCGGGTGGAAAACGGGCCCGCTGGTACCTGTAGTTCTACTGCAAAAAAATACCCAAATAAAAACAGTACACGCACACCGTGAAAGTAAAACTTTATTACATACATGCACGCCGACACACACATACTTACCTATGTTGACACGCCGACTCGGTCCCCTTCTCCACGTAGAATCCATGTGGTACCTGAAAATAAAATTATACTCACCAAAATCCTGTGTAGATCTGTCGTCTTCTCCTTGTAATCCATGTACTTGGCAAAATAATAAAACGCAAAACCAGGACCACGCACTGAAAGGGGTCCCATGTTCACACATGGGACCCCTTTCCCCGAATGCCGGGACACCCCGTGACTCCTGTCACAGAGGGTCCCTTCAGCCAATCAGGGAGCGCCACGTCGTGGCCAGGGCCGGTTCGAGGGCCCTCGGCGCCCCGGGCAGGGAATGGGTGTGTGGCTTAATACAGGGGGCGTGGTCAGTCACGCCCCCTGTACAGTAGAAGCGCAGCTTAAATGCTGAGCGGTGCGCGATGACGTCATCGCGCACCGCACAGCAAAAGGTCCTCTCCACAAAGGGAAACTAGACGCGTAGCGTCTAGTTCCCTTCGCGGAGAGGACCTTTGCTGTGCGGTGCGCGATGACGTCATCGCGCACCGCTCAGCAAAGGTCCTCTCCGCGAAGGGAAACTAGACGCTACGCGTCTAGTTCCCTTCACAGGGGACCACAGCCGCAGGAGCCGGGGACACAGCGGGCAGTGGAGGGCACAGCAGTGGCGGATCTTGCCATGGTGCGGTGCCCTCCGGATGGCGCCAGCGCCCTCTGGAAGGCGGCACCCCGGGCAAAAGTCCCGCTTGCCCGTGGCAAGATCCGCTACTGGTCGTGGCACTCTCCTGATTGGCTGTGCGCGTCTGAGCTGTCAGATGGCGCATAGCACTATGCCGCTCTATTATATTCAATGGTGGGAACTTTGCGGTAAGCGGTGAGGTTACTCGCGGTCAACCGCTGACCGCAAAGTTCCCATCATTGAATATAATGGAGCGGCATAGTGCTATGCGCCGTCTGACAGCTCAGACGCGCACAGCCAATCAGGAGAGTGCCACGACGTGGCGTTCCCTGATTGGCTGAAGGGACCCTCTGTGACTGGAGTCACGGGTGTCTCAGCAGTCGGGGAAAGGGGTCCCATGTGTAAACATGGGACCCCTTTCAGTGCGTGGTCCGGGTTTTGCGTTTTATTATTTTGCCAAGTACGTGGATTACAAGGAGAAGACGACAGATCTACACAGGATTTTGGTGAGTATAATTTTATTTTCAGGTACCCCATGGATTCTACGTGGAGAAGGGGATCGAGTCGGCATGTCAACATAGGTAAGTATGTGTGTGTCGGCGTGCATGTATGTAATAAAGTTTTACTTTCACGGTGTGCGTGTACTGTTTTTATTTGGGTATTTTTTTGCAGTAGAACTACAGGTACCAGCGGGCCCGTTTTCCCCTGCATGCTGGTACTTGTGGTTCTCCAAGTACCAGCTTGCGGGGAGGCTTGCTGGGACTTGTAGTTCTGCTACAAAAAACAATATTCTTTATTTTTGTCACTTGGCTATCAGCCTCCCATCCGCAGCCCTTGGATGGGGGGGGGGACAGCCTCGGGCTTCACCCCTGGCCCTTGGGTGGCTGGAGGGGGGACCCCTTAAATCAAGGGGTCCCCCCTCCAGCCACCCAAGGGCCAGGGGTGAAGCCCGAGGCTGCCCCCCCCCCCCATCCAAGGGCTGCGGATGGGAGGCTGATAGCCAAGTGACAAAAATAAAGAATATTGTTTTTTTCACCCCTGGCCTTTGGGTGGCTGGAGGGGGGACCCCTTGATTTAAGGGGTCCCCACTCCTCCAGGGTACCCCGGCCAGGGGTGACTAGTTAGTGATTTAATGCCACGGCCTCAGGGACCGATATAAAAGTGTCCCCTGGCTGTGGCATTATCTCTCTGACTAGTGGAGCCCGGTGCTGGTGTTAAAAATATGGGGGACCCCTACGTTTTTGTCCCCCATATTTTTGGCACCAGGACCGGACGCAGAGCCCGGTGCTGGTTGTGAAAATACGGGGGATCCCCTGTCATTTTTCCCCCTGTATTTTTACCAACAGGACTGGCTCAAAGAGCCCGAGGCGGTTTATGCTTCGGAGGGTGGACCCCACGCATTGTTTTTCAGGATTTTTTACACACTTTTGTGCCATCCATGAAGTCGAATACAGGAGGAACGCTATCGTTAATTGGTCCGTTTTTCGACAGCGGGACTGTCGAATCCGTTTTTTATTGAATATGTCGAATTCCGGTCCCGGCGGGAGGGTGTCTGACTGTCGAATTGTGTTGAATTTAAAAACGGTCGAATTCCAGCCGGAATTCGACCGCAATTACATATACCTATATGTCTGCAAATGCACATAGGGGGTAATTCAGAGTTGATCGCAGCTGCAAATTTGTTAGCAGTTGGGCAAAACCATGTGCACTGCAGGTGTGGCAGATATAACATTTGCATAGAGAGTTAGATTTGGGTGGGTTATTTTGTTTCTGTGCAGGGTAAATACTGCCTGCTTTATTTTTACACTGCAATTTAGATTTCAGTTTGAACACACCCCACCCAAATCTAACTCTCTCTGCACATGTTACATCTGCCCCACCTGCAGTGCACATGATTTTGCCCAACTGCTAACAAATTTGCTGCTGCAATCAACTCTAAATTATGGCCCATACACACGGTGAGATTCGGGCTATGCCCGATTCTCACTATGCGACAGGGGCTAGATCGGCACATAGTCAGTATCTCAAGCACATAATGAGTGTGCTTGCGATACTGACTATGTGCGATTTTGGCTAAATGTCAATTTTGACTATCTCTTCTATAGAGATAGTCAAAATTGACTTGCCTGTACAGTCTATCTAGGCTTGCGATGTCGACCGCGCGGGACCACGCATCTGCATCGAATCGGGATCACAAGGTGACTTTCACCTTGCAATCTGCACTAACTTTTCTTACGATTTTGACTATATAGTAAAAATCGTAACAAAAAATCTCACTGTGTGTACACACCATTAGGCCCATAGTGCTTTAACCGAACGCAAATCTAGTGAAGCAGCTATACTGCTCCACAGTGTTGGGTAAAGTTATTATGTGCCTGAAATGGCTTAGCTTTTCGCCACTTGGTAACTTCACTCAGTCTGCCGTCTTTGTGGATGTTTAACTGGATTGTGGTAAGCGTCACAAAATGAGGAACTGCAGCAGAAAGGAATCATTTCTTTGTAGTTAGCTTTTTGATATATTATGTGAGGCAGGAAGATTTAGTTTATCTTTAATTCACAAATAGATCCCTTAGGGCAAGATGTATGAAAGACCACCAGAAAAAAATGTGATCTTTTTGAAAATGAAAATAAGATAAGCTTATCGGAACTTGATACAATAGGCCGGATCACAGTCCCTAACTGATGTGGAAATCCTCAGAAAACTTGTTATCGAAGGATTTAGTGCAAATCTGCTTTGATACATCCGTTTCAATTCCTATTGTTTTAGAAAGTAGACATAAATATTTTGGTGTTCTCGTTACATGTAAAAGTACAGTATTACATTATTCTTTTCTTCTTTTATAAACTTCATATTGGAGAATAACCATAGGGTTCAGTCATCGGGAGCAACCCTGCATCATTTTACTTATAATATGAGTGCTATGCAGCCTATCATTCATTACAATAAGTGACATTTCCATTAGTTCTTACCTCATCCTGAGATTTGACTAATGTTTGGAAAGTGCGTTCTCCAATCTCTCCATCTATCATTTTATTACGAATCTACAACACACATAAATAAAATTGATGACATAGCAGTTTCTTAAATCATATTTCTATAAATTAAATATCCAATATCCAACTAAGTTCACACGTGCAGTTATACTGTCTGTCACTGTAAACTTTTTCTGCTTCTAATAAGTGAAGAAAGTATGTATATTAGTAATTGCAGGACAGCTGCTTTTTGGAGCAGCTGTCTTGGCACTGCAATGCTCTGGAGCACTGATGTCCACTGCTGCACTTCGCAGAGAGAAACCAAAATTCCACAGGAACACTGTGAATTAGGAAGAACCAGTAAAAAAGATCTGGCACATGCTGGGTTACCCCACCAGCCAATTCCATACTTCCCCTCCCTGCTATGCGTATCAATTCTCCTGTTGCTGTGTCCCATCTCCTTTGGACATGCACTCTGCTCTCTATGCACATTATGGAGATGAGAGGGACAAACCACCCTTGATTATTATATAGCTAGGCCTATTAATAAAATAGTTCTCTACTTTCCGTTCAGTTCACAGTATGCATATATACTGTAAATACTGTATATAGAGGTTATAGAAGAATAACAATTGCACTTGAATGTTCGTATAATTATCAAAGCAGAATTTTTTTTAAAAAGAAATTCACTAAAGTGTGAGCGCATGATGTATTTGTATTTTTCCTGAGCAAAGTCTGTGTGTAAGCAACCTTTAAATGGTAACAGTTAAATTAAGTAAATATGTAATATCCAGCATATTTAACCATCTCCCTTTTTGATGCCCTACCAAATCCCATGGTTACCGCATGGAACTGCTTTTACTCCAAAATTGTATTCATTATATATATATATATATATATATATATATATATCAGGGACGTGCGGTGAGCTAAATGGCTCAGGAGGCACTGGCTAACTCCAGAGTAAGATTTTCATTCAATATATAAGCCAAAGGGTACATGTGGGCATTATACACAGGTGCAGCAGTATAAACTCCTGGAAATTTGGTGAGTTTTGATCAGAGATGTGCTGAAAAGATAAGCAGGTGAGGCAGTGCCATAGACTTTTTACTTCAGAGTTTGGCTATAAAAATTATTAGAATAATTCAAAGAAGATATTTCAAACAAATTATTAGTAATTTTCATATACTTTATTCAATCAAAACTCTTGTTTAAACGTAAGTATGACAGGAAAGGCTCTGCCTCACCTGCCTCACCCCACCGCACGTCACTGATATATATATATATATATATATATATATATATCATCTTGGTCCCTATTTACCAAATACAACAGTATTTCCTACTTCTTCCATACCTGTTCGCATGTTCAGCTAAGTAAACTAAAATCAAGTGCAACAAAAATTAGTTTTACCTCCACTTTATGTTCATTTTCCAGTTCTGCGTCCAAGAAATCCAGCGTTACTGGCTCCTGTGATTTTGGATTCTATAGCAGAGAAAGTAAAGTATAAAATGGTGGCTTGGCCCAACAACTCTACAATTTACTAGCATAAGAACCTAAGCTATTTAGGTAAAATTACTTACCACTTTGGATTTGTTGCGCTATGAAGCAATAACCATTTATGATCAACATGTTACATAACTATACTGAAATAAATATATATAATAAACTAGTAAAGATCTATGATATGTACAGCTCGTTTCATACAAATTAGTACAAACCAATTGTAAATTTCCTGATTTGCTAAGAAAAATGCATCATATAACACAGCTAAGGTATGATGATGTTTTGAAACAGCTATACTAAATAACTCTAAAAGTACACTATCGGAAGATATCAACAACCTACAGTAAGTGTAATCACATTGAGTTTCCAGAAGCACTTGTGCCCTAATATTGGCTGGCTGGCCCACTTCTGAGGTAAGGATATCCACAACATTATGGGTAGGAAGTATCATGCCTTGAAGAGAGATAAAGTGGATTAGTTGCTCAAAGTACTGTAACCAATCAGCTTCTAGCTATCAGTTCAAAAACTGTGCTAGATAAATGACCAAAGCCATTTCTCCACTTTATTTCTCTCCAAAGCTTTATACATCTCCCCCTATAGCTTAAGATAACCGATCTCCCATTTTATCCTTTCTGAATCCTCTTTTACCTTTACCATTTTCATCTTCTGTAGCTTATCACCACCCTTATCTCTCAGCTTGCCTCACCAATCTCCAGAAATGCTCCATACCCATGCTTACTTCCACCTACAACTTTTACTGGTCCACCTCCACACTCAATTACTACAATGTACTCTTATCATATAGTTTTTCACAGGTTTTTCAATTACCAACCCTGTTTCCTATGCTTCTTTTTACTACCACCATCCTCCTCTAATGGAACTTGATTTTCCCTGCTTATCAATAATAATTTCTTGTTTTTGTCCCTCTCCATCTTTATCTTTCACATCTCATTTGCACACCCACAAGATCATTATTAGCAGAAACATCAACCCTTGAAATTCCTCCCTCATACCACTCTACTTATCCTCATATACCAAAAACTAACATTCTTCACTATACCACTGTTCTTTGACTCCCATCATCCTTATAAAACAAGATTCCCCTCTCATATTCCTTAACTATACATGTGACTCTTTTCGCTGGGTAAGTCATCATTCACATCTACTGGTTACCGACTGCATTGGTGACTAGGATACAGTGGGGATCGAAAGTTTAGCACCCCAGGCAAAAATTCATTTTAATGTGCGAAAAGAAGCCATGGAAAGATGGAAAAATCTCCAAAAGGCGTCAAATTACAGATTAGATATTCTTATAACATGTCAAAAAAGTTTGATTTTATTACAATCATTTACACTATCAAAAGAACAGAAAACAAAAAATGGTGTCTGCAAAGGTTTGGGCACCCTGCAGAGTTAATACCTTGTACTGCCCCCTTTGGACAGCTGAGACCTGGCAGTGTCATGGATTGTTCTCAATCATAGTCTGGAAAGACCAGGTGATGTCAATCTCAAAGGTTTTAAAAGCCCAGACTCATCTGACCTTGCTCCAACAATCAGCACCATGGGTTCCTCTAAGCAGTTGTGTAGAACACTGAAACTGAGAATAGTTGACGCTCACAAAGCAGGAGAAGGCTATAAGAAGATAGCAAAGCGTTATCAGATGCCATATCCTCTGTTCGGAATGTAATTAAGAAATGGCAGTCATCAGGAACAGTGGAAGTTAAAGCAAGATCTGGAAGACCAAGAAAAATATCAGACAGAACAGCTCACAGGATTGTGAGAAAAGCAAGTCAAAATCCACGTTTGACTGCACGATCCCTCCAGGAAGATCTGGCAGACACTGGAGTTGTGGTACACTATTCCACTATAAAGAGATACTTGTACAAATATGGTCTTCATGGAAGAGTCATCAGAAGAAAACCTCTTCTACGTCCTCACCACAAAAATCAGCGTTTGCAGTTTGCAAATGAACATATATACAAGCATGATGCATTTTTAAATAAAGTTCTGTGGACCGATGAGGTTAAAATAGAACTTTTTGGCTGGAATGAGCAAAGGTACGTTTGGAGAAGGAAGGGCACAGAATTTAATGAAAAGAACCTCTGTCCAACTGTTAAGCATGGGGGTGGATCAATCATGCTTTGGGGTTGTATTGCAGCCAGTGGCACAGGGAACATTTCACGAGTAGAAGGAAAATGGATTCAATGAGATTCTAGCAAATTTTGGACGCTAACTTGATGCCATCTGTGAAAAAGCTGAAGTTAAAGAGAGGCTGGCTTCTACAAATGGATAATGATCCTAAACACACATCAAAATCCACGGAGGATCACATCAAGAGGCGTAAACTGATGGTTTTGCCATGGCCTTCACAATCTCCTGACCTCAACATAATTGAAAATCTATGGATAGACCTGAAAAGAGCAGTGCGTCACAGACAGCCCAGGTATCTCAAAGAACTGGAAGACTTTTGTAAGGAAGAATGGGCGAAGATACCTCAAACAAGAATTGAAAGACTCTTGGCTGGTTACAAAAAGCGTTTACAAGCTGTGATACTTGCCAAAGGGAGCAGTACAAGGTATTAACTCTGCAGGGTGCCCAAACTTTTGCAGACGCCATTTTTTGTTTTCTGTTCTTTTGAAAGTGTAAATGATGGAAATAAAATCAAACTTTTTTTGACATGTTATAAGAATGTCTAATCTGTAATTTGATGCCTTTTGGAGATTTTTCCATCTTTCCTTGGCTTCTTTTTGCACATTAAAATGAATTTTTGCCTGGGGTGCCCACACTTTCAATCCTCACTGTATCATTATATTGTACAGTAGCTTCTACAGTATGTTATTCTATATATTACCCACTATATAACTAGTGTATTTAGGGGGACATGTACTAAGCAGTGATAAAAGTGGAGAAGTGAGCCAGTGGAGATATCAGCTGCTCTGTATATGTTTATAGTATGCAAATTATAAATGTTACATCAATGCTGAATAGTTGCCATGGGCAACTTCTCTACTGGCTCACTTCTCCACTTTTATCACTGCTTAGTACATGTCCCCCTTAAAGAGGTAAAATGTTGCTAATACTTTGCTGGTTGGCTTTATTTAGCTTGCAGTATGTGTATTGACTGCTTGTGCTATGTATAGTCTAATTCCTACCATATATACATTTAGAAATAATGCATATGTTAACTTGTTTTGTTTACAAATTAAGAAAATAATTACTATTTTAAGATTTCGGATTCTCTTCTGTTTTCATAAATGAAAATAGGTGCACATATACACAAATTAATATATACAGTATAATGTCAAAATAATAAAAATGAAAAGAAAAGGCAGATTCTTACATGCAATGGATAAAGAAAAGTAGGACCAGACCCAAGCAGCATGCATGATGAAATTGGCAGAGCACAACAGATATTTTCCAATCCAACCAAAAAAAGGACAGAAATAAGAAAATGAAACAATGAGAGTTAAATAAACCACTATTTTAAGTGTTTTTGAAAATAAGAAATAGCAAATTCCTCTGATATCTGTGATCACTATTTAGTGAAAAATAGTTTTGAGAGGAAAAGTAAGACTAATTATCAAGATATAAATGAACACTAAATAGCAAATAAAACATAAAAAAAGATTACATGCAAGTAATAATTATTTAACCTGACAGTTCAATTAACATAGGAGAATCCTTATATTAGATGAGTATTTTATATATACGTTATAAAGAATTCAAAATTATGTGTACTCATTACATTTATCGATGTAGCCTTCCCTAGATATTTTTAGAAGGTAATTAGCTAGCGCCATCTGTCACACCACCAGACAACAGTATATCATTTAATAATGTTTACACCATAAAAAAATAGCAGTAAACACAATCTAGTGAAGCATCAACATATTGAGCTGTCTTGGTCATATATATTATTTAAAACATCTCTTAACAAAAACCTGTCACCTTCAAATATTATCGTGTGTACTTGTAAGCCTTGGATTTGAATAAATGTGCAGTTCTACTGTACATTAACCAGGAGTATGCACTTCTACTACAGTACATACTTTAACACATTGTGGCGCAAACAAGTTATAGAAACAAATACAGAAAAACAAATATAGACAAATATAATCAGCCAACCAAATATCATCATACACAATCAAAACTGGGATACAGGAAGCAAGTTAGGCATTCTTATACTTTACCTCTGTGACAAAAGAGATTTTGTTTGATCATAAATATAACATATATTGCTGACTTACAGCCAACGAAGCAGAATTTAATATAAAGCCGGGAAAAAAATGTGCAAACTTATAATTGTTGGTCACACATAAAAATCATGTGGTTATACTCAAAGAGTTCTGACTATGCCTGGGGTGGGTTAAACCACAAGGACAGGGGCAGGATTGTGTTGCATCACATGTTTATGCTCGGCCAGTCGGCTTTAGTGTGGTGGGGTCAGAGTATACAGTAGGTGATTTAAGGTTTGAGGTCCCATGTCTTAAGCTTATTTGTGAAGAATCTTTCCTCTTTCCCTTTAAGTTTGTCTGATTGTGGTTATTTACAGTACTTGTTGCAGAAAAGAATCATCAGCCAGGGTGTCATTAATATGTTTTATGGGGCACACTCCCCTTGACCAAAGTCTGAACCACCCTATCATGGACATCACAACACCTTACCAGGTTATTTGTTGTGTTGCAAAGTGTAGTTGGATGCCCTTTAGTTTTGTGTTGCACGCACCCATAGGACATGCATGTGTCTTTGAGTTTGTTCATTGTTGGTCTGCACTGATTATTGGCTTTACTTCTTGCCACCATACAGCTTTAAGTTGTTTTCAACAAATAGACAGGAAAGCTGATAGAGGGGTCGGGTGAGTACTGATTACCCGTGCTCAGGCTCATCTGGGGAGCCTGAATGGGGTTAGGTCAGTCATGGATGATGTGGAATGACCCCCTACTAGGTGTATGCCCCTGCAATATAGCACTTTTCTCATAATAGGAGTCAAAATGCTTTACATTTGAATTTACAGGACAAAATAAAAAACAAGCTTAACAATGGACATTAGTGAAATGCTTGAGTAGTAAGTCTTGAGTCTATCTTTGAAGGATTCCACAGTGGAGGTTTCTCGAACTATGTGGAGTACTGAGTTCCATAGAGTCAGAACCACAATACTGAAAGCTTGATCCCAGATGAATTATGGTAGATTCTAGGTACTGCTAATAGTTTTTCATCTACAGTTCGCAGTAATTGAGTGGGACAGTAAGGAATCAGAAGCTGCTTCAAGTACCTTGAGCCTTGGCCATGAAGGGCTTTGAAAGTAAGTAAGCCAATCTTAAAAATGATTTGCCATTTTACAGACAGCCAGTGAAAGGAGTAGAGAATGGGTGTTATGTGGCTGAAACAGGGATGGTTGGTTAATAGCCTGGCAGCTGCATTATGTACCTTCTGCAAGTAGTGAAAATCTTTTGATGGAAGCCCAAGGTAGAAGGCATTGCAATAGTCTAAGAGTGATGATACAAATACATGTATGACTTTAGGCAGATATTCTGAGAGAATTAAGTGCTTAATTCTGGCTATGTTCCTCAGATGAAAGAATGAGGATTTGATTTGGCTGATACCTGATGTTTAAGTGTCAAGCCACCATGCAGGAGAATACCAATATTCCGCACATTTTCAGTGTTTTGTAGTTTTGATGCCCCGAGCGTACGGTAAGCTCTGTTGGTTGGCTATGCTGCAGTCTTGTCCTGTGGGTTACAATACTTACCTTGCAGGTGTCGGGATTTTGACCACCAGCATTCCAAGCACTGGGATCTCGATACCATTCCTTATATACTTTATGCATTTTTGTTTGATACTAGCTTGCAGTTTCATTGTCTTGTTGGTGCCAACTTGCTAGCAGCAACATCCTTGTACTTGATAAGAAATACATTTTAAATAAAGACTTGATGGGCGGTATTCAATTCTTTCCGCCCCCTTCCACACTCATTCTGTTTCTGTGGTATCAGCATTTCAGCTCACTACCCCTGGGGTAGCGAGGTGCTCAACCCTTTACGCAGCCAAACCTAATTACTATGAGTGCGTTATGTGTGATAACGGGGATAACTTTAGAAAGGAGACTGGGCATGATATATCATTTGAATACCACCCGATAAGTCCTTTTGTACAAGAATGTGTGCAAATAATTGTTATTGAGTATACAGCACTTATTTCATCATCTCATCACCACAAGTCCACAACATATATTCATTTTCTACTAATTTTGTAATTTTATGCAATTATGAAGTCCTGGTTCCCATTAATATTATTATATAAATACAGTCATATTTTGTATTATGTTTTAAACATTCTTAAACACCTTATGTTTAGTAACTTTGTTTCATTGCATAGCAAGCATGCCTGGATTTAATTGTCAGAAATAGTGGTTCCTGGACACATAACTTTTGTTTTTAATAATATTGTATTACTATTCTGTAATCTATGTTATGAATATACAGATTCACTATTAATCAAAATAATTAAGTGCTGTAAATGTTGACATGGTTAGACTTGACATGCTAAGCATGTCAACTTTATGACAATGTTGACATTCTCACATTGTCAAAATATACTGAACCAGAACAATTATGTATATTAGTATAAATTCTACATAAATACAGCATGTTGATTATATTTTCCCCAGTCTAAGTAGTTCATATAACTAAAATGTAGAATAATTTACTAAAAATGCTGTTCCTTGCATAATGTGTATAATTAAGTTTTGCAGTTTTAAGTGGAGTCACATCCATACCTTTGGTTGAAGATTCGGATGGAGCAACACATATCCATTAGGATCAAGGGCAAAATAATATCCATTAGGACATAGCTGGAGGAAAACATACAGAATAATTACGAACCTGAAACACATTCAACAAAGAAATATTTGTGTACCCTGAAATTTTTTTAATATGATTTACTACATCTTATATCAGGCAGTTTGCTTACAGTGGCCAATAAAAAAAAAAAAAAAAAAACTGAATAGTGTAAATGTCACCTACAGTGCACATACAAAAAGCAGCCAATGATCCAATGATGTACTTAGTTCTTGCTAATTTCTTAGACTGTGTTTTCATGAATACATCCCTGGTGCAAAGCAGACAGGTACACTAAAACCTAGTGTCGGACTGTGCCATGAAGGGCCCACCAGAGGAATGGAGCGGTAGGGCCCCATGTTTAGGGATGTGGCCAGCATCCAGAGGGGGTATGGCCACCCACCACATTGGTTTACCTAACCATTAGAGAGTGCATGGGCCTTGATAAATATATCTAGTTAATACTGCTAGTGCACGCATTATAATGTACCAGATTAATAACAGCAATACACTGTAGAACGTACACAATAGTCATGTGCAGTATAAGGTAACATATATATAATGTATAATTCAAGTGCACAGTCTGGAACCAGATCCCTATAGGTAAGCCCCCAGGCATTGGGCCCCACCGGGAGTTTCCCCTGTGCCCCAGTCTAACCCTTCTAAAAGCTGAGTAATCAAATGAGCCAATATTTCATCTAGCAACACAACTTCCTCTAAACAGATACAGGTGAGTTTGGCTATTGTTTAAAAATAGATGAGAATCGTATAATGAGATAAATAATATATGTTTAGAAAAAAAAGTGTGTAAGATAAGTGACATCACTTTTAAATGAACAAATAAAAAACATTTACAGATATAGCCACACTCATCGTTGCCGTGATGCGTATGCATCATGGCAGCAATGGCGTGGCAAGTGTGGCCGCTGTGTATGTGCATGTGTGTACACACAATGCAATCCTATGGAGCGAACGCCTGCTGCAATCACTCTACCACTAGCATGGCTACATCTGTAAATGTAATTATTCAGACATACTGTATATCCACAAAGGAAAAAAAAGGGCAACACAGAATTTTTATACAGTATTCTCCTCCTTCAGCTTCTTAAAACTATAAATGAGACCTTGGGGACACTGAGGGAGCAATTCAATTGTTGCTCTGATTGCGCACCCATTACTGCTGACACACCCAAAAGCACCAGGTTTAGCAGAAAAAAGCGGCTAAATCTGACCAAAGTCCTTGCAATGCCGCCAAAAAGTGATGTTTGGGACACTTTTTGCACATTTCTGCTCACCACCTCGAGAGGCTGCAAGCAGAAATATCGGTGTTGGCAGCACATACAGCAGAACACTTGAATTGCTGCTGACAGGCACCATCTAGTGGTGGGTGCCCAAACAACAACTGAACTGCCCCCTATAGGTTTTAAAACACACACTTTTCAAATCAAGCAGAATATAAGAATCACTTACTGTAAAGCGAGGAGTGAGCCTTTTAATATCTTTTAACGAAACATCTACACCCATCACACCAAGTATCAATTGGTTCTAAGAAAAGAAAAAAAAACAAATGACTAAAATTAGAGTGTATCATTACAACTGATCATCATCAGAAAACCGATCAGCATCAGAAAAAAAGAACATTAAATGCATCTGCAAAGCTAATTTTCCTCACTAGACATTCTTCGTCTGCGGATCCACTCTGTCATCCCTCCATTGGTTACCCATATTCTGCCGTATTAAATATAATATACTGATAGTCACACATGCGGCCATTAACCAAACTACACCAACATACATTTCTTTGCTTATCTCAAAATATCTCCCAACCCGACCTCTTCACAAGATCTATGTTTCTCATCCACTCGTTATTCACTCTCATTCATGATTGAAGGATTTTCTTCGGGCTGCACCACTCTGCGGAATGGGTTCGGTATATAATATCGCCGGCCGGGATGCCGAATGTCACTATACCAACATCAGCATCCCGAGTGGTGGAATGCTGGCAGGGTGGCAAGCACAACGAAGCCACATGCAGGATCGCTGTGCTCGCACGACACCCATAGAAGTTCTATTCTCCCTCTATGGGTATTGTGGAGGGGGAATCACCTACCTCGCCGGTATACCTGTGGCGGTATGGTACCCCCTTCAGGATCCCGGTATCTGCATTGTGACTGTGACTTCAGAAAAGCTTATCAAATTCCGGAACCGCCATCATAGCCTTTATAAACATTCCTATCCAATTACATCCCCACTGTAGAATCTACACATGTCCTCACATATTTTCTCTTTCTTTACTTTGCAATCCTCCTGACCCCAGGCCAAAATTGCTTTGTGATAATATCAAACAGCCCATCAAGTTGCAATTTGGTGGACCACTGTGCAATAGATAACACCTATCCCTGTGTATCCATGCCTATTTCCCTATAGATTGTAAGCTTGCGAGCAGGGCCTTCCTACCTCTATTGCTGTCTGTTATTACCCAGTTTTGTTTTATCACTGTTGTTTCCAAATGGAATTTGCTGCTCTATATAAGAAACTGTTAAGAAAAAAAATTAATAAATGTTTCTGGAAATGGTCTGGGAATCAGAATTATGGTGATATACAGTATTTTTTAATCTTAAAAGGTTGTATGCCTAAGGTGCATCATGACTAATAATGATGACAATGTAATTAGCTGTGCATGGCGTATATTAATATACCTTCTACATAAATACAGCTTATTGATTGTATTTCCCCCAGACTTCAATTAAACATTACAGTTTTCTTTTAGTCCCATGGAACCAATAAAGAATATGTAGTGTGTGTGGCCAAGTTTATATTACATGGACTTTTGTCAGGAAGCCCAGAGTGATTTTCCCTTCGGAGAATAGAAAGTCTAATAAAACAAATGCTTTAATAATGATTCTAAGATTTATACTGTGGGCAGTTTAAAAGCCCCATCAATAACCACAGGATATCAACAAGTAGATTTCACATGCTAGAACTCAGTTTACCGTACTCGAAAATAATGTGCCATGAAAACAATTCTTGAGCTTAGCTGTCATTCAGATACTGTGGGCTAGATAAATCATCACTTGGAGAGTGATAAAGTGGAAAGTGATAAACTACCAGCCAACCAGCTCCTAACTGTCATTTTTCAAACACAGCCTGTAACATGGCAGTTAGGAGTGGATTACCTGGTGCTTTTTCTCTCTCCATTTTATCACTCCCCATGCAATGATGCATCTAGCCCACAATCTACTGTATGTCAATATGAACCAGTTTATTTGATTACCAGACAGACAGTAAGGGTAGAGATCCAGGACAGAGGGCTAAAAACAGATGAGCAGCACCTTCTAAATCATATTAGAATAATAATTACACCAACATCTCCCATTGCATAATACAGAGTAAGGGGCAGAGGTTAAAGTGAGCCGGAACGGGGCGGAACTGTGTTCCGCCAGTTCCATTTGGAGATGGAACTCAGTTCCGCCTCCTCTGGATCACTTAACCTAGGGAAATGTCGGGCGTCCGCTGAGACTGTGTTAGCAGTGGGCGCCGGCTCTTTCCCCCTAAGCGCTGCCGGAAGCCGGAGCTTACTCTTGAGCCCCGGCTTCTAGCTCAGGTAGTGTGTGAGGCTGTGTGTCATGACGTCTCTCCCATAGCTGCGAGAAGCGGGCGCCAGACGGAAGCTGCAGTCCGGAAGCAGGAGCGGGGCAGGGGAGTATTGTGGTGTTTTTTTCTTTATCTTTTGTGTGTGTAAGCAGCGCTACTAGAGGGGGGAACTGGGGGCATATCTACTGGATGGCAAACAAACTGGGGGCACACCAACTGGGGGCATAACTACTAGGGGCAAACCTACTGGGGGCATATCTACAGTGGGCATAACTACAGGGGGCACATCTACTGGGACATAACTATGGGGGCATTACTACTGGGGGCACACCAACTGGGGGCATAACTACTGGGGGTATTACTACTGGGGGCACAACTACTGGGGGCATAACTACGGGGGGCACATCTACTGGGGACATAACTACAGGGGCATTACTACTGGGGGCACACCAACTGGGGCATAACTATGGGGGGCACACCAACTGGGGGCATAACTACTGGGGGAAAACCTAATGGGGGCATATAGACAGTTGGGCATAACTACAGGGAGTGCATCTACTGGGGACATAACTACGGGGGCATTACTACTGGGGACATAACTACTGGGGGCATATCTACAGCAGGCATAACCACAGGGGGCACATCTACTGGGGACATAACTATGGGGGCACACCAACTGGGGGCATATCTACCTCAGGCATAACTACAGGGGGCACATCTACTGGGGACATAACTATGTGGGCATTACTACTGGGGGCACACCAACTGGGGGCATAACTACTTGGGGCACACCAACTGGGGGCATATCTACAGCAGGTATAACTACAGGGGGCACATCTATGGGTGCATTACTACTGGGGGCATAACTAATGGGGGCACACCAACTGGGGGCATATCTACAGCGGGCATAACTAAAGGGAGAACATCTACTGGGGATATAACTACGGGGGCATTCCTACTGGAGGCACACCAACTGGGGGCATATCTACAGTGGGCATAATTACAGGGGGCATATCTACAGCAGCCATAACTACAGGGGGCATAACTACGGGGGCATTACTACTGGGGGCATTACTACTGGGGGCAATACTAATGAGAACATTGCATAGGGGCATTTTATAAGGGGCATCACTCCTGGGGACATAAGGGGCACTACTACTAAGGACACTGAATAAGGGGCACCAATACTATGGGCTCTACATAAGGGGCACTACTACTGTGGGCACTACCACTACAGTGTGTATTGCATAAGGGGTACTACTGTCATGGGCATTATGTGTATTAGGGGTGCTACTACTGTGGGCTTTGTATATAAGGGGCACTAATGTGTGTCATAACATGAATAAGGGACACTACTATGTGGTGTAATGTGAATAAGATTGTGTTACTGTGCGGCGTAATTTGAATTCGGGAAACTATTGGGTGACTACGCCCCCTTTTGAGGCCACGGCCCCTTTTGCGGTGGGGGGTGAGTTCCCCCACCTCTCTAGGACCACTTTAAGCTCTGGTAAGGGGGACATGTGCTAAGCAGTGATAAAAGTGGAGAAGTAAGCCATTGGAGAAGTAGCCCATGGCAACCAATCAGCTGCTATGTATACTTTTATAGTATGCAAATTTTAAATGTTACATCAATACTGATTGGTTGCCATGGGCAACTTCTCCACTGGCTCACTTCTCCACTTGTATCACTGCTTAATACATGTCCCTTTATATATAAAGAGCATCATATCAATGACATGACTTTAGCATTTGAACAATGAATATAGCGGGTCATTCCGAGTTGATCGCTCGCTAACAGTTTTTAGCAGCCATGCAAACGCATTGTCGCCGCCCACCGAAGAGTGTATTTTCGCTTTGCAGAAGTGTGAACGCCTGTGCAGCAGAGCGCCTGCAAAAATATTTTGTGCAGAACAAGACCAGCCCTGGACTTACTCTTCGTGTGCGTTGATTCTAAAGTTGGTGGGATGGCTTTTGACGTCACACACCTGCCCAGCGTTCGCCCAGCCACGCCTGCATTTTTCCAAACACTCCCAGAAAACGGTCAGTTGACACCAAGAAACACCCCCTTCCTGTCAATCTTCTTGCATTGTGCCGTGCGACTGAAAGCTTCGCTAGAACCTGTGCAAAACCACAAAGGACTCTGTACCCGTACATCATGCGTGCGCATTGCGGTGCATACGCAAACGCAGAAATGCCGATTTTTAGCCCGATCGCTGCGCTGTGAAAAACGGCAGCTAGCGTTCAACTCGGAATGACCCCCATAGTGTAAATATAGTATGAATTAAGAAAAAGGATAGAAACAGAAATGGGCAGCACATGTAAATTGACATCATATTATAAAGTAAATGTAATAAGTTTTAATATAATGTACAGTAGCAAGTAATTGGATCATGTTATTTTGAGATCAGGTTGTAGGCCTGTCCAAAGAGATAAGTTGTAAGCAGGTATTTAAAAGCTTACATAATGGTACAAGAAAGAAAGAACAGATGAAGCATGTGATAAATCCTTGAGGCATTATTGAGAAGGAGACCATCACAAGGAAACACAGAGGACTAATATATAGAGAATGGAGATTCTATGTGAGAGAGTAGCTATGGATTATGAAAGAGTAATGAGGTGCAAGGTTGCAGAGAGCTTTATAGGTTAAAACTATAAATGGAAAGTACTGTATGCTGTGTTTGATGGACAGCCAATGCAGAGACAGATGGAAAGGAACAGTAATTGGGGCCGGAATGACAGTGGATGGGAAGGTGTATGAGTCGAGTTGCAGAATTCACATTATACTGGAGTGTAGCCAGTCTTCTCAGTGTTAGACCACAGGGGGGATGTGGGGGAGCTGGGGGTTGCTGCTGCAGTAGTTTAGTTGTGTTATGATTAGAAATGGCAGATGTGAGAGGTCTTTATGCTTAAGATACTTTTGCTGGTAATTAGAGTATGAATGTAAGAATCAAATAAACATACAGTACTGTATATGTTTTTCTGCTTAGTATTTGAAAGTTAATCAACAGATTACATTAATAAATAGAAAAGTGGTATTTCCCAATATCCAGTTCATATACAGTATCATTATAGCAAATTTCAGCATCTCACTTTACAGTGGAGCATATGCATCAACGCTTGGAGAGAGATAAAGTGGAGAGAGATCAAGGAGTCTATGTACTAAGACTTGGAGAGAGTTAAAGTGGACAGAGATAAAGTACCAACCACTGGGTTCCTAACTGTCACTTTACATGCTTTGAACATCAACACTAAAAATGCCGCCAAACCTCAAAAAAATGCAGTTTTAAGAGGTTTGACCGCTTACCACATATGATTCAAGCTCCAGAATGCTTGGATGTGGTGTGTAAGGCCATCTTTATGTGGCATTACCCTATAGAAGCCTATGAGCTTCTATCACACTGCCCCCCAGCACCCCCGTGGCGCTGGCGTCACTCGATGCAGGTGCAGACTAACTCCTGTGTCCTAAACCCAGCAATCACTCCCTTCTTATGAATTTTATAGGCAAGTTTATGGGGAGAAGCATCAAAGCGATAGCCTGTCCGAAGAAGCTGAGTGGTCATCGGAGTATCATATGGGACCATTACAGTCATAGAAACATAGAAACATAGAATTTGACGGCAGATAAGAACCACTTGGCCCATCTAGTCTGCCCCTTTTTTATTTTATCCTTTAGGCAATCTCAACCCTTTTTTAACCTTGATTCTTTGTAAGGCTATTCATATGCCTGTCCCAAGCATGTTTAAATTGCCCTACAGTCTTAGCCTCTACCACCTCTGATGGGAGGCTATTCCACTTATCCACTACCCTTTCTGTGAAGTAATTTTTCCTTAAATTTCCCCTGAACCTCCCCCCCTCCAGCCTCAATGTATGCCCTCGAGTTCTAATACTTCTTTTCCTTTGAAGAATGTTTCCCTCCTGAACTTTGTTAAGACCCTTTATATGATAGCAAAAGAATGCTGCACCACTTGTGATATTACAATTCCCAAATAGTTCAATGAACACTCCCAGTTATTTGGGCGTCACCTGTCCCCTAAAGAAACGGCAATGGTAGGTTGCCGCAAAAGAGAGATAGGGATACCAGATAGGGGTTCTAAGCGACCTAAGGTGTTTCTATATGACCAAATAAATTATGTCAATATATTAAATATATATATAAAAATAGTTTATAAAAAAGTTAGTTTATAAAAAAAAATATATTTTTTATTCTTGTTTCACAACACTATAGAGTATAATAAAAAATACAAAATACAGTACCAATAAGTATAATACAATAAAAATTCAGTTTCTCTAGGAGATGACTGTTTTAAAAAAGGGCAATTTGATATGAGAAAGCAATCTCAAATAAAGTGCAAATAGTCTGTGCAAAATAAGAGAATAGTTTTTTTAAAAAGTCTTAACTGATGTAGCAGGAGGTCTCTGGGTAAAGGCTCAACGCGTTTCGTCTCTTGGACTTCTTCATGGGGTAAGTGACAAGATATCTCAGGGCTCCTATATATACCCCCTTAATTGGGATTTAAGTGATGACATCATTTCCTGTCTATGCTAATTGATAGACCTAATCTTGCTGGAGCAGGAGTATAATTATTCTTATTAGCCACAATTGTTACATGTGGCACACAGTAAGCAGTACAATTTGATTCTTAATAGAGTTTGAATATCTAAACGAGAGAGCACGGAGAAGTGCGGTACTTCCGCCACACTTCCGGTATCTCCAACAGTTCAAATGCGCATGTGCGCCGTCTTTTCAGGGTTCCCCGCTTCCGGTTTCACCTCTGTACCGCCGTGGTGACGTCCTCGTGAGCCGTGGCCGTCTTCCTCTGGTTGGTCAATTGCGGCACGCGGTCCCTCTCCACCGGAACTGGTGTGCTGTGGAACGCACCGGTGGAACGCATCCCATGTCCGGAGTCACGGCTTCCCCTGTTGCTGTGGTAACGTTCACTCATAGTGATGTTCTTTTGCCCGGAACTGGTGTATTGTGGAACGCACCAGTGGAACGCATCACATGTCCCGGAGTCACGGCTTCCTCTGTTGTCATGGTGACGTTCTCTCATGGAGATGTTTCTTTGCCCGGACGTAATCGCCAGAATTGTATAAATAAACAAAAACATGTTTAAGAATGTGTTTAAGATGTGTATATATTATCACGTTTTTTAGGAAAGGTGTTGGTTCTTAAAATCATATATCTGGACACATATATACCATATATATTATATATTACAAGTAGACAAATGTGAAGATAAATAGTATAAGTTATATGTGCACTTCTATGTATACATATATGTATATATAATCATATTTAGGTGGTGGAAGAGGGGGGATAGACGCTCTTAGATGATTCTTATTTTTTACCTATAAAACTCAGTGCTGTATTGACCATTAATTGAACGTGCAAGTGAGTTAGGAAATGGTGATATATTTCCTAAAGTGCTACTACCTTAATATTAAAATTATTATATATATATTTAAGAAATATATATATTTAAATATCCATTATTCATCCTGCACTCCCCATCATTTCACATGTTTGTTAATTATGCACTGTAGCACTAATAAAATCACTAATAAAAATAATATCTTGTGGGCAGTCTTTGTTGCATACGAAAGTAATACAGTCAAACCACACTGGAAAGGCCCAATCTCATCCGAACTTGGAAGCGAAGCAGTGTTGGGCCTAATTAGTACCAGAAGGGGCGACCCACTGGGAATATTGGGTACTGTACTGAAAGTAAAGGCAACTTTTAGATTGTCCAATTGAGACAGATATCCACAGATCACATGATCACTCGTCAAAGGTATAAGCCTTTGAAATATAATAGTTTTTATTATTTTTATAATTTATACTCTAAATATATATACGTATGGTCACAATATGGTCAAACTCAAATAATGCATGCACTTTAAGACCTATTCAACTCTTTTAATAATTTCTTAAATATATATATAATAATTTTAATATTAAGGTAGTAGCACTTTAGGAAATATATCACCATTTCCTAACTCACTTGCACGTTCAATTAATGGTCAATACAGCACTGAGTTTTATAGGTAAAAAATAAGAATCATCTAAGAGCGTCTATCCCCCCTCTTCCACCACCTAAATATGATTATATATACATATATGTATACATAGAAGTGCACATATAACTTATACTATTTATCTTCACATTTGTCTACTTGTAATATATAATATATATGGTATATATGTGTCCAGATATATGATTTTAAGAACCAACACCTTTCCTAAAAAACGTGATAATATATACACATCTTAAACACATTCTTAAACATGTTTTTGTTTATTTATACAATTCTGGCGATTACGTCCGGGCAAAGAAACATCTCCATGAGAGAACGTCACCATGACAACAGAGGAAGCCGTGACTCCGGGACATGTGATGCGTTCCACTGGTGCGTTCCACAATACACCAGTTCCGGGCAAAAGAACATCACTATGAGTGAACGTTACCACAGCAACAGGGGAAGCCGTGACTCCGGACATGGGATGCGTTCCACCGGTGCGTTCCACAGCACACCAGTTCCGGTGGAGAGGGACCGCGTGCCGCAATTGACCAACCAGAGGAAGACGGCCACGGCTCGCGAGGACGTCACCACGGCGGTACAGAGGTGAAACCGGAAGCGGGGAACCCTGAAAAGACGGCGCACATGCGCATTTGAACTGTTGGAGATACCGGAAGTGTGGCGGAAGTACCGCACTTCTCCGTGCTCTCTCGTTGAGATATTCAAATTCTATTAAGAATCAAATTGTACTGCTTACTGTGTGCCACATGTAACAATTGTGGCTAATAAGAATAATTATACTCCTGCTCCAGCAAGATTAGGTCTATCAATTAGCATAGACAGGAAATGATGTCATCACTTAAATCCCAATTAAGGGGGTATATATAGGAGCCCTGAGATATCTTGTCACTTACCCCATGAAGAAGTCCAAGAGACGAAACGCGTTGGGCCTTTACCCAGAGACCTCCTGCTACATCAGTTAAGACTTTTTAAAAAAACTATTCTCTTATTTTGCACAGACTATTTGCACTTTATATGAGATTGCTTTCTCATATCAAATTGCCCTTTTTTAAAACAGTCATCTCCTAGAGAAACTGAATTTTTATTGTATTATACTTATTGGTACTGTATTTTGTATTTTTTATTATACTCTATTGTGTTGTGAAACAAGAATAAAAAATATATTTTTTTTTATAAACTAACTTTTTTATAAACTATTTTTATATATATATTTAATATATTGACATAATTTATTTGGTCATATAGAAACACCTTAGGTCGCTTAGAACCCCTATCTGGTATCCCTAAGACCCTTTATATATTTGAAAGTTTCTATCATGTCTCCCCTTTCCCTTCTCTCCTCCAAACTATACATGTTAAGATCTTTTATCCTTTCCGGGTAAGTTTTGTGATGTAGGCCATGCACCATTTTAGTTGCCCTTCTTTGTACACTCTCTAATGTATTTATATCCTTCTGGAGATAGGGTCTGCAGAACTGGACACAGTATTCCAGATGGGGCCGTACCAATGACCTATACAGTGGCATTATCACTTCTTTTTTCCTGCTACTGATTCCTCTCCCTATGCAACCAAGCATCTGACTTGCCTTTCTCATTGCTTTGTTGCATTGCTTTCCTGCCTTCAAGTCACTTGAAATAGTGACTCCTAAATCTCTTTCCTCCTCAGTAGTTTCCATTATAGTACCCTTGATACTATACTTAGCCTTTGGGTTTTTGAGACCCAAGTGCATGATTTTGCATTTTTTAGCATTAAACTGTAGTTGCCACGTTCTTGACCATTTCTCAAGCCTACCTAGGTCATTAATCATTTGTTTGACCCCTCCCGGTGTGTCTACCCTGTTGCATATCTTTGTATCATCTGCAAAAAGGCATATCTTCCCTTCAATACCATCTGCAATGTCACCAACAAAGATATTAAAGAGAACTGGACCAAGTACAGATCCCTGGGGTACTCCACTGGTAACATTTCCCTCCATAGATTGCACTCCATTAACTACGACTGTCTGTTTCCTATCCTGCAACCAGGTTCTTATCCATTTTACTGATTTATAATCCACCCCCAGGCTTTCAAGTTTATTTAGCAGTTTGCGATGTGGGACAGTGTCAAATGCCTTACTAAAGTCTAGATATGCTACATCTACAGCTCCCCCTTGATCTATTATTTTCATCACAGAGTCAAAAAAGTCAATAAGATTTGTTTGGCATGATCTCCCACCAGTAAATCCATGCTGTTTTGGATCCTGTAAGTTGTTTGATTTAAGATATTCCACTACTCTTTCTTTTAATAGTTTTTCCATTACTTTCCCTACTACTGATGTAAGGCTTACTGGTCTGTAGTTACTTGCTTCTTCCTTGCTTCCACTTTTGTGCAGTGGAACTACATTTGCTCTTTTCCAGTCCTCTGGAACAGCACCTGTATTTAGTGACTGGTTAAATAATTCTGTTAAAGGTGTAACCAGCACATCTTTTAGCTCTTTGAGTATCCTTGGGTGTATCCCATCTGGTCCCATTGATTTATCTACTTTTAGTTTTGAAAGTTCTGTTAGGACCTTCTCCTCTGTAAACGTATTTTCATCTACCTTATTTTTATGAATGTCCTTGCAATTTAACTGTGGCCCCATCCCTTCTTCTGTAGTAAATACTGAGCTAATTAAAATTATTATAATTAAATACTAATTATTTAGGTGATCTGCTATTGCCTTGTCTCCCTCCACCAAATGCCCACTCTCTGTCTTAAGTCTTATTATTCCTCCATTTGATTTTGTCCTTTCACTTATATACTTAAAAAAAGTTTTGCCCCCTTTATCTACTGACTGGGCCATTTTCTCCTCTGCTTCTGCCTTTGCACGTCTGATCATTTTCTTAGCATCCTTCCGTCTGTCCAGATACACCTCTTTGTCGATATTATTTTGAGTCTGTTTGTATTTCCTAAAAGCCATCTTTTTTGCTTTCACACTAGTTGATACTACTTTTGTGAACCACACTGGCTTCCTTTTCCTGGTGCTTTTCCTAACCATTTTGATACAAAGGTCTGTTGCACTTAGTAATGCACTTTTCATTTTTTTCCACCTCTCCTGCACTCCTTCCAAGTTCCTCCAGTCTGCCAATGAATCACTTAAACATCTCCCCATTTTTGCAAAGTCTGCATTTCTAAAATCCAACACCTTTGTTTTTGTGTGAGAGGAGTTGGATCCTGTCTTTATACTAAACCATAATGCTTGATGATCACTGGATCCCAGGTGCTCACCCACATATATATCAGATATCCTATCACCATTTGTAAGAATTAGATCTAATATTGAGTCTTTGCGAGTGGGCTCCCTCACCAATTCACCAAGATTCTGGAAAACACTTCATAAGTGGCAAATACAATGTTGTTTTGTTAATGGATTTGGCTCCAGACAAAACAACACATTGGGTAAAAATCTTAAGATTGATCATTTGTGATGGCAGAACAACAGAATACTTTATAATACTATAATATGTAGAATAATAGTACTGTACCTTGCATTGGTAAGGTGAATATATTGGCTCTGCTCACAAAATGGCTGCCTTCACAGCATCCTGGAACTGCTAGTGCACATGACATGCAAAGCTGTTCTTGGTGTCAGATTTACAGTACTAGCCTTTATGTATGCCTGCATCTTAGGAGCATTAGCAGAATGTATGTTTAATACTCTATGATATGACACATCTAAGTGTGTGGCAATACAAAGTGCTCTTACTGTCCTTTAAAGTTGCTCACATATCATCTTGTCAGCGGCTTCACTATACTGAATGAGCGAATAATGTATGTGCTCGCTAAACAATAAATACCACACTGTTGAGTTCTGGGTAATAAAAGTGAATCCCTGTACACTAGCCCCTTATGAGCTTACAATACTTATTGTTATTAATGGCGCCTCTCTGGAGTGCAATACTACTGCTGGCATATTACAAAGAAGAAATGCTTTGCTTTGTATGAGATGTGCGCTCAGTACTAAGATTTATCCTGAATGGAAATTAGAAACATATTTGCTAATAGATATTCCATAATCCTCCTGCTTTCATCATATAAAGCAAATTACAGTCTTAAGCACTGCAAGGGGAAATAAGTGAGATTGCATTATGAACATTATTAATGTATGTCTCTCTTCAGATTGGTCCAATGACAAGTGGTTAAATAGGCAATAATTATACTTTGGACTTATAATAATGTTAAGCATTAAATAATTACAGCATGCTGGTCTTTCTGCACCTAGGTTCTAATGACAAGGTTGTACTAAATACACCGCACATACCCTGAGCAAGGGAACTTTATTCTGTCAACTTACTTTATTTTCTTTTCGGTCTCCTGTCAGATTGAAAACAGGCAAAGTACCAGTGATGACCAGACCAAGCTCCTACAAACATAACGAGAATGACCGACATTTAATAAACAAATCTTTTACAATGAAATGTACAGTACAGCACCAATCTTCAGTACACCTGTGCTTTTCTGACTTTATTTCCACTGATATACAGTACAGCCAGTCAGTAAAGATAACTGAAGTTGTAGTTATTGTCCTAGTTATTAATGTACAATGTAAAAAGCATGTAATAAGGACAAAAAAAATTGTACTTACAATTTTTGTAAAAAATAAACTTTTCTCACTCAAAGATAAAGAGCATGCCCAGATGGATTTATTTTTTGGTCTGGTCTACATATTTTTTTCTAGTGCACAATTTTGGTAGAATTTCTCATGGCTGAAGTGAACAGACCCCTTTCAGACTAGCTGGAAGACCCAGCCTACTGCAGATTGGTGACGCCACTGCTCATGTGTGCATTCCCGGCGCTTGGTGATGAGATAATATCCCTACATTGTAACCCCAGTTTACCCGTCTACACTGCATCGCAACCTGGGTTCTTCCCGGCACCAACCCTGCAAGGTACCAGGTTAGATTCCCGAGTCACTGGAGCCTGGGTTAACTTTTTTCCACTGAGCCACCCCTGGGTTATCACGGCAATAACCCAGATTTTATTGTGAAATATATCAGAAATCTTTCAATTGTAGACACACACACTATTATTTGTGAAAAAAACTATCAAATCTAAGAAATAAAATGTCCCTGTAGACTACAATTCTGCAAATTAATTCTATCTGCGAACTTGAATCAGTGAACCGCATTCTTTACTTTAATGGATGGACATGTACTGTAATCGCTTGTTCAGCCTAATATACAGGTTAGTTATTCGTAGATGAACCAAGGAGATGTTTATACACATAATTTTAGATAAATGTAAATATATCTCTATATACATATAGATATCTTAAAGGACATTTTCTTCTTGAACATTAATTTAACTCTAGCATTGTAAAATTACAAATTATGGCCAGCATAACAACCTCGAGGTTTCCAGTAAGAGCACAATGCTATGAAATAATCTGGCCAATGAACTTCTGGTCAGTTAAAAGGGAAGAGATATAACAAATTGTTCCATTAAGTAGTTTTTTCTCTGTGCTATATCCTGTGTCAGTTGTACATGCTGAGAGATTTTACCGTAACTCTATAGAAGCTAGAAAACAGGAGATATGGTCTCAAGACGTGTGACAGTAAGTTTAGCTTACATGAAGTGAGGGAACAACTCAGTACATGCTCGGATAATGCTGTTACATTCTCACATTTCCGGCACATGTTTACATTGCAAGGACAAGAAACAAAATGATAAGAGACTAGATAAGCACATGACTGTATCCTATGTCAGTACTGCTGACAAAATGGCCAATGTCCAAAATAAAATTAAAATCAGCAAAATAAATAAATGAAATGTTATGATATCAAAGAAATATTTTAAAATCTTTTTTTTTCACCAATCCATGTCTTCTAATGTTTAGGATTTAAGAGTGTAACATGATGTAAAGCTCCAGAAGTTATGTATTACTTTTTCAAGATGTTAATTGTAATCCTAAAACACTCCATCTGAGCCACAGCACTAGAAAGACCATTAAACAGTATAGGGCAGAATCAGAGGTGGATGGAGACATGCCCGCAGCTGCATCTATTGACAGTCGCCTGTCTGCGACTTTATGCTAATGCTACTGCAAAACCCTTCCCTGGTGCACATCCATGTGTCCAAATGTGCAAGAACTGAGATGCCTTAATGTCAGCGTCTGTAGGTGCTGAAATGCCAATTGGAGGCATCACCTCCCAGTCACCGGGCAGAAACACCTATCACTTTTACAAGACATTTATTATACCATGCATCTCCACTGCAACAGTGCCAATGGGGGGTATTCAATTAGCTCCGACAATTTCGGATCTAACAAATTCACCCCCCTGTGTATTCATTTGCGGGCCATTTTTAAAGCATATTCGACAATGCATTTTCATTTCTTTTTTTTTAGTGAAAAGGCACTGGCGAAAAATGCCTCAAAATCTGTGAAAACTGCCCACATTTTAGTCAGCGCAGGTGCAAATACACGTGGATTCGCCGATCCACATTTTTTTTAGTTCCTGCTGAATTGTTTGCCTAGTCGAAAAACCATCCCTGATATTGAATAGGGTGAATCCCCATTTGCCTTAAAAAATAGGGAAAAGTGCAGTTTTTTTTTCCCTAGGCTAAAAAAGAAGTCCCTAATTAAATACCCCCATTTGTGCGACAGTCTGTGTAACAAGTACGCTGTAGGAGTTTTTAGGGATTTCCACGCACGCACAATAGCAAACAGTCTTTCAACTGTGTGATCACTGGCGCTGCGTGCAGCTCTGAATCAGGCCCTATGCTGCAGTCTGCAGCAGGATAATGACTGGTGTCTGCTTCAGCACTTGATTTCTTTGCAAAGCCTGCGAGTGCCACAGCTTTCCCGGACTGTATTTGGTCGCAAGACCTATTCTGGAGGCACCGAGGTATCATACTATTGTTTGGAGAGAGTGCCAGCCTGCACACGACTATATATATATATAAAATATATATTTATACACAACGTCAGTGACTGATTGAAAGTCTCTTCATTTATAGACTCACGCGCGTGTATATATATATATATATATATATATATATATACACATACACACTCATGCACATATATATATATTCATTTGCGGGCCATTTTTAAGGCGTATTCAACAATGCCTTTTCATTTCTTTTTTCTTTTGTGAAAAGGCACTGGCGAAAAATGCCTCAAAATCTGTGAAAACTGCCCACATTTTAGTCAGCGCAGGTGCGAATACACGTGGATTCGCCGATCCACATTTTTTTGAGCTCCTGCTGAATTTTTAGCCTAGTCGAAAAACGGTATCCGGACTCCAGGTCGACAGCACAAAGGTCGACACACCTTAGGTCGACGTCAATTGGTCGACACACCTTAGGTCAACATGGACAAAATGTCGACACGGACAAAAGGTCGACGGGAACAAAGGTCGACATGAGTTTTTCACGATTTTTTTCTTTTTTTGAACCTTTTCATACTTAACGATCCACGTGGACTACGATTGGAACGGTAAAGTGTGCCGAGCGAAGCGGTAGCGGAGCGAAGGCACCATGCCCGAAGCATGGCGAGCGAAGCGAGCCATGTGAGGGGACGCGGTGCACTAATTGGGGTTCCCGGTCACTCTACGTAGAAAACGACACCAAAAAAACATAAAAAACTCATGTCGATCTTTTTCCATGTCGACCTTGTTCCTGTCGACCTTTTGTCCATGTCGACCTTAGGTGTGTCGACCAATTGGTGTCGACCTAAGGTGTGTCGACCTTTGTGATGTCGACCCTCAGTCCCAGACCCTCGAAAAACCATCCCTGATATTGAATAGGGTGAATCCCCATTTGCCTTAAAAAATAGGGAAAAGTGCAGTTTTTTTGCCCTAGGCTAAAAAAGAAGTCCCTAATTAAATACCCCTATTTGTGCGACAGTCTGTGTAACGCATACGCTGTAGGAGTTTTTAGGGATTTCCACGCACGCACAATAGCAAACAGTCTTTAAACTGTGTGATCACTGGCGCTGCGTGCAGCTGTGAATCAGGCCCTATGCTGCAGCCTGCAGCAGGATAATGACTGGTGTCTGCTAAAGCACTTGGCAGACGGTCGTTATTATACTTCCGCAGAAGTTCATCAGTTTAGCAACATCATGCTCTACAACTTGGCCACAGGAGTAAATACTTGGCTGAGCAGGCTGAAGATGAGCTGCCTCTAAGTATGTGATAGAATGGGAGGTAGTTATGTAAGTGACTTGTTGTGCTTGCCCCCCCTTCCCCTTGCCGGCATTCTGACCGCCGGGATCCTGGCTGCCGGTACACGATACACACCCAGGGCCGGTGCAAGGTCTCTATGAACCCTAGGCAAAGCTTCAACCCGGTGCCCCCTAACCTGCAACCGCCCTGCAGGAGGTGCATCAGGGCTATGAGGAGCAGCCGTGAAGGTGCCCCTCTGGAGCCATAGTTACTAGAGATGAGCGCCTGAAATTTTTCGGGTTTTGTGTTTTGGTTTTGGGTTCGGTTCCGCGGCCGTGTTTTGGGTTCGAACGCGTTTTGGCAAAACCTCACCGAATTATTTTTGTCGGATTCGGGTGTGTTTTGGATTCGGGTGTTTTTTTCAAAAAACCCTAAAAAACAGCTTAAATCATAGAATTTGGGGGTAATTTTGATCCCAAAGTATTATTAACCTCAAAAACATAATTTACACTCATTTTCAGCCTATTCTGAACACATCACACCTCACAATATTATTTTTAGTCCTAAAATTTGCACCGAGGTCGCTGTGTGAGTAAGATAAGCGACCCTAGTGGCCGACACAAACACCGGGCCCATCTAGGAGTGGCACTGCAGTGTCACGCAGGATGTCCCTTCCAAAAAACCCTCCCCAAACAGCACATGACGCAAAGAAAAAAAGAGGCGCAATGAGGTAGCTGTGTGAGTAAGATTAGCGACCCTAGTGGCCGACACAAACACCGGGCCCATCTAGGAGTGGCACTGCAGTGTCACGCAGGATGGCCCTTCCAAAAAACCCTCCCCAAACAGCACATGACGCAAAGAAAAAAAGAGGCGCAATGAGGTAGCTGTGTGAGTAAGATTAGCGACCCTAGTGGCCGACACAAACACCGGGCCCATCTAGGAGTGTCACTGCAGTGTCACGCAGGATGGCCCTTCCAAAAAACCCTCCCCAAACAGCACATGACGCAAAGAAAAAAAGAGGCGCAATGAGGTAGCTGACTGTGTGAGTAAGATTAGCGACCCTAGTGGCCGACACAACACAAACAACGGGCCCATCTAGGAGTGGCACTGCAGTGTCACGCAGGATGTCCCTTCCAAAAAACCCTCCCCAAACAGCACATGACGCAAAGAAAAAAAGAGGCGCAATGAGGTAGCTGACTGTGTGAGAAAGATAAGCGACCCTAGTGGCCGACACAAACACCGGGCCCATCTAGGAGTGGCACTGCAGTGTCACGCAGGATGTCCCTTCCAAAAAACCCTCCCCAAACAGCACATGACGCAAAGAAAAAAAGAGGTGCAATGAGGTAGCTGTGTGAGAAAGATAAGCGACCCTAGTGGCCGACACAAACACCGGGCCCATCTAGGAGTGGCACTGCAGTGTCACGCAGGATGTCCCTTCCAAAAAACCCTCCCCAAACAGCACATGACGCAAAGAAAAAAAGAGGCGCAATGAGGTAGCTGTGTGAGTAAGATTAGCGACCCTAGTGGCCGACACAAACACCGGGCCCATCTAGGAGTGGCACTACAGTGTCACGCAGGATGGCCCTTCCAAAAAACCCTCCCCAAACAGCACATGACGCAAAGAAAAAAAGAGGCGCAATGAGGTAGCTGACTGTGTGAGTAAGATTAGCGACCCTAGTGGCCGACACAAACACCGGGCACATCTAGGAGTGGCACTGCAGTGTCACGCAGGATGTCCCTTCCAAAAAACCCTCCCCAAACAGCACATGACGCAAAGAAAAAAAGAGGCGCAATGAGGTAGCTGTGTGAGTAAGATTAGCGACCCTAGTGGCCGACACAAACACCGGGCCCATCTAGGAGTGGCACTGCAGTGTCACGCAGGATGTCCCTTCCAAAAAACCCTCCCCAATCAGCACATGATGCAAAGAAAAAGAAAAGAAAAAAGAGGTGCAAGATGGAATTATCCTTGGGCCCTCCCACCCACCCTTATGTTGTATAAACAAAACAGGACATGCACACTTTAACCAACCCATCATTTCAGTGACAGGGTCTGCCACACGACTGTGACTGATATGACGGGTTGGTTTGGACCCCCCCCAAAAAAGAAGCAATTAATCTCTCCTTGCACAAACTGGCTCTACAGAGGCAAGATGTCCACCTCATCTTCACCCTCCGATATATCACCGTGTACATCCCCCTCCTCACAGATTATCAATTCGTCCCCACTGGAATCCACCATCTCAGCTCCCTGTGTACTTTGTGGAGGCAATTGCTGCTGGTCAATGTCTCCGCGGAGGAATTGATTATAATTCATTTTAATGAACATCATCTTCTCCACATTTTCTGGATGTAACCTCGTACGCCGATTGCTGACAAGGTGAGCGGCGGCACTAAACACTCTTTCGGAGTACACACTTGTGGGAGGGCAACTTAGGTAGAATAAAGCCAGTTTGTGCAAGGGCCTCCAAATTGCCTCTTTTTCCTGCCAGTATAAGTACGGACTGTGTGACGTGCCTACTTGGATGCGGTCACTCATATAATCCTCCACCATTCTATCAATGTTGAGAGAATCATATGCAGTGACAGTAGACGACATGTCCGTAATCGTTGTCAGGTCCTTCAGTCCGGACCAGATGTCAGCATCAGCAGTCGCTCCAGACTGCCCTGCATCACCGCCAGCGGGTGGGCTCGGAATTCTGAGCCTTTTCCTCGCACCCCCAGTTGCGGGAGAATGTGAAGGAGGAGATGTTGACAGGTCGCGTTCCGCTTGACTTGACAATTTTGTCACCAGCAGGTCTTTCAACCCCAGCAGACCTGTGTCTGCCGGAAAGAGAGATCCAAGGTAGGCTTTAAATCTAGGATCGAGCACGGTGGCCAAAATGTAGTGCTCTGATTTCAACAGATTGACCACCCGTGAATCCTTGTTAAGCGAATTAAGGGCTGCATCCACAAGTCCCACATGCCTAGCGGAATCGCTCCGTGTTAGCTCCTTCTTCAATGCCTCCAGCTTCTTCTGCAAAAGCCTGATGAGGGGAATGACCTGACTCAGGCTGGCAGTGTCTGAACTGACTTCACGTGTGGCAAGTTCAAAGGGCATCAGAACCTTGCACAACGTTGAAATCATTCTCCACTGCACTTGAGACAGGTGCATTCCATCTCCTATATCGTGCTCAATTGTATAGGCTTGAATGGCCTTTTGCTGCTCCTCCAACCTCTGAAGCATATAGAGGGTTGAATTCCACCTCGTTACCACTTCTTGCTTCAGATGATGGCAGGGCAGGTTCAGTAGTTTTTGGTGGTGCTCCAGTCTTCTGTACGTGGTGCCTGTACGCCGAAAGTGTCCCGCAATTTTTCTGGCCACCGACAGCATCTCTTGCACGCCCCTGTCGTTTTTTAAAAAATTCTGCACCACCAAATTCAAGGTATGTGCAAAACATGGGACGTGCTGGAATTTGCCTATATTTAATGCACACACAATATTGCTGGCGTTGTCCGATGCCACAAATCCACAGGAGAGTCCAATTGGGGTAAGCCATTCCGCGATGATCTTCCTCAGTTGCCGTAAGAGGTTTTCAGCTGTGTGCGTATTCTGGAAAGCGGTGATACAAAGCGTAGCCTGCCTAGGAAAGAGTTGGCGTTTGCGAGATGCTGCTACTGGTGCCGCCGCTGCTGTTCTTGCGGCGGGAGTCCATACATCTACCCAGTGGGCTGTCACAGTCATATAGTCCTGACCCTGCCCTGCTCCACTTGTCCACATGTCCGTGGTTAAGTGGACATTGGGTACAACTGCATTTTTTAGGACACTGGTGAGTCTTTTTCTGACGTCCGTGTACATTCTCGGTATCGCCTGCCTAGAGAAGTGGAACCTAGATGGTATTTGGTAACGGGGGCACACTGCCTCAATAAATTGTCTAGTTCCCTGTGAACTAACGGCGGATACCGGACGCACGTCTAACACCAACATAGTTGTCAAGGACTCAGTTATCCGCTTTGCAGTAGGATGACTGCTGTGATATTTCATCTTCCTCGCAAAGGACTGTTGAACAGTCAATTGCTTACTGGAAGTAGTACAAGTGGGCTTACGACTTCCCCTCTGGGATGACCATCGACTCCCAGCGGCAACAACAGCAGCGCCAGCAGCAGTAGGCGTTACACGCAAGGATGCATCGGAGGAATCCCAGGCAGGAGAGGACTCGTCAGACTTGCCAGTGACATGGCCTGCAGGACTATTGGCATTCCTGGGGAAGGAGGAAATTGACACTGAGGGAGTTGGTGGGGTGGTTTGCGTGAGCTTGGTTACAAGAGGAAGGGATTTACTGGTCAGTGGACTGCTTCCGCTGTCACCCAAAGTTTTTGAACTTGTCACTGACTTATTATGAATGCGCTGCAGGTGACGTATAAGGGAGGATGTTCCGAGGTGGTTAACGTCCTTACCCCTACTTATTACAGCTTGACAAAGGGAACACACGGCTTGACACCTGTTGTCCGCATTTCTGGTGAAATACCTCCACACCGAAGAGCTGATTTTTTTGGTATTTTCACCTGGCATGTCAACGGCCATATTCCTCCCACGGACAACAGGTGTCTCCCCGGGTGCCTGACTTAAACAAACCACCTCACCATCAGAATCCTCCTGGTCAATTTCCTCCCCAGCGCCAGCAACACCCATATCCTCCTCATCCTGGTGTACTTCAACACTGACATCTTCAATCTGACTATCAGGAACTGGACTGCGGGTGCTCCTTCCAGCACTTGCAGGGGGCATGCAAATAGTGGAAGGCGCATGCTCTTCACGTCCAGTGTTGGGAAGGTCAGGCATCGCAAACGACACAATTGGACTCTCCTTGTGGATTTGGGATTTCAAAGAACGCACAGTTCTTTGCGGTGCTTTTGCCAGCTTGAGTCTTTTCAGTTTTCTAGCGAGAGGCTGAGTGCTTCCATCCTCATGTGAAGCTGAACCACTAGCCATGAACATAGGCCAGGGCCTCAGCCGTTCCTTGCCACTCCGTGTGGTAAATGGCATATTGGCAAGTTTACGCTTCTCCTCCGACAATTTTATTTTAGGTTTTGGAGTCCTTTTTTTTCTGATATTTGGTGTTTTGGATTTGACATGCTCTGTACTATGACATTGGGCATCGGCCTTGGCAGACGACGTTGCTGGCATTTCATCGTCTCGGCCATGACTAGTGGCAGCAGCTTCAGCACGAGGTGGAAGTGGATCTTGATCTTTCCCTAATTTTGGAACCTCAACTTTTTTGTTCTCCATATTTTATAGGCAGAACTAAAAGGCACCTCAGGTAAACAATGGAGATGGATGGATTGGATACTAGTATACAACTATGGACGGACTGCCACGGTTAGGTGGTATAAAAAAACCACGGTTAGGTGGTATATATTATAATAATAATACAATTATGGATGGACGGACTGCCTGCCGACTGCCGACACAGAGGTAGCCACAGCCGTGAACTACCGCACTGTACACTGGTTGATAAAGAGATAGTAGTATACTCGTAACAACTAGTATGACACTATGACGACGGTATAAAGAATGAAAAAAAAACCACGGTTAGGTGGTATATATTATAATAATAATACAATTATGGATGGACGGACTGCCTGCCGACTGCCGACACAGAGGTAGCCACAGCCGTGAACTACCGCACTGTACACTGGTTGATAAAGAGATAGTAGTATACTCGTAACAACTAGTATGACACTATGACGACGGTATAAAGAAAGAAAAAAAAATACCACGGTTAGGTGGTATATATTATAATAATAATACAATTATGGATGGACGGACTGCCTGCCGACTGCCGACACAGAGGTAGCCACAGCCGTGAACTACCGCACTGTACACTGGTTGATAAAGAGATAGTAGTATACTCGTAACAACTAGTATGACACTATGACGACGGTATAAAGAATGAAAAAAAAACCACGGTTAGGTGGTATATATTATAATAATAATACAATTATGGATGGACGGACTGCCTGCCGACTGCCGACACAGAGGTAGCCACAGCCGTGAACTACCGCACTGTACACTGGTTGATAAAGAGATAGTAGTATACTCGTAACAACTAGTATGACACTATGACGACGGTATAAAGAAAGAAAAAAAAATACCACAGTTAGGTGGTATATATTATAATAATAATACAATTATGGATGGACGGACTGCCTGCTGACTGTCGACACAGAGGTAGCCACAGCCGTGAACTACCGCACTGTACACTGGTTGATAAAGAGATAGTAGTATACTCGTAACAACTAGTATGACACTATGACGACGGTATAAAGAATGAAAAAAAAACCACGGTTAGGTGGTATATATTATAATAATAATACAATTATGGATGGACGGACTGCCTGCCGACTGCCGACACAGAGGTAGCCACAGCCGTGAACTACCGCACTGTACACTGGTTGATAAAGAGATAGTAGTATACTCGTAACAACTAGTATGACACTATGACGACGGTATAAAGAATGAAAAAAAAACCACGGTTAGGTGGTATATATTATAATAATAATACAATTATGGATGGACGGACGGACTGCCGACTGCCGACACAGAGGTAGCCACAGCCGTGAACTACCGCACTGTACACTGGTTGATAAAGAGATAGTAGTATACTCGTAACAACTAGTATGACACTATGACGGTATAAAGAATGAAAAAAAAACCACGGTTAGGTGGTATATATTATAATAATAATACAATTATGGATGGACGGACTGCCTGCCGACTGCCGACACAGAGGTAGCCACAGCCGTGAACTACCGCACTGTACACTGGTTGATAAAGAGATAGTAGTATACTCGTAACAACTAGTATGACACTATGACGACGGTATAAAGAAAGAAAAAAAAATACCACGGTTAGGTGGTATATATTGTAATACAATTATGGATGGACGGACTGCCTGCCGAGTTCCGACTGCCGACACAGAGGTAGCCACAGCCGTGAACTACCGCACTGTACTGTGTCTGCTGCTAATATAGACTGGTTGATAAAGAGATAGTATACAATACATACAACAATATACTACTATACTGGTGGTCAGGCACTGGTCACCACTAGTCACACTGGCAGTGGCACTCCTGCAGCAAAAGTGTGCACTGTTTAATTTTAAATTAATATAATATTATGTACTCCTGGGGGCTCCTGCTATAACAACCTGCAGTGCTCCCCAGTCTCCCCCACAATTATTATAAGCTTTGCCTTTTATACATTGATGTGCAGCACACTGGGCTGAGCTGAGTGCACACAGACTGAGTCACACTGTGTGACTGGCTGCTGCTGTGTATCGTTTTTTTTCAGGCAGAGAACGGATATAGCAGAGAACGGATATATTATATTAAAATAAATAAAAGTTAACTAACAACAACTGCACTGGTCACTGTGGTAAACTCTGTCTGACTCTGCACAATCTCTCTCTCTCTTCTAATCTAATTTCTAATGGAGAGGACGCCAGCCACGTCCTCTCCCTATCAATCTCAATGCACGTGTGAAAATGGCGGCGACGCGCGGCTCCTTATATAGAATCCGAGTCTCGCGAGAATCCGACAGCGTCATGATGACGTTCGGGCGCGCTCGGGTTAACCGAGCAAGGCGGGAGGATCCGAGTCTGCTCGGACCCGTGAAAAAAACATGAAGTTCGTGCGGGTTCGGTTTCAGAGAAACCGAACCCGCTCATCTCTAATAGTTACATCCGCATCCTATGTGCCTTCACATGACTTGATGTTACTCATGTCGGCACAGAGGAAGCACTGAGACACTATGTGGTACAGCCTGATAGTGGTAGCTGCACTTGATTAGACCCACAGCAGCAGCCAGCACAGTGTAAAAGGAGGAGGCTGCATACAGAGACATCCTTCAGTTTTTTGCTAGATGAATTGAGTGTCGCCCCCCAAGAGCTGGCGCCCCTAGGCAACTGCCTAAAGCTGCCTAATGGTAGAGCCGGCCCTGTACACACCCAATAAGATAATAGTGTTAAAAAGTTCTACAAAGAGTACCATAAATGCTAAATAAAAAAATTGTATGTCAATTGTAAAATGCTATGGAATATGCTGGTGCTATAACTAAATATTAATAATTGCATCTGTATAGTATATTGCAGGTTCCCCTCCTAAAAATATACAAAATAATTACCCTAATGGCTCCACTACAGGAAGAACACAGTTATTTTGGTTGTAGATTTTCCCATAAGGTAGAGTGCCTCAAACATTTCAGTCTTACAGGTTAATCTTCCCCGTCATGATGACTGTGTTACATATTGTGTGCACCCAGAGACAGATTTCTATATGGTTTTCAATAGTTAACACTTTAAAAAAAAAAAAGTTAAATAACTGTAGCGCACGCGGGGGGGGGGGGGGGGGGGGTGTTTCTGGTTACCCGGAAACCCCCCCTGATGAGTCAAGTTCTTTTTTGCAGAGACACAGAGAAATAAAGATGGAGAGCTCTGTTTCCGTCTTTATTTTAAACCGCGATCGCGACCGCTACCGCATTAGCAGCTGCTACTGAAGGGAGTTCTGACCTGCAGAGTTGTCTGCACATGGAGGAGCTCCATGGACTTCCTCACCGTGTTGTGGCCATTAGACTAATCTTCAATGCCCTGGGTATGTCTGTCTGTGTACACTCACAGTACAGTATGTATTCATGGTATGTACAGAATGTATGCAAAATGGTATGTAAGTGCAAGGTGTTTGTGTGTGTGTGTGATATATATAGTGGTATATATATATATATATATATATATATATATATATATACACACACACACATATATATATAAAATATATATTTATACACAACGTCAGTGACTGATGGGAAGTCTCTTCATTTATAGACTCACGCGCGTATGTATATATATATATATATATATATATATACACATACACACTCATGCACATATATATATATATATACATATATACACACACACTCACGCATATATATATATATATACTGTATATATGTATATATATATAAAAATAAATATATATATATATATATATACACATACATACATACATACGGAAACCCCTCCCAGTAAATCCTGCGTTTGCCCCTGAATAATGTTTACAGTACTTCTACTGACTGTATTTTATACATCACTATACTCAGACTTACACACAGTCCTGGTGCAGTCAAGATCCATTCTTCATACAATATATTACATGTGTGCAAAGTAATTTTTGTGTTCATGATTTTTTGAGCTCTTGATCATGTAAAAGACGTGCTAAAGTAGAAAGTGAGTGCCTAATTTCACATATGGGCTGGTGGTAAGCCATGCTGCATTCTTTATACACATGTCAACTATATTTTCCTATTTTCTGTACATTCTTTAATTTATTTTATTTAAATCTGTTCTTCTTACCAGAGCATCCAAATAAACATTAGTCCACTGTACTTGTTTCGCCTTTTCTCTAGCCAAAACCATTGGTCTTCCAAGGACATCTAAATATTCCTGTCAATAAGAGAGATGATTTTAATGACAAGGCTCCGTTTTAATCTAAACAAATATGGCAATTCTGCTGTAACATCAGATTTAAATATTCATTGTTGAAGATGGTGTGCAAATGCTTCTACATACTTGAAGGTTTCGCTTAAAATCCTAATGTAATTGTAAGCTTAATTTTAAAGGCAAATTTAACATATTATAATCAGAACTACAGAAACTGTATTTTAATCAAAACGCAGGATAAGAAAAGACAATACATAAAATATATTTACAAATACATCCTAGTCCATCTAAACCGGTAAAGGTAGAAATGATTTCTAGATGTCAGACCACAGTGTGCACTTCTAATGAAATAAAGAAGATTGTGCTTTGCTCATGTTAATCTAAATATAATTAGGCTTAGTATAGCTTTAAAGGGAATCTGGTCAGGGGTGGTGGGCGGAGGGAGGTTAGGTTTAGGTTGCGGGGGGAGGGTTAAGTTTCTGCTGCGGGGAGGGGTGGTAGGTTTAGGTTGCAGGGAGGGGGGGTTAGGGATGGGCACCCCCCAGGGAGGGTTATTGTTAGGCTGCGTGGGGGGAAAAGGGTTATGTTTAGACTGCGGGAAGGGGGGGGTAAGTTTAGGCACCAACGGAGAGGGTTAGGGTTAGGCTGCTGGGAGGGGAGGGTTAGGTTTAGGTTGCGGGGAGGGTGGGTTAGGGGGCCAAGGTAAGTACTGCATACTTACCTTCCCCTTTCAGGATTCTGACCATCAGGATACCGCAGTTGGTATTCTGACCACTGGCATCCCAAGCACCGGCAAATTGAACCCAACCTCCTTAAAGCTACTAGGTGATCCACCAGGGGTCCCCAATTTATATTTGCAATGCATAGTTAAGAACTGTAGTGGGACTTCCTAGAATGCAGGGACCAGATTGTAAAGGGCCTTTTCTCATTGCCAGGGCTGTCAACATATTCTACAGGCCTGGTTAATATAAGGTGCATAAACATTGACCAAATCTGAGAGGCATGGTCACATCCCCTAAAAAATGTATGGGAGGGACATTCCTTCTCATCCACATCTTACCAGGCCCACTGCCAGGCCCAGGTAATAATCAGTAACCAGCAGCCCCCATTATTGGCACCCATGGGGCACCCTACATTTGCTTATCGATAGGACAATCCGTTGGTGAACCAAAACCACAGGGGGCCTAAGCGCAGAACTTATAACTGGACAGTGAAATTCTGAATCTTCCTTAAATGGTGGGAGTAGATTTGTGGTGTGAGCAGCTTCAAGTAATGAGAATATTACATTTGAGCTAACCCAGATTTATCATGTCAACCATTTTCAGTCTGAACCATGTGTTATTTACTACAAACTTATTTTTATTTTTGACTAAGGCAAAAAAAGCGAAAAATGTTTCATGGACACAGACTTCATGTACATTGAATATTTGGTAGATGGACTTAGCTGTGTACACATCGTTGCTGATACAAAGATAACCTTTCATGTAAGGGGCTAAATGTAATAGCCTGTGAGTAGCAGTAAATGCGGGATTTCGTGCAAGTCTGGCCGGATATTTAAAGCGGCAATCATTTACACAGCAAAACCAGCCTAGTTATGCTAAGTAAATGATTGTGCTTTACAAGTCTGGCCAGACTTGCACGAAATCCTGCACTTCCTGCTCCTCGCAGGCTATTACATTTAGCCCAAAATCTCTAAAATCACAATTAAAAACATGTATATGCATCGGGCTGACTATAAATGACAAACACATTTCTATATATATTATACATATAACTATTGTTATGTACTAAAGACAAAATATATATACTGTACTACCTGAAAGAATAAAACAATAAATATACATACATGTAAACAGACATACATGACTTTTTGGGGTACGTACGACCCATTGCCCACCATCATGATAGCAAAAGACAACAGTGAATATTACTATACAACACCTTAAGAGGAACAGAAAGCACCCTTTGTGTAAAGAATGACCCTGACACTCAATTGTGATTATTGCTGCAATTTAAAAAGTCACACATTAATTGCATAATTTCCCAATTAGGGCCAAATTGCTTCAATAAACATAATCCAAAGTAATCTTATACTTTACAACACTTTGAAAAGTGGACCGTTTTCCCCAAAGCAAATAGATTGCAATCGCATTAATGACTATTCCTGTGCTGTCTATATGTATATTATGCTACGGTCACTGTTTCTCCTTCCATTAGCCCACATGCATTGCAACACATATTATACATATATCTAAATATATGACAGTCCATTATGAATTAATGTTTATCATTAAAGAAACAGTAAATGCTTTATCACACAGTACAGATTAGTAATTTCATTAAATATGTTGAATAAGCTCTTGAAGTCTTACTAGTGTCAAAGTGTTTATGTTACTGCAGCTGCTGACAATTAGTATACTAAGTAGAACTCTAGGTCAAACTGGGCAGCTGTGCTGAAAATGTATGAAAAAATTATTTACACTATAATAGCCTATTATATTGGATACACATGTGCACATATTATTGCTTGCCTCTAAACTCCATGCTATTAAGAAATACTGAAAAACAAAATATTTTATGGAGTATGACCTAAATATCAGGCTACTACATTTAAATACGGGAAGCGGTTAAAATACCGCTAGTCGGGATCCTGGCAGTCACAATGCCGGCACCGGAATCTCGATTAACGTTGAAATGCGGCCGCCGGAATACCGGTGCCACAGTCTATTTTCCCTCTGTTTCCACGACACTCATAGAGGGAGAAAAGAACCTGCCTGCAGTGTGGCGAACGCAGCACGGTAAGGGCAGCGAGCCCGCAAGGGGCTTTCTAGCGCTCGCCGCACTGCCGGCATTATGGCGGACGCGATCCCGCTGTCGGGATCATGACAGCCAGGATCCAATTCACCATCATTTCATACTGATCTCTTAAATACTGTATGTGACTATGATATGTGCACATAGTACACGGTCAAGTCACATTATTATGACCACCAGCTAATAACTAGAGAAACCACTGTGTGCAACATGGCAGCAGCTAGATGGGCTGAACTGTCATTTTAGACACACGTCTGGTATCCCCTAAGTCAGTGCATGACACGTGGTGTACTTCATGGGCTACGTGCTGCCAATGTCAAATGTAGGAGGTGGTCAGAATAATGTTACTGGACCGTGTATATTGGTATATAATATACACAATATTTTATTCTATAACTGGGGAATTGATTTTATTATTATTTTGGAGCTTCTTTTATTACAATTGTAATTGTATCCCTACTGTTCATCCTGTCTTGTAAGCAATTCCTGAATCCTGACACTTTTACCCAAGGCATCCTGCAGAATATAGAATGGACTACTGTGCCTTTATTATAGACAATTCCTTATAAATATAAAAAATGTTTGTAATGAATGCTGGAATAATGTGACATCACATCACCAAGTACAGGTATTAAGTAACCCATAATAAAAATAAAATTTTTAGAAATGAAATACCAGGTGGATATTTCCCTGCTAATAGTCTATTAGTTTGTTGCACTCACTGTATTTATGCCTTCCTATAACTGTAGAAGACTTTTCTGATATAATTATACTGTAATGTTTAGTAGTCTGGCATATTTGTTCTAATCCAGGCATTCCCAACCTCAGTCCTCAATGCACACTAACAGTGCAGGTTTTAGTGATATACAGGCTTCAGTACAGATGGTTAAGTCAAAATAAGTGAGGTACTAATTAAGTCAGCTGTGCTCAAGCATGGATATCACTAAAACCTGGACTGTTAGTGTGCCTTGAGGACCGTGGTTGGGAATGCCTGCTCTAAACAATGGTTCTAGAGCAGTGGTTCCCAAACTTTCTTTAATCTTTTCACCCTAGAGTTTCAGCATTTTTTTTCATGGCATCCCTAAGATAAAAGTTTTTTATTTAGAAATGTTGAATTTTTTTTACATTACTATAAGTAAATTGTGCCTACCTTTCATCCTTAGGGTCAGTTATGTGGTGGTGTACAGTTTTGCTTCTGATTGCCACATGTTTTATGATTGGCAGCCACTAGCAATGGTTTTGCCTATCACTTTGACCATAAATAATTTGATTTGGTCCTGGACCACAAACCCTAGGCAGGCCAGCAAATGCATCAAGGCACACCAGAGTGTCTAGGTACACAGTTTGGGAACCACTGTTCTAGAGTAAGTTGAAGTGGAGTATTTATTAAAGTTTGTTGAGAGATAAAATTGTCAGAGATAGAGTACCAACTCCTAACTATCATTCTTCAAATATAGCCTGTAAAATGTAAGGCAGAAGTTGATTGGCTGATACGTTATCTCTCACAATTTTATCTCACTCTGAGCTTTGATAAGTACCCCATTAAATGTAAATTGAGGTGGAGACCACAAATTGGTTTCTCTATTGACAACTAGATGCCTCTGTTTAGTTCACTTTAAAGGTGTCAATCGTTCTCAGCAATAAAGACCAATACTGGACATTTGTTTATTCTCGTATCATACCTCAATATGTGTTGTCTCGTCTTCCCTTCACTCTTTTGTATCTCCCCATATTATCTATATTGTTTTTGTTAATTTTCTTTATTTTGGATGTCTGTTTTATGTCTACACATACAATTACTACAGTGATTCACTGCAACATACTGTATATGGCCATGCCTATTTTCATTACTTTTCTATGTGAATGCAAGAGTACCCTATCCCTTCTGCTATTTGCCCTTTGTTAAGTTGTACAGTATGTGCCTCACTTGATATATAAATAATAGGTAAACAGTGGTCTTTCAAAAAAATTAAATTGAGGCACAAAAAAAGGTAAAATACTCACCTGTGTGTTGATTCGAATTGCTCCAATGGATGGGATTTCATAATAGTAACCTGAAATATGCACATGATGAAGTGAACATGAGTCACAGTTAAATTAATATTTTAGTGAGAAAATAAACCAACAACTTACAGTCAACCATACAGTAGCCTTTTAAGGCAATGTCTAAGAAGCACAGCAATAATGCTTGCTCTGTTGTTGTTGTTGTTGTTGTTATTATTAATTTATGAAGTACACGCATAATATTACTGAGAATATTTAGTAATTCACATCACGACCCTACCACACACACACACACAGACACACACACACACACACACACACACACACACACACACACACACACATACGGGTTATTTTTTTTATCTAGAAGCCAATTACAGATGTGTCCATATACTCCTTTCCTATATCCTGCCATGTATGGCCACAGAGATTTAGCCATGCTTTGTGAGTTTAGCTTATTTCCTTCTTTCATATGCTACTTTATACATGATCTATTATGGTAAACAGACATTTTAAAATCCATCCTCTCGCTACTCATAGAAAAATATTAGCCGTGCTATGCATGGCGTGCCAAATTGAGCAAAATAGAAAAGGTGTAAGTGGACACATCTTACCAGTATGCTTATTCTCTGTGGGTGGAAACCAGACCACCTGGAGGAATCCCACACAAATATGGAAATAACATACAAGCTAGACACATATAGCACCATGGTCAGGAATTTAGCTCTTGACCACTGTGCTCTGTAGCAGTAATGGTAGCCAAGAAACTGCATATTACATATACCAGCAAAAATGGCATACACGTATGTTAAATAATTAACAGTGAATACTTATAATGATAGATAATTACATATTATCAATAATTTGCTTAGATACAAAACCAGCTTACAAACATCCCATTCTACCAGTAATTCTGTCTGTATGAACTGTTGCTGCTTTTGCTAAAAAATAAATAAATATCAAAACAAAAAAAAGAAACCTCAATTTGCTAACTTTTAACTAAGATAAATTATTATTATTATTATTATTATTATTATTATTGTTACTGTGCTATAATAACTAAACAACAGGGCTGAACACTATTTATGTTAAATAGTTTATTCATTTCATGGAATGTAACTTACATACTACAGTCTATCATTTGTAGTAAATTTGAATTTGCCTTTTATATTTCTGAGAATATAAGGAACATTGGGGGTGATTCCGAGTTGTTCACTCGCTAGCAGATTTTAGCAGCATTGCACACGCTAGGCCGCCGCCCCCTGGGAGTGTATCTTAGCTTAGCAGAATAGCGAATGAAAGATTCACAGAATTGCGATTAGAAATTTCTTAGCAGTTTCTGAGTAGCTCCAGACCTACTCACAGATTGCGATCAGCTCAGGCCGTTTCGTTCCTGGTTTGACGCCACAAACACGCCCTTCGTTCGGCCAGCCACTCCCCCGTTTCTCCAGACACTCCCGTGTTTTTCCCTGACACGCCTGCGTTTTTCCGCACACTCCCAGAAAACGGCCAGTTTCCGCCCAGAAACACCCACTTCCTGTCAATCACACTCCGATCACTTCAACGATGAAAATTCTTAGTTCGGACGTGAGTAAATCTACTAAGTTTTGTGCTAAAATACTAACCGCATGTGCACTGCGTACCATGCGCATGCACATTTTTGCCTTAATCGCTCCGTTGCGAAAATCGGCAACGAGCAAACAACTCGGAATGACCCCCATTATGTTATATGAAATGTCAGTTGACCTTAAATATAACATATTTATGCAGTTTTAGGAAACAACATGTGTAGGACTTTAGACAACAACTTAAATAAATGTATTAATAGGACTGTTTGCTATGTGATAACTTCATGTAATGTTTAGTAATAGACACATTTTAGTTTGATGAAATTATCCATAATCCAGTGACTAATGTTAAAATGAGTAATATTTCCTTTTTCTTCACTATATTTATAGAAAGTACTGTATGCTAAATGTGAGAATGAAGTCCAAGTATTACATTTCACATACACATTACAGTTATTGTAACAAACATTCGCTAATCATTTAAAATTTAATAAATACCAATTATATAAAAAATTTACAGTCCTGATGTTATCTGTAGAGTAGGGAACTACAACAGATGACTTTAGAAAGTTCTAGCTCATAATCCACTGGGATGTTATCATGTGGGTGATAGCTAACAGTAGTCATATTACATTGTGTTCTCAGGAATTTTATATTCAATATTAGCATATAGTATGTACTATATACTGTAGTATGAAACGGCAACAAATGTTGCAGTTATATGCCATACCTTTTAACAAAACACACTGAATGTAAAATAAATATGCATTACCGCGTGGAAATTTTTTTCTGTGTTTGTAGTGTAACCGAAGATGATACAGAACACATAAAAGTGGTGTAATGTATATATTTTTCTTTATATTTGTTTATAGCTATACACTGCAAATTGTTATTTCTATAACCTGAGTTGTTATAATAAAATGAATTAGTGAAAACAAAAAGTAAAATAATAACTATCAGCCCCATCCAACTATCCCCCCCCTACCCCACACCCATCAATCATTGAGCAAACTCCGCTGCCTGCCTCTGGCCGATCTCTTCCCCTGTGCACACCAATCTCCAATCAGTCCAGGCCACAGTTAAATATATTTTGGATGCATTTCACCATATTTTTAAATAATGTAGCATAACATTAATTATTATTATTTAAATAGTCATTGTTCAATCACTTTTAATTAACGCTTATACACTATATATCTATAATATACAATTGGTTTTGCTTGTTTTACTGGTCAACATCACGAGTTATACTGAAAAGACAATGCACAACTGTGTTGCAGACATATCTTTTATTTATGTCCATTGTAAATTATCATTTCAGCTTATCTCTGATTATCTAAGACACCATTGTCTATTAGAGATAATAAGAACATAAACTAAAATCCAATGAGATAATAAGATATATGGATAATGTGAACTGAAGTTAGTTTGGCAATATTTCCTTTGGAATAAAAGGGTAGGTGAAAGGTTAGAGCATTTGTCTTTGCTCCTGGCAGAGACCCCAATATACACTAAGACAACGTTTTTGTGTTTTTTTCTTGTTTTTACCATTTCTTTCCAGTAGAGTAAAAGCAGATATGACCTCAGTAACAAATATGTTTTCTCCTTTTAGCTCCTAAAGGCTTCAGAGCATTGGGGAGAGATGGGGGCAGATACATAATGTAATACATTTATACTTTTATAAACTATGTTTATTCACCATGGCCCTCATTCCGAGTTGATCGGTCGCAAGGCGAATTTAGCAGAGTTACACACGCTTAGTCTTCGCCTACTGGGAGTGTATCTTAGCATCTTAAAAGTGCGAACGAAGTTTACGCAATATTGCGAACAAAAAAAACTTAGCAGTTTTAGAGTAGCTCCAGACTTACTCTGCCTGTGCGATCAGTTCAGTGCTTGTCGTTCCTGGTTTGACGTCACAAACACTCCCAGCGTTCGCCCAGACACTCCCCCGTTTCTCCGGCCACTCCTGCGTTTTTTCCGGAAACGGTAGCGTTTTCAGCCACACGCCCATAAAACGCCGTGTTTCCGCCCAGTAACACCCATTTCCTGTCAATCACACTACGTTCGCCGGTGCGAACAAAAAGCCGTGAGTAAAAATCCTTTCTTCATAGCAGAATTACTTAGCGCAGTCGCAGTGCGAACATTGCGCATGCGCTCTAAGCTGATTTTCACTGCGATGCGAAAAAAAAGAACGAGCGAACGACTCGGAATGAGGGCCAATCTTTTTTACATTTGAGTTACAGTAATTATAAGTTGGACAGATCTCTCTACATGAACACATATACAGATGCGCATCCATCCTGTGGTATGGCCACACATGCACACTTGCCACTGGTGCAACTTAGTGGGCCAAGCTGTGGCTAGTCGCACCCATGATTTTGGAGCACCTCTGGCTGATTCTGAATTAGACAGATCTTGGCCGGATCTGTCTTTGCATGAAATTGATGTTTCAGGGTGGACTCTGAATGCGAGAATACGCTCGCACGTAACTGGTCTGACGTATGGGGGTAACATGGGAGTGTTGTGGACATATGGCTTGAGTTCTGTACTATTTGGAAAGAGGAAGTCTACTACAGACCAATATCTTGCACCTACACATGTGTCCTCCTATGCTTTGGCTTTAGTTGCTCCGAACAGCTCCTCTCAATGCACCAGGTTTCAGATGACTCGGCCATACCAAGTGTTTTTTCCACTGAAAATGTGAGTCTTATTTGTATAGAAAAAAAACAACAACTGGAAGTGACATAACTGTCACGATCCGGGTATCTGGACGCCATTATTTACCTTTCAGGTGTCTCCTGAGGCTGGCTCAGCGTCCTAGGCCCGGTTTCCAGCTGTGTTGCTAGCATTCATATGACATGTCTCATCTCTGCTGGTCCGTGGATATTGTCCTTCCAGTGCCCAGGCGACTGGCATGGCGTCACCAGCCAGTGGGGCCTCGGGCATTGTCTGTGTATTCTCAATGCATTACAGGTTATGTGGCACTCCTCATCTACTGCGGCCACGGCCGTCCGCGCTGGAGGTCTGAGACGCAAGTCGGCGTTCTCTGTGTTCACCGCCGCCATTACAGAGGAATCTCCATGTGGTGTTACAAACAAGGTTTCCCTCCACTGGCCGGTATGGGCGCAGCCATCTTAGTTCTAGTCACATGATCCTGTCCTCCAATCCATAGCTCCATTGAAGTCTACCTAATTGCTCATCCAATCCCTGCATACCTAAGGGTATAAAGGGATTGAGCCTGAACCAGGAAATCATCAGTGCTTTGGTTGTCAAACCTTGTTTCCAGTCTCTCTCTCCTGTGGTTGTTTCCATTTCAGGTTTCCAGCTCCTGTTTCCAGATTCCACTAAGAGACCCACACCAGCCTACCATCTTGCGGTGCAGCCTGACTCTATAGTCTCCTGTGTTTGCTCCAGCTTCCAGCTACAGTTTCATCTGCTTCCAGCGGTCAGCTTCCAGCAGTGATCAGCTTTCTTAAAGAGCCGGTGCTTTTCCAGCGGTTACCTGCATACCATCGGTTACCTGCATACCATCGGTTACCTGCATACCCTCGGTACCTGCAAACCATCGGTTTCTACATCTTCGCTCCCTAGCTTCATTCTACTATCTGGCTGGTTCCATCCAGCATCTACTCCATGTCTTAACACCTGGCTGGTTCCATCCAGCGTCGTCAGCAGCTAGCTCAACTACAGTGCTACCAGCTTCCAGTGAAACATCTGCTGGTGTGTTCCTTGGTTATACCTCATACTACGGACGGGTCTGGTAAGGACATTCCATCTCTGGGACATTAAGAACTGTACCTACTGCTACCAGTACCCTGTGGCCGTTGCCAACCCGTAGTTCTCCAGGAACTGCTTTTATCAAATCTGCTGTATATCTTCATTGACTTATTACTGCTGTGATTACATGGAGTTCAGTTAATAAATACTTATTGACTTTTAATCCTGGTTGTCATGGTCACGCCTTCGGGCAACCTTTCTACATCCTACTCGTATGTCCAGGGGTCTGATTAAACCTCCGAAGTTTAGCTTCACCCCAGCCCCTACAACTGAGGCTTCCTCCTGTCAGCTCAGGCCCTCAGTTGTGACAATAACTGCTTTACTAGCATGTACAGACCACTGGGGCTTGCAACATTTGTACATCTGTGTGTGACTGTGTCCTAATCTGTATAAACAGGGCTCCGACTTTTCCTCATGCAACTTTGTGTGTGTAAAACCAATTCCTGTGTGGTTACAGTCGCAGTCTAGCATCTCAGGTACACTGTGAGAGGCTTTTCCCTGCATCTGTGATGCCACTAAGGCCTAGATTTATCAAGCCTTGAAGAGTGATAAATTGCATGGTGATACTGTAAAGTAAAATGAATTAGCTCCTGTCATTTTTCAAACACAGCCTGTAACATGGCTGTTAGGCCCTTATTGGCTGGTACTTTATCACCGTGTAATTTATCACTTCCCAAGGCTTGATAAATCTAGGTCTATGTCTCCAAATGTAAAAACAAAGTGTCACTCATCTTGGAGCATCTCACTGGCACCAAACATCTCATGCCGTATGGTGTATAGACACTCAGTGGATTAGGACACATTTGTATGCTACTGGTGCAAAGCCCATAATAATGATGACAGCGGTGATTGTGGATGGAAAAAGAGTGGGAGGAGCTTGAAGCTGCATGGATTCTTGTAATAGCCCTATGGAAAGTCATATTAGCATAAGGTAGTAAATCAGGGGCAAATTAACACATGAGTGGGGCTTATGTGCATCGGTCCCTCCACATCCTACAGATGTGTCCTCATACATCTTGCCTCAATAAGCCACGTAGCAGGAGATTCCTGGCGTGAGTGAGCTGATAGGTCTTGTGCAACTCCATTAGTGTCGGGTGTTTTTGTTTTACAGAAATATGTTTTATTCGCATTGCTATGCAAATAGAACGTACAAGCAGACTCTGCTGATTAAAATGGTATCTGGCATGCCAATATTCTGTGTGAGACTGCGCCTATATCTGCATATGAAATGCTAGTAAAACACTGTAATGTAACAATTCGTATGCAGATAAAGCTGCAGACGCACAGAGAATATAGGCATGCCATCATTTTAATCAGCATAAGATGCTTATGCATCTTATTCACATCGTTATGCAAATAAGATGCATTTTATTATTATTATTATTATTATTATTATTATTATCCTTTATTTATATGGCGCCACAAGGGTCCTGCAGCGCCCAATTACAGAGTACATAAACAAATAATCAAACAGGAAAACAGCAACTTACAGTTGATGACAGTATAGGACAAGTACAGGGTAAATAAACATAGTTGCATCAGCAGATGACACTGGAATAAGTATCAGGTGGCAGAAGACTGATGGAATTGATGCAGTTGAAGATTATTAAAGTAAGAAAAGGATAAGCTCATGAGGGAAGAGGGCCCTGCTCGTGAGAGCTTACATTCTAAAGGGGAGGGATAGACAGACAAGGGTGACACAGTTGGGGTACATAGAGAGCGTAGTACAGAGGGTTAGGATGAGATTTGGCTGGGTTTGGTGAAGAAGTGGGTCTTGAGAGCCCGTTTGAAGTTTTGTAGAGAGGTGGAGAGTCTGAGGGGGAGAGGTAGGGAATTCCAAAGAAGTGGTGCAGCACGTGAGAAATCTTGGAGGTAGGAGTGGGAGGAAGTAATCCGTAGGCAGGAGAGTCGGCGTGCATTAGCAGAGCGAAGAGGACGGGTGGGAGTGTAAAGGGAGATAAGGTCAGAGATGTAGATGGGAGAGGAGAGGGTGAGGGCTTTGTAAGCGAGTGTGAGAAGCTTGAAATGGATTTTAATGGAACAAGTTGCACGTAAAGACACTCGGCGCTACCTAGTCACACGAGAGCTGGTTAACATGCAGAGAGCCTAGATGTAAGTGGACACATCTACACTGTCCTACAAACTGCCATCTTCACAGTAATATTAATGAAGATGGCCCATGTGCATAAGATAGCAAAAGCTCTGGCTCAGTGCCAGAGCCTTTTCTTTCACTGTGTGTCGCCATCTTTTTGAAGATGTCACTGACAAGTTGTCGCTTTATGGCACCAAATACGTGTACTCTGGGTGCAGGGTGTGTATTGTGGGGCCCATCTGGACCCAGGGGACCGTGTGCATCACACACCCTGCACCCATGGTAAATACACATATGCAATTAGACTTCCAGAGCATCACGCAAACACAGTCACTTTGCGTCCAACTCAGAATCAGCCCCACTATATATAAAATGCCCAAGTATTCCTAAACATATAGTGCTTGGCTATGCTTAAGGGGCATTTAGAAAAACACCAATATATATATATACATCTATCTATCTCAGTTACATGTCTTTCATGTCCCCCATAAGTGTATTTGTAACCTTTTATTTGAAGGCTGCTCTAAGGTGCATACAGTATGTTTGACCATGGATCTGAAAGTCCCCTTACACAAAGCGATAGTAGTGGTAATTTAAATTTAACAAAAGCTGAATGTGGGCTTAGGGCTTGCTTATGTATAGGCTGGAACAATTTTTACTTATGATTTACTAGCTAAATACCCTGCTTTGCTACAGCATTTCAAGTATTTCCATACGTATAACTTTCATTTTGAAGGACTTCCTGATAAGCTAATTACACTTACATCAGGACATGCGCCACCCGCCGCTGCCAATCTTTGTCAGGCCGCACCTCTGGGCGAGCCTTCCCTAGATTGATGCTGTCAAAAGGCTGTCACTGAGGAGAATCATTTTCCTCATTCTCTGCCCCGTCCTGCCTCTGATGCTGCCCTGCTCAGTGCTGTAAATGCTGGGATGAGAGGCCAAGCTTCCGCCTGCTGTATGTTAAATATGTAAGGTTTGCAGGGATAGGCTGACTCTATTACAAAGGGTCCTAGGTCTCCTTGCTTAGCTTCTCACTCTCCTTAGGGCTTTAGGGCTCCTCTTTTGAGGTAAAAAGGTAAAGATTTTCACACAACACTTAAGGTCACTTGAAGATCTGTTGTTACCCTTTACATGCCAGATAAGCTGTTGCTGTCTATCAAGCTTTCCTTTAATGCATTTAAGAGTCAAAATATCTATCTCTCCTTTCCTCCTATTGCTCTCTGAGAGGTTCGACAATGTTTAGTTCAAGTGACAGGTTAACCTCTGATAATTAAGACACTGTCCTCTCCTGACTGGAAATAGGTTGGTTAAGTACAGAAGGAGCCGTGCTCATCTGAGGCGGCTCCATTGCAGGCGTGAACTCCCAGCGTGAATTGGCGATCCGTCCACCTAGCCCCACCGGGAGTGCACAGAGATGCTCTCCCATTCACTAGAATGGGGTGCGTCTCCATCAGTGTCTCCGTCACGGACGCATGGCAGTTGATGTGGTTCCCCTATTTGAACAATGGACTGCTCTGCAACTGCCACTGCAAGGAAGTCCGGGAACACAGCATTATGTTCTCCCCCATCCGCGACTTGGTATCGCCAGCACCATGCATTCTTTATAGCCCTGGCTGGGTGGGCTGTCTTAACTCTTGTCTGTGACGGGGGGAATTATATCACCCCTTTTAACCCCTTTATGGGTGAAAAATCCCTTCTTGGTGGGTGCCTACATCACAAAAACAAGCTACTGTCCAAATGTCAAATTCCTAGTTCTTATGATTCAGGAGATTTTGTGATTAGTTAGTGGTATTTGCCTTTTATATATATACATATTAAAATCAATGTTGAAATACACATACCTGTATTCTATACAGCGCTGGAAAATATGTGTGCACTTTTTAAATAACCGTTAATAAATAATGTGCTTTGGCATAAACAGGAAAGTTGAACTTCACAATAAGATACAGTAGTTATTAAATCGTGAATGGTAATTCAGAATGTAATGACTGAGTTAAAGGCAATAAACAATATAAGATCCCAGCTATAGGCGTCCTGCTATTATTCTATAAAGGAATTTTGTAAACTCCATCATGCATGTACAAAAAGAAAACCAATAATAGCAGCGCTGAATTCAATTAATACTAAAAATTTAAAAATGAGATGGATTGAATGAAAACAGATTAAAAAATGTATTAATAACTCTGATTAATAACCAATTAAAAGTCAATGTGACCACCGGCAGAATAAGTGAACCAGAAATGTCAGTTCCTTTTAAATAACTGGACACCAGTTTAGGCAGAATATACAGGCTTAGGAACTGATTGCACAGTCCCGAAAAAGGGTTATTACCGCTTCTTAGGCCGCTGGAGGGAGAAATATCCCATGGATGATCCTTCAATTGGGAGTTGATAGCATATTCTCAATCCTCACCAGTATGCGGAGCTTGACTTGCGGGATGGTCCTAAGTACGCCTATTAAAATCCACCAAATAGCAAACTCTGGGCATCCAGTATGGTCCGGGCACTGGTTCAGCAACAAAGCAACGGTGATCAGGGTGGCACCTGACGCGTTTCGCTGCAGGTCCTGCAGCTTTTTCAAAGGCCTTTGAAAAAGCTGCAGCGAAACGCGTCAGGTGCCACCCTGATCACCGTTGCTTTGTTGCTGAACCAGTGCCCGGACCATACTGGATGCCCAGAGTTTGCTAGTTGGTGGATTTTAACAGGCGTACTTAGGACCATCCCGCAAGTCAAGCTCCGCATACTGGTGAGGATTGAGAATATGCTATCAACTCCCAATTGAAGGATCATCCATGGGATATTTCTCCCTCCAGCGGCCTAAGAAGTGGTAATAACCCTTTTTGGGACTGTGCAATCAGTTCCTAAGCCTGTATATTCTGCCTAAACTGGTGTCCAGTTATTTAAAAGGAACTGACATTTCTGGTTCACTTATTCTGCCGGTGGTCACATTGACTTTTAATTGGTTATTAATCAGAGTTATTAATACATTTTTTAATCTGTTTTCATTCAATCCATCTCATTTTTTAATTTTTAGTATTAATTGAATTCAGCGCTGCTATTATTGGTTTTCTTTTTGTGTATGCTTAGGTATCAGGATTGACTAATCCTGTTATATAGCAGCAGCATTAGAACAACAGCCCATATTGCGCCCGAGCACCGTTCTTGGTATTTTCCATCTGTTGCATCCATCATGCATGTGTTTAGTGAAGCATTTTGTTACTATAGCACATAAGTGTTATTTTGAAGCCACATTACTGTATGTACTGTATAAGACCCACAGCACAGCAGCAAGTTAATGCAGACACTAGACATTCCCTGTTTACCTGATATATTTTGAGATTGCAATAGCACAATGTAAAAATAAACATTTCAAACCAACTCTGGGACCTGCTTTAGCGCTGATGTAAATATTGAATAAACTGTGAATCTCCCATAAGTGGGAGTTGCGTTGCAAGTGTAGTTAAAGTGGGCACTGAAAGCTGTTTTAATTTTTTTTCTCTCAGCTAATCTATGAAAACACATTAACAGCAAATTAATACATTTTCTATTTGCGGTACCTTTGTTTTCACAGGCCATCCACTGTATAGGCCCCTTATCATAATTATGCTGGCCGACAGAGAAGGTAAATACTCGAACCTAGAAAAAAAAACACAGTAGTTTTTATCAAAGCATTAAAACATTTTAAGATCTGGAAATACTTCATATGTACCTTCAGCTGATAATTAAACATCATATTTCACATTATTTGTCATATGATACATTACTTAATGTTTGCTTAAAATTGAGTTAGGTTTAGTTTAATAAAGACATGATTTGCTTTTTATGGCTTCTGTTTGAGGAAAAGCTGTAAAATATATGATACATTCCAAGGTCAATTCATACGGTTTCTTTTTAGATGTTTCTTATGTACTAGTGCATTGTTCATGCGGAAATATTTTAATTAAAGTAGCAAAAGAATGTTTTTGTGTCTATTTTGAAAAGCAACTGCCGTAATGCTACAAATTCCAACCAAAACCTTTTGAGGCCTTTATCATAGAAAGGCTTACATAGCAAAGTATATTTAAGCAACAATGATGCATAACCAGAGCTACAGATTTCCATACTATGTACCAATATCCCAGTCCAGGTGAATCATTGCACCTTATTGAGTTGAAAAATATGAATTAAAAATGTGCACTGACAGCTGTTTATTAAATAGCCAAGGTATAATTAAAGCACCAATTTCCCAGAAAATATGTAATCCATTAAATGGCCAGTTAAGTACTTTTTATACATGCATTTATTATGCACCCAATATCTCTGGTTGGAAACCAAAATGGCTGCCAGACACAGGGGACAGTCATTCTGCTACAAGGAATACATACTATTTACCAACGGCCGGGATGCCGGCTGACAAGATACCGACAGCGGCATCCCAGCTGCCAGTATGCCGCCAGCGGGTGCTGCCCTTACCGCGCTGTGAGCATTTTATATTCTCCCTCTGTGGATGTCGTGGACACCAACAGAGGGAGAAAAGCAAGTATTCCGGTAGCGGCTTTTCACCACCTGTTAGGATTCCAGCGTCGGCACTGTGACTGCCGGGATCCCGACAGGCAGTCTCGTGGTTGCCTCCCCTGCTACAAAGATACAAACAGCTTGTCATTCCAAAGCTTCTCTGCTTACTGAAAAACCAAGTGTAATGTGTTGCCTGGGTAGCCCAGAAACCTAAATTAATACCGACATGAAGAAAAAAATAAGGGAACAATAAGGTACTATATATTAACAAAACAAAACAAAAATGTTTTTGTTAGTTTGATACTTTAAACAAAGTAATTGCACTTATGAACTAATAAGTTAGAATATTTTAAAACTAGGGGGCAGATGTATTTACGCCTGGAGAAGTGATAAAGCAATGATAAGTGGAAAGTCTACCCCATCTGTGTCTGTTTGCCCCTTCCCTTTAGAATGTAAGCTCTCACGAGCAGGGCTCTCTTCCCTCATGTGCTTATCCTTTTCTTACTTTAATAATCTTCAACTGCATCAAATCCTGCAGTTTTCGGCCACCCTGATACTTATCTCAGTGTCATCTGCTGATGTAGTTATGTTTAGTTACCCTGTACTTGTCCTATATTGTCTTCAACTGTAAGTCACTGTTTTCCTGTTTTGATTATTTGCTTATGTACTCCGTACTTGGGCGCTGCGGAACCCTTGTGGCGCCATATAAATAATATATAATAATAATAAATGTGATAATGCGCCAGCCAATCGTTACGGGTTTGAAAATTTACAGTTAGGAACTGATTGTCTGGTGTGTTATCACGTTTCACTTATTACTGCTTTATCACTTCTCCAGGCTTAATACATCTACCCCAATGTTTCATAACTATACGAATACAGAAAAGTGATTATTGTATCTAATCACTGCTGCATAGTTGCCTACCCTTCTGGGATGTGTGGGAGACTTCTTCTGAATTAGAGTGAGATCTCCCAGATGCCAAACAGACCAAGCAACTTTCCTGCAAAATAATTGTATGCAAGGTGGCAGGGCTAACGACATGGTGACTCAAGTTACATCATTAAGTTGTGGCCAACTCTTGTCTTGTTATTTGTTCTTTGCATCTCCTGGAGGACAGGTGTGAACAGAAGAAAACAAGTATGCCAAACTGACATCACACCTACAGTATTCAAGTGCAAGCAGGCCTTATGCCAAATCTACATGGGTGAATATGTATGAAGACACTGGCAGGGGCACAGCTAGAAATTTGCGGGCCCTATAGCAATATTTTTAAAGGCCCACTCCCTAATGGTTCTAGAGACACCTCTCTCTACTGTGGTTATTGATTTTATACCCCATAATAGTACCTTCATTCATTTTCTGCCCTACAGTAGTGACCTAGTTCATATCATTCCTTATAGATTGTAAACTTGCGAGCAGTACCTTCCTACCGCTATGTCTGTCTTTGCCCTGTTTTGTTCTATAACTGTTGTTCTAATTGTAAAGCGCAACGTAATATGCTGCACTATATAAGAAACTGCTAATAAATAAATATCATTCCCCATAGAAGTGCCCTAGTTCTAATTGTACCATACAGCACCACCAATTTATATTATGCCACAATATATTCTCAACTAGTTCACAATATGCCAGAATGTAGTACTGCCAGTACATATTATTCCATACAGTGTCTCCAGTTCACATTATGCCATACAGGTGGAGGGGGGGGGGGGGGGGGCAGGGACCAAATAGTATCTTCCCGGGGGGGATACTTCCTAATGCAGAAGATTCCATTTTGTGTTGAGATATTCTTAATGTAGGCATATGGTCCCTTTCTGGGGTATCTGGTTTCTAGGTCAGCCACACTCAGGTCGATAGACATTAGGTCGACCAGTATTGGTCGACATGCATTAGGTCTACAGGGTTTCTAGGTCAACATGACAAAAGGTCGACATGACAAAAGGTCGACATGAGTTTTTCACAATTTTTTCATTTTTTGAAGTTTTTCATACTTTACGATCCACGTGGACTACAATTGGGAACGGTAACCTGTGCTGAGTGCAGTGGTAGCGGAGCAAGGCACCTTGCACAAAGCACGGCGAGTGAAGCGAGTCACTGTACGAAGAAAATGACTAATTTAAAAAAAACCTCATGTCGACCTTTTGTCATGTCGACATTGCTCATGTCAACCTAATGCTTGCTTTGACCTATTTAGGGTGTCGACTTAGTTATTGTCGACCAATAGTGGTCGACCTAGACACTGTTGACCTAAGTGTGGTCAACCTTATGAACCACACCCCTTTCTGAGACAGCCTTAATCTCGGAGCTCAAATCCTGCCACCCAGCTTTACAAAGACAGCAAACAAGGAGAAGCCTACTCTCCAACAGTGCAGGGCTTACTCTAGTGTAGCTGTGTCTGTGAGCGTGAAACAGGATTGTGCGAGATGGATTATATCAGCGTGGAGCTTTACTGAGAGGAAGAAAGAGATATCCCCACTGATGAGTCCCCCTTTTCAAGCCCAGGCAATGGTTTGTACCCAATTTCTTAGTAGGCACTTTTGTGAACTTGGTAGGCAACTATATTTGCTGTGTCCAAGCCCTCTAAGCCTCTAGGCCCCATAGCAATGGCCCCCCTTTCACCCACTATAGCTGCTCCCATACCCACTGGGTATGTGCAGATTATAGATATAGGTATAGTGAATATTCAAAATATACTATTCAAAATTGGTAAAGCACCCATACTGCATTCGCCCCAGTCTGCTGCTGAAATATACAGTACAATACCAGTGTTTGATGAACATTAGATATATTTAAGTTAGCCAGTTTCAGGGTTGGACCACTCAGCCCTAAAATTACAATGAGACCTGACTAATTTTCGGCCTTCCCCGCGACCCTGGCGAGTACCTTCTAACAGATAAAGAGGATAGGGCTTCTATCTCTCAATCCTTATCCATGTATCTTGAATGTAATGATCCCACCGACACATCCATGTTTAATAACTGGTGTGCATTAAAGGCAGTGGTTAGGGGCACCATCATCCAAGCAGCCGCTCGACATCGAAAGCTTTTGCGTAAGCAACAGGGTGATGTTAAAGTGCGACTGGTGGACTTGGAACACAGACTTAAATCCTCCCCCTCTAATAAATCAATCTATCCGCACTAGGGAAGAATGGAATATCCTGACTCTGAAGGAGATCCATAAGAACCTTTTTAGGATAAAACACAAATTCTATATCCAGGGGGATAGGGCAGGAAGAATGTTAGCCAGAAAGCTAAGAGGGAAAGTGCCAAATTAAAGAGTTAAGGAAATCGTCAATACCAAAGCCAGAAGGTATCTGATCCATCAGACATACCCAATGCATTCGTAGAGTATTACTCTGCTCTGTATAACCTCCGTACGGATATTTCTACCCCGCAACCATCTACTATTGAGATTGACGCTTTTTTGAGCAAATTAAACCTGCCCAGCTTAGATCATAACTCCCTTCAATTATTGGAACGCCCTTGGACCTCCGAGGAGATCAGATGGGTTATTGATGGTCTTATGGATATCTGGTTTTCACCTGACTGCGCTCATCCCCTACAGTTTGAGTACTCGTGAAATGATGCAAATGGATACTTATATAAAGGTGTGTTTTACTTTCACATGTATCAAATATGACACTCAATATAATGAAACAGTGCAGATAATATTGTGGAACATGAAAAAGGTGGTAATCACAATGTGTGCTCCACGGGGAGCACCTGTTTAACTCAGTCCTTTAATCACTCAAATTGGTGATTAAATCCTTTAGGTTCTTGGCGTGTGTGTTCTGACCTAAAGGCCAATGGGCTGGAAAAAATATATATGTAATGATTAAATCTGGCTGTGTTGCTTTAAAAGTCAAATATAGATTTTCCAGTGGAAATGTCTCTAGTCCTGACCGGACTGTGTGGGCTTTAAAATTCTGTCTTTAGTAATTAGATTCATATAGTTGCAGAGGACGGCATCCCGTACCTCTGCGTGTGGAAGTCAGGTATTCTTGCACTATCATTGCGGCCGTACTTGTAAGATGTACAGGTGCGGGGGGCAGCGGGAACCTCCTGGCGGCTCCGGACAGACTCGTCCCTCAGCTCGCGCACCCGCTCTCCGGTTCGTCCTGTTAGAGATCTCCCCGTGTGCCTGCGCTGCTCGCTGGGTTGGTCGTGTTCGCGTGGGGGGGAGCTCAGCCGCAGGATCTAAACAGAGCCTGTGGCAGTGTTGCACCTCCCCACAACGGATTATATGAATCTAATTACTAAAGACAGAATTTTAAAGCCCACACAGTCCGGTCAGGACTAGAGAAATTTCCACTGGAAAATCTATATTTGGCTTTTAAAGCAACACAGCCAGATTTAATCATTACATGTATATTTTTTCCAGCCCATTGGCCTTTATGTCAGAACACACACGCCAAGAACCTAAAGGATTTAATCACCAATTTGAGTGATTAAAGAACTGAGTTAAACAGGTGCTCCCCGTGGAGCACACATTGTGATTACCACCTTTTTCATGTTCCACAATATTATCTGCACTGTTTCATTATATTGAGTGTCATATTTGATACATGTGAAAGTAAAACACACCTTTATATAAGTATCCATTTGCATCATTTCACGAGTACTCAAACTGTAGGGGATGAGCGCAGTCAGGTGAAAACCAGATATCCATATTGAACCAAAGGGCAAGGACACCCTTTTGACTAGCAGCACATCCCATACAGTAAAACCACCCCAGTGCGCAGATTACCTCCCTTTTTGTTATATTGATGGTCTTACTTTAGATAAGGCCCCAGGCCCAGATGGCTTCACAAACGGGTTTTTTAAATGTATTAGAGATATCCTGGTCCCAGTCTTAATACCTGTTTTTGACGAGGCTTCGTCATCTGGTTTGTTCCCGTCAGAAATGTTGGAGTTCAGAATACTAGCCTTTCCCAAACGCGGAAAAAACCCAACCATGTTAGATATATTTAAGTTACCAGTGAGACATGAGAATGAGAAAGCACTGTTTCCCTTTAATAACCTACAAGGCAGCACTGGTCTGGATAAAAAAAACTATTTAACAAGTATTCCTAAATCTATTGTAAATTGTAGCAGAAATTCACAGATATAGACATGACAAGGGCAGGTCCTCTTTACCATATGTTTAGAAGGGGGTGGCTGCTCTGTCTCTGACCTTACCTTGTAAGAGGTCACGTGAACAACACACTTAGTAAATTGTCTATGATCACCTCTAATGATAACCGAGTGGGTATAAAGTAATTGGAAGAGTATTTGTGGAAATGGAACAGAATGAGAAATGTAAAATGCTAACAGATCTAAATCATCCCTCCTCATGACCTTACTTGGGAAACCATAGAACACGTTTGATATATACCAGACACATAAGACACTGCGTTTACATTTCTAAGCAGATGCTTCTTCTAAGACAGTTTAGAGAAAAATACAGTGCATTAAACACTGACCTCTGTAATGTAAAGGAGGCAACCAAGTTATACAAACATTTAAGTATCAGTTTCTGTAAGTAATACTTTTAATAAAAATGTTTAATAAATGTGAAACAACAGTTTTCATGACTATATCCATTAGTACTGCTGATGTAATTAAATCTGACAAATTAGTATTCTAGTACATCACTCTTGTAACTGGATTAAAACAGATGCCTAGTCTCCAATAACACTAAACCTTTAAGGCTCATCAGCTATACTGAATGTTGTAAAACCCTCAGCTACACAGTATAAAACTAATTATGCATAAAAAGTTCTAAACTAAATGTTAAAATGCATTATATAATTTTATATTTTTATCACAAGAGTGGGTTTTTTTTCAAATAATTGCATTTCATTCTTAGAACTAATAGACTCGTTCTTATATACAGAATTTAATATTTCACTATCCTGCCAAACTATTTATAAAATTCTGCCTCTTTTTTATCTTCTTTTACTCTTACATCTGTGCTATACATATGTTTGAACTTCCAGTACGATTTTCAGTGGCCAGTTTTCCATGTCTAAGATAACTAAACCTTACTGTCCAAGCGAACTCCAATCAGATGGTAGCTCCAGTGCTTAAAGTGGTCCTAGAGAGGTGGTGGAACTCCCCCCTCCCCCCGGTGCTTATGCAAAGGGGCGTGGTCACACAATAGTAATAATGCCCACAATAGTAGCACCCCTAATACACAAAATGCCCACAGTAGTAGCATCCCGTAAAACACAATGCCCACAGCAGTAGCGCCCCTTTTACAATGCCCACAGTAGTAGTGCTCCTTGTGCAATATCCACTGTACTGGTAGTGCCCACAGTGGCTGTGCCCCTTATATAGAGCTCACAGTAGTGGTGCCCCTTATGCAATGCCCCCAGTAGTAGTGCCTCTTATGTCCCCAGGAGTGATGCCCCTTTTGAAGTGCCCCCTTTACAATGCCCTCATTAGTAGTGCCCCTATTAGTAATGCCCTTAATGGTAATGCAACTGTGTAGTATTGCCCCCAGTAGTAATTTCACCTGTAGTAATGCTACCTGTAGTTTAGACCATGTAGTTGTGCCCCCAGTAGTTTAGCCCGCAGTGGTAATGCCCCTGCAGTTTTGACCTCAGTAGTTTACAACCACTTTAGTTTAGCCTCCCAGTGGTAATGCCCCCAGTAGTTTAGCCCCTGCAGTTTACTACTCATGTAGTTTGCCCCATGTAGTTTAGCCCCCAGTGGTAATGTCGCTGTAGTTTAACACCTGCAGTTATGCCCCCAGTAGTTTAGTCCCTAGTAGTAATGCCCCTAGTAGTTTTGCCCCAGTAGTTTAGCTCAATGTATTTTGCCCCAGTAGTTTTCCTCAAGTAGTAATGACCCCCAGTAGGTTAGCCCCTGTAGTTATGCCCCCAGTAGTTTAGCCCCCAAGTAGTAATGACCCCAGTAGTTTAGCCCCTGTTATGCCCCAATAGTAATGCCCCTGTAGTTATGCCCCCAGTAGTAATGCACACCTGTAGTTATGCCTCCAGTAGTAATGCGCCCCTGTAGTTTGCCCCCAGAAGTTTGCACCCTTGTAGTTTGCCCACAGTAGTTAGCCCCTGTAGTTTATCCCCATGTAGTTTGCCCCAAGTAGTAATGTCCCCAGTAGTTTAGCCCCCTTGTAGTTTGCCCTCTTGTAGTTTAGCCCCCCGTAGTAATGCCCCCCTGTAGTCTGCCCCCTTGCAGTTTGGCCCCCCCTGTAGGTTAGCCCCCAAGTAGTAATGACCCCAGTAGTTTAGCCCTTGTTGTTATGGCCCCAGTAGTTTGTCCCCAAGTAGTAATACCCCCTTGTAGTTTGCCCCCAGTAGCTTGCCCCCTTGTAGTTTGTCCCCAGTAGTTAGCCCCCTTGTAGTTTGCCCCAGTAGCTTGCTCCCTTGTAGTTTTCCCCCAGTAGCTTGCCCCCTTGTAGTTTGCTCCCAGTAGTTAGCCCCCTTATAGTTTGCCCTCCAGTATCTTGCCCCCTTGTAGCTTGCCCCCGGTAGATTGCCCCCAGTGGTTAGCCCCCTGTAGCTTGCTCCCAGTAGATGCGCTGCTAATACACTCACTCACACATGTTTTTTTTTAAAAAACGCAACGTATTTACCAAACCCTGCTCCCGCGTCTGACCGCTGTGATCCTCCTGGCGTCCGCTCCTCAGTACTATGAGAGAGACATCATGATGTCTCTCCCATAGCGCGCACTGACAGAGCCAGAAGCCGGAGCTCAGTATTGAGCTCCTGCCGCCGGCTCCCGCTGTGTAGAGGGAGCTGGGCGCCTGCTGGTAACACAATCTCAGCAGGCGCCCTGCACCTCCCTGCGGCGCCAGGCACACATCAGGTTAGGTGAGCCAGAGAAGGCGGAACTGTGTTCCGTCTTCAAGTGGAACTGACGGAACGCAGTTCCGCCCCTGGTTAGCTCTATGTACAGTAGTAATCCCACCAGCATACCGGCATTCGGGATGCCAGCAGTCGGAATACCAATGCCAGAATCCCGACACTGGTCAGAAGACTGATGCCAGGATCTCGCATCGATCAGAATGCCACCAGCGGAATCCCGACACTGGTCAGAAGACTGATGCCAGGAAACAGACATTGACCGGAAAGCCGGCTGCGCAATCCCAACTGCCGTATGTTGGGGCTGGTGAGGGTTAGGCTGCAGGGAGGGTTAGGTTTAGGAAGTATAGGGGAGGAACTAAGGGTTAAGATAAGGCACTAAGTGGGGAGGGTTAGGCAATAAGCGGGGAAGATTAGGGTTAGGCTGCGGGGAGGGATGGTAAGGATTAGAAGGGTAGAGGAGGAGCGTTAGAATACTCATCAAGCAGGTGTTGGGATTCTGTGCATCGGTATGCTGCTGTTGGGATTCTGACTGCCATCATTCCAAGTGCAAGGATCCCAATACCATCCAGTGTCAAGAAGTCTGTCCTTCCTGACCCACTGTATGTTATAAGCTTTTCCGCCATGTATCTGTTATAATTATTTTATAGATAAAATAGCATAAAGGTTAATTGCACACTTTGGGGCTTTTTTATCAAGCTAATTAAGCCCTTAAAACAGGTGTAGTATGGTTTACCGGCGGTCAAGGTCCCGGTGATCAGCATACTGGCGCCGGAATCCTGACCGCCGGCATACCGACAGCTGGGTGAGCGCAAATGAGCCCCTTGCGGGCACGTTTATTCTCCCTCCAGGGGGGTCGTGGACCCCCAAGAGGGAGGAAGATGTCGGTATGCCGGTGGTCGGGATTCCGGCGCCGGTATGCTGGTCGCCGGGAGCCCGGCTGCCGGCAACCTGAAGACCACCTTTTAAAACATGCATAAAAAGCTGTTTCTGTATGTTTTAGGACAGAATTAAGTATCACCAGTATGCGTGACATAACAGAAAGAAGGAAATAAAAGATATACAGTCATTGCAGGAGTAATTTCCATAATTTCCTATTGGACATCGTACCAGATATATGTGACAAACTCCCAAAAGCTATATTTTTCAGACATTGCCTGCATTGTGGCTGAGCCTGCACGTGTAAGTAAAGTGAATGCATAAGTTATCCCTTTAATTATTTCTTATAGCCAGGATAGGCTCTTACTGGAGTCCATGCCCCGGCGACTGTAGAATAAGTCTGTAACTAGGGGTGTACCTAGGGCCCTGGGGTTGTTACTTTTGATGGCCCATTTGGCTTGCTGGGTGCCTGGGACAGCACCATGCAGCTTGTAGCCATGCTGGAAAGCTGCCCAAAGCATCCACATGCACTTGGCAGTCTGTAAAGCCGCCCAGACAGTGCTGTACTTCCTGGTGTACTTGAATCCTTGGCATGACATCATGATGTCACAAGTTCAGGGGAAAACCGGCAAAGGCTCTAACATACATATAATTTTTATGGGGCTGTCCACAATTTTGAATACATATGTCCCTTTGATCTTTATATTTAAATACCACATTTAGGGGGGATGCTAAATGCAATTTAACACTTCTGGGCACACATTTCTTGCTAGTTAATTTGCCATGAAAATTAAGCCACGTTAACCCTTCATAGCATTTAACGCAAATTTTTCTTTACAGCCCTTGAGTTGGTGAAAATTTTTGGAAATTCTATATCTGAAGGAAAAATTGTCACAGCTTGGCTCATAACCCGGATAACTCACCCTAATTATTAATTAGGCAACTATGAGTTTTTAATTAGCTTCATTTGGCTAATAATGGTATGCCATTTTGGGGAGGATATTCTGCAAAAAAAGCAGAATAATGTGTTAAATAATGTGGGCCAAGTATATGGCAGTGTTGTGTTGGTGGGACAAGTGTTTTAAACTCTTTAATAAAGAGACTTTCAGTTTCTGTGATAACACAAGTAAAAGCGTAACCATAACAATAGCAGCCACATGTTAATTATAATGCCCAATGGAATATGCTGCCCAATGGGTGCTGTGTGTGCCATCCCACTTCGCACACTCTGCTCCAATTTCTTTAATACTCAGCACTTCAGAGTGCCCCTTCGGTAAAAAAACAGAGACAGAATTCATTACTGGGAAAATGGCCGTGCTCATGCACAGTAGAGAAATCGGTGGTAAAATAGCTGCTGCACCATTTTTCTGGAGATTTGCGCGTGTGTATTAGAATCTGAGCCCCTAGTGACTCTAAAGCACTGCCGGCTAGAGAGGAGGAGGCCCGGACGGAGGAGCCTGTACACATGCCTCCTCCTCGCTGGCGCTATATAAGGAAAAGTTAATAAAGAAAAAATGCTACTGTAGCAAGGCTCATAGAAAAACAAACTGTTTAACTCTGGCTGTGTATCGATTGATGCTGAGCGTAAACAGATATGTCAACAACTCGATATACAGTACAATGTCTCCTCCTCACCTAACCTTTTTGCAGGAACCGGAGGCCTGGAGTAATGATGACATCCATAGCAATAACTAACAACGTCTGATTGGATGTTAGCATTTTAAACCGTTCAGATGTTAGTACATTGGGGGTCATTCTGACCCATTCGCTCGCTAAATTTAGCACAGCTACGATCAACTCGGAATGACCCCATTATTTGTTATCAAGTCATGTCCATCTATACAGATTTCTTATTAATGATTTACTGTACATTAGGACAGTGAATACTGTGTTAGTATATTTCTTAACATTTTGTAAGGAAAATACAACTTTTGCATTTATTAATACCACTGTCACTAGACACTTTTGTGTTATGTATCTCACACGTCATTACATCATTAGTTACCAGCCCGACAAAATGACAAAACAACATAACAGTAATGTTAGTGCTGGTGGCTGTGCATACCTGAATAGAGCAACACTCGAATTGCTCCGTCTAGTGGCCACCGACAGGAAATACACTTGAAATCCCCCAATAGAAGTGCAGAGCAGCGTCAGCCTTTTATTATATAGGATACTGGGATAAATGTATGAAGCAGTGATAAGAGTGGAGAAGTGAGCCAGTGGAGAAGCTGCCCATGGCAACCAATCAGCTGCTCTATATAATTGTATAGTATGCAAAATATAAATATTACTTCAATGTTAATTGGTTGCCATGTGCAACTTCTCCACTGGCTCACTTCTCCACTCTTATCACTGCTTCATACATTTACCCCATTGTGTGGGCTCTCCTATTTACTGGTAACAATGTTGAGTGACATCTGTAAGTATGCATACTGTATTCGTATATATATGGTGTACTCCTGATGCAGAAATGCTGTATTTTGTGTTGGACATATCATGAAATACATGTGACTCAATGTCCACTAGTAAGCACATGCTGTTTGCAACATAATTTTTATATGTACATTTGGAGTGTTGTGATCCCTCACGTTTTCCGATTCCAAAAGATGGTATTATTCAAATTGTATGTTGTATCAATGTATATTCGGTGTGGGAAACGTCATTTGTAAAACTGTATGAACTGAGTCAAGGGACATTTGAGATTTTCTATATCTCTTCTGTTATAAAGAAGTGAATGTTTAATGTACACCTCAGGGAGATGAGCTACAAAGGACTTTTGAAGCTTGTACACAGACTTTCCGACTGCTTAGGAGATAGAAATCCCTGGGCCATAAATCTGCCCAACTTGGACAACCCACCTCCACTATTAACTGAGAGATAGTTACTTAGGATTGACAGACTTATTCAGTACCCCCCAGCAACAAGACAGATAAAAATCCACCAGGGTAGAGGGTCAATTGAGTAAGACTGAGGGATAAAGTATGAGCAGAATATGCTCGGCTGCGCTCTTGTGACATGGAGTAAAAAATGCATCCAACTGTAAATGAGGACAGTCAAAAGGATGGTACAATAATGCTGACTGACACAATGTTAACATGGTAAAACATTTGAAACCCAAGTTGTTGACACTTACACAATGTTGACAATCAAAATTAAATGTTGACATATGATATGTTGACACAGTCTAAATGTCAACAATAGAAATTATAGGGCTACGGTAAGGCTTAAAATTGGGTGTCATCATTATGTACCTGTTGACATGCTGGCTGTCAACATTTTGAACATGTCATCATTTTGAAGGAGTTGACATTTTCCAAGTGGACATTGGGGTTGTCAAGATTCTAAACAAGTTAACTTTTTTCTTTCTACATTGTAGAGTCTATATAATGGCTGTCGGCATTGTGATGATATATAGAACATAGAAATGTAAGTTTTTTAACATTAATAGCAATAACATCATTTACATTTAAATCCCATTACCAAAACAACTTGCTTATATTACAAAACTTTACACAGATTATGTGTCACACTGTTTTAGGTATTACCATAAAATGGATCAGTTTGACCTTCTGCAAAGTTACCGGACTCAGAAAAGTCACATGTTCTCTGCACATAACACTTTCCGTCACTGGAAAGCTATCACAAATAAGGATGTCCGTATATTAGATTACAGGAAATATAAATCTTTACTGGAGGTCATAGTTTGCTGAGTCAAATGGACATTTACTGACATGTAATTTACACAAGAATTTACAAAAGCCTTTGTGTGGCAGCTATTTAATTCATTGCCATCACCCTCATTAGAATTTTCTATTACATTCAGTAAGCAGGAGTAAAGAGTAAATTAGATCCATTTTATAGTTTTACGGCCACAAACATGTTCATGGTTCAGTCAACAATGAACTGCTATTCAAATCATTATTTAAAAAAAAAGCAGATATGATGCAAAATAATTCTCCTGGGTTTTTGGACGCAGCAGCGATGTGTATAAATGGTAATGCCACAGGAAAAAGGTGCCTCCTGCCAGCACCTGCAATATGAGTGCTGCGTCCAAAGATGCAGCACTGGATCACCATCGCGACCATAGGTCACAATGTTGGCAGCATCGGTCATAGCAGCCAGAGCTTCTCAGCCGGGGCCAGGAAATATGCGTCAGAAGATGCAGATCCTGACCTTGGGACACCCATAAAATTGGGGGCCACACATCACCATTATCAGGAATGCTGGTCAGCTTCGCCAACATCCCACCCCCAAAGTGTGCGATTATGCAGGACCCATTCTGTACATGCGCAGTCCACCCACCATCAGAGATGTACATAAATATGAATTTATAAACACATTAGCAAATGCCAAATACATATTTAACAGATTAATTGTTTAAAACAAGTATCGGACTCTAGCAATGCAAGTTTGTAGATTTTTGCCACAGTACTAAACCTAATGTCACTAATAATATTGGTAAATCTGGATTCTTATGATCTTCAAACTAGCATTCAACAATGTGAGACAATGATATTAGCAATGATTATTACCTCCAAAAATGGTGTTTCTGTAAGTTTGCCCGCAAACGCACCAAGCCTCGGAATGGTTTGGGGTTTGGATGCGGAGGGCAATGCCATCTTCAGATGGTGTTGCCCTATAAAAACCTATTGGCTTATATCGCACCTCCTCACTGAGAGGAATACAACCAGATCCCATCCCCTGTGGTGTGCATGTCACTGGATGCATGCACAGATAGGACTCCAGGTCCTAAACCAGGAAATCCTATCATTACCGCAAGAGAAGTCCTTTGTGTTTTTCATCATGGATACGGGGTTAGTAAATGCCGATATCCATGCGGAAAGTGGTGGGATGCATTGCAAGCAAAATGCGATGCTTGCTGCATCCCGCTCCCTGACCCCATTTGAGTTCTGCATACATGGCAGTACCGATGGTGTAATGGTAAGCATTACTGCCTCACAGCAATGAGGTCATGAGTTCAATTCCCACCATGGCTCTAACTGTGTGGAGTTTGTATATTCTCTGCGTACTTGCGTGGGTTTCCTTCGGGTACTCTGGTTTCTTCCCACAATCCAAAAATATACTGGTAGGTTAATTGGATCCCAACAAAAATTAACCCTAGTGTGAATGCGTGTGCGTATACATGTAATATGAAATATAGATTGTAAGCTCCATTGGGGCAGGGACTAATGTGAATGGACAAATATTCTCTCTGTAAAGCGCTGCGGAATATGTGTGTGCTATATAAATAACTAGTAATACATAAATAAATATGTCATGCTTGTTATGAGAATTATTTAAATACCATTTACATAACTTTACATTCACTTTGAAATAATGAAGCAGAATTTTAAACAATAAATGTAAAGTGATTTTGCGAATATTACTGGGTTCAAAGTACAAAGTCTGAAAACCCACTAACATGCATACATTTAAGCTTTAAAGTGTGCAAACTGGCTCACTCATGTCTGAAACAGGTTAATCTGACTATGGCCGAGCTGGTTGACTTCCTCGAATTTAGATAATTTTTTTGATTGATCAAACAATCATGAATTTCCAGCAATTGTAAAATTATTTCCTTTTTGGTAATGTCTGTTTAACAGGATTGAACAAGTTCTAATATTTGTATCTATAACATTCTTGAACTACACATTCTCAATTATATTGTTATATATAAATATATATATATATATATATATATATATAGATAGATAGATAGATAGAGACATATATATATATATATATATATATATATATACAGTTGTGCTCATAAGTTTACATACCCTAGCAGAATTTGTTATTCAGGAACTGAAGGCTTTTTGCCAAGAAGAATGGTCAGCTTTACCATCTGAGAAAATAAAGAGCCTCATCCACAACTACCACAAAAGACTTAAAGCTGTCATTGATGTTAAAGGGGGCAATACACGGTATTAAGAACTGGGGTATGTAAACTTTTGATCAGGGTCATTTGGGTAGTTTCTGTTGTCATTATGATTTAAAAAGAGTAAACACAGTTGTTTGACAATAAATGGCTTCACCTAACCACTAACCATGAGTGAAAGAAAAGTTTGTGAGTTATCATTCATATTCTCTGACAAATGGCCAGAAATCACAAATTCTGCTAGGGTATATAAACTTATGAGCACAACTATATATATATATATATATATATATATATAAAATAGGATTTTGGTAATCACCGTTAAATCCTTTTCTCCTAGTCCGTAGAGGATGCTGGGTACTCCAAAAGGACCATGGGGTATAGACGGGATCCGCAGGAGCTTGGGCACACTAAAAAAGACTTAAGACTGGGTGTGAACTGGCTCCTCCCTCTATGCCCCTCCTCCAGACCTCAGTTATAGGAACTGTGCCCAGGAGAGACGGACACTACAAGGAAAGATTTTTGGCTTAACTAAGGGCTACCAAATTACCAGACCACACCCTAGACATACCGTACAACCGGAATAACACCAAAAACCAGGTAACAGTATGCATAAAACTCCAGCAACCAGCTGTAACAAACCAACACACAAGTCGTGTATAACTAACTTAACCAGTAAGAAAATTCACATAATGCCAGTAATAGTCCGCACTGGGACGGGCGCCAAGCATCCTCTACGGACTAGGAGAAAAGGATTTAACGGTGAGTACCAAAATCCTATTTTCTCTTACGTCCTAGAGGATGCTGGGGACTCCAAAAGGACCATGGTGATTATACCAAAGCTTCAGAACGGGCGGGAGAGTGCGGACGACTCTGCAGCACCGACTGAGCAAACGCCAGGTCCTCATCGGCCAGGGTATCGAATTTATAGAATTTAGCAAAAGTGTTCGAGCCCGACCAAGTAGCCACTCGGCAAAGCTGTAATGCCGAAACACCATGGGCAGCCGCCCAAGATGAGCCCACCTTTCTGGTAGAATGTGCTTTAACCACCTTCGGCACCGGTAACCCCATTGAAGAATGAGCCTGTTGGATCGTACTACAAATCCAGCGTGCAATAGTCTGTTTTGACGTGGGATGACCAACCTTGTTGGCCGCATACAAAACAAACAATGCTTCAGTTTTCCTAGTAACAGCTGTTCTAGAAACGTAAACCTTTAACGCTCTTACAACATCCAGAGTTTTTGGAATCGCCACTTCTTCCGAAGCTACCGGAACCACAATAGGCTGGTTAATGTGAAATGACGAAACCACCTTTGGTAGAAATTGTTGACGAGTCCTCAATTCCGCCCTATCCGCATGAAAAATCAAGTACGGACTCTTATGAGATAAAGCTGCCAATTCCAATACTCGCCTCACAGATGCCAGCGTTATAAGCATAACCACCTTCCAAGTGAGAAATTTTAATTCAACCTTCCGCAAAGGTTCAAACCAGGCAGACATGAGGAACCGCATGATGACATCAAGGTCCCATGGCGCTACAGGCGGTACGAACGGTGGATTGATATGCATTACACCCTTCACAAAAGTCTGAACCTCTGCGAGGGTAGCTAACTTTTTGAAAGAAAATAGACATAGCCGGAATTTGCACTTTGATGGAACCCAATTTCAGGCCTGCCTCTTCCCCCGCCTGCAAAAAGTGGAGAAAACGACCCAAGTGAAAATTCTCCGCAGGAGCCTTTTTAACCTCACACCAGGAAACGTATTTCCTCCAGATACGGTGATAATGTTTCACCGTAACCTCTTTCCTAGCCTTAATGAGAGTTGGAATGACCTCCCTGGGAATACCCTTATGAGCTAATATCTGGCGCTCAACCTCCATGCCGTCAAACGCAGCCGCGGTAAGTCCAGAAACGCATGGACCCTGTAACAACAGATCCTCCCTTAGAGGAAGCGGCCAAGGATCTTCCACCAGCAAGTCCTGAAGATCCGGGTACCAGGCCCTTCTTGGCCAGTCTGGAACGACGAGAATCGCCTGAACCCTTGCTCGACGAATGATCCCCAGCACCTTTGGAATGAGAGGAAGAGGAGGGAACACATACACCAACTGGAAGACCCACAGAGTCACCAGGGCGTCCACCGCCGTGGCTTGTGGGTCCCTTGTCCTGGAACAATACCTCGGGAGCTTCTTGTTGAGCCGAGACGCCATCATGTCTATCATCGGAATTCCCCAGCGGGAAGCGGATTTCCTCAGCAGACACGAATTCCCCAGCTGGGAAGCGGATTTCCTCAGCAGACACGACCTTCATCCGGGAGAGTGGGCTCTGCACCAAGAGGTTTTTGCAGAAGTGACAGGACGTCATTTCTGCAAAAACCTCTTGGTGCAGAGCCCACTCTCCCGGATGAAGTTCGTGTCTGCTAAGGAAATCCGTTTCCCAGTTGTCCACCCCCGGTAGGAAAACTGCTGACAGTGCGCTGACGTGTTGTTCCGCCCAGCGAAGTATCTTTGTGGCCTCCGCCATTGCCGCTCTGCTCCTTGTTCCGCCTTGCCGGTTTACATGGGCCACCGCTGTGATGTTGTCTGACTGTACCAGGACCGCTCGACCCTGAAGACTTCTTGCTTGGAGCAGGCCGTTGTAAATGGCTCTTAACTCTAGAACATTTATGTGGAGATAGGCTTCCTGGGGCGACCATGTTCCCTTCAAATTTCTTCCTTGGGTGACTGCGCCCCAGCCCCGGAAACTTGCATCTGTTGTCAGAAGTACCCACTCCTGGATACCGAATCGGCGTCCCCCCAGAAGGTGATTCACTTATAGCCACCACAGGAGAGAAATTCTGGCTCTGGGAGATAAACTTATCTTCCGGTGAATGTGTAGATGAGACCCGGTCCATTTGCTCAGCAAGTCGCACTGAAACACGCGGGCGTGAAATCTGCCATATGGAATGGCTTCGTACGCTGCAACCATCTTCCCCAGAACCCGAGTACAATGATGTATCGACACACTCGACGGCTTCAGATGTTCTCTGACCATCGTCTGCAATTCCAGAGCCTTTTCTTCTGGAAGGAATACCTTCTGTAACTCCGTGTCCAGAATCATGCCCAGAAACGTAAGCCGAGTGGTCGGAATCAACTGGGATTTCGGCAAATTGAGGACCCATCCGTGTTGTCGCAGGACCGATAGAGACAACTCCACACTTTTCAGCAATCGTTCCTTAGACCTCGCCTTTATCAGGAGATCATCCAAGTATGGGATAATTGAAACCCCCTGTTTGCGAAGAAGCACCATAATTTCCGCCATGACCTTGGTGAAAATCCTCGGAGCAGTGGAAAGCCCAAACGGCAACGTCTGAAAATAAGAATTTACTTACCGATAATTCTATTTCTCATAGTCCGTAGTGGATGCTGGGGACTCCATAAGGACCATGGGGATAGCGGCTCCGCAGGAGACTGGGCACATCTAAAGAAAGCTTCAGGACTATCTGGTGTGCACTGGCTCCTCCCCCTATGACCCTCCTCCAAGCCTCAGTTAGGATACTGTGCCCAGACGAGCGTACACAATAAGGAAGGATTTTGAATCCCGGGTAAGACTCATACCAGCCACACCAATCACACCGTACAACTTGTGATCTGAACCCAGTTAACAGCATGATAACAGAGGAGCCTCTAGAAAAGATGGCTCACTACAGCAATAACCCGATTTTTTGGTAACAATAACTATGTACCAGTATTGCAGACAATCCGCACTTGGGATGGGCGCCCAGCATCCACTACGGACTATGAGAAATAGAATTATCGGTAAGTAAATTCTTATTTTCTCTAACGTCCTAAGTGGATGCTGGGGACTCCGTAAGGACCATGGGGATTATACCAAAGCTCCCAAACGGGCGGGAGAGTGCGGATGACTCTGCAGCACCAAATGAGAGAACTCCAGGTCCTCCTCAGCCAGGATATCAATTTTGTAGAATTTTACAAACGTATTTGCTCCTGACCAAGTAGCTGCTCGGCAAAGTTGTAAAGCCGAGACCCCTCGGGCAGCCGCCCAAGATGAGCCCACCTTCCTTGTGAAGTGGGCATTTACAGATTTTTGGCTGTGGCAGGCCTGCCACAGAATGTGCAAGCTGAATTGTACTACAAATCCAACGAGCAATAGTCTGCTTAGAAGCAGGAGCACCCAGCTTGTTGGGTGCATACAGGATAAACAGCGAGTCAGATTTCCTGACTCCAGCCGTCCTGGAAACATATATTTTCAGGGCCCTGACAACGTCTAGCAACTTGGAGTCCTCCAAGTCCCTAGTAGCCGCAGGCACCACAAATAGGTTGGTTCAGGTGAAACGCTGAAAACACCTTAGGGAGAAAATGAGGACGAGTCCTCAATTCCGCCCTGTCCGAATGGAAAATCAGATAAGGGCTTTTTCAGGATAAAGCCGCCAATTCTGACACGCGCCTGGCCCAGGCCAGGGCCAACAGCATGACCACTTTCCATGTGAGATATTTTAACTCCACAGATTTAAGTGGTTCAAACCAATGTGACTTTTGGAACCCAAAACTACAGTGAGATCCCAAAGTGCCACTGGAGGCACAAAAGGAGGCTGTATATGCAGTACCCCTTTTACAAACGTCTGAACTTCAGGGACTGAAGCTAGTTCTTTTTGGAAGAAAATTGACAGGGCCGAAATTTGAACCTTAATGGACCCCAATTTCAGGCCCATAGACACTCCTGTTTGCAGGAAATGTAGGAATCGACCCAGTTGAATTTCCTCCGTCGGGCCTACTGGCCTCGCACCACGCAACATATTTTCGCCAAATGCGGTGATAATGTTTTTCAGTTACATCCTTCCTGGCTTTGATCAGGATAGGGATGACTTCATCCGGAATGCCGTTTTTCCTTCAGGATCCGGCGTTCAACCGCCATGCCGTCAAACGCAGCCGCGGTAAGTCTTGGAACAGACAGGGTCCTTGCTGGAGCAGGTCCCTTCTTAGAGGTAGAGGACACGGATCCTCCGTGAGCATCTCTTGAAGTTCCGGTTACCAAGTCCTTCTTGGCCAATCCGGAGCCACGAATATAGTGCTTACTCCTCTCCATCTTATCAATCTCAGTACCTTGGGTATGAGAGGCAGAGGAGGGAACACATACACTGACTGGTACACCCACGGTGTTACCAGAGCGTCTACAGCTATTGCCTGAGGGTCCCTTGACCTGGCGCAATACCTGTCGAGTTTTTCCCAACGGTTTATAAACAAGTGGAAGACTTCTGGGTGAAGTCCCCACTCTCCCGGGTGGAGGTCGTGCTGAGGAAGTCTGCTTCCCAGTTGTCCACTCCCGGAATGAATACTGCTGACAGTGCTATCACATGATTTTCCGCCCAGCGAAGAATCCTTGCAGCTTCTGCCATTGCCCTCCTGCTTCTTGTGCCACCCTGTCTGTTTACGTGGGTGACTGCCGTGATGTTGTCCGACTGGATCAACACCGGCTGACCTTGAAGCAGAGGTCTTGCTAAGCTTAGAGCATTGTAAATGTCCCTTAGCTTCAGGATATTTTTGTGAAGTGATGTCTCCAGGCTTGACCATAAGCACTGGATATTCCTTCCCTGTGTGACTGCTCCCCAGCCTCGCAGGCTGGCATCCGTGGTCACCAGGACCCAGTCCTGAATGCCGAATCTGCGGCCCTCTAGAAGATGAGCACTCTGCAACCACCACAGGAGGGACACCCTTGTCCTTGGTGACAGGGTTATCCGCTGATGCATCTGAAGATGCGACCCGGACCATTTGTCCAGCAGGTCCCACTGGAAAGTTCTTGCGTGGAATCTGCCGAATGGGATTGCTTCGTAGGAAGCCACCATTTTACCCAGAACCCTTGTGCATTGATGCACTGAGACTTGGCTCGGTTTTAGGAGGTTCCTGACTAGCTCGGAATTAACTCCCTGGCTTTCTCCTCCGGGAGAAACACCTTTTTCTGGACTGTGTCCAGGATCATCCCTAGGAACAGAAGATAAGTCGTCGGAACCAGCTGCGATTTTGGAATATTGAGAATCCAATCGTGCTGCCGCAACACTACCTGAGATAGTGCTACACCGACCTCCAACTGTTCCCTGGATCTTACCCTTATCAGGGAATTGTCCAAGTAAGGGATAACTAAAATTCTCTTCCTTCGAAGGAATATCATTATTTCGGCCATTACCTTGGTAAAGACCCGGGGTGCCGTGGACCATCCATACGGCAGCGTCTGAACTGATAGTGACAGTTCTGTACCATAAACCTGAGGTACCCTTGGTGAGAAGGGTAAATTTTGACATGAAGGTAAGCATCCCTGATGTCCCGAGACATCATGTAGTCCCCTTCTTCCAGGTTCGCAATCACTGCTCTGAGTGACTCAATCTTGAATTTGAACCTCTGTATGTAAGTGTTCAAAGATTTTAGATTTAGAATCGGTCTCACCGAGCCGTCCGGCTTCGGTACCACAACAGTGTGGAATAATACCCCGTTCCCTGTTGCAGGAGGGGTATCTTGATTATCACCTGCTGGGAATACAGCTTGTGAATGGCTTCCAAAACTGTCTCCCTGTCAGAAGGAGACATCGGTAAAGCCGACTTTAGGAAACGGCGAGGGGGAGACGTCTCGAATTCTAATTTGTACCCCTGAGATATCACCTGAAGGATCCAGGGGTCTACTTGCGAGTGAGCCCACTGTGCGCTGAAATTCATTGAGACGGGCCCCCCACCGTGCCTGATTCTGCTTGTAAAGCCCCAGCGTATACTGAGGGCTTGGCAGAGGCGGGAGAGGGTTTCTGTTCCTGGGAACTGGCTGATTTCTGCAGCCTTTTTCCTCTCCCTCTGTCACGGGGCAGAAATGAGGAACCTTTTGCCCGCTTGTCCATGAAAAGACTGCGCCTGATAATACGGCGTCTTCTCATGTTGAGAGGCGACCTGGGGTACAAACGTGGATTACCCAGCTGTTGCCGTGGCCACCAGGTCTGAAAGAGCGACCCCAAATAACTCCTCCCCTTAATAAGGCAATACTTCCAAATGCCGTTTGGAATACGCATCACCTGACCACTGACGTGTCCATAACCCTCTACTGGTAGAAATGGACAACGCACTTAGACTTGATGCCAGTCGGCAAATATTCCGCTGTGCATCACGCATGTATAGAAATGCATCTTTTAAATGCTCTATAGGCAAAAATATACTGTCCCTATCTAGGGTATCAATATTTTCAGTCAGGGAATCCGACCACGCCAACCCAGCACTGCACATCCAGGCTGAGGCGATTGCTGGTCGCAGTATAACACCAGTATGTGTGTAAATACATTTTAGGATACCCTCCTGCTTTCTATCAGCAGGATCCTTAAGGGCGGCCATCTCAGGAGAGGGTAGAGCCCTTACAAGCGTGTGAGCGCTTTTTCCACCCCAGGGGGTGTTTCCCAATGCACCCTAACCTCTGGCGGGAAAGGATATAATGCCAATAACATTATAGAAATTATCAGTTGTTATCGGGGGAAACCCACGCATCATCACACACCTCATTTAATTTCTCAGATTCAGGAAAACTACAGGTAGTTTTTCCTCACCGAACATAATACCCCTTTTTGGTGGTACTCGTATTATCAGAAATGTGTAAAACATTTTTCATTCCCTCAATCATGTAACGTGTGGCCCTACTGGAAGTCACATTTGTCTCTTCACCGTCGACACTGGAGTCAGTATCTGTGTCGGCGTCTATATCTGCCATCTGAGGTAACGGGCGCTTTAGAGCCCCTGACGGCCTATGAGACGTCTGGACAGGCACAAGCTGAGTAGCCGGCTGTCTCATGTCAACCACTGTCTTTTATACAGAGCTGACACTGTCACGTAATTTCCAACAGTTCATCCACTCAGGTGTCGACCCCCTAGGGGGTGACATCACTATTACAGGCAATCTGCTCCGTCTCCACATAATTTTTCTCCTCGTACATGTCGACACAAAAGTACCGACATACAGCACACACACATGGAATGCTCTGATAGAGGACAGGACCCCACTAGCCCTTTGGGGAGACAGAGGGAGAGTTTGCCAGCACACACCAGAGCGCTATATATATACAGGGATAACCTTATATAAGTGTTTTTCCCCTTATAGCTGCTGTATAGTTAATACTGCGCCTAATTAGTGCCCCCCTCTCTTTTTTAACCCTTTCTGTAGTGTAGTGACTGCAGGGGAGAGCCAGGGAGCTTCCCTCCAACGGAGCTGTGAGGGAAAATGGCGCCAGTGTGCTGAGGAGATAGGCTCCGCCCCTTTTTCGCTGACTTTTCTCCTGCTTTTTTATGGATTCTGGCAGGGGTTAAATGCATCCATATAGCCCAGGAGCTATATGTGATGCATTTTTTGCCATCCAAGGTGTTTTTATTGCGTCTCAGGGCGCCCCCCCCAGCGCCCTGCACCCTCAGTGACCGGAGTGTGAAGTGTGCTGAGAGCAATGGCGCACAGCTGCAGTGCTGTGCGCTACCTTGTTGAAGACAGGACGTCTTCTGCCGCCGATTTTCCAGACCTCTTCTGCCTTCTGGTTCTGTAAGGGGGCCGGCGGCGCGGCTCTGGGACCCATCCAAGCTGGGCCTGTGATCGTCCCTCTGGAGCTATGTCCAGTAGCCTAAGAAGCCCAATCCACTCTGCACGCAGGTGAGTTCGCTTCTTCTCCCCTTAGTCCCTCGATGCAGTGAGCCTGTTGCCAGCAGGTCTCACTGAAAATAAAAAACATAAACTAAAACTTTCACTAAGAAGCTCAGGAGAGCCCCTAGTGTGCACCCTTCTCGTTCGGGCACAGAGATCTAACTGAGGCTTGGAGGAGGGTCATAGGGGGAGGAGCCAGTGCACACCAGATAGTCCTAAAGCTTTCTTTAGATGTGCCCAGTCTCCTGCGGAGCCGCTATCCCCATGGTCCTTACGGAGTCCCCAGCATCCACTTAGGACGTTAGAGAAATTGGTAATGAGAATCCTGTATCGCAAACCTGAGGAAAACCTGATGTGGAGGATATATCGGGACATGTAAGTAGGCATCCTTTATGTCGACTGATGCCATAAAACCCCCTCCTTCTAGGCTGGAGATCACAGCTCGAAGGGATTCCATCTTGAACTTGAAAACTTTCAAGTATAGATTGAGGGATTTTAAATTTAGAATTGGTCTGACCGAACTGTCCGGTTTCGGCACCACAAAGAGGCTCGAGTAGAACCCCTCCCCCCGCTGAGATGAGGGAACGGGAATAATGTCCCTCTGTAGACACAGTTTTTGAATCACTGCTAGCACCACCTCCCTGTCCGGAAGACCTACTGGTAATGCCGAAATGAAGAACCGGTGAGGGGGCATCTCCTGAAACTCCAGTTTGTATCCCTGAGACACGATCTCTAGTACCCAGGGATCCAGGCCTGATCGAATCCAGACCTGACTGAAACTTCGTAGATGGCCCCCCACCGGTTCGGACTCCCCCAGGGAAGCCCCAGCATCATGCAGTCGCCTTGGTAGCAGCAAGGGAGGACTTTTGGTCCTGGGCGCCTGAACCTGCAGAAGGTTTCCTTCCCCTTCCTCTACCTTTTGAAGCGAGGAAGGACGAGCCTTTTCCACGCCTGTATTTATTGTGACGAAAGGACTGCATCTGCTGATGTGGTGCCTTTTTCTGTTGTGTGGGAACATAAGGAAGAAAGGAGGACTTACCCGCAGTCGCGGTCGAGACCAGGTCAGCCAAGCCGTCACCGATCAAGACAGTACCTTTGAAGGGTAGTGCTTCCATAGCCCTCTTGGAGTTGGCATCAGCGTTCCATTGATGGCTCCACAGGGCCCTCCTGGCTGATATCGACATGGCATTGGTTCTTGAACCCAAGAGACAGACGTCCCTCGCCGCATCTTTTATGTAATCTGCAGCGTCCTTAATATAACCAAGAGTTAGAAGGACATTATCTTTATCCAGAGTATCTATATCATTAGCTAAATTCTCAGCCCATTTAGCAATGGCACTACTCACCCATACCGACGCCACAGTGGGTCAGAGCAATGCACCTGAATTAGCGAAAATGGACTTCAGAGACTTTTCCAGCTTGCGATCCGCCGGATCTTTGAGAGCTGCCGTGTCAGGAGACGGAAGCGCCACTTTCTTAGACAAACGAGATAAAGCTTTGTCAACAGTTGGAGATGCCTCCCATTTTTCCCTGTCATCAGAGGGGAAAGGATACGCCATGTAAATTCTCCTCAGGTTTTTTTCCCTTGAACAAGCAAATCCTTGTTTCCTGCACCGCAGGTTCATCAGAAATGTGTAAAACATCCTTTATAGCCACAATCATGTCCTGAATACTCTTAACTAACGCTGCCTCAGTGAAATCGACGTCGGAATCAGAGTCCGTGTCGGTTTCAGTATCCCCCACCTGATTAAACGGACGCTTTTGGGACCCAGATGGGGTTTGAACCTGAGACAAAGCCTCTTCCATGGACCTTTTCCACACCTGGGTCTGCTCCTCAGACTTATCTAACCTCTTTGATAAGGAAGTTACTCGAGTTTAACGTACTGAGTAATGCTAGTACATCTGGTGTCGGCTGTGTCGACATTCCCAATTCTAGCCCTGCATCCACTCCCCCAATAACCTCCTCCGGTGAATAAGCTTCCGACTCAGACATGTTGACACACAGTACCGACACACCACAACACCCAGAACATCCCTGCTAGGTGACAGGCCTACAAAAAAAGCCCAGATAGAGGACACAGAGGGAGTATGCCAGCTCACACCCCAGCGCCCATATATCGCAAAAATGATATATGTACCCAGCGCTGCCTACACACTAATAAGCACCAAACACTGCGGCCCCCCTCAGAATAAGCCCCACTTTTACTTGGGAGAAGCGCGGAGGTCCCCGCAGCATCTCAATCCCTCAGCTGCGTGGAGCAGAGAAAATGGTGCCGGTGAGCTGCGGACCGAAGCTCCGCCCCCTTCCCGGCGCACTCCGGCCCGCCAAATTCAAACATGTAAAAATATGCCGGCGGGGGTCTGTATTCGGTGCCACAATCATTCTGCCACCCCAAAAACTTCAGCTACATGCTGCCCAGGGCGCCCCCCCCCCCCCCTCCCAGCGCCCTGCACCCAGTGAATACCGGTGGTGATGTGTGTGGGAGCATGGAGCACAGCGTTATCGCTGTGCTGTACCTTCTGTCACTGAAGTCTTCTGCCGTCCTGAAGTCTTCTGATCTTCTCATACTCACCCGACTTCTGTCTTCTGGCTTCTGTGAGGGGGTGACAGCATGGCTCCGGGAACAAGCAGCTAGGCGCACCAAGTGATTGAACCCTCTGGAGCTAATGGTGTCCAGTAGCCGAGAAGCAGAGCCTTGAAACTCACAGAAGTATGTCTGCTTCTCCCCCTCACTCCCACGCTGCAGGGAGCCTGTAGCCAGCAGGTCTCCCTGAAAATAAAAAACCTAACAATAAAGTCTTTTAGAGAAACTCAGTAGAGCTCCCCTAGTGTGTGTCCATTCACTTCTGGGCACAAAGTCTAACTGAGGTCTGGAGGAGGGGCATAGAGGGAGGAGCCAGTTCACACCCAGTCTTAAGTCTTTTTTTGCGTGCCCAAGCTCCTGCGGATCCCGTCTATACCCCATGGTCCTTTTGGAGTCCCCAGCATCCTCTAGGACATAAGAGAAATATATATTATATATATATATATATATATATATATGTCTATATCTATATATATATATATCTATATATATATATATATATATATATATATTAGAGATGAGCGGATTCGGTTTTACTCGGTTCTCAAAACCGAATCTTATTGGCTATCCAAAACACGTGACATCCGTGAGCCAATAAGATGTCGTTTTGAGAACCGAGTAAAACCGAATCCGCTCATCTCTAATATATATATATATATATGTATATGGAACCTTGTTGAGAGCGGCACTCAGAGACTTGGACACAAGTTTGAAGTGAAAAAACCCCGCAGGGCAATCTTTATGTAACATAAAGATTGCCCTGCGGGGTTTTTTCACTTCAAACTTGTGTCCAAGTCTCTGAGTGCCGCTCTCAACAAGGTTCCATATGCACACAGAGTTGAAATGCTCTGAAGGGAAGGCACCGGAGCAGTATTGGCGTCAGTCCGGAGTGCCGGGGTCCAACCATTGACTGTATATATATATATGTATATACAGTACCAGTCAAAAGTTTGGACACACTTTCTCATTCAATTGAATGAGAAATGGCGTCCAAACTTTTGACTGGTACTGTATATATATAACTTATAATAATAAAATTTCGTCAGGACATACGTCTGTCCTGAAATTTTAGTTTAGCTGCTTCCTTCTATGGCTCTGCTGTGATGTGCAAGTCCTGTGAGTGCCGCATATATGATATAGAGATAAAATTAATTCATAGCTGAATTTTGAAAATGTTTTACATTTTTTGGTCAGAAAATATGTCAGTAGCATTTACACAAGTACATTTATAAAAACAGATACACAGGAAAAATGCTACCCAGTGTTAGGCGCCGAGGGTCCGCTCGTCAGTGCGGCCGGCGCCTAGCAACGGGGACGCCACTGTCGGATCGTGTTCCCCGTTGCTGGGTCTAAGTTTATATCATCACTGGTTTCCTGGCTGTGTAGCATGCAGCTGCACGGCATGTTGTAATTATCACTCATCTGTTTCCCTGGCCATGCAGCTTGTCAGCTGCATGGGATTTAATCCAATCAGCCTCCAAACAGCTGATTGGAAGACTCTCTGTTAAAAGCACTCCCAGGACTCCTCACAGACGCCGGTGATAGCTTCCTGTTTGCCTGATTCTGCTGCAGAGAGAGTTCCCAGTCCCGGTCTGTTCGTTTGTTCCTGTTCTCAGTGATCCAGTACTCGGAAGTTACCATCTGTTCCTGGAGTCTGACCGAGCACCTTTAACATCTGGTGGTGTTCGTGAGTCGCGGCGCAGCCGTGTGTTGCGGCTTGTCCGCTACTATTTATTATTGTGTTTATTTTGAGTTCTGGAGCTTTGCGGAGGATTCCGCTTCCACAAGATCCACTCTGGTGTCCAGCGGTGCTGGATAGGAGTGTCGGATCCGTGGATCCTTGGTTGTCCTTTTCCCTGGCGGCTAGTCCGCACATACCTTTTGATTTAGTTAAGTTAGCTTGTAACCCCTGGCTTGGTTGCTTAGTCAGAGGGCCCCTTGTTATCTCCCTGTCTCGGACTTCCCCTTGTCTCCCATTAAGACCTGCGGGGGCATCGGGGTTGGGCAGACATAATCCGCCCTTCGAACGCGGCTGCCATGGGCTCAAGCAACCATAGTCTCGCAGGGGATTTCTGATAACACGGGCGAGACAACGGAGTTAGGGCGCCAGGGGTTACTAGGCTCTCCAGCTCCCACAACCTGTATTTCATTCCTGTACTCAGATCTCTGCCATAAGATCTTCTCCAGTCTGGAGTACAGGAATCGTAACATTATCACCGGCCAGACAAAAGAAAAAATTTCAACAGGAGTTAATTTTTTCACTTATCCAGTAGGGAGAATTTTGTCGGCCTCATGAATCCCACCGGTGTTGGGCCAAATCCTGGCCAGTTTTTGGTTAGTCAGATTCAGGAACTTACCCAGATGGTTCAGGATCTGTCCCTCCGGGTGAGCTCACAGGAAGATCTGTTACGGACTTCCCCGAGGGTCATCCCTGAACCAAAAATGCATCTGCCTGACCGTTTTTCTGGGGATAGAAAACAGTTTTTTAATTTTAAAGAGTCTTGTAAACTGTATTTTCGTTTAAGACCAGTTTCCTCAGGTACGGAGGCTCAGCGGGTTGGAATTATAATTTCTCTGCTTCAGGGGGATCCTCAGACCTGGGCTTTTGGTTTAAAGACAGACGATCCGGCCTTATCGTCTGTAGACGCTTTTTTGAAATCTTTAGGGCTATTGTATGACGACCCTGATAGAGAGGCATCCGCAGAAAGTCAGTTGCGTGCTCTAAGACAGGGTAGGAATCCTGCAGAGAATTATTGTACGGAGTTTCGCCGTTGGTCGAACGACTGTGGCTGGAATGATCCTGCCCTGCGCAGTCAGTTTCGCCTCGGCTTATCTGAATCTATAAAAGACAGCCTCCTTCAGTATCCCGCTCCTGAGAACCTTGATAAACTCATGGAGCTCTCTATTAAAATAGATCGTCGGCTCAGAGAGCGGAGGACTGAGAAAGGGGCATCTGTAGTTTCTTTTCCCTGTGTTTCTTCCGTTCCGATAGACATGGAGGAGCCTATGCAGATTGGTCTCTCCAAATTGTCTCCGGAAGAAAGAACCAGGAGGCAAAATTCTGGTCTGTGTCTGTACTGCGGAGGTAAGGGACATTTTGCCCGTAGTTGCCCAAACAAGTCGGGAAACTTCCTGACCAAGTGAATAGTGAGGGGGTTCACTTTGGTCTACAGCTCATCTCCTCAAATAATTCACTATTGGTTCCTGCTAAAGTTTCTTATGACAGCCTCTGTTCCTCGGTCTCTGCTTTTGTGGACAGTGGGGCTGCAGGAAACTTTATGGACTTAACATGGGCCAAGGCCTTAGGTATTCCTCAGTTAACCTTAAGTAGGTGTATCACCATGCATGGTTTAGATGGGAGTCCCTTATCCAATGGGGTTATTTCTCTATGTACACCTCCTGTTTTGCTCTCGGTGGGAGCTCTACATTCTGAAAAGATTGAGTTTTTTCTTACCCATTGTCCAGCAGTTCCTGTGGTTCTGGGTCACCCTTGGCTGGCCTTTCATAATCCCATCATAGATTGGCAGTCTGGGGAGATTCTACAATGGAGTACCATCTGTGATAAAGAATGTATTACACTTCCTATCCGAGTAGCTGCTGCCAGGTCCGCACATATTCCTGGAGAGTACCAAGATTTTTTGGATGTGTTTTCCAAGGGCAATGCGGATATTTTGCCTCCCCATAGGCCTTATGATTGTACCATTGAGTTAATTCCTGGTGCCACGTTGCCTAAAGGAAGGTTATATGCATTGTCTGGTCCTGAAACTGTGGCCATGAATGAGTATGTGAAAGAAAGTCTTGAGAAAGGGTTTATCAGGCCATCTAAATCCCCTTTAAGTGCAGGTTTTTTCTTCGTAGAGAAGAAGGATGGTTCCCTCAGACCCTGCATTGACTTTCGAGCCCTGAATAAAATCTCAGTAAAGAATACTTACCCTCTGCCTCTGATCTCTGTCCTCTTTGATCAGCTACGTTCGGCTGTTATTTTTTCTAAGATTGACCTGAGAGGAGCATATAATCTCATTAGAATCAGATCGGGGGATGAGTGGAAAACGGCATTCAGTACTCAATCAGGTCACTATGAGTATCTGGTCATGCCTTTCGGCCTATCTAACGCTCCGGCAGTCTTTCAGGATCTCATTAATGATGTGCTCCGTGAGTTTCTGGGAAGATTCGTTGTGGTCTATTTAGACGACATTTTGATTTATTCTGACTCTATAGAACAACATGTTACCCAGGTGCGTCAGGTACTTAAGAAATTACGTGAAAATCACTTGTATGCCAAACCGGAGAAGTGTGAATTTCACGTCACGGAGGTATCCTTTTTAGGGTACATTATTTCCCCTCGGGGATTCCGAATGGAACCTAAGAAGCTCCAAGCCATCCTGAGTTGGGCGCAACCCACCAACTTAAAAGCAATTCAGCGCTTTTTAGGGTTTGCGAACTACTACAGAAGGTTTATTCACTCTTTCTCTGACATAGTTGCTCCCATTGTGGCACTCACTAAGAAGGGAGCAGATCCTACCAATTGGTCATGTGAAGCTAAAGTATCTTTTCAGGCCTTGAAACAAGCCTTTGTCTCAGCCCCTGTCCTTAGACATCCCAACCCAGAATTGCCTTTCATCGTTGAGGTAGATGCCTCGGAGGTTGGTGTAGGGGCTATCCTTTCTCAGAAGGATCCAGATTCCCTTGAGTTACATCCTTGTGCCTTTATGTCCAGGAAATTCTCATCTGCTGAATCCAACTACGATGTTGGTAATCGGGAGTTGCTGGCTATTAAATGGGCTTTTGAGGAGTGGAGACATTGGCTTGAAGGAGCGACCCATACCATTTCTGTTTTGACAGATCACAAAAATCTTCAATACATTGAATCAGCTAAGCGACTGAATGCCCGACAGGCTCGTTGGGCTTTATTTTTCACTCGTTTCAAATTCATTATCACCTTCAGACCTGGTTCCAAGAATACCAAGGCAGATGCCCTCTCACGCAGTTTTCTTCCCGCTCAAGACAACAGTCCTGTTACTCTCATACTTCCGCCTTCAGTCATTCAGGCAGGTCTCACACAGGATGTTTTTTCTCAATTGAAGCTGCTTCAACATCAAGCTCCGGGAAATACTCCTGCTGGTCGTCTTTTTGTTCCTGAGTTTTTGAGAGCAACTGTTTTGGAGGAATTTCATGATAGCAAAGTTGCAGGGCATCTGGGAGTCGCTAAAACTTTTGAATTGGTATCCCGCTCAGTGTGGTGGCCTGGTCTTTCTAAAGACATTAAAGAGTTTGTTTTTTCGTGTCAGGTCTGTGCACAGCATAAAGTTCCCCGTTCTTTGCCTATTGGTCAACTTATGCCATTGAATGTTCCTCTTAGATCATGGTCGCATATCTCCATGGATTTTGTGGTGGATCTCCCTCTGTCAGCTGGATGCACAGTCATATGGGTGGTAGTGGACCGTTTTAGTAAGATGGCTCATTTTATTGGTCTTCCCCGATTGCCATCTGCCCAGGGATTGGCAGTCTTGTTCCTCCGTCATGTTTTCAGACTCCATGGGTTACCCACTGATATTGTTTCTGACAGGGGTCCACAATTCATTGCACAGTTTTGGAAGTCTTTTTGTGCTTCGTTAAAAATGAAATTATCATTAACCTCCGGTTATCATCCACAATCAAATGGACAGACTGAGCGAGTGAACCAATCCTTAAAACAATATTTGCGTTTGTACTCGGCCAAACTCCAAAATGACTGGTCTGAGTTTCTTCCATTGGCAGAGTTTGCTTATAATAATGCCTGTCATTCCTCCACCAATGTGTCTCCATTTTTTGCAGTTTTTGGTTTCCACCCCAGAGCTAATTCATTTTTCCAACATTCCTCTGTCTCCTCTCTGGCCCTGACCTCTCATCTTAAACTTATTTGGAAAAAAGTGCACATAGCTCTCAGAAAAGCAGATTTCAAGGAAAAAGATTTTTCGGACAGGTTCCGGCGGCCGTGCACTTTTAGAGTAGGAGACAGGGTGTGGCTGTCGACTCGCAATATCAAACTTCGACAAACCTCAGCCAGATTGGGTCCTAGATTTATTGGACCATTTCTCATTATCAAAAAAGTCAATCCAGTTGCTTTCCGATTACAGCTACCAAAAACGTTACGAATCGGAAATACCTTCCATTGCTCTTTGCTCAAACCATATGTTTCATCTAGCAGATTTCCTCGTAAAAAACCTCAGGGGAGATCACCAGTTAATGTACAGGGTCAGCAGGAGTTCGTGGTTGAGAAGGTTCTCGATTCCAAGCTGTCCCGGGGTCGGCTTTATTTTTTGGTGCATTGGAAAGGTTATGGTCCTGAGGAAAGGTCGTGGGTCCTAGATGAGGACCTTCATGCCCCAAGGCTCAAAAGGGCATTTTTTCAAGAATTTCCTCAGAAACCCGGATTTAGGGGTTCCTTGACCCCTCCTCAAGGGGGGGGTACTGTTAGGCGCCGAGGGTCCGCTCGTCAGTGCGGCCGGCGCCTAGCAACGGGGACGCCACTGTCGGATCGTGTTCCCCGTTGCTGGGTCTAAGTTTATATCATCACTGGTTTCCTGGCTGTGTAGCATGCAGCTGCACGGCATGTTGTAATTATCACTCATCTGTTTCCCTGGCCATGCAGCTTGTCAGCTGCATGGGATTTAATCCAATCAGCCTCCAAACAGCTGATTGGAAGACTCTCTGTTAAAAGCACTCCCAGGACTCCTCACAGACGCCGGTGATAGCTTCCTGTTTGCCTGATTCTGCTGCAGAGAGAGTTCCCAGTCCCGGTCTGTTCGTTTGTTCCTGTTCTCAGTGATCCAGTACTCGGAAGTTACCATCTGTTCCTGGAGTCTGACCGAGCACCTTTAACATCTGGTGGTGTTCGTGAGTCGCGGCGCAGCCGTGTGTTGCGGCTTGTCCGCTACTATTTATTATTGTGTTTATTTTGAGTTCTGGAGCTTTGCGGAGGATTCCGCTTCCACAAGATCCACTCTGGTGTCCAGCGGTGCTGGATAGGAGTGTCGGATCCGTGGATCCTTGGTTGTCCTTTTCCCTGGCGGCTAGTCCGCACATACCTTTTGATTTAGTTAAGTTAGCTTGTAACCCCTGGCTTGGTTGCTTAGTCAGAGGGCCCCTTGTTATCTCCCTGTCTCGGACTTCCCCTTGTCTCCCATTAAGACCTGCGGGGGCATCGGGGTTGGGCAGACATAATCCGCCCTTCGAACGCGGCTGCCATGGGCTCAAGCAACCATAGTCTCGCAGGGGATTTCTGATAACACGGGCGAGACAACGGAGTTAGGGCGCCAGGGGTTACTAGGCTCTCCAGCTCCCACAACCTGTATTTCATTCCTGTACTCAGATCTCTGCCATAAGATCTTCTCCAGTCTGGAGTACAGGAATCGTAACACCCAGATGTACAGTATCATGTACATATGACCACCCCCACTATATATTGTTATCCTGATATAACTTGTGCATGTAACTGTCACTTCTATGTAATGTACGTCTCAGTATCTCATATATACTGTGCAAGTTACTGGAACGTCAGATGTACAGATGTAGCCACATTCATCGTGAAAGTGATAAAATGTACTGTGCTAATAAAAATATAATTGATTAATTTAAAAATAAAAAGGTATATTTTTAATACAGTAATACAATATATATAATAAAATACACAAGAAATTTATGTGTGGAATGATAATGTAGATTTGGTGCTTAGCACAGTGCCAGGGTAAAGGTAGAATAAAAAAATCCCATGCAGGGTTAAATGGACAGTTCAAAAAGCAAACTTTTTATCCTAGTATAATCATCCAGTTTGCAAGAGTATTATTATTATTAGCCTTTATTTATATGGCACCACAAGGGTTCCGCAACGCCAAATTACAGAGCACATAAACAAATAATCAAACAGGAAAACAGCAACTTACAGTTTATGACAGTATAGGACAAGTACAGGGTAAATAAACATAGTTACATCTGCAGATGACACTGGAATAAGTATCAGGTGGCAGAAGACTGATTGATTTGGTGCAGTTGAAGATTATTAAAGTAAGAAAGGATAAGCCCATGAGGGAAGAGGGCCCTGCTCGTGAGAGCTTACATTCTAAAGGGGAGGGGTAGAAAGACAGGGGTGACACAGACGGTACATAGAGAGCGTGGAACAGAGGGTTAAGATGAGATTTGGCTGGGTTTGGTGAAGAAGTGGGTCTTGACAGCCCGTTTGAAGTTTTGTAGAGAGGTGGAGAGTCTGAGGGGGGAGAGGTAGGGAATTCCAGAGAAGTAGTGCAGCACGTGAAAAATCTTGGAGGTAGGAATGGGAGGAAGTAATCCGTAGGCAGGAGAGCCGGCGTGCATTAGCAGAGCGAAGAGGACGGGTGGGAGTCTAAAGGAAGATAAAGACAGAGATTTAGATGGGAGAGGAGTGGGTGAGGGCTTTGTAAGCGAGTGTGAGAAGCTTGGAATGGATTCTGAAAGGGAAGGGGAGCCAGTGAAGGTCTAGTAAGAGAGGAGAGGTGGACGTAGTGCGTTTGGTGAGGAAAATTAGCTGGGCAGCAGCATTGAGGATAGATTGGAGTGGAGAGAGGTAGTTGTCAGGAATGCCAGTCAGGAGGAGATTACAGTAGTCCAGTCTGGAGATGACCAGTGAGTGGATAATGGTCTTAGTAGCATCCTGGGTCAGAAAGGGTCTGATCCAGGAAATATTTTTTTAGATGAAAACGGCAGGTTTGTGAGAGGTGCTGAATGTGTTGCTAGAAGGAGAGGGAGGAGTCAAGGATTACTCCAAGACAGCACACTTGGGGGCTAGAGGAGATAGTAGTACCATCAACAGATAATGAGATTGTAGGAGGTGAGGTTATGCGGAAGGGAGGGAAGATGATCAGCTCGGTCTTAGACATGTTAAGTTTAAGAAAGCGCTGGGACATCCAGGAAGAGGTAGCAGAGAGACAGTTGGAGATACGAGAGAGGAGAGCAGGGGAGAGGTCTGGAGAGGAAAGATAGATTTGTGTGTCATCAGCATAGAGATGATATTGGAAACCAAAAGAACTAATGAGCTTACCTAGTGAGGACGTATAGAGAGAGAAGAGGACCAAGGACAGAACCTTGGGGTACACCTACAGTTAGTGGAAGTGGGGTGGAGGTGGAGTCATGAGAGGAGACAGAGAATGAACTGTCAGAGAGGTAGGAAGAAAGCCAAGAGAGAGCAGTGTCATGCAGACCAATGGAGTGAAGGATTTGCATTAGGAGAGGATGGTCCACAGTGTCAAAAGCAGCAGAGAGATCAAGTAGAATAAGTAGAGAGCAGTGTCCCTTAGATTTAACAGTATGGGGGTCATTGCATAATTTTGTAAGGAAGGTATCAGTGGAGTGGAGAGAATGGAAGCTAGACTGGAATGGGTCAAGCAGTGAGTGTGAGGAAAGAAAGGAAGTAAGGCGCTTGTAGACAATACGCTCAAGGAGTTTGGAGGCAAAAGGGAGCAGAGAGATGGGTCAGTAGTTGGAGAGAGTGTTAATTACCAGCTCTGTGGTCTATAGTTTAGGATCCTATTACCGTAGCTATTATTCCAAATGGCAGTAGAGTTCAACGCAATGATGGTGGTATCCTTAGTCCACAGCTGGTATTTCTGGAGTTGCTTAGTTAAAGTGCTGTCCAGTACAATGAAGAAGCTCCTTCCAAAATAGCCCACAACTATGGCACAAGCCTCCTGATGCGTTTCGCTGCTAAGGGCAGCTTTATCAAATGTAAGTGAGACTAGTCCAGATCCCCTTTATATATGGTTTGCGATAATGTTGGCTGTATTCGATTGGTTGCTGGTTAACAGGTAATTTCTACACTCACAATAATTTTCACATAATATATATAGGAAAAAAGTAGAGGCAAAACTTATAGTAAAGACTATTAAATATGATTAAAAAATACGGTTAGAAATGATCATTTTGCATGTTATTTATTATTATTTATTTGTAGCACTTATGGTCATGTGATCGGGAGAATTCTATAATATTCAATCATTGGTGGAGAGTAAGGTCCTCATTGATTGGTTGTTTTTGATACATGTGATATTAATATTCATAAGAGCAATGTAAGGTGCAGCCTTACTGGTTTTGATCAGGTCACATGCACCATAATGCGGTGGTCACGTGACTCGGTGTCATATACCTTCTATGATATACCCCAATACGACGGTCATGTTATCGGGACATGTACCATGTAATAGTATACTCTTAGCAAGCTCTGGCAAATGTTACACACACAGACCAATGATCAGACAGAGAGAGTCAATCAGGATTTTTTACGTGTATAACGTATTGTAAATAAAGGGATGCTGTAGAAAATATTCATTCTCTGTCAGGACCAACAAAATTAAATCAATAAATTAATAAATAAAAATAGTGTATACAGAGGCAAACTTATGTGTTAAATCAATGGTCCATTGCTCAGTCTCACAAAGATTAGACTCTCGTAATTTGAAAAGTCACACTTGTATATTTGTAATAAGTAGCACCTACAGTTACAGTTATTACAGTTATTGTCTGAGACTGTATACAAAGTATGATAGGATTTTTTTGGGGGGGGGCAAAATTAGAAAAAAACCTGTGGATGCTAATGTTTACACAGATATACAATATAAGTGTGTTCTTTGCGGGGATTGAACCCTAGCTCACGGGCATGGCAACCACATCGGTGATACTACTATGCCAAGCTGTGTAGAACTCTGAACTGTGATCTACTGTATGTATACTGTGCTTTAGTGTATAACAGTGTACTGATGTATAGGATGACTAATTGTAATTTAAGGTGCATCTTGCGCTGCAAACATAATGCATAACAAAATGCTAAAATAAAACAAAAACAAAGGAACATGGAATACCAAAAACTGGCCGCAGGTGATGGAAAAGTAAGAAAAACAAGGATGAGTATTCATATTTTACTATAACAAATGGAACAGAACTCGTATATGTCTCTCTCTGAAGAAATCCTTTAATAAGTTTGCAACTTTGTAAACATTACAAAACTTGCTATAAGACCTTCCACAATAAGAAATAATATTCTAGCACCACAAAGCATTTTCTCATTAACAAGAGGTCTTCTAGGGAGGTCACATGATTTGTGTTAGTAATCTTTTCACTACAGTACCAGGCAGAGGTCAATTTATGGTTACATTATTCTAGGGAACCAAAGAGTACAAATATGAAACAGGGCTTACATGTCTGTGCTGAACTAAATCTCCCTTTTCTTTCTCAAGAGGCTTTCTGAAGTCTGTATATGATGGATAGTTCAACTGCTTGTATCCACTTGCCTGCATGATATTATCCTGTATAATTTCAGTTCATTTCCTAGCTCAGCACCAGCAGGTGTTTGGAGACTTAATTTAATAGATTTGGACTTCTGAGAACTCTTCAGCGTCTGGCTGCTTTTCATATAGTTCCATACTGTTTCATACTGATTAATGTGTTACATGCTTCTGCAAAACTATCCAGAAATATTTATTTTTGCAACATGTATATATGTTAGATGCAAAATGGGTTATATAAGTATAATATAATACTGATAGCTAAAAAGATAGCTAAGTATCACCGTGGTTATATCAAAGAACTGCAGATAATAAGTTATATACCACCTTACATTTCATTGAAGAAAAATAATGCACAGATATCCTAAACTAAAGCTAAACTCTTTGTACATAATATCCCATACAGACATCTGATGAAACACTTACAGTAAATAAAGCACAAATATCTCCTCAACCAAAGCAGAACCTGACTTTGCAAAAATGAGATTAACATTTTTACTGTGGTGTTATAACTTACTTGTACATATTTTAGGCTTCCGTGCATACACAAATTTATTAAGCAGTGGTCCAACCAGTCCCGGGCCAGTCAGAATGAGGCTGAATTTCCTAAGGATATCAGGCCTGCAAAAAGATACAGACCCCCTAGGAAAAATGTTGATAGCACTAGGGCTCTTCCCATAATCCTAAATTGTTAGTTATGGGGTAATAAATTAGATAATTTCATTAATACTATAGATTTTTGCTGGTGAACAACAGATCCCCCAAGCCCTGTAATCCCCAACTGTAGTGGCTGCCAGGGCCTGCTGATACTTGGAGAACCAAAAGTGCCACTATGCCAGGGCATCTGCAGTCCACCAACAGAAAATAACCCTTAAAAAACCCACAGAGACATTGTAACAAATTATTTTACTGCTTACATATATATTCTCCAGGTCCACATCGACATCCATGATCCAGGCTTGGCAGCATAACAAATACTTGGACTAAGATAAACTTGTCTTCTAGGGTGGGGTTGGGTGTGGGGGGACGACACTCACTATGTCACCAGTGAGTATGTCAACCTTACAATGCTGATTTCTTGGTGTGCCAGTGTAATGCTATTTATAGAATTTTACCCATGTCAGTGTTCCAACATGCTGGTAAGCAGCATGGGTAAAATGTAGAGATGTGTGGGTTCGGTTTTACTCGGATTTACTCGGGTCTCACAGATTTTTTTTAATGGCTATCCAAAGCCCGCGACATCCGTGAGCCAATAAGATGCCGTTTTGAGACCCGAGTAAATACGAAATAAAAAGAAACTGCACATCTCTAGTAAAATGCTGTAAGTAGCGGTACACGTGGGATCCCACGTCACCACTGTCAGGTCGACAAATTCTGGGTGACATAGTGAGTTTTGACCTCCTGGCTACATACTGCTATTTAGTCAATTTCTCCTTGAAACAGTTTTGCTTCTGCATGAAGGGATCTTAATGACTATTAAAATTTGCTATGATATAATGACAACTACTAATAGAATGAGTAACATGCCATCAGCATAGCTAATTCTGATGAACTTCATTGGTGGGAGAAAACACAATGCACAGGTGGATGCCACTAATCTACAATATGGACTTTTTGGTTAAAAATGTTAGACAGAAATGCAGTCATTGTTGGCTTTCTTACGTCCATCAGATTGGTGACATTAATATCTGAACCTGGCTTTAGGCTTAATGCACAGTATGTACTAGTGGCAGAATAAGCCTTTTAGTTGCTTTGCTTTTAATATTAGATTGCTACAACACATCAACAATTACATGTACAAATAATACATTAATTGCTTAGTGGTCTGTCATGTCCGTTAGTCATTAATAGGATTAAACACTGGGAAAGTCCATTATATTTATTTAGTAAAACATCCATTTATCCTAGCACTAACATGCATGCAATTATAGTGAAGCTGATACATGTCAAATCCCTGCTTATTACACTAACATACATCCTCTTCCAAAACTTCACCAGTGCCCACCACTTCCACATCCAATCAGACTGCCCACTAGCATCCAAACAAATCACTTACTGCACACCATGTAGTAAGGACATGAGGCTTCTACTATGATCCCAGTTAGCAAATCATTACCCACAGATGGTGTTTGTCCTGTCTATTCTGGAATTGAGCAAAATGTGTTTTCTTTTTATACAAGCTAGCTGAAGGCAGGTGCTCGTTTACATAGTTCCTTGTTGTATATTAATAGATTGCCTTTATACTGTATTACATGATTCCATCTTCCTGCCACACAGGTATTGAGTATGTTTACTATTGGTCAGTGCCTTGTGCTTTCTTACACCCCTTAACTGACTATTTATCCCTTCAAAGCTATTCATATATATATATATATTTTATTTAATATAGTTTACAAAGTATTTTTTTTTTATATTTAAATATTATATAATGCACATCTGCAGAACAGATCTCTTCATCAAGAACTGGGGGACACGGTGAGGCAGCGCGTTCCCATGTGATCTGACCATGCCAGTTAAGTGGTTAAGAAACCAATTAAGGAGTTTATCTATCAATATTATTGTAGCCAATAGTGGGGCAATTTGAAAGAAAAGGTATATGATGATATGGGTCAAAATTTATTTACTATTAACAGTTTCTTATATAGCACAGCATATTCCGTTGCACTTTACACATGGAAAAATCAGCCAGTGCCCCTACTGGTGACTTACTAGTAGTACAGTTCCCAAAGAACAGAGACAGTTGGGAGATGTGACTTATAACACTTATACTGTAATATACACCATGTTAGAATAACTACAGAACCTTGTCTGCAACACACTAAAAGATGCTACTGCTGCACTTTGCCTCATTTAGTGTTTAGTGTATAATTGGGCAAACAAAAAGACATTTATATTGTGTGGATCACATCAACTAATCGTGTTTCTCCACAATCAGGTAAAAATGTATATAGTTAGTTTCAGGGGTTATTTTTATGTTAGAAGCATATTTTTTATTTGTTTTTATTGATTTTCAAGATTTAAACAGATCTACAAAACAACACCAAAGAATAAGAATACAATAAAATAAACACAAATTAGAGGAGGGTAATGGTAAGAAGGTAAGGGAAGAAGCAGGTTCCTTGGTAGAGGTACAACATAGATACATACAAACAATGAGATGGAGGCAGTATACAGCATGTAAAATAATAAATACTCTGAGGAGGAAATAGTAAACTATATGAATCAAATATTAATAAAGATGTTAAACAGAATGAGGATGTAATAATTAGAAGCATTTTTTTTACACCATATAAAATGCACAGTTTTGGATAAAACATGCCTTTTACATACTGTTACCTCAGAACAGCATGTAATGTATGTCTAAAAATAAACAAATAGAATAAAGCCAATGTTCAGTTTCACATTTCATAGCTTGCTAAAAGTTTTGGGGACAGTTTATAACCTCATTACTGCCACCATGTGGCAGCTTTTGTGATATACTTGCATTTTAAAGCAAGTTTCTGTAAAACAAAACTAAGACTATTTAAATTCTGAAATGAATAATGGATAAGTATCTTGCAAATTTATATAACAATTTCACTAATTCCCAGTTAAATGATCAGCTGTATTTTTGTGAAAATATCCAGTACAGTATGTGTCCACTAGCTCTCACTGTGCATCACAAAATATATTGGTATTGCACCAGAGCACCTAGAAACAGTACCTGTGGACACAATTCAATATGCACTAATATTGTCTACTTTCTGGTGACACCTCTGCTGCAAGGTAGAAGTGTCCCTTAGGGAGGTGCCAAGTTAATGCATGAACCATATTGTGCAATAAGCAGAGCTATTTCTGATGCAAAGTCTTATATGCATTTGCATGTGGTTCCAACTGTTTAAAACATAACTAGGTATTACATGAGCTCAGTAACCCCAGTGTCTCTGATACCTGATGTGTCAGTATATGTGACAATTTTGACCACTGGAACATTTGCACCAGCCCTTCCCCATTATCATGAAATTATACCACTGGCACCAGCAGGTACAGCACTGCTTAGATGCTCCGGCCAGCTTTACAGGTTGCAGGGAAAGTACGCCACAACCCTACTTACACACTGCAGCAAGTCAAATGCAGGTACAAGTTGAGTATTCCATATCCAAAATGCTTGGGACCAGAAATAATTTGGATATCGGATTTTTCCGTATTTTGGAATAATTACAAACCATAATGGGATATCATGGTTATGGGACCCAAGTCTAAGCACAGAATGCATTTATGTTTCATATACACCTTATACACACAGCCTGAAGGTAAATTTAGCCAATATTTTTAATAAATTTGTGCATTACACAATGTTTGTGTGCATTGATCCATCAGAAAACAAAGGTTTCACTATCTCAGTCTCACTCAAAAAATTCTGTATTTCAGAATATTTAGTATTCGGAATATTTGGATATGGGAAACTCAACCTGTACCATGGGACAGCAATGGTGCCACCTCCAGGGCCCTGCACCCTGGGTGATTGTACATCTTGCACAACCCTAGTTTTGGCACTGCACAGTACCCAGCTTGTCTCATGACAGGGGTCTTTTTGAAACGTTAACATGGTGTTCATTGAACCTTGTATAGAAAACAGTGGTGTGGAAGGAGGCATCTGACACCAGTACTATTTGAGCTTTTTTGGGCCAAGGCACATGCAAGTGCATGTGCAATTTGTGTAGTGGTCACATGAATGCTCTCTGTATTGTACGGATGCATCCTTCCTCATCTAGCCTCCATCCTTAACGCAGGCCACATAAGAGCTAACAGAATCTTTTTCCTCCCGAAAATGCATCTTATTCGCATCACTATGCGAATACAGGTGTAAAAAGCAATGTGTCCACATTAATAATTTAAAAGTAAAACAAAATTATACAGCATACTGTATGCGTGTGAGTCTAATAACAGTAAAATATACAAAACTGATATAACATATCAATAAATTATAGATACATAAAAAAAATAACAATATCAGCTGCAAGATCAGTATCAAGAAAATTAAATAAATCCACTCTTAATAAGCACAAGTCTCACTTAAACAGCCTAACTTAAGCTAAATAAATTAGGAATGCTGACAGTCTGGAAAACTAAGGTTTGTACACTGAAATATTTGTTTACATATACTTATCTATTTAAGATAGGTTTGCCTCCTTATAGTTATTTTTATATAATTTTCAAGTAGCTTGTAAGATTGTATGATTTATTGATGCAGCTGCAGTGGATTTGCAAATATGAATTCTGTACTTAAACTGGCAACTTTTGAACCAGGAGATATATTTAATATTACTCTATTTTGAGTTTAGATGTATTTGGCATTCAATTTCTATTTGAAGGCAAAATCGAATGTCAAATCGATTTTAAAACCAAATTCAACTCAAATCCCACTCAAAATCGAATTTCTGAAAAATATCAATGTTTTCCTATACTTGAATATAGGACCCCCTCAATTATTAAAATTTGATTTGCAAATATATTTGAAATCGAACAGTAAATCGAACTTCAAATCCCCAAATGAATTGAATCATGTTAGACATTCGATTTGTGCTTCCAAACACCATTCAATTAGTAGAAAATTGATTGTGATTACTTTTAAAGTACCCAAAAGCATGTGGAGCAGTATGGCTATAGAAATAATAGCTGTCCAAGGTTATGGTATGTTGTGCACCTACCTGCAGTATGCAAATCAACACCTTCCTGAGAGAACCCAAGAGCATTAATCAGAGCAACATTGGCAGCTCATGAGTTGAATACTGCTCATGTTTATACAAATCGGTATCATACCTAGTCCATGAATGTGTAATAGCAGAATATCTGACACTTGTCAGATGATATAATGAAACCTAAATTCATAAGTGTTGTAACTGGCTATTCTGTTTCGTGACATGATGCCTACATCCTAAGCAAATCATCCCAATCTGCAAAATTTCAGGAGGTGAGTCAATTGCCAGAGGGATGGATGCCTGTATGTGTTAATGAAGCAGCTAATAGTACTTGTTACTATATTGTTCTAATTCTTGCCTCCCCCTACAGGTGATTTAGGTTATGGCTGTTGCTGCTGGTTTCTGACTCCATTGTCAAATCAGCAAACTCCTGCTGAGCATAAATATAAGGAGGCACATAAAGCCATTCAATCCATGACAGAATGCACCTGTGGACTATTAAAAACACTGATGATAATTTGCAAGGCATATTATTATATCATTTGGCAAATGTGTCTGATATTGTGCTCTGCTGCTGTCTATTGCATAATCGCACATTAAATAAACCACTCCCCCCTGAGATTATGCAAAAAACAAGGAGCAGGCAGAGGTTTTGTTATCAACAACTGACTATGTGAGCACAGAAAGTGGAAGGCAGGAAGGAAAGCAGATTAGGGCTAAGCATATTGCCAACTATTTCAGCTGTATTTTTTTTTTAAATAAAAAAACAACAAATTTTAATCATCAGTTAGGTTTTCACCTATAAAACAGTGTAAAGATAAAACTTCCTCTTTAATTAGTGTGCATGTGATACATCTGGACCAATAAGAAACAATTAGGAAGTTCTGTTCGATTTTGCATTCGATTTTGCTGGGGACTTTAATGCAGATTTGAGGTTCGATTTTGGATGGTATTTCATAATCTCAACACAAAATGCCTTCTAAATATGAATCAAAATCAAATTTGATTTAAAAAGCGAATGCAAAATCGATTTTTAGTAAATGAGGGATTTTTTAAAGGACTTTTCAGTTTCAATAAAATTGATTTCAGTTGATTATTAAGATTCCTAAAAAAGAATCATAAATCAAACTTTAGTAAATATAACCCCAGAAGACACTAATTTCTGATGAAGTTGAGGGGTAATAATCAGCAAAATGGGTGAAGCTTTTCCATTGCAACAGTGATGTCAAACATAACAATCTTTGCCACTTACATTTCGGACCAGTACAAGAACGTCATTAATATATATTAATATATTATATACAGTATATTCCTATTTCCAGTTAAAGAACCAAAAACGTTAGACTGTAGTTGGGATTGGATGAAAAGTACATGGCAAATCGCATAGTTGACAGCTAACAGTCGACATTCACAATGCTGCCCACTAAAATTGAACTAATAATTACTACTTTCTTCATATTAGACATTTTATCAAAATATATATTATGTGTAAAATAGATTATAAATACTTTCAATACTTTTACAACTGAAGATAGAAACAGAATTGTTAGAAACACTGAAAGATAGTACAATTAAATGGAACATAAGTTAAGTATGCTAGTTTCAGACATCTGAATATAAATGTTTTGTAGGAAGGTATCTAAAATGAAAACATAATTAATTTTGTAATTCTGGTACATTCCTTGAGCATATGGTTAGGTAGTCCCTACTGTGTTCATCCTCAATCACACAGCGCAAATGAATATGTTGATGTTTTCAGAGCTGTCATTTGTTGTACTTTTCTGTAACTAAGTTAAGTAATATATTACCAATATTACAGAAGGTGATGTGATGCATTTGTCTAGATTGGTTCTGCCTGATACCCATTTTCTCCAAAATTTCAGATAATTCTCAGTATGTGGTTGTTTTCCAGTGTAAATAAGCATCAATGTTCTGAGTAAATGTTCACTGTTGGTATATTTATTTAAGTCTGGTTTTGCCATTCACACCTAGTGTATTTAATGTTTGACAAATATATCCAAAAAAGGATAGGCTACTTCTACTCTTCGTTAATATTGACTTTATTGTATTTCAGCTTTGTGGCTCAGACTCTATGGAACTCACTTGTTCAACCAAGCATTTCACTAATGTCTCTTGTTAAGCTTGTTTTGTATTTGTGCTATAAAGGCAAATGTGTCCTGTTAGGAGAAAAGTGCTTAAATAAATATTATTATTATTATTATTATTATTATTATTACTATTCACTTTAAGGGGTCTATGAAAAGTCATTATAGCCAGTGATTAGGGGTTTTCCATTTATCAAACTCTCTCACTGGCATTGGCTATCACCAAATATTTAGTGAATAAAATGGTGGGTCCACAAAATATAGGGTTTTAGAAATAACTATTATGCAAATCTTTTTTTCTAAACTTATTTAAATAACTTATTTATAAATATAAACAATCTGTATGTTATGATTGAGCTCTCCTTTAGTAAATTAATAGTCAAATTGGGGTACTTTCACTAAATGCGACTGCTTCAGGTGCTTTGCTGCTGAGCAACACATACAGTGTTCAGGAAATAAACTATATACATTTAAGGAAATTAAAATACAATATTCTAACAGCAACCCTAGTTTAACCACCTGCCTGGCTTGGACGCATATAGGGGGTAATTCCAAGTTGACCGCAGCAGGAAATTTTTTAGCAGTTGGGCAAAACCATGTGCACTGCAGGGGGGGGGGAGGGCAGATATAACATTTGCAGAAAGAGTTAGATTTGGGTGGGTTATAGTGTTTCTGTGTAGGGTAAATACTGGCTGCTTTATTGTTACACCGCAAATTAGATTGCAGATTGAACACACCACACCCAAATCTAACTCTCTCTGCACATGTTAAATCTGCCTCCCCTGCAGTGCACATGGTTTTGCCCAACTGCTAAAAAATTTCCAGCTGCGATCAACTTGGAATTACCCCCATGATGCGACCAAAGCCAGGAGTCCGTAACGTGGCTTGGTCACATCACATGCGACCCACTGGCCCCAGATGCCGCCATCTGCTGTCCCCTTCTGTTTGTCTGGACATGCTCCGAGGAAGCACAATGCTCTGGGGAAGCACAATTTAGCCTATCTTTGAGCATTAGTCCACCCTGCACACACTCCGCTGTGCTCTGCATGGGTAAGGGGTGGGGGGAGTGGGAGTGTGTGTGAAGATAAATAAGAGGGGAGGTAAAATAATTTAAAAAATATTGTGGTCACAGGGTATGGGGGGGTCAGGAAACTAAGCTTTTAACCAGGGGAGTTTATAAAACATGTTTTTTAATATACTAAAGGGTTGTGGGGGTACTATTATCATAATTTAAAACCACTGAACTAGGGGCTGGGGGGGATCTATTGCCAATGGGGGACACGTTATTTTATAATGGGGTCCTATGGACAAGAAAGGGGAGGAGAGAAATGGGGCAGTGTTTTTTTTAAGAATGGGGGAGACAAGGGCATGCATGAATGTAGAGGGGTCAATGCAGTGGTGTCACAAGGGGGTTGCGGCCCGCACCTGGTGTCACTCGCTGAGGGGTGACACCAAAATGCCGCTCCTGCATAAGTGAGAGGAGTGTGTGTTGCACTGTAACATTATGTGCAGCACTCAGCTCCTGTCACTGTGTATGAGCCGGCACTGCAGCTACAGCCCTCCCCGGGGGCAGCCCGCATCTCCCGAACCCACGAAGTGATGAAAATGGGGGTCGAGACATGAAGTCCTGACCCCATGAAGTCCTTTTCTTTCACTCTGGAGCAGACCCAGGTGTCACCTAGATAAGTGACGCCTCTGGGTCAATGTCTGACGAAAGGGAAAGATTTAAGAGATGGTCAAGTTGGGAACAGGCAACTGGACAGAAGAGAGAGCAGAGGTGGCAGGAGGGGATATGGTCGAGCGGGAAGGTTAAAGGGAGTCTTCATCTACAAATACTGGGTAGAGAGAAGTTATAGTTGGTAGAATAGATGGGGAAGATGGAGAGGTGTAAGCTGGGAAAGGAGAGGATGGGGTGCTGATATTCTGGTCAGATGTGATGTCCTGATATATGGATTGAAATTTAGGTGTGAAGTGGGTGGCACAGTCAAGTGTAAAGAGTGAGGAGAGGAGACAAGAAGGGTGAACAGACTAGGGAGTTTAAAGTGGAGAAGAGATGACAGGCTGGAGGCAGGGATGGATTAAAACAGGAAAGGGCCTGTGTGTAGGTTCCATGATGAGCCCCTTCCCATCTGGTACCAACCTCAGCAATGTAGACTCTGGCTTTGTGTAGACTCTGGCTTTGCGCACAAGTGCCATGTTCCCGGGAACATCTCTTTTACATAAATCACAGGGGAAATGGCTTCCATGCTATTTTCCCAGTGATCTTTGTGTGCAGCATCAGCTGCTGCAGGACTCTGAAGGAGCAAATATAATTATATGGGTGCAGGGTGTGCTCTTTGACCTCCTGGATCCAGGGCTCTGTTTGAACCGCACACCCTGCATCCATTTTAGATATGTAAATTCAAATAAGACTGTTTTATGAGGGAAAAGACAGAACTGTAGGTTGAGAGCATATACTTGAAATGGAGGAAGTCAGCATCTGAGTGCAATTTCCTTCACTGACACTCATTGGTATGTGAACACTTTTTCAGGTATCTCGTGCATTTTGAATGCCAATGTTGAGGTGTGGAAACTGGGGGTGAGTAATGACAACCAGAGTCACAAACTGTAGTAAGGGAAACTTTGTATAGGGAATCAGTTTTGTCAAGGAAAGTGATAGAGACCATGGGGGAGAGAAGTGAGTCAAGTCAGGAGGATAAGGATTCAGTGTCATGCTTAGTGATTGTAGCCTTGGGAGGCAGAGGTGGAGAAGGGGTGACAGATAAGATAAAAAAAGAGAAACTGATGGACACAGAGAAGGAATGGGGAATTTGTGAAGTCAGAAGTATGAAGTGCATGAAGTGAATAATAGATCAAGTGAGTGTCCACTGACATGGGAGGGTGAGGCGGTCGATTGCGAGAGACCAAATGATGATGTGAGGGTAAGGAGTTTAGAATCATAGTGGTCAGTGGCAACATTGATAGGGATATTGGGATATATAATGGAAGGAAAGTCTTAAGTGGGGAAGTGAAGGAGCCAGGAAGCAACGTTGTCAAGGAATTTGGAGAGTGAGCCAGGGGGGGGGGGGGGAATAGATCACAGCTACATGAAGGTGAGCAGGCTGGAAGAGGCGAATAGCATGTTCCTCAAATGTGGAGAATAAAAGGGATGGTACTGAGGGTATGACTTAGTAGGAGCAATTTGAAAATAGAAGGTCCCTTACACTACCACCATGGCAACCCATAGAACAGGGTGTGTGAGAGAACACAAGGCCCCCAGAGGAGAGATCCATGGGAGAAGTAGTGTCTGAGGGTTGAATCCAGATTTCAGTGATGGCAAGGATGTTCAGGGAGTTGGAGATGAAGAGGTCTTGGGTGGGGACTTTAGATTGTCCCAGTTTCCAAGTCGAAGAAATGCATTGATGTCACCCACACAGCTGACAGCAATTACCAGCTCCTTTCACTATTTGATTGCTGGAACACAGATCCCCTCCTTGCCACGTTATAGAGGTCTCTTGTGCAAATACCTGCTGACAGATGCCCTGCTTAACTGCAACAACTCCTGGCAAGGAAATAGATTGCTCTGTCCACACTCTGCATGATGACAATTAGAGACTTGCTGATAGACATCCTGTTATGCTGCAGCTGTTTCAATCCCTGATAAGAAAGGAGATTGCTCCATCGATTTCCTGCATGACGGCGATTAACACATTTTTAACTACTACTGCATATGCTGTATTTAATATCACTAAAAGATTACCAACACAACATCTCCACAGGATCAAAATACTGACTGTACCATCTCTGCTGGGAAACCAGCAGTAGCCAGCGCACTTCTACAATAGAAGTTGTAATGCCATCAACATCTTGGGCCTAATTCAGTAAGGATTGCAAATTCTGCCTTTGGATCGCATGCCGGTGGCCGCCCATCACAGGGCAAGGCCACCCAGCATGCTGACGGTCACCTCCCTCCCCCCTTGAACAAGCAGAAATTGCAAATGCATTGTATTTTCTGTTTGTAACTAGAAATAGAGGATGCCTTCTGCTGCTGGAGGCCCGCAGCCACGTTCCCATTCGCGGTGGCTGCGTGTGACGTCACGCAGCTGCCGTGATCACGCCCTCGACACGCCCTGTTCGCTCTGCACCCCCGCAACGCCCTGCGCATGCGCCTGCGAGGATCATAATAATTCCGGTTGGTTTTGCGATCCAACCTGAATTATCCCCCTTGTCCCCACCTGGAACAAGTATCAGTGGATTATGTAAACAGTGCAGACTGTGGATATTTTAAATGTCATTTATTATTTTTTTATGGGTATTATTACATTTATGAAAATCTAACACATTTGCGCCTCATTATATGAAGGAATTAACTCTTTTGTAATGTTTTAATATTTTTATTGAAAATCACTAGTGCAGTTATTCTGTTGGATTTTTTGCATTTTGTGTCCTTGAAGTCCTAGCAAGACTTCCTTCACTCACTGCAGATGATTCTCATGTTTACTAATGTCAATTCAGTGCCAGGAGATCAAATAGTATTCTCTTTTTTGGTCTCATGGGTGGGGACCAGTAAAGTACAGCCAGATATTGCACTCCAGAAGGCAAGGGGAGAGGGACCATGTTAAGGGGAAAGCTGTGAATGAGATTATCATGGTTGCTGTAGTGTGGAGGTGAGATTAATCTAGAGGACAGAGATGAAGAGAGAAGTAATAGTGTAGGCTCCGGAGCGAGGAAGGGTAACTGCAGGTGGTGGGCATAGAGGGAGTTTAGTATGATGTAAATGGATGTGAGGAGAGATGACAGGGAGAGATGCGAAGGAGCAGGGCTTAGTGGTGGGGAAGTAGGGCCATGGTGGGAGAAATGTGATAAAGAATGGAGGAATAGGAGAGGTGGGGGAGGGAAGCAGGGAATATATGGAATCATTTAGAGGTGGAAACATTTGCCCACGGTACATACTAAAATATTTGTGCAAAGACAATCACATTTCCATTTATAATTTTAGCCAAACGCATCTTAAAATGTGTCCAGTTTTAGCACCTCTCTTAAGTCAGATGTACAAGTGTGCATACATATGTTCCACAATAGCATGGAGATACTGGTGCCGAAAGAAAGGGGGAACTATTTCCCTGGGTCTGGCACTGTGCCAGAGTGTTTCCTCTCTATTAAACGTGTCATCTTCCCAAATATCACTAAGAAGATGGCGCTAGCCAAGGAGGAGAGACCCGCTTCCCATATGAAGCAAGATAAGACGCTGTTGCGTGATCTCCGCCACCCAGCCCCCTAGTTCTGAATTGTGCCCATCTTTAGAGCACCATTAATAATGTAGATGATAGATAGATAGATAGATAGATAGATATTAAATTTGACAAAATACAAACATCTATTAGTTTTCACTTTCCTGCAGTAGTTTATGTTGGGAGAGCAACAGCAGCAGCACTCTGGACTATCTCCTTCTCCTAATAAGGAGCCGGTGGGCACTAGGACCAACCGCGGCTCACTCCAGAGTTCTGGCCTTATACATGCACTGCTGCACATGCACAGCATCCTATGTATGCAGATATAGTCCCAGTGCTCTGGACCCTGCTACAGCTACAAGGGCTGTCAATCTCCACTTAGCTATATATAGAGCTTGTTGGTGCATTCTGCACCTGGCACACTACAATGACAACCACACCCTGCTTGCTCCAGGCTGCTACTGACTGCACCTACCACAATTCCTAGTGCGCATTAACCCTTACATAACCACTGGTTACCTTGTACAGTACCTGCTGTGACACCAAACAAATACAGTTCCCTACAGGGGCGGTATAAGAGAGGAGGGAGCCTGTGTGCTGGATCCGATTGGACCCTTGCTCTCTGGTTGTGCAGGAAACTCTGGCTTTGTGCCAGAGTCTACTGCACATGCGCAAGTCTCTGGGAACATGGTTCCTGCACCTTGTCCCCATGGACATATCTATTTTGCAAGTGCAAATCACTGTGAAAATGGCCGCTGCATTATTTTCATGGTGATTTTTGTCTGAAATGCCAGCCAGCATGGGACTCCGTAAGGGTAAGTATATGTATATGCATGCAGGGTGTGCAGTGTGGGCCCCCCTGGACCCAGAGGCTCATGTGCACAGCATACTCTACACCCATTATAAATACGCTACTGATACCCTGGTTAAGAATGCTTCTGTCTCCATTTCATATCACCTAGTGCACCTACTGTATTGGGACCACCATCCCATTAGGCTAAATCAACAGTCTAAATGTTAATTAAGTAACATGAATAGACATCTGTGATTGCTAATTATTTAAGTACTATAAACTGAAGGAGCAATATAAAATAAGTTATATGTACCCTGTTGCCCACAGTATGTTTTTCCTTTTTCTTCTCAAGAGAACTTTAATCAAGCTTGCACATAAGCAACAGTTTACAATTGCCAACAAAGCGTGAAATAGAACAGATCATTAGGCACTGGTGGAACTGAGATGGTGATTTTAGAGTAAAGGCCAAATGTGAATGCTGTAATGTGGAGCGGTAACAGTGCTAGTGCATTTTACAGTAATGTCATTTTCTCTATGCACACATCACAATGCAGCCAACTCAGAAAGATTATTATGGCAGCCACCTCAGAAAAGACTATTATTGATAATTAAGTATTGTTTTAGTAAAATCTTTGTGTTTCCAAATATATGTGCTACCTTAATATACTGCATAGTATGTGTTGTACAGTTGGAATTTAACAAAGCGCCGCAGAGGAATAGCACATAAGATTCTATAAATAATATGACAAACATCTTAAAAACCTCTTCAAAGTTATATAGTCACGTCAAATTAAAAAATCATGAACAATTTTTAATTGATGCACAAAAATATACTGTTGTAAAAGATCAAATACTGTATGCAATATAATCTAAAAGTTAACAACTATATAACAAGTGAATAACATCCTGTATAGAAAACTAAGAAATCTTTTGCATATTTAAAAAGAAAAATGCTCCTGCATGATATTGAGAAAGTGGGAAAGGTGTATAGCGTTAGTATTATCCAAAGTTATGGATAACACAATATTATTATTAATTAGAGATGTGCAGTTTCGGATTTACTCGGGTTCTTTTCACCAAACTAGCACAAATTCGGATTTATCCAGATTCATCTTATTGGCTATACAAAACACGTGAGATCCGATAGTCAATAAGACACCATTTTTGAGATCTGAGGAAAACCTAGTCAATCCGAGTAAATCCGAACCCACACATCTCTATACTTAATATACATTTTAGGGGTGTTTTTAAACCTGGGATATCTGCAGAAGGAAGATAGATTAGCAGCATATCTCTAGTACCACCTTCAGACCAAATCCGGGGCTTTGACCCTGCTTTTTCCTGAGTAACTGAACAAGGATTGGACCCAGGTATTCACTCATATACCCCTTTTACATTGCACTTTGTTCCAGGGTACTTCATAGGTCGACCCCTTTCATTCTGATCCTATGTTTGCACCTGTGTCCTGCCTGTATGTCACTGTAGACTGCCAGATACACAGCCAGTCAGCAGCAATGATAGGTAACCTGGGTCGCACCATTCACACCGCAGTCAAGCCAGGACAGTCCTGGGAATAACTATGGTAGCGACCATGGTGGAGGTCCTGGCAGTTTGGACATGCGTAGATCCATTCACACAGAGAGAGGAATCAGGTCGCTTCAGCTTGCGCCAGCAACATCCGGGGTGATTTGCACAATGTCAAGGGGGTATTACATGGTCTTGTTGCATAGAATTAGCATTATGAAAAGACACAATTGTACATCACCAAGAACCTACTTACGGTTTTATTCTTATTGTACAGTTTAAATGTTTCTGTTGCCTTGTCTTCCCCTCCATCAGTGAACAGCATGATGATCTTATTACAGTTGGCTCTGGACACATTAGTCTGCAGACATTAAAAAATAAAATACAAATTTAGCAACAATTTATAACTAGCAACATAACTACAATATGTATGACTTTTGACATTTTGTAAGATGAGGAAGTACATACTAGCCAGAAAAAAGTAAGTCAAAAAAATGAACAAGTATACCAACCTGAGAATAAGGGGAAGGGGAGATTTCTGGCACAACTAATAGCTCCTATATCTAAATACCTTAACCAGCCCAATCAGGTGAAATACATTCAGAAATGTGTAGTAGTAGTAGTAGTAGTAGTAGTAGTAGTAGTAGGTATTGGATCAAAGGTGCTAATAAAAAAATTCTAAAATGTAACAAATAAATGCAGGTACAGTACATACATACAAACAATAACAGAAATAAAAAGGATATACAATATAGAAATATACTCTAATTTGGCCAAGTCCAGATCTTGTAAGGATTCTGGATTTAGGGTCTTATTTATCAATGAGTTTTATCATACGCAATGAGTTTTAAAACTCGTGTATAATAAATGGTGCTCCAGCCAATCAGCTCCTAACTTTCATGTGTTTGAAAGCTTGAGCACTATTTATCATCCGCAATGAGTTTTAAACTCGTTGCGTATGATAAAACTTGTTGATAAATCAGCCCCTAAATTTGGAAAGAAGAAAACTACTACTTATAAATGCATTTGCTAGATTAGATTAAGTCTTATTGTCCCAGTACCTTATGTTTCACTGCTATGGTATCTATTGATGTTCTATTTGGAGCTCATGCAACTACTGTAAATGCAACCACTGATAATCAGTTCCCACTTAGGTTCACTGGACAACAGTGTCAATGGTGGTAGCTATAACACTATGGGAGTTATTCAGAGTTTTTAGCAAACAAAAAATGTTAGCAATTGGGCAAAACCATGTTGCTTTGCAGGTGGGGCGGATGTAACATGTGCAGAGAGATTTAGATTTGGGTGGGTTATATTGTTTCTGTGCAGGGTAAATCTTGACCGTTTTATTTTTACACTGCAATTTAGATTTCAGTTTGAACACACACCAACCAAATCTCATCTCTCTGCACATGTTACATCTGCCCTACCTGCAGTGCAACATGGTTTTGCCAATTAGTGTGCTTTTTTGGTTTGCTAACAACTCTGAATAACCCCCTATGTCAATTCTTATATTTGAACAAAATAATGACAAAAGACACTTTTAAAGAGAAATACCCAGTTCAAACTAAATTTAAAATTTTCATCAAAAATTCTATTGTTTCACCAGAAGCAGTATGGACAACTAGGAAGTAGAAAGAAGCTTGTGAGCAGTGTTGGACTGGGGCATGTAGGGCCCACCGGGGGAATGCAGTGGTAGGGGTCCCTGTTAAGGGGTGTGGCCAGTCTGCAGAGGGGGTGTGCCCAGCCACCACATTGGTTTGACTAACCATTAGAGAGGGCAAGGTCTGGGCCGCTTCATAAATATATACAGTCAATTCAGCTGCTGCATGATAATGTACCAGACTAATAACAGTAATGCACTGTAGAAAATACAGCATAGTCCAGTATAAGGTAACATACAGTATGTATAGTGTATATTTCAAGTGCACAGTCTGAAACCTGACCCTTAGAGGAGGAGATGGACCCCCAGGCAGTGGGGCCCACTGGTGGATTCCCCTGTACCCCTGTGGGCCAGTCCAAGCCTGCTTGTGGGCAGGGCCTTCCCACCTCTATGTTGTTTCCAACAGTACTGTTTTATGTTATCACTATTTCCAATTGTAAAACGCAAAGGAATTTCTGCGCTATATAAGAAATGGTTAATAAATAGATAAAACATCCATGAGTTGACGTTATATTTGTTAGCGCTGAGTGTCTTTCGATGCAACTTTTTCTATTAAAATGTGTCTTATTCGCAAATAGATGCAGCTGTATCTGCATACTAAATGCTATGCTACAGTAGTGTTTCCCTAGAGAACACTATAACGTAGTATTGCTTATGCAGATACATGCATGGTCACACACAGGATGTAGGAATGCCACATATCTGTATCATTTTAATCAGCAGAGTTTGCTTGTGCATCCTGACCAGGCCCCAGTGAAATAGATAGATATTGCACATTGGCCTCCTCCTCTCTTAAAATATAATGTGAGAAGACCTGTCATGCGTGTAATGTTCTCTATTTCATTCTAATTTACCACAAGGACAGAGCAGGTAGACCACTGTTTCCGCTCACGGCCATTAAACTGTGCCTCATGTAAGTCATACTGTCCCAATATCAGTTGTAAGATGGCGGGGCTGGCAGAAACATGGTCAAACATTGAGATGCTCAGTGTGATCAGATTTCTGTATCTAAAGGGCACATCAGCAGCTGAAATTTATTGCCAACTTGTTTAGGGTTGCTGCGAACAGGAGTTGTATTGCAGTATAATAATGCCAGGCCACATTCAGCCAACCGCATATATGAGTTGTTACGGTGCTGCCATTGGGAGGTAAAGGACCATTCTCCCTACAGCCTGACCTGGCACTGAGTGATTTCCATCTCTTTGGGCCATTGGAAAAGCACCTGGGTGGAAGGCGATTTGCAACCAATGGTGAAGTTCATCAAGCCGTTACATCCTGGCTTCAGGCTTTTGACATTGATTTCTTCTATGCCGGGACATATGGCTTAGTGTACCATTGCAACAAATGCTTAGACAAGTATGGGGCCTATGTGGAAAAATAATCTGTACCAAGGCCATACTATTGATTATCTGTATACTGCATGTACGTGTTGAATACATTTATGCAATATGAGGGCTAACTTATTTATTGAACCACCCTCATACATTGCATGTATTTAGATATATGTGTGTGTGTGTGTGTGTGTGTGTGTGTGTCTGTGTATACAAGTTAGCTTCAGATGCAATGCAGCAGGACAACAGCTCTTGTTGGGTTGGGCCAGGTATATAACGTCATAAGGCCCTGCAATTCAAAGATGTATTAGGGAGAGCAGAGACAAAATGACACCTGCAGGGCTCCATTTGTGGACAGTCAGGGGGTGTTTCTGAGTATCTAGTGCGTCACTGCATTTATACTAAGTTGGGAGTGCATATTAAACAAACTGCAACACTGCTAGGACTAATGCAAACTTCACATAAATTCTACCAATATACTTCATGCATTGCCTCAGAGAATGTAATCAAGTAAGCTCTATGTGCAAATATGATGGGAGTGCCTCAGATAGCTTTACTCCTCATCACCAAATCAGAGAATGTGATGATTTGGGAGATGAGCTTAATTAGCTGAGTAATCAAGATCAGTGACGCACGCAGGGGGGTTCTGAGTAGCCCAGACAGGCAATATTTTTTAACAAAGGACATGGGCCGTGGCCTGCGTACAGAGAACCGGAGTCCTGTGCATGTGCAGTAGACTCTGGCACAAAGCCAGCTGCCTGAGTCTACAGTGCTGCTGCCTGAGAGGCGTAAGTCCATACAGAGCCTGAACACAGGCCCCCTTCTCTCTTAACCCACCCCTGAATAGAGCAAGTAAATGCACACTCAAACTTATATTCATTCGCTGGGTGGCTAACTGTACCTGCTGTACACTCCTCCATGTCACAGGGTAGAGTCATTAGACCACATCCCCCCATGTACCTGGGCCTGGTCATCCTCTCTATGGCCCTGCTGGTGAGTAGGCTACTGCCAAAGTGGTTCTTCTCTTCCGCATGATCAAATCACTGAGAAAAAGGCTGCATCAGGACTCCAGAGAGGTAAGTATTAAAAACAGGTGTAGGGTGCGCAATGTGGGCTCCCATGATCCCATGGGCCCCTGTACACCTCACACCCTGCACACATTATAGATCCGTCACTTAGATAGTCATATTCTATAGTCTACACAGATGATATTTAAAGAGCAGTATTTAAAAAGTACTACAGTAAGTACATTACACCAAGCTCCCTATTGTACTATTAAGTGCCAGCAGACAAGCTGCTCCGTAATACTGGTAGTGTAAAGAATGTGCATTTGACCTAAATTGAATTTGGATTTAATAATGTTTTCAATTAATTTTTATTTAATCCAAATTTAAGTTGAGATGTGTCTCTCTAGTGATATTGAGAAACATCACATGTTTTCTCTAGGGAGTTGCAAAGCTTTTTAAAACACATACAGTATACACAAAGCAAAATGACACACAATGAAGGAAAAAATGTCTAATTAAACTCTAATAAATATTTACATTTAATTATTTTACATTTACAGAGATCATGTGGGATTATTTAACCTAGTCTCAGAAAACATTATAAACATTTCATATGATATAATGTTATAGTATCAAAACCCCACTGTATATCATGCACCATATGGTTGTTTTATGGTTTAATGAAATGTAATATTTCTTATTTGTGGGGCAGCTGTCCTGGAACCATATATAGAATGTCAAATTATTATTTAGTCATACATAAGTAATTCCAGCAATGACTGATTATCTACATTTCTCTAGAGTCTATGACTCGCATTATCTTAATTTCCCCAGATATCCAAGACCCACAATTTTGCACAACTATTCTATTCCTCTTTACCATATAAGGTAAATGGTAACAATTACATTTGACGAATAGGAATATTTCTTGTAATTGTAGAAGCTGGCATTTGCAAAGGAATCCTTCATTACTGCCTCTAAGGATATTAGGAAATTTCAACACACTGTTGTCTCTTTGAGACATAAATGATCAGAGAATGAATGAAGATAAATTAATATCTTAGTTAATACATTCGGTATATATTAACTAATATACTCAAATTGGAGTAGGGGATTTATTATCTAAATGTAGAACATACTAGAATGGAATGTAGTATTATCTATAGAAACTGTAATGTCTGTATTCACAGATAATTCCCTCCTGGTACAGTAGGAATTGGACAAATACCTCCCTGTATTGGCATATCTATAATTGGTTTAGGGTATGTAGTGTACACAGGCATCTGGGTCCAGGGGAGCCCACATCGCATACCCTACACTCATATAATTATAGTTACCTCTCAGGAGTCTCGCATCAGCCAGCTCCGCAATCAGAAATCATCTGTGAAATGGCGCGGTGGCCATCTTCCCAGAGATTTGCACATGCACAGTAGAAAAGTCTCCGGGGACACAGTGCGGACACCATGTTCCTGGATACCTCACACAAGGCCAGAGTCTACTGCATTGCCATAGAGAAGGGGCTCTATACAGAGACTTTCCTCTCTTAAACCGCCCCTGCCTCCCTGGGGATTTATAAAAATAGTAGATCAGGTATGTTATGTCAGGATCCATATTAGGAGAAGCAAGCTTCTGTGCTGTCATTCAGATTCCTTATTAGCATTAGCAGTATTAAAGTTTCACTACAGGGATTTAATGTACAATGACAGTAATACATGCATTTATGTGTGGACTGCACTGATTTATTGAATCGGGCAAGTACTTCCCTAAGTAATTAAGGACATTTGATCTCTTGGACTACAATAAAAAGATATAAGAAGTCTCCTGAGAAATCCATGACCTCTATGACAGCTCTTGAAATGTGGATTTGTGTTTCTATGCAGTCTCTGAATTTTCATATTCCTTATAGTCTAAGGCAGGAGGTACATTATTTCCATTATAATTAATACTTACATTACGGAGCTGGTCAAAAGCAAACTTGAAGCCTTGCTTGTAGTCTGTTGTCCCTTTAGCAGTGATGTTATTCACGGCTTCTTTCAGAACCTTCTTATTTCGTACGTTTGCTTGAACAAGATGGTGGAAACAGCTGACGTCATGAGCATTGCTGTTGAACTAAAAAAAAAAAAGGAAATTAATATTAAGTAAGGTAGTGCAGAAATCTGTTTACTGGGGTTTAGATTCTTCTTGCAGAAAAACAATATTCTGAAAGTGGAAAATCAAGGATGTGCAAGTTATACATTCCCATGGCACAACTGGCAATTAAAAAGCAATGAAACTGCCACTGACGGTTCTATTTCCCATCTGTTTGCTCTGTTGGATATTGATTTGTTGTTTCTGCACACATATGTAGTATGGATTGTTCTGGTAAATTAAAGTTACATCAAGCTCAGATGTTTTACAATTAAAAAAATAATAACTGAATATTACACAGCATTGTACAGAACATTCAAGAGCCACTCATCACTTTTCCGTTTTATACTAATATAATTCCATAGTTTTGTTTGTGAGCCTATTAAGCCGCCTGCAGTGGAAGGCTTTGAAGTGCCAGAAACCGAGTTTCTGATTAAACCCTCTAAAGAAAACAAACCTGAAATAACAACAATTTTTGGAATGAATGCAGTCACAGGTTTTATTTTATAACTAATTAAATTCTGGAATAAATTTTAGTGTGGAAGCAGCCATTATATAATTAATGAACCACTATAAAGGATGGGTCAAACTCCCGCACCTGACGCTACCAATTCCATCTAGGTACCATCTCCCCCTACTTGGCCAACTACCGGCCCCCGACTCTAAGTCAGAGACCAGTGAAAAGTCCGTCCCCCTTGTGCCCTGCATAGCTGCCAATGAGAAGTGCCTTCGTGCATCTAGTCTGAAAGAAAATGTTAATGAACAAACAAGACAATACAAAAGATATCAAGACAAAAGGAGGGTGGGTGGAGGGAATACAAAATAGAAAGAGGAACACTTCCTGTCAGTACCAGTATAAGAACATACCTAAACCCCACCCCTAAACTCTCCCTGAATGGACCTTAATTATCACCAGTGCATCTGTCAATCACATACCTATAATTCAAGAAATGATAAACCACACACTAAGGACACTTATATCTAGTACACACTTATGCAGCCTTCACTCTTTTAAAAGCACATTCTTTGGAACTTAGCCTATAACTAAGTGCACACAATGGGCCTTATTCTGAGTTGTGAGCAAAGTCAAAATAAAAAACAAGTAACTTTGCCCCTGGAAAACCATGTTGTAATGCTAGCGGTGTAAAAACATTCTTTGTCCTCACATAGGATAAAACAGTACTGGGATCTTTTGCAAGTAGCCCACAAATGCAGGATAGCTTTTTTGTACACATTACACTGCAATTTAGATGTGAGTTTGTACATAGCCCTCCCAAATCTAACCCTCTCTCTGATGATTTACATCTCTCCCACCTGTATGGTTTTGCCAAGGTGCAAAGTTACCTGCTTTTTTGCTTTGCTCCAAACTCAGAATTAGTCCCAGGGTATTGGAGATGTTCAAGGTACACTTATCCTAGGTTGCATATACATCATATTGCATGCAGAAGCAGAACTTGTGAGTGGTGGGTCCAGGTGCAAAAATATAATTTGGGCCCCCCCTCATCCACCCCGACATAAATTAACAATGTTACACGGTAGTGGGTAATGGTGAGAGGTAGAGGGTGACAGCGTATGGTAGGTGGCGGCAAAGGTTGACATAGAGAGGCAGAGGGTAACAATGGAAGGCAAGGGGAGGTAGAGCGTGACAGTGGAAGGCACTGGGTAACAGAGGAAGGCAGTGGGTGACAGGTAAAGGCAGTGGGTGACAGGAGGAGGCACTGGATGACAGGGAGAGAGTGGGTGACAGGGGTACAAGCACAATGTCCTGTGCAGTGCAGAGTACAGGAGATATGTACCTTAGTGGGGGCATGAACACAGTGGCCTCTCCTCTGTCCCTGAAAGGGGCCCTCACCCTTTGTGCTTTCCTCAGTTTGGCCCTCTGTTCATAAGACTCTGACAGTGCCAGTTACACCTGTTGTGAGCTGCCTTTAATTCACAGACAGCAGTGAATCGGAAATAATGTCTGTTAATTAGAGGCAGTATGTGGCTGTGATCATCAGCAACGATAGGTGGCAGGACTCCTCTAGCAGTCTGGCACACACAAGGTCAACCCTGCCTACGTATGGTAAGAGGCAGGTCCCTCAGGCAGTGGGGCCCACCCTGCTCTCTGCACTGGAACATTCATCCTACATTGCTTAAAATGGTCTGCTCGGGAGCCAGGGGATAACTCATTGCTGATCTGGGCAGCAGTGGGCCCCTTTGTAATCAGGGGCCCTGGTGCAATGTACCTTCTGCACCAATGGTATTTCCTCCCATGTAGGGAGGCCAATCCTGGGCCAATTTTTCAATCTCGGGTATCGGGATTGAAAAATGGTCAATCCCGGGATTCCCGGGATTGGCTTTCTTCTTGTGTGTCCACCCGTTCGCCCCGCCTCTCCCCACCCGCCCCGCACATAAATCAACTCACCAAACTGCTGGGGTTGGTGGGAAAGGAACTTTCTTCAGCCGCGGTGACTGCTGGGAGAGCCGGGAGGACACTGAACGCTGCCCGGCATAAAGGACCATCTGATCCCGCAATCCCTGGGACTGGAGCTTATTTTTGGCCTATATCCCAGGATCATGCCGATCCCGGGATTGGCCACCCTGCTCCCATGATTGTATGCATTAATTTGATCTCTGTGAAGTACATGATTAAATGCTGAGAAACCACTATGACTGCATGAAGTTCTATCTTATAACCATGATCTATGTATTCAGTGATCAGTATAAACAGTGTTTGTACTTCTCTATGATCCCTGGTTCACAAGAGCATTCCACAGCGCAACTTAACTGTAACACACATGTATAATGTTATAATAAAACAGATCAATATAACTATTTGCAATATATGCAGTGGATGTTTAATATTATTTTGTTATCCTACCTGCCCGCATAAACAACCCTCTTACTCGTAACCCGGAAATTGCTACAATCTAGTTCATCAAGATTCTCCCAGAGTCTCCATCACAGCAATACAGACAATGAGTAAATTTACTAAAGTGGGAGATTTTTAGAACTGGTGATGTTGCGCAAAGCAACCAATAAGATTTTACTTAACATTAATCTACCTGTTTATAGGAGATAATAAATAGAATCTGATTGGTTGATATGGGCAACATCACATGTTCTAAAAAACTCTCACCTTAGTAAATTTACCCCATTGACTTCACAAGCTCATTTCCCCACCTGACACCAAGCTAATTCCATATGTACTTTGTATTTCTCACAAAGATATGTAATTCACATACTGTAATCATAAACTATCCTTAATGTCAAGGCATAGTTAGCGGTTTTAAGGATATCTCCAGGGAAATAATTTTTAGTAAAGCATTATAAAACACATTCATAAAAACCTTTATAGTAAATTTATCATGATCACTTTTTACAAATTGATAGAAAACTTAATGATGTACCCCACTAGCTTACTCATAATGGGTATTGAAGCACTACAAGGTCTTTCCAGATTTTACTATTCTTGCTGTCCTTTGATCTGTCTGTGCAGTTAGGAGCCCTTAATTTACTGGCGTATCATTTATTCTTCAAATAGATTACTAATTATTATTATTATCCTTTATTTATATGGCGCCACAAGGGTTCCGCAGCGCCCAATTACAGAGTACATGAATAATCAAACCGGAAAACAGCAACTTACAGTTGATGACAGTATAGGACAAGTACAGGGTAAATAAACATAGTTACATCAGCAGATGACACTGGAATAAGTATCAGGTGGCAGGAGGCTGCTGGAGTTGATGCAGTTGAAGATTATTAAAGTTAGAAAGGATAAGCACATGAGGGAAGAGGGCCCTGCTCGTGAGAGCTAACATTCTAAAGTGCTTCTGTGAATTCACCACAGAGGGGAATAAACATCACAAGTACAACATTGTACGCAAAAACACATCCATGTACTTTAAAGCTTTTTGTTTTTTATTTTCTTTACAAAGGCCAAAGGGGTTGAACAGGTTATATGTGTCTGTCAAATATCTGACTTTTAATGTTGGCTCACTAGGTGTGCACATTTGTGGTGCCCTTAGCCAAGGTCCCAGAGTTGTAACAAGACGTTTTGGGTGCCCTGTTCCAAATAGAGTATTGGTGCGCCCCCCTTAATTTTTCCAAAGGGACATAAGGCGCATGCCTTGTGGGGAAGGGGCATGACAAAATTGTCTCTGATTTTCAAGGTTGTAAAAATAAATGAGTGTTAGAAATTTGGTAAATCTATAGAGATGTAAATTTGAGATGTCTTAATGTAAGTAAATATGAATCCATGATTCTTGGCGTTACCTGAGGAGCACCCATAGCAGATACGGTAAAATGTGACAGGAACATTTTTTGTAGTTTACTAAATTGTACACACTGGAGGTGCAATCCAAATTTTGATCTGATTGTCTGTTTGGGCGTTATCGTTCATGCAACGCAAGCTACACATCTGTGAAGTCATTATGTCAACCCCCTTTTCATCCCATTAGGGGAAGTTTATTAAAATTCTGATTACGCAGTTCTTCTATTTCCCACCTGAAGAATACCTATGTTAAATTTTATTTTCCTAACATATCGGGAAGTAGGAGAATTAGTGACGAATCAGTCAGTCAGTGAATGAGTGAGTAAGTGGGGACTTTCGCATTTTTGTAGTACACTGCTCAAAAAAATAAAGGGAACACTAAAATAACACATCCTAGATCTGAATGAATGAAATATTCTTATTAAATACTTTGTTCTTTACATAGTTTAATGTAATGACAACAAAATCACACAAAAATTATCAATGGAAATCAAAATTATTAACCCATGGAGGTCTGTATTTGGAGTCACACTCAAAATTAAAGTGGAAAAACACACTACAGGCTGATCCAACTTTGATGTAATGTCCTTAAAACAAGTCAAAATGAGGCTCAGTAGTGTGTGTGGCTTCCACGTGCCTGTATGACCTCCCTACAACCCACACAAGTGGCTCAGGTAGTGCAGCTAATCCAGGATGGCACATCGATGCGAGCTGTGGCAAGAAGGTTTGCTGTGTCTGTCAGCGTAGTGTCCAGAGCATGGAGGCGCTACCAGGAGACAGGCCAGTACATCAGGAGACGTGGAGGAGGCCGTAGGAGGGCAACAACCCAGCAGCAGGACCGCTACCTCCGCCTTTGTGCAAGGAGGAACAGGAGGAGCACTGCCAGAGCCCTGCAAAATGACCTCCAGCAAGCCACAAATGTGCATGTGTCTACTCAGACGACCAGAAACAGACTCCATGAGGGTGGTATGAGGGCCCGACGTCCACAGGCGGGGGTTGTGCTTACAGCCCAACACCGTACAGGACGTTTGGCATTTGCCAGAGAACACCAAGATTGGCAAATTCGCCACTGGCGCCCTGTGCTCTTCACAGATGAAAGCAGGTTCTCACTGAGCACGTGACAGACGTGACAGAATCTGGAGACGCCAAGGAGAACGTTCTATTGCCTGCAACATCCTCCAGCATGACCGGTTTGGCAGTGGGTCAGTAATGGTGTGGGGTGGCATTTCTTTGGGGGGCCGCACAGCCCTCCATGTGCTCGCCAGTGGTAGCCTGACTGACATTAGGTACAGAGATGAGATCCTCATACCCCTTGTGAGACCATATGCTGGTGCGGTTGGCCCTGGGTTCCTCCTAATGCAAGACAATGCTAGACCTCATGTGGCTGGAGTGTGTCAGCAGTTCCTGCAAGACGAAGGCATTGATGCTATGGACTGGCCCGCCCGTTCCCCAGACCTGAATCCAATTAAGCACATCTGGGACATCATGTCTCGCTCCATCCACCAATGCCACGTTGCACACAGACTGTCCAGGAGTTGGCGGATGCTTTAGTCCAGGTCTGGGAGGAGATCCCTCAGGAGACCATCCGCCACCTCATCAGGAGCATGCCCAGGCATTGTAGGGAAGTCATACAGGCACGTGGAGGCCACACACATTACTGAGCCTCATTTTGACTTGTTTTAAGGACATTACATCAAAGTTGGATCAGCCTGTAGTGTGTTTTTCCACTTTAATTTTGAGTGTGACTCCAAATCCAGACCTCCATGGGTTAATAAATTTGATTTCCATTGATAATTTTTGTGTGATTTTGTTGTCATTACATTCAACTATGTAAAGAACAAAGTATTTAATAAGAATATTTAATTCATTCAGATCTAGGATGTGTTATTTTAGTGTTCCATTTATTTTTTTGAGCAGTGTATATTAAATTCTACACACTGGAGGTGCAATCCAAATTTTGATCCGATTGTCCATTTGGGTGTTATCGTTCATGCAATGCAAGCCATGCATCGGTAATGACGTTATTTGTTAACCCCCTTAGGAGAGGTTTATTAAAATTCTAATTACACAGTTTTTTCTATTTCCCACCTGCAGAATACCTATGTTAAATTTCTGCTTCCCAACATATTGGGAAGTAATAGAGTTAGTGATCAGTCAGTGAGTGAGTGATGGATTTCGCTTTTTTGTAGTTTATTAAATTCTACACACTGGAGGTGCAATCCAAATTTGAACTGTCCGTTATCGTTCATGCAACACAAGCCATGCATCGGTAATGACGTCATCATGTTAACCCCCTTTTCACCCCCTTAGGGGAGGTTTATTAAATTCTAAGTACGTAGTTTTCCTATTTCCCACCTGAAGAATACCTATGTTACATTTCAGCTTCCTAACATATTGGGAAGTAAGAGAATTAGTGATGAGTCAGTCAGTGAGTGAGGGCTTACACATTTTTATATATATATATATATATATATATATAATCCAGCAGTTTTGACCGGCACTCCATAAAACAGTAACAGATAGTACCTGGGTGCCCCCTCCATACCTCTAGGGCACAATGTACAGCAACACAATTTTTGAGAGGCACTCCTCGACTTTGTAAATAATTTCCATAGCTACAACTGCATGCTTTCAACATTTCAGGTGTGCTTTATTAGCACCTACCCGACGAAAGGTGCTAATAAAGCGCACCTGAAACGTTGAAAGCATAATTTCCATAGCTACAACTGCATGCTTTCAACGTTTCAGGTGCGCTTTATTAGCACCTTTCGTCAGGTAGGTGCCAATAAAGCGCACCTGAAATGTTGAAAGCATGCAGTTGTAGCTATGGAAATTATTTACAAAGTCGAGGAGTGCCTCTCAAAAATTGTGTTGCTGTACATTGTGCCCTAGAGGATAGGATAGTTTATGATTATATATATATATATATATATATACATATACAGAGGCATCACCGGGTGTGGTGACACCCAGTGTGCACCCTTCATATGCCAGCGCGCCGAAGGCACGCTCGCAGCAAAAAGGGGGCATGACAGCAAAGAAAGGGGGCGTAGCCTCCCGGATCGTCACCTCGGGGCGTACCCAGCATCTCCGGAGATGTTGGGCTGTACTGTCTGCAGCGCTGTGGGCTCCTCTGTTATGACAGGAGACAGGTGCTGTAGCAGAATTTAACACAGCAGCACCTAGCTCCTATCACAGATTGGTGTCACCCCTTCTAGACGTCACACCCGGGTGCGGGCCGCACCCGCCATGTGATGCCACTGTATATATATATATAAAACATAGCAAAATGAAAGCACTCAGTAAAAATCAAATTAAACTGACAAGGTGGTGCAGGGTCCTGGAAATTGATACAGACACTCACTTTTGCAAAAGAAAAAGAAAAAAGACCAGCACTCACGTTTTGATGATGAAAAGAAAAAAGGGGTTTATTCCTTACAGAAGAAACATCTGGACATGATCCTAGTACTACAGCCCGACGGCCGTTTCAACTCTCCGTGGTTTTCGTCAGGGCCGCCGAAAACCACGGAGAGTTGAAACGGCCGTCGGGCTGTAGTACTAGGATCATGTCCAAATGTTCCTTCTGTAAGGAATAAACCCCTTTTTTCTTTTCATCATCAAAACGTGAGTGCTGGTCTTTTTTTCTTTTCTTTTGCAAAAGTGAGTGTCTGTATATATATATATATATACACATACACATATATCTGGGTCACAGTTTATGTCCTGCGGATTCCCAACAGCCGATGAAATCATGATGGTCGGAATGCCAACAAATATTCAATATTCCCACTCAGTTGGTGGGTCCTCACCATCAACCAGGGGGAGTATAATAGTGTTGTGAGCGAGCCTGCGAGGTAACTCGATGAGCTGCTGTCGCGATTCCAACTGTCGGGATTCCGCTATTGGTCTCCTGACCACCGGGATCCCGACCATCTGCAAATCATACAGAATCCAAATATAATACAATACACACACATTTATAGAACATTGCAAAAAAATGTATTTGGACATAAATTCTCTTTATACCACATTCATGCACTTAACTCGTTGTTATTCAGTGACAATGCAATTTATTAAATAACAGATTTCAAGATACTGTCATACCCAGGATTGAAACCTATAACCTGTTGCATTCCAGTCAAACACCCTACTCATTGAGCTATTTGATCCTGCATAAAAACTATGAGAACTATATGAAGCTACATGTATTTTGTAAAAAAAATAATCAGAATTGCAATGGGGCAGATATATGTAGTTTGTAGCCACACATCCAGTCCCTTGCAGCCACACACTACATAGATCTGTTCGGCTGCAATGCTGATCATTTTTTCACAAAGTACAAGGTAAGCTTCAAATAGTTACAATAATCTAGCTTAAAATTCTCTACCTTTCTTTGCAAGGGCAGACACTCAGATACTGTAGCTCAATGAATAGAGTGTCTGACTGCAATGCCACCAGCAATGGGTTCGAATCCCAGGTACAGTGCCGTTTCTAGCAGTGGGCAAGCATTTTATGGCTCCATTCTGCTCCCCCTCCTCCCTCTTCCCTAGAACTCCACTCAGGGTGGGAGGTGGAGTTTCATGGAATGATGCATCATTCCGCAAAACTCTGCCCCCCGAGTAGAGTACTAGAGTAGAGGGAGGAGAGGGAGCACCCGCCAGCAAATATACACCTCCTTGGCAATGAGCATTACCCGTGGCAACAAGCATGGATCCCAGAGCATGAAACTCCTGGCAATGAGCATGACACCCTGCACATGAAACCCCTGGCAACGAGCATGACACCCAGCATGTGAAACACCTGGTAATGAGCATGCTACCCAGAAAATGAAACCCTTGGCAAAAAGCATGACAACCAGCGCATGAAACACCTGGCAACAAGCATGACACTCAGCGCATTAAACCCCTGGCAATGAGCATGAAACCGAGCGCGTGAAACCCTTGTCAACGAGCAGGCCACCCAGTGCATGAAACCCTTGGCAAAGAGTAGGTAATTTAAAAGTAATTAGAAGATTTACTCTAGGGCAGTGGTTCTCAAACTCAGTCCTCAGGACCCCACACAATTCACGTTTTCCATGTCACCAGGCAGGTACACTGTGTATCACAAACTGTCACATTTTAAAAATCTACAGGTGACCTGCAAAACATGAATCGTGTGGGGTCCTGAGGACCGAGTTTGAGAACCTGTGCTGTAGGGAATAATGTATCATGGGCATTGTGGTGTATGGCATAATATGGTGCAGGGGGCATAAAATGGTGCAAGGGGCATTACTGTGTGGGGCTGTGCTGTAGGGAATAATGTATCATGGGCATTGTGGTGTATGGCATAATATGGTGCAGGGGGCATAAAATGGTGCAAGGGGCATTACTGTGTGGGGCTTAATAGGTTGAATGTTTTTTTCCTGTGGTGGCCAAGGTCTGCTGTTGTAGGGTCATAAACTGAGGTGTAAGGTAGTCTTTGTGCTGTAGATAGGGGGAAAAAAAACCCTTTTACTGCAGCGTCCTATGGGGGTCATTCTGCCTGATCGCTCGCTGCAGTTCATCGCAGCGTAGTAATTAGGTCAAAACTGCGAATGCGCGGGCACCGCAGTGCGCCGGCGCATGGCTGACAGACGTGGCCAGACTGTGAGGGAGGCGGCCCACAGCGGCTGCGAGACGTCACACGCAGCCGCTGCGACCAGGGCAGTGACGAGTAACTCCCGGCCAGCTGCAGGAGCTTCGCTGGCTGGGAGTTACTCTTCAAGTACAAAAGCATGCTTTTGTACTTGTGTGGGGGATGGGCGGCCTGACATGCGTGTCAGTGTAAGTGATCGTCGCTGTGCTAAATTTAGCACAGATACGATCAGATCAGAAATGACCCCATGTCCTGCTGCCAGTCCGCCTGCCCTCTCCGGCATCAACAATCCCCACTCCCTAGCCGCGGCACAGGTGGAACAAAAGCTGCTGCGGCCACCAGCATAGAAAGCGGTGCAGCGGAAGGCTTTCATAGCCCTCTCTACGCCGCATACTCTCTGAGCCCCGGAGCCTACTCTGTGCACGATGTCACAGAAGTGCTTCCCCGTCACAGCCGCGCCCAGATCCCCAGAGGCCCTGACTCCGCAACATAGCACTTGGGCTGCCAGCCTGAAAGCCCCGAGATGGATAATGTAATGGATAGAGTGGGTGATATCGCGGAGGGTAATGTCTGGATACTGAATCAATGTAAAAGGTGACAGTGCTGTGCAGTGGGTGTGACACTGTGACACTGACACTGCACAGCACTCTCACCTTTTACATTAATTCAGCCAGTCAGTCAGTTCTGCCAGCCAGTCACTATTGTTAGCGCCGGTGTCCCAACGTGCCGCATTACAGGGAAGTAGACACACTAAATAAACTACAGCTCCCAGCAGGCCTTAGCGCCAAAGCATTCCAGCGCCAAGGCCTGCTGGGAGCTGTCGTTTATTGAGTGCATCTTCTTCCCTGTAATGCAGCGCATTGGGACACCGGCGCTAATAATAGTGATTGTCTGCTGTGCGAGTCTTCGGGAGAGCCACTGCCAAAGGGAGGAAAGCAGCCTAGCTGCTTCCAGGAGCAGAAGCAGGAGAAGCATTACCCGCCCCTCCCCCACTCGCAGTACCTCCGGGCCCCATCTGCAGCACCCGCATAACCCCCCTCCACCACCCACGGTGGCTCCGGATCCCCTCCCCCACCTGCAGCACCCCCCCTACTCCACCCACCGGACCTGCCCCTCCCCCACCCGCGGCACCCCCTCACCCATGGTGGCTCCGGACCCCCACCCACGGCACCCGCCACTCCCCCACAACCACACCAGCCCCTCCCCCACCCCCACAACCACCCCTCCCCCACCCTTAGCACCCCTGGACCCCCTCCCCCATCCGTGTCTCCCCCGCACTCGCCACTCCCCCAACCACAGCACCTACTAGGTGATTCATCAGGCCCTGCGTGCGCTGTTCATGCCGTTGCAAGGGGCTACGACCCCATAACCAACGCACACCCTTTGTCCGTGCAATATTTAACCACTCACACAATTATGATTGGAGGTAATACTCCATATAATACAAATATTGCACGCCCCAAGGGTATGCAAGGGTTAAGGGGGCATAGCCCCTAACGATGATGTGAAGAGCATCCCATGGGCGCAATGAATCACCTAGTATATATATATGTATAATATATATATATATACTGTATCTCTCTCTCTCTCTCTCTCTCTATATATATATATATATATATATATATATATAATATGTTATGATAACTACATATCTGATTATGAAATTGCCTTAAAATGTTGTTTTAGATATAAGTGAATAATCCTACTGCAGCAGTTATAAAGTTACATAGGATTCTCCGACATTTTGTGCTTAGTATCAGAGTTCTGATCTTACCTTCCAATTTCTTATGCTGTAAGAACCCCTGTGAGGGTATAATTTGTCCCACTGGAAATAACTAAATACAGTTGTCTACTTCCTAATATGAGGAAAAATTGCTGAATAGTTTACTTCTAAGCACATGTGCATAATACAGTATTTATTAATTGTAAAATGTAACAGAATATGCTGGTGTTATATAAGTAAATGGCAATAAACACATTACTTACTTAGCATCACCTATCGAACGCCAAGGGCTGTAGTCTAATATGTTTCTCCTCTGGCACTCATTTCTTTGAAAGTATTGTAGATGGTATGGAGATTCCACCTGCAGCAAGGTATTATATATACATATATATATATATATATATATATATACATATACATATATATATATATATACATATACACATATACACATATACACATATATATATATATATATATATATATCTCCAAACAGGTTGGATCGACCAATAGAGGGCACATGACATGAAAAGTTCAGTGTAACTTTATTGAGCTATCAGCATCATGGATATAGTCCCCACAGATGAACCAGACTTATTACTACGAAATAATATACTGATATACTGTATATATATATATATATATATGTGTGTATATATATATATATATATATATATATATATATATACAAACGGATTCCACCAAGTGGAGGTGCACTCTCGCAGTGATCATATATATTATATATAAATATATATATATGTGTAAAAAAAAAAATATATATACACTGCTCAAAAAATGAAATGAAATATTCTTATTAAATACTTTGTTCTTTACATAGTTGAATGTGCTGACAATAAAATCACACAAAAATTATCAATGGAAATCAAATTTATTAACCCATGGAGGTCTGGATTTGGAGTCACACTCAAAATTAAAGTGGAAAAACACACTACAGGCTGATCCAACTTTGATGTAATGTCCTTAAAACAAGTCAAAATGAGGCTCAGTAGTGTGTGTGGCCTCCGCGTGCCTGTATGACCTCCCTACAATGCCTGGGCATGACCCTGATGAGGTGGCGGGTGGTCTCCTGAGGGATCTCCTCCCAGACCTGGACTAAAGCATCTGTCAACTCCTGGACAGTCTGTGGTGGCGTTGGTGGATGGAGCGAGACATGATGTCCCAGATATGCTCAATTGGATTCAGGTCTGGGGAACGGGCGGACCAGTCCATAGTATCAATGCCTTCGTCTTGCAGGAACTGCTGACACACTCCAGCTACATGAGGTCTAGCATTGTCTTGCATTAGGAGGAACCCAGGGCCAACCGCACCAGCATATGGTCTCACAAGGGTTCTGAGGATCTCATCTCGTTACCTAATGGCAGTCAGGCTACCTCTGGCGAGCACATTGAGGGCTGTGCGGCCCCCCAAAGAAATGCCACCCCACACCATTACTGACCCACTGCCAAACCGGTCATGCTGGAGGATGTTGCAGGCAGCAGAACATTCTCCTTGGCGTCTCCAGACTCTGTCACGTCTGTTACATGTGCTCAGTAAGAACCTGCTTTCATCAGTGAAGAGCACAGGGCGCCAGTGCTAAATTTGCCAATCTTGGTGTTCTCTGGCAAATGCCAAACGTCCTGCACGGTGTTGGGCTGTAAGCACAACCCCCACCTGTGGACGTCGGGCCCTCATACCACCCTCATGGAGTCTGTTTCTGATCGTTTGAGTAGACACATGCACATTTGTGGCTTGCTGGAGGTCATTTTGCAGGGCTCTGGCAGTGCTCCTCCTGTTCCTCCTTGCACAAAGGCAGAGGTAACGGTCCTGCTGCTGGGTTGTTGCCCTCCTACGGCCTCCTCCACGTCTCCTGATGTACTGGCCTGTCTCCTGGTTGCGACTCCATGCTCTGGACACTACGCTGACAGACACAGCAAACCTTCTTGCCACAGCTCGCATTGATGTGCCATCCTGGATGAGCTGCACTACCTGAGCCACTTGTGTGGGTTGTAGACTCCGTCTCATGCTACCACTAGAGTGAAAGCCCTGCCAGCTTTCAAAAGTGACCAAAACATCAGCCAGAAAGCATAGGAGCTGAGAAGTGGTCTGTGGTCACCACCTGCAGAACAACTCCTTTATTGGGGGTATCTTGCTAATTGCCTATAATTTCCACCTGTTGTCTATTCCATTTGCACAACAGCATGTGAAATTGATTGTCAATCAGTGTTGCTTCCTAAGTGGACAGTTTGATTTCTTAGAAGTGTGATTGACTTGGAGTTACATTGTGTTGTTTAAGTGTTCCCTTTATTTTTTTGAGCAGTGTATATAAAATATATGTATGGGTTTCCTCCGGGTACTCCGGTTTCCTCCCACAATCCAAAAATATACTGGTAGGTTAATTGGCTCCCTACAAAATTAACCCTAGCGTGAATGTGTGTGTGTGTGTGTGTGTGTGTGTGTGTGTGTGTGTGTGTGTGTGTGTGTGTGTGTGTACATGTGGTAGGAAATATAGATTGTAAGCTCCACTGGGGCAGGGACTGATGTGAATGGCCAAGTATTCTCTGTAAAGCGCTGTGGAATATGTGTGCATTATATAAATAACTGATAATAAATAATAATAAATAAATATGTTTAAAATATATCTATCTATCTATCTATCCAATAATGCCGGCACTCAAACACTGTATATATTATTACTTGCCCTGGTTTCATCCCGGGTCAGCGATTCCCCAAATATACAGTGTGTGGAGGCTAGCACTCATAGGACTTCCAACAGTGGAATAAAAGACTAATGAGTTGGATCACATCAGGTTCAACATTTCAGTGCCTCCACGTTTATCAAGAACTCAACTTCAACAATGTGTGCACATACCTTATATACACCCATAACACCATAATCCCACGTTCTCACTTCCGCCGCCGCCCGCCATCAAGTGGTGACATCATCAAATCGCGCTGGTTGTCCTGGCAACCGGCGGCATCGCGCGACACCCACGTGTGTCTAACGTGATGACGTCAACGGCACCAGACCCAGTGGTCCACGTCATCCACGCAGCGCCGGCACAGGGGGTATAGAGAACTTGCAGGGAGAAATGTGTTGCTAAGCAACAGCATACACCAACCTCACACATTATAATTCAGTGAGCAAAACTGATTAATAAACTGACACAAACTAAATTCAAAAGCAATAACAAAACTACAGAAAAGATTGCATAAAAGATATATGAAAAGAGAGATCCCGCAACAAGTGAAATAATTATTCTTAAAAATAAAAATAAACAATAAAAATATATATACATGAAAAACAAAAAATGAAAAAGAAAGATACAGAAAAAATTTAAATAAACATACTGTAAACATAACTGTAAATAGAATCGAAAGAAAGTACAGTCAAGTGATAGATGCATCACCACTAAGAAGATGCTATTTTTCATGATCAGAGACAATTTCTAAAGGGGGGTACTCACTGAGCGATATTCTAAGCAATCTGACTAGATTGCTTAGAATATAAGCCTGATCGCTCCGTGTGTACCCCTTACAGCGATAGCGATGCGCAGTCCCGCGCATCGCTAACGCTGCTGCTAGATTGGTCTGCCGTGCAGGCCAATCTAGCGGGTCGCTCACTTCACCCGCTGGGTGAAGTGAGCAGCCCCCCGTCTCCCCCCACATGCTCGGCACACATCGCGCTGTGCTGAGCGGCGGGAGAGATGTGTGCTGAGCGGTTCGCTCAGCACACATCTCTCCCGGCATCGGCCCGTCTATATGGGCCTTAAGAGACATACTACTGAAAAATAATTGTGCAATTATCACCTAATATACATTGTAGTCTATACCACATTGTACTGGATTTATCATAAACAACAAAGCACCCTACTTCACAGGGCATGTCAGCCTGAATCTTGTTACTCTAAAAAACATGATAAGGACAGAGTTTCATTAAGTCCCAAAGCGGACAAGGAATTCAAAGTGTTAATCCAATATGACTCAATTTGGAGTAATTTCTTGTCACGATCACTGCCTCGTTTGCCTGCTGGAACATGATCAATTATCTTATATGAAAGAACAGCCAAGGAGTGTTTTTTCTCTTTGAAATGGCGGGCAACCGGTTGATCAATGTCCTGACCTTGTAATGCTTTTGTAATAGCGGATCGATGCTGGGTCCTCCTTTCATGGAACGTGCACACGGTCTTTCCAACATAAACAAGGCTGCATGGGCATTTAATATAATATACCACATATTTGCTCATACAAGACAATATGTGGTGGATGGGCATCTTTCTGCCCGAGTGTGGATGCAATCTCCAAATGACTGCACGTGGTGCAGCCCATGTAATGGTAGCACCCTGGTTTTCTTCGTAAAAAATGCTGATCATTAGTTGAGGGACTGCCACTAATATCGTTGTGCACAAGCCAATCTTTTAAGTTCTTGCCCCTCTTATAGCACATCATAGTTTTTGACCCCAAAAACTATGTAATTTGTTGATCATTGATGATGGGCCACAATTTCTTGGTAGTTGTGCTAACAAAATTACTGGAAGTATTAAAATTGGTAATGAACGGAATGGCCTTAGTATGGTCCTTGGTTTTAGTTGCTACAATTTGCGCCCGAGGGAGGTCCATTACTTTTTTCTTTGCACACTCCAGGTCCTTGAGGCTTTACCCTCTCTCCAGGAATTATTCACACATGCTTTCAATTTCTGCTAGGGCATATGATTCATCCTTCTTCCTTATTACAAGCATTTGTGAATTTAATTGACTGGTGCATTAGATTGATCTCTTTCATGGATGTTCCACAGTTCCAGACCATGCTACAAAAATGTCGTCTATGTAGCAACAAAAAAGATGAACATGCGGAAAAATCAGGAATATCATAAAACACCTCCTTCTCCACTTGAAACATAAACATGTTTGCAAAAGAGGGGGCCACATATGACCCAATCGCACAGCCACTCCTCTGTACAAATAATTTGTCATCAAATAATAAATAATTGTCTGTTAATGTCTGTAAAAGCTGTATAAAAAGCTCCACCTTGGGGCCCTTGTATTCTGCTGACTTTTCAATAAAGGATTTCGCACTGTTCAATCCCTCCCTTTGGGGGATACTTGCGTACAGAGACACAACATCTATCGTGCACAACAGTAGATTATGAGGCAACTGCTCCAAACTGTAGATTTTTTAAGGAACATATTGGAGTCCTGTAGAAATGAGGGTTCCAGAACAATTAAAGGTTGAAGGAAGAAATCTAGATATTTTGAAATTGGACTGTATAGTGAAGACCTCGCGGAGATGATGGGGCGACCTGGGGGCATCGACAGGGATTTATGTAATTTGGGAAGTGTGTACAAGACAGGCACCAGAGGTTTGTCAGTTTGTAAGTTCCGTCTAGTTTGTGTTGTGATCCACATGTTCTGTACTGCACAATCTAAGATGGCATATAGATATTTCTTAAAGTCCATTGTAGGATCCCTATGCAATGGTTGATAAACATCTGTATCCCCAAGTTGACAGTAGATCTCATTTTTGTACATCACAAGGTCCTTTATAACCAGCGCCCCACCTTTATTGGCGGGGCGAATAACTATTGAGTGATCGTTGCTCAATTCTTGTAGGGCTTTAAATTCTTCATTAGTTAAATTGTGATGTATACGAACGGGCGTCTTGTTGAAAGCTATTACCTCATGATCTAATAATCTGGAGAAACTTTTTATTGATGGATTATGTGATTGAGGATCAAACAGTGATCTTTTATGTATTGGACAAATTTGATCCGAAGGTTCCAGAGTTGATGTAGAAGAAAAAATTATTTTAGTTTTGAACTCCTCTGAAATTGCCACATCTCTTTCCTCCATTCAAAGCTATTAAAAGAATTTGTGGGCACAAAAGATAAGCTCTTGTTAAGGACTCTCTGCTCAACCTCACTGATGATCCTGCTGGAAAGATTTACGATGGTATTATTTATCGATAAGTTTTTCTTCCTCTGCCTCTCCTTCTAGCCACCGTGCCTCATCTGCCCTCTCCATGTTTGCGGGCGCAGGTTGTTACCCCTAAAGGGGGTTTCTGCGATGAGTTTTGAGTCACAGAATCGGAGTCACTGGCTGATGTATTCGGGCCACTAGAGGCCTCCGTGTTGTCTTAATAATTACGGTTCGGCCAAAATTACCTTTTAAAACTTCCCTCCTGATTTCTACTTGTGACCCACGAGTACACTCATTGTTCTTGATAGTCTGAGTTAACTCTAGATAATTTCTTCTTTGTTACGTATATTAAATCAGATTCCTCCTATATTCTTCAACCTGTGTGCCAAGTTTCTCTGTCCAATTACATTGTGTGTCATTAGTCAATGTACTTTTATTATCCTCCTCAAATACTTTGATTTGCCTTTAATAACATTCAATTCACGTGCAGACTCTTCTAGCAATATGAGATCAAGGGAGCACTTGTTACATACTGCTACCCATCTTCTACAAAATTCCACATTGTTTCTACCTATGGTTGGCCCACAAATTCTTTTAATAGCTTTTAATGGAGGAAAGAGATGTGGTGATTTCAGAGGAGTTTAAAACTAAAATAATTTTTTCTTCTACATCAACTCTGGAACCTTCAGATCAAAATTGTCCAGTAGATAAAAGATCACTGTTTGAACCTTAATCACATAATCCATCTATAAAAAGTTTCTCCAGATTATTAGATCATGAGGTAATAGCTTTCAACAAGACGCCCGGTCGTATACATCACAATTTTACTAATGAAGAATTTAAAGCCCTACAGGAATTGAGCAAGGATCACTCAATAGTGATTCACCCCGCCGATAAAGGTGGGGCGCTGGTTATACAGGACCTTGCGATGTACATGAAAAAAATTCTGATATTCTAGGGCGCCGTGATTCAAAAAAGTTTGGAAACCACTGCCCTAGGGGATTTGGTATCCAGTTTAAATATCCCTCTGGACTCATTCTAAAGCAATTTTCTTCCACGGTCACCAACCCTCATTAACTTGGTGACATGACCAATAATCATGCATTATAGTGATGCAAGTTGGTGTCCTTTCATCATATATATGTATATATATATATATATGATGAAAGGACACCAACTTGCATCACTATAATGCATGATATATGTATATATATAGTAACATAGTTCATGAGGTTGAAAAAAGACAAATTGTCCATCGAGTTCAACCTGTATTATAATTCTTACACTATACTGTATTATAGATTAACTATAATGACCCGGATGAAGTTACGTTTAAAGTTTAATTGACAACTACAATTCCTGCCGTTACTAAAATACATTCATTTTAAATGCTATATCCTTGGATATCCTTTTTAGTTAGAACTTTATCACATCCATTTTTAAACATATTGACTGAGTCCACCATTACTACTTTCTCTGGCAGAGAATTCCAAATCTCTACTGCCCTAACTGTGAAGAAACCCTTCCTTCATTGGGTATGAAATTTTCTCTCCTCTAACCTCAGAGGGTGTCTGCGTGTCCTATGTAGAGATCTCTCAATAATCAAATCTGATAGCTCCATGTATTGTCCATTTATATATTAGTAAATATGAATTATGTCTCCTCTTAGACGCCTCTTTTCGAGTGTAAACATATGTAACCTAGTAAGCCTTTCCTCATAATCCAGTGCCTCTAACCCCTTAATCAATTTTGTAGCTTGCCACTGAACCCTTTCAAGTTATCTTTTTTATAGTGTGGTGCCCAGAAGTGTACACAATATTCAAGGTGTGGCCATACCAATAATTTTTTACAGTGGTAAGATTATACTCTCATCCCTTGTCTCAATTCCCGTTTTTATGCATGCTAGTACCTTATTTGCCTTCATTGCTGCACATTGACATTGGGTACTGCTGCTAAGTATATTATCAATGAGCACTCCCAAATCTTTTTCAGTTACCATTTCCCCTACATTTTTACCCATTTAGTTTGTAGGTTGCATGTTTATTTTTAGTCCCAAGGTGCATAACTTTACATTTTTCTACATTAAACCTAATTTTCCATTTAGCTGCCCAAACTTCCAATTTAAATAAGTCGTTCTGTAGAGACTCAACATCCATGTCTAAATTAATTACCCTACACAGTTTAGTATCATCTGCAAAAATTTACACAGTGCTTTCCAGACCTACTCCTAGGTCATTAATAACTATGTTGAACAGTAGTGGCCCTAGTATGGACCCTTGCGGTATTCCATCGAATACTGTGGCCCAGTTGGAAAACATCCCATTAACCACCACTCACTGTTCCCTGTTATCTAGTCAATTACTTACCCAAGTACAAACAGTGTTTCCTAAACAAAGCTCTCTTAATTTGAAAATCATCCTCATGTGTGGCACTGTGTCGAAGGCTTTAGCAAAATCTAAATAGACCACATCCACTGTGTTTCCCTGTTCAAGGTAATCGCTCACTTTCTCATAGAAGCTAAGTAAGTTAGTTTGACATGACCTACCCCTCACAAACCATGCTGTTTCCTCTTAATAACCTTGGAGGTCTCCAAGTACTCCTGTATGCTAGCCCTTAATATACCTTCTAATATTTTCCCCACTATAGATGTCAAACTTGCCAGTCTATAGTTACCCGGATTACTTTTAATTATCTTTTTAAATATTGGCACTACCTCTGCTGTACACCAGTCCTTTAGTACCATGCCTGATGTAATTGAATCATAGAAATTCAAGTATATTGGCCTTGCTAGTACTGAGTTTATTATATACAGTACATATCTAGTACATCAGAAAACAAGCGCACTCATCTGACTTGCTTGAATATTTTTCTTTTTAATGGTTACATACTAACAAGTACATGGTGCATTGTCAATGTTTCGGTCACTTAAGGACCTTTGTCAATACCTTAGTAATCACCTGTTTTATGATGTACTATGAATTTGATTATGCTATTGGTTCACCCTAAGTTATGAGCAACCCAGCATGAGTCATTGCAAATGCACAAAGAATGTGCAGCTCTACAAAGTGGATATCTATCTATCTATCTATCTATCTATCTATCTATCTATCTATCTATCGGGCTATTTGTGAGCTGGGATGCTCCATAATGCCATTCCTGAAGGTCTTTTGTAAAATAAGATAATCAGGAATGGTATTCCAGAACTGCCTGCGGCCTCCCCACAGTGCCAGGCTCCAGGGATTCCATGCATCAGTGCCTTTCTACTGTATTGAGTGCTGGCTGTGACTTCTCCTGGCTACTGCTGCCTGCGCTCCCCTCCCATCCCTAGTACTCCACCAAGATGCATCGTGACATCATAACATAACGTGGAAAGGGCGCTCCACAAAGGGGGGTGCTGAGGAGTGGGCGGCACTGTTCTGGAAAAATAATATCCAATAAGATGCTCACAGACATGAGAGGGAGACTTTATACACCACAGATAGCTTGCAGATTTTAATGATGGTTGTCTTAAAGTATAAAGACAATTAGGTTTACTCAGCAAATTACAACATAGATCCATCTATACTTTGGATTAATTAAATAATTGAAATAATTTAGGCAAACACAAGTCCATATTAATGCAGTAATTTTAGATAACCTGCAGTAATCTATCTTAAATTATCCAAATGCTAAAGCAAAATTATCTGGGCAATTTATATTAATTACTGGCCTGCTGACAATGAGCATTTTAGCTGAGCCAGAAAAAAACATTAGATAAATGCAGTAAATACATTGCAATGTTTGTCATGTATGCCTTACTGTAGTCTACTGTAAGTGAAAATGCAAAAAAGGAAGTACAGCTAAAGGATTAAAAGACATAACGACATAAAATTGTGCCTAAAATATTTTTATTTATTTTAAAATAATGGGGGGAAAAATGAAAACTACATTGCAGCTTTCTCTTTGCAACAATTATATTCAATTGGTACACAGTTTAATGCTAGGCATGTGCAATATTTAACATGATCATTGATATTAATTATTCTCAAGATGCATGCAGCTGTGCTTTAATCAAATATGTGTTCCTACACTCAGATACTTTACCCTACCAGACCATAAGCAAAAGAAAATTGTCTTAAACATTTGCATTGATAGCAAAACACACCTTCACTATTAGGCCTGATTTAGTTTTTCACTGTTTTTTATAAACCCTCTGTAAAAAAGTAGGTATAATGTCCCTTCTTGTGTAAGAATAATAGTAGAAAAACAATTAATATAAAACAACCACGCAAATTGGGTTGGGTATGAAATGCCGGCTGTGGAGATGCCGACGGTGAAGAGACTGTCAGCAGCATCCTGGCAGCACCCGAAATCCCTTCAGGGTTTGGTAAGTGTTCTAACCCCTTTCTCTATGTGAAAGGGGGGGTCAGACAGAAACCGGCAAAACAACCCGGCACTGAAATGCTGGGTAATTGCCGGGACTTCTGTCTAAAAAGGGTATAAGTAGGACAGCTTACAGGGGCAGAATGTGCATGTCCTACCCGTTTACACTCGAGATGGTATATGGTACAGTACAGTGGAACTATTTTGCAGTTACTGTTACTTTTTGGGCTAACAGTAACAAAAAAAGCATCCAAGTGCCGCCCTCAAATGAGTGCTGCCCCGAGGCAGATGCCTAATGGGAAATTCGCCACTGGGTAGAGAGGACATTGTTCCTCCTGGAATGTGTCAGGGTGGGAGGTATGGATTTTGTATATTAAATATAAACCAATGGTGTATATTAGATTTAAACTAATATTTTAATAATGCATGGGTACTGTTTATTGCTCCACTTAATTGAGAGACAACGATTTTATAAAATGTTCCTGCAGTGAAAAAAAGGCAACTTTAATAACCTTGCAATACACATAGAAAAATAAAATCTAGAATATATCTTGTCATATGAAAGAATAGCAGCAGCCTCTGTACTACTTACACAATGGGACAGGACTCAGTAGGACTCTCTGTGTGTGTCTTTTTCTCTAGACACAAATGCTCTTATTAGATAACAGGTTACACAGGACCCTTACACACAGGCGATGAGGAGGAGGAGAAGCTGGGATCCCTGGGTCAATTACAGCTATCTCCCCCCTACTATCTCTCCTCTGGTCAGGAAGCTTCGTTGGTATCTCATGAAACCTGATACTCCAGTGCATCTGCCTGCAATGCATAATTTCCTGTGTACATTCTGGCAGTCTGGTTCTGCTGCTGCACAAGAGGGAGAGCTAGTGATGTCAGTGTGCTCCGGCCCCATGACAGAGGGGGGCCTGGGGTATCATATGGCTATGACCCTAATCCTCCCTTTTAGGTGCATAACCACCCCCCTCCCACAGCCTAAATCAAACCCCCCTCCCCGCACCCTAAACCTAACAATTTCCCCCCTGCAGCCTAAGCCTACCTCCCCCTCCCCCTTGTTGGAGCCAAACCCTAGTCCCCAGGGCTTGCCTAAACCTACCCCCCATCCCAGTACATATCTGGTCCGCTGTCTGTGCATTCGGGAGCCTGGCGTTCGGGATTCCAGCATCGATGTCCTGTCCCCTTTCTGGGTTCTGACATCAGTGTGTTGGTATTCCGGCGCTGGTATCTTGTGTGTAGGGATCCCATCTGTCAGGATATTAATCATATCCCCATCTCTTACCCATGACAGCAATGAGTGATATGTGTGCACACAGCCTATCACACACCTTATATACCCACCATGCCAGCGCATAATTCTTGACGTACTTCATGGTCTATGTGCTGCCAATGTCAATGTAGGAGTGCTGTGGTTTTCTGTTTGTATGTATTAGAGTGATGTAGTCATGGGCTGCATCCACTCCACCCTGTGAGTGGTAAGTGCAGCTGTGTGCCCCGCTTCTGGGGTGGCGAGTGCTGTGTTACATGCACCCCACCCATTGAGTGGTTGGTGCTTTGCTGTACCCAGTTTCTGGGGTGGCGAGTGCTGTGGTTTTCTACTTGTGTATATGACGGGGTTAATCTATGGTTAACTCTTATTAACCGTGGCCACTAGCTTTCTCATGCACCTCTGTGTGGACTCTATTATCCTGAACCTGTCTCAGCTGTTCCTAAGCAATCTATCTAAGCCAATGTAAGGTGACTAGTGTACCTTTAAAAGCCACAAAGTTTGGGCAGGTGCACATTAAATCTAGCAGGCATATGATGTGTACAACAGCAGTGAAGTAGTCAGGTTTGAAGACTCTGTGATAGTGTAGGACCTGCTTATAGGTGGGGTACCTTGGCGATCGGTTTGCAGGCTTCCGTGCATTGGCCAATCCACTAACTAAATGCCCATCATTTATTTATTGAATTGTTGAGGATAAGTGAGCTTACTTTGGTGAGTGCTGGGTTTTCTGTATATATATATATATATATGTGATAGAAAAAGAATGCCGCGCCACTTGTGGTACTACAATTCCCAAATAGTTCAATGAACACTCCCAGTTTTTTGGGCGTCAGCTGTCCCCTAAAGAAACGGCAATGGTAGGTTGCCGCAAAAGAGAGATAGGGATACCAGATAGGGGTTCTAAGCGACCTAAGGTGTTTCTATATGACCAAATAAATTATGTCAATATATTAAATATATATATATAAAATTTATTTATAAAAAATTAGTTTAAAAAAAAATTATATATTTTTTATTCTTGTTTCACAACACTATAAAGTATAGTAAATAATACAAAATACAGTACCAATAAGTATAATACAATAAAAATTCAGTTTCTCTAAGAGATGACTGTTTTTAAAAAAAAGGGGGAAATGGATATGAGAAAACGATCTCAAATAAAGTGCAAATAGTCTGTGCAAAATAAGAGAATAGTTTTTTAAAAAGTCTTAACTGATGTAGCAGGAGGTCTCTGGGTAAAGGCCCAACGCGTTTCGTCTCTTGGACTTCTTCATGGGAAGTCATGAAGAAGTCCAAGAGACGAAACGCGTTGGGCCTTTACCCAGAGACCTCCTGCTACATCAGTTAAGACTTTTTAAAAAACTATTCTCTTATTTTGCACAGACTATTTGCACTTTATTTGAGATCGTTTTCTCATATCCATTTCCCCCTTTTTTTTTAAAAACAGTCATCTCTTAGAGAAACTGAATTTTTATTGTATTATACTTATTGGTACTGTATTTTGTATTATTTACTATACTTTATAGTGTTGTGAAACAAGAATAAAAAATATATAATTTTTTTTTAAACTAATTTTTTTATAAATAAATTTTATATATATATATTTAATATATTGACATAATTTATTTGGTCATATAGAAACACCTTAGGTCGCTTAGAACCCCTATCTGGTATCTATATATATATATATATATATATATATATATATATATATATATATATAGCAAAAACAATGGGCGGCACTCACTCGGGACTTCAATATAATGACTGCAGAGACAAACTGCTGTTGACGTTTCAGTTGTATTAACTTTCTTCAGAACAAATGAGACAAAACAAAAGACATACCTTACATACCTTCACCTCAAACAAGTGCACTCCGTTTCTGGCCACAGGGTCGGGTCGGGGATAGATGACGTCACTGCTTCACACGTGACGCTGTGAACGCTCACCCCGCAGGACTCCTGGCTGCCATAGAAACCAATAAACAAAACTAGATGTGTGGAAAATAGACTTCATCACCTGCATGTTCATAACAACTGGTTCATACAGTATAAGTCCATCAATATTGACGCATAAACATGATACATATAGATCGTGGAACATTAACATCTGCAAATAAAATGATCAGTAATGACAATACTGTTGCATAAACCATCTTGCTATGTTTAATCATAAGCGCTATTCTGTTACAGAAAACAATTAAGGCTAAATTGTTCATTTAACCCCCTGGGCGCTATTGTATTGAGTCTGCTAATCCACCTTGCCTCACGCTGTAGGAGCGCTTTGTTGCGATCACCTCCACTAATATTGCTGGGTTGCTGATCAATGATTTTGTATTTCAACGTGTTCAATTGGTGTTTGTGCAATTAAAAATGTTTTGCTACGGGTTGTGCCTGAGGTTCACCTTCCAATGCTGAGCGTATGGCTGATCTATGCATGGCCATACGTTCACGAAATTGGCGAATAGTCTTGCCAACATAAAGTAGGCCGCACGGGCATGTAATAAAATAAATGACGTATGTGCTGGTGCACGTCAGGATTTTGTCAATCTTTATTTGTTTACCTGAATGCGGATGTGCAAAACTAGTGCCAGTTTCCATATACCTGCAAGTAGTGCATCCGATGCACTTATAACAGCCTGGTTTTTTTGTTAAAAAGTGCTGCTGACTGGCTGCCGATTTTATGTTAGAAATATCATTGCGGACCAAAAGGTCCTTAATGCTTTATTGCGGGTGTAACTAGCTAACAAGGAATGCTGTGCTACCATTTGTAGATCCTTGTCAGAAGGGACTATCGGCCATGTCTCTTTGGAGATGCCTGATATTCTTTTGGATAAGTGACTGTATCGCTGTACAAAAGGAATTTTCTTGTTGCTTGTTAAAGAGGTTACAATTTTAGGTTTAAGTGTGTCTGCCCGTGGTGTATTAAGGACCTTGTTTTTAGCAACCATTAATTTCTCCCAGTCATATCCACGTTCCCTAAATTGTGTGGCCATTTTGTCTATCTCTGATGCTGTATTTGCTAAATTGTCAGAAATGCGATGTATTCTTAAAAATTGTGAGTAAGGAAGACTGTACTTGCAGGCTGGAGGGTGATAACTGGCTGCATGTAGAAAAGTGTTGTTATCAGTGGGCTTAGTGTAATTATTAGTGTGGATAATGCCATCACTAACAGAGACTGCCACATCCCAAAAAAAATTATGTCAGTGGTGCTGCTGTGTGCAGTAAATTTGATAGTGGAATCCAACGTATTTACTACATTGACCATATCATTGAATTCATGTGTTGATCCGTGCCAGATCAGAAACAGATCATCTATATACCGTGCAAAAAATCTGATCTTACATGCTGTAGTCGAATTTGAAAAGAACAAGTCCCTTTCTATTTCAAACATGAAACAATTCGCTAACGAAGGTGATACACAAGACCCCATAGCACACCCCTGTAATTGTACATACCAGTTGTTGTCAAATAAGAAATATTTTCTGGATAATGTCAGTTCCAATAACTCTAGAAAAAACGAAATCTCTGGACCCGCATATGCCAAGTTGTGAGATAACAACCGTCGTGCCGCCTCTATTCCTTTTGCATGAGGAATGGCAGATGCCTTAGGCTCTTTTTGTGGCTGATGGTTTGCAAAGTACTCTTTCAGTCGAAGTTTTCTGTTTAACTTGTATGAGTCCACTTTCCATTGGAACTCGTCGAATCCAGTCGATGGTATAAACGTGAGGCCTTTGTTGAGTACTGACATTTCGTCAGTGGTAAGTGGCCTTTTAGATAGATTAAATACTACATTTTTTGTTTGGCTTTGGACGCTTTTTTTAAGTTTTTTTTTGAAGATTCTGGCGTGTTGGTGGCTGCGACGGGTGGATCTTCCTTTCGGGCAGCGCGCTTTGCGCGGTTATTCACCCCTAAAGGGGGCTTTCCCACTTGTGTGCCCTCGGAATATTCTCCATCACTATGTGAGGTGTATCCTCCACTGGAGGAGTCTATGCCGCCACGTTGTCTGTTACGGGAATGAGCAAACCGTTTGAACTGTGGTTTGCCATCTGGGTTATTGACCCACGAGTATACACGTCCCTCTTGATAATCCTTTTGAACTAGTTCCAGTTTGTGTTTTTTAAACTGGATCAGATCTTGCTTGTACTTGTCAATCTGTGTCGACAATTTCTCTAGCCAATTATTCTCAGTGTCGACCCGCAAGATGGTAGATGATCCAGTTTAAAAAACACAAACTGGAACTAGTTCAAAAGGATTATCAAGAGGGACGCGTATACTCGTGGGTCAATAACCCAGATGGCAAACCACAGTTCAAACGGTTTGCTCGTTCTCGTAACAGACAACGTGGCGGCATAGACTCCTCCAGTGGAGGATACACCTCACATAGTGATGGAGTATATTCCGAGGGCACACAAGTGGGAGAGCCCCCTTTAGTGGTGAATACCCGCGCAAAGCGCGCTGCCCGAAAGGAAGATCCACCCGTCGCAGCCACCAACACGCCAGAATCTTCAAAAAAAACCTTAAAAAAGCGTCCAGAGCCAAACAAAAAACTTAGTATTTAATCTATCTAAAAGGCCACTTACCACTGACGAAATGTCAGTACTCAACAAAGGCCTCACGTTTATACCATCGACTGGATTCGACGAGTTCCAATGGAAAGTGGACTCATACAAGTTAAACAGAAAACTTCGACTGAAAGAGTACTTTGCAAACCATTAGCCACAAAAAGAGCCTAAGGCATCTACCACCGTTTTAAAAAAAGCATCTACATTCGACCCCCATACTAACAACATCGCTCTCAAATGTTTTGCACGCACCCTGGATGCCAGGGTATTACAAGCAGCCAAAACAAGTAACAGACCCAACAACAATTTGACACAAGGGGAAAGAACAGCAATCACGTCTCTAAAACAAGATCCCAACATCGTAATCCGCCCAGCTGACAAAGGTGGTGGGGTGGTCGTTCAGGACATCCAACAATATAGGACGGATATATACCGACAGTTGGCCGACCGCTCTGTATACAAGCAAATAAAGGATGATCGCTCCATCCCTTTCAATAAAGAGCTACAGAGAATTTTACAGCAAGCGGTGCAGGATAACATTATTACATCCAAGACGGCAGAGGCTCTAGTGCAAGAGCATCCTGTTGCCCCAGTCCTCTACACCATCCCGAAGATACACAAGGACCCCGTAGCACTCCCAGGATGTCCCATCATAGCGGCTCGTGACTCCATCTACTACAAGATCTCGCAATACCTGGACAGCTTTTTCCAGCCAGTAATTCAAGCTCAACCGACATACCTTAAGGACACCACGGACTTTATCAATAAATTAAATCAGTTACCTGAACTCACTCCAGATTGTCTACTATGTACTTTGGACGTAGTAAGCCTTTATACTAACATTCCTCACGCAAAAGGAATAGAGGCGGCACGACGGTTGTTATCTCACAACTTGGCATATGCGGGTCCAGAGATTTCGTTTTTCCTAGAGTTATTGGAACTGACATTATCCAGAAACTATTTCTTATTTGACAACAACTGGTATGTACAATTACAGGGGTGTGCTATGGGGTCTTGTGTATCACCTTCGTTAGCTAATTATTTCATGTTTGAAATAAAAAGGGACTTGTTCTTTTCAAATTCGACTACAGCATGTAAGATCAAATTTTTTGCACAGTATATAGATGATCTGTTTCTGATCTGGCACGGATCAACACATGAATTCAATGATATGGTCAATGTGGTAAATACGTTAGATTCAACTATCAAATTTACTGCACACAGCAGCACCACTGACATAATTTTTTTTGGGATGTGGCAGTCTCTGTTAGTGATGGCATTATCCACACTAATATTTACACTAAGCCCACTGATAAAAACACTTTTCTACATGCAGCCAGTTATCACCCTCCAGCCTGCAAGTACAGTCTTCCTTACTCACAATTTTTAAGAATACATCGCATTTCTGACAATTTAGCAAATACAGCATCAGAGATAGACAAAATGGCCACACAATTTAGGGTACGTGGATATGACTGGGAGAAATTAATGGTTGCTAAAAACAAGGTCCTTAATACACCACGGGCAGACACACTTAAACCTAAAATTGTAACCTCTTTAACAAGCAACAAGAAAATTCCTTTTGTACAGCGATACAGTCACTTATCCAAAAGAATATCAGGCATCTCCAAAGAGACATGGCCGATAGTCCCTTCTGACAAGGATCTACAAATGGTAGCACAGCATTCCTTGTTAGCTAGTTACACCCGCAATAAAAGCATTAAGGACCTTTTGGTCCGCAATGATATTTCTAACATAAAATCGGCAGCCAGTCAGCAGCACTTTTTAACAAAAAAAACAGGCTGTTATAAGTGCATCGGATGCACTACTTGCAGGTATATGGAAACTGGCACTAGTTTTGCACATCCGCATTCAGGTAAACAAATAAAGATTGACAAAATCCTGACGTGCACCAGCACATACGTCATTTATTTTATTAGATGCCCGTGCGGCCTACTTTATGTTGGCAAGACTAATCGCCAATTTCGTGAACGTATGGCCATGCATAGATCAGCCGTACGCTCAGCATTGGAAGGTGAACCCCAGGCACAACCCGTAGCTAAACATTTTCAATTGCACAAACACCAATTGAACACGTTGAAATACAAAATCAGTGATCAGCAACCCAGCAATATTAGAGGAGGCGATCGCAACAAAGCGCTCCTACAGCGTGAGGCAAGGTGGATTAGCAGACTCAATACAATAGCGCCCAGGGGGTTAAATGAACAATTTAGCCTTAATTGTCTTCTGTAACAGAATAGCGCTTATGATTAAACATAGCAAGATGGTTTATGCAACAGTATTGTCATTACTGATCATTTTATTTGCAGATGTTAATGTTCCACGATCTATATGTATCATGTTTATGCGTCAATATTGATGGACTTATACTGTATGAACCAGTTGTTATGAACATGCAGGTGATGGAGTCTATTTTCCACACATCTAGTTTTTGTTTATTGGTTTCTATGGCAGCCAGGAGTCCTGCGGGGTGAGCGTTCACAGCGTCACGTGTGAATCAGTGACGTCATCTATCCCCGACCCTGTGGCCAGAAACTGAGTGCACTTGTTTGAGGTGAAGGTATATAAGGTATGTCTTTTGTTTTGTCTCATTTATTCTGAAGAAAGTTAATACAACTGAAACGTCAACAGCAGTTTGTCTCTGCAGTCGTTATTATATTGAAGTTCCGAGTGAGTGCCGCCCATTGTTTTTGCTACATAGACCGCACGGTCATAGGAGGGCACCCGGGCATTCCCTACGGTGGGATTGAGTGCCGTAGTACTGTATTATATATATATATATATATATATATATATATATATATATATATATATATAAATACATTATACATACATATATATATATATATATATATATATATATATACACATCCAATGTCAGCCGGCACTCAGAACTTGAAGAACAACTTCCTCCGGTGCCCGTATTTGAGAAGAGATACGAATCCAATAAAAACGGCACTCAGAGATTTTATGGTGAAAAGTCAAGGTATATTCATTAACGTTTCGGGGCAGCAAGCCCTGTCCTCATGCTTTTGTGTTCATTCTGAGGACGGGGCTTGCTGCCCCGAAACGTTAATGAATATACCTTGACTTTTCACCATATTATCTCTGAGTGCCGGCTGACATTGGATGTGTATGTGTGTGTGTGTGTGTGTGTGTGTGTGTGTGTGTGTGTGTGTGTAAAAAGGGAGGAGAAGGGGCGCTCCATAGTGCATAAAAGATTTATTTTAAAACATTATCTTTTAAAATAAATCATTTATGCACTATGGAGTGCCCCTTATCCTCCGTTTTTTTTACAGAAATAATTACCTGTGGAATTCCAGGTTTTGCCTTGGGAAGGGAGCAGCGGTCCAATATAGAAGTGGTACCATATTGAAGCAGACATTTGATGTATCCACATGCATTGTTCAAGCGGTATGGACTAAAGTGCTGGACACTAAGTTCTAGATTGTGGAAATTGATACTTTAATGCAAATTGGTCATAAATTAAGTATAGAAATAAGCGCGGGTCTATGAATCTTTATAGATAGATAGATAGATAGATAGATAGATAGATAGATAGATAGATAGATAGATAGATAGTGGTTTCTTTCTACTTCTTATTTTCAATATCCAATATACAGATGTGTCCTTGCTCATCTAGCCTTCGTGCGTGTGTGTGTGCACGTGTTTGTGCAGCACATGTATGTGTGTGTAAAATCTAGGTAAGCTGATGTCAGTGTTTGCCTCTAGTTGTGTCACACTTACAATGGGAATCAATGAAGCAAGAGAGGACATTGATCAGTATGGAAACACTGTTAAGGTAACATTTTCTTCATAGTTATTTGTACCACACATACTCTTAGCCTTACTGGTAATTAGGGGCTGATTCAGGTTGGATCACTATAAGCGATCCAACCACAAAAAATATGATGAGAATGTGGACGCATGCGCAGGGCTCGTCCCGCACATGCACCCGCAGAAAATGCGAACACCTCTGCATGTCAAGCAGGCAGAGGCATTCGCGGGGTGGGGCCGTCAAAGCTCAGTTTCCTAGGCAGAGATGGAGCGTTGTGGGGGCGGAGGCAGGGAAACGGGGGCGACGCCATGAAAACAGGGGGCGGGTCGTGGGCATGATGATGGCGGCTGAGTGACGTTACACGCAGCCACCGCGATCAGAAAGCTGGTGGCAGGCCTCCTGCGGGCGCAGTGCGAGATCAATTTCTGCTTGATCAAGGCGGGGGGGTGGGCGGTGGTCAGTATGCTGGGTGGCCTTGCCCTGCAATGGGCAGCCCCAGCATGCGATCACAAGCATTGCAGATTCTGCTACTACTAAATTTTTGCAATCCTTACTGAATCGAGCCCTTAGTTCAGATGACATCAACCATCCTTCATAATAAAAATTGTAGGAATTCAACATGCTTGTGAACTGATTGCAGCAATGTCAGACAGCATGTATTTTATATATGTCTGTATTTCTATGGCTGATAGAATACCCATATGCATTTTACAGTAGCAAATGCATTTCTGTTTTCAAGTGAGACAATTGAATGAGATTTGTGAATACTATATTTAATAGTTATACATGTTACTGAGTGATCATGATAATATTTTTGGTTGTTACAGTGGCTATTTTTCTATATTTTATCAAACATCAACAAATGTTGTTAATAATGTTTAAAAAAAGAATATGCAGTGTAGTATTTCTGCATGAATTAACCTTTAATACATAGAAGACACGTTAAAATTTTGATTTTAAAAATAATAGTTATGTAAAGTTAGAATTGTTAATGGAATTTAGACTATATGAAATACTGTACTATATATCACTTTACATTAAATGACTATAAAGTATTCCTAGATTTATTTGATCATGGCAGATATCAATGCAAACATTATTAAATGGAGCCACTAGGTGGCAATGAGTACATATGCCACAGACCTCTGTACTAGCAGCTTGGCAATATGCAAAGACACTTCTCATAAAGTAATCACAATATCTAGCATGGTACAACATTGTCATCTTGTTAGATTACAGCGTACACATTCTATCAGATGCAGCATTTATTACCGCAATAAAAACTGTAATTAAGTATAATTTTCTTAACTATTTTTTGTAAATATCTGACAACTATAAAGAACAATTGACCAAATACAGACACAGAGGGGTAAATGTACTAAGCCTTGGAGAGCGATAAAGTGGACAAAGATAAAGTCCCAGCCAATCAGCTCCTAACTGTCACACTACAGGCTGTGTTTGAAAAATGACAGAAGCTGGTTGGTTGGTACTTTATCACCGTGCTATTTATCACTCTCCAAAACTTAGAACATAGACCCCCTAATCATTAAAAGGTACACTTACAGTAATGGGAGGAGGGCACCACGTGTAATTATTTAGCTACTACTAATCAGATTATTCCCAATACTGAAGTGGGGGGAGTAGATCAACATATCTCCAATTATAACATTACCATAGATTGCACAAAACATTGCACCTCTTAAAAGTTAGGGGTTATTTACTGCTGGCTTATAAAGAAGGGGCTATATACATTTTGGTTCTCTACAAGCCATCCATTCATAAAATAAGGCAGATTTTACTAACTTTAAAATCATTTCTAATGCTATACTTTTTGCAAGTCTGCATTTATGGAGATTGCTCTAGGATTGCTCTAGGACGCTGTACTGTTTTCCTCTGTATTACAGCACTGATGTATGTGGCAATGGCACTGGCTGTTTTGGACTTTTACCAATAACGTATTACAATTATAAAATGATGATGACAGTGAATTTAAAGTTTGCACTTCACAACAGTTATCCGGAATAGCTTCAGGCGCAGAATGATCAACCTGCACTTCATCTACAGTATATCATCTTCATTTGTCAGCAAGGACAAAAACACTAGATGTGCAATTAATATTTGTATTTTTGGAACTACCATCTGGTTTATCAGGACTTGTATGTTTCTCTCAGTGGAGACAATGATGGCTTTTCATGTTGGTTCAAGGCTGATGCTCAGAGCTCTGTTCCCTGGCGACCTTGACTAACAATGTGTGCACTTAATAGACACTTTACCATCACAAGCAGTTTCTGAAAATAGGTTGCTTAATTTAATTTAATTTTAAGATGCAATGTCACTCATCTGCTAGTAGATGACACTAACCATGTAGTTTACACCAGTCAGTGCGATACAGCAGGTGAGATAACACTTGGGGGTAAATTTACTAAGATGGGAGTTCTATTTAAGATGAGATGTTGCCTTTAGCAACCAATCAAATTCTGCTTCTCATTTATCTAGCACATTTTTGAAGATAATACCTAGAATCTGATTGGTTGCTATAGGCAACATCCCATCTTAAATAGAACTCCCTTCTTAGTAAATTTACCCCTTAAATTGCATGAGTGTTTGTATAGTAATGCCCTTATTTATCAATGAGTGATCAATTTCACTGTGAGTGATAAATTGCAACAGCCGATCAGCTCCTAAATGCCATGCAACAGACTGTAGGGTAGATGTATTATCCTGGAGAAGGCATAAGGAAGTGATAAACCAGTGATAAGTGCAAGGTGATAAACGCACCAGACAATCAGCTCCCATATGTAAATTAACAGTTAGCAGCTTATTGGCAGGTGCGTTTATCACCTTGCACTTACCACTGGTTTATCACTTCTTTATGCCTTCTCCAAGTTAATACATCTGCCCCAGTGTTTGAAAAATGACAGTTAGGAGTGGATTGGCTGGTGCAATTTATCACTAACAGTGAAATTTATCACTCATTGATAAATAAGGGCTTTAATATGTTAAAAGTGCTAAAGACAAATGAAGCAAAATGTAGTTTTTATGAACCAGTGTGTTATTAAAAATAAAACGTTTAGAAACCATGAGTTTGTAGATTGTGAATCTCTCTAGGGGTACTGTAAATAAGTAACATGTAAAAGTACCAGGTGTGCATGGGACAGAAGTGAAGATGACATGTAGAATAGTCACAGGCCACTGGTAAGTAACAGCTCACATACAGTGCAAAGCTACTGTAGCAGCATTAGCACGGGATCCGGTCTGTAGATTGACAGTGTCTAGGTCGACAATGTTTAGGTCGACCACTATAGGTTGAGTCACTAGGTCGACATGGATGGAAGGTCGACAGGGTTTCTAGGTCGACATGTGCTAGGTCGACAGGTCTAAAGGTCGACATGAGTTTTTCACATTTTTTATTTTTTTTATTTTTTCATACTTAACGATCCACGTGGACTACGATTGGAACGGTAAAGTGTGCCGAGCGAAGCGGTAGCGGAGCGAAGGCACCATGCCCGAAGCATGGCGAGCGAAGCGAGCCATGCGAGGGGACGCGGTACACTAATTTGGGATCCCGGTCACTCTACGAAGAAAACGACACCCAAAAAAAAAAAATTCCTCATGTCGACCTTTAGACCTGTCGACCAAGCACATGTCGACCTAGAAACCCTGTCGACCTTCCATCCATGTCAACCTAGTGACTGTCAACCTATAGTGGTCGACCTAAACATTCTCGACCTAGATACTGTCGATAAAACGAACCACACCCCATTAGCACACGTTTCTCTGAATATAAGAAGAATGAGAACAGCAGTGAATGAGTGCACGAGTGGATGGACGCTCCTTCTGTAAGGCTACGGAAGTGTGACATTTGCTGATACTTGCTAATTAGCTTCTTTACTTTAAGTGCACTGTGAGTAACCTGGTTATTCATGGGATGGAACAATTCAGTGACTTCAGCCACATCTGGACCAATATGGGAAATAATGTACAAATCGCTAAAATTCACCTGTATTTTATAAACAGTTTTCCCCATCTGTAGTCATGATGTGAGGTGAGGAAAAGCTGCATATCAAATGCTTTGATATCCAGTGCATCCGGAAAGTATTCACAACGCTTCACTTTTTCCACATTTTGTTATGTTACAGCCTTATTCCAAACTGGAATAAATTCATTCTTTCCCTCTAAATTCTACACACAATACCCCATAATGACAATGTGAAAAAAGTTTTTCTAGATTTTTGCAAGTTTATTAAAAATAAAAAACTAAGATATCACATGTACATAAGTATTCACAGCCTTTGCTCAATACTTTGTTGATGCACCTTTGCCAGCAATTACAGCCTCAAGTCTTTTTGAATATGATGCCACAAGCTTGGCACACCTATCTTTGGGTAGTTTCGCACATTCCTCTTTGCAGCACCTCTCAAGCTCCATCAAGTTGGATTGGGAGCGTCGGTGTACAGCCATTTTCAGATCTCTCCAGAGATGTTCAATCGGATTCAAGTCTGGGCTCTGGCTGGGCCACTCAAGGACATTCACAGAGTTGTCCTGAAGCCACTCCTTTTACATTTTGGCTGTGTGCTTATGGTCGTTGTCCTGCTAAAAGATGAACCGTCGCCCCAGTCTGAGGTCAAGAGCACTCTGGAGCAGGTTTTCATCCATGATGTCTCTGTACATTACAGCATTCATCTTTTCCTCTATCCTGACCAGTCTCCCAATTCCTGCCACTGATAAACATACCCACAGCATGATGTTGCCACCATCATGCTTCACTGTAAGGATGGTATTGGCCTGGTGATGAGCGGTGTCTGGTTTCCTCCAAACATGATGCCTAGCATTCACGCCAAAGGGTTTAATCTTTGTCTCATCAGGAGAATTTTGTTTCTCATGGTCTGAGAGTCCTACAGGTGCATTTTGTCAAACGCAAGGCGGGCTGCCATGTGCATTTTACTAAGGAGTGGCGTCCGTCTGGCCACTCTACCATACAGGCCTGATTGGTGGATTGCTGCAGAGATGGCTGTCATTCTGGAAGGTTCTCCTCTCTCCACAGAGGAATGGTAGCTCTGACAGAGTGACCATCGGGTTCTTGGTCACCTACCTGATTAGGACCCTTCTCCCTTGAATGCTCAGTTTAGATGGCCGGACATATCTAGTAAGAGTCCCGGTGGTTGCAAACTTCTTCCATTTATGGATGATGGAGGCCACTGTGCTCACTAGGACCTTCAAACCAGCAGATATTTTTCTGTACCCTTCCCCAGATTTGTGCCAAGAGACAATCCTGTATAGGAGGTCTACAGACATTTTCTTTGACTTCATGCTTGGATTGCACTCAGACATGCACTGTCAAGTGTGGGACCTTATATAGAAAGGTGTGTGCCTTTCCAAATCATGTCCAATCAACTGGATTTACCACATGTGGACGCCAATTAAGCTATAGGAACATCTAAAGGATGATCAGTGGAAACAGGATGCACCTGATCTCAATTTTTAGCTTCATGGCAAAGGCTGTGAATATTTATGTACATGTGATATCTTAGTTTTTTATTTTTAATTAATTTGCAAAAAATCTCAAAAAACGTTTTTTTTTTACGTTGTCATTATGGGGTATTGTGTGTAGAATTTGGAGGGAAAAAATGTATTTATTCCATTTTGGAATAAGGCTGTAAAATAACAAAATGTGGAAAAAGTAAAGCGCTGTGAATACATTCTGGATGCACTGTATGTTATGAAAACCTGACATAACATATTTTACCTAGGGAATATGTTGTTTCTTACATGAAAAACATGATCCCTACTACTGTCATGCTCACAGACTATGCACTGTGTTCAGCATAATGTTAATAGTAAGACTAGTTAAAACATAAGGCATAAGTCACCCATATGTTTTATTTATTACACAAACTAGAACCAATAAACCTAGAAATAATGACACAGACAACTGTATAAATTGGAAAAAATGGAGGTCACAGCCAGATTTATTAAATTCGAATCAGAATTGAAAATATTATTCACCGGTGGCGAAAAAGCAGTGTCAACTCGGCCATGGCTTAAAACTTTAATCTTTAAACAAATGGGGCAGAGTTTCCGCCCCTTGCGCAATCCGTCCTGGGTAGAACCATCTCCCCTTAATTAGCACAGTGCTGGTCCCTCTATAAGATGGTGACCTGGTCCTCCCCTGAGGTAGTGACCGACTCGCCTTTTCTCAAAGGGGAAATGATAGCCAAGCTCTGCTGCGCTAAATTAAGCCGCCGAATAGCACTGCTTTCCGCCAAATTCGGAGGCTCTAGACTACGAAAACCGCCACCACAACCTAAAACCTCAAACCTCCTTTAAACACCTCAATAAGGCTGTGACAGATAACTCCAAACCGCTCTCAGATAAATGCACTCCATCCAACCTATAAAAATCTTCCTTCTCGTAACGCAAATCTGGATGTTTAACAACTTTTCCTCCTAAACTAATGACATATCTGGAGGTTGCGGCATTGAGTTTCCTTCTTACTTTATCTAAAGCCACTCCCCCTTGGGTGCCCCTCCAAAATCTACGCGGTACCACTTCAGACCATACCACCTTAACCAAAGGCCAATGTTCCGTGATTATCTGAAAATCCTTTTTTATGGCGTTAATAATAAGAATTTACTTACCGATAATTCTATTTCTCATAGTCCGTAGTGGATGCTGGGGACTCCGTCAGGACCATGGGGAATAGCGGGCTCCGCAGGAGACAGGGCACATCTAAAAAAGCTTTTAGGTCACATGGTGCGTACTGGCTCCTCCCCCTATGACCCTCCTCCAAGCCTCAGTTAGGTACTGTGCCCGGACGAGCGTACACAATAAGGAAGGATCTTGAATCCCGGGTAAGACTCATACCAGCCACACCAATCACACCGTACAACTTGTGATCTGAACCCAGTTAACAGTATGATAACAAAACGAAGTAGCCTCTGAAAAGATGGCTCGCAACAACAGTAATAACCCGATTTTGTAACAATAACTATGTACAAGCAGTGCAGACAATCCGCACTTGGGATGGGCGCCCAGCATCCACTACGGACTATGAGAAATAGAATTATCGGTAAGTAAATTCTTATTTTCTCTAACGTCCTAGTGGATGCTGGGGACTCCGTCAGGACCATGGGGATTATACCAAAGCTCCCAAACGGGCGGGAGAGTGCGGATGACTCTGCAGCACCGAATGAGAAAACTCCAGGTCCTCTTTAGCCAGAGTATCAAATTTGTAAAATTTTACAAACGTGTTCTCCCCTGACCACGTAGCTGCTCGGCAAAGTTGTAATGCCGAGACCCCTCGGGCAGCCGCCCAAGATGAGCCCACCTTCCTTGTGGAGTGGGCCTTTAAAGATTTAGGCTGTGGCACGCCTGCCACAGAATGTGCAAGTTGGATTGTGCTACAGATCCAACGTGCAATTGTCTGTTTAGACGCAGGAGCACCCATCTTGTTGGGTGCATACAATGTAAACAACGAGTCAGTTTTTCTGACTCCAGCTGTCCTTGAAATATATATTTTTAATGCTCTGACAACGTCCAGTAACTTGGAGTCCTCCAAGTCGCTAGTAGCCGCAGGCACCACAATAGGCTGGTTTAAGTGAAATGCCGAAACCACCTTAGGGAGAAATTGAGGACGTGTCCTCAATTCTGCCCTGTCCGAATGGAATATCAGATATGGGCTCTTGTATGACAAAGCTGCCAACTCTGAAACTCTCCTGGCAGAAGCCAGGGCCAACAGCATGGTTACCTTCCATGTAAGGTATTTTAATTCTACCGATTTTAACGGCTCAAACCAATGAGATTTGAGAAAATTTAGAACCACGTTCAAATCCCACGGTGCCACTGGAGGCACTATTGGGGGTTGTATATGTAGTACACCTTTGACAAAAGTTTGTACTTCAGGCACTGACGCCAATTCCTTCTGGAAGAAAATTGATAAGGCCGAAATTTGAACTTTAATGGACCCCAATTTTAGGCCCATAGACAATCCTGCTTGCAGGAAATGTAAGAATCGACCCAATTGAAATTCTTCCGTTGGAGCCTTCTTGGCCTCACACCACGCAACATATTTTCGCCAAATGCGGTGATAATGTTGTACAGTCACTTCCTTTCTAGCCTTAATCAAGGTAGGAATAACTTCCTCTGGAATGCCCTTTTCTTTTAGAATCCGGCGTTCAACCGCCATGCCGTCAAACGCAGACGCGGTAAGTCTTGGAACATACAAGGTCCCTGCTGAAGCAGATCCCTTCTTAGAGGTAGAGGCCACGGATCCTCCGTGAGCATCTCTTGAAGTTCCGGATACCAAGTTCTTCTTGGCCAGTCCGGAGCCACCAGTATCGTTCTTACTCCTCTTTTCCGTATAATTCTCAGTACCTTTGGTATGAGAGGCAGAGGAGGGAACACATACACTGACTGGTACACCCACGGTGTTACCAGAGCGTCCACAGCTATTGCCTGAGGGTCTCTTGACCTGGCGCAATACCTGTCCAATTTTTTGTTGAGGCGAGACGCCATCATGTCCACCTTTGGTTTTTCCCAACGGTTCACAATCATGTGGAAAACTTCTGGATGAAGTCCCCACTCTCCCGGGTGAAGGTCGTGTCTGCTGAGGAAATCTGCTTCCCAGTTGTCCACTCCCGGGATGAACACTGCTGACAGTGCTATGACATGATTCTCCGCCCAGCGCAGAATCCTTGCAGCTTCTGCCATTGCACTCCTGCTTCTCGTGCCGCCTTGTCGGTTTACGTGGGCGACTGCCATGATGTTGTCGGACTGGATCAACACCGGCTGACCCTGAAGCAGCGGTTTTGCCAGACTTAGAGCATTGTAGATCGCTCTTAGCTCCAGTATATTTATGTGAAGAGACGTCTCCAGGTTTGACCACACGCCCTGGAAGTTTCTTCCCTTTGTGACTGCTCCCCAACCTCGTAGGCTGGCATCCGTAGTCACCAGGACCCAGTCCTGTATGCCGAATCTGCGGCCCACTAACAGATGGGCAGTCTGCAACCACCACAGGAGAGACAACCTTGTTCTCGGTGACAGTGTTATCCGCTGATGCATGTGCAGATGCGATCCGGACCATTTGTCCAGCAGATCCCACTGAAATGTCCGTGCATGGAATCTGCCGAATGGAATCGCTTCGTACGAAGCCACCATCTTTCCCAGGACTCTTGTGCATTGATGTACTGACACAGTTCCTGGTTTTAGGAGGTTCCTGACAAGTTCGGATAACTCCCTTGCTTTCTCTTCCGGGAGAAATACCTTTTTCTGAACCGTGTCCAGAATCATACCCAGGAACAGCAGATGCGTTGTCGGGGTCAATTGAGATTTTGGAAGATTTAGAATCCACCCGTGTTGCTGAAGCACTACTTGTGTTAGCGCCACACCGACTTCCAGCTGTTCTCTGGACTTTGCCCTTATCAGGAGATCGTCCAAGTAAGGGATAATTAATACGCCTTTTCTTCGTAGAAGAACCATCATTTCGGTCATTACCTTGGTAAAGACCCGAGGGGCCGTGGACAAACCAAACGGCAGCGTTTGAAACTGATAATGACAGTCTTGTATCACGAACCTGAGATACCCTTGGTGTGAGGGGTAAATCGGGACATGTAGATAAGCATCTTTTATGTCCAAGGACACCATGAAGTCTCCTTCTTCCAGATTCGCTATCACTGCCCTGAGTGACTCCATCTTGAACTTGAATTTCTGTATGTACAGGTTCAAGGATTTCAGATTTAGAATAGGCCTTACCGAACCGTCCGGTTTCGGTACCACAAATAGAGTGGAATAATACCCCTTTCCCTGTTGTAGGAGGGGTACCTTGACTATCACCTGCTGAGAATACAGCTTGTGAATGGCTTCCAAAACTGACGTCCTTTCTGAGGGAGACGTTGGTAAAGCAGACTTTAGGAACCGGCGAGGGGGAAACCTTTCAAACTCCAGCATGTAACCCTGAGATATTATCTGCAGGACCCACGGGTCCACTTGTGAGTGAGCCCATTGATTGCTGAAAATCTTGAGTCGACCCCCCACCGTTCCTGGGTCCGCTTGTAAAGCCCCAGCGTCATGCTGATGGCTTTGTAGAAGCCGGGGCGGGCTTCTGTTCCTGGGCAGGGGCTGCGTGCTGCCCTTTCTTACCCTTTCCTCTGCCTCTCGGCAGATAAGACTGTCCTTTTGGTCGCTTTTTATAGGAGCGAAAGGACTGCGGCTGAAAAGATGGTGTCTTTTTCTGTTGTGAAGGGGTCTGAGGTAAAAAGGTGGATTTGCCGGCAGTTGCCGTGGTCACCAGGTCCGAAAGACCGACCCCAAACAATTCCTCTCCTTTATATGGCAATACTTCCATATGCCTCTTGGAATCCGCATCACCTGACCACTGTCGCGTCCATAAACTTCTTCTGGCAGATATGGACATCGCGCTTACTCTTGATGCTAGAGTACAAACATCCCTCTGAGCATCTCGCATATAAAGAAAAGCATCCTTTAATTGCTCTAGAGTCAATAAAATACTGTCCCTATCCAGGGTCTCAATATTTTCAGTCAGAGAATCCAACCACACTACCCCAGCACTGCACATCCAGGCTGAGGCTATTGCCGGTCGCAGTATAACACCAGTATGTGTGTATATACTCTTCAGTGTAGTTTCCAGCCTCCTATCTGCTGGATCCTTGAGGGCGGCCGTATCAGGAGACGGCAACGCCACTTGCTTTGATAAACGTGTGAGCGCCTTATCCACCTTAGGGGGTGTTTCCCAGCGCGCCCTAACCTCTGGTGGGAAAGGGTATAATGCCAATAACTTCTTTGAAATTAGCAATTTTCTATCGGGAGTAACCCACGCTTCATCACACACATCATTCAATTCCTCTGATTCTGGGAAAAATACAGGTAGTTTTTTCACCCCCCACATAATACCCCTTTTTGAGGTACCAGCAGTATCAGAGATCTGCAACGCCTCCTTCATTGCCGTGATCATATAACGTGTGGCCCTATTGGAAAATACGTTTGTTTCTTCACCGTCGACACTAGATTCATCTGTGTCGGTACCCGTGTCGACTGACTGAGGTAAAGGACGTTTTACAGCCCCTGACGGTGTCTGAGACGCCTGAACCGGTACTAACTGGTTTGCCGGGCGTCTTATTTCATCAACTGACTTTTGTAGTGTGCTGACATTATCACGTAATTCCATAACTAAAGCCATCCATTCCGGTGTCGACTCCCTAGGGGGTGACATTACCATCATCGGCAATTGCTCTGCCTCCACACCAACATCGTCCTCATACATGTCGACACACACGTACCGACACACAGCAGCCACACAGGGAATGCTCTAATCGAAGACAGGACCCCTTAGCCCTTTGGGGAGACAGAGGGAGAGTTTGCCAGCACACACCAAAAGCGCTATAAATGTATATAAACAACCCTAGAAGGTGTTGTTTACTATATATGCGCTCTTAATATATAAATATCGCCAATTTATGCCCCCCTTCTCTTTGTTACCCTGTTTCTGTAGTGCAGTGCAGGGGAGAGTCCTGGGAGCCTTCCTCACCAGCGGAGCTGAGCAGGAAAATGGCGCTGAGTGCTGAGGAGAATAAGCTCCGCCCCTTTTTCGGCGGGATTTTTCTCCCGGTTTTTAAGAAACTGGCCTGGGTCAAAATACATACATATAGCCTTAATGGGTATATGTGGTGTATTTATTTTGCCACTAAAGGTAATTATATTGCTGCCCAGGGCGCCCCCAGCAGCGCCCTGCACCCTCCGTGACTGAGTCAGTGAGCCGTGTGACAACAATGGCGCACAGCTGCAGTGCTGTGCGCTACCTTCATGAAGACTGTGGAGTCTTCTGCCGCCTGTTTTCCGGACCTCCGTTCTGCCGTCTCTTCAGCGTCTGTAAGGGGGATCGGCGGCGCGGCTCCGGGACGAACCCCAGGCTGACCTGTGTTCCGACTCCCTCTGGAGCTAAGTGTCCAGTAGCCTAAGACTCCAATCCATCCTGCACGCAGGTGAGTTGGAAATCTCTCCCCTAAGTCCCTCGATGCAGTGATCCTGTTGCCAGCAGGAATCACTGAGATTGAAACCTAAAAAAAAAAAACTTTTCTAAACAGCTCTTTAAGAGAGCCACCTAGATTGCACCCTCTCGGACGGGCACAAAAACCTAACTGAGGCTTGGAGGAGGGTCATAGGGGGAGGAGCCAGTACGCACCATGTGACCTAAAAGCTTTTTTAGATGTGCCCTGTCTCCTGCGGAGCCCGCTATTCCCCATGGTCCTGACGGAGTCCCCAGCATCCACTAGGACGTTAGAGAAAAGTTCTATACCTTTACAAGTACCTAAATCATTACCTTCTAAATATATCAACAAACAATCAGGGGCACCCCACTTTTCTTCAAGGTCCCAGAGCACACTCAATAGGTTACTCCATCTCATTCCCCTTAAACCTATCCACCTCACTTCAAAGGGAAACGACTTGGACATCTTATGCCTACTGGCCCAATAAACATATGAATGACCTACAATCCACACCCGGCTTGATAATGACAAAAAACCTGTAGAAAAAACAGCAAACAAAGAAAATTTTAATCAATATTATTTAATATTTAACGAAAATACCAGAGGAAAAGAGGGAAGGGTAAGAACTTAGTTGTTTAGGCAACCCAGATGGAGGTGAACAACACCAAACCTCAAAAATTTTGTGAGGAAAAAGGTGAAAAGAACTCCAATCCCCTTTAAAGGCGGGTGGCTTATGGCCCTGGGATTCCCAAACAACAAACTCGCAGGATGCGTATTATTAATGCAACTTATTGCTCCTAATATATCCCTTATAAGTATCCGACTTCCACCGCCCTAACCTTTTAATATCTTCGCTGGAAGAACCTGTCGATGCCGCGCAAGTCGCTGCACCTATCCTAAAAGAATGGGTCCCATAACTCTCCACCGGAAGGTCCAAAGCTATCAGAACATTTATTGAAAACACTTGTAAATTGAAATTTAGATAAAGGATTAAGATCCTCATGAACCAACCACTGCTCTCCCCCTTTCAGACGAATCCGGCTATAAGCCTCTGCTAGTCTTACTGGGCAAATGCTCAGCTCCGTATGCATAGGAACAGAAATCCATTTACCTCTCCCTAGTTGATCCGTTTTGGAAAGGTGTATTTTATATACCTGAATATACCTGAATCTACTGAATTTTTTGCTTTTTCGCACTAACTCACCTAATCTTAAAGCTCCGAAAAAAGCTATAGCAAATGCTAAACTAAAAAGGGCCACCTTAAATTCCCCTAATGCAATACCAGAAACAGCGATAATTAAATTCTTCAATAACTCGATGTCGATTGGTCTACACGCATCACTTACACCTGCTTGCTCCTTAGCCCAACCCCTCAAAGCCTTTGATAAAATAAAAGATTTAGTTGGATCTGACAACCCTTCAAAAGGGGAAAAATATGAAATTCCTGCTAAGGCACCCAACATAGCTGCTTTAGAACGTCCCCTCTCATGCCATAACCATACAAATTCCAAAATAGCATCGTGCATACTCTTACTCCAGAATTCAAGTACGCCTGCCCATCATTCCAAGCTGCGGAATACGATCTCAAAGTTCCCGGGGCCAATGCTTTCAATGCTAAAGCTTTCATACTGGATTGATGATCTGCCATCCAAAATCAGGACATGATAAACCTTCCACTTTAGCCACTGGGGCTAATGCTCTAAATCTATCCCCCTGAAAACGAGACAAAGCATCTGCTATCTCGTTCTCAACTCCCGGGACATGCCTAGCATTCAAATCTATGTTCAACTGCAAACACCTAAAGGTCAAATGCCCTAATAACTTCAAAGCATGCAAACACGAAGATTTTTGATTATTGATCACTTGAACCCCCCCTAAATTATCACACCAGAATAAAATCCTCTGACTCCTAAGCCCCATATCTCAACCGCAACAATAATTGGAAAAAGCTCAAGCAAAAGCATACTATCAGTAAGCTTCCTTGTGCGCCACTCTTCAGACCAAGCTTCGGCACACCATTCTCCTTCAAAATACGCGCCGAAACCTAACGACCCTGATGCATCCGTGAAAAATTGCAGCTCACGATTACTCACTTATTCGTGCAACCAAACGCGTACACCATTGAGCTCACTCAAAAATTTCAACCAAACCTTACAATCCTCTTTCAAATCTAGTGAAATCTGAATAAAATGGTGAGATTTCTTAATCTCACATCTCACAACTTTAATCTGCTGGCTATAACAGAAACATGGCTCACACAATCAGACACTGCCTCCCCTGCAGCACTGTCACATGGTGGTTTCCACTTCTCACACACATCTAGGCCTAATAGTAAAGGTGGTGGGGTCGGAATCTTACTGTCACAGTTTTTCACATACACTGTTCTACCTCAGGTTCCATCACTCGCATTCACCTCATTTGAAGTTCACTCTATCAGGATTTTCACCCCCTTCTCTCTGCGTGTTGCAGCTATCTATCGCCCTCCTGGGCAACCTAAACAACAATTTCTAGAAGATTTCTCTGCCTGGCTCCCACACTTCTTATCCTCTGACATCTCCACCATCATTATGGGTGATTTCAATATAGCTCTTGACAGTCCACAATCTGTTCATGCATCCAAACTCCTCTCTCTAACCTCCTCTCTTGGCCTAACCCAATGGTCCGACTCCTCTACTCACCATGAGGGCCACTGCCTTGATCTTGTGTTCACCAGGCTCTGCTCAGTTTCCGAATTCAATAACACTCCTTTCCCTCTCTCTGATCACAACCTGATCACCTTCACAATCTCTTCTATTACTTTAAATTCTAGGACACTAAAACCAAGCAAGCCTCCTCTAACCCGCAGAAATACTAACAATATACATTTTCAACAACTTTCCACTTCTCTGCAACAACTGCTATCACCAATCTCTACATTTACTACACCTGACACTGCTGTATCACACCTGCACCAGACCCTAGAGAGTGCCCTTGATGAAGTGGCTCCAGCTACCCATCACACTCCACGTAGGCTTAGATGCCAACCATGGCACTCAAAATCAACAAGACACCTACAAAAACTGTCACGTAAAGTAGAACGTCAGTGGCGGAAATCTCAGAATCCAAGTGACTTTCTCACATATAAGACTACCTACCACTCCTATCGTCAGGCCCTGGACACTGCCAAACAAACATATTTCCAATCTCTCATCTCTTATCATGCCAACAACCCCAAGCGACTTTTTAATACATTTAAATCACTTCTTTACCCTCCCTCACCTCCCCCACTAGCTACTATCCGTGCACAAGAACTTGCTTCCTACTTCAAAGATAAGATTGATAAAATCCGAGATGAAATGGTATGCTCTAACTCAGCCAGTGACCTGCTCAATCCCCTACCTGAACCCTCTGGAACTTTCTCTTCATTTGATCCCACAAGTGAAGATGAAGTATCAACACTCTTTTCTTCCTCCTACTCCACTACCTCTCCTCTTGATCCTATACCCTCACAGGTCAGTAAAACTTTGTCTCCTGTGCTTATCCCAACCTTAACTAAAATCTGTAATCTCTCTCTCTCTACTGGTATCTTTCCCTCTCTGTTTAAACATGCAGTCATTACTCCCATTCTAAAAAAACACAACTCTGACCCAAACACACTCTCTAACTACCGTCCCATTTCTCAGCTACCCAGTCCCTCCAAGCTACTTGAGAGGCTTGCCTACACTCGCCTTACACACTTTCTTAACTCGCACAACTTATTGGATCCACTTCAGTCAGGCTTTCGTGCTCAACACTCCACAGAGACGGCACTGACCAAAGTAGTGAATGATCTGGTCACTGCTAGATCAAAAGGCCATTACACACTACTTATTCTTCTAGATCTCTCTGCTGCTTTTGACACTGTTGACCACTCTCTTCTCATACAAACACTACAATCCCTAGGTCTTCAGGACACAGCCCTTTCTTGGTTCTCATCCTACCTATCTAATCGCTCTTTCAGTGTTCACTTCTCTGATTCTACCTCCTCTTCTCTACCTCTATCAGTTGGAGTACCGCAAGGCTCAGTCTTAGGTCCTCTGCTTTTCTCAATCTATACCTCCTCTCTTGGTAAACTAATCAGCTCCTTTGGATTTCAGTATCATTTGTATGCTGATGATACTCAAATCTACCTATCCTCCCCAGATTTGTCACCACCAGTATTGGCTCGTGTCACTGGATGCCTGTCTGCCATTTCATCCTGGATGTCATCTCGCCACCTCAAACTCAACATTTCCAAAACCGAATTAATTATTTTCCCACCAGCTAAGAGTAGTTACCAACCTGATATCTCTATAACTGTTGACAATGCAACTATCCACCCCACCCCACAAGCTCGTTGCCTAGGTGTCACCCTTGACTCTGAACTGTCCTTTGTTCCACACATTCAATCTGTCTCTAAATCATGTTACATGCACCTTAAAAACATATCCAAAATACGCCCTTATCTTACACAAGACACTGCAAAAACTCTAATCCATGCACTCATCATCTCCCGCATTGATTATTGTAATAGTCTCCTTACTGGTCTTCCCAAACATAGGCTATCACCACTTCAATCCATTTTAAATGCAGCTGCGAGGCTAATCTTCCTCGCCAGACGTTCTTCATCTGCTGATCCGCTCTGTCAGTCCCTCCATTGGTTACCGGTATTCTACCGTGTCAAATATAAAATACTTTTACTTACATACAAGGCTATTAACCAAACTGCACCATCATACATCTCCTCACTCATCTCAAAATATCTCCCTACCAGACCTCTCCGCTCTGCACAAGATCTGCGTCTCTCATCCACATGTATTACCTGTTCCCACTCAAAATTACAGGACTTTACCCGGGCTTCACCCACTCTGTGGAATGCACTCCCACGCACAATAAGACTCTCCTCTAGTCTCCAAACCTTTAAACGTTCTCTGAAAACTCATCTCTTCAGACAAGCCTACCAAATTTCAGACCCACACACATAACCTTCACAGCTTCCCTATCAAGTTACATCCCCTCTGTACAGTCCACATAAACTCACATTTTGTCTTCCAACATTGCTGGGTGATCATATCATATACAACCCATTAAGAACCTAGCAACATGGGGAACCATTATGTGACAGGTAGCATCTATCCTTGTGTATCAATGCCTATTTCCCTATAGATTGTAAGCTTGCGAGCAGGGCCTTCCTACCTCTGTCTGTCTGTCTTTGCCCAGTTTTGTTCTATAATTGTTGTTCTAATTGTAAAGCGCAACGGAATATGCTGCGCTATATAAGAAACTGCTAATAAATAAATAAATAAATTAATTAATCCCTGCTGTGGCTCTTTCCAACCTACGACTAAGAATCCTACCCATCGGAATGACCCTGCATGAAAAATTCAATAAACCAAGTAGTGACTGTACTTGCTTCAACGTCATCTTCTTAACTGAAATAAAATTTTCTAACCAACTCCTTAAACGATTTACTTTTTCCGCTGGTAATCTACAAAGGCCTGCCTCAGTATCGATTTCTATGCCCATATAAGACAGACGGGCCACCGTCCCCTCCGTTTTATCTTTAGCTATCGGTACTCCCATAACTGAAAAAAGTGCCTGAACCGAAAAAAGTAATTCCTGGCATACTGAGCTACCTGCAGGACCTGCCAACAAGAAATCATCCAAATAATGGGCGACTCCCAACTGACCGGTGCCTGCCTGCACACACCATTGCAGAAATGAACTAAAACATTCAAAATAAGAACACAAAACTGAACAACCCATAGGCAAACACTATCTATAAAGAATTTACCATCCAACTTGAAACCCATATACTTAAACGAATCAGGATGCAGTGGCAACAGTCTAAAAGCTAATTCTATATCTACTTTCGCTAACAGCGCACCCGAACCGAAACCTTTAACCATAGCCACAGCTTCTTCAAAAAAGACTGATATTTAACGCTACACAAAGAAGGGTCAAGAGCCTCATTTATTGAGCCCCCTTCCGGGTAGGAAAGGTGCTGAATAATCCTAAACTTTCCCGGCTTCTTCTTTGGAACTACACCCAATGGTGAAACGCAAAACTCAGCCAGAGGTGGACTTTCGCAAGGGCAACACATACGCCCTAAAGCAACTTCCGCTGCAATCTTCACTCTTACGATCTCTGAATAATCTCTAGCTGATTTTAGGTTTCTTCTAGCTAAAACTATTACTGGCTTAACTACAGGTAGATTGAAACTGAATTTAAAACCTTGTAATAAAAAATGCCACCTCCTCCCTAAAGAGGATAGCGGCCCAACCACCGTTCTAAAACTTCTAAAATCACTGGTGACTCTGCCTTATTTTGGGACGGTTCTCTGTTCACCTCTACCCGCTGACTGAACTGGTGGTCTGCTGCAGTCCTTTGCTGGGTGATTTCCACCACACAGCATACAGACATGCCTATATAGACACGATGTTCCTTTATTACATTGCGCGTTATTAAACGCGTAATATTTCCCTCTTCCTGCCGTGTTAAAACCTGGTCTGACCTGAAAGGGCTGCCTTCGACCCACCTGTTCAGTTAAAGGCCTATTGCTTTGAGCCACTTCCAACCATACCTCTACATCTTTAAAACCCAAACTCAAATTTTTTTGTCCATCCTGCTTTTTCCTAAATAACTCGTCATACTGCCTCCAAACATTGTGCCTCGCCGTCAGATACATATTATGTATCAGATGAAAATACTTCAGAACATTCATAAATTCTGACGGACCAGACTCCATATAGCAGGCCGCAAATATATCCATTCCCGCAAGCCAGTTAGGATAACTCCTTCTTGCTTCCTTGGCAGCAGGCCCCCCAGCCTTTGCTGTATCTAACGCTTTTTTGGCATCATGCGTAATCGCAAACATGTCTACAAATCGGCCTTTCTTTATCCTTTTCCTAACCTTAGACCTAACTCCTCTTAGTATTGCTGTATTTGCGCAATGTACGTTATCCACAGTTGCATCAGGAGCCGAGCTGCATCGCTACACTACGCCCTCCCTTTGAACTTTTACGTTTCCCTCTGAGGTGCTGAACAAATGTCCGCATAAATTTACGTGGATTCTCTAGCGAACTAGACGTATCAGATGATTCGTCAGAATGAGAAAGAATTGCACTAAACTGAACTTCTACATTTTTCTCACCAGTTCCAAATATAGAAGGACCCGCGTCCGTTACGCCTGCGACTTCTTGTCCCGCGTTGTGCGACGCGCCCGTCACAGCTTGAACTGAATCAAGTGAAATCCTTCCTACTCCAGACGTGTCCAACGAAGCTGCACTATAAGTCAAAACCTGCGGACTCAATGAAACAGCGTTACTTCCTTCCTGACCGGCCCTTCTGACCCACCAGTTACCACCGATGGCGCGCGTACATGAGATTGCACGTGTGTAATATTCTCCTCCGACTGCTGTGGTGACGGAGGTCTGGCCGTTGGAGGAAATTGTGGCAAGGGTGGCATCCCTAACTGATGAGCGCCCATTAATTTATTAGACGCAGGCTGCAACCAATGTGCATATTGATTGCTTGCCTGCGGGGGGGCTGAAAATTGCATAAATTGAGGTACAGTATATGACTGATACAATGGACCTAAATGAAGAAACTGACCTAAATGAGGGTTAAACAAATGCTGCTGCCCGGCCAAAGGCAGATGCATTACACTTTGTTGAGCCCCCTGGCTGAAATATGGGGACCATGACACGCTCGGGGGCTGAAAGCCCACACCTGCCTGGGATAAAAATTGAGAGGAAGTAGGGGGGGGGGGATCCTAAGTAATCCCCCTGTCAAATGTGAACCTGCCACTGCAGGCCCTGGAGAATTATAATTATCCCCTATCATCCCTACCTCACTCACATTAATATCTACCGCTCCTGCTATGGGAGAGGCTAATACACTGCCTCTCCCTTGGAGCTCTGCTACTGCACTACTGCCCCTTGCAGCCGTGCTCCCCCCCCAGCTCTTAAAGCTGTGGGAGGGGGGCTAATGGCTGCTGCGCCTGCTGAAATGGCGACGGGGCGGGGCTATCTGCAGCGGGGGCCGATGCACCGGACCCGCTGCTTATATTAAATTGCGGCCGGCGGAATGTGCTCGCAGGGCTGGCCGTCGCGCCCGACAGCCAGGCCCGCAGCACTGTAGGAGAGGGAGAGGGAGGCGGGTGACCGCTCACAGCCGCTTCAGGCGGCGCCGAGCAGGAGCCAGAGACCGCGTGACCGGCTCCCCTCACAGAGTACCACCGCGCTCCCCTCACCGCCGGAGAGGCAGCGGCCGCAGAGAGAGGCTTAGCCGCCTCAACCAAACGGCGGGGAGGGGGGGCGCCGCGGCGGGGACGATGCATATCAAAAGCTTGTTAGGCTGCACTTAGAATGTTGCCCAGCTAATGCCCAGCGCAAACAATAAGCAAAAAACTTTTACAAAATTAATATAATTAAATAATGAAATTAAATATCAAAACAGCAGCTAATGTACAATTTATGTATATTAAAATTAAAACAGAGAATAAAATACACAGCCTAAATTATATAAAGTAATACTAATAGCCCTGTAGAGTGATACCAGAATACTTTACCAGCCCTGGGATCACAAAATGGCAAGAGGAATTAGATTACCTCAGCCCTCACTTAAATAAACTAATATAACCCGCCTACCTAAACCCTTGTCATTGGATAACTTATTTGATTGACAAACGTCAATGACCTATCAACTAATATCAACACAAAAACCAGATCTATCTAGCTTAGTTACATAAACAAACAGGGTGCTTATATTCACTCTATCCTATGCAGTCTTTTGTTCCTTTTTTTCACTGATTTAAAATAAACACGTCTACCTATCATTTTATAGAATGTACTTGATAAATGCTACAACAAAGCTGATTGGTCGCTGTGGGCAAATTACCTACTCTTTTCAGTGCATTATATATCAACCCATAAATGTTTTTTATCTAACATGCTTAATATCATCAGCCAATTGCAGTTATGTACAGTAGGTAACATCCAGTAAGAAGGCTTGCACTGAACAGTAGAATCTATGTACAGTAGGTAACATCCAGCAAGCAGTATTGCACTGAACAGTAGAATGTATGTTCAATAGGTAACATCCAGCAAGCAGGATTGCACTGAACAGTAGACTCTATGGGGGTCATTCCGAGTTGATCGCACGTAGCAACTTTTTGCTGCTCAAGCGATCAACTAGACGCCGCCTATGGGGGAGTGTATTTTAGCATAGCAGGGCTGCGATCACTTGTGCAGCCCTGCTATGCTAAAAGAGTTTTGTGTAAAACAAGACTAGCCCTGCAGTTACTTACCCTGTGCGATAGATCCAGCAATGAAGGTCCCAGAATTGACGTCAGACATCCGCCCTCCAAATGCCTGGGCACACCTGCGTTCGCTGCTCCACGCCCGGTAAACGGTGAGTTGACACCCCGGAATTCCTTCCTCCTGTCAATCTTCTTGCGATTGCCGCTGCGACCGCTTTCTTCATACAGGCAAGGACGTGCCTGCGCAATGTGGGCACCGCGCATGCACAGTTCTGACCTGTTCGCACTGCTGCGATGAACCGCAGCGTGCGAACGGGTCGGAATTACCCCCTATGTACAGTAGGTAACATCCAGCAAGCAGGCTTGCACTGAACAGTATAATCTATGTACAGTAGGTAACATTCAGCAAGAAGGCTTGCATTGAACTGTAGAATCTATGTACAGTAGGTAACATCCAGCAAGAAGGCTTGCATTGAACTCTAGAATCTATGTACAGTAGGTAACATCCAGCAAGCAGGCTTGCACTGAACAGTATAGTCTATGTACAGTAGGTAACATCAAGCAAGCAGGATTGCACTGAACAGTAGAATCTATGAACAGTAGGTAACATCCAGCAAGAAGACTTGCACTGAACAGTCGAATATATGTACAATGGGTAACATCCAGCAAGAAGGATTGCACTGTACAGTAGAGTCTATGTACAGTAGGTAACATCCAGCAAGCAGGATTGCACTGTACAGTAGAATATTTGTACAATAGGTAACGTGTTCAACAAAATGTTAATACATAGTAAGACTATTTAAAACATATGCCATTTTTACTGATTTAAAATAATCACTTCTACCTATAATTTTATAAAATGTACTTGATAAATGCTACCACAATGCTTTGGGCAAATTACCTACTCTTTTCAGTGCTTTATGAACAGTAGGTGACATTCAGCAAGCAGTATTGCACTGAACAGTATAATCAATGTACCGTAGGTAACATCCAGCAAAAAGGCTTGCACTGAACAGTAGAATCTATGTACAGTAGGTAACATCCAGCAAGAAGGACTGCACTGAACAGTAGAATCTATGTACAGTAGGTAACATCCAGCAAGAAGGCTTGCACTGAACAGTAGAATCTATGTACAGTAGGAAACATCCAGCAAGAAGGACTGCACTGAACAGTAGAATCTATATACAGTAGGTAACATCCAGCAAGAAGGATTGCACTGAACAGTAGAATCTATAGGGGTCATTCCAAGTTGATCGCTTGCGTTGTTCACAGCGCAGTGATCAGGCTAAAAACCGGATTTTCTGCACATGCGTATGCATTGCAATGTACAGCGCGTCGTACGGGTACAAAGCCCGTTGTTGTTTTGCACAGGTTCTACCGAAGTTTTCAGTCGCACTGACAGCCGCAAGAAGATTGACAGGAAGGGGGCGTTTCTGGGTGTTAACTGACCATTTTCAGGGAGTGTTTGCAAAAACGCAGGTGTGTCTGAAAAAACGCAGACGTGGCTGGGCGTTCGCTGGTTGGGTGTATGACGTAAAATCCGGACACGAATAGGCTGAAGTGATAGCAAGCGCTGATTAGGTTCAGAGCTACTCTGAAACTGCACAAACTGTTTTTGCAGAGCTTGGCTGCACATGCGTTCATACTTCTGCTAAGCTAACATACACTCCCCAGTGGGCGGCGGCATAGCGTTTGCACGGCTGCTAAAACTAGCTAGCGAGCGATCAACTCGGAATGACCCCCTATGTACAGTGGGCAACATCCAGCAAGCAGGATTGCACTGAACAGTAGAATCTATGTACAGTAGGTAACATCCAGCAAGAAGGCTTGCACTGAATTTTATAATCTATGTACAGTAGGTAATAGCCAGCAAGAAGACTTGCACTGAACAGTAGAATCTATGGCCCTCATTCCGAGTTGTTCGCTCGGTATTTTTCATCGCATCGCAGTGAGAATTCTCTTAGTGCGCATGCGTAATGTTCGCACTGCGCATGCGTCAAGTAACTTTACTAAGAAGAAAGTAATTTTACTCACGGCTTTTTCGTCGCTCCGGAGAACGCATTGTGATTGACAGGAAATGGGTGTTACTGGGCGGATGTACTGCGTTTTAGGGGCGTGTGGCAGGAAACGCTACCGTTTCCGGAAAAAACGCAGGCGTGTCTGGAGAAACGGTGGGAGTGCTTGGGCGAACGCTGGGTGTGTTTATGACGTCAGCCGGGACCGAAAAGCACTGAATTGATCGCACAGGCAGAGTAAGTCTGGAGTTACTCAGAAACTGCTAACTCGGTTTTGATCGCAATATTGCGAATACATCGGTCGCACATTTAAGATGTTTAGATTCACTCCCAGTAGGCGGCGGCTTAGCGTGTGTAACTCTGCTATAATCGCCTTGCGAGCGAACAACTCGGAATGAGGGCCTATGTACAGTAGGTAATATCCAGCAAGAAGGCTTGCACTGAACAGTAGAATCTATGTACAGTAGGTAACATCTACCAAGCAGGCTCCCACTGAACAGCATAGTCTTTGTACTGTAGGTAACATCCAACAAGCAGAATTGCACTGTACAGTAGAATCTATCTACAGTATGTAACATCCAGCAAGTAGGCTTGCACTGAACAGTAGAATCTAGGTACAGTATGTAACATCCAGCAAGAAGGCTTGCACTGAACAGCATAATCTATGTAGCACAGTAGGTAACATCCAGCAAGCAGGATTGCACTGTACAGTAGAATGTATGTACAATAGGTAACATCCAGCAAGCAGGATCGCACTGAACAGTATAATGTATGTACAATAGGTAACATCCAGCAAGAAGGATTGCACTGAACAGTAGAATCTATGTACAGCAGGTAACATCCAGCAAGAAGGCTTGCACTGAACAGTAGAATCTATGTACAGTAGGTAACATCCAGCAAGCAAAAGTGCACTGTACAGTAGAATCTATGTACAATAGGTAACATCCAGCAAGAAGGCTTGCACTAAAAAGTAGAATACATGTACAGTACAATAGGTAACATCCAGCAAGCAGGATTGCACTGTACAGTATAATCTATGTGCAGTAAGTAACATCTAGCAAGCAGGATTGCACCGTACAGTATAATCTATGTAATATCTTTGCACAATATCACATCTAATGTGCATCTGCAAGCAGGGCCGGTGCTAGGTTGTTCAGTGCCCCCCTGCAAACTATACATTTGCACCCTCCTTCCCATACGTTACAAAGGGATATTGTACACCGAAAGCTTGTTTTCGCAAAAAACTGGTATTGCTGCAAAATGGTACCAACATTTTCACATTACGCCACACAGTAGTACAGTCTTATTTTCATTAAACCACATAGTAATGCCCCTTGTACATTTTATGCCACACCGAAGTGCCCGTTATACTTACCATCAGGTAGTGCTGATTATACACATAATGCCCACAATAGTAATGGCGCTTATACATATAATGCCCCTTATACACGTAATGTCCACAGTTAGTAGTGCCGCTTATACGCATATTGCTCACAGGAAAGTTGAGTTGGGGGGGGGGGGAGTGTGCAATGAGGTGGTGGGACTAGGCACATGTATATAAATATGTATATAATTTATATTTATGAGGAGGACAATATAGGGAGCACACATTTGCCCACCCCACAGTAGCAGTAAGCACTGCCTCCACCACAATTAGCAGCCATCCTTCACTCTATCCTCCCCACAAGCACACAGCATTGGCTGACCTGATACTCATGGGAAGTTTAAACAAAAAATTACAAATGTAAATGTAGGAAATAAATTAGTGCTGCATTTTTTTTTTATTTTCTACAGATGGATTGTGTGGTAGTCTGTTTCAATGTCCCCAGCTGTGTTTACCTATTGGAAAGAGTCATCCATGTCCATGATTTTTTTATGGCAAAGTATTCTGCCAGCATTCTGGAGCAACAAAAGTACACATGTACATAAAGGCCATTCCTACTCTAAGCAGTGTTAACAGATGAGAAAGACTGTAAAGTCATGGCCACACTGCTTTTCTAGGCATTTCCAAATGCTAAATCTCTATCTCATGGTCTAAAGAAATTTGGCCTGTTTATCCCAGACATCTATTATAATGCTGTGATAAACTGATCACTTTAAAATTATCTCAATGTGGGACATACAGTATGCCCAACTCTAGAGACTGTGTGTCACGAGCCACTGCGTCTCACTCCATGTGGTTGCCAGGAGACCCTAGTTTCCTGCCGCATTTCCTTGTTAACCAGGATGCCAGGGCCACTGCGTCTATGGTTGTCAGGAGACATAGGACGCAGGACAATCGCAGGGGTTGCTGGGATTCTTTACGGCTGTCAGGAAACTCATGCAGCAGCACAGCTGCTTTTAGTTTTAATTGGAAACTTCTCCTGCTTGAGACTGTTTCATTGGTGGACTCTCACTTATAAGCTCATCTGACCAGATCCAAATCGCTGGTTATGTTTACATCAAGTGAGAAGCTGCTGATTCGTGCCTTGTCTGGAGAATATTACCGGTTATCCTGTGAAATCATATTTATTGATTTGCCATCTTGCCTCTACCTCCCGTACTATTGCGTGTCAGACGCAATATAATCGCACGTCTGCCATGAATTTCTTTACTGTGATAAAGTCGCATCATATAATTTGGATTACAAATACCGTCACCACATTACCCCGACTAAGTCGCATCTCGGCTGTGAGTAACCTCACAACTACAAAGTCTTCTCTCTTCACCAGTTGGATATTAAAATACAGTGAATTATCTCACCTTAATCAAGTTGCTTCTGGCCAATTGGATAATAAACTACAAGTGAATTATCTCCCTTCAATCAAGTGGCTTCAAACCAACAGGATATTTAACTACAGTGAATTATCGCACTTCTATGAAGTTCCATCTTCAAGGTACTCCTCCATGTCATTCCTGTGATTCCTGAACTCCTTTTCTTTTGACTGTGATTCTTTCATAGGAAGTCCGCGAAACGTAACACTGTGCTGACAGGTGTCTGCCTGCCCCCATTGGTTTCTTCAGTGAGATCTGCTGTTCTTAAGAATATTATAAAAGTTTCTGGGTGTAATGACCATGAGCCTTTGTCCTGTGGACACTTCACTTTTCCTGTGATACTTAGAAATGCACTCTTAGATAAGCCACATGACATTGAATTCTCTCTATAAATGTAAAGAGCTAAGATCACTCAGTAAGTAATTTCTTCCTCTCGGGATACGATCCATGGTCTCACACTCCCCTGTCTCCAATAACTATCTTATCTGCTGCCCTTTTCAAGCTTCACTATAAAACACTGCCTTTCTGACATCTTAGTACATTTGGTTCAGCCAGAATTTCCTTCTCGTAGACAATTATGTCCATTCCAGACGTGTCATATATGCTAGCCTAGTTACTGTCATATGAGAGTTATGAATTTGACATTGGCTTGTTACTCAGAGATTGGATGTTAATTAATACAGTAGGTGAGAAATGTAAAATCTATTGATATTACTGAAAATTTAGAGTAGGAGAAAAGAGAGAGGACTCCTTTTGGGGCGCATTTTCAGATAATTTTTTTCTTTAATAAAATATAAGCTGGATTTATTTCTCCTTACTGTAAGAAATCAAAGTTTCTGCAAATATATAAAATCATTATAAAAGCAACAGTTTATTATTATTATTATTATTATTATTATAACTCAAATGTACATTCAGCTCCCATTTTGATTCAATTATCCATATTACTTTCATTTATCTAGCTCCATATAAATGTCGGTATATTTTAAAATGCAACATGTATAAATATTATATTTTATTTACATTTTATTTTATTTTATAAAAAGTTCACTCTTACACCATAAGGAGTCCTCTCTCTTTCATCCTACTCTAGATACATTACTTTTCCCACATGCTCGGTTTACCAGAGATAATACACCAAATCTCCTTTTTTTCTGTATGTTTTCCTTCCCCTTCCCTTTGTTAAAATGGTTATGCTATTTTTGAAAATCCAAGCTGGCGCAGCAAGCCAACCATGGCATTGGCCCACCCCCTTGTGCTGGCTAATATTAGCCAGTGCGTGGCTGAGGAGACAGTCCGACGGTGGAGGAGGAAAGATGAAAAACTCCTGAAGATAGAGGATGCGGTGGAAGTCTTATCGCCCTCCAGGTGAAGAATGCATGCCAGCTGCTGGTTTGTTTGTTTTTTGGGGTGGGTCGCTGATTTTCATCTTGCCAAAACCCCTAGTTATGCCTCTGATCCTGAATCTCAGGGAAGGCAGGGTTTGCTGGCAGTCTCAGATAGTGCATGACTCCTGACAGCCTTGTACCCTCATGCTGTTTAGGTTCTCAGAAGGTGCCTTCTTCAATTCCACATTCATATCCCCTATTAGTGAGGAACGACAGCGGAGAGACTGTTAGAGGGAACTGACAGGGTGGAGAGTGCCGCAAAAGAGGGCACAGATGTGAGGCAGTAACAGAACATAAGTTCCTAAGTCCAGTGTTTGGGACATTGGCTATGTGTGTGCATACAGTCTATGGCTGTGTGTGTGCATATGTGGGTGCATGTGTGTGTGTGTGTGTGTGTGTGTGTGTGTGTGTGTGTGTGTATAACAGCTGTAGCTATTCATAGGTTTATATGTTTTGATTGAAATCTCTCACATGCGGATCTGATTAATGGTGTTCTTTGCCAACCTTTGGACTTGTTTAGGAACACCTCTGGTGAAAGTTATGGTGTAATGTACTGTATTAGGATGGTTAACCACTAGACTTAAGAAAACTTCTAGTTACAGCCTGACCAATATCTTTGTCAAATAATTTTTTTCTGGGGGTGTTATGCCACAATAATCAGTACACAGCTACATAGCACTGGTCACGCCAACGCAGCACTGGTCACAGCTCCTCTGCTTCTAACAATAGGTCCCTGATCATTTTGTGCCCTTCCTTATTCTTGCCCTGACTGCTAGGGTGTTGGTGGTAAAAGTGAGGGGCTCCATAGTCTATTTCGTCACCAGGCATCTGGTATGAACTTAAAGCCCTGATACATTTGGAAAATATTCTGATAAAACCACACTACAGTGTGTAGCAAAATCAATATATATATATATATATATATAGAGAGAGAGAGAGAGAGAGAGAGAGAGAGAGAAATATCAGGAGCACTCACCAGTCTTCATAAGCCTTTTTTATTAGTAGCATCAGAAAATCAGCATAGGGGTATCAACGTTTCGGTCCCATGTGGGGACCTTTGTGAAGATCACAAGCCAGTGTGAGTAACCCACTTTTATACCCAAGTAGCCCTCCCCTTCATTAGGTAACAAGAAACATCTGTGTTATAATCAAAAATATATATACAAAAAGCGCTGAATATATCAGCACAGACAACACTTATCATAACAAAACAACATATATAGACATACACCACAATTATATTAAAATCAATGTGTAAAACTCACAGTAATATACTCAGGCAGCACAGCAGCGCGGTTTGCGTTCCACTGCGCCGTACTTCCTGTATTTGGAACGCATCTTACGGTCACATGACTGTAAGTGCGTGATACTACAGAGTAAAGCATCAGGAAAGCGTCCCCATGGCAACCTGATCTTTCTAATACACATAGGACACTTCAATGCCACAATATTAGTCTTCCAATGCCAGAAGTACATACATAGATGCCTATAATAGCCAGTGATGTAACATTATATATCATATTATAATATTCAGCTAGCATAGTAGTATACTGTGAGTACACAATGAATGGAGTGCATCATACACCAGATATCCGCATGCGTCAATGTACAGATAATCCTCCCAAGAGAAAAAAGAAAATACATATATATAAGCGTACAGTATGTGAGCGCATATATGTGTGCGTACACACAAGTGCGCACACACACATACACACACCCCCACCAGCACGCACAGGAATACATATATATATATATATATAAATTAATATTTAATTCAGACTACAAAACATATGTCCCAATTAATTGAATTCAATCCCAATTGATGGGGTAGGACACAGACCATAATCCAGACCACAGACCAAAAAGCAAAAAATAAATAATAAATAATAAAATATAAAAATAAAGAAAAACTTAAGCAAAAACTTAAGCAAAAAGAAATCCATCGCATTAATCCAAAAAGATGCCATAATGTATGCCCTCATTCAGACCACGGGGCCGTGTCGTGTCTAGTTGGTGGATCCACATTGCTTCACGTCGGAGTAGTAACTTAGCTCTGTCCCCACCCCTAATAAGGGGTGCAACACGGTCAATTATCATGCACTTTAATGATGCCAGAGTATGGTGAGCCTCATAGAAATGCCTCGCAACTGGTTTATCAGAGTGTCCATCAGTCAATGCAGTCCTGATAGACAAACGGTGATTCGCCATCCTTTCACGAAATAGGTTGCATCAGTATATCCTATTAGGATATACTGATGCAACCTATTAGGTTACCGACATCTGGGCATGAATCATGGCTTAGATCACAGAGAACCGGATGCTTCAGTTGTATAAACTGCACGACATGCAGAAGTATGACATCAGGTGAATATTTCGATCATCCACACACTGGACGTAGAATTAAAATCCGTCACAGGGTTAGCTGTACCTCAGATTTCGTGATTTATACACTGGTATGTCCATGTTCACTGATGTATGTGGGGAAAACCATTAGGCCATTTCGTGAAAGAATGGCGAATCACCGTTTGTCTATCAGGACTGCATTGACTGATGGACACTCTGATAAACCAGTTGCGAGGCATTTCTATGAGGCTCACCATACTCTGGCATCATTAAAGTGCATGATAATCGACCGTGTTGCACCCCTTATTAGGGGTGGGGACAGAGCTAAGTTACTACTCCGATGTGAAGCAATGTGGATCCACCAACTAGACATGATACGGCCCCGTGGTCTGTATGAGGGCATACATTATGGCATCTTTTTGGATTAATGCGATGGATTTGTTTTTGCTTAAGTTTTTCTTTATTTTTATATTTTATTTTTTATTATTTATTTTTTGCTTTTTGGTCTGTGGTCTGGATTATGGTCTGTGTCCTGCCCCATCAGTTGGGATTGAATTAAATTAATTGGGATATATGTTTTGTAGTCTGAATTAAATATTAATTTATATATATATATATATATATGTATTCCTGTGCGTGCTGGTGGGGGTATGTGTATGTGTGTGTGCGCACTTGTGTGCACGCACACATATATGCGCTCACATACTGTACGCTTATATATATATATATGTATTTTCTTTTTTCTCCTGGGAGGATTATCTGTACATTGACGCATGCGGATATCTGGTGTATGATGCACTCCATTCATTGTGTACTCACAATACCACCATAATACCCCTAGAATGTAAGCTCTCACGAGTAGGGCCCTCTTCCCTCATGTGCTCACCCTTTTCTTCTTTAATAATTCTCAACTGCCCAAATCACAGTTTTTGGGCCACCTGGAACTTATCTCTGTCATTTACTGGTGTAGTTATGCTTAGTTACCCTGTACTTGTCCAAAATTGATTTCAACTGTAAGTCACTGTTTTGATTATGTGCATATGTACTCTGTAATTGGGCGCTGCGGAACCCTTGTGGCGCCATATAAATAAATGATAATAATAATAATAATAATAATAATAATAATATACTATGCTAGCTGAATATTATAATATGACATATAATGTTACATCACTGGCTATTATAGGCATCTATGTATGTACTTCTGGCATTGGAAGACTAATATTGTGGCATTGAAGTGTCCTATATGTATTAGAAAGATCGGGTTGCCATGGGGACGCTTTCTTGATGCTTTACTCTGTAGTATCACGCACTTCCGGTCATGTGACCGGAAGATGCGTTCCAAATACAGGAAGTACGGCGCAGTGGAATGCAAACCGCGCTGCTGTGCTGCCTGAGTATATTACTGTGAGTTTTACACATTGATTTTAATATAATTGTGTGTATGTCTATATATGTTGTTTTGTTATGATAAGTGTTGTCTGTGCTGATATATTCAGCGCTTTTTGTATATATATTTTTGATTATAACACAGGTGTTTCTTGTTACCTAATGAAGGGGAGGGCTACATGGGTATAAAAGTGGGTTACTCACACTGGCTTGTGATCTTGACAAAGGTCCCCACATGGGACCGAAACGTTGATACCCCTATGCTGATTTTCTGATGCTACTAATAAAAAAGGCTTATGAAGACTGGTGAGTGCTCCTGATATTTATCTCTATATTTGAATGGACTGGTCCTGGTGACACATGTCCATATGGATGCTACCCCAGCAATTGATACAAAAGGCTAGAGTGTGGACTGTACGAGAATATATATATATATATATATATATATATATAATGTAATAATTGTAAAAGATTCAGAGTTAAGACATGTGGAACTACAATTGGCACTATAACAAGTAAACATAGAAAATGACAAATATAGACCTAAAATAACAAGACATAAAGAAAAAAGAACACCAACGTGGCACTATAGAAAACAAAAATTGGTGCCATATAATCAGATATATTAGGCTTCCCTTATAGGGGTACTATCACAATTAAAGAGGGAAATCAGAAGGAATATGCAATAATTCTAGTCACAAATAAAGTGATTACTGACCCAAAACATACTGTACCAATTAAAGGTGCTGCTGTAGAGGCTCTACAAGTGCCAGCGCAACCAGCTGGCAGGGTATGCTGGGACTTGTAGTTCCACTACTGCTGGACAGGCACAGGTAGAATCCTAGTTATAAAGGAGACCCTCAGACATTTAGACCCCAACCTGCTTAACTCAGCATGGTGATCTCCAGGAGCAGCACAGCCCATGTCCTGTGTCCCTCAGACTGTTTAGAGACCCATAGGGGAGGACACTGAACTGAAGAATGTGTGGCCTGGGATACAGGGTGTCCCCTCCCTGCTTACTGTTGGCAGTGTTATACTCAGGATGGTCAAAGGCAGCCATGGTTTAGATTCTAGGCTGCCCTGACACAGATCCAGTACACTTCCTGACATAAGCATCTTGTTCCATGCTCCTCCGCCTCTTGCCCCATGTCTGCTTGCTACTTTGGGAAAAGCAAGGACATTTGGGCAAGAGGAGGAGGAGCATCCCAATGCAATAAGCTGCTGATGTCAGGAAGTGTACTGCATCTGTGTCCAGAATCTGAACCATGGCTGCAGTTGACCATACGTGAGTATAACACTACCACAAGAAAAAAGATCCTCTGATCTTGCAGCTCCCAGCACTGGACAGTCCTTTATGCTAAAGGGGAGGTTGAGCCTGGCTGGGAGAGAAGTAAGGGGAGCAGACAGCAGGTCATGGCAGTCGAGCTATGTGCACTGTAACAGCTTACATGTCACTGCAGCATGCTGTGGCCACTCTAGAGAGCAGCGGCTGCAGCTGATAAGTCTTGCAGTTACCTCCAACATCATGTAGATGAAGGAAGTCTCTTTAAGAGACATCCTTAATTCTTGTGGTAGGCTGGCTCAGCAGTACCCCTCCGATGCCAGCACCCTGCTTGCACATCTTTACATTAGTTTATTGTGAAGCCTAAGTTGTGAGTTTGCACTGCTAATGGTTACTATATTACTATTACTATATTTCATATACATTCACATTTCACATTTCACATTTCATTTACATTCTCAAGTATTTGAGTGATTTAAGAAACAAAAGTACTTTTCAAAGGCATTTTTGATATACATCTGTACTGTATCTACGTTTCTGTAATAATGACATAATAATGAAAATAATTATTATTATTCCAAGATCATGCTTCCAAGGTTAGTTTTTCTATTAGTGCCTTTTCCATACTTGTTTTATATTGGATTCAAACCACCAACAGTAATATCCCTTTCACAGAGAAAATGAAATTACCGGGTGAAGCAGTTCTACCCAGTAATTTGCCGAAAAACACAGGTCCTTTTTCTGTGTGAAAGGGTCAACCTGGGTTCAAATTCCTGTGTCTTCTGCCCAGAAAATTACCAGGGTTGGAGACCCAGGAATTTCGACCTGTGTTGACCCTTTCACACAGATGAAATACCCGTTTTGATCAGCAAATTACCAGGTCGCAATTCTTGACCCGGTAATTTGCTTCTCCCAGTGAGGCTGTCTTGTGTGTCTGTGACTAACAGGTAGAACTTCCAACAGGAAGTTACTTCCAGCAGCCAGTCACAGTGAAGCCAATGCTGTCAAATCTGGCTCACTGACACTAAGAGGGTTGGGGGATTGTACGTAGGGGGACTGCAGCCTATAGGTAAACTCCACCACTGCTTGTTACCAAGGAGTGGGCTTTGTTTACATACTGTAGCAGAAATATACTGTTTAGTGTTTAGTGTCCTATTCCAAATGTTATGGTCAAATGTTTGACAGTTTGTCACCGATCCCATATTTGGCTTCCGACAATTGTAGTAAGGTTGAGGAAGTAAATCCTGGGAGTTAAGCACTAAGATTGTGATATTCATATTGTCTCATTTTCCTGTGCTATGAAGCAATTTGCATACATTTTCTTGACTACATTTAAATAACTGCTTTACATAGTAACATAGTAACATAGTAACATAGTAACATAGTATCTGAGGTTGAAAAAAAACAATTGTTCATCGAGTTCAACCTATTTGTGGTCTCCTATGCATGATGATTTGACTAAAATTTCTGACTGATGCTGCTGTCAGCCATTGCATTTTATCCCTATTTATAGTAACTATAATCCATGACTATGCACCATACCCCTGGATATCCTTATCCATTAGGAATTTATCTAACCCATTCTTAAAGGTGCTGACAGATTCCGCCATTACAACTCCCTCAGGCAGGGAATTCCAAACACGTATTGTCCTTACCGTGAAAAAGCCTTTACGCCGTATTGTGCGGAATCTTCTCTCCTCTAACCTGAGCGAGTGTCCACGAGTCCTCTGTGTTGATCTAACCAAAAACAGTGTATTGTCCCCTTATATATTTGTAGATGTTGATCATATCCCCTCTTAGTCTCCGCTTTTCCAATGTAAACATGCCTAGTCTTTCAAGCCTTTCCTTGTATTCCATCGTCTCCATGCCCTTAATTAGTTTGGTCGCCCTCCTCTGAACCTTTTCTAGCTCCAGGATATCCTTTTTGTAGTACGGTGCCCAGAATTGTACACAGTATTCAAGGTGTGACCTCACTAGTGATTTATATAACGGGAGTATAATACTCTTGTCCCTAGCATCAATACCCCGTTTTATGCATGCTAATATCTTATTAGCCTTCTTTGCTGCAGTCCTACTTTGGGTACTACTGCTTAGTTTGCTATCTATGAGGACACCTAAGTCCTTTTCCAGTACAGAATCCCCTAATTTTACCCCATTTAGTAGGTAGGTATAATTTTTGTTCTTGTTACCGCAGTGCATTACCTTACACTTGTCTGTGTTGAAGCGCATTCTCCATTTGGCTGCCCATGCTTCTAATTTAACTAAGTCGGTCTGAAGAGACTCGGCATCCTCCTCTGTATTTATAGCCTTACACAATTTGGTATCATCTGCAAAAATTTACACCATGCTCTCTATACCTTCTGTTAGGTTGTTAATGAAAATATTGAACAATAGCGGTCCTAATACTGAGCCTTGCGGCACACCACTTAGCACTTCAGTCCAAGTTGAAAAAGATCCATTAACCACAACGCGCTGCTCCCTATTATCTAACCAGTTTTTGACCCAAGTGCATATTGTGCTTCCTAGCCCTGATTCTTGTAGCTTGTAGATAAGTCTCATGTGTGGTACAGTATCGAACGCTTTGGCAAAGTCTAAAAAGATTACATCCACGTCTTTACCCTGATCTAGGTTTGCGCTTACTGTTTCATAAAAGCCAAGTAAGTTGGTTTGACAGGATCTGTCCTTCATAAACCCATGTTGATTCCTTTTAATGACCTTATTGACTTCAAGGAACTTCTGAATACTATCTCTTAGAATACCTTCCAATACTTTCCCCACTATAGATGTAAGACTAACTGGTCTATAATTGCCTGGTTCAGCTTTACTTCCCTTTTTGAATATAGGCACTATTTCCGCTATACGCCAGTCTTTGGGAAACATACCTGATATAACTGAATCCTTAAAGATCAAAGATAGCGGTTTTGCCAGTTCAGAGTGAAGCTCCATTAGAACCCTTGGGTGAATACCATTGGGCCCTGGTGATTTATTAATCTTTAAATGTTTTAATCGGTCACAGACTACTTCCTCGCTTAAATAAGTACCTATCAGTGGGATATTCTCATTATTGAGATTGTGTGTCAGTCCCTGAATTGGGTCCTCTCTAGTGAATACTGTTGAAAAAAACTCATTTAGTGTGTCCGCTATGTCATTATAATTTTTGCTTAAGACTCCCAACTTGTCTTTTAAAGGGCCTATACTCTCCTTCTTTAATCTCTTGCTATTAATGTATTTAAAGAATTTTTTGGGATTCGCTTTGCTTTCCTTTGCTACTAGTTTTTCAGTTTCTACTTTAGCCGCTCTTATTTCCTTTTTGCAAATTTTGTTACATTCCTTATAGTGCTGAAATAGCTCTGCTTCCCCGTCAGATTTGTATTTTTGAAATGCTCGCCTTTTCTTGCCCATAAGTTCCTTAATCTTTTTGTTAAGCCACATCGGTTTATGATTTTTATTCCTTTTTTTGCTGCTCATAGGAATAAATTTGAGTGTATTTTTAGCTAGCAGAAATTTTAGTACCTCCCATTTCTCCATAGTATTTTTTCCTAAAAACAAACCTTCCCATTCAATATCCCTGAAAAATACCCTCATCTTTTCAAAATTTGCTTTGCTAAAGTTTAGAGTCCTAGTTGAGCCAGTATAGGGCTGTTTATGGAAACTGATATTGAATGTGACCATATTGTGGGCGCTGTTTCCTATGGGTTCCCCTACTATAATACCTGATACCAAATCCCCATTGTTTGTTAATACCAGGTCTAAGATTGCATTGTACCTAGTTGGTTCCTCAATTAGTTGGACTAAGTAGTTATCATTAAGTGTGTTTAAAAACATATTGCCCCTAGCAGTATCACATGAATCGTTTTTCCAGTTTATCTCTGGATAGTTAAAATCTCCCATCACTACTATGTCTCCTACTCCTGCTGCTCTTTCAATTTGCTTTAGTAACAATTCCTCATCAGATGCGTTGATACCAGGCGGCCTATAGCATACACCCAATACTAACTTTTTTATTCCTTTTTCCCCGCATGCAATCAATTTCTACCCATAATGTCTCGACAGTGTCTACAGTCCCCTCCTGAATATCTTCCCGTATATCAGGTTTTTAAAACGGCTTTACGTAAAGACACACCCATCCACCCTTTTTATTTAGTCTGTCTCTCCTAAACAGTGTATAGCCCTCTAGATTTACTGTCCAATCATGAGATTCATCCCACCAAGTTTCAGTAATGCCTATAATATCATACTGTTTGCTTGCTGCAAGTATTTCTAGTTCACCCTTTTTACCAGTAATGCTTCTGGCGTTTACATACAATGGTATCTAACACTGTGGAAAGACCAAACTACAGTAATCTGTATCACTGAACTGTCAGTAATATGTCAGGACCATCCGCATTATCTCTGCATCCACTGGATCACAAGGCAAATAATGATCACCCAATATGTAAATATTTGATGTATGTACTGAACAGGGGAATCAGAGTTTAGGCATGATATGGAGCAATGCCTTTTATACTTGCAGCTACAGGCAGTGCTGTTTGTGTTTGCAGTCATGTATTTCCTATGTGAAGGGAAGTAGCTATAATGTTATGTAGGATTTAATATCCATAAAATTGCCTATATCTGGTAACAGTGTGTAAGATTTGTGGATTTATATTTAAGTAATCTTTGAATCTCTAAATGATCATATAATTAATGAAGATATGTTTTTAAATAAACCCTGTAAGATGTATAAATGTGCACAGGAGCGAGCGTGCCAGATTCTTGGGAAGCGGTATAAATAGAGTGACAATTCAAAAATATTGAGCAATCCCTGAATAAGCATTGGGGAATATTAAAAAAGGACCCAATAATCGGGAACTTATTACCAATGAAACCTAAGTGCATCTTTAGGAAAGCTTCAAGTATAAAAACCACCCTGGTAAAAAGTGCCCAACTACCGAGAAAACCTATGTATACTATTAAATCCAAGGACTTTTTCCGGTGTGGGTTATGTGCAGGTTGTGGGGGTATAAAAACAGGGACCAGTAAAATGATAGAAGTATCCATCAATGAAAATAAATGGAAAAGAAAGGATTTTATTACATGCAATAGTACGAATGTAGTATATGCAATAAGTTGTAATTGTGGGTTGTGGTACATAGGACGCACTTCAAGACCATTGAAGGTATGCATCAGTGAACATTTGCGTAACATTAGAAATGGACTTACAACTCACTCCTTGTCAGAGTACTTTAGAACACATCACCAGGGTAATATAGGAGACATCAAAATATTTTGCGGAATTAAGCACATAAAAGGTCATTGGTGGCGGAATGATATAGCAAATCAATTAGCTAAGGCTGAAATGAAAGCCATTTTTGACTTAGGGTTAAAGTTAATATGTTTGCTTTTTAAAGTTAATATGTAGATTATATTGTTCTTCTACAGTTTTTAAATTATTTTTATATTTGTTTAATTGATAGAATGGTTATGTGTTCTCACAATGTGTCACCGGAAGTCACGTTACACCGTATCTTTGCTAGTAAAATACGGGAATTGTTTACTTATGGGATGGACATATACACTGCATATACACTGCATCAGAAACCCACGAGCATATATTATTTGGTAAAACGAGCAATAAGAAAGGTGATTTTCGATACAGTATGGAGACCGGAAGTGACGCGTCGCCCGGACAACTGAGGCGTGATTACTATGGCAACCCGTGTATATGGAAATGGACTCCGGGGTTTGGACGCATGCGCAGCAGGACCAAGGGGGGATAGGAGTGATTTTTGTATAGGGTCCAGCTGCGGACAAACAAATGTGATTGGTGTATGGACATTTAAATTCGGACCATTCTGGTGGGATCAGTATTCTGACCTCAACCTTGAAAAAGACCCCAGCACAGGGTAGAAACGCATTGGTGTTCCTGTGGTGGCGACAGTGAGCAGAGTTTTGTGACTGGGGAGCAGCAGTTATGATCGTGTTACGTGTGGGTTTATCCGGATTTCAAATATTGGACACATATACGCTGACAGGGACTGTTTGACCGCAGTTCCCATTTCCACTGGTAACTACCCGTCTCATATGCTGCCTAAGGATTATGTCTAATCTGATCCTATTATGATATATGTGTATATGTGTTTATATTAAAACGTTACTTCACTATATACAATTCTTCTATTGCTTTTTATGACATAGTACCTCCAAGACCGAATAAGTGTACGGAGTGAAAAAGATCGAAGGACTAACGGATAGCGCTGGTTGACCTCTCCATACTTACTTTTTTTCTATACACATGTGGTGAGGGGTGGAGGAGACCTCATAGGAGAGATACACTTGATTAGCTGCTTATATTGCACACAGAGTATTTCTAAAAATTCTTTATCTTACATCAGTATATACTGCTGGAAGGAATACATACAATTCCCTGGTGGATGGGATGCTGGCTGTCATGATCCTGACAGCGGGATTCCGTCTGCCAGAATGCTGTGCTAGGAAGCCATGCTGCAGGCTCAGTGGTTCACTGCACTAGCCACAGGTTGTATTCTCCCTCTGTGGGTGTTGTGGACATCCTCAGAGGGAGAATAGCTTGTGTCACCGGTACTCCGGTGGTGGCTATTCACTGCCCGTGGGGATTCCAGTGTTGATATTGTGACCGGCGGCATCCCGACTGGTAGTGTTTTAACTGCTTCGCTGCTGGAAATATGGTTTTGATCAGAGATGTGTGGAAAATGTAGGCAGGGGAGGAACCTTTTGCTCCAGAGTTTTGACTATAAAAATAATTAGACTAATACAAAGAAGAAATATATATAATATAAATGCGAAAGGCCTAACTTACTCACTGACTCATCACTAATTCTCTTACTTTCCAATATGTTAGGAAGATGAAATATAACATAGGTATTCTTCAGGTGGGAAATAGGAAAACTACGTCATTAGAATTTTAGTAAACCTCCCCTAAGGGGATGAAAAGGGGGTTGACATAATGATGTCATTACCGATGCGTGACTTGTGTTGTGTGAACGATAATGCTCAAATGGCCAATCAGATCAAAATTTGGATTGTACCTCCAGCTTGTAGAATTTAATAAACTACAAAAATGGTCCTATCACTTTTTACCATATCTGCTACGGGTGCTCCTCGGGTAACGCCAAGAACCATTGATTCATATTTACTTACAGTACATTAAGACATCTCAGATTTACATCTTTATAGATTTATCACATTTTTAACACAAATTTATATTTACAACCATGAAAATCAGAAACTCCCGTGTGAAAAACGGGTAGAACAGTTAGTTTAGAATATATTCTTTATATTGCTTATAAACTTTACATAGTCAAAACTCTGGTGTACTGTATACTGGAGTATGACAAGAAAGGTTCTGTCTCACCTCACCACCCGTCACTGATAACATGTACACCTTGACAAAAAGGTCTGGCACTGTAAAGCACTATAGGGAAGAAACTAAAAATAAACTAGAACTCCCAGCAACCCTTGCTGTCAGGAGCTCCCAGCAGCAAGGACTGCTGGGAGCTGTAGTTTATTTTCAGTTTCTTCACTTAGTATGGTGCGGTGACAACCAGCACCAGCTCCTGCCCACTGTGTGAGCCTCCGCCCTCCTTCCCAGGCAATGCTTTGTGCTGGGGTGGGGACTATGGCTTTGTGATAGAGTGAGGGACTATGACTTTGTGCTGGGATGGAGGGGGACTATCATGTCTATGTGCTGGGAGGATAGGGGCTATGACTATGTGCTGGGGTGGGATCAGGGCTATGTGCTGGGTGGGGAGACTACAGCTTTGTATGTGTTGGGGGAGACTAAGGCTGTGTGCTGGGGGGAGGACTATGGCTATGTGCTGGGGGAGGACAATGGCTATGTGTTGGGGGGACTATGGCTTTGTGCTGGGGAGGACTATGACTATGTGTTGGGGAGACTATAGCTATGTGCTGGGGGGCTATGGCTATGTGCTGGGGGGATATGGCTATGTGATGGAAGGGGATGGGGACTACGGCTATGTGCTGGGAGTGGGGGTGACTATGGCTATGTGCTGGGGGGATTACAGCTATGTGCTGGGAGTGGGGAGACTATGGCTATGTACTAAAGGGGGATTATGGCTATGTGCTGAGGGAGGACTACAGCTATGTGTTGGGGGACTATGGTTATGTGTTTGGGGAATTGGGAGGCTGCGGCTATATGCTGGGAGGGGACTATGGCTATGTGCTGGGAGGAGGATGAGGACTATGACTATGTGCTGTGAGGACTACGGTTATGTTCTTGGGGAATTGGGAGGCTATGGCTATATGCTGGGAGGGGACTATGGCTATGTGCTGGGAGGAGGATGAGGACTATGACTATGTGCTGGTAGGGAAGGAGACTATGACTATGTGCTTAGGGAGGTGGGTGGCTATGTGCTGGGAGGGGACTATGGCTATGTGCTAGGAGGGGGATGGGGACTATGGCTATGTGAGAAGCCTAACTCATGATACACAGCATATATGCAGGGCCCAGTTCAAATTCAGAATCTAACACTTCACTCATTTTCTTGTGAAAACAAAATCATGTTGATCAGTGTTCTCAGTCTGTTGTCTGCCAGACAGTCATTCATAATAAAAAGTAAATGTTAATTTCATTTAAAACATTGCGTAGTACAAGGAGTGTGCAAAAAGATTCCAGAGGTGCAGTGCATAGGTAGTGAGACACAATCTGACTGTCTGGTTGTAATCTCTGATGAAAATTTGTCAAGGCACAGAACAGTTTATAATCAACATTGCACACCAAAGAAGTCAGCATGGTCACTTTCTTCATAAACTCATTATGAAGCTCAACAGAGACCACTGGAGAGCCATGTTCTTCTATGACTACAAGAGTGGAAGACTTTTCCAGGTGCCGTGCAAGAACTTGCACTTGTGGTGCCCTTCTCCATCATGACAATGCACCTGCCTCAAGTGGTGGACTTTCTGGCCCATGAACGCATCCAGGAGCTCGGTCATACACCTTACAGTCCAAACCTGGCCTCCTGCGACTTCTTTGTGTTCCCACAAATCAAGCGCAAGATGCAAGGAAAGTCACTGAAAGCTGCAGTGGAGGCCTTCATCCAGCATGTTAAATATATATGACCTTTTCCAGCTGCTTTACCAGGTGGTTTGAGAACATGCAACTTTGCTCTTCTCTGAGTGAATACTTTGAAAAAATTTCATTTTCACACTGATTGCACACCCCTCATATTTATCTTCTGTATCTCACTATAAGTAAATGTAAACTATAAAGGGCAGATTTTAAGAAGGATGATTAGGGCTTTTGTCATTATGAATTTATATATTTTATATTTTATTTTCATTAGCAACTACAGTATTTTGAAGACTACAAGGTATACTTGAAGTCATGCTTGAGTATTGTTTAGTTGATTTATAAGAAGTTAAACAAAAGCTTGCTGAAAAAGAAAAGCAGTCACACAATGGTAAATCATGTTCTTGTGTATGTATTGTAATAAGTGGAAAAGGCGTTTAGATTCTATGAAAGACTTGATATTGTCAGTTTTCATAATGAAAAGAGCTTGTGTGTTACGGGAATTGTGCAGCCTGTCAGGAGTTTTTTTTTACCGTAATGTGCACACTTAAGACTACAGTAAACTGAAAAGGCTCCTTGTCTAAAGACAGCAGCTTTACATTAAATGAAATGTCTCCACCCACTTCCCAAACAGTCGGTAACATACTTACTGGCTGTAACTGCACTGATGAAAAATACCTAGTTCCATTAATATTCACATATTTATTGTACTATGGTGTAAATAAAGAGGTCATTCTGAACCACATTGTGAGCTGTAATCTAATGCTATACAGATAAACTGATATAATCGAATGCAGTTTTGTTTAATGTATTGCAGCCAAATAATCAGTATCACTTATTTCTATATGATAATCTTGCTTTGATTCTGCCAGGATCTGTAATATGAAGTCAGAAAAGTTAGCCCTATGTGCTAAGAGGCCATGAGCAAGTCATCTGCAGAGGAGGGTTTAGCACAATTATAAACTTTAAAGTGCATGGGAGGAATAAAAACAAGAAACATTTTAGAAATATATCGGGGTGAATCAAATGTTTGAAAAGTCAGTTGGGTGTTTATTTTTTCCTATATAATAAACAGGAAAAAACAGACACCCAACTGTCTTTTCAAACATTTGAATTTCCTCCATTGTGTACTTCCAACTTTAATATCAAATGCACTAAGTAATTACTAATGATGTGCACCGAAAATTTTTCGGGTTTTGTGTTTTGGTTTTGTATTCGGTTCCGCAGCCGTGTTTTGGATTCGGACGCGTTTTGGCAAAACCTCCCTGAAAATTTTTTGTCGGATTCGGGTGTGTTTTGGATTTGGGTGTTTTTTTACAAAAAACCCTAAAAAACTGCTTAAATCATAGAATTTGGGGGTCGTTTTGATCCCATAGTATTATTAACCTCAATAACCATAATTTACACTCATTTTCAGTCTATTCTGAACACCTCACACCTCACAATATTATTTTTAGTCCTAAAATTTGCACCGAGGTCGCTGGATGGCTAAGCTAAGCGACCCAAGTGGCCGACACAAACACCTGGCCCATCTAGGAGTGGCACTGCAGTGTCAGACAGGATGGCACTTCAAAAAAATTGTCCCCAAACAGCACATGATGCATAGAAAAAAAGAGGCGCACCAAGGTCGCTGTGTGACTAAGCTAAGCGACCCAAGTGGCCGACACAAACACCTGGCCCATCTAGGAGTGGCACTGTAGTGTCAGGCAGGATGGCACTTCAAAAAAATAGTCCCCAAACAGCACATGATGCAAAGAAAAAAAGAGGCGCACCAAGGTCGCTGTGTGACTAAGCTAAGCGACACAAGTGGCCGACACAAACACCTGGCCCATCTAGGAGTGGCACTGCAGTGTCAGGCAGGATGGCACTTCAAAAAAATTGTCCCCAAAACGCACATGATGCAAAGAAAAAATGAGGTGCACCAAGGTCGCTGTGTGACTAAGCTAAGCGACACAAGTGGCCGACACAAACACCTGGCCCATCTAGGAGTGGCACTGCAGTGTCAGGCAGGATGGCACTTCAAAAAAATAGTCCCCAAACAGCACATGATGCAAAGAAAAATGAAAGAAAAAAGAGGTGGAAGATGGAATTGTCCTTGGGCCCTCCCACCCACCCTTATGTTGTATAAACAGGACATGCACACTTTAACGAACCCATCATTTCAGCGACAGGGTCTGCCACACGACTGTGACTGAAATGACTGGTTGGTTTGGGCTCCCACCAAAAAAGAAGCAATCAATCTCTCCTTGTACAAACTGGCTCTACAGAGGCAAGATGTCCACCTCATCATCATCTTCTGATTCCTCACCCCTTTCACTGTGTACATCCCCCTCCTCACAGATTATTAATTCGTCCCCACTGGAATCCACCATCTCAGATCCCTGTGTACTTTCTGGAGGAAATTGCTGCTGGTGAATGTCTCCACGGAGGAATTGATTATAATTCATTTTGATGAACATCATCTTCTCCACATTTTCTGGAAGTAACCTCGTACGCCGATTGCTGACAAGGTGAGCGGCTGCACTAAACACTCTTTTCGTAGTACACACTGGAGGGAGGGCAACTTAGGTAGAATAAAGCCAGTTTGTGCAAGGGCCTCCAAATTGCCTCTTTTTCCTGCCAGTATACGTACGGACTGTCTGACGTGCCTACTTGGATGCGGTCACTCATATAATCCTCCACCATTCTTTCAATGGTGAGAGAATCATATGCAGTGACAGTAGACGACATGTCAGTAATCGTCGGCAGGTCCTTCAGTCCGGACCAGATGTCAGCACTCGCTCCAGACTGCCCTGCATCACTGCCAATGGGTGGGCTCAGAATTCTTAGCCTTTTCCTCGCACCCCCAGTTGCGGGAGAATGTGAAGGAGGAGATGTTGATGGGTCACGTTCCGCTTGACTTGACAATTTTCTCACCAGCAGGTCTTTGAACCTCTGCAGACTTGTGTCTGCCGGAAACAGAGATACAACGTAGGTTTTAAACCTAGGATCGAGCACGGTGGCCAAAATGTAGTGCTCTGAGTTCAACAGATTGACCACCCATGAATCCTGGTTAAGCGAATTAAGGGCTCCATCCACAAGTCCCACATGCCTAGCGGAATCGCTCTGTTTTAGCTCCTCCTTCAATGTCTCCAGCTTCTTCTGCAAAAGCCTGATGAGGGGAATGACCTGACTCAGGCTGGCAGTGTCTGAACTGACTTCACGTGTGGCAAGTTCAAAGGGTTGCAGAACCTTGCACAACGTTGAAATCATTCTCCACTGCGCTTGATTCAGGTGCATTCCCCCTCCTTTGCCTGTATCGTGGGCAGATGTAAAGGCTTGAATGGCCTTTTGCTGCTCCTCCATCCTCTGAAGCATATAGAGGGTTGAATTCCACCTTGTTACCACTTCTTGCTTCAGATGATGGCAGGGCAGGTTCAGGAATGTTTGGTGGTGCTCCAGTCTTCGGCACGCGGTGGCTGAATGCCGAAAGTGGCCCGCAATTCTTCGGGCCACCGACAGCATCTCTAGCACGCTCCTGTCGTTTTTTAAATAATTCTGCACCACCAAATTCAATGTATGTGCAAAACATGGGACGTGCTGAAATTTGCCCAGATGTAATGCACGCACAATGGGGGTCATTCCGAGTTGTTCGCTCATTATTTTTTTCTCACAACGGAGCGATTAGTCGCTAATGCGCATGCGCAATGTCCGCAGTGCGACTGCGCCAAGTAAATTTGCTATGCAGTTAGGTATTTTACTCATGGCATTACAAGGTTTTTTCTTCGTTCTGGTGATCGTAATGTGATTGACAGGAAGTGGGTGTTTCTGGGCGGAAACTGGCCGTTTTATGGGTGTGTGTGAAAAAATGCTACCGTTTCTGGGAAAAACGCGGGAGTGGCCAGAGAAACGGAGGAGTGTCTGGGAGAAAGCTGGGTGTATTTGTGACGTCAAACCAGGAACGACAAGCACTGAACTGATCGCACTGGCAGAGTAAGTCTCGAGCTACTCAGAAACTGCACAGAGAAGTATTTTCGCAATATTGCGAATCTTTCGTTCGCAATTTTGATAAGCTAAGATTCACTCCCAGTAGGCGGCGGCTTAGCGTGTGCAAAGCTGCTAAAAGCAGCTTGCGAGCGAACAACTCGGAATGACCCCCAATATTGCTGGCGTTGTCCGATGTCACAAATCCCCAGGAGAGTCCAATTGGGGTAAGCCATTCTGCGATGATGTTCCTCAGTTTCCGTAAGAGGTTGTCAGCTGTGTGCCTCTTATGGAAAGCGGTGATACAAAGCGTAGCCTGCCTAGGAATGAGTTGGCGTTTGCGAGATGCTGCTACTGGTGCCGCCGCTGCTGTTCTTGCTGCGGGAGGCAATACATCTACCCAGTGGTCTGTCACAGTCATATAGTCCTGAGTATGCCCTGCTCCACTTGTCCACATGTCCGTGGTTAAGTGGACATTGGGTACAACTGCATTTTTTAGGACACTCGTGACTCTTTTTCTGACGTCTGTGTACATTTTCGGTATCGCCTGCCTAGAGAAATGGAACCTAGATGGTATTTGGTACCGGGGACACAGTACCTCAATCAAGTCTCTAGTTGCCTCTGAATTAACGGTGGATACCGGAACCACGTTTCTCACCGCCCAGGCTGCCAAGGCCTGAGTTATCCGCTTTGCAGCAAGATGACTGCTGTGATATTTCATCTTCCTCGCAAAGGACTGTTGGACAGTCAATTGCTTACTGGAAGTAGTACAAGTGGTCTTCCGACTTCCCCTCTGGGATGACGATCGACTCCCAGCAGCAACAACAGCAGCGCCGGCAGCAGTAGGTGTTACACTCAAGGATGCATCGGAGGAATCCCAGACCGGAGAGGACTCGTCAGACTTGCCAGTGACTTGGCTTTCCTGTGTAAGGTGGAAATTGACACTGAGGGAGTTGGTGGTGTGGTTTGCAGGAGCTTGGTTACAAGAGGAAAGGATTTAGTGGTCAGTGGACTGCTTCCGCTGTCATCCAAAGTTTTTGAACTTGTCACTGACTTATGATGAATGCGCTGCAGGTGACGTACAAGGGAGGATGTTCTGAGGTGGTTAACGTCCTTACCCCTACTTATTACAGCTTGACAAAGGCAACACACGGCTTGAAACCTGTTGTCCGCATTTGTGTTGAAATAATTCCACACCGAAAAGCTGATTTTTTTTGTATTTTGACCAGGCATGTCAATGGCCATATTCGTCCCACGGACAACAGGTGTCTCCCCGGGTGCCTGACTTAAACAAACCACCTCACCATCAGAATCCTCCTTGTCAATTTCCTCCCCAGCGCCAGCAACACCCATATCCTCATCCTGGTGTACTTCAACAGTGACATCTTCAATTTGACTATCAGGAACTGGACTGCGAGTGCTCCTTCCAGCACTTGCAGGGGGCGTGCAAATGGTGGAAGGCGCAAGGTCTTCCCGTCCAGTGTTGGGAAGGTCAGGCATCGCAACCGACACAATTGGACTCTCCTTGGGGATTGGTGATTTAGAAGAACGCACAGTTCTTTGCTGTGCTTTTGCCAGCTTAAGTCTTTTCATTTTTCTAGCGAGAGGCTGAGTGCTTCCATCCTCATGTGAATCTGAACCACTAGCCATGAACATAGGCCAGGGCCTCAGCCGTTCCTTGCCATTCCGTGTCGTAAATGGCATATTGGCAAGTTTACGCTTCTCATCAGACGCTTTCAATTTTGATTTTTGGGTCATTTTACTGAACGTTTGATTTTTGGATTTTACATGCTCTCTACTATGACATTGGGCATCGGCCTTTGCAGACGACGTTGATGGCATTTCATCGTCTCGGCCATGACTAGTGGCAGCAGCTTCAGCACGAGGTGGAAGTGGATCTTGATCTTTCCCTATTTTAACCTCCACATTTTTGTTCTCCATTTTTTAATGTGTGGAATTATATGCCAGTATCAATAGCAATGGCCTACTACTATATATACTGCACACAACTGAAATGCACCACAGGTATGGATGGATAGTATACTTGACGACACAGAGGTAGGTACAGCAGTGGCCTACTGTACCGTAATGCTATATATTATATACTGGTGGTCAGCAAACTGTGCAAAACTGAAATGCACCACAGGTATGGATGGATAGTATACTTGACGACACAGAGGTAGGTACAGCAGTGGCCTACTGTACCGTAATGCTATATATTATATACTGGTGGTCAGCAAACTGTGCAAAACTGAAATGCACCACAGGTATGGATGGATAGTATACTTGACGACACAGAGGTAGGTACAGCAGTGGCCTACTGTACCGTAATGCTATATATTATATACTGGTGGTCAGCAAACTGTGCAAAACTGAAATGCACCACAGGTATGGATGGATAGTATACTTGACGACACAGAGGTAGGTACAGCAGTGGCCTACTGTACCGTAATGCTATATATTATATACTGGTGGTCAGCAAACTGTGCAAAACTGAAATGCACCACAGGTATGGATGGATAGTATACTTGACGACACAGAGGTAGGTACAGCAGTGGCCTACTGTACCGTAATGCTATATATTATATACTGGTGGTCAGCAAACTGTGCAAAACTGAAATGCACCACAGGTATGGATGGATAGTATACTTGACGACACAAAGGTAGGTACAGCAGTGGCCTACTGTACCGTAATGCTATATATTATATACTGGTGGTCTGCAAACTGTGCAAAACTGAAATGCACCACAGGTATGGATGGATAGTATACTTGACGACACAGAGGTAGGTACAGCAGTGGCCTTCTGTACCGTACTCCTATATATTATATACTGGTGGTCAGCAAAATTATGCACTGTACTCCTACTATTTACTACAATGCAGCACAGATATGGAGTGTTTTTCAGGCAGACAACGTATACTGGTGGTCACTGGTCAGCAAAACTCTGTACTGTACTCCTCCTATATAATACTGCTGGTCCCCAGTCCCCACAATAAAGCAGTGTGAGCACAGATATATGCAGCACACTGAGCACAGATATGGAGTGTTTTTCAGGCAGACAACGTATACTGGTGTCACTGTCAGCAAAACTCTGCAGTAGACTCCTCCTATATAATATACTGGTGATCCCCAGTCCCCACAATAAAGCAGTGTGAGCACAGATATATGCAGCACACTGAGCACAGATATGGAGTGTTTTTCAGGCAGACAACGTATACTGGTGGTCACTGTCAGCAAAACTCTGCACTGTACTCCTCCTATATAATACAGATGCTCCCCAGTCCCCACAATTAAGCAGTGTGAGCACAGATATATGCAGCACACTGAGCACAGATAAGGAGCATTTTTTTCAGGCAGAGAACGGATAAAACTTGTGGTCACTGATCAGCAAAACTCTGCACTGTACTCCTCCTATATTAATAATACAGCTGCTCCCCAGTACCCACAATTAAGATATAAGCAAGCACAAATATTTGCATCAACAATGAATAAACGGAGAGGACGCCAGCCACGTCCTCTCCCTAACATTTCCAATGCATGAGTGAAAATGGCAGCGACGTGCGGCTGCTTATATAGAATCCGAATCTCGCGAGAATCCGACAGCGGGATGATGACGTTCGGGCGCGCTCGGGTTAACCGAGCCATACGGGAGAATCCGAGTATACCTCGGACCCGTGTAAAATGGGTGAAGTTCGGGGGGTTCGGTTTCCGAGGAACCGAACCCGCTCATCACTACTAATTACTAATCATGTTTTAGTAAACTCTGTAAATAACAAAAAAGTAATTAAAAGTAGTAAGGCACAATATTATTGAAACATTAAATAGGTTGTAAAACTAATTCCTCTTCATAATTTGTTTTTCGAGCACCTCTTGTATGGTAATAACATAACAATTACAGTTCTAAAAGCTCTTTTCAAAGTGAATAATTTGGTGCTCAACATACAAACTCCATTATAAAACAGCACAGGGGCACCGCATCACCTATAATGGAGAAGGCACATTGTGGTATTTTATCAGCAGTGGCACTATTCACTTTGAAAGAAGACACATTCTGCAGCCTGTACCATTCCTGACTACTGAACAATGAGCTACATTTGTTTACAGATTTCATTTCATTTCTATTCCAAGAGATGTGAGTGTACTGAAAATGAGTAACCTTGGGAGAAAAAAAAAGCTTTGTTACATAGCTACCAACATATATCTTGTGAGGAACAGCAATAACAGTGAAATTATTAGTACAAAATGTTCCTGGTCACAGCCTCGGGATTAAGGGCAAAGCATACAGTATTTGCTAAATCAATTACATCAGCAACCAGTTGTAACAGAAAATAAATGTTAAATATCGTAATGGAGAAAGCAAACGAAAATTAATTGGGTAGTCTTTTCTACTGACAATTCACATCTTTAATATCAGACTTGGAGTTGCATTGATGATCTGCTGCAAGTTTTTGGCAACGTGCTTTACATACTGAAGACAATCAGAGTAAATCATTACTATTATCATATAAATGTATCTAAATGTGCAATGTAATTATGTAAAGGAGGCAAAACGTCTGCAGTATCATACTGATATACATCACTATAAGCAGAGCAGTGTATTTATGATCCACGTCAGAACTCTGATAATTGGGACAACAGTTCACAAAAAAAGAAGTGAATATTTTCCAGAATGAAATCATAATTGTTACATGCAAAAAAAAAAAAAACCCAAAAAAACAAAACAATTTAAAAAAGTACATTGAATGCAGATAAAAGTCATAGAGTCCCACAATAGAAAATAGCAACGCGAATGATGAGAAATTATTAAAAAGCATATGGATAGGATGGAAGGTTTACAATGATCCAGCGGTCTTGGTGCACGTTGGCACCAACGACAAAGTTAGTGGAAGGTGGGATGTCCTTAAGAAAGACTATAGGGAATTAGGCAAGAAACTTAAAGCAAGGACATCTAAGGTAATATTCTCCAAATTATTACCCGTGCCATGCGCTAGCCCAGGGAGACAGAGGGAGATTAGGGAGGTAAATGTGTGGCTTAAGGATTGGTGCAGGAAAGAAGTCAGACGCTATCTTTTTTGTTGTGATGGATGGACCTGAATGAGGAGGGGGCAGCGGTGCTGGGGGGAAGGATGGAAAGAAGGTTGGATGAGATTTTAAACTAGGTACCTGGGGGGAGAGTTTAGCATGAAATTACGGGTTATTCAGTAAGAATAGCAGGGGTGGCGTTAGTGAACAAAATGGGGGAGGAGTAGGTGGGAGGAATAGAGCAGACGGCAAGGGTAGTAATATGGGAACTAAAAAGGGTTTTAGAATAACAGTATCCAACGACGATAACGGGTCATCTTTACAGCATAAGAATTATGATGTCCCTACCATAAGGGGAAATACATATCTCAATTGTATGTATGTAAATGCTAGAAGCCTTACAGGTAAAAAGGGGGAACTAGAAATTCTCGCAGCAAGCAGGGAATATGATATTATAGGCATTACTGAAACTTGGTGGGACGAATCTCACGATTGGACAGTCAGTCAATCTAGAGGGTTACACGCTGTACAGGAGAGACAGACTAAATAAACGGGGTGGAGGGGTATGTCTTTACGTAAAGCCATTTCTAAAATCTGTTATACGGGAAGATATTCAAGAAGGGACTGGAAATACTAATGAGATGTTATGGGTAGAAATTGCATGCGGGGGTAAAGGAATAAAGAAGTTATTATTGGGGTTATGCAACAGGCCGCCTGGTATTAATGTGTCTGACGAGAAACTGTTACTGAAGCAAACTGAAAGAGCAGCAGGAGTAGGAGACATAGTAGTGATGGGAGACTTTAACTATCCCGAGATAAACTGGAAAATCAATTCATGTGATACTGCTAGGGGCAATATGTTTTTAAACACGCTAAATGATAATTACTTAGTTCAATTAATCGATGAACCAACTAGGTACAATGCAATCTTAGACCTGGTATTAACTAACAATGGGGAATTGGTATCAAATATTGAAGTAGGGGAGCCCATAGGTAACAGCGACCACAATATGGTCACATTTAATATAAGTTTTCATGAGGACTTCCGGTGGGCGGGCCATCCAGCATGACTGCTTTTAACATGGGCTCTGGCTTGAAGGCTAAGAATCGCTAGCCATCCTCCCGCATTATATCCCCCACTCTCCGGGAAAGTGTATATAACTTTTCCCTGTTCTGTGGGGAACCCATATTTACCCGGGTCGAGTGGGTTGTGTGCCCCCGGAGTCCGGCCCTCGTGGAGACGGCCTGTATGACCGCCAGTATGCTGTCTGGCGTGAATAGTGCTACCCCGTGTCCGGCTGTCCCGACCCTCAGCATGGGCCCTGAAGCTGCTACGTGCCTGCCGCTTCTTGGTGTGAGCGGCTGCGGGCGGTGGCCGAGTGGACCCGGCGAATAGCAGTGGCGGTCCGGAGCCTCCTGCTGCCCGGAGACCGCCTGACTGCTCGGCCGGTGACGAGTGGAGTTGCCACGGCTGCCCGCAACGAGAAACCCGGATGGAGGTGACCTGTGGCTGAGCGACCCCTGGACCCACCCCAGCCTCTCTGGCCCTTGTTCCCCGGGTGCTGGCAGACCCAGATTCGGTTCTGAGGCGGCGGAGAGGAGAACAGCTTCTGCGATTGGTGGTGGGAGTGCGGCGGTGGAGATTTCGGGGAGACACCTGCTGGCTGCTACGCGGTAAATGTCGACTGCACCTGATAACGGAGGAAGACTACCAGGAGATGCCCACCCGAGTGAGGTGAGCGGCATTCGTGCCTGAGATCCCGGGGGAGTGTCCGTTGCTGCCTGTCCGCTGCCTTTTACCCTCTGTCCCTGCTCCCAAGCCCTGTGACTCTGCATCCCGCAACCCCACTGCTACCCTTACTATCCTCAGTTGTCCTGCGGGGATAGGAGGGCGCAGGAGAGCCTGTCGCAGGGGTCTGAGTCTGTATCTGGATCTAAAGAGCTTTGCAAGGAGGGCCGGCATCTCTGTACCTCTCGCTGCAGCTAAACCTGATTGGCGGCTGAAAGACCTACTAACAGTGGCTTTGATTGTGTCACTAGTTGCGAGACTCTGCTGCTGGGACCACATTTACACCCTCATTATTATTGCTGCTTGATTTGCCCCACAAGGACTGCCAACACACTTGTGTGGGTTGAACTTGGAACCATTTTTGGTGCCTGCTTGCAGTTGCGCAATATAACTTTACTGGCACAGTATCTCTGCTGTTGAATGCATGCTGCAGGGTTCCTTATTCTGAGCAACATCTGTTATTGCTAACGTAGTCACTGTTGCTTCTAATTGTTCTATTGATTTACCGCTTAGGCCTGAAAGTCGTTATTACTTTAGCATATTCTAGGTTTCTGCTGTGCTGTACTATCTCTGGTTACTCTCACAGGATTATTTATATCCAGCTAGCTATGGTACTGCTTTGAGTTTAATTTCCATCAGATGGATCCGCGACGTCATGATTATGGCGTGCCTTATTATGCTTAGTATGTAACTTGATTTTTTTTATTTTCGCTGAGTAGCTCTGACATATCTTCTAACTTGAGCTCTTACGTGAGGTGTTTTATTATCATAAACCACCGTGTGTTCACATCAGGGCCTGCTACCCTTTCTGTTTAGTGGTCGGACGACTGGGTGATGGACAAATTCGTCCATAAAACTCCAGCGGTTAGACCTTCTCAGTCCTCGGTAAATACAAGAATGAGTAAAAACAAAAACACAGCGGGGAAGCTTAACCCCCCCTCTCCTCTGGGTGGGGGCAATCCTCAGGCTCGGCCTCAAGAAACAGAGGCTCTGCCTGACCAGCCCTCTTTACTACATATGGCACAGGAGATCTCGCGACTCCTCATGCCTCAAATTGACAAGAAACTTAAAAATATACAGTTGATTGATAAAAGATTGGAACAGATACAAACACTACTAGATTCCACACTTACAAAGATTGATCAGAACACCTCACGGATAAACTCCTTAGAGCAAAGAGTTAGTGACTGGGAGGATCAGATTAATACACTACAACATTCCACTGCCACCCAAGATTCATCTATTGCTGCTCTGCAGGCAAAGATAGATGATCTTGAGAACAGAGATAGGAGATCGAATTTGCGCTTCGTGGGCATCCCCGAATCAATCAGGGACGGGCAGTTGGCTGATTTTATACTGCATGACCTGTTCTCAGCTCTAGACCCCCCATTTCTACTGCATATTGAAAGAGCACATAGAATTGGTCCCACTCGCCCTGATGTTGATGTGAGACCACGGTCGGTCATTGCAAGATTTCTGGATTTCCGCATGAAGGAACATGTTTTGCGCTCTTACCGGAAAATCCCGCAATTGCTAGTAAATGGTAAACGTATTTTAGTCTTTCAGGACTTCTCTGCCTCTGTTGCGCAAAAGAGAAGAGAGTTTTCTGATGTTTGCGGGATGCTTCATGAGAGTAATACCAAATTTGCAGAAAAAGAAAAAAGTACGATCTCACTTTTGCGCTCAATGTCCAGAAAATTCAGTTTTGCCACAGTGGACCGATGTAGTTCATTCAATATGAAAAAGAAAAAAATGCAACATAGTATAATACTGCATTGAGACCAGATCTTTCACCACTGTGTAATACAGGGAATGAAAATGTGGATATAGTCCCAAAACTGGAAAGTTCAAGCTTCCACCTCTTTTTCAAGGCACCCAACGTGATATGCAGGATTTATGGTGATGGACGCTTACATGTAAGCTTACTTCTGTAAGACGTGATGAAAACTCATAAAGGTTTCTTTTGTTGGCCTTACGATCACTTCATATAGGTAGATGGACCCCAATATCCCTCGTAACAAATCAAAGCCAGAGATACAATCCAATTAGGACAAGGACACTCTTTATTAGAGTACAAACAAAAGAGTGAACAGAAAAAAACCATACCATGTGGGAAAAGGCAGGATGATGTTGATAGCCAATAGCTATGGGTCCGGATACCAATAGCTATTTATCCCCCACTATGGATAGTCAAATCTGTCACCCACAACAACACACTGTGTCAATGCGTTTCGACGCTATGCAGCGTCTTTTTCAAGATTCACAGTGTGTAATCACCCTGGAGTGCAGCGTGTCCTGTCTGCCTTTTCCCACATGGTATGGTTTTTTTCTGTTCACTCTTTTGTTTGTACTCTAATAAAGAGTGTCCTTGTCCTAATTGGATTGTATCTCTGGCTTTGATTTGTTACGAGGGATATTGGGGTCCATCTACCTATATGAAGTGATCGTAAGGCCAACAAAAGAAACCTTTATGAGTTTTCATCACGTCTTACAGAAGTAAGCTTACATGTAAGCGTCCATCACCATAAATCCTGCATATCACGTTGGGTGCCTTGAAAAAGAGGTGGAAGCTTGAACTTTCCAGTTTTGGGACTATGGCCCTCATTCCGAGTTGATCGGTCGCAAGGCGAATGTAGCAGAGTTACACACGCTAAGCCGCCGCCTACTGGGAGTGAATCTTAGCTTCTTAAAATTGCGACCGACGTACGCGCAATATTGCGATTACAAACGAGTTAGCAGTTTCTGAGTAGCTTCAGACTTACTCTGCCTGTGCGATCAGTTCAGTGCTTTTCGTTCCTGGCTGACGTCATAAACACACCCAGCGTTCGCCCAGGCACTCCCACCGTTTCTCCGGCCACTCCTGCGTTTTTTCCGGAAACGGTAGCGTTTCCAGCCACACGCCCCTAAAACGCCGTGCATCCGCCCAGTAACACCCATTTCCTGTCAATCACAATGCGAACGTCGGAGCGATGAAAATGCCGTGAGTAAACTTACTTTCTTCATAGTAAAGTTACTTGGCGCAGTCGCAGTGCGAACATTGCGCATGCGCACTAAGAGAATTCTCACTGCGATGCGATGAAAAACTCCGAGCGAACAACTCGGAATGAGGGCCTATATCCACATTTCCATTCCCTGTATTACACAGTGGTGAAAGATCTGGTCTCAATGCAGTATTATACTATGTTGCATTTTTTTCTTTTTCATATTGAATGAACTACATCGGTCCACTGTGACAAAACTGAATTTTCTGGACATTGAGCGCAAAAGTGAGATCGTACTTTTTTCTTTTTCTACAAGGTTGTATAGATTGGTGTTCTATTTAGTACTTTCCTGTGCAGCTCATTTGCGGCGCCCAGAGAGGAATTATTTTCTTATTGCTTAATACCAAATTTGCGTTGATGTATCCAGCTAAATTGAGGATACATGACAATGGCCGCACGCTACTATTTGTGGATCCAGTTACTGCCAAATCCCACGTCACCAGTATGTTGAATCCTGAGAAGTATTAGTTATTACTCTACAATATGTTTACTGCCTTGGGTGGGCTTATCTTTAACAACTAGGAGACCATGAATCCCGTACCACTCCGACCAGCTTACCCTTCAATGCAGTATCTATTATTGTTGTGGTCCTCATCTGCATTGCAGAATTCCAGTTGTTTCTCTAACGTCCTAGTGGATGCTGGGGACTCCGTAAGGACCATGGGGAATAGACTGGCTCCGCAGGAGACAGGGCACTCTAAGAAAGAATTTGGATTCTGGTGTGTTCTGGCTCCTCCCTCTATGTCCCTCCTCCAGACCTCAGTTTTGAATCTGTGCCCGGACGAGCTGGGTGCTGCTTAGTGAGCTCTCTTGAGCTTGCTATAAGAAAGTATTTTGTTAGGTTTTTTTATTTTCAGGGAGATCTGCTGGCAACAGACTCCCTGCATCGTGGGACTGAGGGGAGAGAAGCAGCCCTACTCTCTGAAGATAGCTCCTGCTTCTTAGGCTACTAGACACCATTAGCTCCAGAGGGATCATACACAGGATCTCACCCTTTGTCGTCCGATCCCGGAGCCGCGCCGCCGTCCCCCTCGCAGAGCCGGAAGAGAGAAGCCGGGTGAAAGAAGCAAGAAGACTTCGAAATCGGCGGCAGAAGACTCCAGTCTTCAAACTGAGGTAGCGCACAGCACTGCAGCTGTGCGCCATTGCTCTCACACTACACCCACATACTCCGGTCACTGTAGGGTGCAGGGCGCAGGGGGGGCGCCCTGGGCAGCAATTAGGACCTCTTGGCAGAAGTGGGCATATATACAGTTGGGCACTGTATATATGCATGAGCCCCCGCCATTATATTATATAGAAACGCAGGACAGAAGCCCGCCGCTGAGGGGGCGGGGCTTCTTCCTCAGCACTCACCAGCGCCATTTTCTCTCCACAGCTCCGCTGAGAGGAAGCTCCCCAGGCTCTCCCCTGCAGATACACGGTAGAAGAGGGTAAAAATAGAGGGAAGGGACATAAATTAGGCGCAAAAACATAATATACAGCAGCTACTGGGTTAACACTAAGTTACTGTGTGATTCCTGGGACATATAGCGCTGGGGTACTCTCTCTCTGTCTGTCCAAAGGGCCTTGTGGGGGAACTGTCTTCAAAAAAAGAGCATCCCCTGTGTGTGTGTGTCGGTACGCATGTGTCGACATGTTTGACGAGGAAGGCTATGTGGAAGCAGAGCGGGAGTGTCTCCGCCGACGGCGCCGACACCTGATTGGATGGATATGTGGAAGGTTTTAAATGATAATGTTAATTCCTTGCATAAAAGGTTGGAGAAAGCTGAAACCTTAGGACAGTCAGGGTCTCAGCCCATGCCTGATCCGATGTCGCAGAGGCCGTCAGGGTCTCAGAAGCGCCCACTATCCCAAATTGTTGACACAGATACCGACATGGATTCTGACTCCAGTGTCGATTATGATGATGCAAAGTTACAGCCTAAAGTGGCAAAAGCCATCCGTTATATGATTATAGCAATGAAGGATGTGTTGCACATCACAGAGGAAACCCCAGTACCTGACAAGAGGGTTCATACGTATGGGGGAAAAAGGCAGGAGGTGACCTTTCCCCCTTCACATGAGCTAAATGAGTTATGTGAAAAGGCTTGGGAATCTCGGGATAAAAACTGCAGATTTCCAAGAGGATGCTTATTGCGTATCCCTTCCCGCCAACGGACAGGTTACGCTGGGAATCCTCCCCTAGGGTGGACAAAGCTCTAACACGCTTATCCAAGAGGGTAGCCCTGCCGTCACAGGATACGGCCACCCTCAAAGATGCTGCGGATAGAAAGCAAGAGGGTACCCTGAAGTCCATTTATACACATTCAGGTACCTTACTAAGGCCGGCAATTGTGCCGGCCTGGGTGTGTAGTGCTGTAGCAGCATGGACGGATACCTTATCTGAGGAACTTGATACCTTAGACAAGGATACTATATTAATGACCCTGGGGCATATAAAAGACGCTGTCCTATATATGAGAGATGCTCAAAGAGACATTAGCCTACTGGGCTCTAGAATAAATGCAATGTCGATCTCTGCCAGAAGGGTCCTGTGGACTCGGCAATGGACAGGCGATGCCGACTCAAAAAGGCACATGGAGGTTTTACCTTACAAGGGTGAGGAAATATTTGGGGAGGGTCTCTCCGACCTGGTCTCCACAGCTACTGCTGGAAAGTCAAATTTTTTGCCATATGTTCCCTCACAACCTAAGAAAGCACCGTATTACCAAATGCAGTCCTTTCGATCACAAAAAGGCAAGAAAGTCCGAGTTGCGTCCTTTCTTGCCAGAGGCAGGGGCAGAGGAAAGAAGCTGCACAATACAGCTAGTTCCCTGGAACAGAAGTCCTCCCTGGCTTCCACTAAATTCACCGCATGACGCTAGGCCCGGTGGGGGCGCGTTTCCGAAATTTCAGCCACAAGTGGGTTCACTCCCAGGTAGATCCCTGGGCAATAGAGATTGTGTCTCAGGGATACATGCTGGAATTCGAAGAGATGCCCCCTCACCGATACATCAAATCGGCCCTGCCAGCTTCCCCATTAGAGAGGGAAATAGTGTTAACTGCAATTCACAAATTGTATCTTCAGCAGGTGGTGGTCAAGGTTCCCCTCCTTCAACAAGGGAAGGGTTATTATTCGACCATGTTTGTGGTACCAAAACCGGACGGTTCGGTCAGACCCATATTGAATTTAAAATCTCTGAACATATACCTGAAAAGGTTCAAGTTCAAGATGGAATCGCTCAGAGCGGTCATTGCAAGCCTGGAAGAGGGGGAGTTTATGGTGTCGCTGGACATAAAGGATGCATACCTTCATGTCCCCATTTATCCACCTTATCAGGCATACCTCAGATTTGTGGTACAGGATTGTCATTACGAATTTCAGACATTGCCGTTTGGTCTCTCCACGGCACGGAGAATATTTACCAAGGTGATGGCAGAAATGATGGTACTCCTGTGGAAGCAAGGGGTCACAATTATCCCATACTTGGACAATCTGCTCATAAAAGCGAGGTCAAGAGAGCAGTTACTGATCAGCGTAACACGCTCTCTGGAAGTGTTAGGACAGCACGGCTGGATTCTAAATATTCCAAAGTCGCAGTTGATTCCTACGACTCGTCTGCCCTTCCTGGGCATGATTCTGGACACAGACCAGAAGAGGGTTTATCTCCCGATGGAGAAGGCTCAGGAGCTCATGACACTGGTCAGAGACCTATTAAAACTAAATAAAGGTGTCGGTGCATCACTGCACACGAGTCCTGGGAAAGATGGTGGCATCATACGAGGCCATTCCCTTCGGCAGGTTCCATGCGAGGACCTTTCAATGGGATCTCCTGGACAAATGGTCCGGATCACATCTTCAGATGCATCGGTTATTCACCCTATCCCCCAGGGCCAGGGTGTCTCTCCTGTGGTGGCTGCAGAGTGCTCACCTTCTGGAGGGCCGCAGATTCGGCATTCAGGACTGGGTCCTGTTGACCACGGATGCAAGCCTCCGGGGGTGGGGGACAGTCACACAGGGAAGAAATTTCCAAGGCCTGTGGTCAAGTCGGGAGACTTGCCTTCACATCAACATCCTGGAACTAAGGGCCATATACAACGCCCTACGTCAAGCGGAGTCCCTACTTCGCGACCAACTGGTTCTGATTCAGTCAGACAACATAACCGCAGTGGCTCATGTAAACCGCCAAGGCGGCACAAGGAGCAGGGTGGCGATGGCGGAAGCCACCAGGACTCTTCGCTGGGGGAGAATCACGTAAGCGCACTGTCAGCAGTGTTCATCCCGGGAGTGGACAGCTGGGAAGCAGACATCCTCAGCAGGCACGACCTCCACCCAGGAGAGTGGGGACTTCATCAAGAAGTCTTCACAAAGATTACAATTCGGTGGGAACTACCACAGATAGACATGATGGCGTCACGCCTCAACAAGAAGCTACAGAGCTATTGCGCCAGGTCAAGGGACCCTCAGGCGGTAGCTGTAGACGCCCTGGTGACACAGTGGGTGTTCCAGTCGGTCTATGTATTTCCTCCTCTTCCTCTCATACCCAAGGTACTGAGGATAATAAGAAAAAGAGGAGTAAGAACAATTCTCATTGTTCCAGATTGGCCACGAAGGACTTGGTATCCAAATCTGCAAGAATTGCTCACAGAGGATCCGTGGCCTCTTCCTCTAAGACAGGACCTGTTGCAACAGGGACTCTGTCTCTTCCAAGACTTACCGTGGCTGCGTTTGACGGCATGACGGTTGAACGCCGGATCCTAGCAGAAAAGGGTATTCCGGAGGAGGTCATTCCTACGCTGATAAAGGCTAGGAAGGACGTAACAGCTAAACATTATCACCGGATATGGCGAAAATATGTTTCTTGGTGTGAGGCCAGCAATGCTCCTACTGAGGAGTTTCAGCTGGGCGTTTCCTTCACTTCCTTCAGTCAGGAGTGGATTTGGGCCTGAAGTTAGGCTCAATTAAGGTCCAGATTTCGGCCCTTTCCATTTTCTTTCAAAAGGAGTTGGCTTCTCTGCCAGAAGTTCAGACGTTTGTGAAAGGAGTGCTGCATATTCAGCCTCCTTTTGTGCCTCCAGTGGCACCTTGGGATCTTAACGTGGTATTGAGTTTCCTGAAATCACACTGGTTTGAACCACTCAAAACAGTGGAGTTGAAATCTCTCACGTGGAAGGTGGTCATGCTATTAGCCTTGGCTTCGGCTAAGCGCGTGTCAGAATTAGTGGCTTTGTCTCATAAAAGTCCCTATCTGGTTTTCCATATGGATAGAGCGGAATTGCGGACCCGTCCACAATTTCTGCCAAAAGTGGTCTCATCCTTTCATATGAACCAACCTATTGTGGTGCCTGTGGCTACTCGTGACTTGGAGGACTCCGAGTTACTAGATGTAGTCAGGGCTTTAAAAGTTTATGTAGCCAGAACGGCTAGAGTCAGGAAAACGGAGTCACTGTTTATCCTGTATGCATCCAACAAGCTTGGTGCTCCTGCTTCAAAGCAGACTATTGCTCGCTGGATTTGAAACACGATCCAGCAGGCTCATTCTGTGGCTGGATTGCCGCAGCCAAAGTCAGTGAAAGCCCACTCCACTAGGAAGGTGGGCTCTTCTTGGGCGGCTGCCCGAGGGGTCTCGGCATTACAGCTATGCCGAGCTGCTACTTGGTCAGGTTCAAATACGTTTGCAAAGTTCTACAAGTTTGATACCCTGGCTGAGGAGGACCTATCATTTGCTCAATCGGTGCTGCAGAGTCATCCACACTCTCCCGCCTGTTTGGGAGCTTTGGTATAATCCCCATGGTCCTTATGGAGTCCCCAGCATCCACTAGGACGTTAGAGAAAATAAGATTTTACTTACCGGTAAATCTATTTCTCGTAGTCCGTAGTGGATGCTGGGCGCCCGTCCCAAGTGCGGACTTCTTCTGCAATACTTGTATATAGTTATTGCTTAAATAAGGGTTATGTTATGGTTGCATCAGGGTTGATCTGATGCTCCGTTGTTGTTCATACTGTTAACTGGGTATGTTTATCACAAGTTATACGGTGTGATTGGTGTGACTGGTATGAGTCTTGCCCTGGATTCCAAAATCCTTTCCTTGTACTGTCAGCTCTTCCGGGCACAGTTTCTCTAACTGAGATCTGGAGGAGGGACATAGAGGGAGGAGCCAGAACACACCAGAATCCAAATTCTTTCTTAGAGTGCCCTGTCTCCTGCGGAGCCCGTCTATTCCCCATGGTCCTTACGGAGTCCCCAGCATCCACTACGGACTACGAGAAATAGATTTACCGGTAAGTAAAATCTTATTTTTGGTGTTCCCTGCCTTATATACTGAGTTGGTTTAATGTACATATGTAGGAGGCCTTAGGTCTCATTATCGGCTGCTCAGCTTAATTTAATTTTACTTTATGTCAATTACTACAGTTATTATTGATGTGTTCCTCGCCAGTGCTACCGGAAGGTTTAGCACTTGCGCTGTTACTAGTTTGCTTTGGAAAATGTGAAAATGGTTATGTGAAGCAATGTGTGTTTTTTTTGTTTTTCTTTTTGTTTTGCCCATGCCGTGCCTCCCTCACCAGATCCGTTAACGAGCTCTATGGTTCACTGTGGTTTAGTTTGTTCTTCTCCGCTCGCTGGGACGGGGGAGGGCAACTGTGTGATTTAGTGTTCCTTCTGGATTGCCGCCCTCGGGTGGGTGTAGGTTAGCAGACTCATGACTGCCTTCGATACAAGAGCCTCCTCATCGGATGCTTTTTTTAAGATCCATTCCTGGAATGTGGGCGGTCTCAACTCCCCGATTAAACGTAAACGAGTTCTTACACACTTAAAACGGTTTAAACCCCAGATTATATTTCTCCAAGACACCCACTGGATGTCGGGCGCCTCCTCTGCTCTTCGGGCACCGTGGTTAGATGACTGTATTTCCGCTGACAATACACGAAAGACCAGGGGGGTTGCGATCCTATTTAGTAAGAATTTACAATACACTATTCTGGACTCTATTATTGACCCACAAGGGCGCTATTTAATTTTAGATGTGGAAATTTGGGGTACTAAATATACACTAGTGAATGTCTACGCACCCAATGTCGAAACTGCTGCCTTCCTCCGGGACTTAAGTTCTCAGTTGTTGCAACGCGACAATTTCCAGCTTGTCCTGGGGGGTGACTGGAATACGGTAGATGATCCTGCTGTTGATAAATCTCATGTCCCACGCTCATCCCAATCTTCTTTTTGGTCACACCTTCAAACCTTAATGGTCTCCCTCCAGCTTACTCACGTTTGGCGTCTCCTAAACCCCTCCGACAAATCATTCACTTTTTTCTCTGGGGTTCATCGATCCTGGTCCAGGATTGACTCGATTTTAATTGCGGATTCTCTTGTCACGCGGGTCGCGCATGCTGATATCCATAACATTTTGATTTCGGATCACGCTCCGGTGACATTGATGCTACAGAGAACTCTTCAGGCAGGGGGCTCCAGACACTGGAGGTTTCCGAGTTATCTTTATAATTGCGATGACTTTTGGAAATTCTTGATAACTAATTGGGCTAACTTCCTAGATGATAACCTTGAGTACTGGGATCGCCCGAACATTCTCTGGGGTGCAGCGAAGGCTGTTCTTCGAGGTCAAATTATTGAATATGTCCACAGATTGAAAAAGAAAAATCTGGCGACTTATACTGCACTACATTCAGAGTTAGATGCTGCGCTGCAGAATCACCATGCCCTACAAACTGAGGAATCTTTGCGGCTCTATTTGCAGGCAAAACAACTACTGAATGACCACTTGCTGGCGCAAGCAAAGCGAGATGTGGTGTTTTCCTCCCACAAGTATTACCAGTGGGGTAACAAGTCTGGTCGACTTTTGGCTAATTTGGCTAGGAAGAAGACTGCTCGAAAATTCATAACGGCTGTTAAACATCGGGATACAGGGCATCTCCTTACCTCTTCCCCTGTTATAGTGAAGCATTTTGAATCTTATTTTGCCGGCTTATATTCGAATCTCCCTTTTAGTGAATGTGCTCATGTCGCACTTTTACCTGATTCAGCTTTGCCTCCTATAACGAGTACGCAGTCGGATTTTCTGGTGAGTGCAATTACTGAGGAGGAGCTTGTCTCGGCTATGTCCAAACTCCACCTGCACAAATCCCCGGGCCCGGATGGCCTCTCTAATGAATTTTATAAAAATCCTTCAGCCTCATATAATTCCGACTCTGCTAGAACTGTTTAACGGCCTGCTGCATCACCGTGCCCCTTTTCATCATTTCACAACAGCCCATACCATTTTGATCCCCAAGCCTGCTCAGGACCCTCAACTGGTGACTTCATACAGGCCTATTACGTTGTTAAATACCGACATAAAAATTATTCACCAAGATTTTGGCGGATCGTCTACAAATGATTCTCCCCCACGCTCTAACTACTCACCAACTTGGTTTTGTTCGTAATACACATTCGGTAAAAGGAATTCGGGCTGCTGTTGCTGCAGTCATAGCCTCTGCTCATTCGCCCCATTCCAGGAATATACTCCTCAGCCTAGACACTACTAAGGCCTTCAATACGGTACTGTGGCCCCATCTATTCAGGGTCTTGGAACGGAGACTCTTCCACCAAGACTTTGTTAATATTATTTGTTACTTATATGACTCTCCTTCCACTTCCCTCTTACTGAATGGCTATACCAGTGATCCGGTGGTTATGCATCGTGGCACGCGACAGGGATGTCCCTTGTCACCCTTATTGTTCAATTTGGCCATAGATCCCCTCCATCGTTTGCTATTGACTGACACTCAGTTTCATGGCATTCAGATAGGTCGTAGAGAGCTAAAGCTTACTGCATTCGCTGACGATCTACTGCTATATGTTTCAGATCCAGGGACTTCCTTGACTCATATATTCAATCTACTGCAGGCGTATGGACATATTTCTGGCTTCAATGTTAACTGGTCAAAGTCAGTGGCACTACGACTGGGGAGTGGGGCGTTTTTGAGAAATGGGGTGGGGGGTTTACCACTGACATGGAGCTCAGATCAACTCACCTATCTGGGGACTCAAATATCGAGACAACTGGAGCGACTTTACACCCTAAATTTTATTTCGGCTATCAGAAAAATTGAGGCAGAACTTGACTCCTGGAAATCTCTGCCTTTATCGTACATGGGGAGAGCGAATTTGATTAAGATGATATCATTCCCCCGTCTGATGTACTTTATACAGGCCATGCCACATGTGCTCCTACCCAAAGATGTTCAACGCATCAATTTTCTTTTTAGACACTTTATTTGGCAGGGAAGGAAACCACGTATAGCGTTGATTAAATTACAACAAACCACGGAGAATGGGGGAATTAATTTTCCTAATGTTCTTTGGTATTCCCAAGCCGCTCAACTACGATATCTGCATGACTGGGTGCACAATGACAACAACTACACGAACACTGACTTAGATAGAGAATTCTTACAAGGGGGGGACCTGATCGCATTTTTACATTTGCATGCTCGGGAGGTGTCTGGGGAGTGGAGGAGGAATCCAATGCTGTGGAATGTTAAAAAACTATGGACTGATATGCGTAATAAACTAGATTTGAACTCCCACAAATCACTGTACCTTCCATTCATGGCTAATCCAGACTTCCAAGAGGGTAGGGCGCATTATCCATTCAACATCTGGTGGATGGGGGGGTGTCTCCAAAATAGCTCATTTGGTGGATTCGCAAAGCTTGAGGCCGCTCACGTTCCAGGAAGCCACTGCTAGACATCCAGTTCTACTGGCCTATTCTGTGGCCTTTCTACTAGCCCAACATTATGTTTCTACTACTATTGGCGGTTTATCACCTATGGATTGGAACAATCTGATAGATAAACTACTGCAACAAGCCCCTAGAGTTAGGAAGGCAATATCAATGGCATATGGATACTTTAGGACTGTTCTAGACTACTCTACGGGACAGGGAGGTATCCGGTCCTCGACGGAATGTCTCCCGGGGATCGAGACGACTGACTTGCTTACGGCCCAGGTAAAAGCTTGTAAACTGTTTCCCTCTTCTAGATATGTCTAGAAATGTCTCTCAATATTTTGCACATGACTTATCTATCGCCTCACAGACGATGTCTCATAGGGCTAGCTGACACACATGCTTGTTGGAAGTGTGGTTCTCCCCAAGCAGACCTATATCACTGCCTCTGGACATGCCCTCTGATTAGACAGTTCTGGATAAGGATAAGGAATTACTTAACGACTAACCTAGTGAATTATTGGAGTTTGTGCCAACAATGGGCGCTTTTTGGTATATTCTACCCGGACCTACGTCTCTCTCAGGGAAGTAGAAAGCTACTGCTAGCAGTTAGTATAGCAGCCAGGAAGGCTATTCTGCAAGTATAGATTGCTAGGGATCCACCTACACTTTCGTTGTTTAAGGCCAAATTATTTTATCTCTTTCGGATGGAATGGATAGGATGTTTGCTAGACAAAGAGACTAAGATACAGAGATTCTTTGAAGTATGGGAAAGCTATATAACGACCTTGTCGACAGCAGTCAGGACACAGCTCCATAAATCTTTCTCTAATACAGAATGGTTTTTGACTAGAATGATTGCGGGGGATCCGCCGATTGTGCTATTGGACTGAATGCCATTTTCAGCTCGGTAGACGACTGTGAGGAAGTTGGCATACGGACACGGGGATTTTTTTTTTATATTCACTTGCACGCGTCTGGGGCAGCTGACTAGACCAGCTTTTAATCTAATGTTTACTGAAGCCCAGTGAGACAGGTTCCATATAAGTGTAATGTGGTTGTTTGTACAGTGTTTAAAAGTCTCTTGATTGGGGACTTGGTTGTATTATTATTTACTCCCCTTTCGCTTTTTCCTATTTGATATAGGTTTGACCTACTGTGAAAATTTATGTATGTATTACATATATTGCTTCAATAAAAATATGTTTAAAAAAAAATATCAGTTTTCATAAGCATTCCTATACTGAATCAACTAGGACTCTAAACTTTAGCAAAGCCAACTTTGACATGATGAAGGAAGCGTTAAGAGACATTGAATGGGAAATTCTGTTTCAAGGAAAAAATACTACAGAGAAATGGGATGTATTAAAATCACTGCTAATTAATAATACTCGTAAATTTATTCCCACCAGCAGCAAAAAAAGGAATAAAAATCCCAAACCAATGTGGTTTAACAAAAATCTAAAGAAATTAATGGACAAAAAAAGATGAGCATTTAAAAAATACAAATCTGAGGGGGATACGGAGTCATTTCAACACTATAAGGACTGTAACAAAATATGCAAAAAAGGAATAAGAGCGTCTAAAGTAGAAACTGAAAAACTAGTAGCAAAGGAAAGCAAAGTGAATCCTAAAAATTTTTTTAAGTACATCAACAGCAAGAGACTAAAGAAGGAGAGTATAGGCCCTTTAAAGGACAAGAGGGGAGTCTTGATCAAAAATTATAATGACATAGCAAACAAACTAAACAAGTTTTTTTCAACGGTATTTACCAGAGAGGACCAAATGCTGGGTCTAACACAAAATCTCAACAAAGATAATGTCCCACTGCTAAATGCTTATTTATGTGAGGAGGTAGTCTGTGACCGATTAAAAAAGTTAAATATTAATAAGTCACCTGGTCCTGATGAAATTCACCCGAGGGTTCTTATGGAGCTGCACGCTGAACTAGCAAGACCTCTATTTTTGATCTTCATGGATTCAGTTAAATCGGGTATGGTTCCCAAAGACTGGCATATAGCGTAGGTAGTGCCGATATTTAAAAAGGGGAGCAAAGCTGAACCAGGTAATTATAGACCAGTTTGTATTACATCTATAGTGGGGAAAGTATTGGAAGGTATTCTAAGGGACAGTATTCAAAAGTTCCTTGAAGCAAATAAGGTCATTATAAGGAACCAACATGGATTTGTGAAGGACAGATCATGTCAGACCAACTAACTTGGCTTTTATGAAACAGTAAGTACGAACCTGGATCAGGGTAAGGAGGTGGATATAATCTTTTTAGACTTTGCCAAAGATTTCGACACTGTACCACACATGCGTCTTATCTACAAGCTACAAGAAATACGGCTAGGGAGCACAATATGCACTTGGGTCAGTAATTGGTTAGATAATAGGGAGCAGCGCGTTGTGATCAATGGATCATTTTCAAATTGGATTAAAGTACTAAGTGGTGTGCCGCAAGGGTCTGTACTTAGACCACTTTTGTTCAACATTTTCATTATCGACCTAACAGTAGGTCTAGAGAGCATGGTATCAATTTTCGCAGACAATACCAAATTGTGTAAAGTTATAAATATGGAGGGGGATGCTGAGTCTCTTCAGAACGACTTAACTAAACTGGAAACATGGGCAGAAAAATGGAGAATGAGATTCAACACAGACAAGTGTAAGGTAATGCACTGTGGGTGCAAGACCAAAAATAACACCTACATACTAAATGGGGTAATATTAGGGGATTCTGTACTGGAAAAAGACTTAGGGGTTCACATAGATAACAAATTAAGCAGCAGTACCCAAAGTAGGAGTGCAGCAATGAAGGCTAATAAGATATTAGCATGCATAAAACGGGGAAGTGATGCAAGGGACGAGAGTATTATACTCCCATTATATAAATTACTAGTGAGGTCTCATCTTGATTACTGTGTGCAATTTTGGGCACCATATTACAAAAAGGATATCCTGGAGCTAGAAAAGGTTCAGAGGCGGGTGACCAAACTAATCAAGGGCATGGAGACGCTGGAATATGAGGAAAGGCTTGTAAGGCTAGGCATGTTTACATTGGAAAAGAGGAGACTAAGAGGGGACATGAGCAACATCTACAAAAATATAAGGGGTCAATACACAGAGCTTGGGAGGGACCTGTTTTCTATAAGATCAGCACAGAGGACACGTGGTCACTCACTTAGGTTAGAGGAGAGGAGCTTCCGCACATTGAGGCGAAAAGTAGAGATGAGCGGGTTCGGTTTCTCTGAATCCGAACCCGCCAGAACTTCATGTTTTTTTTCACGGGTCCGAGCGACTCGGATCTTCCCGCCTTGCTCGGTTAACCCGAGCGCGCCCGAACGTCATCATGACGCTGTCGGATTCTCGCGAGGCTCGGATTCTATCGCGAGACTCGGATTCTATATAAGGAGCCGCGCGTCGCCGCCATTTTCACACGTGCATTGAGATTGATAGGGAGAGGACGTGGCTGGCGTCCTCTCCATTTAGATTATAAGAGACTGAGAGAGATTTACTGGAGCTGACTAGGAGGAGTACTGTTACTGTAGAAGTGTAGAGACTGAGTGGAGAGAGTTTACTAGTGAGGACAGTGCAGTTTACTTTATAATCCGTTCTCTGCCTGAAAAAAGCGATACACAGCACACAGTGACTCAGTCACATACCATATCTGTGTGCACTGCTCAGGCTCAGGCCAGTGTGCTGCATCATCTATTATCTATATATAATATTATATATATCTGTCTGACTGCTCAGCTCACACAGCTTATAATTGTGGGGGAGACTGGGGAGCACTACTGCAGTGCCAGTTATAGGTTATAGCAGGAGCCAGGAGTACATAATATATTATATAGTGAGTGACCACCAGACACACAGTGCAGTTTATTTAATATATCCGTTCTCTGCCTGAAAAAAGCGATACACACAGTGACTCAGTCAGTCACATACCATATCTGTGTGCACTGCTCAGGCTCAGGCCAGTGTGCTGCATCATCTATTATCTATATATAATATTATATATATCTGTCTGACTGCTCAGCTCACACAGCTTATAATTGTGGGGGAGACTGGGGAGCACTACTGCAGTGCCAGTTATAGGTTATAGCAGGAGCCAGGAGTACATAATATATTATATAGTGAGTGACCACCAGACACACAGTGCAGTTTATTTAATATATCCGTTCTCTGCCTGAAAAAAGCGATACAAACAGTGACTCAGTCAGTCACATACCATATCTGTGTGCACTGCTCAGGCTCAGGCCAGTGTGCTGCATCATCTATATATATTATATATCTGTCTGACTGCTCAGCTCACACAGCTTATAATTGTGGGGGAGACTGGGGAGCACTACTGCAGTGCCAGTTATAGGTTATAGCAGGAGCCAGGAGTACATAATATATTATATAGTGAGTGACCACCAGACACACAGTGCAGTTTATTTAATATATCCGTTCTCTGCCTGAAAAAAGCGATACACACAGTGACTCAGTCAGTCACATACCATATCTGTGTGCACTGCTCAGGCTCAGGCCAGTGTGCTGCATCATCTATATATATTATATATCTGTCTGACTGCTCAGCTCACACAGCTTATAATTGTGGGGGAGACTGGGGAGCACTACTGCAGTGCCAGTTATAGGTTATAGCAGGAGCCAGGAGTACATATTATATTAAAATTAAACAGTGCACACTTTTGCTGCAGGAGTGCCACTGCCAGTGTGACTGACCAGTGACCTGACCACACTGACCACCAGTATAGTTAGTAGTATACTTATATTGTGATTGCCTGAAAAAGTTAAACACTCATCGTGTGACTTCACTTGTGTGTTTTTTTTTTTTTTTTATTCTATAAAAATAAAACTCATTCTGCTGACAGACAGTGTCCAGCAGGTCCGTCATTATATAATATATAATATATACCTGTCCGGCTGCAGTAGTGATATATATATATTTTTTATATCATTTATCATCCAGTCGCAGCAGACACAGTACGGTAGTTCACGGCTGTGGCTACCTCTGTGTCTCTGCACTCGGCAGGCAGTCCGTCCATAATTGTAATACCACCTAACCGTGGATTTTTTTCATTCTTCTTTATACATACATAGTTACATAGACATCTTCTCTTTATCAACCAGTCTATATTAGCTGCAGACACAGTACAGTACGGTAGTTCACGGCTGTGGCAACCTCTGTGTCTGCACTCGGCAGGCAGTCCGTCTATAATTGTATACCACCTAACCGTGGTTTTTTTTCATTCTTCTTTATACATACATAGTTACATAGACATCTTCTCTTTATCAACCAGTCTATATTAGCTGCAGACACAGTACAGTACGGTAGTTCACGGCTGTGGCTACCTCTGTGTCTGCACTCGGCAGGCAGTCCGTCCATAATTGTATACCACCTAACCGTGGATTTTTTTCAGTCTTCTTTATACATACATAGTTACATAGACATCTTCTCTTTATCAACCAGTCTATATTAGCTGCAGACACAGTACAGTACGGTAGTTCACGGCTGTGGCTACCTCTGTGTCTGCAGTCGGCAGGCAGTCCATAATTGTATACTAGTATCCATCTCCATTGTTTACCTGAGGTGCCTTTTAGTTGTGCCTATTAAAATATGGAGAACAAAAATGTTGAGGTTCCAAAATTAGGGAAAGATCAAGATCCACTTCCACCTCGTGCTGAAGCTGCTGCCACTAGTCATGGCCGAGACGATGAAATGCCAGCAACGTCGTCTGCCAAGGCCGATGCCCAATGTCATAGTACAGAGCATGTCAAATCCAAAACACCAAATATCAGAAAAAAAAGGACTCCAAAACCTAAAATAAAATTGTCGGAGGAGAAGCGTAAACTTGCCAATATGCCATTTACCACACGGAGTGGCAAGGAACGGCTGAGGCCCTGGCCTATGTTCATGGCTAGTGGTTCAGCTTCACATGAGGATGGAAGCACTCAGCCTCTCGCTAGAAAAATGAAAAGACTCAAGCTGGCAAAAGCAGCACAGCAAAGAACTGTGCATTCTTCGAAATCCCAAATCCACAAGGAGAGTCCAATTGTGTCGGTTGCGATGCCTGACCTTCCCAACACTGGACGTGAAGAGCATGCGCTTTCCACCATTTGCACGCCCCCTGCAAGTGCTGGAAGGAGCACCCGCAGTCCAGTTCCTGATAGTCAGATTGAAGATGTCAGTGTTGAAGTACACCAGGATGAGGAGGATATGGGTGTTGCTGGCGCTGGGGAGGAAATTGACCAGGATGATTCTGATGGTGAGGTGGTTTGTTTAAGTCAGGCACCCGGGGAGACACCTGTTGTCAGTGGGAGGAATATGGCCGTTGACATGCCAGGTGAAAATACCAAAAAAATCAGCTCTTCGGTGTGGAGGTATTTCACCAGAAATGCGGACAACAGGTGTCAAGCCGTGTGTTCCCTTTGTCAAGCTGTAATAAGTAGGGGTAAGGACGTTAACCACCTCGGAACATCCTCCCTTATACGTCACCTGCAGCGCATTCATAATAAGTCAGTGACAAGTTCAAAAACTTTGGGTGACAGCGGAAGCAGTCCACTGACCAGTAAATCCCTTCCTCTTGTAACCAAGCTCACGCAAACCACCCCACCAACTCCCTCAGTGTCAATTTCCTCCTTCCCCAGGAATGCCAATAGTCCTGCAGGCCATGTCACTGGCAATTCTGACGAGTCCTCTCCTGCCTGGGATTCCTCCGATGCATCCTTGCGTGTAACGCCTACTGCTGCTGGCGCTGCTGTTGTTGCCGCTGGGAGTCGATGGTCATCCCAGAGGGGAAGTCGTAAGCCCACTTGTACTACTTCCAGTAAGCAATTGACTGTTCAACAGTCCTTTGCGAGGAAGATGAAATATCACAGCAGTCATCCTACTGCAAAGCGGATAACTGAGGCCTTGACAACTATGTTGGTGTTAGACGTGCGTCCGGTATCCGCCGTTAGTTCACAGGGAACTAGACAATTTATTGAGGCAGTGTGCCCCCGTTACCAAATACCATCTAGGTTCCACTTCTCTAGGCAGGCGATACCGAGAATGTACACAGACCTCAGAAAAAGACTCACCAGTGTCCTAAAAAATGCAGTTGTACCCAATGTCCACTTAACCACGGACATGTGGACAAGTGGAGCAGGGCAGGGTCAGGACTATATGACTGTGACAGCCCACTGGGTAGATGTATGGACTCCCGCCGCAAGAACAGCAGCGGCGGCACCAGTAGCAGCATCTCGCAAACGCCAACTCTTTCCTAGGCAGGCTACGCTTTGTATCACCGCTTTCCAGAATACGCACACAGCTGAAAACCTCTTACGGCAACTGAGGAAGATCATCGCGGAATGGCTTACCCCAATTGGACTCTCCTGTGGATTTGTGGCATCGGACAACGCCAGCAATATTGTGTGTGCATTAAATATGGGCAAATTCCAGCACGTCCCATGTTTTGCACATACCTTGAATTTGGTGGTGCAGAATTTTTTAAAAAACGACAGGGGCGTGCAAGAGATGCTGTCGGTGGCCAGAAGAATTGCGGGACACTTTCGGCGTACAGGCACCACGTACAGAAGACTGGAGCACCACCAAAAACTACTGAACCTGCCCTGCCATCATCTGAAGCAAGAAGTGGTAACGAGGTGGAATTCAACCCTCTATATGCTTCAGAGGTTGGAGGAGCAGCAAAAGGCCATTCAAGCCTATACAATTGAGCACGATATAGGAGGTGGAATGCACCTGTCTCAAGTGCAGTGGAGAATGATTTCAACGTTGTGCAAGGTTCTGATGCCCTTTGAACTTGCCACACGTGAAGTCAGTTCAGACACTGCCAGCCTGAGTCAGGTCATTCCCCTCATCAGGCTTTTGCAGAAGAAGCTGGAGGCATTGAAGAAGGAGCTAAAAGGGAGCGATTCCGCTAGGCATGTGGGACTTGTGGATGCAGCCCTTAATTCGCTTAACAAGGATTCACGGGTGGTCAATCTGTTGAAATCAGAGCACTACATTTTGGCCACCGTGCTCGATCCTAGATTTAAAGCCTACCTTGGATCTCTCTTTCCGGCAGACACAAGTCTGCTGGGGTTGAAAGACCTGCTGGTGACAAAATTGTCAAGTCAAGCGGAACGCGACCTGTCAACATCTCCTCCTTCACATTCTCCCGCAACTGGGGGTGCGTGGAAAAGGCTCAGAATTCCGAGCCCACCCGCTGGCGGTGATGCAGGGCAGTCTGGAGCGACTGCTGATGCTGACATCTGGTCCGGACTGAAGGACCTGACAACGATTACGGACATGTCGTCTACTGTCACTGCATATGATTCTCTCAACATTGATAGAATGGTGGAGGATTATATGAGTGACCGCATCCAAGTAGGCACGTCACACAGTCCGTACTTATACTGGCAGGAAAAAGAGGCAATTTGGAGGCCCTTGCACAAACTGGCTTTATTCTACCTAAGTTGCCCTCCCACAAGTGTGTACTCCGAAAGAGTGTTTAGTGCCGCCGCTCACCTTGTCAGCAATCGGCGTACGAGGTTACATCCAGAAAATGTGGAGAAGATGATGTTCATTAAAATGAATTATAATCAATTCCTCCGCGGAGACATTGACCAGCAGCAATTGCCTCCACAAAGTACACAGGGAGCTGAGATGGTGGATTCCAGTGGGGACGAATTGATAATCTGTGAGGAGGGGGATGTACACGGTGATATATCGGAGGGTGAAGATGAGGTGGACATCTTGCCTCTGTAGAGCCAGTTTGTGCAAGGAGAGATTAATTGCTTCTTTTTTTGGGGGGGTCCAAACCAACCCGTCATATCAGTCACAGTCGTGTGGCAGACCCTGTCACTGAAATGATGGGTTGGTTAAAGTGTGCATGTCCTGTTTTGTTTATACAACATAAGGGTGGGTGGGAGGGCCCAAGGACAATTCCATCTTGCACCTCTTTTTTCTTTTCTTTTTCTTTGCATCATGTGCTGATTGGGGAGGGTTTTTTGGAAGGGACATCCTGCGTGACACTGCAGTGCCACTCCTAGATGGGCCCGGTGTTTGTGTCGGCCACTAGGGTCGCTAATCTTACTCACACAGTCAGCTACCTCATTGCGCCTCTTTTTTTCTTTGCGTCATGTGCTGTTTGGGGAGGGTTTTTTGGAAGGGACATCCTGCGTGACACTGCAGTGCCACTCCTAGATGGGCCCGGTGTTTGTGTCGGCCACTAGGGTCGCTAATCTTACTCACACAGCTACCTCATTGCGCCTCTTTTTTTCTTTGCGTCATGTGCTGTTTGGGGAGGGTTTTTTGGAAGGGACATCCTGCGTGACACTGCAGTGCCACTCCTAGATGGGCCCGGTGTTTGTGTCGGCCACTAGGGTCGCTAATCTTACTCACACAGCTACCTCATTGCGCCTCTTTTTTTCTTTGCGTCATGTGCTGTTTGGGGAGGGTTTTTTGGAAGGGACATCCTGCGTGACACTGCAGTGCCACTCCTAGATGGGCCCGGTGTTTGTGTCGGCCACTAGGGTCGCTAATCTTACTCACACAGCTACCTCATTGCGCCTCTTTTTTTCTTTGCGTCATGTGCTGTTTGGGGAGGGTTTTTTGGAAGGGACATCCTGCGTGACACTGCAGTGCCACTCCTAGATGGGCCCGGTGTTTGTGTCGGCCACTAGGGTCGCTTATCTTACTCACACAGCGACCTCGGTGCAAATTTTAGGACTAAAAATAATATTGTGAGGTGTGAGGTATTCAGAATAGACTGAAAATGAGTGTAAATTATGGTTTTTGAGGTTAATAATACTTTGGGATCAAAATGACCCCCAAATTCTATGATTTAAGCTGTTTTTTAGTGTTTTTTGAAAAAAACACCCGAATCCAAAACACACCCGAATCCGACAAAAAAAATTCGGTGAGGTTTTGCCAAAACGCGTTCGAACCCAAAACACGGCCGCGGAACCGAACCCAAAACCAAAACACAAAACCCGAAAAATTTCAGGCGCTCATCTCTAGCGAAAAGGTTTTTTCGCAATAAAGACAATACGTGTTTGGAATTCCCTGCCTGAGAGAGTAGTAACTGTGGACTCAGTCAACACCTTTAAGAATGGGTTAGATAAATTCCTATTGGATAAAGCTATTCAGGGTTATGGTGCGTAGGCACGCATTATAGTTAATATAACTAGTCCTAACATAAAAATAACTAGTCCTATAATAAGACTGCATAGGAGACCACAAATAGGTTGAACTCGATGGACAATTGTCTTTTTTCAACCTTGGTTACTATGTTACGATGTTACTATGTTAATAAAAACAAACATACAACAAATACTTAATAATAAATAGATAATATCACCAAACTCAGGCTGTTCAATGTGTAGTGTCCATTCCTTTTAGTATGAACTGGACAGCAGATAGGTGTACAGAATATTTGTTAGGAGCTAATAGCACAGACCAAATGGATGGTCATTACCATATTTGCACCATTAGAAGGAGTCACTTGTATATAATTGTGATGCTCAGGGTCCTGGGTCCTCACCAGAATATGGTGTCTTTAGTATGGAATGAGTCGTTGAAAGTGACATCCCAAAGTGGATCTGTTCACCAAAAGTTAATTCTGCCGAGTTGATAAAAAGTCCAGTGTTGGTCCGGGCATATGAAAAGCAGCAACAAGTTTTGTAAGGGTGACCTGAGATAGCATCTGACACATTTCGCTGCAGGTACTGCAGCTTTTTCAAAGGTGACATACCATGTGCACTAGTAAGGTTAATGGCTGTCAATTAGCCAGCACCTGTTCATCCAATCCATCATAATAAAAAAATTACCTATTAAAACACAAATATCTACACTTATATTTAGCCCTATTGGGACTAAAGTACAGACTCAATGGTAATAATGTTAATTTAGGAATCGTTTTTTTATTAAAAAGTGTAATCCTTTATCTCAGAAACAGAATTACTTCCGGGTTACAAACTATTGATGTAATCATTTAATAAACTCTCATTGGCTAGCGTCATTATATCCGGGTTAGGAAGCGCATATGCTTAACATCGCTCCCTAGCAACAAATCACGTGACATCCTCACCGTGACCCACATTGTGAATCTATTTCTGGACCATGAAGTGCATATGAGTGCTTGTACTTCCTAGGCGATTGAGCGTTCATGTGGTCACATGACCACTCATTCGTAACTCGCACCATAGTAACAAGATGCGGTCACGTGACATCTTCACCTTGACCCGCATCATGATTGCATATCCAGACCATGGAGCGCATGTGGGCATTTGTACTTCATGACAGTAGAGGATTCTAATCAAATATATAATTTCCGGGGTTCTGGACCGCAGATTACAGAATCATTTAGTACATCAGTCTAGTTACAGTAAAGTCACATCATTTTGAGATATAAATTATTTATAACAATTGAAAGTTGTAAAGTTTCCAGAGATATAGCATCAGCCTTATATTAACTAGTTTCCACCACACATACAGGGACCACAATAAGACCCAACAATATTTTAGATTATATTTTCTTGTGCATGACCGGCCCATACTGACGGGGAGATTTCTCCAGATATGTGTGCTGAGCGGACTAGCACAGACCGCTCAGCACACATCTCTCCCCCGCTCAGCACAGCGAGATGTGTGCTGAGCGGTCTGTGCTAGACCGCTCAACACACATCTCTGGGGAAATCTCCCCATCAGTACAGCCCTTTAGACTTCATAGAAAAGGTGCCTGGAATGGAGAAGCTGTAAACCAGTATATTTTGCATCTCATGGATGTCCTGATAAGACAAGCCTCCTTATATCAAAGAGGTGGGAATCACATTTTTCTAGGGAATAGGATGATGTGCTTGAGCAAATTAAAAAATGAAATGCAAAGCTTTGAATCAAATACAAATTTTTCTCAAGTCATAACATTTTTCAAATGTTGTACAATTTGCACAGTGGAGACACAAAGAAAGCATATACTATATATAAACTGGATAAACTATTTTCTGGGACACATTTGCCCAAGATGTTTATTAATATACCCTTTTAAAAGTTATATTGTACTGCATTATAGAATTCATGAGTTGAGAATTGTACAGCTCTAATAAAATAAAATAAAAATCTGGAATTTGCATGTCTTCTAATTGGATATTTGCAGTCTACTTTTATACCACAATCAAGCAAAATAATGGAAAAAATTAAACTCAGTGACTGTCTGCTTAGGGCTTCCATGTGTCTATGTTTTCTCTGGAAAGTCCTCATTTTTTCAACCAAAATGTTAACCTTACAAATGCTTATTTTCCCATAATTCTGGCTACTAGTTCAAAAATAATGGGAATAAGTTCCATTAAATATTTTAGAAAAATCAAGAAAAAATCATTAGGAATCTATGATCATCACCAATACAACAGTGCCTGTAACTCAGTGGTTGCAAGTCTCAGAGAATATACAATCTATTAACAGCAGCCATCAAGGAGAAATATCAGTTTTTATTGAATAAAGATAGTGGATCCTCAGAGACACAATATCAATTTAATTTGGATTGTATCACAATTATATTATCGGCACAGCCATGGGCATCAAATTCCACTTACTTGGGATCGACACTTTGGAGTGAACTTTGGGGGTCATTCTGACCTGATCGCACGCTGCTGTTGGCTGTCATTGCCTCTCGATCGCCTCTGCCTGATTGACAGGCAGAGGTGGTCGCTGGGCGGGAGTAGGCCGCCGTTTTGTGGGCACGGTTCGGCCAATGCAGGCGTGGCCGGACCATGCGCGGAGGGGGGGGGGGGGCGGGCCGCAGCGGCTGCGCTGGCCGGGAGTTACTCCTGAAGTGCCATAGCATCGCTGGTGTGCGATGCTTTTGTACTTCTGGGAGGGAGAAGGGAGCGCCTGCGGGCCTAACATGCGGGGCAGACTAGCCCTCTGCTGGGCGTCCCCCCACATGTCAGTGTGCCTGATCGTAGCCTGCAAAATTTAGCAGGGCTACGATCAGGGCTGAATTAGGCCCTTTGGGCACTATAAGTAAGTTGAAGAAGTGAAGGTGTAAAGTTACATTTAGAAAAAAACTGAAATATTTAGAGTTAAGGATAAATTATTAGAATTTAAGAATTGTTCCAACTGTTGCAGTTTTAGCCACAAAATATATCAGTAAATAGGCTACTAATATTTAAAATGACCTTACGTTTATGATCCCTAGGTAATAATCATGCCTTCATCCATAGAAAAAAAAAGAAAACTATACTATTTGGATTGTTTCCAATCTCATCTATATTTTTACATTTAAATTCACACATAGTTATTCGGTACCAACTTCCTGGGTGTTAATCTTTCGAAAATTATTAAGATTATTTATATTTTTTCAGAACAAATTTGATTCTAGTAACTGACTTCAATGTAATAGCATTATTGCAGACCTTCGATTACTACCTCCCACTCAATGCTCAGGAATGCCCAATACATTCTATATCCAGTACAGATCAATTGGTCATTGTGGCACGCATGCACCGTGGGTCTTTTTAGGGATTTAGATGCATGAGCAGTCACACAAAAAATCACCACTTTATGTGAATATCTGCATTTTATCCAATCACCCCTAATGCTATTCTATTTTATTAGTCTTTTTGTCCTTTAGACTTTAACTTTTTGAAACTAAGATCAACTTTGCAGTGTATAAATCCTGGACAAGCTTCAGGTTAAATGGATACTCTGGTTTCTTATTTCAAAATGATGGGAGCCCCACTGTATACAGTATAAGCATCCATTAGGAGGTACCCTGTTAAAGCATTGACACACAAGCAGGATACAAATTTAAATGCTTGGGTTGGTGGCAATATGTTTACAGTCCATATAATCACTGGAAATGCAGTAGAAATTTGAAATTTGTTAAACAGATATTCTCTAATGTAACAATGCCCCTCCTTAAATATAATTAAACTTGCCCTAGCCAGGTAGGATAATAATAAATGGTTCCAACCATCTAGTTCAGCTGAGATGGATGATATTTTCCCCAATATTCATTTTGTATAGTTTAGAGAGAAATTTCGGAAGTTTGATGCCAAATGTAGGCAGCTGTCTACTCCGTGCTGGTCTAGTTATTCCTTGGACTAAATATATGCTTATCAATTTAGCTCAAAATCTGATATCCTTCCAAACGTCTGTAATAGTTCTAAGATTACAGCTAGATAGGATTTAGGGTCAGTGATGTATAGTAAATGCAGATAATCTAATTTCCTGTTCTCCAACACATATACCTTCAAATATGGAGGAAGTTTTCAGAATTCTAAAAGTCTATGGATAAGTTAAAGAGTAATGGGGAGATCGGGCTACCTTGCCTCGTCCCCCATTGCATTATCAAAGGATCCCCTTTCATCCCGTTTACCAAAAGAGAAGTGGTCAGGGCCATGTAAAAATATTGTATAAGATTGCTAAAATGTTCATCAAACTCTCTTTCCTCCAATTCTTTAAATAAATAGGGCCAGGCCACACTATCGAAGACCTTTTGGGTGTCATGGTTAAGAAGCATCCATTCAATTCCCTTATGGTTAGCCAAAACTATCATCATAGCAATTGCGGTACGAATCGCTTTAACAGAGAGACACCCCTGTACAAAGCCTTGCTGGTGAGATGTCAATAACTCTGGAAGAATGATTTGTAACCTATTGGCCAAGATTTGGGAGACAATTTTAAAATCTACATTTAATAATGTAATTGGTCTATATGAGTCAACCAACAAAGGGTCTTTGCCTGGTTTTACAATCAGGGATGTAAATGATTTAGTAAAAGAATGGTAATCAGGAGTGGACCTGTAAATTGTATTGAAAAGTTCAAAGAGAGTCTGTACTAGTTCAAGCTTAAGCAGTTTATATTAAATAACCGTAAACCCATCTGAGCCTGGGGCCTAGTGCGGCAGCAATTCAGTCACAACATTACAAAACTCGTCTTCGGTAAACTCCCCCTCTAGAAAATTGCGTTGAGCTGGGGTTAATTTAGATAGAAATTGAGCATGTAAAGTTTCTTGGGAGGGAATGGGACTGTAAAGAGAAGAGTAGAAACTATGGAAATACGATGAAAAGTCCCTCGTTTGAGTGTAAGTTTGTCCAGAGAAGGGTCTCTCAAGGCATTAATGATTGAGCGTTTCTTCCAGGGTTTTGACATCACTGCCAGGAACTTACTCGTCTTATTTCCCTATCTATAAAATTAATGCTTGGTATAATCTAGTTGCTGCTGCACATGAACAGTAAGAAAGGAATCAAGTAACATTTTATCCCTAAGGTAAGTTTCTAGATTTTGTCCAGAGCGGGATTCTGTATATCGTTTAAAACTTTCAGAAGCAGCTTTTTTAAGGAATTCATATTTCAGTGTGTTGTCGCGATGCAGTTTAGAAATATAGCTGATAATGCTTCCTCTCATGAACGCTTTTGAAACCTCCCAGAATAAAACTAGGTTATCCCAGTGATGTTTGTTGTTTTCCAGGTAACAAGACCATGAGTGAGATAAGAATTTTTAAAAATCTACTGATTTGGAGAAAAGGAGTGATCATTTTGATTCAATAGACGCTGTGGGTCACTTAGTTGCAGAATATCTCTAAATTCCTGCATAAATTTCCAGCACAGGGAGGAAGCGGTGGTTTATCCAGGTTTGGGTCGTCAACTGTGTTGAAGCCCATGCCGACCACCAAAGGTAATGAGGTTCTGCTAGCCAGCAATTGTATCATAGAACACAAGAAATCTCTCGTAGCTAAGTTTGGGGATTACAGGTTCCCTAACGTGTATTTGAAACCTTCAATGTCAACATCTGCTATGATGTATCTAGCTTCCAAGTCTGATATAGAATCTAGAATAGTGTACCTCAAGTTTTTATGAAATAGAATTGCAACCCCCCTGGATTTAGATGTAAGGGAGGCTGTCAGACATTCTGCAATCCAGAGTGGGAAACTGTGCATTTAATGTAAACAAAGGCAACCCCAGAATGAACTCTTTAGTTGCCAACAGCATTTAACGTGGAAAAGTAAATTAATTCCCTCAAGATCGCCTGAAGATAGGTGTAAGCCTAGTTAATCCTAACTGTTCTTAACCACTTAACTGATAATGTTCCCTTCAAATACAAACATAACAAATAATTTTTTTTTTTTTAAATATTTAATTTCATATAATTGAAAAAGTAATTTTTTCAAATATTTATATATTATATTATGCACATATGCAGAATAGATCTCCTCGTCAAAAACTGGGGGACATAGTGGGGCCGTGCGGTCACATGTGATCTGACCATGCCAGTTAAGTGGAAGCCAATTTGTTCCCACTTTTCACTGCTAATCTCAGGACAGGAGAAACTAACGTGAATTACTTATAATTAAAAGGGATTCTATTCCAATAACCTACTGCAAAGATTTACCAGCATAGATCTTTCCGAATCATTTATTTAGCAAAGTTCTAAGTCTATCAGACTGTAAAGGAGTCTTAATTGGCTGCTGCAAAATAAAGAACATTGCACCGATTGCATTAATACATATTATTGCTTGTTCACAAGTTGTCCTACAAAGGAATAGATGAGAATGCATAGGGCTGGAGTCAAATGTGCTCTTCCCACCTCCTGGCCGCGATCATGCCCGTCTGCGGTATTCTAATGTTACTGCTGACAGGCGCAACAAGATCATTTCAGCTTGCTACCCTGGGAGGTAGGGGGCTGAAATGCAGGTAAAGAGACCCGTTTGGGCACCCAAACAGGTCTTTTCATGATCACGTCCATTAGTTTAGTCGGGTTTAGGTGCGTTAACATTTCAATCCGGCCCATAGAGTTTAAGTTACAGAAGTACTTTACTTGTTATAATGGTTTTAAGGGAACCAATGTATTAAACTACACCTGTAAAAGGAATTAATCATTTCTGTCAGCAGCGCAGGGAAGCTGAAAACTATAAATAAACAGCTCTGTGTATCCACTTTTAGTGACATCAATAGTATATATAACTGGAAACCAAGATCATCTATGCAAGTGCACCACCTGTAAAGACCTCTCTGGACATTGACTAATTTAATGTGCTGTTTATTCTAAATTACAATATTGAGCTGAAGTATAGAAAACAGGAATTTAATACCTACCGGTAATTCCTTTTCTCGTAGTCTGTAGTGGATACTGGGGAACTGTACTTTAGTACCGTGGGGTATAGATCGGTTCCACTGGCACTTTAAAACCTTTAGTGTGTGTATGTGTGTGCTGGCTCCTCCCTCTATGCCCCTCCTACCAGACTCGGGGGTAAATTTACTAAGATGGGAGTTCTATTCAAGATGGGATATTGCCCATAGCAACCAATCAGATTCTACTTCTCATTTATCTAACACCTTCTAGAAGATAATACCTGGAATCTGATTGGTTGCTATGGGCAACATCCCATCCTAAATAGAACTCCCATTTTACTAAATTTACCCCTCAGTCTAGGAAAACTATGCCCGAGGACACGGACATACCATGAGAGAAGAAACATATACAATAGCGGTGAGGCAACAAGCCAACACACAACCAAACGAACAGGAGCGCTAACCGTACAGAGGATAGCGACAACCAGCATAACAAGGACAGCAAAGCTAATCCAACATAGTAAAGGGGCCGCAACTGCGGTCGAACCAACACTTACATTCCGTAATCAGAATACGAAGCACTGAGGCAGGCGCCCAGTATCCACTACGGACTACGAGAAAAGGAATTACCGGTAGGTATTAAATTCCTATTTTCTCTTACATCCTAGTGGATACTGGGGAACTATACTTTAGTACCTCGGGGAAGTCCCAAAGCTCCCAAAATGGGTGGGAGAGTGCTGAGACCCCTACAAAACCACCTGACCAAACTGAAGGTCGTCCTTGGCCAAGGTGTCGAACCTATAGAACTTCACAAATGTGTTTGAACCAGACCAAGTAGCAGCTCGGCACAACTGTAAAGCCGAAACACCCCGGGCAGCTGCCCAAGAAGAACCCGCCGACCATGTCGAGTGGGCCTGAATAGATGTCGGCAAAAGCAGAGCTGCCGAAGTATAGGCCAGTCAGATTTTCGATGATGAGCCGTCCATTTGATGTAAATCCTCAGAGCCCTCACCACATCCAAGGACTCTGGGCCCACAGAAACGTCAGCCAACACCGAAACTACAATTGGCTGATTCATGTGAAAAGCTGACACCGCTTTAGGCAAAAACTGAGGCCAGGTCCTGAGCTCAGCCCTATCTTCATGAAAAATCAAGTACGGGCTCTTACAGGATAAGGCCCCCAATTCAGAAACCCATCTTGCAGACGCCAATGCCAGCAACATGACAGTCTTCCAAGTGAGAAATTTCAATTCCACCTCCTGTAAGGGTTCAAACTAGTCCGATTGAAGAAAGGACAAAACCACATTTAGATCCCACAGAGCCGTGGGAGGGACGAAGGGTGGCTGCAGATGAAGAACCCCTTTCAGGAAAGTCTGCACCTCCGGCAAAAAAGCAAGTTGTTTCTGGAAGAAAATAGAGGGAGCCGGATCTGTACTTTGATGGAGCCCAACCGTAGGCCCATATCCACACCAGCTTGAAGGAAAAGCAGAAAACGACCAATCCTAAAGTCCACGGGAGAAACTTTTCTTATCTCCCACCAAGAAACATATTCCTTCCAGATACGGTGGTAGTGTTTCGATGTAACCACCTTCCGGGTCTGTACCATAGTGGAAATAACCTTGGAAGGGAGACGCTTTCTGGTTAGAATCTCCCTCTCAACTTCCAAGCTGTCAAATGTATCCGCTGTAAGTCTGGATAGATGAATGGACCTTGTTGTAGAAGACCTTTTGAAACGGCAGAGGCCAGGGTTCCTCCAGAGACATGGTCAGGAGGTCTGTGTACCAGGCCCATCGAGGCCAATCCAGGACAATTAGAAGTGCCCGAACGCTTTCCCTTTTGAGTCTTTTTAGAACCTTTGGAAAGAGCGGGATTGGAAGGAACAGGTAAACAAACAGGTAAGTCCATGGGGTTGTCAGCGCATCCACTGCCACAGCCTGTGGATCCCTCATTCTGGAACAGTAATGGTGTAGCTTCTTATTGAGACGAAAAGCCATCAGGTCTATCTGCGGACACCCCCACCAGTGAACCAATTGTTGAAACACCGGAGGATGAAGGCCCCATTCCCCCGGATGGAGGTCATGCCTGCTGAGGAAGTCCGCCTCCCAGTTGTCCACTCCTGGAATGAATATGGCTGAGATGGCCCTTGCATTGGCCTCTGCATAGAGGAGTATCTTTGACACTTCTCGCATTGCTGCTCTGTTTCTTGTTCCTCCCTGTCGGTTTATGTACGCCACCGCCATGGCTTTGTCCGACTGTACTTGGATGGCTTGATCCTGGAGAAGGTAGGAAGCCTGAAGAAGGGCATTGCATATTGCCCTGAGTTCCAGTATATTGATCAGTAGTGCAGATTTCTGACTCGACCACCATCCCTGGAACTGAGCCCCTTGAGTCACAGCACCCCATCCCTGGAGGCTGGCATCCGTTGTCAGTAGAATCCACAACTGGGTACAGAAACTCTGGCCTTACCCCAGGTGAGGAACATGTAGCCACCAGGACAGAGAAATCAGTGCTTTCGGAGACAGGGTCACCATCTGATGCATGTGCAGGTGAGACCCTGACCACTTGTCCAGCCAATCCAGCTGAAAAGGCTGGGCATGAAACTGCCATATGGGATTGCCTTGTATGCGGCCACCATCTTGCCCAGCAAGCGTATGCAAAGATGTATTGAGACCTTGCGGGGTCTAAGCACTGAGCGCACCATAGCTTGGAAAGCTAAAGCCTGTCCATAGGGAGAAAAACCTTCTGAGACACTGTATACAGTATCATCCCAAGGAACTGAAGATGCTGGGATGGTTCCAAGTGAGATTTTCGTGAATTTAGGATCCATCCATGATCCGTCAGCAGACGAGTCGTCAGGTCAATGCTTTGCAGCAGACATTCCCTGGACACTGCTTTTATCAGGAGGTCGTCCAAGTAGAGGACAATGTTGACCCCCAGTTTGCGCAGTTGTAGCATCATCTACGCCATGACCTTCGTGAAGACCCTTGGAGCTGTTGAGAGACCAAAGGGTAAGGCCTGAAACTGGAAGTGACTGTCCAAGATGGCGAACCTGAGTTAAGACTGGTGAGGTGGCCACATAGGGATGTGCAGGTAAGCATCCTTGACATCTAGGGAAACTAGAAATTCTCTTTCCTCCAGACCGGACACCACTGCCTGCAGGGATTCCATCTTGAATTTGAATATCCGCAGATAAGGGTTCAAAGCTTTCAGATTTAATATGGGCTGTACCAATCCATCCGGCTTTGGTACGACAATAAGACTGGAGTAAAACCCCCTGTTGCATAACCGAGTAGGTACTGGAACCACTACTCCTGTCAGTAAAAGTTTTTGAATGGATTCTTGCAAGGTAACTCTTGCTGCGGGTAAAGCTGGTAAGCTTGACCAGAAAAATCTGTGAGGGGGGAGAGTTTGAAATTCCAGCCGGTATCCCGGAGAAATTAGGTCCCTCACCAAAGGATATGCCCACACCTGGGCGAAGTGCTGAAGGCGAGCACCTACCAGAAAGTCGCCCTGTTGCTGGGGCCAACTGGCATGTGGAAGTTTTTGTGGTAGAGGTTCCGGGGTTTTGGTCCAAGGAAACTGCAGCTACAGGTTTTCGGGACTTACCACGAGATTCTCAAGGAACATTGGAGGCTCCTCGGACTAGCAGGTGGGGCGGTCGACGGCAGATAGGTAGACTTACCCGCCGTTGCCTGAGAAATCCATTTATTCAACTCGTCTCCAAAACAAGGCATCACAAGGGAAGATTTTCTATCCCCTTATTGGAATCAGCATCCGCTGACCATTGACGTAACCACAGAGCCCTGCGGCCATTTATTTGGCACAATTCCTTTACAGATTCACTCATAAAGTTGGCAACATCCTGTATATGTTGCAGCAGAGTAATGATCTCATCCTGGGGCAGAGAGTCAAATACAATAATAACATTATCAGACCACTTGACCACTGCCCTTGAAATCCAACCACAAACTATTGTGGGACGTTGTGCGAAGCCCGCTGCCGTATATATTGCTTTGAGAGTGGTCTCTATTTTACAGTCAGCTGGGTCTTTCAGGGATATTGCCCAAGGTACTGGTAATACCAATTTTCTTGAAAGTCTAGACACAGACGTATCGACTGACGGGGGGGTTTTCCCATACCTTCCTGTCCTCGGCCAGGAGGAGAAAGGAGGATAACAACCTCTGAGGGGTTTTGAATTTTTTGTCAGGGTTCACCCATGCCTCCCTGGCCAGGGAGTTTAATTCCTTTGACACAGGAAACATGGCTGATGATTTCGGTTTTATGTTAAAGTACAATTCTTCATCTTGTTCTGCCTCCTGATCGGGTATGTTACGAACATCCCTCAAAACATAAATGAGGGCATCCACCCCGGGGGACAGAGAGCTGTCCTCTTCCATATCATCTGTTTCATCCAAATCAGGCAGGTCAGAATCAGAATCAGACTGTAGCACTTGTGGAAGTGATCGTTTATGTGAAACCGACAGAGGGGTCTGAGAAGCCTTTCTGTTATCTGCAGCTTTAGCCATACAATCAACGTACTTTCTTAACACCTGTCTCTCCTTCATAGAAAGCAGCCAGTTCTGAATTAACATTATGAATCATGCTCTTAATCTAACCAGTCAGGTGCCTGTAAACTGCTTTCCCGTGGGGATAATGAACACTGTTCACACATAAGGGCTCCCCCTGAAGAAGGGATAGAATTACAATCAGTACACATAACTTTGTCAGCAGACATGATTTTACAGTGACAATGTAGTGGAACCCACTGAATACCTCCACACAGACCCTAGAGAGCCTCTGGAGTGACAGAGAGAAAATGGAAACCAGCACACAAACACAGCAGCGCAGCGTATCACTGTTTATATGGACCACACTACCTATCAGTGCTACCGCTGATGCGCCGCCCCCCCCCCCTGCTATGACCCCCTGGTACCAGTACAGAGTCTGAACAGCCTGGGTCCATGAAGTAGCAGCGTGCATGCAGCCTTGTGATCCGCAGCAGCAGGAAATGGCACCTTTCCCGCCTCTAGTCTCACTCTCCGGGAAGCCCCACCCCATAATGGCACGCGGTCCTTATAACTTTGTACTGGCTGTGTCAATGTTAATATTATGAACATAACATTTTCTGGCAGATGCTGAGCACCTCGTGGAGTTACATATTCCTCTAAGCCAGCGTGGTCCGCCGCGAAAACCACAGCTCGTGGCCCATGACCGCCGCACGGCATGCCGCCAAACAGCACTAGGGACCAGCTAACCGGGACCCCGGTGTTAACACTCACCGCACCTGCGTCTCTTCGGCATCTGTTAGAGGGTGGCGGCTTGCTGCTGGCGTGGGCACATACAGTATGGTGTGTGAAACAGCGCCTCAGGAGCTCAGTGTCCTGTCAGCAGGGATTACGAACCATTAACCCTCAGAAAGTTGGTTCGGTCCCAGATAGACTGGTTGCTAACCAGAACTACCTGAAAAAACAAAACAAAAAAAATTAAAGAAAACTCTCTGAAGCTCCAGAGGAATGCACCGGGCTCCTTGGGCACATTTTTCTAAACTGAGTGGTAGGAGGGGCATAGAGGGAGGAGCCAACACACACATACACACACTAAATGTTTTAAAGTGCCAGGCTCCAGTGGACCCAATCTATACCCCACGGTAATAAATACAGTTGCCCAGTATCCACTAGGACGTAAGAGAAAAATACAGTGAAATTGAGTTGTTGCTTTTTAAACATGTTTTGAAGTGTGCCGGTTATTATAATTACATCATTAGATAGTTAGCATCATACAGTTAATTTGAGGGTTTAGAGGGGTATTAGTAACCCGCAGTTGATGACAGGGGATAATTGTGTTGCCGAAGGCTATCCTATTAGCCCCAATGCACCCCCCCAACCCCCATGCTGGCACTTATTGCATATTATGCTTCAAGTGCATAATCCGCGATAAACAGCTGTGGGAGACACACTAACACATGGGATTGGGGATTTATCCCCAATCCCATGTGTTTTCACGTGATCACAGGTCCGTTTTTCGCCCGATGAAAACGGACACTAATTGGATAACGCGATACCGATCATTAATCACGATATCCATCCATTTTCACCTTCCGAAAACGGATCAGATCTAATTGGATACCCTCTTTAGTGTAAATGTTGATAGTAATGTACACAGTCATATACTAATACTTGAAAGAAATATTTATCTCTGCAAAATGGAAACCAGTTTGTGATTTTAAAAAAAAACAACAGTTAAGTAATGTCTACCATAGGTGACTAAAGAAATGTACAGACATTGCTGGCTTCCAGCAAAATAAATTGTTAAACTTGTTATGAATGTGCATTACTTGTGAATGTTCGTACTTTTGCTACTACAAAATACTGAGAAAATGTACAGTACATGTATCTTTATCGGATCTAATTTATTTAAAATTAAGCACTTTCGAATAAAGTGAAATTCATTTGAAAGCATTAGCAATAGTTGTTGGTAACCAAAGGATTTCACCTTACCTCTCTGTCATTCCAAGAGGATAAACCAAACCTGCATCAAGTGGAACAAACTAGCTAGGCCTGGTAAGGTTTAGGAGTATAACATACCACCCTCTGTTACCCCATCTAGTGGGGTATTATATTTATAGATAGATGAGGGCAATTGTGTTTTGCACACTAGCGGCCATTATGTCGCCCATCAGATATTATTTTATTTACAGTTTCTAATATAGCGCAGCACAATTGGAATCAACAGTGATAAAACAAACTGGGTGCTAACAGACAGACACAGAGGTAGGAAGGTCCTGCTCACAAGATTACAATCTATAGGGTTGCCATGCTCGTGTGCACACAGCCGTTGGTGCTGACATTACTATTATGTGACTCTGTCATTTTGACGGGCTGGTAACTAGTACAGGTTGAGTATCCCTTATCCAAAATGTTTGGGACCAGAGGTATTTTGGATATCGGATTTTTCCGTATTTTGGAATAATTGCATGCCATAATGAGATATCATGGTGATGGGACCTAAATCTAAGCACAGAATGCATCTATGTTTCATATACACCTTATACACACAGCCTGAATGTCATTTTAGCCAATATTTTTTGTAACTTTGTGCATTAAACAAAGTGTGTGTACATTCACACAATTCATTTATGTTTCATATACACCTTATACACACAGCTTGAAGGTCATTTAATACAATATTTGTAATAACTTTGTGTATTAAACAAAGTTTGTGTACATTGAGCCATCAAAAAACAAAGTTTTCACTACCTCAATCTCAGTCAAAAAAGTCTGTATTTCGGAATATTTGGATATGGGATACTCAACCTGTATATAATATATATGTAGAGAAAATTATTCTGCACATTGGGGGTCATTCCGAGTTGATCGCACATAGCAATTTTTTGCTGCTCATGCGATCAACTACACGCCGCCTATAGGGGAGTGTATTTTAGCATAGCAAGGCTGTGATCGCTTGTGCAGCCCTGCTATGTTAAAAAATAGTTTTGTATAAAAATGAGTTTTATGGTAAGAACTTACCTTTGTTAAAACTGTTTCTGCGAGGTATACTGGGCTCCACAAGGAATGGACAATGGGGTGTAGAGTAGGATCTTGATTTGAGGCACCAACAGGCTCAAAGCTTTGACTGTTCCCAGAATGCATAGCGCCGCTTCCTATATCACCCCGCCTCCCTGCACAGGAGCTCAGTTTTTAATTAACCAGTCCAATGCAGTAGCAGGAAAAGAGACGACAACGGTTAGTAGCCACATACACCACACTCTCACGACAGGAGACGTGTCAGCGGCTAATGCCATACCATTCCAAAGAAGCTAAGTGCATCAGGGTGGGCGCCTTGTGGAGCCCAGTCTACCTAGCAGAAAGAGTTTTAACAAAGGTAAGTTCTTACCATAAAACTCGTTTTCTGCTGCGGGGTACACTGGGCTCCACAAGGAATGGACAATGGGGATGTCCTAAAGCAGTTCCTTATGGGAGGGGACGCACTGTAGCGGGCACAAGAACCCGGCGTCCAAAGGAAGCATCCTGGGAAGCGGCAGTATCGAAGGCATAGAACCTAATGAACGTGTTCACGGAGGACCAAGTAGCCGCCTTGCACAATTGTTCAAGGGTCGCACCACGTTGGACCACCCAGGAAGGTCCAACAGACCTAGTAGAATGGGCCTTAATGTGATCAGGAGCAGAGAGACCAGCCTTCACATAAGCATGTGCAATCACCATTCTAATCCATCTGGCCAGAGTTTGCTTGTGAGCAGGCCAGCCCCGTTTGTGAAACCCAAACACAACAAAAAGAGAATCAGATTTCCTCATAGGAGCAGTTCTCTTCACATAGATACGGAGAGCCCGTACCACATCCAAAGACCGCTCTTTGGGAGACAGATCAGGAGAGACAAGTGCCGGAACTACAATCTCCTGATTAAGGTGGAACAAAGAAACCACCTTAGGTAGATAGCCGGGACGAGTCCTAAGAACCGCCCGGTCACGGTGAAATATCAGATATGGGGAACTACAGGACAAGGCACCCAAATCCGACACTCTTCTAGCTGAAGCAATAGCCAGCAGAAACACCACCTTAAGGGAAAGCCACTTAAGGTCAGCTGAACCAAGAGGTTCAAACGGAGACTCTTGTAACACCTCCAAAACCACCGACAAGTCCCAAGGAGCCACAGGCGGGACATAGGGAGGTTGGATACGCAACACGCCCTGAGTAAAGGTATGCACATAAGGTAAGGTCGCAATTTTTCTCTGAAACCACACCGACAAGGCAGATATTTGAACCTTGAGGGAGGCCAGACGCAGGCCTAAGTCCAGGCCCTGCTGAAGAAAAGCCAATAACTTGGCAATACTAAACTAGGAAGCGTCATAGTTGTTAGATGCGCACCAAACAAAGTAAGAATGCCAGACCCTATAGTAAATCCGAGCCGAAGCCGGTTTCCGGGCCCGCAACATAGTTTGAATGACCGCCTCAGAAAATCCTTTAGCCCTTAAGATGGAAGCTTCAAGAGCCACGCCATCAAAGACAGCCGGGCTAGGTGCTGGTAGACACAGGGGCCCTGAATGAAGAGGTCTGTGCGTTGTGGAAGTAGAATTGGATGCTCTGACAATAGGCCTTGCAGGTCTGAGAACCAATGCCGTCTGGCCACGCTGGAGCTATGAGAAGCAGAATTCCTTTTTCTTGCTTGAACTTCCAAATTACCCTTGGCAGGAGTGACACCGGAGGGAACACGTACGGCAGCCGAAACCTCCACGGTACTGCCAGTGCATCCACGAATGCTGCTTGAGGATCAATCGTCCTTGCTCTGAAGACCAGAACCTTGAGTTTGTGTCGAGACACCATCAGATCTACGTCTGGAAGGCCCCACCTTTCCACTAGGAGTTGAAACACTTCTGGATGGAGGCCCCACTCGCCGGCATGCACGTCCTGACGACTGAGAAAGTCCGCTTCCCAATTCAGGACTCCCGGAATGAATATTGCCGATATGGCCGGTAGATGGCGTTCTGCCCACTGTAGAATCCGTGAGACTTCCTTCATTGCTAGGTGGCTTCGAGTGCCGCCTTAATGATTTATGTAAGACACTGTGGTGGCGTTGTCCAACTGTACTTGAACAGGACGGTTCTGAATTAAATGCTGGGCTAGGTTCAAGGCATTGAAGACCGCCCGCAACTCCAGAATATTGATCGAGAGGAGGGACTCCTCCTTGGTCCACTGCCCCTGAAGGGAGTGTTGCTCCAGCATCGTGCCCCAACTTCTTAGACTGGCATCTGTCGTCAACAGGACCCAGTCGGATATCCAGAACGTACGGCCCCTGCACAGTTGTTGGTCCGGAGCCACCAGAGCAGCGACAGACGGACCTCCGGAGTCAATGAGATCATTTGAGACCTGATCCGGTGAGGCAGGCCGTCCCATTTGGCTAGAATCAGCCTCTGGTGAGGACGAGAGTGAAATTAAGCGTATTCCACCATGTCGAATGCTGACACCATGAGGCCCAGCCCCTGCATCGCCGAATGTATCGACACTTGCAGACGAGATAGGAAGCAACGAATCCTGTCCTGAAGTTTCAGGACTTTCTCCTGAGATAGGAACAACCGTTGGTTGTGAGTGTCCAATAGTGCTCCCAGATGCACCATGCTCTGAGCAGGGATCAGGGATGACTTCTTCCAGTTGATGAGCCACCCGTGGGCGTGCAGAAACCAGACCGTCACATCTAGATGACGCAGGAGAAGTTCTGGGGAATTTGCCAGGATTAACAAGTCGGCCAAATACGGCAGTATCCTGACCCCTTAATGGCGGAGTACCACCGTCATCACCGCCATGACTTTTGTAAAGACTCGCGGAGCCATTGTTAAACCAAAAGGTAACGCCACGAAACTGGTAATGGCAGTTGCCAATCGCAAATCTCAGGTATTGCTGATGAGACACTGCTGTAGGAATATGCAGGTAAGCATCCGGTATATCCAGGGAGACCATGAAGTCCCCAGGTTCCAAGGCCAGAACTATAGAGCGAAGGGTTTCCATTCGGAACTTGGAAACCTTCACAAACCTGTTCAATGCCTTGAAGTTGAGAATGGGCCGGGAGGACCCATTCGGTTTCAGGACTAGAAACAGCAGAGAATAGTACCCCCGGCCCCTCTGCGCAAGAGGCACCTGTGCTACGACTCCTGTATCCAGGAGGGTCTGTACCACCGAATGTAGAGTGTTTGCCTTTGTCTTGTCCAGCGGGACATCTGTCTGTCAAAATCGATGAGGGGGTCGGTTTTTGAAGGCTGTGGCGTAACCTCGAGTGACGACTTCCCGTACCCAGGCATCTGAAGTGGTCTTCAACCATTCCTGGGTATACCCTAGAAGCTGGCCCCCCACCCTGGGATCCCCCAGAGGGAGGCCCGCCCCGTCTGTCTTGGAGGCTGGCTGACGGGCCGCCCAGGCTCTTTTGGGCTTAGGCTTACCAGGTTTGGTAGTGCGGGCCTGCTTGTTGTACGCCTGACCTTTTGCTTTACCTGAAGGACGAAAGGGGCGAAAGGAAGTACCTTTAGCCTTCGACACAGGAGGAGCAGTACTTGGCAGACAGGCAGTTTTGGCAGTAGCCAAGTCAGCTAAATCTTATTTAAATGCTCCCCAAACAGAATATCTCTCTTAAAAGGGAGTACCTCCAGGGATTTTCTAGAGTCCAGATCCACAGAACAGGATCTCAGCCACAATATCCGGCGAGCCAGGACTGACGTAGTAGAGGCCTTGGCTGCCAGGATACCGGCATCAGAAGCTGCCTCTTTAATATAACGAGAAGCTGTGACAATATAAGACAAGCATTGTCTAGCATGGTCAGAGGAGATTTCAGCATCTAACTACAAGGCCCATGCTTCAATGGCCTCTGCAGCCCAAGTAGCTGCAATAGTGGGCCCTTGTGCAGCACCCGTGAGGGTGTAAATCACTTTCAGACAACCCTCCACACGTTTATCCGTAGGCTCTTTTAGAGACGTGATGGTGGTGACCGGTAGAGCTGAGGAAACCACCATCCTAGCCACATGTGAGTCCACTGGAGGAGGCGTTTCCCAATTCTTAGACAGCTCCAGCGCGAGGGGATAGCGAGCCAGCATCTTCTTTTGAGGCACAAACTTCGTACCCGGGTTTTCCCAGGGTTCCTGACGTATATCAATTAGGTGGTCAGAGTGAGGTAAAACTTGTTTAATCACCTTCTGACGCTTGAACCTATCTGGTTTCTTAGGAGGAACGGATGGCTCGGGATCATCCGTAATCTGTAAAATTAACTTAATAGCCTCCAAAAGATCAGGAACATCCACATGTGAACCACCCTCCCCATCAGCCGTATCTGAGTCAGAACCTGTGGGGTCAGTGTAAGTGCCGTCTTCATCCGACGAGGTGCCAGTGACAGCAGTGGATTGTGAGGAGACAAGCGCTCGCTTGTCTCCTCACAATCGGACCCCTTGGACGTAGGCGAGCGACGGTCAGACTTTTTAGTAGTCAGGGACTGGTTCAACTTCTTTATTTGAGCATATAAATCGTCAGCCCACGGCGGGTTAGCTGCAGGGACCACAAACGGTTGCACCGGCATTGGGGGTCCCATAGGGGGTGTTAGTTTATGAACTAGCATATGCAGAAGCGTGGAAAGAGCATCCCACGGCGGGTCATTATTTGCCCCCGTTGCCACCGTCCCACTGGGGGGCAAGGAGCCTCCAGAACCAGAGCCCAAAGCTGCTATATTCTCCTCATAGGTATCTGCGGCTTCAGCAACACCTGTAGTGTGTTCAGCCCCAGAACCGTTACCCTCAGAAGCAGACATGATATAACTTGCAGTATCAGGTAACACAGTACAATTTGTCAGCAGCACAATACCTCTAGCCCAAACCCCTGCGCAATGTAGTCAGCACCAGCAGAGATAAAGGAGAGAAATGGTGAGTAAATCACAGAGAAAAATACGTAATACAGTATATCTTTGTGAAAATCCTATATTTGATAAAACCTGACGCACCAAGCCCCCTCAGGTTATAGAATATAGGGATAGCAGGTTGAGTGAAAGACACAAAATGGACACCACTCAGCTATCAAATGCACACACAAATAGTCACAGTCTGTACAATGCAGACAGGGCCGTTTCTAGCCAATTTGGCTCCCAGTGCGAGATTTCAAAATGCGCCCCCCCCCCCCCTCATTGCTATAAAAAAAATTGCGTGCCCCCCCCCCACATAGCTAGAAAAAGAAAAAGCATGCACGCGCCAAAGGCGCGCGTGCTCCCGACAAGGGTGTGTGGCCTGATTAAAGTGGGTGTGGCCTCGTCTGATATCATCACGCCCACCACAGGGGGAAAAATAAAAATAAAAAAAGTCCCCATTTTACACATTACAGCAGGCAAGTGTCCCCATTTTACACAGCGCGGCAGGCAGGTGTCCCCATTTTACACAGCGCGGCAGGCAGGTGTCCCCATTTTACACAGCGCGGCAGGCAGGTGTCCCCATTTTACACAGCGCGTCAGGCAGGTGTCCCAATTTTACACAGCACGGCAGGCAGGTGTCCCCATTTTACACAGCGCGGCAGGCACGTGCCCCCATTTTACACAGCACGGCAGGCAGGTGTCCCCATTTTACAAAGTGCGGCAGGCAGGTATCCCCATTTTACACAGTGCGGCAGGCAGGTATCCCCATTTTACACAGTATGCAGGCAGGTGCCCCCATTTTACAAAGTGCGGCAGGCAGGTATCCCTATTTTACACAGTGCGGCAGGCAGGTGTCAAGTGAGGGGGGGAAGGAAGGGGGAGAGAGAGAGAGATAGAGATACTACTTACATCTTCCCGCTCTTCGGGTCCGGCCGCCTCCTCCTTCCAGGCTTATCTCCTCTCCTCCCTCTTCCCGAGCGTTCCTGCTCGGGGGGCGGGTTTTCGCGGAATGACTCGTTTGCGTCGTGACGTCACGACACAAACGCGTCATTCCGCGAAACTCCGCCCCCCGAGCAGGAGCACTCGGGAAGAGGGAGTTGAGGATATAAGGACACACAAAGTGCCGCGGCGGGCGCCCCGTGCGGTTGCACGGCTCGCCCGCCGCTAGAAACGGCACTGAATGCAGAGGTTATTACTAACAATAATACTGCACTGGACTAGCTTACACAGCTATATAACAATAGATATAACAGTACACAGTAAGAACTGGATGTATATCACAGGGTAATTGTACTAGGAAACCCTGACTAAGTGCACTCTTTCTTAACTAACACTGACTAAAAAAGGCAGGTAGAATACTTAAGTGTCTTGTAAAGTCACAGCACTGACAGCCAGGCGGCTTTACATAGGAGGATTTGCCCAAGCATTCCCAGGAACAGTGAGCTGAGGGATAATGGCGCCGCAGACACTGCCAGGGAGTGAGGGAGAGACAGATATGCAGCTCCAGGGCGGGAACATTTGCAGAAAATGGCGGCCTGGGGCTGGGGGAGGGGCTTCAGGGCCAAGCTCTATCCCCCTGCTGGCAAAACCATCGGGTACTGCGGGCTCTAAAAAAACGGTTTATAGAGAAAACATGACCTGTCCCATGCCCTGGTGATCTAGTGGGATCGCCTGTACTGCCAGTGTGTCCACCGCCAGCATGCGCGGCCCGCCTCCCACTGACCGCGCCGGATCACGATAAAGACCGGGTCCCGCAAGCGGGACCCACTTACCACCTCCCGAAGCGCGGCCACGTGATCCCGGAGAGCCCCCGTCGTGTGTGCGTGGCAAGAAGAAAACCGGAGCCTCCTGCTGTAGTTACCCGGCAACCAGGGCTAGGGAGTGTACAGTGCCGCTGGGGAGAGCCGGAGCTGCAGCCGTGAATGTCCACTGACATGTAACACTGCTGCTGCCCTTGAAGTCTTCACTTTTTTCCTCAGAAAAAAGCTCTTCTTAGGGCTGCCTGGAGCAGCCCCTCTGTTAAGTGCCTGCTACTGCAGCACCAACTACAAAACTGAGCTCCTGTGCAGGGAGGCGGGGTGATATAGGAGGCGGCGCTATGCATTCTGGGAACAGTCAAAGCTTTGAGCCTGTTGGTGCCTCGGATCAAGATCCTACTCTACACCCCATTGTCCATTCCTTGTGGAGCCCAGTGTACCCCGCAGCAGAAACAAGACTAGCCCTGCAGTTACTTACCCTGTGCGATGAATCCAGCGATGAAGGTCCCAGAATTGACGTCAGACATCCGCCCTCCAAACGCCTGGACACACCTGCGTTCGCTGCACCACTCCCAGAAAACGGTCAGTTGACGCCCCAGAATACCTTCCGCCTGTTACTCTTCTTGCGAACGCGGCAGCAATCACTTTCTTCGGTATTCTTATTGTTGCCCAGCGACGTCAACGACATGCGTGCGCATTGCGGCCGGTGCACATGCGCAGAACCGACCCATTCGCACCGCTGCGACAAACAGCAGCGTGCGAACGGGTCAGAATGACCCCCATTGCTCTTACAGTTTGACACACTATAGAGGCTATTTCATTTGTGAATTAAAATCTCAGTTTATAATATTTTTATATAAATTACAGAAAGAAAAATATATGTAACAGAAATCTTTATTATTGTGTTATTCACAGAAATGTGGCATTTTCACTGCACTAACAATAAATGGTGTTTATGTGAAATACAGAAATGCAGGAAACAGATTTCAAAACTAGAATGATTTCAGCGCTTTGGTTTTCTCACTCTATAAAGTGTTTCTCAAAACTGTTTAAGTAGTGAATTATTAATTGCAATAGTAACATCATGCATATAAGGTGGTACAAAATTAATAATTTGCCTAGGAAACATGGCTATCAAACTAATATCCTCTGTCTCCACATGTCAACAGTGACAAAATAGCATTTTTTTCTTGACTTATTTTCCTTTTTCGAAATCACACAATCACAAGCAAATGATATTCACTATGTCAACATACGCAACCAAGCCTCTAAATCACAGTATAAGAGGAGCAAATCTTACGTCCTATCATCTTCCACTTTGTGCAGTCAAAGCATATAACTGAATCATTCGGGAGAAATGGCAGTAATTCCCATACATTGCACATTTACTAACAGCAGGATCCTATTCACATGCAAACAGCAGCAGTTTCTGTGGCTGAAATAAAAATGAAGACGAGAAGATCTGACACATTAACCCATGGTGATTTATACCAGAGCTGCACATTCCACGTTCTGCAGCTTATGAAGAAACAAATGCATTTATATAATTAAAAACTCTGCACTTAAGTGTTTCTGCACATTAATATTTAAGCCTCTTGTTCAGTGAGACCTCAGCATAAATCCTGATACGCCTGATTAAGTCACAGTGTCATTTTCCTGCCTTCACTGCAAGAAAGTATATCCTAATCTTTTAGCTGTGACCATGAATAATGATATGTAAGGTTTTGCTAATAACATGATTGGTAGTGCCACTTTAATTTTATCATAATTCTCAAGATAGATGTAAGCAATTGGAGGCCTGAAAATCTGGAGTGCATATGAAGACGATATTTTAGGATTGTGTCTTGATTGCTTCATATCAATCTTATTTAAAGGGAGTTGAGGAATGTTTTTGTCCTCCATCTTTATTCTCTTATTCTATGACTTTGGAGTCATGACTTGCAATAAAGGCTGTTTTAGCTGTTGCTTACTGTTGTTTTTTTCACACAACAAACAAGAGAAGACTGGGGTTTACATTGGGGTTTGTTTTAGAATTATGTACTGTAATAGTTGTTTGCAGACTTTGCACCTTTCTTCATGTCGCCTCACACAAAAGATGACAATGTCACCAATATAACAATCTTATTGTCTATTAAACTAGCTTCTTAATTTCTTCATCGCCCCATTGGTGCTAAGCAAGCACCATCGTAATAGTAATTGAGGTTGAAATGAGGCAAAATGCCTATCGCGTTCAACCTGTATTTTGTATTCAGTTGAGTTGATTTTACTGTACCTGCTGAAGAATATTTTATGACTAGTTAACAACTACAAATCATGTTACACCAAGATTATCAATGTCAATATTTTAAATGTTGTAACCTTAAATATCCTTTTCAATCTGAAATTCATCCAATCCCCTTTTAAATGCATTTACAGAGTCCACCATTACCACCTTCCCTGGCACGGAATTCCAAATCCTTATTGCCCTAACAGTGAAGAACCCTTTCCTCCATTGCATACAGAATTTTCTGTCCTCCAGCCTCAGCGAGTGCCCACGTGTCCTAAACAGAGTTCTTTTAATAAATATTTCCTCTGATAACTCTTTGTAGTGCCCCTTTACATATTTGAAGACATTAATAATGTCTCCTCTTAGACGCCTCTTTTCCAGTGTATACATGTTCAACCTAGTAAGCCTTTCCTATAATCCAGTCCCTCTAGCCCAGGCATTCCCAACCACTGTCCTCAAGGCACACTAGCAGTGCAGGTTTTAGTGATATTCAGGCTTCAGCACAGGTGACTTAATTAGTAGCTCAGTTATTTTGATTTAACCATCTGTGCTGAAGCTTGGATATCACTAGAACCTGAACTGTTGGTGTGCCTTGAGGACCATGGTTGGGAATGCCTACTCTAGCCCTTTAATCAATTTAGTAGCTCGCCTTTGAACAATTTTCGAGTTCACCGATATCTTTTTTATACAGTGGTGCCCAAAACTGAACACAATATTCCAGGTGCAGATGTACCAATGATTTGTACAGCAGCAGAATTACATCCTCGTCCCTTGTCTCAATTCCCCGTTTTATGCACGCTAACACCTTACTTGCCTTCTTTACTGTGCTTTGACATTGTATACGGTTATTAAGCTTATTATCAATGAGTAGCCCCAAAACTTTTTCCAAAACTGTTACCCCTAGACTTTCCCCGTTTAATATGTAGGATACAAGTTTGTTTTTAGTCCCGAAATGCATAACCTTGTATTTTTATATATTGAACCTCATTCTCCATTTAGACGCCAAGATTTCAAGTTTAGATAAGTCATTCTGCAGAGACTCCACATCTATTTCTGAATTAATTACCCTACACAGTTTAGTATCATCTGCAAAGATTGACACTGTACTTTCCAGGCCTATTTCTAGGTCATTGATAAATATGTTGAACAGTAGTGAACTGAGTACAGACCCCTGTGGTATTTCGCTGACTACTGATGTCAAGCTTAAGGACTTCCCGTTGACCACTACTCGCTGTACCCTGTTGTCCAGGCAGTTACTTATCTATGTACAAACAGTTTTTTCTAGGCCAAGCTCTTTTAATTTGATGATTAGTCTCCTGTGAGGAACTGTATCGAAGCCTTTTCAAAATCTAAGTAGACCACATACACTGCTTTTCCTTGGTCAAGATTGTCGCTCACTTCCTCGTAGAAGTTAACTTAGTTAATTTGACAAGATCTGTCCCTCACAAACCCATGCTGGTTCTTGCTAATAATCTGAGTGATCTGCGGATACTCCTGTATGCTATCTCTTAGAATTCCTTCCAATATTTTCCCCACTATAGATGTCAAGTTAACCGGCCTGTAGTTACCCGGATGATTTTTGGATCCCTTTTTAAATAATGGCACTACCTTTGCTATACGCCAATTCTTCGGTACCATGCCAGATCTAATTGAACTATTGAAAATCAAGTAAAGGGGTCTTGCTAGTTGTGACCTAAGCTCCATAAGACCATTCCTGGAACCTTACAGTCACCTTTTTTGTATGTGTGTGTGTGTGTCCCAGATCTTAAGTGGAAAAGTTGTTCCACACACAACAGCTCTAGCATTTTCAATTAGCAGAGTGACAATTTCCATAGGGTATGGCTTGGATCATCAGCTGTCATTTCCCATACAAATATGTCTCTGTGCCACTTATTGAGTACAGATTGTGGTGAAAGTGCTGATACAGGCCAAGACAGTCTGTTTAGGTCCAGGGATGAGATGTCCCGAGCCTAGTTTGAGATGTGTGAGTTACCTAAGATTAGTTTCTTTCCCACCCTCTAGGGAAAACCAGCACTGTAACTTGTACCCCTTTCAGACTGACAGAGCCAGGTCACACCCAGGAATATGTTCCAGGACGCATCCCGTAATTGACCCCTTTCAGACTGCACTTAGACCTGGGATCGACCTGGGACAGCCCCATTCACACTGATCCCGGGAAATCCCTGCAAATGCATATGTATGTCATTAGAAATGAACATTTTTCTGGCTCACATAGATGAGGCCACAATAGGCAAGCAAAGGGAGGGGTGGGGCCCACTTTTTCAGAGTCTACATTTTATTAACAACTTGCTGTTGTGTACGGATAATTCCTCTGGCTTCAAGCAGCTTTGCAATGCTTTTATAAATAATAGCATCCTTCACTGTGCCTGTTATCTGTCTCTTTATTTCCTCCTTCCCCTTATGCTGAGCAGCTCTCTGATCTCCTGATCAGTCCAGGTAGCCATATTGCCTGTCTCCTCCGCTTCCAGGACACTTCTCCAGGGTCTGGATGATGACATCTTTTCTAAGCCCAAGAAAGCTCCAATGAGAGGCCTTTTAACAGTCCTGGGTACTGAATACCGTGTAGGGCCCATTCACACTACACTGCATCCCGTGATGATCCCGGATTCAACCCTGGTCGAGACCTGGGATGAAATCCCGGGACGCTCGTCCCGGGATACTGTTCCTGTACCCTTTCACACTGAGCAATTTCCCAGGTTGATGCGCGTTCATGTGCATCAACTCGGGACATTTTTGTCACTCTGAAAGGGGTATTGATAAAGCAATCTATAATTTCAGGTAAAAAAAAAATCTAATTTATATATATATATATATATATATCTATCCACACACCACTCGGCGGCACTCCGGACAAATAAAATGAAGACTACAAAGTCATCTTGGATTAAATCGACGTTTCAGTGCTCGGCGGCACTTTTATCAAGATTATCAGACAGCATAAGAAACCATTGTGTATACACCATATATATAGCATCAGTGAAACCACACATTGCACGTCAGGTCCCACCCCACTACCAATCAATGTGGTGTCGGGCGTGGCGTGCAGGCAGCTGAATCAAGTTCACAATTCAAGAAATGCACATTATAAACATCACAGTGATCAAAAATTTATAAATCACAAAACTCACACATACATGTGAAAAAAACATCTAGATAAAAAAGGTGAAAAAATGACCATATTAAAAACCAACAACAAGCACTAGACTTTTTAGAACAAGTATTTCCTCATGTAGCTATATACAAAAGTAGCTACATATCCAACAAAACGGAATGCCTGTGCTAATAAACACTCCATAGTCTAAGACACTTCCTTGCCTGGAGATAGCTTATAAAGTAACATGCTGTGTGTCCATATATAATAATGTATTAAAGATGCAACAATCTTATTAGCACAAGAAACAGTGTAACCCTAGTGATTCATTTAACCCTCGAGGGGAAAGTGTACCAAGCCTTTCAATCCACTGTGTCTCCCGCTGTAACAGCAGTTTTTTTCTATCACCTCCTCTACTAAGGACAGGAATATGATCGATCATTCTATATTTAATTGCTGTTAAGCTATGTTTAGCAGTAGCATAATGGCGAGCTAAAGGCTGATCACTAGTGCCTTTGAGAATTGCGGCTTTAATCGCCGATCTATGAAGTGCCATTCTCTCTTTAAATTGGCGCTCCGTCTTCCCCACATATTGTAAAGAGCAAGGGCAAGTGATCACATAAATCACATATTGGCTTGAACAGGTAAGGTGGTGTCTAATAAAAAACTTTTTTCCAGAATAGGGATGATTGAATACAGCACCTGTTTGTAAAAAACCACACGTAGTGCAGTTCGGGCAACGAAAACAGCCATGTTTAGGGGATCCCCAAAAGGTTGTGCCCCGTACTGTATCACCTCCCATACCTGTAATATCCGTCCGAACCAGAAAGTTTTTAAGATTCTTGCCCCTGCGATAACAAGGCATTAATGAAGAATCAGACAGATTTAAATCCCTGTCAGTCTGGACAAGAGGCCAAAGTTTCTTGGCAGTTTTAGTCACAAAAGGACTTAAATGAGTATATGTGTTAGGCCACGCAAAGGGTTTAGTGGCCTTAGTTGCCTTCTTATTGCCCACTAGTAGCTTATCAATAGGTACTGCTAAAGCTTTACGTTTCATTAACTCAAGGTTCTTGGGACAATAACCTCTCTCCAATCATTTTTTATACATTAGATCAACCTGCATCAGAGCTTCAGTTCTATTGCTGGAAATACGTAACACCCTTAAAAATTGACTATAAGGCAAAGAATCTTTTAACGCCTTAGGGTGTGCACTAGAAGCCAACAAAAGATTATTTCTGTCAGTAGATTTAGTAAATAATGACGTATCCAAAACGTCACCCTTTCTTGTGATGGTTACATCAAGATAATTGACTGTATCTCTGCTAATCTGGTAAGTAAATTTAACAGGGCTGTTAGACTGGTTATGTTCTTCAATTAAAGCCACAAATTCACATTCCAAACCCTGCCACAAAATGAGCACGTCATCTATATAGCGAAAATATGCAGATATTTTACTAGCAACTGTGGGGTTGGTGAAAAATACATCCTGCTCGATCATAAACATAAAAGGTGCATAAGCACCCCACTAGACCACCGGGGCGACCTGTTATATCTGCACGGGGATCGATCTTCCAGCCGGTATCCATTTATTTAGATGGTTTTCTGCAGCCACTAATTCAATCTAAACCTACTTTTCTGAAAGATACCACGTCATTGCTTATGTCGTTGAGAAAGTTACCCTCATTACCTACTGATTTGTTGCTTATTTCTGTTGATGTATGTAATTTATACACATGTATTCCTCATAGACAGGGGCTGTTGGCTGTGAGGTTGCTGCTGGCTAATAATGTGAAATATGTGGGTCCAGATATAGAGTTATTTATGTCTTTGTTAGAAATGATTTTATCCAAAAATGATTTCTATTTTGATGGGAAATATTACCTGCAGACATCTGGTGTGGCGATGGGGTCCTCAGTGGCTCCGTCGCTAGCAAATTCTTTTATGTTTATGATCGAGCAGGATGTATTTTTCACCAACCCCACAGTTGCTAGTAAAATATTTGCATATTTTCGCTATTTACAATATGTGGGGAAGACGGAGCGCCAATTTAAAGAGAGAATGGCACTTCATAGATCGGCGATTAAAGCCGCAATTCTCAAAGGCACTAGTGATCAGCCTTTAGCTCGCCATTATGCTACTGCTAAACATAGCTTAACAGCAATTAAATATAGAATGATCGATCATATTCCTGTCCTTAGTAGAGGAGGTGATAGAAAAAAGCTGCTGTTACAGCGGGAGACACAGTGGATTGAAAGGCTTGGTACACTTTCCCCTCGAGGGTTAAATGAATCACTAGGGTTACACTGTTTCTTGTGCTAATAAGATTGTTGCATCTTTAATACATTATTATAGATGGACACACAGCATGTTACTTTATAAGCTATCTCCAGGCAAGGAAGTGTCTTAGACTATGGAGTGTTTATTAGCACAGGCATAGGTGTGCGCAGGGGGGGGTGCCTGGTGCGCACGGGCACCCCCTAATGTCTGGCACCCCGATCTCACATGCCTGATGCAGCGATCGCCGAGCAGGCTGATTACTGTCCCCTCTGCGCTGCAACCTGTCAGGACCTCATTACCGACTGGACGCCTGGGTAAATCAAGGGTGCCGGCTTTCAAATTCCCAGCTCCACCTCCATGTACAAAAACAGTGTGATATAACGTTATTACGTCATGCTGCTCGCATGCCCACCCGTCACACCCACCACATACACACCTCCCTCTTTCTATGCTGTGCCAACGCCTGCCACTGATGAGGAGCAGCATGCAGCCAGCATTCCTCTTAGGAAGACAAATTCAATACTGGCAGGCAGTCGGCAGCAACATTGACACGACACTCATTTTTCCAGCAGCGGCAATACTAGTCTGCGACTGTCATTGTCAGTGAGTGACTGACTTGTAAGTAAGTTACTGCAGCTTGCAGGGGAAAGAGAGGGGGAGCCAGACCAGGCTGAGTAGGAGCACTGTAATTGCAGTGAGTGCCATCAGGGGTGTTTGTTTGGTGCACACTGCAACATCTGACAATGTATCTGCTTTATTAGGATTGGTACAAAGGTGGATATTTTATATGCGTTGATCATCAATAGATGGTGCTAGACACGCCCAAAAGGCGGTGCTAGACACACCCCTCCGACGGTGCACCCCCTAATAAAATGTGCTGCGCACGCCAGTGAGCACAGGCATTCCGTTTTGTTGGATATGTAGCTACTTTTGTATATAGCTACATGAGGAAATACTTGTTCTAAAAAGTCTAGTGCTTGTTGTTGGTTTTTAATATGGTCATTTTTTCACCTTTTTTATCTAGATGTTTTTTTCACATGTATGTGTGAGTTTTGTGATTTATACATTTTTGATCACTGTGATGTTTATAATGTGCATTTCTTGTAATTGTGAACTTGATTCAGCTGCCTGCACGCCACGCCCGACACCACATTGATTGGTAGTGGGATGGGACCTGACGTGCAATGTGTGGTTTCACTGATGCTATATATATGGTGTATACACAATGGTTTCTTATGCTGTCTGATAATCTTGATAAAAGTGCCGCCGAGCACTGAAACGTCGATTTAATCCAAGATGACTTTGTAGTCTTCATTTTATTTGTCCGGAGTGCCGCCGAGTGGTGTGTGGATATTGTGGGCCGTTGCAACACGGCCGTCACGGAGGGCACCTGGCAAGTTTCTACACTGGGACAATAGGAGTGCCGGATCTGGTGGATGTATATATATATATATATATATATATATATATATCTCAATGTATCTCTCTCTCTCTATATATATATATATATATACAAACAGAAAGTTCAGCACTTACCATAGCAAGCTCACTTATCCTCACAACATCAATAAATAAATGATGGGGGTTTAGTTAGTGAATTGGCCAATGCACGGAAGCCTGCATACCGCTCGCCAAGGTACCCCACCTTCATGCAGGTCCTACACTTTCACTAAGTCTCAAAAATTAAAACCTGGCAACTGTATATATTTATATAGATTGAAATATGGTTTGAGGCTTGACACATAAGCACTATAATCAGGGGCATAGACAGAAGCTTGTGGGCCCCACAATACAATTTTGAAAGGGCCACTGCTGTTATTAATTATTTGCCCAATACTTGCACCCTAGTTTATATTCTGAACCATAATAGTGCCCTAGTAAACATTATTTCACATTGTAGGGCTGCCAGATCACATTATGCACAGTACCCACAATTCAAATTATAACATACAGTGTCCACAGTTCATATTATGTAACATTATAGTGCCCTCCAGTTAATTTTATACCACTTTACAATGAGAAGGTCCAGGGGTATAACTAGATACAGTATATTGCAGGCCATACTTCACTATTGGGCGCTACTGTTTTCCTTTTTTCACAGAAAAGGGCATTCACAGGACCACAGGTGGTCCCCATTTACACCACAGAAACAGCAGCACTGAGAGGTGGTGGTGGTGGTGGGGGGAGCAGGTACTAATTAGCCAAGCTCGGGTTTGTTGGAGGCGCCCAGGTCCACATGCCCCTCCCCCTTCTTACCTGTCAGCCTGCAGCACTGCAGACTCTCTCCCAAATCCAGCACACGCTGCTGTGTGCTGGACTGTATTGGGTCCAAGGAGGCTCCTGCCACTGAGTGCAGTAGTCTCCTCTGCCTGCAGGGGTTCAGCGATCACACTGATCATGCCGCCCTCTCCCTCAGATCTATCCTGGGCTGAGGGACATACGGCGCCTCCCTGTGCAGGTCAGCAATGCTCCATGGCACATAAATAATAGGTTTTTTTCACGTTTTTAAAGGGTGTGTGGTCACACATCTGTGGTTAGGCTACATCCCCCTGCATTACCAGGTCCCAGACATCATAATCTTCAATTGCATGTTTTAGTCTATACATGAATAAAATTGTTATATAAGTTAGTTCATCTTCAAGTTTTACTTTAGCAATTTCATTAGGAAAGTATAACTGTACAGGAAATTAGAACAGGGAACGTGAACATTTCTTCCTTAATATACATAAAAAGGAGACAATTCCTTTAATCTAGAAATGTCAGTATTACGAAGTATGTCTTTATCAAAAGAAAGTCTAATATTAAACGGAAAATGATCATAAAAAAGCAATACAGAGCCTCAGGTTGTGCTGTGTGGTCTGCTCATTCATTATTTTTACATCAGGCTGAGCCAGCAACATTAGTTGCAAAGAAAAACATCATCCTGTAAAGTTACATCCCAGACTGCCTGTAACCCAGACACTGTCAGTAAAATGGTCCCAAAACCATGTACATAATATTTTTGTATCTCATTAACTTAAATCAAGATGCACAAATTTAGTCAGTTCACATTGAACATATTGCTTATTAAAAAATATAACTTATTGCTTTGTTTCTGTATATGTTTAATAGATTTTATATATGAATGCATACTGCTTATGACATATACATGCTATCCTTCCTGTAGTTAGTTCACAAAAAGTGTGTGTACAGCATAAATAGTATCAGTACATAAGTACTTTAATGTCATTACAATTCAGTCCAGAGTGGCATCCATTAACACTGTGTGGTGTCCTCACTGTCTAGGTCCTTTACACTAAGTGAGCCTGTAAGTGGTATGCAATTATCTGAGAGAGTTGTTAGAGTCTCTGAGCCATTAATAAATTTACTTTTTTTGTTTCTGTGTTCTATGATTTGCATGCTATAAACCTGTCCATACAACTTAAGGTGGGTACATACAGATGGAGCTATGCTCTTTGAGCGTGGCTGCATCGGGGGCGCGCGGCATGCCTAGGCGCCCCTGTGCCTCGGCGCGTTGCAGATCATACAGAGACGCTCCCATTCACGTTGAATGGGGCGTGTGCACGTCTGCGACGCATGCGCGTCCCATTCGTTTCCAGCGGTGCACCTTGCCGGGCGCACCTAGTTGCAGACGGAGCTCCATCTGTACCTTTGAGATTCCACTTCAGATGTCACATCTTCATGATATACACTATACAGTTGCTCCATCAGATCTTCACCATTACCTGCGTAATGATCTGATGTATGCATTGTGTCCCTGTACACACTGCACAAATTTGTAACCTATGTACAGTAGTTGCAGAAATGTCGGCCATTCAGTCGTCAGAGCGTATACACTACATGATATCTGCACAACATTTATAGATTCTGAGGTGTACTGTATCTAGGGGTCCAAGCACCCCAGGCAAAGTAAGGGACTGTCTCCCCTATGCTGGAAGGCTTGCATGTTGAAAAGGTCATAGTCCTGTGGGAAGGGGCGTGGTCACACAATAGTACCCCTAATTTAAATTATGCCACACAGTATTGTTCTTTACACATTATGCCACATAGTATTAGTGCTTGTTACACATTATGCCCACGGTAGTAGTGCCCCTTACACATTATGCCACACAGTAGTAGTACCCCTTACATATTATGCCATACAGTTGTAGTGCCCCTTACACACTATGCCACAGTAGTAGTGCCCCTTACACATTATGCCCACACAGTAATTAATATGCCCACAAATAATAATTAAACTTAAACTGTCTCTGACTCCCCTCTTCAGTGCACTTTGCCTTTACCTGTTCTGTCTCTGGTGCTGCTACTTACTGGCTACCCAGGGCTTGTCTCTACACCTTTATAGCACTGCTGCAGAACTTGCAATGTTATTTATGCCATTGGTGCTGGAAACTGTAGCTTAGTTTGAGTTTCCTCACTGTAGTGTGGTACGGTGCAGGACACCGGTGCCAGTAACAGTAACTGCTGAGTCTCTGGGCCAGGTACTGTCACTAAAATTCTACCACATGGCTGAGAGTGGCACTGCTGGGCGGTGTGCCCTACCTGTTCGGCACCCCTGGAGAGTGCCTTACTGGCCTGTTGTTAGATATGCACCTGGATTACTTTAAGAATGCTGGAAAGATTCAATCACCAGATCAGAAGCATAAATGTGCCTGTTTCCAGGGGAATCTTATGTAGCAAGTATAGGCTGATGCAAATCCACATTTATAGCGATGATGAAACTAAACATACATATACTGTAGGATACAAGGACAGCACAAATATGCTTAAAATTCTGCATATGGGCAAACATATGCCTGTAGCTCTATGCAAGCAATGTGGGAGCATCTACTGTACAACTGATTTGCATTCAATTCTGCATTAGGTCCATAGTACATATCTCGTTTGCTTTTATAAATCTTTTATTATCCTGATCGCCCTCCCTTAATGCTGCCACTGGCAATGCTGATGAGGAGGAGACAAGGCTGTGGAACACTGGTGACATGGATGGTGCAAGGCAAGAACAAAAGGGTTGAGGACCCAGTGAACAGATGGAGAGTGAACTGGGAAGGATAAATAATGGAGAGCTAAAGCAGACGAGAGGCAAGTTATCAGGATGGCTAGACACTTTAATAAAAAGGGCACATATAATGTTGGGAAGACTAGTTTAGCGTCTGACTAGGTGAGGTAGTGAGTACTAGAGGATGGGACACATTGAGTGAAATCTTGGATGTGAGCATGAGAGGGAGTGACCAGGGTGGAGAAGAGCTGTTGACTGATGTTGACCGAGGGCAAGATGCAATGTGGAGAGAGAAGAGGTTAGCGTTCTTAAATGTTATTAGAGGTCCTGATTAGACTGGGTGCAATACAATATGCAAACACAGCACTAAGTTTAGTGGAATACTGCATTATCAATTTACTGCTTATATCTATTACATTTCACAGTGTAGGTTCAGTTACCAGAGTCTTCTTCAAAACATTCTACAGCACTGACTATTCCACAGAGTCAAAGTAAATCATGTATCTGAAACTATGGCAAACCAAAACCAGTACTGTTATAGGAAATAATGAAGGCTGGGGAGTTTGAGCACCTGAGTACATCTACTGTATAGACACTGTTGATTGCATTGGAGCTAAGAAAGTAGAGTATATGACAAAGTAAATATAAAACAAAAACAAAACAAAAAAATAATATCAGAATTAAATTCTCAAAATCTACTATGTGAAACAAACTAATCTAAGTACAATTATCTTTGTGTATGCCAACAGCACCTAATTAAAATAGTTGCTAATTAAAACTACTGTATTTCTGCTACTGCTTATTTATGTAGTAAACGTATAAATTATTTTCATAGTGACACATGGGGTAGTATATACTACTAATACTATTGCTAAAACTGTATAGTGAGTCATTTCCAATATAGGGAGATGGTGTTGGCAACCATTAAAAATTATACATTTTGTGAAACATGTAAACTGAAGAACTATATAACAATATGTACTCAGTATTAAGTCTTAAATATGTACTTAAAGTCAATTAAAATATTCAAAATAATTTGTATTCCTGTAAAATGTGTTTGTTTGTTTTTTCATATGTGAGAACAATTAAGAAGAATGTGAGTGGAATAGTTAAGACTTAACCGGTATAATTAAATAACATATGGGAAATGTGTATGAAATAGTTATTAATACAGAGATACTCACAGCAGCAACATTCACAAAATCATCATCTGAAAGAGTTTCCAGCATCTCAGACACTGATGTTCTTATCAACTTCAGGGTCAGCCCACTGACACTCCCGCTCCTTTCCAAAGAGACATGAGGAAGAGAAAGGGGTTTCAACACTAAATCTGTTTGAAATATCCTAATCAAGTTTCAGGTCTTGTGTCAATGAAATTAATTGAAAAGCTATTCTACAAGTAGGTTCTCCATGTATGCCCATTCCCACCTACTTTGGGTAATAGGCATTTTAGAAGATCTAAATGGCAGCTTGTCTGCTTCAGGGCAAAGCTCAAACAGGAGGGATTGCAAATGCTGATGAAACACATTTCAGTAATATAAAAGTATTTCAATCCATTTAAAACATCAGATGCAATCTATTCCATCAAAGCGACAAACCAGAGAATAGATTTTTTTAGTACAAAGCAATCTACTAGACACATCAGACTTGATGCTTTTCCCCCTGACATTAACCTAACAAAGAGTCCTCAGTGGAAACCAAGAGATGCTTTTTAATAGACTGTAAATCTCTCACTTTTCACTCAGAATATGCAACCCTAAATATATGACAAATAAAAACTAATGCACTATCAGGGGAACATGATGAATAATAAACTAGCAAAACATGAAGTTGGATTGGGGTTTTCTTACACTTTGAGTGTTGTTTGTTTGTCTATTGCATTTTTGTATCTAGATGTATTGTTAAAATGGGGTTATAACAACTACAAATGCAAAAACTCTACAAACACAAATGTTAAGTAAGATATAATGTATCTATCTATCTATCTAGACAGATACATTTTATATATATATATATATATATATATATCCACAGAATGTCCTGCACTCTCATCAGTACATAAAAATAAGTATGCGGGTGCTCCTAATGACCATATATGGCCACCAATATACCGCAACTACCACCAAAGTGGAAGGTGCACTCTCGCCAAAATCAGTCTCTGAGTACACTTGTTGAGTTAACTTGGTTTAATCAGGTTCAAAAGTGATGCCGTCAATCATCGACGTTTCGGTCCATATATATTGAGTGCCTAAATAGCCTAGCCTTGGCTCTATGCAGTATGCAGCTATCATTAGGCTCATGGCACCGGAGCTGTAAGTATGCTAAATCCACTGCTATCCATGATGTTTGTTCTTTGAATAGTCTGTAAGTCATACTTGCCTACCTGACCCTCTCCATGAGGGAGAAAATGCTCTGTACCTGGACTTTCCTGGTAATGTATGATTGCCATCACCTGTGGTGAAACACCTTTCTTATCAATTAACTAGCTCACCACAGGTGATGGCAATCATACATTACCAGGAAAGTCCAGGAACAGAGCATTTTCTCCCTCACGGAGAGGGTCAGGTAGGCAAGTATGCTGTAAGTACTCTTTTCCTTTTGGTTATAGATGACAAGCTGATCTTAGCTGATTGAGTAATAGCTGCTAAATGTTGTCTCACATTGCACCAGGTATGACTTATATTAGGTTACTTGTTTTATACCTCTTTAGTTGTTTCCTATACCTTTGTTGTTCCTGGTTGGTTGTGTGACAGGCCACATGTCTGATTCCTATTACAGATGGTCCTATTTAAATGGAACCATACATCAGGTCATACTGATTTTGGTGTTTTACCCTGGTAATTTTACCCTGGTAATTTCACCTGTTGAGGTATGAGGTGTGGGGGAGGTTTCCTTGATTATTGGAGCATGGGCATATGATGCACTTTAAGCACGTCTAATACTGTCCAGTTGTATTCTCCTGCCATTTCTTGATTGTCAATAGGGCCTGGGAGGCACTGGTGGTGATGGTGTAGGTGATTTGGTGTGTTTTCACACTACATTGATTTTAACTGTTTTTAATGTTTATTGTTTAGATGTTTTGAAGTGCCTATCTTGATAAAGGTCCACATATGGACCGAAACTTCGATGATTGACGGCATCACTTTTGAACCTGATTAAACCAAGTTGACTCAACAAGTGGACTCAGAGACTGATTTTGGCGAGAGTGCATCTTCCACTTTGGTGGTAGTTGCGGTATATATATATATATTTATATAGTGTACTACAGTATGTTATTAAAGAAACACCCTGCTGAGTGGGAATATACCTCTTTGATAGAGGGCATAACTGTATATGCAGAAAGCAGAGAAACTTTGACGTCCATGGGAATATTTTGTCTTAGAATAAATTACTGATCTTTAGCACTCTTCTTTAACTTCCCTTTTCATCTTAACATCTGAATGTTTGTTACCCACAGGCTGAAATTGAGCTGGAGCACACAAATCAGTGTTTCTAGCACTACATTGTTAAAACAGGCTTTCATTTTTAAAAATTACTTTTAATGTTCTCCAAGAATATATCATGAGTCTTTGAGTATTGAGTCATGAGTCTTTGAGTTCCATGTGTATATTTTCTAAGATCCACTTCTAAATTATCGGAGTTCACCCTTTTATTTTTCTATTTTATCTGAATTCCACTTTTATTTTATCTGAGTTCCATCTCTATTTTATCCGAGTTTCACTACTATTCTATCCACTCATTCTACTTCTATTTAGCTACAGGTTAAGCAATGGCTCCTTATATAACTCCATATTGCTCATCGAAACAATATTTTATTTAATTCCTCTACTTTCTGTCAGTTTGGATTCCCCCGGGGATCAGTGCTTGGCTTGAGACCCACATATGATGACCAAATTTGGATTTATTCTCATCTTCATAGTTGATGTTTTTGATACCAATCTTTACAGCATTTTGTCTCATGGATCTTTATATCAGCTTTCTCCATGATGTTTTATATCAACAATGCTTTTAGAACTTCCATGGCAAAATCCTTGTGATTTGGGATTTTAATTCCGTTTCTTCCACCTTGCCAGTACAGTATCTCTCACATTATCCTCAGCATACTAAAATGATTAAAAGGACACCTATTCAAATCTTCTTTCATAAATTGTATATTTAATAGACAAGTCTATACCCTTCCCCAGCTTGTAAAATTGCAGTTTCAGTAAAGAAATATAAATGTGGTATATTCAAATAAAATCAATATGATAAAATGTAACCTCTCTTACAACAAAAATAAATATTGAAGAACTGTACATAAAATACTTTTTATGCTTTTTTCTTGCATCATTAGTAAATAGCTAGATGAACCTCAAGCTAATTTAAATAAAGAGCACTACACAGGATTGAAATAATATCTCCATTGTTGTTGCAGCTTCTTTTTAATTTGTTAAGATTCATTGTCCTAATAATATGACATAAATCTGAGCACAACAAAATACTATTCATACATATTTGTATATAAATGTAGCGGCGCTCATCATTACTACAATGCATATGCACATACATATGCATCGTGGCAATGACTAGCTGTGCTGTGCTATGCACCCGCAACTCAGTAATGCAATGCCTATGGATCACGGGTGCGAATATACGCATGCGTATTGCAACTAGGTGCAGCCACAACCAGCATGGCTACATCTGTACATATACACCCAATATCCGTTACATAGGACACGTAATAGTTTTGTAACTGAGGCCTGATTTGCAAAAATATTGTCATATTCATGTTTAGAATGTTTGTCAGTTTATCAATAAATATTTTGAAAATATAAATATCGTCCTTGGAGGGCAGATTTTTATATTTGTATGTTTAGTGTCAATGTACAGTATGCTTTTGTTGAATAAAACTGAAATGTTCACATGATCTGGTGAATTATATATAATTTTATTCATTTTTATTTAGGTCTGAAAAACTCAGCCCTGTTTCTATCTACTTTTATGTATAGCTTTCTTGGTTTGGGAAGTTACTATCCCCTTCCAGCGGCATAGTCTTTCAGACCAGTTGGCAAGCACTCCTGCACCCATAGGAATTTGCTGTCTTCTGAGCTGCACATGTGTCTCTTTTATATGTTCTATGTGCTGTGTCTTATTACGGTTGTTGCATCAACCAATAGGGTAAAAGGGCAGTCTGCGTCCTGTGGTAATGTAGGAGGTTATATAAGGGATATGTGTAATTCTGAATCTTGGATTCTTCAAGTTGCTTAGGGAGTACACGTTGCCTGCTGTCTATGGAAAATTATATTCTGCATTACTTCAGCATAAACATTCTTTCTTGTGACTTTCTTCTACTCCATATTACCTGTTTCTCATTATCCTTGCAAGGTAAGGGGCAGACACAAGTTACAGTATGCTGGCTTTTATCTGGTGGCAGTATTCTACTGGTAAGTCTAAATTGTTGGTTGCAAAGAGATTACCCAGTGTTTCTTTTTTGGCAATTTAAAAGGCAAGTTCAACCTAACAAGGCTAGGTAAAGTCGGAAGCCGTTACAATGACTGTCAGGCATCCAATTGATATCTAGGTACTGAAGCAATTTATGTCAACATAAAGGGAAGTGGCGTTGGATAGTTTCAGGTGTGCTTATTCTATCTCCCTTTCTCTATGGCCTTTTTTGGTTCTTTTAGGGTGGGTGTGTTGGTGGCAGCTTCAAAAACATCTGTGTACTCTGATATGCTGGCAAAAAATGTAATAGCTTGTCAGTACTCTATTTTATGTAGAATTCACAAATCCAAAATTGACGAAGATGGCTCATCTTGCCTAGGCTTCCAAATGTAGTTATATGCCCCATGTATTTGTCTCATAGTTATGCGCACATTTACAGCATTGAGTGTAATGCATGGCTATCCCATATGGACTCCACTCTGTTATTCAAGTATCAATTTGGTTTTGTGTTTAAACATTGTATTACAGGTCTGGGCATGGGATGCATTCTTTTAGAATTGGGGCTGCATAGGTTGCAGCTACTGCTGGCAGTTTTATTTCCAATATTAAGAAGTTGGGCCATTGGAAATTCGGTTACAACAAGAAATATATCTGACTCATATTTCTGCAAGCTGTGGCTCCACTGCGAGGAGGGACTCATGGCACTTGTCAATGTATTCACTGAGGACATGAAGGAATTTTCGCCTATTGTTTTGTCCTTCCAGTACAGTATGTAAAAAAAAAAAGGAAAATAAAAGACATCTAAACAAATGGTCCCCTAAGGTTTTTTTTAAAGGGTGTTTTCACCTTCATATGTGTTCATTCAGTCCTTCCCACACTTTGCGATAGGCCAGTCTGATTTAGATGTTGGTGTTTTTTTTTATATTGTTAACATTATCCAGTAGTGGGTAGCTAATCTTTTGTAGGTATAGCTTTTCACTCATAATTATTGACTATTACTGTAGTCTGGGTTTCTGTTACATGCTGCTGTATGGATAAGAGAAGAGTCTGCATTTCATCATTCATTTATTATTAGGCTTCCAGAAGCAGGGTGGAAAGGGATCATTCCAAGCTCAGGGCACCCGGTATATTAGTCGGATTGGGGTTAGAGGTTTATGTTGGGTTGGTTTAAGCTCTATGTTGGTTGAGTGTTTTGATAGATTTTGCCCCAAGTTTAAATTATTTATTTAGGAGAAAATCTAGGTGAGTTTAAATCCACTGATTTGATTTGGGAGGTAAAGATTGATTTGGCGTTCTATTTGAGAGGTTTGAAGACTTGAAAATGGTGGTGTCTGACATCCTTCCAAGTCAGCATTGGTTCACTGAAATGAAGCGGCCAGTGTTGGATAAGACTCATCGCAAGTTCAATGCAGATGTGGTGTATCATGTTGTAACTTAACACATTTATACAGACCGCATGGTCTTCATCTGTCAGTTGAAGAGATGGTTTTGTTTGTAGATAACTTGTTTAGTTTTTTAATTGGGCAATAAAAGGTCTTTTTGTGGTGGGGCTTCGGTCCCTTATGGGTAAATTGTTTTGGTGGTGAAGCATCATAGTCAGTGACCATAGATGATTGGGAACACTACTAACCATTTTTATGCAGTTGGGGTTTTGAATTCACCCGTGTGGGAAATCCCCGGTATAAGCCATCCCCAGTACTGAGTGGTGGGTTCTCCTCAACACAAGTTTGCTGGGATTTTAGAGTCTCCCACCCAATTGAAAAATGAATTAAGAGTCTAGAGCTGAATGCTGCTACATACAGTACATGTCTTGGCCACCATGTCAATAAAAGCAGTGATTTCTTTTGCCATAAACTTCTCAAGCCATGTTTTATTTACAGTATATGATTATTATTGTTGTTTAGAACAAGTAAGATGATAATTCACTTAATGAATACAACTGCAATTACTGTATGCATTTTACAATAATTTCCCACTAAAATACATAATACATAACTATACAAATGAAGCTATATTTCACCTTGAGAGGAACCTTATCAGTGTTTATATTTATCCCTATAAAAGCAGTGAAGATTTTTTTTAAAAAGAAAAAAATATTTACTTTACCCTACCATACAAAAAGCCATTCAATTATATTTTTAGTTCTCAGTCAATCATTTACATTAACCCCACCCTCCAACATCCCCAACCACAGACATTAATACATGAATATTATCATACATACACATCTACCAGGATAAGCATGTCTTTTGGAGATGCAGCTCCTTGTATATACCTAAAAGATGGATAGACCAAAAAAATTATTGAGCATTTCAAAATAATATTAAATTTATTACATACTAATAATAATAATAATAATAATAATAATATTATTATAATAAAATATCATTATTATGTTTTATTGATCAGTGTATTACTAGTATACCAAGCATTTTTTTTTGTATTATTGTGACATACTGTACAGTAATAGAAACTGAAAAGAATAGCATTATGAAGTGTATTTTTAATATATTTCTTTATTCTGAATTGTTCACTTCTAGGCCATGAAGGTTAGTAAACAAGTAGGCTGAGTATCTGCGGGACTGCAGTGTAGCAAGAATTGGATTGATAACAGTTACAGAGTTCATAAGAAAATGTGGCGTTTTTTACTAAGCCTTGGCTGGAGATACAGTGGACGGAGATAAAGTACCAGACAATCAGCTCCTGTAATTTTTCAAACCCAGTCTGTGTCATGGCAGTTAGAAGCTGATTGGCTGGTTCTTTATTTCCGTCCACTTTATCTCCATCCAAGGCTTAGTAAATAGACCTATCTGTAAGTTTTTCATAACATTGCTGTATGTTATCTCCTTTTATCAGCTGAAACAAAATTATAATATGTTAAAAGCTAACTAAGATACTAATATGTTACTAATTTGGTAACATTTTACTTTACTATTTCTATTTAAGCCTACTTGTGTACCAAGGCTAAAATAGTTAATTGCAAAATATAGATTTAATCAGAATACCAAATGCAAATGCTGTCACTCAAGGTGATAATTCATTGACCAATGTACTCATGTAGGGGACAAATACCCAATGACTGAGGAGCATACTGCAGTAATTCTTTAACTCACTATAATTTAGTAAGTGATTTAATACATTTCTAAGTACTTAACTCCAAATGCTGCAGATATCACATTCACTTATATCCTTTGAAACCAATCTTATATAAAGCAGGTCGTGACACAATTAAAATAATTCCTCCTTTCTCCTTGGTTAAAGTATCCATCCAAAAGAACAGTTTACAAGGATTTTATAAATTCAAGTGGGGAAAAAAGTGTTCATGACTAAAATTAATATTGCTAGGACAGGGTAGCATATAAAACACCATCTCCTTGCTCACTTACTAATTGCTCAGATAATTGCATACAGTATAGACTATACATGCAGGGCCGGTTCTAGACCTTGTGGTGCCCAGGGCGAAAGTTTCCTTTGGCGCCCCCCCCCCCCCTCCCCGACAGGTAAATCACAGTTGGTGCGTGTCTTTGGTGTGTGCCCAAAAATAGGGCTGTGGCTTCATAGGGGAGGGGCGTGGCCACGGTTATGGTCCCTGTAGTTGTGCCCCAGTAGCTGTGCCACAAGTAGTTGTGCGCCCAGTATTTGTGCCCTCAGTAGCTGTGCCCCCAGTAGATTTGCCCCCAGTAGTTGTCCCTCCTGTAGCTGTGCCCCCTGTAGTTGTGCCCCCAGTAGCGTCGCTTACAAACACACACAAAAAAACACACAATACTTACCAGCCCCGCACCTGCTTCCCACCCGCTCCTGCGCTGCCCTCAGTCTCTGGCCGCCCGCTCCTTTCTATGGAGACACTAGAGGTCAATTGTGACCTCTAGCATCTGACAGTGGTGCCGGCTGCAACAGGCGCCCACACAGCCCACGGTGCGTGCTGCAGCTGGGGAGCGGGATGCAGGTGGGTGGCAGGTGCCTGCGGGGTGACTGTGGCCACACCCGCGGGCTGCAGCACCCAGGACGCCTGACCTGCTTGCCCTTGCCTAGAACCGCTCCTGAATACATGTAACAGTGAATAAATAGTATTTTTGTTAATTATAATGAATAAGGATGGGTACACATTAGATGATATTTTGAACGATTTGCCTGATTTCCGATGGAACAACATATCGTTCAAACTGTCCAGTGTGCATACATTATGTGCACTCCCGACATTGTAGGCCACATCTTCTGGTCAGCCATACATGCTGCTCAATATGAGGATCTCATCAGCTGTTTCACGTAAATTGTGCAGTGTGTACCACTACCGATTGACGAATGATGTGTCATTCCGACTTGGTCAATGTGGACATCACCTGAGGCACTTCCTGGACACTCCAATCTGCTCCATTTTGTGCCTTGATCGTCACTTGCTGTTAGGGGACGCATCAAATCTGCAGCTTCAGCAGTCAGCATCAGCAGCATAATCCTGCCCCAATCTGGACTTGTCAGGTCTGCATGCACCCCTATTCTCCCCTGGGTCCTGCTGCTGACCCCAGGACTGGATTAAGGGCCTCATGGGCCTGGGGCTGAAAATGTCCCAGGACCTATTATGAGAAGCAGAGGGGGTGTGACTTATACTGTGTGGGCATGGCCAGTGCCATGTAGACCCCATGCAATATCAGCCCCAATGTCTCCCTAAATATGTAAAAATATAAAAGGTGCACCATTTTGAGTGGAAAATAGAAATACAATGTAATTCTTAAGAATTATGGCTGACCGTGTGGCCAGTTGATGGCTGGTCATCATACTGTCATAATGATGGGTCTATTTTTATGTCTGGTTGACCCCAATATTACATGGTGATGTCCATGTGTTTCATTTCACCCATATATTCCCCTATACTCTCCTGTGTGCTGCTGCCTTTGTTCTATGTACCTAGTCATATGTGCGTTAATCTTGACAAAACTAATTCTCACACATCACTTTTTTAAAGTAGTCTGGGTTGTTTTGATGCCAAAAAAGTACAATGATGCCAAAAAAGTCAGAATGAATACACTATTACTACTGTACACTATTTTAATACGTTTGCTTGTTTTTAAAAAAGTGCTAAATTTGTCAAAAGTTATCATGCATTACTAGTATTTAGCACACCATTGAACATTTGAAAACTTGATAAAAAAACCACCAAACAATTACCAAAATAAAGTTAACAAGTAAACAAACATTTAACAATAACACTAACATTAATAACAAACTTTAAAATAGTAAAAAAGTTTAAAACCTATTTTATTAAAACCATTTAAAAAATCTTAAAAAGTCCTTAATAAAATTGTTGTTTGCAATAAGTGGTAAATAACCCATATAAGAGAAGAGAGCGCATAAAGTTTTATATGGTTTTATTACAATTTAAAATCCTAAAAAAAAATTTCCAACATTGATAAATGCATATATTACTAAAGTGCTAATTAAACCACTCAATCAATAATCACTATAGTGCTGCTACAGGTAAATCATTGATCATCAGTCCATACCGAACCACCTTAGTCCATATAATTATATTTAGTAGCAGCTGCCACTTAATATCAACTCAAGTTCCAAAGTTGATTTTGTTTTCACTTAGATGATTAATTTGTAGCTAACTGTCCCACACACGAGAAAACCACTCGTTGTATTGAACCGTGGTATTTGGAATGAATAGATGCTGCAGCACTAGTTGTACTTTACTCTGAAGGACCACTTAATTAGATCTTTCACATTTGCTGGATGTTTTTGATGTAAATAAGATATCCTTTCATCCCCTGACACAGGTGTTATATTGTATATAGCAGGGATGGAGTCTGTTATTCGTCTATAGCACTGTTTCTCACCTCACTGCGGGCCGGGTAGCACTTTCCCCGCTGCCTATGAGCCACTTACAGCCATAGCATGCCGCCGCTGATAGCTCCGGTGTTCTCGTTTGGCTCGGCCCGCTGGAGTCAGATGAAACAGACCGCTACACCGCTCCCAGCCACGGTTACGTACCGCTGAATCTCCCCCTTTACATCCAACTTATCTCGGCCGAAGACCGTGATGCTGTAGTCGGTAGGGAGATGTAGATAGACGTACCGCTGGACTTTAAACCTGCTGGGGCCGTAGCGCTTCCCACCTCCGGAGTGCGGGTGAACAAAAGACTGTGATTTGTCAGACCTAGCCAGTCCTCAGCTCCTGCAACAGTGTGGTCCGTATCAGAGTCCCATGTGGATTTCAAAGCACAAGAGTAAGACACTCTTAACGCGTTTCTCCGTTGTAAGATTCTAATGGTTTCCTCAGAAGATGACCTTCTGAGGAAACCGTTAGAATCTTACAACGGAGAAACGCGTTAAGAGTGTCTTACTCTTGTGCTTTGAAATCCACTTGGGACTCTGATATTTATATTTTTGGGATATTCGAATAGCCCTGTTTTTGTTTTGTTTCGTTTTTGTACTTTTTTGCTGATTTTTTTGACCAATTTAATTGTCCTCCTCCCCCCAAATTTTCTATTTTTGGACAAAAAAAAACACATAGAATCTGGTATAGCTTCCCAGAACTACTGTATGTGTTTTTGCAAAAAATCGGTGCTGATTATCAGGGATTTTTTTTGCCTTCCTCAGGTATGCAAAAAACAAACCCCAATGACTGCCAGCATTGGAGATGGATCAATTAGCTGCGGTAAATTACCATGGCTAATGATGATAATAGTAATAATAGTAATAATAATAATATATTTTTAATATAGAGCTCTTTCTCTTTCGTTATCACTTTTTCAGCCACACTTGGAAACACTAGCTTTACTACAGATTAATCTGAAAATAAGTGGATACAAATGATTATTTGTGCTTTAAAAGTCAACTTCATTAACTGTGGTTTAATTAAATCTAATTTTGGACAGTTTAGATCAGAGGTTCTCAAACTCGGTCCTCGGGAGCCCACACAGTGCATGTTTTGCAGGTAACCCAGCAGGTGCACAGGTGTATTAATTACTCACTGACACATTTTAAAAGGTCCACAGGTGGAGCTAATTATTTCACTTGCGATTCTGTTAGGAGACCAGCAAAACATGCACTGTGTGGGCCCCCGAAGACCGAGTTTGAGAACCTCTGGTTTAGATGCAGCTTAGACACATAAGGCATAATTGTTTCTGAGATGTGGACATCATTCAACAATTTAAAACTTGCATGGGTTTCCTTTTATCCAAGCATTGTGTTTTGCATCTCTTAGAGGAAACATTTAAAAAAACATTCAAATTGGAGATAAACTATTACTTTCAAGAAATAGAAAAATAACTTTTTTAATTTATTTTTTTCCCAAGCACAGACTTGTCTATAGTCGTCCTTTTCGGTAAGTAATGATATAGGTGTACTGAAAGATCTACTGCTTTTGCTATAGTACTGCTTTTCGGAAGTATAGGTTGGGTATCCCATATCCAAAATTCTTGGGACCAGAAGTATTTTGGATATCGGATTTTTCCATATTTTGGAATAATTGCATACCATAAGGAGATATCATGACAATGGGACCTAAGTCTAAGCACAGAATGCATTTATGTTTCATGTACACCTTATACACACAGCTTGAAGGTAATTTAAGCCAATATTTGTAATAACTTTGTGCATTAAACAAAGTTTGTGTACATTCACACAATTCATTTATGTTTCTTATACACCTTATACACACAGCCTGAAGGTAATTTAATACAATATGTTTAATAACTTTGTGTATTAAACAAAGTTTGTGTACATTGAGCCATCAGAAAACAAAGGTTTCACTATCTCAGTCTCACTCAATAAATTCTGTATTTCAGAATATTTTGTTTTTCGGAATATTTGGATATGGGATACTCAACCTGTACTATAGTTTTACAAATACCATCAAGCCACATCTCTACACTGTCATGGGCATAAGTATTCCCTCTTTTACAGTATATCTGACATACAGTTTGTCTGGCACAACTGCGAGTGTTCTACATGTATGTACTTAGAGGTGTGTCTGACATATGAATCTAAATACATTTTTCCTTGTGTGCCTCTTTTTCGTAGAGTCAAGCACAAATATGTCAAGCACTACCTAACACTCAAAATGTCCATTTTAATACTATATTACTTTTAATAATTTATTTTTTGTAACTATATATAATTGATTTACTATTTGTTGTTATTGGTACTTTCTACAGTTCGTTATATATTAGCAATGCACAGAATAGCTGTGGTTAATTCTAGCACTGTTATATTTAAACAATTGTCTTATAGGATGGCGGCATCAAACCTAAAATACTAAACATATGAGAAGGATGTTTTTAGCAATGTCTTTTGTATGGGAGCATGAATGGTCTCCTATTACAATAAGGCTAAAGTGCCCTAGGTATTTTATAATACAAAAGTAGAGAACATGATGTACTTAGCTTCCCACTCCAACCTTCCACATCTATTTGAATATCATAATGCAGAGCATTATAAAAGAATTTCAGGGATATAGCTGTGTATGAAACATTGTTTGTTAATTGAAATGTCATCCTATTGCAGGAATGACTAAAACACTATCTAATAACCATGACCTGTTGCCGAGGTAGTAAACAACCAAAAATCTTACTTATTTAATTATTTTCTTGTGCTATTTCAGAAATTGGTGGAGTAGAAATTGTCATCAGTTGTATATAATGTCCTGCAACCCTTCTCCGTTTATTGATAAGCTACACTCATGTTCAAAGTGATATATAGGGGTCGTTTAGGAAAAATCAGCAGAATCAGCAAACTACCTGCAACATACGTTTTAATCATGCCACTACTTTTGTAGAAGGTTTATGTCTATGTTTTTCACTACAATACCATTTTTAGAAGAGCTATAGAGCTATTCAGCTATGGAAAAGGCCTTGGTTTTAACAGAAACTTCAAGGTGTCATTAGATAGTGCATTAATCACAGCACTTGCACTACTTTCACCATGTCAACTCTATAGGGGCACGGCATAATAGAGGTGGAAATGCAAACAAGATATGTAAACAAATATATTGTACAAAATAAATAAAAACATGGCAAATAAAATAAAAATTAATCCTATACTATAGGTTAGAAACATACGTGCTTTAAATACTGTGCTCCACAGGTTAAGTGCATGTAAATAGCTGTGAAAATAAAATTAATTGTACTAAATGATACATACAGATGTAGCCACCTTTATCTTGACTGGCTGAGGCGTTTATCCCGATCGAGCATATGCAGCGTACTGGGGCGTAGGGAGGCGCGCCTAGTCACAGAGAGGCGTACCTAATCGCACGGAGGCAGACAGAGCATTTGGCGTTACCTTTACGTGTAATACCTGCGATCATCCACCAGATGTCACCTTTTACAATCACCACTGCGCATGCGTGTGGTCTCCCGTAAAATACAATACTGAAATATATAATAAGGACTACTTTACTAAGCGTCTCATTACGCTGCATACAGTAAATACTCATTACACTGCATTATTTAATACAGCAAATACTCATTATGCTGCATTATTTAATACAGTATATACGGTACAGACGCAAATAGTACAGCATACAGTATATGATCCATCTACAGTACTTTATGAATATGTGAGCGTCCAAGTCCCGCAGACGAAACAACATTAAACCAGTAGTGTACACTGTCGCAAATGGACGTGTTAGAAGTTCCCTATTGCCTCTTGAGATTAGGAATTTTGTACAGTATGTTAGCGTCCTAATCCCATAGCAATTACAGCATAATCAAAACCAATGGATTTATTCATCTGTCTGCGGCAAAGTGGTGAAGTGTTCCGCTTCCTATACTCAGAGTCCCAAGTTCGATTTCCAAAGTACGAATGCATGTTAGTTTTTTCCAGACACTTTATTATTTTTTTATTCACATAAACCATGGCAAAGCTGCAGGAGCGGTTCTACTGTTAAAGTTCTATGCACCGTACAGTACACATACAATTCTGTAGATGGGCACACTCAATAAAAATAGCTACCACCTATGACTTCTTGCCCCACGGAGGCCCTAGGCTACAGAGCAAGTAACAGTCCAGATTTTGCAGGCTATGGGGCAATGCTGAAGGAGCGTCACAATCCCCTAGCTAAAATACACAGGGGAGATAGGAATAAGTGAGGTCTATGCACATTACGGTACGCCGGACTCAATCGCACAGCACACTGACAAAATGGCCATCACCCCTGAACCCCCACCACGTGGCAGGCAGCGCTCGGATATGGAGTGAGAGATGGCAAAAGTTTTGCAGGCTACGGGGCAATGCTGAAGGAGCGTCACAATCCCCTAGCCAAAATACACAGGGGCGATAGAGATAAGCGAGGTCTATGCACATTACGTTACACCGGGCTCGATCACATAGCAAACTGACAAAACACAAGTTTTACATAAAGCAGGGCAAAGCTGCAGGAGAGTTTCTACTGTCAAGGTTCTATGCACCGTACGGTACACATACAATTCTATAGCAGGGCAGACTCAATTGAAATGGCTACCGCCTGTGACTCCTAGCTCTATGGAGGCACTTGGCTATGGAGCAAGTAACAGCACAGATTTTGCAGGTTACGGGGCAATGCTGAAGGAGCGTTAGAATCCCCTAGCTAAAATACACAGGGGCGATAGGGATAAGTGAGCTCTATGCACATAACGATACACCATACCCCATCGCATCGCAAAGTGAGAAAATGTACGAGGCACGTGAACCCCTGCCTTGTGGCAGCACTCAGCTATGGAGCGAGCAACGGCATAGGTTTTGCAGGCTATGGGGTAATGCTGAAGGAGCGTCAGAATCCCCTAGCTAAAATACAAAGGGGTGATAGGGATAAGGAAGGTCTATGCACATAACGATACACTGTAAAGTTCCCCATGGTTTTGATTATGCCTTTTCATTGAACACGGTATTTTCCACTGCCTCGCCCTACCCCCATCCCACTTTCCCCTTCCCCCCTGGGAACCTGCAAAGTACATGCAGTAGACAGGGAGGGAGTTCCGATCAGGTTACAAGACATGTGCAACAGTATACTACTGTAGGTAGGAAAATACCCCACCCACTCTGATTTATGTGAAACATGTGTGCACCCTTCCATTGAATGTATAACAAAGAAAAAATAATAATAAAGTGAATGTCACGGAAACATATATATTTTAAAAAAAAAAGGTTGGCCCTTTGGGACTCAAACCTGGGACTCTCAGCGTGGGAGGTGGGAGCTTTCATCGCTAGGTTGGTATGGAAGGGGAGACAATTAGCTACCGGAGGGTATTAACCCCAAGTTTCTGTGACCCCCACAAGGCTCATGGCAAGCGTCGGAACCCATGGTGGGTCTGAATTAACGGGCCCATTATAGTCTATGGGAAAATGGGTCCACTTTGTGTACTGATATCTCTGGTTCCGGGTGTCCTAGAAACTCAGGACTGGTACCATACAAAAGAGGAGACTCTTGGCTTTCGGGGCAGACCAACCACATGTTTATGTGACATTGGAAAGGGAAACAGGAAGCAACCGTGTATCGGGTCCCCTCCAGTTGTCCGCCTAGCTTGCACAGGATGCAGGGTTTCTGGCTAGATAGGAAATACTGTACAGAAATGCTAAACATGGTAATTTGACATCCAGGAACATAGGGAGGAGTTTTTATCTCTCTCCATTATACTTAGAAAAATTACACTTGCCACTGTACGTTACAAGCTGTTCGTGCTAATTAGTACACTAGTAGAACATACTGTACAGAGATACTAAGTACAGTGATTTGGCATCCACGAACTTAGGGAGGAGCTTTAATCTCTCTCCATTGTAATCTTTCTAAGTATAATGGAGAGAGATAAAAGCTCCTCCCTACATTCCTGGGTGCCAAATTACTGTCCTTAGTATCGCTGCACTCTATGTTCTACTAGTGTACTAATAAGCACGAACAGCTTGTAACGTACAGTGGTAAGTTTAATCTTTCTATGTATAATGGAGAGATAAAGGCTCCTCCCTAAGTTCCTAGATGCCAAATCACCATCCTTAGTATCTCTGTACAGTATGTTCTACAAGTGTACTAACTAGCACGAACAGCTTTAAACTGGATGCCAAATCACCGTACTTAGTATCTTTGTACAGTATGTTCTATTAGGGTACTAATTAGCACGAACAGCTTGTAACGTACAGTGGCAAGTTTAAACTTTCTATGTATAATAGAGAGAGATAAAAGCTCCTCAGTAAGTTCCTGGATGCCAAATCACCATACTTAGTATCTCTGTACAGTATTTTCTATTAGGGTACTAATTAGCTGTTCGTGCTAATTAGTACCCTAATAGAAAATACTATACAGAGATACTAAGGACGATGATTTGGCAACCAGGAACTTAGGGAGGAGCTTTTATCTCACTACATTATACATTGAAAGATCAAACCTGCCACTGTACGTTACAAGCTGCTCGTGCTAATTAGTACACTAGTAGAACATACTGTACAGAGATACTACGGACAGTAATTTGGCACCCAGGAATTTAGTGAGGAGCTTTTATCTCTCTCCATTATACTTAGAAAGATTACAATGGAGAGAGATAAAAGCTCCTCCCTAAGTTCCTGGATGCCAAATCACTGTACTTAGTATCTCTGTACAGTATGTTCTACTAGTGTACTAATTAGCACGAACAGCTTGTAATGTACAGTGGTAAGTTTAATCTTTATATGTACAATATAGAGAGATAAAAGCTCCTCCCTAAGTTCCTGGTTGCCAAATCACCGTCCTTAGTATCTCTGTATAGTATTTTCTATTAGAGTACTAATTAGCACAAACAGCTAATTAGTACCCTAATAGAACATACTGTACAGAGGTTCTAAGTACGGTAATTTGGCATCCAGGAACTTACTGAGGAGCTTTTATCTCTCTCCATTATACATAGAAAGATTAAACTTGCCGCTGTACGTTACAAGCTGTTCGTGCTAATTAGTACCCTAATAGAACATACTGTACAGAGATACTAAGTACAGTGATTTGGCATCCAGTTAAAAGCTGTTCGTGCTAATTAGTACACTAGTAGAACATACTGTACAGAGATACTAAGGACAGTGATTTGACATATAGGAACTTAGGGCACAGTGTTTATGCATTGTACATACTTCCTTTTACACAATTACTTGCGTCTCCATACACAATCTTGCGTCTGTATACACAAGTGTTTTAACATGTTCGTTTGTGTCTGTATAAACTATTTATTTATATTGAGAACTCTCACCATCTGACCATTGGTCACCATCTATTAACATTACAGTCGTCACTGACCATTTGCCAGAGCTGTAGATCAATCCGCCGCTATACGATCGAAAGTACTGGATTAGTGGAGCATTAGCCACCCAGTGGTGGAGATGTGTAATGCATGCTGAGTATCTAGAATTGCCTCAACGCGCCTGCCTGTGATTAAACTCAGCAAGCTAAGCTATCGCCTTAGCGTGACTAAACGTCCGTCTAGGCGGAGAATCGGTCAAGATAAAGGTGGCTACATCTGTATTTACATTTTATTTTGGTTAATAATGTACATTTTTATGTGTTCCATTTCAATAGGAAGGAATGCAAATGATATTAGATGCAGATAAGAAGTTCTTAAATATATACAGTATTTCTACATGCATTTAGCATGAAAACTATAAAACAAATTCCTGCTTTTCTTACTCTTGTTTAAAAAATGCAGACTGGATGCATTTGAAAATAGACGTTGCTGGTTTTATATAAGTAATTCTTAATATTTAAATATTGTGTAATACGATGCAAAACAGTGTAATACCAGGTTTTTAACAGTTGATGGCCTGTTTTTAAAATCCCTGAAAGATACTGTATACCCAGTTGACAGGTCAGGATTGACCAGTAATGTATACTGTATGTGTTGCGAAATGCAAAACAAAGCCATAAAACAACTGATGACTAGTCCCTCCCTCCTCTCCCGGGCATTTTATATTTTGTACTTGTATGTGCTTTGCATGCATCTCAGCTGACCCACTGTATAAAGGACAGCATATAAAGAGTAAAATGTCAGCTGTTGCAATCACTTCATAATACCAGTCCAGCATATCGTATATCACAAGAAACACTTTATACAACCTCCTCTCTTAGGGGGACATTTACTAAGCAGTGATAAAAGTGGAGAAGTGAGCCAGTGGAGAAGTTGCCCATGGCAACCAATCAGCATTGATGTAAAATGTATAATTTGCATACTATAAAAGTATACAGAGCAGCTGATTGGTTGCCATGGGCAACTTCTCCACTGGCTCACTTCTCCAATTTTATCACTGCTTAGTACATGTCCCCCTTAGACCTCTAAATGTGGCCTTTATTTATTTATAATGTATAGTGGATATTATTGCAACAAATATATCTCTTCTGTGTACTTATTCTCCTACAATCTGCGTAGGCCTGGCTCCATGGTTAATCTGTGCAGACTAATACAGTATGAATGTAAGGAAGTAGGAGAGATGACAGAATGAGCGCAGACAATTATAGCTTACTGAGTACATGGCCATTATAACTTGTTCACATTGATGATACAATTAAAGTCTTTAGCAGACTTACAGTACATTGCCAGTTCCTTTAGTCATTGTGATTTGTGCAGTTGGGTGTGTGCAAAGTAACAAATTCAAATTCAACTTGTTAACTGTTAGAAGTGCAGCTATTGTACCATAAGTAAAGCTACTGTACAGTTCAACGTTACTATAGTACGATAAATGTCACAGATAATGTGACACACAGATGATGCATAATGAATACAATATATGCATACAGAGGATTCAGTATTATAGGAGACTGACACTGGGATCTCGACAGCCAGAATACCGTCAGTGAGCGTAGTGTGTCCCCTCGTGGGCTCACTGTGCTCGCCACGCTTCAGGACTGGTTGCGACCTTTGGTCGCCACAGGGTGGGGATTCCGGACAGCGGTAGGGATTCCGACCACTGGCATTTCACCGGGTGTCAGGATTCCGCTGTCAGTATCCTGACAGCCGGGATCCCAACAGCCGGCAAAATGAATGCCTCCCGCACACAGCAAATGGCTGCTGTGGATAGCAAGAGCGAAAAATAATACAAACGGGTATATGAACTGGCACTAGTTGACCATGAAATGCTCTAGAAAGCCTTTTTTTACTTTCTTTTCAAATAAGGAACATAAATGATAATTTTCACAATTTATTCGGAATAAAGTGCATATGCAACAGTTAAAAACAATTTAAACATAAAAACATATAAAATATACAGATCTCGGTGTGGATCAAAAAGTGCAAATGCAGGTTTCAGGTGTATAATGAGTCTCACCATTTGTTTGGGCTGCGGTGGGCTTAGTTTGCTAGCAAAGTGAAAGTCCCGGGCTTAAATGCACGGCACCACTGTAGATGGCATAAGTAAGCCCCAGAGCCAAGTCTTTCCTGCAAAAGGTCCACTCCTAGATCACAGCATACAAGTCTGTGTGACGCGTTTCGGTCCGTTGGACCTTTCTCAAGAATGGAAGAGCGGCAGACTGGCCACCCAGCAGATTATGCATGAATAGAGCACCTTGGTGCAGCTTTGTGGATATTTCAAAAGCACATTAAGAACTGTATCAGTTGAAAAGGGGAGTAGGAGGAGAGTGGACAATATATAAGCGATGCTACATACCCACCCTTACATACATCAAATATTCCCCATTATAGAAAACATACCTTATTTAAGCATTGCTCTTGTTTATTGACTCACTAAGGCTACGGCCACAAGTAGGGGCCAAGTGGGTCCCGCTGAATGGGACCCGCTTGGCCAGGAGGGGGGATTTGTGTGCACATGGATCCTGTTCTGCGGGATCCCGCAGAACAGGATCCGGACAGTGACACACAGGATTTCAATGGAACACAGTGAGGCACATCCGCACTGTGTGAACACATAAATTGAAATGTATGTGTTCACATTGAAATCCCACCGTCCTGTCATCCGGCCCGACTGCAGCATGCTGCGGTCAGATCCGGCGGCGATGGGACTGCCGCACATGTGTGAGCGCCTGCATAGGTTCCCATGTGCAGTCTTTTCCGGCCAAGTGGGTCCCACTGAACAGGACCTGCTTGGCTGCTATGTGTGGTCCTACACTATCAATCCATGTAGTATGTATTCAAATAAAAAAGCTATACTAGGTAAAAGAACCTTTTGAAATATGCACGTGACTAAATGAGGTGCAAAATCCAAATTTCACTACTGCTCTTATGCAGCTTACTTTTTATAATTAAATTATACAATACATTTAATGGATCACGCATATTAACAAGCTAAAGTGTAGCAGATGACAAAACAATTCTAACAGACCAGTCCAACACACACCTTTCATTATACTGTCATTTGTAAGCAATATTATTTAGTGTCCTTATAGAATTAAGAACAAAGAAGAAGGACAAACCATTGCACCATGTGTAGTTATCCCTAATTTGCAGAGGAAATATTTTATTTCATATTAATAACACTTATCCAATACCTATTAGTGATTAGTGAAAGTACCACAATATTGTATAAAATAAACAGATTAAACTTACCACGGTCTTCTTCTGACATCATAAAGATCAATTTTATTGGGAGTTCTGCTTTTATCCACCCACGGTGAAGCTAAAGAGAGAATTATTTGTATTATTATTTAAAAAACAACATTTTATTTTATTTACAATAGCAAAAATACAAAGATACTGACATTGTAGAATTACTTCCATGAATATTTTTTCTGTAATTTTATCAATAACTAATGTATACAATATAGATCTATAACACTGCCCAAAGAAAAAGAAAAAAATGTTTGGTGCCTGGAATGTTAGTATTGATTTTGGATATTTTGGGCATTCTAATTCCAAATACGAAAACAGTTTTCCTCTATCAGCTATACTTTTTGCGCATGCCCAGGCCGCGGCACATCTCCATCTGGGTGACCTTCAGTCTGAGCAGGACGTCATTCGTCCTGGTTGTCAGAAACTTTCTGGGCAACCACAAAGCTCAAAACTATGGTGAGCTAGTAAACAACATGCTCATTAATTTCAGAGACCTTGGATGTAATATGAGCATAAAAGTAAATTTCTTACACAGCCACTTACACCATTTCCTGGAAAATTTGGGTGATATAGGCAAAGAGCAAGGTGAAAGATTTCACCAGGACATTAAAACAATGGAAGATCACTATCAGGGTTGATGGGATAGACATATGATGGCAGATTACAGCTGGAACTTTCAAAGAGACTGTCCAAACAAAGGGTCTAATTCAGAATTGATCGCAGCAGCAAATTTGTTAGCAGTTGGACAAAACAATGTGCACTGCAGGAATGGCAGATATAACATGTGCAGAGAGAGTTACATTTGGGTAGTGTGTGTTCAAACTGAAATTTAAATTGCAGTGTAAAAATAAAGCAGCCAGTATTTACCCTGCACAGATACAAACTAACCCACCCAAATCTAACTCTCTCTGCAAATGTTATATCTACCAAACCCGCAGTGCACATGGGGGGTAATTCCAAGTTGATCACAGCAGGAAATTTTTTAGCAGTTGGGCAAAACCATGTGCACTGCAGGGGAGGCAGATATAACATGTGCATAGAGAGTAAGATTTGGGTGTGGTGAGTTCAACCTGCAATCTAAATTGCAGTGTAAAAATAAAGCAGCCAGTATTTACCCTGCACAGAAACAAAATAACCCACCCAAATCTAACTCTCTCTGCACAAGTTATATCTGCCCCACCTGCAGTGCACATGGTTTTGCCCAACTGCTAAAAAATGTCCTGCTGCGATCAACTTGGAATTACCCCCATGGTTTTGCCCAACTGCTAACAAATTTGCTGCTGCGATCAACTCTGAAATACCCCCAAAGTCCATTCAAGAATGTCCCATAAAAGAAGCTTCCTAAATTAATTTTCTTTTCATTTGTTTCATTTTATTATTTTGAAGATAAAGTGTTTTTTGAGTCACTATAGTGTTACTGTAATGTTAGTTTGTTTTATTGAATTTTCAATATTCACTAAAATATTCTAGAAATTTTTTTTAACGTTTTGTGTTTTATTATGTGAATCATCTGTCCTAATATGAAATAGGGTAACACAAGTCAGACAATGTTTATATCTCAAAAATTAGAGCTGATAGGTGAAAATTAATGTTATATTTGAAATCAGCACACCAAGTATACATAAAATCAGCCGAAAAATCCTTGGCACCACAACGTTTTGTATTTTATTATGTGAATCATAGGTCTAATATGAAATAGGGTAACACAAATCAAATTTTTATATCTCAAAAAGTAGAGCTGATAGGCATACATTAATGTTATATTTGAAATCAGCACACCACATATACATAAAATCAGCTCAAAAATCCTCGGCACCAAAACATGTGTTGGGCTGTGTAATATAACCTTTTTTCAGGCTAGTGATAGAAGTTCAATATTAGCCTTCTAATAATTTAGCGATCTTTAAATATTAACCTACCTATGTTAGTAAGTAATGATATATGTATAGGAAGTGCCTTACAAAGTTGATTAATACTTTACACGCAGAAGAAGAAGAGTAGGGTTGAAAAAGAAAAAGAACAACATAGTAACAAGTACCATTAGCTGCTTCATTAACGCATACAGGTTACTTACTCAACAACCACCCACCTGGCATTTGACCCACCTCAAATTTTGCAGTCAAGTATGTATTGCTGAGTATGTAGGCATCATGGCACAAACCAGGATAGCCAGTCACAACACAATGATTTTTAGAATTTGCTTTACAATCCATCTGCACATTTATGCAATAGGTATGATGTTTATTTGTATACACATGTGCAGTATGTTGCTCTGATTAATGCTCCTAGGGTTCTCTTAGCCAGGTGTTGATTTGCAGGTAGGTGCAAAGCATAGCATAACCTACAGTCATCAGCAGTGGCGGCTCCAGTGATGGGGCAGGTCAGTTCAAATTTTAAATAGGGGAGCCTCACCAACTGTCACCAACTGCCATTTCAAACTGACTCACTGGAAGTTGGTATGGCTCCTCTATTTGAAGTTTGAAGTGAGCTGCAGCCCCACCTCTGGAGCAGCCCCTGGTCATCGCTATCAATTTTCAATCAACACAAAGGTGTATAGAGGCTCAAATCGAATGCCTCTCTTTAGTCTATTCATTTGGGGTTTTGAAGTTCGATTCAGAGTTCGATTTCAAATAGATTTTCAAATTGAAGTTTAGTAAATGAGGGGATCCTATATTTGACTATGTGAAAACATCAATGTTTTTCTAAATTCAATTTTGAGTGGGATTTGAGTTGAATTCGATTTTAGAGTCGACTGGACATTCGATTTTGCCATTAGTAAATTTCCAAAGTGAAAATCAAATGGAAATCTAATGCCAAATCCCCCAAAACTGAAAATCGAACAATAGTAAATATACCCCCCAGTTTTGAATTAAAATTGTGACATTTTTATAATTCATTTGCATTTCCATATGTGGAATAAGAAGGACTTTATATGTGTGACAGACTTTTGAAAGAGTTCAAACATGAATTGTCCACTGTGAATTATAACACACTAGTCTGTGTGATATTGTGACCTACAGTAGGAGAAAGATACCGTCTAGTGTGTAAACATAATATAGCATACTATGCATACTCCAGTGGGTCGCCTGCGAAATCCACAGTCGGACTTGCATGCAGCTTTGACAGGGCACATATGTTTTTATTGCTCTGTTATGGTGCTGACCACCATTGTTTGAAAAAATTGTTCAGTGTATATGCACAATATTGTCTGTCCAGGTGTTCAAGGGAAATCGTTTACGATGTTACATTGTGCGCACATCGTTCTAGTGTGTATATAGCCTATGTCATATGCTCACATTTTGCCTTATGATCTCTTTCTGAATCTGATATCTACTTCCAGAATGTTTTCCTTTGTATGTGTAAGCTTCATCTGCCTCTTTTGTATAGTACAAGGGGGGTAGAGGGTAGCTTCCCAAGTATGTGTTTCTTATATCATTTATGTGTAGCATTTTTCTCATTCTATTTGTTTTCTAGCTCTTTGGCATATTCGTGGGATGTAATGCAGTCCAAGACTGCCGGAGGGGAGGTGGGCATTCACTTACAAAGCAAAACCATGCCTTGTAAGTGATTGTCCCTTTAAAAAAAATGTCCGAGATCGGCCAGCAACCTGCACCTCCGGCGATCTCGGACTGGATTACAAGCCAGTTATGTTGACATAGCATTTGGTAATTTAGCTTGACACTATTTATACAGTTAACTTTATTAAGTTTCCCATGCCAATATGTATTGTCTCCTGTGTGTATATACTGTATAGTCCAGTGTTCTTTTTGTCTGCATATTTGGGGGAGTGGCCTATTGCAGACATGTGGGCAATGATGGTTTGTTTCATGATTGCCTGTTACACTTAGAGGCGTTTGCTTTGTTGCTGAGTACTACGGCTAGGATGCTCTCTTGGAGCCAACCCTGCAATCATCGATGGGCGCAACCATGCGTCTGATGGCGGTGGCAGTGCGGACAGCCACTTGTAGCTGTGGGGATTGTGTTTCTATATGCTTTCCTTAACTAAGGTAACACACATTTGTATTGTTATGTTGTCTTGATGAAGGTTTGGTAAATAAACTGAAATGTTGGATCAAGACAGTTTGAAATACTGAATTACAGTATCCTGTACTATATATACTGTACTGTATTTCTTATCATCTTTTATCTAGAACACAATAAGCTCAAACAGACAATACATGGGGAAAAATTACAAAGTGAGATTTCTATACAAATGAGTGACAGAAAAAAACTATAGCCGTTAGTGATTCATTGCTGCTGAAGCAGCGTGGGAGCATGGAGGACAAGGACACTGCAGTGGAACAAGCAGAGGTAGAGGGCCCAGCCAGTGAGAATTTACAGTCTAGTAATAGTAGTATGCATGTGTGCCTCTGCCCCCTCTCCATGTGTGCCTCTGCCCCCTCTCCATGTGTGCCTCTGCCCCCTCTCCATGTGTGCCTCTGCCCCCTCTCCATGTGTGCCTCTGCCCCCTCTCCATGTGTGCCTCTGCCCCCTCTCCATGTGTGTCTCTGTCCCCTCTCCATGTGTGCCTCTGCCCCCTCTCCATGTGTGCCTCTGCCCCCTCTCCATGTGTGCCTTTGTCCCCTCTCCATGTGTGCCTCTGCCCCCTCTCCATGTGTGCCTCTGCCCCCTCTCCATGTGTGCCTCTGCCCCCTCTCCATGTGTGCCTCTGCCCCATCTCCATGTGTGTGCCTCTGCTCCCTCTCCATGTGTGCCTCTGCCCCCCTCCATGTGTGCCTCTGCCCCCTCTCCATGTGTGCCTCTACCCCCTCTCCATGTATGCCTTTGCCCCATCTCCATGTATGCCTCTGCCCCCTCTCCATGTGTGCCTCTGCCCCCTCTCCATGTTTGCCTCTGCCCCCTCTCCATGTTTGCCTCTGCCCCCCCTCCATGTGTGCCTCTGCCCCCCTCCATGTGTGCCTCTGCCCCCCTCCATGTGTGCCTCTGTCCCCTCTTCATGTATGCCTCTGCCCCCTCTCAATTTGTGCCTCTGCCCACTCTCCATGTATGCCTTTGCCCCATCTCCATGTATGTCTCTGCCCCCTCTCCATGTGTTCCTCTGCCCCCTCTCCATGTGTGCCTCTGCCCCCTCTCCATGTTTGCCTCTGCCCCTCTCCATGTTTGCCTCTGCCCCCTCTCCATGTGTGCCTCTGCCCCCTCTCCATGTATGCCTCTGCCCCCTCTCCATGTGTGCCTCTGCCCCCTCTCCATGTGTGCCTCTGTCCCCTCTCCATGTGTGCCTCTGCCTCCTCTCCATGTGTGTCTCTGTCCCCTCTCCATGTGTGCCTCTGCCCCCTCTCCATGTGTGCCTCTGCCCCCTCTCCATGTGTGCCTTTGTCCCCTCTCCATGTGTGCCTTTGTCCCCTCTCCATGTGTGCCTCTGCCCCCTCTCCATGTGTGCCTCTGCCCCCTCTCCATGTGTGCCTCTGCCCCCTCTCCATGTGTGCCTCTGCCCCCTCTCCATGTGTGCCTCTGCCCCCCTCCATGTGTGCCTCTGCCCCCTCTCCATGTGTGCCTCTACCCCCTCTCCATGTATGCCTTTGCCCCATCTCCATGTATGCCTCTGCCCTCTCTCCATGTGTGCCTCTGCCCCCTCTCCATGTTTGCCTCTGCCCCCTCTCCATGTTTGCCTCTGCCCCCTCTCCATGTATGCCTCTGCCCCCCCCCTCCATGTGTGCCTCTGCCCCCCTCCATGTGTGCCTCTGCCCCCCTCCATGTGTGCCTCTGTCCCCTCTTCATGTATGCCTCTGCCCCCTCTCAATTTGTGCCTCTGCCCACTCTCCATGTATGCCTTTGCCCCATCTCCATGTATGTCTCTGCCCCCTCTCCATGTGTTCCTCTGCCCCCTCTCCATGTGTGCCTCTGCCCCCTCTCCATGTTTGCCTCTGCCCCCCTCCATGTGTTCCTCTGCCCCCTCTCCATGTGTGCCTCTGCCCCCTCTCCATGTATGCCTCTGCCCCCTCTCCATGTGTGCCTCTGCCCCCTCTCCATGTATGCCTTTGACCCATCTCCATGTATGCCTCTGCCCCCTCTCCATGTGTGCCTCTGCCCCCTCTCCATGTGTGCCTCTGCCCCCTCTTCCTGTTTGCCTCTGCCCCCCTCCATGTGTGCCTCTGCCACCTCTCCATGTGTGCCTCTGCCCCCTCTCCATGTGTGCCTCTGCCCCCTCTCCATGTATGCCTCTGCCTCCTCTCCATGTATGCCTCTGCCCCCTCTCCATGTATGCCTCTGCCCCATCTCCATGTATGCCTCTGTCCCCTCTCCATGTGTGCCTCTGTCCTCTCTCCATGTGTGTCTCTGCCCCCTCTCCATGTGTGCCTCTGCCCCCTCTCCATGTATGCCTCTGTCCCCTCTCCTCTGTCCTCTCTCCATGTTTGCCTCTGTCCCCTCTCCATGTGTGCCTCTGTCCTCTCTCCATGTGTGTCTCTGCCCCCTCTCCATGTGTGCCTCTGCCCCCTCTCCATGTATGCCTCTGTCCCCTCTCCTCTGTCCTCTCTCCATGTTTGCCTCTGCCCCATCTCCATGTGTGCCTCTGCCCCCTCTCCATGTATGCCTCTGCCCCATCTCCATGTATGCCTCTGTCCCCTCTCCATGTGTGCCTCTGTCCTCTCTCCATGTTTGCCTCTGCCCCATCTCCATGTGTGCCTCTGCCCCCTCTCCATGTGTGCCTCTGCCCCCTCTCCATGTATGCCTCTGCCCCATCTCCATGTGTGCCTCTGCCCCCTCTCCATGTGTGCCTCTGCCCCCTCTCCATGTATGCCTCTGCCCCCTCTCCATGTATGCCTCTGCCCCCTCTCCATGTTTGCCTCTGCCCCCTCTCCATGTATGCCTCTGCCCCCCCCCTCCATGTGTGCCTCTGCCCCCCTCCATGTGTGCCTCTGCCCCCCTCCATGTGTGCCTCTGTCCCCTCTTCATGTATGCCTCTGCCCCCTCTCAATTTGTGCCTCTGCCCACTCTCCATGTATGCCTTTGCCCCATCTCCATGTATGTCTCTGCCCCCTCTCCATGTGTTCCTCTGCCCCCTCTCCATGTGTGCCTCTGCCCCCTCTCCATGTTTGCCTCTGCCCCCCTCCATGTGTTCCTCTGCCCCCTCTCCATGTGTGCCTCTGCCCCCTCTCCATGTATGCCTCTGCCCCCTCTCCATGTGTGCCTCTGCCCCCTCTCCATGTATGCCTTTGACCCATCTCCATGTATGCCTCTGCCCCCTCTCCATGTGTGCCTCTGCCCCCTCTCCATGTGTGCCTCTGCCCCCTCTTCCTGTTTGCCTCTGCCCCCCTCCATGTGTGCCTCTGCCACCTCTCCATGTGTGCCTCTGCCCCCTCTCCATGTGTGCCTCTGCCCCCTCTCCATGTATGCCTCTGCCTCCTCTCCATGTATGCCTCTGCCCCCTCTCCATGTATGCCTCTGCCCCATCTCCATGTATGCCTCTGTCCCCTCTCCATGTGTGCCTCTGTCCTCTCTCCATGTGTGTCTCTGCCCCCTCTCCATGTGTGCCTCTGCCCCCTCTCCATGTATGCCTCTGTCCCCTCTCCATGTGTGCCTCTGTCCTCTCTCCATGTTTGCCTCTGCCCCATCTCCATGTGTGCCTCTGCCCCCTCTCCATGTATGCCTCTGCCCCATCTCCATGTATGCCTCTGTCCCCTCTCCATGTGTGCCTCTGTCCTCTCTCCATGTTTGCCTCTGCCCCATCTCCATGTGTGCCTCTGCCCCCTCTCCATGTGTGCCTCTGCCCCCTCTCCATGTATGCCTCTGCCCCATCTCCATGTGTGCCTCTGCCCCCTCTCCATGTGTGCCTCTGCCCCCTCTCCATGTATGCCTCTGCCCCATCTCCATGTATGCCTCTGTCCCCTCTCCATGTGTGCCTCTGTCCTCTCTCCATGTTTGCCTCTGCCCCATCTCCATGTGTGCCTCTGCCCCCTCTCCATGTGTGCCTCTGCCCCCTCTCCATGTATGCCTCTGCCCCATCTCCATGTATGACTCTGTCCCCTCTCCATGTGTGCCTCTGTCCTCTCTCCATGTTTGCCTCTGCATGTGTTCATGTGCCTTGTCTCACCATGTGTGCCACTGACTCACCCTCCCTATATGTGCTGAGATGGGGGGCTGCTAGGTTCATCTGTACTGGACCAGACAATTTATGATGGAAGCCCTGTTTGACACTCCCCAAATCAGCAATATCCACGTAAGTAAAAATGATGGCGTACAGCAGCTACAGTACCTATGTATTACATCTAACACTGAAAAATATATTAGAACTTGTATCTACAGGTACAACATAAAAACAAAGTTAGAAGTCCTCATGACAATGTCGGTGTAAATTATTTTGCTGTAATGGTGAATTGTAGGTTATATGCATAGGAGAGTGGAGGATATTAGCAGGGAATTCTGTGCAGATGCTTGCTTTAGAAAGACAAATTAGTCTTTCAGCCTTAATCACTAATAGAGAAAAATAATGTGCTGAATGCAGTATTGATTAATAGTTAATATAACTATCGCAACTATAATTAAGAATGATTTCTTGTAATATTAATAGTTGGAATGACCGCTCTGCACCTATTTTACCCTAAAGCCAAAGACACATTCTGCATTGCTAATTGTAATCCCTCTAGACACTTGTTCTTAATGGTGTGAAAGTTACGCCAGTTAGGAAGACATGGATTGTATAAATTGGTGATAATGCAATATTGCATTCATTTATAGTAACATATCATAATCCAGAGATGCTTATTTAATTGCATTACAGTCACTGATTTGCATACAGCAGCATTTTTGGGTAAGCCATAGTATAATAAAAAGATAAACCTTACAAGCATTTCTGTGAATCACATTTTCAATGTTTTATATAATATATTCAACGTGGGAGCTATCTAATCACATGCTGTAAAGTGCATAGGTTTGCTCTTTGCTGTAAGTTTCTAACCAGTTGACTAATTAAAGCTGATATATCATAGATACTGTATGATATGTTTGCTCTCTGCACAATGAGGGTCATTCAGACCCCGTCGGATCTGCTACTTCATGCGCAAAGTAGCAACGTGCGTGAACAGGTCCTGCAATGTAGGAAGCTGGGCGACAGCAGACTCTAAGTGATTGACAGTATGCTGCCAATTGGGGGGCAGGGAGAGAGTGGCGACTGCCTCTGTTTCCAGGTTCTCCGTTGTTGGGCGGCTTGCACATCCCCATGGGTGCTGCAAGCTGCCCAACAGTAAATCAGTATTCTGCTGCCTGCCTCCTAGGACCACAGGTCAGATCACTACTGCAACAGGAGGTGTCTACTTGTAATAGATGCCTCCTGCTGCATTACCATTAGAGATGAGCGGGTTCGGTTCTCAGAGAACTAAACCCCTCCCCCCTGAACATAGGGGATTCGGGGCAATCCATGCCACAGCTCGGATCTCCCTGCCTGCCCTGGATCCCCAAGAAGGCAAAAACCTCAGGATCCCGCTGTCAGATCCTCAGGTTTTTGCTCGAACTGCGGTCCCCACAGGCTACAATGGACAAGATGGATGTCCCCATAGCGCTAAGCGCCGCCTGCACTGCCGACACTGCTGCCTGCACTGCCGACACCCCCACCTGCACTGCCGACACTCACACACTGCTGGCACCCCCGCACTGCAGACACTGCCGGCACCCCTGCACTGGGGACACTGTCAGCACTCCTGCACTGAGGACACTGTCGGCACTCCTGCACTGAGGACACCTCCAGCACTCCCATACTGCCCACACTGCCGGCACCCCTGCACTGGGGACACTGTCAGCACCCCTGCACCGGGGACACTGTCAGCACTCCTGCACTGAGGACACTGTCGGCACTCTTGCACTGAGGACACCTCCAGCACTCCCACACTGCCGGCACCCCTGCACTGAGGACACTGTCTGCACTTTTGCACTGAGGACACTATCGGCACTCTTGCACTGAGGACACCGTCGGCACTCCTGCACTGAGGACACCTCCGGCACTCTCGCACTGCCGAAACACACTGCCACAACCCCTGCACTGAGGACACTGCTGGAATCTTTACAATGAGGACACTTCCGGCACTTTCACATTTGCTACACTGCCAGCAACCCTGCAAATAGGACACTGCCGGCACTCCCGCACTGCCAACACCCCTGCACAGAGGACACTGCCAGCATTCCTGCACTGAGGACACATCTGGCACTCCCGCATTGCTGACACTGCCTCCACACAAAAGACGCAGCCACACTGCCGACTCCCCCATACAGAGGAAACCAGTGGCACCCAAGCACTGCCAACAGAGCCAGAACCCCCGCACATACAACACCACTGGGACACCCACACTGCCACCACTGCTGGCACCCCTGCACTGAGGACACAGATGGCACCCTTGCATTGCTGACAATGCCTGAACCCATCCCCACTGCCAACAGCGCCTACATACCAACATTGAGGACACCGCTGGCACCCTCACGCTGCTGGCACCCCAACAATGAGGACACTGCCAGCACCCCTGCATTGCTGACACAGCCAACACCCCCACACTGAGAACCCTGACTTCACCCATCACTGCTGACACCACTGGCACAACTACTTTAAGGACACCGCTGGCACCCTCACACTGCTGACCCCGATGGCACCTCTGTATTGAGGACACCCCCGCACTGTGCACAGCCCCACACTGAGGACAAAGCTGACACTCCCAGCCACAGTAAGTGCACTATTGTTGTATCTGACCTGCACTGTATCTCGTACTGTATCCGACGCGCACTGTATCTGACCTTGCACTAGAGCCAACCCACACTGTATGCTACCTGCACTGTATCCGACCCACACTGTAAACTGCAATGTATCTAAACCACACTGTATTCCACATTGTACCCGAAGCACACTGTATCCAACTTGCACTGTAACCTACACTGTACCCAATCCGCACTCCGACCTGCACTGTATTCGACCCAAACTGTATCCTGCACTGCATCCGCCCTGCACTGTATCTCGCACTGTATCCGACCTTGCACTGTAGCCAACATACACTGTATCCCCGACCAGCAGTGTAACCTGAACTATATCCAACCCGCACTCTGACCTGCACTGTATCCAGCCCGCACTCTAACCTGCACTGTATCTGACACACACTGTATACAACCCACACTGTATCCGACCCGCACTGTGGGGGTCATTCCGAGTTGTTCGCTTGTTGCCGATTTTCGCAACGGAGCGATTAAGGTGAAAATGCGCATGCGCATGGTACGCAGTATGCATGCGCTAAGTATTTTAGCACAAAACTTAGTAGATTTACTCACGTCCGAACGAGGAATTTTCATCGTTGAAGTGATCGGAGTGTGATTGACAGGAAGTGGGTGTTTCTGGGCGAAAACTGGCCGTTTTCAGGGAGTGTGCGGAAAAACGCAGGCGTGTCAGGGAAAAACGTGGGAGTGGCTGGCCGAACGCAGGGCGTGTTTGTGACATCAAACCAGGAACGAAACGGGCTGAGCTGATCGCAGTGTAGGAGTAAGTCTCGTGCTACTCAGAAACTGCTAAGAATTTCTATTCGCAATTCTGCTAATCTTTCGTTCGCTATTCTGCTTAGCTAAGATACACTCCCAGAGGGCGGCGGCCTAGCGTGTGCAATGCTGCAAAAATCTGCTAGCGAGCGAACAACTCGGAATGACCCCCTGTATGCGACCTACACTATATACAACCTGCAATTAATTACACCTACACTGTATCCAACCTGCCCTGTATCCCATAGGGAAATGCACGGGGGGGTTCCGGTTGCTCGGAAACCCCCTCCTCTTGACAATTGGCTTATATTATGACACTAGCAATGGTATATAATATGATTACTAGAGCTGCCACCACATCATGCAGTTTAAGGGACAGAGCAGAGCTGCTGCACATGTCCAGTGGTTGCAGCTTCTTCTACCAAGTTTCCTCAATCAGTGCTTTGGACCAGAGAGTAGCTACCAGGAAGAAGAGACAGGAGCCATACCATGAGGTGGGACAATGTGTGCTTAGAAGGTGCAGAACTGTTTTTTTTATGTTTGTGTATTTATTTACTATGGTATGTTTAACATTTTAATTAACACTTTGTTTGATACAACCTATACTATAGACCATCTATAGTGTTAAATATTAATACTGCATACCATACAGTATCCAGTGTAAAAAAAGACCAATGTTTACATTAATGTCCAGGGTTGTTACTAGGTTCTTCTACCGCTCTTCCAGACAGCTGCACTTGCTCCAATGTTCTGCAGAGTAGGAGATTGTGGACTGGCATGTGGAAACCTCCCCTCTAGAAACCCTGTGTTTGCCACTGTATCCACCTGCATTCTATCTGACCCACACTGTAACCTGCATTGTATCTGACCTGCATTGTATCTGACCCACTCTGTATCCAACCTGCACTGTAACTTGCACTGTGTCTGATCTGCACTGTATCCGACCAGCACTGTATCTGAACAGCACTGTAACCTGGTCAATATTTAACTGTGTGTCCCAAAGTATTCTGCACTGTACTACGCAGCTACAGAATGCTGATTTTTTGTGATTGGGGACATTTTGGTCATCTGCTCAACAAGAAGGCTGATATATCAGGGCTTTACATGGGCACAGGGTGTCAGTCAGCAGTGACCCAGGGCCATCAGGAGGGAGGTACAGACTCGCCACTGAGAATAGGCATGTGCTGGGGGCATGTGTACTTGTCTGCACCAAAAAGGAACAGAGGAGGAGCTCAATGAAAATCCAGGAACCAGGCAAGTGATCCTTGGATCCTTGAGAAAGGGCTGACTGCCCGAAATGCATAGGTGAAGTGCAGTTACAGAGATCCCAAACTCAGAACCGTTACGTTATCTGTCAGGCGCAGATGGACAAACAGAAACACGGCGAGGGAACCAGACGGAGACTCATGGTCAATGATAGAGAGCAGTGAGAAGCGGTGCAGGTAGGCAGTGATAGGGACAGATATTCAGTTCACAGCAGTGCCTCCTACATACTGCGGCTCTCACAAATGGCCTCCTCCTGTCAATCACCTTGCGAATGCCCCTGCGTTCGGATTTTTCGCACCATCCTGTCACTGACCGGAGATGCCCTTTGTTATTGTCCGACGCAATACGTATGTGTATAAACAATGAAATGACATTATAAGTGTAGTTGATTAGAATAAAACAGTGGTCCACAAACGTGGTCCTCAAGGCACCCTAACAGGTTTTAAAGATATCCATGCTAAGGCACATATATTTAAATCAAATTGACTGAAGTACTAATTATGTTAACTGAGAACTAGTATGGATATCCTTAAAAACTGAACTGTTAGGTTGCCTTGAGGACCGAGTTTGGGAACCACTGAAATAACATGTTAACCACTTATATTAAATATTTTATATATTCTTGATAAACAAATAAAATAATAGGATTTTAATTACCTACCGGTATATCATTTTCTCATAATCCGTAGAGGATACTGGGGTTCCATTTAGTACCATGGGGTATAGACAGGTCCACTAGGAGCCATGGGTACTTTAATAATTTGATAGTGTGGGATGGCTCCTCCTACCAGACTCAGTCTAGGAAACTGTGCCTGAGGAGACGGACATACTTTGAGAGAAGGATAGATAAAGATAGTGGTGAGATTCCGAACCAGCACACACAAAACAGAGGAAAGCTATGCTAACCCAACTTAAAACAGGAACAGCAACAGCTGAACCAACAATACTTAACCAAGTAACAGTTCAGGACGAACAAAGCACCAGGCGGGCACCCAGTATCCTCTACGGAGTATGAGAAAAGGATTTACCGTAGGTAATTAAAATCCTATTTTCTCTTATGTCCTAGAGGATACTGGAGTTCCATTTAGTACCATGGGGATGTACCAAAGCTCCCAAACCAGGTGGGAGAGTGCTGAGGTTCTTGCAGAACAGATTGACCATACTGAAGGTCCTCAGAGGCCAAAGTTTCGAACTTGTAGAACTTAGCAAACGTGTTCGAACCAGACCAAGTAGCCGCTCGGCAGAGATGTAAAGCCAAGACACCCCGGGCAGTCAACCAGGAAGAACCCACCGACCTAGTAGAGTGGGTCTGTACCTATCTTGGAACCGGCAAACCTGCCATGGAATAAGCATGCTGGGTAGTGAGCTTGATCCAGCGTGCAATTGTCTGATTTGAAGCAGGACACACAATTTTATTGGGATCATATAGAACGAATAGCGAGTCAGATTTCCTGTGACAAGCTGTCCTCTTTATGTATACCTTCAAAGCCCTCAAAACATCCAAAGACTTTGAAGTAGCGGAAGTGTCGGTGATAACCAGAACAACAATAGGTTGGTTGATGTGAAATGCAGACACCACTTTCGGAAGAAATTGCTGACGAGTTCTGAATTCAGCTCTGTCCTCATGGAAAATTAAATAGGTTCTCTTGTGAGACAAAGCCAGATCCGACACACATCTTTCTGAAGCCAAGGCCAACAGTGTGACGGTCTTCCATGTAAGATATTTTACGTCCACCTCCTGTAATGGTTCAAACCAGTTCGACTGGAGGAAATGCAGCACCAAATTGAGATACCAAGGTGCCGTGGGAAGCACAAAGGGAGGTTAGATGCACAGAACCCCTTTCAAAAACATCTGGACCTCAGGGAGAGAAGACAATTGTTTTTTAAAGAAAATGGACAAGGCCGACCTTTGCTCTTTTATGTAGTCCAGACGTAGGCCCACATCCACACCTGCCTACAGAAAAAGCAGGAAATGTCCCAGGTGAAATTCCCCCACAGAATAAGTTTTGCTTTCGCACCAAGAGACGTATTTCTTCCAAATATGGTGGTAATGTTTAGACGTTACCCCCTTCCTGGCTTGGATCATAGTCGGGATAACTTTGCTAGGGATACCTCTTCTGGCTAGAATCAGCCGCTCAACTTCCATGCCATCAAACGTAGCCGCGGTAAGTCGAATGGGCCCCGTTGCAGAACGAATGGGCCCCATTGCAGAAGATCCACGCGAAGAGGTAGAGGACACTGATCTTCAAGGAGCATCTCCAGAAGGTCCACGTACCAGGCCCTTCTTGGACAATCCAGAGCAATGAGTATTCCTTGAACCTTTTCCCTTTTTATTCTTTTGAGAATTCTTGGGATCAGAGGAAGTGGAGGAAACACGTACACCATCTGATAGACCCATGGAGTCATCAAGAGCATTTACCGCTACTGCCTGTGAGTCTCTCAACCTGGAACAATACCGCTTGGCTTCTGGTTGAGACGAGAGGCCATCATGTCGATTTGTGGATATCCTCACCGACGTGTCAAGTACCTGAACACTTATGGTTAAAGACCCCACTCCCCCGGGTGCAGGTTGTGTCTGCTGAGGAAGTCTGCTTCCCAGTTGTCTACTCCCGGAATGAAAACCGCTGAAAATGCCACAGCATATTTTTCTGCCCAGAGGAGAATTCTTGACACCTCTGGCATTGCTGCTCTGCTTTTCGTTCTGCCCTGTCGGTTTATGTACGTCACTGAAGTCACATTGTCCGACTGGACCTGAATGGCCCGATCGTGAAGAAGATAAGAGGCCTGCAGAAAGGCGTTGTATATGGCCCTGAGTTCCAGAATGTTGATTGGAAGGTTGACTTCCTGACTTGACCATCTTCCTTGAAACTGCACCACCTCTGAGGCTTGCGTCTGTGGTTAAGAGGATCCAGTCATGAATTCTGAACTTCTGACCCTCGACGAGATGAGAAATCTGTAGCCACCACAGAAGGGAGATCCTGGCTTTTGGCGTCAGACGGATCCTCTGGTGCATGTGAAGATGCGATCTGAACAATTTGTTCAACAGATCGAACTGGAAGGGTCTTGCATGAGACCTTTTGTATTGAAGCGCCTTGTAAGAGGCCACCATTTCCCCCAGAAGGTGAATGCATAGATGCGCTGATAACCAGGTTCTCTTCAAGACATCCCAAATCATCGACTGGATCACTAATGCCTTTTCCAATGGGAGGAACACTTTCTGCGACTCCGTGTCCAGTATCATTCCCAGGAATGGGAGCCTTCGTGTTGGCTCTAGGTGAGATTTCGGAAGGTTCAGAATTCACCTGTGATCCTGGAGAAGTTTGGTTGAGAGACCAATGCTGTCCAGCAACCTCTCCCTGGATGGGGCCTTTATCAGAATATCGTCCAGGTACGGAATTACGTTCACTCCCTGCTTGCGGAGTATAAACATCATCTCTGCCATCACTTTGGTGAACACCCTCGGTGCCGTGGAAAGACTAAATGGCAGGGCCTGGAACTGGTAGTCATAGTACTGCAGTGCAAACTGTAGATAAGCCTGATGAGGTGGCCAGATCGGAATGTGAAGTTACACATCCTTGATATCCAGAGACACTAGGAATTCCCCTTCCCCCAGACCTGAGATCAACAGAGAGAGATAAGGTCTAGCCAATATCAAAGAAGAAGCAGTTAGATATCTAGAAGTTCAGTCATAAGTGGGAAAAGTCATGGAGACCAATAGAGTTGAGGGTTCAAGGAGGAGTGACCCACAGTATCCATCAAGACAGTGCTTGAGCAACTGTTTCATGAGCATACAATGTGGCCAATACAGAGCACCGAATAGAGGATGTGAAAGGATTTTCATTCTTCAACGTACTGACGTAGCCTTCACACATAGCATAGCAGGAAAGTCCAGTTTAAATTATAGTTAAATACTGTAACATCTCCTGACCTGAACTTAGGCTACCTAGGGCTTTTTTCTATTTTGTGTTGTAGACCCTGCACATGCTTTTGTCAAAGGCTAGCCCATTGATAACTTTAACTTTGGCAAAAGTTCCATATATGCACCCCACTCTAAACTGTGCATTTACTGTATATCACATCTGTTGCATAAGCACTGGATTGTAAGCACCAATATATCACTTTGGTGGTAAGAGGGTTATTACGATAATGGCAGTTTTTTCTCTCAATATCAAATACTACTCATTTATTTATGTATTTCTAGGGAAGTTTTTATTAATAAAGTCACTTTTAAAATCATCTATGAATGCTTTACTAGAATAAAGAATTAACTAAAAACTCGAATCATTTATAACTTATTCAGTAGGGGCTATCTCTAGAATCAGTTTAAATATGTAGAGATCACAGGGAACACCCCTTATATAACATTCTTGGAAAAATAATTGGCAAAAACATACAGAAAATAAACTGAAATAGGTCCAGTTGTTTAGTTGTCTTTGGTTTCCTGATCCTTAGATATTCACAGATCAGTGTCACAATGGGCCACAATGACCATCTCTACACTGAACTGTCTTTCATGTAAGTTGCAGCAACACTGCACTTTCTATGGCTCCCATATTCAACAAAAAGACTAATAAGAATTACTCAGGAGATTCATGAGTAGGGCAAAAAAAATGAGCTCTTTCTTTTATTATTAGGATTCTTTTATACTTCACACAGAGGATTGAAACTGAGTGCTGTTTTACATGAGAATAAGACAGTCCCCACTGAAAAAATCTAGTAGCTTTTAGAATGGCAAAGCTTTTATTATTGATTTTTTTTCTAGCTAAAATGTTGGTGTGTTTGTTTACTATCCCCTGAGAACGGAACAAAGCTAAAACATAAAAATAAAACAAGTTAGAACGAAACCATGCTACAGTACAACTATAAAGTCTGCTGATATCTACGTCACATACTGTAGCTCTTCTATCATCACTATCAGTAGTCTACTCAGATAAAGAACCCACAGACATTGTAAATTATACTTATGCGAACACCATCCTCCACAGTACAGTATAACACTCAACAAACCCTCCTCTGGAACATCCTGGATATAGATTGATAATGCCACACATTTCACAACAGGTTTTTTTTTTACTTGTCTTTCTTTACCTGGGTAGTACCTAGCCAGTCCAGTTGCACTTCCAAAGACTTGCCAAAGAAGTGTTTTATCTTCATTTGAATTCTTCTTAAACACTTCATCTAACGCAGCAGTCCAGTTGAGTTCATTCAACACTATGGTAGCTGGAAAAAAAATAGCAAATATATTAAAAACAAATTCCTCTTCATAATAATCAGTAGCAATAATTCATAGGCATAATAATTACAGTAACAATGAGTTATATGTGTGGACACAGTATAAGGCTTGCGTCAAGATTCCTTAGGATGGTCATTAGAGCAGAAAAAGATTCATATGAAAAACTAATATGAGAAAAAGACAAGAATAAGGACACTATGGAATGGGGGTATTATTAGCCTTTAAAGCTGATTGGGGAATAGCTTCACAACACAGTGCTCATTAGTGTAAAGTAACAAGATTTTCATGTTTATGGATGTGATCACTCTCAGAAAGATCAGTTATGTGACTATGAATATTCATGTACTGGGTCAGTTAAACAGTGAACCGAGGTATGGTGAAATTTGTATTCAGCAGCATGAAAGGATTAATGTTTTGTGGTCAGTTACCTAGAAATGGATAGTTACATAAAAGTCTAAGGTATTGTGCATTTTGGTATTTGAGTTTGCGTATATTACATTAAGAAATATAATATTTTATGTTGATATTTTGATATTGAGTACAGTGGACTATCTCAAATGACCTTATTTTTATTTACGTATTTATTTTTGGTAGGTGTGCTGCTCTCTATAAGTGCAGGTAATCTAATCTCTCATTGCTGGATATAGTTACAGACACTCTCTGCTTGTAATGACCATTGCGTGGACAATAAGTCTTCAACCTCGGACATCTAGTTGCTGTGGAACTACACATACCAGCATGCCCTACCTCAGTTTTAGCATGCTGTAATAGCAAAACTGTGGCAGGGCATGCTGGGATGTGTAGTTCCACAGCTGCTAGAGGGCCAAGGTTGAAGACCCATGGCTTAGAATATTGACCCTTCTATAACAACTGCATGCCCGGCCTTAGGTCCAGATTTCAAGTCGACTATTCTACTAACTACATGGTACCTTTATCTAGGCTCCAGAATACTTACATTTTGCTCAGGACACTGTATTATTTGCAGGGATACATCTATTCAACTAGTATAATAATAATAATAATAATAATAATTTAATTTATATAGCGCTCTTTCTCCAAAAGGACTCAAGGAGCTTTACAGACATAAAAAACAATGCACAGAATACAGAGGATTTAAGTAATACAGCAATAGATAAGCCACACAGACATAAAAGAAAACCTTAAGCACACAGAAAGCATAATACATGATTGGTGTAGGCAATTTGGGTAATAACTTCCAAGGGTTGTGTATTCCACCCTCACAAGGTACCAGGTGTGGCAGCCATCTTGGGCGCACAGCGTAGGATAGGATTACCAAGGGTAGAATAGTCTACCCCTAGAAGAGATGACACAAAATGGGGGTGATTTCAGAGTCCTAAAGTTCAGAGTAGGGTTCCAAGAAAACCACCAGTTCCACGTATTTTTCATCCCACCCACAAGCGTACCAGATGAGGTAGCCATGTTAGGCGCACTTTGAAGGTTATACCATGGGAGGTGAGCCATACCTTTCTGTACATCACTGTACTTTTTGTGCTAGAGTCAAATACTCACCTAGTCCAAATGTGCTTACATTTGTGCTGAATTGTTGAGTTGGGGGAAATCTTCCAACTTTCCCTCTATACTAATAATTGTCTGGTTTGGTTGTTTAACTCAGTCATGTTTTATTTAACCAACATATTGGAAGTAATATTTTAGATGTTTTTTTAGCATTTTTTGGCAACAAGCGGACTTGTTTATTTGCTCCAGTACACTGCTCAATAATTTATTGTTCCAACCAACCAAAAAGTTGTAATCTATACCCAGTTTACTATACTGCATAAAAATATATATTTTTAAATATGGAAATGTGGTCTTGTCATGGAGTGATGGAATTTTTAGATATTTTTGTTTAATTTGCACTGACTCGTCTAGTCTGAAAATTTCAATAAGTAGGCAATAGGAGGTATTTCACGTAAATAAATTACTAATTAATTATTCATTATCTTATATACAAGGTACATTCAGTCATATTAATATGATATTTTATTTTGACGAAAGAACAACCTAAGAAAAACCTCTAAATTTTTAATTAATTTTTCACAATAGCTTTTATTATATGTGGTGAGCACAAATGAACTGTGAATATGGAATATTCTCCCACTGAATAAGTGGACTTTGGTTTAATAGACTCCCTCCAACACATTATTATTGTTGACACTAGTGTTCTGAACAAAAACAGCAGAAAAAAATAGCATTCAGTTAGCACACTTACTTCTTTCTCATAACTGATGACATTTTTCTACCTCTGCTTTTCCCTCTCTTTAGGATAAGATTTTGGAAACTAAAGACTTATAAATTTCTCTGCAAATCAATAATGATCTACAGTAGCTTATATAAACAAAAGTAAAGAAAACCCCTGAATACTAAGCTTTTGATTTTTTTTTAAATGTGCTGACCCTGGCCTGTTTGAAATGCAATATATAATTATATCTAAAGAGACTCTGAGCAATTTTCACTCCATGAAAAGAGATCAACAAAGTACAATAGAAATTAAAAAGGAAAATATTTTTTAGTATGAATAAGGACACATGTAGAGAATCATTGTAATTGTCGGTACATTATTATTATTATTATTATTATTATTATTTATATATTAATAGTAGAAGGAAGACCTTTTTGAGTGACATATTTCTATGATGCCATTGTCTGAGCAGGGCATGTACCAAATTAAAGGTCTTGGTCCATAGATTTGCAGAACAATATTGACATTGGAATTTTTTGCGTTATTTAGGAGTTACGTGGCAAAATGTTTTCCTGGCATTTACAATTCATCACTTTTGTGACAGTTGGTGTACTTTTCCTGTGTGCCTGCTGGGTGACCTCGAACATGTGACCTGCTGAGTGGTCTGGAAAATGTGACAGTTATTTGCAGCCACCCACTAAGCAGGGATTTTTTCGAAATTCGAATCCTGAGGGGGTGAAAAGAGGTAAATTGTTCCTCCCAGCAAACCTTTGCCTATAAGGTTGAAACGGACACATCAGCTAGTTGTTATTATTATTATTATTATTATTATTATTATAATTATTAGCAGTAGTAGTCGTATTTATTCTGTTAGGTTTTACACATATCCCTATCACAGAATTTAGCTAATTATTTCAGCATGTACTGTGTTTGCTGCAATGATATTGAGCTTAGTTACTGATATCATCATTTGCGCACTGTGTGAGGTAAATTAGTAAAATGTTTGACTTTATATTGTAATCCTTTTTTCAGTCTAGAAATTATGGCAGTATAGTTCTAATGCTAAAGCAATTTGATATATAAAAACATGAACAAAGCCAACATGTAGACAAATATATGAAACCTGCAACTTTTGTATGTTTACAAAAACACTTGTCTGTATGCACCAGCATCAGTATTTCATCACATAACATGGATTCTTGTGTTAGCATTTTTCATTATGGCTTATTGTGCTAGATAACTCAAGATTTCTTTATAACAGCAATGGGAGACATAGGTCATATAGAAGCACAGATACCTTGGACAAAGACTGTTAAATGCATAATAACAAAATATACGAGCATAATACTGCACCATGAAGATTATCAAAAGAGTCAACCTATACCTAGAGAAGTATGACATTATAAATCTCAGAGACATATATGACTGTGACCTAACAATGTGAAAGAAAGTAAAAAAAAAACCACATTGTTTTATTGATTGGGTGGTAAGTAAAGTCAGTGATAGGGAAAGAATGTGCCACCATGCCTCCACACGAGGGTGCACCAGGTGAGGGAGCAGATGGAAGGAAACAAAATGGAGGGAATGGCAGGGGGAGTTGAGGAATGGAAAGGACAGTCTGCAATAATATGGCCATTGAAACAAGAAAATGGAATACCAAGGAAAGTGAGGTGCAAGAAGTCAATAAAGCTTAAATAACATGGGAAGTGAGCAATACAAATACAGGTTGAGTATCCCTTATCCAAAATGCTTGGGACCAGAAGTATTTTGGATATCGGATTTTTCTGTATTTTGGAATAATTGCATACCATAATGAGATATCATGGTGATGGGACCTAAGTCTAAGCACAGAATGCATTTATGTTTCATATACACCTTATACACACAGCCTGAAGGTCATTTTAGCCAATATTTGTAATAAATTTGTGCATTACACAAAGTGTGTGTACATTCACACAATTAATTTATGTTTCATATACATCTTATACACACAGCCTGAAGGTAATTTTAGCCAATATTTGTAATAAATTTGTGCATTACACAAAGTGTGTGTACATTCACACAATTAATTTATGTTTCATATACACTTTATACACACAGCCTGAAGGTAGTTTTAGCCAATATTTTTTATAACTTTGTGCATTACACAAAGTGTGTGTACATTCACACAATTAATTTATGTTTCATATACACCTTGTACACACAGCCTGAAGGTCATTTAATACAATATTTGTAATAACTTTGTGTATTAAACAAATTTTGTGTACATTGAGGCATCAGAAAACAAAGGTTTCACTATCTCAGTCTCACTTAAAAAATTCTGTATTTCGGATTATTTTGCTGTATTTCGGAATATTTGGATATGGGATACTCAACCTGTATAACATAGTCCCTATTGGAGTGTAGGGGTTCTAGATTTTAATGGAAACCTTTACATGTATAATTAAGAAGACTATTATTATTCTACATAGAGACTCCATAGTAACATCAGTCATGGAAGGTTGTGGTTCTTTCTTCCAATCACAGGCAATTTGATGCTTGGCTGCAAATGTGAAACCAATTTATCAGAAGTTCTACTAAGGTATCTAATTGACATAACATATGGTTAAAGGGTCTTTAAATAGTTGTGCATAAATGAGCTGACTAACCAGTCTGAATAAATCATCCCAGTACTAAGATATTATTGGGTAATCACACCAAATATAATTAAAAGAATTACATTGCCAACACTGCTGCTCACACTAGTTGGATATATTAGGGTAGATAGCTTGTAGCCTTATGGGAACCATATACCATCTGCTGTAGATTTCAGAAGTATTTTCTTATACAGCAATGTTTTTTGGCTGTTACTGAGCAACCATCCTTCTTGGTCAAGTGAAATCCCAATGCCTAGCTCAAATGGTTTCACAGATTGTCGAGGATGGGACCAAACAATGTTATAAAATAAAGATATGCTACCCCAGGCCACAAGGTTGTAAGTTCTTATATGTGTAAATTGGTTTCAAGTCAAAAGTATGGAGGCTCATACCTGGATTTGGGGCACAATCGATAATAATAAAATGAAGAAATGTATACAAACCCTTTAAGAGCCATGATTGTGCAAAAGGTAAAAGACAATCCATAGGAATGTGAGTGGGTATTTCCAAAGAAGTGCATAAGGAGGACATGGTGCTAACAGTTTAGTTAATTGTTTATGCAGCGTCTAACATGAAATTGACTGACAGAATAGTTGAGGCTGGCCTAAGGCACATGGTATACCAAGGAAAAAAGTACACCCAGATCTCTTGACAAGGCCTCCTCAATATCAAACCATTTTTTGAATTCCTGGGCCAACATGCCAGGAGGGGGCTTGAGTCAGTGGGTGGGTTTTTATTTAGCCATTCAAAATATAGACAATCATGATACCATCATTTGAACTGGTGCCTTACGTAGACAGCCAAAATGTCAACATGGACTATATAGTCATAAGCAATAAGTAGACAGCCAAAATATTGAAAGGGACATAATATAGACATGAATATTTTGTTGACAATTCAAAAATAGACTAGCTATATAGACAAGGTCCGAATGTAGACATACCACTGGCGTTTCTACCATGGGTGCAATGTGTACGGTGCACACGGGCCCCTGCGTCCAGGGGGGCCCACACCGCACACATTGCACCCATGCTGTGTTGAAACTTAACTTCTGGAGACCCGCGACGGGCGCTGAAGCCGCAGCAGTCATGGCAAAAATCCACCCCAAAATGGCCGCCGCGCATGTGCAGTAGCACATTAGTCTCCGGAACATGGCAGGCACCGTATTTCCAGAGACTTGCACATACACGGTAGACTCCGGCACATTGCCGGAGCATACTGCACCATGGAGAGGAGGGGGCCCACCTGGAGTCTGCATACGGGCCCCCTCCTCTCATAAAACGCCCCTGAGACATACTGTGCAAGATATAGACATGGGGGTATATTTACTAAGCTCCCGATTTTGACCGATTTGGTGTTTTTCTTCAAAGTGTCATCTCAGGAATTTACTAAACTCAAATCTCGGCAGTGATGATGGCATTCGTATTTTTTTTGAAGGCAAAGAAAAAAAATATGATTGAATACACCATCAGTCAAACACACCTGTTATTTCATACAACTCAGTATTTTACTAAAAATTCGTATTCACAATCACTGCCGGCAATAGCGAAACACTGCCGTGAAAAAATACAAATCGTAAAAAAAAAGCAGTTTTCAAATAGACCTGCTTTTTTTACTGAATTCTGATAGGCACGGATCAGTGAGATCCGTGCATGTTTATCAGTGGGAAGGAGTGTGGTTGAGTTAAAAATCAGAAAAAAAAATTGCGTGGGGTCCCCCCTCCTAAGCATAACCAGCCTTGGGCTCTTTGAGCCGGTCCTGGTTGTAAAAATACAGTGGAAAAAATGACCGTGGTTCCCCCATATTTAAACAACCAGCACCGGACTCTTTGCCTGGTCCTGGTGCAAAAAATAAGGGGGACAAAAACGTAGGGGTCCCCCGTATTTTTAACACCAGCAGCAGACTCCACTAGTCAGAGAGATAATGCCACAGCCGGGGGACACTTTTATATTGGTCCCTGCGGCCCTGGCATTAAATCACCAACTAGTCACCCCTGGCCGGGGAGCCCTGGAGGAGTGGTAACCCCTTAAATCAAGGGATCCCCCCCTCCAGCCACCCAAGGGCCAGTGGTGAAGCCCGAGGCTGTCCCCCCTATCCGTGGGTAGTGGATGGGAGGCTGATAGCCTTTTGTGTAAAAAAAAGAATATTGTTTTTTGTAGCAGAACTACAAGTCCCAGCAAGCCTCCCAGGCAAGCTGGTACTTGGAGAACCACAAGTACCAGCATGTGGGGGAAAAATGGGCCCGCTGGTACCTGTAGTTCTACTACAAAAAATACCCAAATAAAAACAAGACACAAACCGTGAAAGTATAACTTTAATGTACATACATGCACACTTACATAAATACACACTTACCTATGTTGACACAAAGCACTCGGTCCCCTTGTCCATTAGAATCCAGGGGTACCTGTAAATAAAAGTATACTTACAAAGAATCCGAGTAGATCAGTCCTCTTCTTAAAAGTTATGATCCACATACTTGGTCAAATTAAAAAAAAAAAATACCCGGTCCATGCACTGAAAGGGGTCCCATGTTTACACAGAACCCCTTTCCCCAAATGTCGGTACCCCCCGTGACTCCTGTCAAAGAGGGTCCCTTCAGCCAATCAGGGAGCGCCATGTCATGACACTCTTCTGATTGGCTGTGCGCTCCTGCACTGTCAGTCAGGCGGCGCACTGTGGATACAATGTAGCGCAGCGGCGCTACATTATATCCAATGGTGGGAACTTTGTGGTCTGCGGTAGACCGCGAGGTTAAGTGGGGTCACTCTTGTGGTTGCTCTCGGCGATAAGCTAGCCCGGGTGGGCGCTCCTAGTCACAGACAGAGCCACGACTAGTGTGGCTCCATCTTTATTTTGAAAGTGATTGTATTTTATCGGTTGACCTAATGACCTGGTCAACTAATGACCATTTGGTTGCCTACATTTTGACTATGTATAAAATAAGAATTGACTCACCGGTAATTCTATTTCTCGTAGTCCGTAGTGGATGCTGGGGACTCCGTAAGGACCATGGGGAATAGACGGGCTCCACAGGAGACTGGGCACTCTAAAGAAAGATTCAGTACTATCTGGTGTGCACTGGCTCCTCCCTCTATGCCCCTCCTCCAGACCTCAGTTAAGGAAACTGTGCCCGGAAGAGCTGACATTACAAGGAAAGGATTTTGGAATCCAGGGTAAGACTCATACCAGCCACACCAATCACACTGTACAACTTGTGATAAACTTACCCAGTTAACAGTATGAACAACAACTGAGCATCACTCAACCGATGCTACATAACCATAACCCTTTGTTAAGCAATAACTATATACACGTTGACAATGCTAAATTCCTATGTCGTATAAACAACCCTTATGAAGCTAAGAACACTGTACGCTGTTTACTTAAGAAATACCGTAATGGTACGCTATTTGCGTAACGATCGCTCAGCCGTAGGCGAGACGCTCAAGCGTCACGTTCGCTCACGGCCCAGCGATCACAGGACACGTTATTGGTTATGTCTAGGGGAAAGATTCGCTATGGCGTAGCATACACTCGAGACCACGAGGAGGTCACCAGCGATGCAGACGCTCACAACACTATACCTTGATATTAAACCTTATACCGACGAAACACACAGAATACCTTTAATGTGAGTACAGGGTGTAAATGCAACTTTGTGTAGCCTGACTACCTACAAAGCTGTTTGAGCGTCACCGACGCTCAAGTGAACACTTAACACTATAGTAAATACACAGATACTGTTTTAGGGTTCCAAAGCCTATTATCTGTATTATATCTAGTATACTTGTAAAAGAGTAACACAGTACAAATGATACACTACAATATAACAAAGACGTCCTAACCAAACACCTAACTAAGGGATAAACTACAATACTATCCTGGCCTAACACAATACAATACAATACTATAAAGTTTAGTCTAGGGGAGTTACGAGAGAGAAGAGAAAATAGAGAGAGAGAAATAGACACAGAGGGAGAGAGAGGAATTGGCTCACAGAAAGACAATGATTACGGAGAGAACTTACGCACAAAGGGTATGATCGCCTGCGCCTCGATATCCAGCTCCCGATTATCAGCAGATAACCGTTGATGAGAGAGTGAGAGCTGGATGTGGTCGGCCTGCCTATTTATGCCCCACACACAATGCAATCTCCTGGTCCTACAATCCTTCAGTTTATTGGACACAGGAATTCGGCCCTGTACTGTAACCAAAGGTCATAGGTTGATTCATACAGGTGGGCTGTGCTGAGTTTAAACGGCTCAGGTGGGTGGGAAACTGGGTTTCCCGCCGCATACCTGAGTATGGGTAAATAATAGAAATGGACATAAACTTCTTATGTTCATAACTATTCGCACGAGCGATTAATACGCTCCAAACCAACACCGGAATATTGCTAATTAAATACTCTTCCGATGGGTACCAAATACTGCTGTATGACTCCTGTTAGACCCTTCGTACAATACAAAGAGGGATTCCTCCGCTCAGGGACATTCTATCTAAACCAAACTTACAGAAACTATTGAGGGGAACATGATCTATAAACGACATTAATTGTGAACTTTTGTAACGAATGAGTCGCACGCTACGATCACATAAACTCTACCGTAAATGCGCATACTGCGCGTGCGAGTGCACGCTATTGCGGGTATGCGCTTCCACGGGAGAGCGTACGCATGCGCAGCACGGACCAGTGTGCGGTGCAAATATGGCAGTGTGCATTGAGACATTTTTCTGACTTCGACAGTCCACCCTTTGGCAGTCAATAATAACTGCCACAAAATATTTAAGGAGAAAAATGTAAGTCAGGGGTTAATTGATTTCCATGGTGGGGAAAGGAGGAAGAATGGAGTAGGTGTGAAGAGAGTATGACCTAGTGAGAAAGCAGGAGCATGTGTGTATGAGTCCATGTTTGGGGGGGTCATGTATCATCGTGCCGTACGTGTGGTAAATCAAGCTTCGAGGTATTGCGAAGTATACATTTGAATTCCTTCTTATCCTGTGGTACAGGTCTGTGGATGGGCTGTCAAACTCTACCGAGCTCATTTCGGCTGTGGTTGTAACACAATGGGGATGCACATTTTAGTTGATGATACATGAATTGGGGGGGGTATGTGGTTGCTGCTATCTGTGCCTGTATTCCCTATCGACTATGTGTGTTATTACCTGAGGGTTGCAGAGATGAAGATAAAGAACACTTACGAAAAATGCAATGATATTCTATGTCAGGTTAATGTACGTTCGTCGATTGAGGTCTTGATTGGTGTCGTTTGATTGCAGTCTTCTTCTTTGTGCTTTTGCTCATAAATCGTGAGTAAAGCAAACAACGTCCATGGATTTACAAAAAATGTTGGGCTAGCGTGATTTTAAAGTTCCTAGGGAAACTGGGGTACCCATGGCATTGTCCATAAAATCTTGTATATCAGGTCGTCTGCTCTTCTTCTTTCCATCTTTCCGTTGTCGGCCCCTTGGCTCATCAGGTCCTTCGTCTACGTGGGTCTTTGTACCTCGGAGGAAAACATAGAAATGGGTGAAAGACGGACCGTATACTCATTACATCATTACGTCATGGTTTCTAGCATTGGGTCATAAATCAAATCCAGGTTAATTACAGTTTCCTCACTCCTCAAGCTCATCACTTTCGTACTTTGTTTGCACCTCATTAAAGCCTGCCCGCATCTAAATATCAATCCAATAGATATAACGACACCCAAAATACATAGGAGAAACTTTCCAACATCCATTATGACTCCTTGAGCCCAGTCTCCTAAACCGGAGAACCAATTTCGCGGGTTCAACCATGACACCCAACCAGTCAGCTCATTACCTACAGCAGCAAGGGTGAGATTGTGTTTCCGACGAAATTCCCACTTTAATTGCAGAATATCGTCCATCTTTTGGTCTATGACCTCTACCGGATCCTCGGTGTTATTTGTGATATACGTGCAACACTTTATACCGTACTGTGTTGCCAATGTAACACAATATCCGCCTGTTACTGCTGTAAGGTAATTAAGAACCATCCTATGCTGAACTAGTTCTGTTTTGTAAGCTTGAAGTTCTCTTCCAGTGTATCTAAACGTGTCATCATACATTTCAGTGATATTATCTAACAAATTGGCGAGTGCGGAAATGTATTTATAATTCATCACTCCTCGAGCGGTACGAGTGAAATCTAACGCTACCAGAACCTGAATCCCGGTGGATTCATGGATAAGATCAGAGGCCGGATGCTCTAACCTTTCTGACAGTTGTCTTTTAACTCGGTGTTCGTAGTGAGTGTGAGTATAAGGAGCTTGGGCACCACGGTGTATGTCTTTCATTTTGTCATGTGTTACAGTCATCACTTCAGGCAATACTTTTCCAATATAACACAATCCTTCAGAGTTTGGGGCAAGCCACTTGTACGCCTTTCTCCCGCATATGAAATATGCATCATCGGGGAGAACATAAGGGACGGAGAAGGACATGACCATGTTACAAACCTTCCAGGTGAAATCTCCTGACCCTAATTCTTCCATCTGTCTAATACACGTATCAGTCTGTATGATATGTGCACAGTATCCTGGTGATACCTCTCCCACTTTAGTAATTCTATTTCCTAAGGTATACCTATACCGGAAAGATTTTCCTCTACTGGCTATGTGGCGTACAAGCTCTGTATCTGTAGGCATTCTATCTGCTCTGTGTGAAAAGGTCATGGTAAGGTTGCTCCATGACACTTCCCAATTTCCCGGTTTTCTGGGATTGGAGATGTTAAAACATAAGAGGGACCTATCCACATGGTATTGGTGGAGCTTCAAACTAGGAGGGCTGGAGATGTTAAACCTCCGGTCCACCGGTCTCCCACCACTTAGCTCAAGTACTTCCCCTAACGTTAAAGGAAATGGTACTAGCCCTGATTTGCTGTGACCCTGAGGTACTTGAGAGCATACCCAACAATCTGTTTGGTTCAACACGTTACCCACTAGAGAGTGATAGTCACTCAATGGATGCCGGTCCATATGGATATTAAAACTAGATTGGCATTTCTTTATGCATCCATCTTCAACCAGATTATCACAGAGCCTACAGATACAATTTTCCTCAGCTAACAATCCATCACAATTTCTTCTATCGGATCGTTTTCTGATACTCGCCTTTGCTTGTTGGATTGGTTGATCTTGGAAAACTACGCCTCCATCATCATAATCGGAACCCATTCCAGAACCTCTCTCGACCTCTATGGTACTCTCGCCGGAACAGACTGCTCTGGTCAACATCATGGTTAACATCAAAATCCGGATCACAGTCTCTTTGGGCAAGTCCATCTTTGAGGAGGAAATGGAGAAGAATGAGAAAGGGGAAAAAGAAATATCAAGGGAGAAGGGATGGGAAGTGGAGAAAAACAATAAAAGGGAGAAGGGAGTCGACAACTGCTTTCGATCTTCAAGGCTCAGGTGCCGCCTCAGTCCTCCTGGAACAGACACTCCAGTGATACAACCTCTACCGTCTGTTCCTTATCACGGGACTTCTCTGGGTCAGCAACCTTCTTGCAGTGGGATGAATGGACCCAAGTCTCTCTCTCAGCAACCTTCAATGCTGTGGTGCTAGTCAATAAGACCTGGTATGGTCCTTCCCATCTATCAATAAGACAACCTGAGCGTAGAAAATTTCGTATCATTACATAATCCCCAGGTTCAATGTCATGACAATTACTATCTGGTAAATCAGGAATCACCAACTTCAGATTATCATTTTGACTCCTCAACTGCTTACTCATGTTAATCAAGTACTTTACAGTTACTTCATTGTTACATTTCAAATCATCCTGAGGGTTAATCATGACATGCGGTTGTCGACCAAACAGAATTTCAAAAGGAGACAGATTAAGAGGGGACCTGGGAGTGGTTCTGATGCTATATAAAACAATGGGTAAAGCTTCTGGCCATGTCAATCCTGTCTCTGCCATTACTTTACTCAATTTATTTTTAATAGTGCTGTTCACTCTTTCGACCTTCGCACTCGCCTGTGGACGGTACGGAGTGTGCAGCTTACTATCAATTCCCATCAACTTACACATTCCTTGAAAGACATCACCTGCAAAATGGGTACCCCTATCACTTTCAATTATTCTAGGGATACCATATCTACATACAAATTCCTGCACAATTTTCTTAGCTGTAAACATGGCGGTATTTGTAGCTGCTGGAAAAGCTTCGACCCAATTCGAGAAAACATCTATACAAACAAGTACATACTTTAAGTTTCTACATGGGGGCAATTGGATGAAGTCAATTTGTATTACTTGGAAAGGGCCGCCGGCAGGTGGGATATGGGAGGGTTCTGTAGGTATTGCCTTTCCAATATTCTTTCTCAGACAGGTAAGGCATGACATTGCTCTTTTACCAGCATGAGAGGAGAATCCTGGGGCGCACCAGTATGCTCTTACCAATTTGCACATCCCCTCCTTGCCTAGATGAGTCAGCCCGTGAGCTGCTTCAGCCAGACATGGAAGGTATGCCCTGGGGGCCACTGGTTTACCATGTCCATCCGTCCAGAGCCCTGAGGGCTCCTGGCCATATCCCTTTGCCTTCCAGACTGCTCTCTCTTGAGTGGAACACAAATTCTGCATCTCACACAACTTCTGTGTGTTGATGGTATTAAATACCATCAACTGTGTGGTGTCTGTCCGTATGGGGGTAGCAGCTGCAAGCTTTGCAGCTTCGTCTGCTCGGCTGTTACCAAGGGATACTGGGTCTTGGCTATACGTATGTGCTTTACATTTGATAACAGCCACTCTGTCGGGTTCTTGTATCGCTGTTAGAAGCCTTTTTATATACGCTGCATGCGCTATCGGTGTGCCAGCTGCCGTCATGAAATTTCTGAGCCGCCATAGGGCTCCGAAATCATGGACTACCCCGAACGCGTATCTAGAATCGGTGTAGATATTGGCAGACTTACCCTTAGCCAATTCACATGCTCTGGTTAGGGCGACCAGTTCAGCAACCTGGGCTGAGTGAGGTGGGCCTAGCGGTTCCGCTTCTATGGTGTCTTGGTCATCTACGACTGCGTATCCAGTACACAAGTCTCCCGAGTCTGACTGTCTGTGACAACTACCGTCCGTGTAGAACGTGAGTTCTGCATCTTCTAGTGGATTGTCACTGATGTCAGGCCTTGCGGTAAAATTTTGGGTCAAATATTCCATACAATCATGTGCATCTTCCTTTGCATTAAATCCTCCTTCCCCATCACTCTCACCTCCCACCCTTTGTGCCTGTCCAGGCACACCTGGGAGAAATGTTGCAGGGTTTAATGCGCTGCATCTCCTTATGGTGATGTTTACTGGGGCCATTAATGCCAATTCCCATCTCGTAAACCTTGCTGATGAGACATGTCTGGTTTGGGCAGAATTTAATAAGGCAGATACTGCATGTGGTGTATGGATTGTGAGGTTGTGGCCTAGCACGACATCTTCGCTTTTCGTCACTAGCAATGCTATCGCCGCAACGCTACGCAAGCATGTGGGGAGGGACCGCGCTACCGTATCTAGCTGAGCGCTGTAGTATGCAACTGGCCTGCTGGCGTCACCGTGTTTTTGTGTTAGTACACCTGCTGCGCACCCAGCACTTTCTGTTCCGTATAGTTCAAAGGGTTTCCCATAGTCTGGCATACCTAGTGCAGGTGCCTGTGTTAGACACTGTTTGAGTCTCTCAAATGCCGTTTCAGATTCGTCTGTATGCGAAATCCGATCAGGTTTGTTTGAGGAGACCATTTCCTGCAGAGGTAGTGCCAATATGGAAAACCCTGGGATCCAATTACGGCAATACCCACACATTCCTAAAAACGTTCTGATCTGTTGCTGGGTTTGTGGTAGTGTCATGTCTCTAATGGCTTGGATTCTATCCGCGGTCAGGTGTCTCAGTCCTTGTGTTAGACAGTGTCCCAAGTATTTTACCTTAGCTTGGCATAATTGCAACTTGTCTTTGGAGACCTTGTGACCTGTGTCTGAAAGATGAAACAGGAGCTGTTTCGTATCTTTCAGGGATGCCTCCAATGAATCAGAACACAGTAGTAGATCATCCACATACTGTATCAACACTGATCCACTTTCCGGTTGGAAAGACTGTAAACAATCATGCAAAGCCTGAGAAAATATACTTGGACTATCTATGAAACCTTGGGGTAATCGAGTCCACGTGTATTGGACTCCTCTGTATGTGAATGCAAACAAATATTGACTGTCAGGGTGCAGAGGTACCGAAAAGAAAGCGGAGCAGAGGTCAATAACAGTGAAAAATTTGGCAGTGGGAGGAATTTGCATTAGGATGACAGCTGGATTAGGCACTACGGGGAACTGACTCTCGACTATTTTGTTAATCCCCCTTAGATCCTGCACTAGCCTGTAACCCCTCCCCCCACTCTTTTTAACAGGGAAGATGGGACTATTTGCTGTGCTGGACGTTCTTACTAGAATGCCCTGTTGTAGCAAGCGCTCTATTACGGGAAAAACTCCTAACTCCACCTCTGGCTTCAGAGGATACTGTGGGATTTTTGGAGCTATCCTACCATCTTTTACTTGCACTACTACTGGAGCTACGTTTGCCATTAATCCAGTGTCTTGTCCATCTTTTGTCCAAAGTGAATCTGGTATCTGAGATGTCATCTCTTCTACCTGGGATGGGTTCCTATTTGTCATAATGGAATGTGACATTAATTTTGATGGGGAGTCTAACATATCTCGTACTTCTTGAGCGTGATTCTCAGGTATGTCCAAGAATACACCTTCAGGAGTACAATAAATGACGCAACCCATTTTACATAGTAAGTCTCTTCCCAGGAGATTGGTCGGTGCCGATGCAGCCAGCAAAAAGGAATGCTTGGTGTGCAGAGGCCCTATTGTAATCTCGGCTGGTTTGCTAACAGGGTAGTGCTGGACTACTCCTGTTACTCCTATGGCTGGAACTGTCCTACCAGTGGTTCTCATGCCCACTGTCGAATTTATCACTGACTTGGCCGCCCCTGTGTCTACAAGAAAGTTTAAAGTTTTACCAGCCACATTGATTGCAATCTCTGGTTCGCTTCCAAGACTGGCAATCAATTTAACTGGTTGCAGATTACAGGTATGGCCACACCCCTATTGGGTATGCTGACCGCCCTGAATCCCATTGGCAGCAACTACTTGTGCGGGGGTTAGCTGGGAACTACCAGAGGCATGCCAATCTCTGTTTGGGGGATATCTTTTTGTTTCCCCTGTATGTGGCTCAAAACTCCGCCTCTGTGGACCCTGCTCCCAATGTCGTGTGTGGTGTTGTTGTCTAGGGGGTTGAAAAGATCTTTGTACATTTCTTACTCTACAGTCTCGTGCAAAATGTCCTGGTTTGTTACAAGAAAAACATGTTATCATACTTGCCTTATCCACAGGATTCGGTGGTACATACGCAGGCTGCCTTGTGGTCAGCGCCTGTATACTTACGGACATCAACTTATCACTTTGCGACTCCCTGTGCCTAGTGATGTTTTTGTCGTGATCAACAGCAGCCTCTCTCAAAGTGGACACTGACAGACCTCGCCAGCATGGCTGCGTGGTCTGTACCCTAGCCTTTAATGTTTCTTTCAAACCATCCATCAGTACAGATACTGCTACTTCTCGATGGTTTGGGTTGGTCTTTATGTCTTCTATACCAGTGTATTTTGCCATTTCTGATAATGCCCGGTGGAAATATTCTGCTGCCGTTTCAGACTCCTTTTGTTTAATGGAGAATAGTTTATTCCATTTAGCAACGGCTGGGAAATATTCTTTTAGCTGCAAATTTATCCTTTTTACATTATCCTGGTCGTACACATCTGTAAGTGGTACATCTTTATCTAATAGACAATCAGCTAAGAATTTAACTGAGTCGACACTGGGAGGTAAGCAAGCTCTTAACACTATCTGCCAATCCTTATTATTGGGCTCTAAAGTGTTTCCTAAATCCCTGATGTATTTTTGGCTTGCCACTAAATCCTTTCTGGGGTCTGGGAATTCAGACACTATGGTCCTTAATTCCATTCTAGTTAACGGGCAATACATGGCAATGTTCCTGACGGGTGTGACTCCTGATGCATCTGTTTTCCCATTGGGAACTACTATCACCTTTACAGGAGCAATTCTAACAACTTCATTCTGTGTAGATTCTACAACTTGTGGTACAATTGTTTCAGTGTAATGCATGGTGCCGTACTTACCCGCTGACACGACCTCACCTATCCCTCCGCTAGGGGCCTTCACTAATCTCGTGGGTGGTGCTGTGCCTACTGTGGTCTCTGCTATGGTGGCCGCTAGAGAGAGCGCTGAAATCGTTGCCGAATCGTCTTCTTGTTCACACTCCTGAGGAAGGTTCAAAACAGGGTACAACTTGCACGGGTTAATACTTGCATGAGTTATTTGGTTAACATCATTAACATTTACATTGTTACTAAGAGTTTGTGTTTTACAACCCAGTGCGTTTCTCTCCGCAATCAACTTCTCTCCTGCAATATATGGTGGAGGAGGAGCTGTGGCAATCAACTTCCTGACTGCCCCAGATCCTGCCGCCAGAGCCAAACCTCTCTGTATCTCACCTTCCTGGTGCCATAACTGTAAGTAATCATGATGCTGAATTCGTCTCTTTGATGATTTTACGAGACATATCCTCCTCCTTAAATTTTGTAACACTTCCGGACTGAAGCTACCTATTCTTGGGAACTTGTCCCTGTCTTGTACAGTCATTCTCTCCCATTCATCACATAAAGATTCGGTGTGAATTCCATATTTTTCACACATTACATATCGTGCCGACCCAACTGGTCGGTTCACAGAATCAACCTGAACCAGGGTTGATCGCCCCCTACCTGAGCAACTGGCCCCCATCGTCTGTAGGTGTTGCTTAGTCCTCCTTGGATTTTCTGTATCAAGGTTTTCAGCAAGCCTTTACAGACAACCAAATTACTCCGCAGTAGGCCGGCGGTGGCGGTTTACCGAGTACCCCACTCACTCGCCCACCTCGACCAATACGACCTGATCACACCGACGTGGTGCTGGCGTACTCGATACAGGGCCCCTATGGAACCTTCAGTTTACTGGAACATATGAGGGATACCCGCAGGACACTTACTCTTTCCAGTAAACGTTGGGGTTGTTAGATAGTTCCTGAGTGACCAGCGAACTTCCCTTCCAAAAATAAAAAATTACACAAATCACGTCAGAATGTACAAATAGCGTTTATGACCTTCGTACACAAATAGTACCGGTCAGGTTTACTAATGCACACAATTACGTGCGGTACAATCGTTCAGCACATAAGCAACTAATCTTATGTGCGGAGCGACCAGTGGAATCGAAAATTTCGGCTGCGAATTCCTTCAGCCAGAGCTTAATGGCCTATATGGGTTCTGCACCAACACCCCAGGCGTTGTGCCACTGGACTTTTATAGCGGACCTTTTTACCTTATGACCTCCTGGTCTTGTTCCTTATGACCTCCTGGTCTTGTTACCTTATGGTCCGCTATACTCTAATGCTCAAATATTATTTAACCAGAGATGCCTCCCTGGCCACCGTATATGTCACTTATACGTATGTTCCTTAACGAGTACCCGACTTTCCTTTTGGTTCCACCTTAAAGTTATATAAACTTTTGTATACAAAACACACTCACTCAACACATGTACACTTTTGTTTCTATATCTATTTCTGCGCAGAAATTGTCTTCAGGCCAAGAGTGTTACCAATTAGGAGCAGGATCTGTTAAACTAAATTTCAGATTTTCCAAAAATAGATTTGCGTTATTTACCGCGTCGCGTTATCTACCGCTGTGCGTTACTTATCGCCTTTGCGCCACTTATCGCTTTTGCGCTACTTATCGCTTTTGCGCTAATTCAACTTTATCACAACTTGAGCTACGTGGGCGTAACCAGACGCTACGTTGCGTAATGTACGCTGCGTGCGTCCTGCCTTTCGGATTGCGTACACTAGTCTTTGTTAGCGACACGTGTACGCAATGCAAAGGATCCACCGTAACACAATATATATTTTATCAATGTAGATGATCCCTGATCATCTACCGCAATCCACACTGCACACTGGCTGCCTCGTCTCTCGGACAAGCCGTGTGTTGTTCTATTCTTTAACTATTACCTCTATTTATTAAATAACAGCAAATCTCCTTTTAGCCCTTTCTATCAACTATAAAATTTGGCAAACAGGAATAGTGATATACGAAAAATGAAACAGAAATGCAGATATATGCGTGCGTACGCAAGACAAAAGACAAATAAACAGTTTTAAAAAGACACAAGCGTTTTGTTCTTACTTCCGGTTACCGGATTCCTTCAGCACTCTTTACCTAAGTGAAGCAGACGCTTATCCCGTCAGCAACTGCGAGACAACCTCCCACCCTTTTGCTGGGGGATAATGTCTGCTGATCTACCTAGTGCAGATGTGAAAAGGATCGGACGAGTCCCCAATTGACAATGCTAAATTCCTATGTCGTATAAACAACCCTTATGAAGCTAAGAACACTGTACGCTGTTTACTTAAGAAATACCGTAATGGTACGCTATTTGCGTAACGATCGCTCAGCCGTAGGCGAGACGCTCAAGCGTCACGTTCGCTCACGGCCCAGCGATCACAGGACACGTTATTGGTTATGTCTAGGGGAAAGATTCGCTATGGCGTAGCATACACTCGAGACCACGAGGAGGTCACCAGCGATGCAGACGCTCACAACACTATACCTTGATATTAAACCTTATACCGACGAAACACACAGAATACCTTTAATGTGAGTACAGGGTGTAAATGCAACTTTGTGTAGCCTGACTACCTACAAAGCTGTTTGAGCGTCACCGACGCTCAAGTGAACACTTAACACTATAGTAAATACACAGATACTGTTTTAGGGTTCCAAAGCCTATTATCTGTATTATATCTAGTATACTTGTAAAAGAGTAACACAGTACAAATGATACACTACAATATAACAAAGACGTCCTAACCAAACACCTAACTAAGGGATAAACTACAATACTATCCTGGCCTAACACAATACAATACAATACTATAAAGTTTAGTCTAGGGGAGTTACGAGAGAGAAGAGAAAATAGAGAGAGAGAAATAGACACAGAGGGAGAGAGAGGAATTGGCTCACAGAAAGACAATGATTACGGAGAGAACTTACGCACAAAGGGTATGATCGCCTGCGCCTCGATATCCAGCTCCCGATTATCAGCAGATAACCGTTGATGAGAGAGTGAGAGCTGGATGTGGTCGGCCTGCCTATTTATGCCCCACACACAATGCAATCTCCTGGTCCTACAATCCTTCAGTTTATTGGACACAGGAATTCGGCCCTGTACTGTAACCAAAGGTCATAGGTTGATTCATACAGGTGGGCTGTGCTGAGTTTAAACGGCTCAGGTGGGTGGGAAACTGGGTTTCCCGCCGCATACCTGAGTATGGGTAAATAATAGAAATGGACATAAACTTCTTATGTTCATAACTATTCGCACGAGCGATTAATACGCTCCAAACCAACACCGGAATATTGCTAATTAAATACTCTTCCGATGGGTACCAAATACTGCTGTATGACTCCTGTTAGACCCTTCGTACAATACAAAGAGGGATTCCTCCGCTCAGGGACATTCTATCTAAACCAAACTTACAGAAACTATTGAGGGGAACATGATCTATAAACGACATTAATTGTGAACTTTTGTAACGAATGAGTCGCACGCTACGATCACATAAACTCTACCGTAAATGCGCATACTGCGCGTGCGAGTGCACGCTATTGCGGGTATGCGCTTCCACGGGAGAGCGTACGCATGCGCAGCACGGACCAGTGTGCGGTGCAAATATGGCAGTGTGCATTGAGACATTTTTCTGACTTCGACAACGTATTGCAGAAAGTCCGCACTTGGGACTAGCGCCCAGCATCCACTACGGACTACGAGAAATAGAATTACCGGTGAGTAAATTCTTATTATCTCTAACGTCCTAGTGGATGCTGGGGACTCCGTAAGGACCATGGGGATTATACCAAAGCTCCCAAACGGGCGGGAGAGTGCGGATGACTCCGCAGCACCGAATGGGCAAACACCAGGTCCTCCTCAGCCAGCGTATCAAACTTGTAGAATTTTGCAAATGTGTTTGAACCCGACCAAGTAGCAGCTCGGCAAAGCTGTAATGCCGAGACCCCTCGGGCAGCCGCCCAAGAAGAGCCCACCTTCCTTGTGGAGTGGGCTTTCACTGATTTTGGATGCGGCAATCCAGCCGCAGAATGAGCCTGCTGAATCGTGTTACAGATCCAGCGAGCAATGGTTTGTTTTGAAGCAGGAGCACCCATCTTGTTGAATGCATACAGGATAAACAGCGAGTCAGTTTTCCTGACTCCAACCGTCCTGGCAACATAGATCTTCAAAGCCCTGACTACATCAAGCAACTTGGAATCCTCCAAGTCACGAGTAGCCGCAGGCACCACAATGGGTTGGTTCAAATGAAAAGATGACACCACCTTTGGCAGAAACTGCGGACGAGTCCGCAATTCTACCCTATCCATATGGAAAACCAGATAGGGGCTTTTACATGACAAAGCCGCCAATTCTGACACACGCCTAGCTGAGGCTAAGGCCAACAGCATGACCACTTTCCACGTGAGATACTTAAGCTCCACTGTCTTAAGTGGCTCAAACCAGTGGGATTTCAGGAAACCCAAGACCATGCTAAGATCCCAAGGTGCCAATGGTGGCACAAAAGGAGGCTGAATATGCAGCACTCCCTTAACAAACGTCTGAACCTCAGGCAGTGAAGCCAGTTCTTTTTAAAAGAAAATGGATAGGGACGAAAACTGGACCTTTTATGGACCCTAATTTTAGGCCCATAGTCACACCTGACTGTAGGAAGTGCAGGAATCGACCCAGCTGGAATTCCTCTGTAGGGACCTTCCTGGCCTCACACAAAGCAACATATTTTCGCCATGTACGGTGATAATGTTTTGCTGTCACGTCCTTCCTAGCCTTTATCAGTGTAGGAATAACTGCATCCGGAATGCCCTTTTCCGCTAGGATCCAGCGTTCAACCGCCATGCCGTCAAACGCAGCCGCGGTAAGTCTTGGAACAGACAGGGCCCCTGTTGCAACAGGTCCTGTCTGAGAGGCAGAGGCCATGGGTCCTCTGTGAGCATTTCTTGCAGTTCCGGGTACCAAGTCCTTCTTGGCCAATCCGGAACAATGAGTATTGTTCTCACTCCTCTTTTTCTTACGATTCTCAGTACCCTGGGTATGAGAGGAAGAGGAGGAAACACATAGACCGACTGGAATACCCACGGTGTCACCAGCGCGTCCACAGCTATCGCCTGAGGGTCCCTTGACCTGGTGCAATACCTCTGTAATTTTTTGTTGAGGCGGGACGCCATCATGTCCACCTGTGGCAGTTCCCATCGATTTACAATCTGCGTGAAGACTTCTTGATGAAGTCCCCACTCTCCCGGGTGGAGGTCGTGTCTGCTGAGGAAGTCTGCTTCCCAGTTGTCCACTCCCGGAATGAACACTGCTGACAGTGCTTGCACGTGATTCTCCGCCCAACGAAGAATCCTGGTGGCTTCCGCCATTGCCACCCTGCTTCTTGTGCCGCCCTGGCGGTTTACATGAGCGACTGCCGTGATGTTGTCTGACTGAATCAGCACTGGTTGGTCTCGAAGCAGAGGCTCCGCTTGACTCAGGGCGTTGTATATGGCCCGTAGCTCCAGGATATTTATGTGCAGACAAGTCTCCTGACTTGACCACAACCCTTGGAAGTTTCTTCCTTGAGTGACTGCCCCCCACCCTCGGAGGCTTGCATCCGTGGTCACCAGGACCCAGTCCTGTATGCCGAATCTGCGGCCCTCGAGGAGGTGAGCACCTTGTAGCCACCACAGAAGAGACACCCTGGCCCTGGGGGACAGGGTAATCATCCGATGCATCTGAAGATGCGATCTGGACCACTTGTCCAGCAGATCCCACTGAAAGATCCTCGCATGGAACCTGCCGAAGGGAATGGCTTCGTATGACGCCACCATCTTTCCCAGGACTCGTGTGTAGTGATGCACCGACACCTGTTTTGGCTTTAGGAGGTCTCTGACCAGAGTCACGAGCTCCTAAGCCTTCTCCTCCGGGAGAAACACCTTCTTCTGGTCTGTGTCCAGAATCATGCCCAGGAAGGGCAGACGCGTCGCAGGAATCAGCTGCGACTTTGGAATGTTCAGAATCCAGCCGTGCTGACGCAACACTTCCTGAGCGTGTACTACGCTGATCAGCAACTGCTCCCTGGACCTCGCCTTTATGAGGAGATCGTCCAAGTATGGGATAATTGTAACCCCTTGCTTCCGAAGGAGCACCATCATTTCTGCCATCACCTTGGTAAAAACTCTCGGTGCCGTGGACAGGCCAAACGGCAACGTCTGGAATTGGTAATGACAGTCCCGTACCACAAACCTGAGGTACTCCTGATGAGGCGGATAAATGGGGACATGCAGGTAAGCATCCTTGATGTCCAGAGACACCATAAAATCCCCTTCCTCCAGGCTTGCAATGACCGCTCTGAGCGATTCCATTTTGAACTTGAATTTCTTCAGATAAATGTTCAGGGATTTTAAATTTAAAATGGGTCTGACCGAACCGTCCGGTTTCGGTACCACAAACATAGTGGAATAGTAGCCCCTTCCCCGTTGAAGGGGGGGGGACCTCTACCACCACCTGCTGGAGAAAAAGTTTGTGAATTGCCGCCAACACTATCTCCCTTTCCATGGGGGAAGTTGGTAAGGCCGATTTTAGGTAACGGTGAGGGGGCATCACCTCGAATTCCAGCTTGTATCCCTGAAACATAATTTGTTTAGCCCAAGGATCCACCTGTGAGCGAACTCACTGGTGGCTGAAATGTCAGAGACGCTCCCCCACGGCTCCCGGCTCCGCCTGTGGAGCCCCAGCGTCATGCGGTGGATTTAGTGGAAGCTGGGGAAGACTTTTGTTCCTGGGAACTTACTGCATGGTACAGCTTTTTTCCTCTACCCCTGCCTCTGGCAAGAAAGGACGCACCTCTGACCTTCTTGCTCTTCTGAGAACGAAAGGACTGCATTTGGTAATACGGTGCTTTCTTAGGTTGTGGAGGGACATAAGGCAAGAAATTTGACTTCCCAGCCGTAGCTGTGGAAACTAGGTCTGAGAGACCGTCCCCAAACAATTCCTCACCCTTATAAGGTAAAACCTCCATGTGTTTTTTAGAGTCGGTATCCCCTGTCCATTGCCGAGTCCATAAGACCCTTCTGGCAGAAATGGACATTGCGTTGACTCTAGAGCCCAGCAGGCAAATGTCCCTCTGGGCATCCCACATATATAGGACCGCGTCCTTGATATGTGCCAGGGTCAGTAGAACAGTGTCCCTGTCCAGGGTATCCATCTCCTCAGACAGAGTATCCGTCCATGCAGCTACCGCACTACACACCCAGGCCGAAGCAATTGCTGGCCTCAGCAGTGTGCCAGAATGTGTATAAACAGACTTCAGGATAGCTCATGCTTTCTATCCGCAGGATCCTTTAGGGCGGCCGTATCCGGAGACGGCAGGGCCACCTTCTTAGACAAGCGTGTCAACGCCTTGTCTACCCTAGGGGAGGATTCCCAGCGTAACCTGTCCGTTGGCGGGAAAGGATACGCCATAAGTAATCTCTTGGAAATTATCACCTCCCTGTCAGGGGAATCCCACGCTTTTTCACATAATTAATTTAATTCATGTGAAGGGGGAAAAGTCACTTCATGCTTTTTCTCCCCATACATATAAATCCTCTTGTCAGGGACATGATTTTCCTCAGAAATGTGTAATACATCCTTCATTGCTACAATCATGTAGCGGATGGCTTTAGTCATTTTAGGCTGCAACTTTGCCTCATCGTCATCGACACTGGAGTCAGACTCCATGTCGACATCTGTGTCAACTATCTGGGATAGTGTGTGCTTTTGAGACCCTGACGGCCTCTGCGCTGTAGGATCAGGCATGGGTTGAGACCCTGACTGTCCCAAGGTTACAGTTTTATCCAATCTGTTATGCAAGGAGTTTACATTATCATTTAACACCTTCCACATATCCATCCAATCAGGTGTCGGCACCGTCGGCGGCGACACCACACTCACCTGCACTTGTTCTGCCTCCACGTATCCTTTCTCATCAAACATGTCGACACAGGCGTACCGACACACAGCACACACACAGGGAATGCTCTGACTGAGGACAGGACCCCACAAAGGCTTTTGGGGAGACATTGAGAGAGTATGCCAGCACACACCCCAGCGCTATATAACCCAGGGATTATACTGTACCTTAGTGTTTACCCTGTAGCTGCTGTTAAATATATATCTGCGCCTAAATTTATGTGCCCCCCGTCTCTTTTTTACCCTCTATTGCACCTGTATACTGCAGGGGAGAGCCTGGGGAGCGTCCTTCCAGCGGAGCTGTGAAGAGAAAATGGCGCTGGTGTGCTGAGGAAGAAGGCCCCGCCCCCTCAGCGGCGGGCTTCTGTCCCGCTTTAATGTGTAAAAAATGGCGGGGGGCTCGGGCATATATACAGTCCCAGACTGTATATATGTCTATTTTTGCCAAAAAGGTACTTAATTGCTGCCCAGGGCGCCCCCCCCCCCCCCTGCGCCCTGCACCCTACAGTGACCGGAGAGTGCGGTGTGCTGTGGGAGCAATGGCGCACAGCTGCAGTGCTGTGCGCTACCTTAAGTGAAGACAGGAGTCTTAAGCCGCCGATTTCGATGTCTTCATGCTTCTGTACTTCTGGCTCTGCAAGGGGGACGGCGGTGCGGCTCCGGGAACGGACGATCAAGGTTAGGTACCTGTGTTCGATCCCTCTGGAGCTAATGGTGTCCAGTAGCCTAAGAAGCGCTACCTAGCTGCCGTGAGTAGGTTTGCTTCTCTCCCCTCAGTCCCTCATAGGAGAGAGTCTGTTGCCAGCAGAAGCTCTCTGAAAATAAAAAAAAACCTGACAAAATACTTTCTTTTCTAGCAAGCTCAGGAGAGCCCACTAGGAGCACCCAGTTCTGGCCGGGCACAGATTCTAACTGAGGTCTGGAGGAGGGGCATAGAGGGAGGAGCCAGTGCACACCAGATAGTACTGAATCTTTCTTTAGAGTGCCCAGTCTCCTGCGGAGCCCGTCTATTCCCCATGGTCCTTACGGAGTCCCCAGCATCCACTAGGACGTTAGAGAAATTATGTCAGTTGACATTTTGGTGTCAACCTTATGATTGTCTAGATCTTCATTGTCAAAATTTTGAATACAATCAGACTCTGCAGGGTGACATCAAAGTATTTTTAAAATATGGGGTGAACAATACTCCCATTATGAATACTTTTGACAAGGCAAGCTCTTCAATATCTAGGTTCCTTGCCACTCCAAATAACATTTCCACATGCCGGCTGGTGGTAGTGAAGAAACCGAGGATGACAGATTGTGATACAGTGCATGAATAGTGATATATAAAATTCAAGTCGCTCAATAGCACTATCAAGGTACAATGGGGGTCATTCTGAGTTGATCGCTCGCTAGCAGTTTCTAGCAGCCGTGCAAACGCTATGCCGCCGCCCACTGGGGAGTGTATTTTAGCTTAGCAGAAGTGCGAAGTCCTTTTCTTAAAAGTTATAATCCACATACTTGGTAAAATAAAAAAACAAAATACCCGGTCCACGCACTGAAAGGGGTCCCATGTTTACACAGAACCCCTTTCCCCAAATGTCGGTACCCCCCGTGACTCCTGTCAAAGAGGGTCCCTTCAGCCAATCAGGGAGCGCTATGTCATGACACTCTTCTGATTGGCTGTGCGCTCCTGCACTGTCAGTCAGGCGGCGCACTGTGGATACAATGTAGCGCAGCGGCGCTACATTATATCCAATGGTGGGAACTTTGTGGTCTGCGGTAGACCGCGAGGTTAAGTGGGGTCACTCTTGTGGTTGCTCTCGGCGATAAGCTAGCCCGGGTGGGCACTCCTAGTCACAGACAGAGCCACGACTAGTGTGGCTCCATCTTTATTTTGAAAGTGATTGTATTTTATCGGTTGACCTAATGACCTGGTCGACTAATGACCATTTGGTTGCCTACATTTTGACTATGTAGAAATTATGTCAGTTGACATTTTGGTGTCAACCTTATGATTGTCTAGATCTTCATTGTCAAAATTTTGAATACAATCAGACTCGGCTGGGTGACATCAAAGTATTTTTAAAATATGGGGTGAACAATACTCCCATTATGAATACTTTTGACAAGGCAAGCTCTTCAATATCTAGGTTCCTTGCCACTCCAAATAACATTTCCACATGCCGGCTGGTGGTAGTGAAGAAACCGAGGATGACAGATTGTGATACAGTGCATGAATAGTGATATATAAAATTCAAGTTGCTCAATAGCACTATCAAGGTACAATGGGGGTCATTCCGAGTTGATCGCTCGCTAGCAGTTTTTAGCAGCCGTGCAAACGCTATGTCGCCGCCCACTGGGAAGTGTATTTTAGCTTAACAGAAGTGCGAACGCTTGTGCAGCCAAACTCTGCAAAAAAAGTTTGTGCAGTTTCAGAGTAGATCTGAACCTACTCAGCGCTTGCGATTACTTCAGCCTATTCGTGTCCGGATTTGACGTCATACACCCGACCAGCCACACCTGTGTTTTTTCAGATATATCTGCATTTTTAAAAACACTCCCTATAAAAACGGTCAGTTGACACCCAGAAACGCCCCCTTCCTGTCAATTTTCTTGCGGCCATCAGTGCGAAGGAAAACTTTGTTAGACCCTGAGCACAACCACAAAGAGCTTTGTAACCGTACGTCACGTGTGCGCATTGCAGTCTATATGCATGAGCATAAATGCCATTTTTTCACCTGATCGCTGCGTTGCGAAAATCGGCAGCGAGTGATCGACTCGGAATGACCACCAATATTATAACCGTAGCCGCTTCACATACAAAATAGAGGTGTTCCTTCCTTAAATGTGTGTATATATATATATATATAGCATACATACGGCGGCACTCCAATAAATCACGCTGACACCGGCAAGTGCTTCAACGTTTCGAGGGTTTATTCCCTCGTCATCAGGATAAATTTATCCTGATGACGAGGGAATAAACCCTCGAAACGTTGAAGCACTTGCTGGTGTCAGCGTGATTTATTGGAGTGCCGCCGTATGTATGCTATTGTTGGAGTTCCCTGCACAGGACTCTAACGGAAGGCACCATTTGTGTTACATTTACTAGGAGTGCTGTCTATTTTGGAAACGAATGTATATATATATATATATATATATATATATATATATATATATATATATGGGATGTGCTCCAGAGTATTGTAATGTTGGTAATTAAAAGTACACTACTCAATAATAATATTGTATGCAAGTCAATATTTAGATACTCGTTTCACTTGTAAGGGCAGTCTATAACAGTGTTTACCAATTACACTTCCAGTACACGCAGACGTTTTGGAAGATTATGCACAATAGTTGTGGAATAGTACTAGTTGTTCAATGAATTTATAGGGTTAAACAACTGCTTGTAAGGGAGGGGCTTATCCAGACAAAATAAAACGAATAAACATATTGCACAAATTGACAGAAGAAAATTACCAAAAACAACAAAGGTTTCTCAGAAAGGATATGGAACATGAACGGCCAAAAAAAAATATCAAACGTCTTCTCAACATTCAAAGCTAAAACTATCAAAGTAATAATTTTTTTATAAGGAAAATCAGATTCACCATACAGCAACTCTAGTGTCTTCATGGGCCTGCCTTGTAAAGCCTACTTGATCCAGGGGTGACAAATCAGGGCAGGTGTGTGTTTAATCTGTTTAGCAAGACTTTGACAAAAAGATTGATGTCGACTCCAGACATTAATTATACCCATGTGTCTGAACAAAATTAATTAATTTAGTAACTGAAGCAAATCAAATCTTTATTTACCAACCTTGCTTACAATCATCAATCTTCCTTAATAATGCATTAAGTGCTGCTTAATAGGTAAAGTGTAAAGGGGCCACTATAATCAGAAATTGGGTTTTGCACTGCTTTAATACAGTTATGAGTGACTTCAGCAGCTATAAATGCACAATATGTGGCTTTAGTCATGTTAAGTGTCACGATCCCAGCACAGCGATTCTTCAGATACGCCAATCTGAGAACGCTGCCCTGTGACACCTTTACTGATCACCTCAGCGTGTGGGAAATCCACGTGGTATCTGCCACCAGCAGAAGTATCAGTCGCTGCATCTGCCAGACCAAGCAACTTTTAGGGACAACGCCCAGGGTGAGCTTCTGCTCTCAACCGCACACTAAGTTATTAAAACGTAAAAAATTAGATAACCTGACCTTTCTAGTTTTTTTTGGTTTGGAAAGCACAGATAACAGAAATAAGATTAAGATTTTTTTTAATCCAAGTATAAACTTCAAAGCTTATTGTTACAGAAAAAAGAAAGTTACAAGAATATAATTGTTGAAAAGTTAAATAATCACACACGTAAATACTATTTCAAATAAAATAAAAAAGATAGGGAAATAAACAAAACAAACCAATCCAGTCTCTTTGGATTCAATAGTCATGGGATGAGGCCTCCCGTTGATGACATGGAACACCTGTATCCTTCGATAGCCTCATGCAGAATGAACACCTTCCAGCCTGTGTTCCTCATATTTAAAACCCAGGCTGCACTCACAGGCACCCCTCCCTCTGGAGAGTTTGTTAACCCTTCCCAAGCCACAGTGACTCTCCGCTTATACTGTGATATATCTTAGAAATAAGAGCAGGCCAAATTGCCTTATCTTTTACTTGCTTGTTTGATGCTTAAATAGTTGGTACAGGCCTTCCTGGTCACATGAGCGGGGATTATTTAATTACCCATCTCATTTTGTTTGAAGGTATGAACCAGGCTTATCCATTACAACTAGCTAAAGGGACATTTATCACCTGTTGTAGTCAAAACATCTTTGCTGACCCATAAGGATGTACCCCCTGTTGTGAATGTAAACAACTTGTTTGAAATGACACAAGCCAGGCCTGACCCTGGCCTATGAAATTCTCCAAGCCATCTCTGGTTCCCTGCATCAAAGGGTATCTGACACCTCTGTACTGTAAACAAGCTCTATACAAGCAGATCAATTAAATCTCTACCATTTAACATGCAAAGACACTTCTCTGGTATTATACAATGGATACATCAATTGGAATAATATAAATTTCAATCATGCCCATTTTGATATAACCCAGGTGCATTGGCATCACATCCATTGATATGGCACTCAGATATCCTGATATCACCTACATTGATATCACACTACTTATTAACAGGCCTATTCCTACCTGAAATAGCCTGGATCATGACATTAAGCACCAGCATATTACATTTGTGGGGAGACAGTCATTTTAAACACAATACACCAAGTTCTTATGATATGAATATGATATGAATAAGCATGTCTTTGAGACTTTAGTTTAGAGTGACAGGGTGACTCAGCTCCAGAGAGATTAACTTGGAAAATGTTGGTGATTTCCAGGCACTGCAATAGAAAATCTGTGTTTTTGCCCCATAATAATAATAATAATAATAATAATAAAGGTCTGTATCTTACATTACTTTATTACCAATGACCTGCTTTCGGCCAAATCCAGGGGCCACTTCTCTCTGCTCATCCTTCTGGACCTCTCTGCTGCCTTTGACACCGTAGATCATCCTCTCCTCCTCGGCACACTCCAAAACGCTGGCCTCTCTAGCACTGTCCTTGACTGGTTTTCTTCTTACCTCACTAACCGCTCCTTCTCTGTGTCTGCCTCAAGCACCACCTCACACCCTTCCATCCTTCCTGTTGGTGTCCCTCAGGGTTCTGTCCTTGGACCACTTCTGTTCTCCCTGTATACCTCTTCCCTGGGTGCGCTCATTAACTCATTTGGCCTTCAATACCACCTCTATGCTGATGACACACAACTCTACCTCTCATCTCCTGATCTGTCCCCCTCTGTCCTCTCTCAGGTTTCCAGCTGCCTCTCTGCAATCTCCTCCTGGATGTCTGAACGCTCTCTAAAGCTCAACATGGACAAAACGGAACTCATCATCTTCCCCCCATCCAGAGCAACACCCCCAACCAATATCTCCATCATTGTTGACAACACCACCATCTCCCCCGTTCCCCAACTCCGCTGCCTGGGCGTCACTCTTGACTCCTCCCTCTCCTTTGCACCCCACATACAAGCTCTGGCACAATCCTGTCGTTTCCAGCTACGCAACATTGCTCGTATCAGGCCATATCTCTCCCAGAGTGCAACTAAACTCATCATCCACTCACTGGTCATCTCACGACTTGATTACTGCAATGTCCTCCTCACTGGCCTCGCTTGCTCCCATCTTGCTCCCCTCCAATCTGTCCTGAACTCCGCAGCTAGGCTTATCTTCCTCTCCCGCCGCACCACATCTGCCACTCCCCTTCAACAAAATCTACACTGACTCCCATTCCCCTACAGAATCCTCTTCAAACTCCTCACCCTCACATACAGGGCCATCTCTAATTCCACTGCTCCCTACATCTCCAACCTCCTTTCCCCTCATGCTCCCTCCCGCCCCCTACGGTCGGCTAATGACCGTCGCCTCTCCACCGCCCTGGTCACTGCTTCCCATGCACGAGTTCAGGATTTTGCACGTGCTGCACCCCTTCAGTGGAATGCACTCCCCCGCTCCATTAGCCTCTCCCCAACCTTGCAAAGCTTCAAACGGGCTCTAAAAACCCACCTATTCATCAAAGCGTACCCTTCTAATGCATAACCCAGAGCTGAAGCCGCGCCTCCACCCCCTGCCTCATGCCGTGAACATCTCAGCTTTGCTTGCATACTGCCATCAGGCTACCTCCCGCTTGCCTGCACCTCTTGTCATCTGTCTGTCGCCCCTCCCCAATAGATTGTTAGCTCTTCAGAGCAGGGCCCTCTTTCCTCTTGTTATCTAAGCCCTAGTCTCAACACATTTCACTCACAGCTCTCCTCTACTCAACGACCATTTTTATCCTGCTAGTAAAGGCTCATCTTCATCTATGACCACCAGCCTCTAGTAGTACGATGATCACTCCCTCAATACTTACATCTTAGCTGTACTATGTCTTGAGAATATGTGGTGCTCTGTTACCTGTACTCTACTTCTGTTATTTATTTACTGTAATGCAATGTTTTGTCCCCTGTACTGTCCTTTGTACGGCGCTGCGAAACACATGTGGCGCCTTATAAATAAAATGTAATAATAATAATAATAATAATAATAATAATAGGGAGAAAAACCCTAAATCCAATAAATATAGGTGTCTTCACCAGAGACAGGGATTCTATGTGAAAGGCTTTGAAAATGGAGCCGTTAAAGAGATATATGGGATGCACTAATGTGCACTACACCGAGTCAATAGCAGCCATAAAAATATACTTCTCAATGGTACTCAATTTGAACTGATGACACATATTCTTACAGGTGTTTTGTCAAAGAGCATATACAAATGACATAAAAAAAAAACATGCTATAGTCCATTAAGAACATTGCACCCTCGTTATGAAGGAATCATGTCAGAGTGCCTATATCCACCAGGTAAAAAACAGAACCACCAACACTCCTCTTCAAATGTAACCATACAAGATAAAAACACCCACTTTTTGAAAAAAAATGTATATTAGAAACGCTTTAAACAGCTCAGGTTATCCTCTCCACTTGGTCTGCCGTGCTAATACCATCTGCCAAGGAGATGTCATCAAGTTTCATGACACATCTCTAAGACCATGTGTCATTAGGAATAGCAGCTTGAGACAAATAAACTAATTCTTCTTACAAATCTATCACTGTGTATTACCGGTGATAGCCTTTGTTGCTCGCTTCTGATGATAGCGTCTGAATGCAAAGCATTGTGAAGTCTACTTATATTGAAAAGGTTTGTCAGTTTACTCCAGTAAAAGTTGCCTATTTAAAAAGGTTTGCATCACTCAAAACATTACTGAAATCTTCCTTTCACTATTGCAGGATGGTGATAGCGGGAAATAACCATAAAAATTTATTTAAAAAAATAAATTAAATATATTTTGTGTTCGTTCCAGAAAGAGCAAGTCTACGTGTGCAGATACAGCAAGTCTACTATTACCACACCTGGCAAATATGACTGGGTAATAACTCAGCTGCTCAGACTCAGAGATATAATATAAAATCTGTGGTTTTGCCTCATAATTATTGATAAGGTTCTGTATGTTATATTTTGGTGCATTTCCAAATATACAAAATGTACTTTTTACTACATTGGTCAGTATGGATTTCATAGCCTGTATAAAAAACTTTTGCATACTATATAATGTCAACGTCAGGATAAAAAATAGCATTTTGAAAGGAAATAAAGAAATGACTGTATACAGATATACATGCACTCTTTTCTATTGTTTTTCTAAGATAAATGTACCAAGTGCTAATTTATATCTAATTTAGACCAGAAAGACAACAGGTATCTGATATTGGCCCACATTCCGAGTTGATCGCTCGCTTGCTGCTTTTAGCAGCAGTGCAAACGCTAAGCCGCCGCCCTCAAGGAGTGTATCTAAGGTTAGCAGAAGTGCGACCGAAAGGTTAGCAGAACAGTGCTGACATTTTTTCAAGCAGTTTCCGAGTAGCTGCAGACCTACTCCTTCCCTGCGATCACTGCAGTCTGTTTAGTTCCTGCTTTGACGTCACAAACACGCCCTGCGTTCGGCCAGCCACTCCCCTATTTCCCCAGGCACGCCTGCATTTTTACCTAACATGCCTGCGTTTTTTAGCACACTCCCGGAAAATGGTCAGTTACCACCCAGAAACACCCACTTCCTGTCAATCACTCACCGATCAACAGAACGACGGAAAAGAGTCGCTCGGCCTTGTGTAAAACTGCATATTTTTTTGTGAAAGTACGTCGCGCGTGCGCACTGCGGCCCGTACGCATGTGCAGAAATGCCGATTTTTAGCCTGATCGCTGCGCTGCGAATAACAGCAACTAGTGATCAACTCGGAATGACCCCCATAGTCAGGATCAGTACACCTGATATTATTTCCTCTTCTACTGTTGTTCAGTTGTACAGCAGCAGTCACAGACATTCACCAGTAGAGGTCCCCATCATGTTAATGCTGTGTACTGCTACAGTACTAGTCAGTAGTGAGAAAGCTTGGTTTATGCCCAAATTGAAAAGCTCTTTGTTAAGTTTTCTCTTGTTTTAATTTTTTTTGTTCTGTTTTGGGTAATTATTTATTTTATGAATTAGATGCATACAGTATGTTAAAGTGTACTGCTGCAGTGCAGTGATCTGATAGAACAATATAGTATAATACAATGTAATACTGTAAAGTATTAAATAATGTTCTAATCTACAGATATTATTAAATACAGTATGCTTAAGAACAACATTTAAATTCGCATATATGTTATGGATCTGGTCACTTAGAACTTAGGGCCTAATTCAGATCTGATCGCAGCAGCAAATTTGTTAGCAGTTGAGCAAAACCATGGCCCTCATTCCGAGTTGTTCGCTCGCAAGGCGAATGTAGCAGAGTTACACACGCTAAGCCGCCGCCTACTGGGAGTGAATCTTAGCTTCTTAAAATTGCGACCGACGTACGCGCAATATTGCGATTACAAACGAGTTAGCAGTTTCAGAGTAGCTCCAGACTTACTCTGCCTGTGCGATCATTTCAGTGCTTGTCGTTCCTGGTTGACGTCACAAACACACCCAGCGTTCGCCCAGGCACTCCCACCGTTTCCCCGGCCACTCCTGCGTTTTTTCCGGAAACGGTAGCGTTTTCAGCCACACGCCCCTGAAACGCCGTGTATCCGCCCAGTAACACCCATTTCCTGTCAATCACATTACGATCGCCGGAGCGAAGAAAAAGCCGTGAGTAAAAATACTTTCTTCATAGTAAAGTTACTTGGCGCAGTCGCAGTGCGAACATTGCGCATGCGTACTAAGCGGATTTTCACTGCGATGCGATGAAAAATACCGAGCGAACAACTCGGAATGAGGGCCCATGTGCACTGCAGGTGGGGGGGGGGGGGGGGGGGAGGCAGATATAACATGTGCCGGGAGAGTTAGATTTGGGTGGGTTATATTGTTTCTGTGCAGGGTAAATACTGGCTGCTTTATTTTTACACTGCAATTTAGATTTCAGTTTGAACACACCCCACCCAAATCTAATGCTCTGCACATGTTACATCTGCTCCCCCTGCAGTGCACATTTGGGGTCATTCCGAGTTGATCGTACCTGTGCTAAATTTAGCATAGCTACGATCATATTTCCTGAAATGCGGGGGGACGCCCAGCACGGGGCTAGTCGGCCCCGCATGTCAGTGCCGGCCCCCCTGCAGAAGTGCAAAGGCATCACACAGCGGCAATGTCTTTGCACTTCAGGAGTAACTCCCGGCCAGCGCAGCTTTAGCGTGCTGGCCGGGAGCTACTCCTCGCTCACTGGCCCGCAGCAGCTGCGTATGACGTCACGCAGCCGCTGCATCCCACCCCCCGTTCGGTACGGCCACGCCTGCGTTGTCCAGACCGCGCCTACGAAACGGCGGCCAAACGCCGCCATTTCGCCCCCTCCCGCCCATCGATCGCCTCTGCCTGTCAATCAGGCAGAGGCGATCGCTGTCCTGCTACGGCGTTCGGCCGTCCCGCATGCGCAGCAGGGACCCATTCGCTCTGCTGCGTTAAAACTCAGCGAGCGAACGGGTCGGAATGACACCCATGGTTTTGACCACTTGCTAACAAAGTTGCTGTTGCAATCATCTCTGAATTAGGCCCTTACTTGTTGTCTACTATAGTCTATCAGCCTGTCTTCTTATCTCTCAGTCAGTATACTGAGTGATCACACTGGGGGTGATTCAGTAAGGATCACATAAATGATCCTTACTGCATTTCCCTGATGTCAGGACCTGTTCTGCGCATGTGCAGAACAGGTCCTGTGATCGCAGGGCAGGTATGTGATTGCCTCTGCCTGATTAACAGATAGACACATTCATGGGGAGGGACGAGGGCGGCTGGTGTTTGGAGTCGCAGTGCAGTGACCAGGTCTTGGTCACTGAGCAGGAGGCAGCACTGCAGCAAGGATTTCCCCCTCCCCTGGAGCTGCAGGTAAGAGAGGGAGAGAGGGTACATTCTTTATTATTATTGCATAATAAATCTAAGACCTACTTCATTATAATATACTGTTATTGTAAGTTACAGGAGGGAAGTTGAGACGGTAGTAAATACATGTAGGCTGTGCATATGATATTATAATTTAAAGGTATAATTTAAATTTTGCTATTTTTGGCACTACTATTGCCATTATATCAGTGATATACAGGGATCACAATTTATGAGTAATATTGTTGGGCTGATACAGGAGAAGGTCCATGTGAAGTGACACCATGCGTTACAGTATTGGGTGACACCAACCCTAATGACATCAATGAGTCTTAGTCACTTTTTAAATCCAGACTCTCATGTCATGGAGTTATACACTATGTAGACGAAAGTGATTGGATCCCCTCCCGTGCAAGCAAAGTTATGTACTCCTGCAGCAGATACATGTTCATGAAGGTATGAAATGGGTAGCGGAGCAGTGATTAGATCATTTGCTAATGAAATGGTTTGCAGGAAGGGGCTGAGTTTGGAAAGAGGTTCATAATAGGCTGCACGATGTCATGTTTCCAGGGCGACGCTGGACTGGTATACAGAGAATTCGGTAACCCGGATGGACTGGCCAGCTCAGAGTCTAGATCTTAACCCCACTGATAACCTCTGGGACCAACTGGAGTGATGGGTGCGCTCTAGACTGACTTGACATTCTTCAGTGTCAAAGTTGGTCACTGTACTTAAGGCGGAATGGAAAAACATACCACCTGCTGTTGAACAGTTATGTGCGAGAGGAGATGTAGGTATAGATGGTCGCTGAGTAGGAGAAACCTGTAAATGAAGTGCCAGAGAAGAGGGCTGTGAGAACAGGAGGGAAGAGGGACCTGCTCCAAGGGGCATACGATCTGTGTCAGTGAACCTACAGTAACAGTAGGTTCACTGACACACCTTGTTTATTGGAATGCAATGAGGGGAGTGTTTCTTTTCAGAGTAAGTAACATAGCCATGTCTACTGTGCAAAAGGCCATGACTATTGCATTAACACATAACAGGCAGATTAAGTCTCATCCTATATTTTGAAAGGAATGCATTTTGTGCTTTAAGTTGCATTTTATCCATGAAGGTTAGACTAAGTAGTACTTTCTTTTTTTCTTTAAATAAAGGTGTTTTCTCTAAAGTGTTATGATTTGGACTGTGGAGTGATGCTTACAATTATGCAGAGTTTGTCTTCAGATTTTTCCACTAGCTCAGAAACTTAGATACACGTCCAGTCCTCCTAATATCGGTGGATCCAGAACAGGGCATTTTATTTTATCCTGCATGCCGTGGTAACCACATCCCCATCCTCTTCCAGTATGCTGTGACCATATAAACATAGTCCGCGATGGGGCATAGCTTCATCCCCACTCGCACACATATATACACTTCCACCTCATATCTCAATGCCCCAGCCCCCCCCCCCCACACACACACACATACATTCATCCTAATTACAGGATGGTGGGTCAGTCCTCTAAAATCTCTAGGCTGCTTAGAAAGGCACAGTGGTGCAATAAAAGCATTTGTGATTTGCCTGTTGTACATAATCTGCTACATCGGTAAAATATAAGTATGATTTCTAATTACTGATTGAAGCTAAATATATAAATATTAGATCATACGGAAATTTAATTAGTGTTATTAATGAGAACAAATACTTTATAAAAGCATGTTTTACATTATGTCAGCACAAAACATACTTGTTTCTAATCTTTTGGAGATATATCTACTTTAAGAAACAAAATAATAATAGCCAATATGACTGTTTGGATGTATGTTATCTTAAATAGTTCTCTTGGAACACATTTGCAGAATATTTCTATATTGGTTTAAGCTGTTGGTGCTATTAAATCAGAAGTGGGATATTTAGGGAACGATAATGAGAAACTTAATCTATTTCCCTGACAAAGTTCGTCATATACCCAGAACTAAGAATGATTAAAAAGGATCTACAGGGATTCCAAATATGCTCTTAAAAAGCAGTGCACAAATTAACTTCTCAGAAATAGGATTCTGATGTAAGATCTGAAAAACATATGCAAATATGAAAGCAAGTGGCATATTTTCTGGGTTCAGTCACTGGGATCTAATTTAATCTCCATGTAAATGTCGAATTAATTAGATGGGGGACTATAGACACTCCAGATCTAATCTATGTAATCCTGTAGGTTATAAAAACTGAATATCCTTTTGTATAGCTGGAAAAAGTACTGAATATTAAAACAGAAATATAATTTTAAATATAATAAAAAGACTTCCAAATAGGGGCGATACAGCAAAGGCAGTAGTTTTACAGAGATTTCGGCTAAGGGGTCTATGTACTAAGCCTTGGAGAGAGATAAAGCGGAGAGCGATAAAGTACTGGACAAACAGCTCCTAACTGCCATGTTACAGGCTGGGTTTGAAAAATGACAGTTTGGAGCTGGTTGGTTGGTACGATTATCTCCGTCCACACCGTCTCCAAGGCTTAGTACATAGATAGACCCCTAAATCCCCTATGTATCACAACCCTCTTACTTAAATGTACAGTTTTCACATGACTTTAAGTAGCAGGGTTATGCAACAATAGCCTAATGTAGAAGATAAACACAAGAGGGTTGTAAATAGTGACTCATGTCTCTCTACATCAGTGTAGCAATTCATGTGTCAATAACCTACAAGAAAGATGACTGTGAAATGTATCATTTGCAACATTGTATCACTAATAGAAGCAGTGAATCCTTCTGTAACTACAATGCCTCTGTGATTAACCCTTACTGAAACAACATGTCAGTAACAGCATCTGAGAATTCTCTCTTTTTGTAGTTATACAGTATAGACTTTGCTATATTTTCACACGGAGACCGCAATCTCTAGATCTGTACCATTTCCAAATTTACCATTTACAGCAGAACAGTTTGCCCTGGCTTTACTTGCCGCTGACTCCTGTACACACATTTGCAATACTGGTGTGAATTGTATATTTGTGTATGGGCTTCTATGAGATCTAGAGGTCGGCCCGACAAATATTAAACTGCTCATAAGATTCCAATCCCGACCGTTGCAGGTGCATTGTACTGTAATTCATTTATCAACACTCTTGCATCTGTACTGCATACACACCTATACAAAAACTAGCGTTCTCCAAATATTGGAAGAATGGGCCAATGATTGTATACGTAGGTGTGTATCCAACTTTATTGATCTTAGTAGGACCCCTGTCTCTGCAACGTAAATTGGTACATTTCCCCCCCAAAAAATAGGATTTTAGTACCTACCGGTAAATCCTTTTCTCCTAGTCCGTAGAGGATGCTGGGGACTCCAAAAGGACCATGGGGTATAGATGGGATCCGCAGGAGCTTGGGCACACTGAAAAGACTTTGACTGGGTGTGAACTGGCTCCTCCCTCTATGCCCCTCCTCCAGACCTCAGTTATAGGAACTGTGCCCAGGAGAGACGGACATTTCGAGGAAAGGATTTTTTGTTAAACTAAGGCAAGAAACATACCAGCCCCACACCACAACTGGAGTAGCATGAAACCAGATAACAGCATGAACTAGCAACAGCAACAAGCTGAACATAACTGATACACAATGCACGTGTAACCGAAAATAACCAGTATTAACCTAACTGCAAGGAACAGTCCGCACTGGGATGGGGGCTCAGCATCCTCTACGGACTAGGAGAAAAGGATTTACCGGTAGGTACTAAAATCCTATTTTCTCTTACGTCTTAGAGGATGCTGGGGACTCCAAAAGGACCATGGGGTCTATACCAAAGCTACAGAACGGGCGGGAGAGTGCGGACGACTCTGCAGCACCGATTGAGCAAACATGAGGTCCTCATCAGCCAGGGTATCAAACTTGTAAAACTTAGCAAAGGTGTTTGAACCCGACCAAGTAGCTGCTCGGCAAAGCTGAAGTGCCAAGACCCCTCGGGCAGCCGCCCAAGACGAGCCCACTTTTCTGGTAGAATGGGCCTTTACTGACTTCGGCAACGGTAGCCCAGCCGAAGAATGAGCTTGCTGAATCGTACTACAAATCCAGCGTGCAATAGTCTGTTTAGAAGCAGGATTTCCAATCTTGTTGGAAGCATACAGGACAAACAGAGCCTCTGTTTTCCTGGTAAGAGCCATTCTGGCAACGTAAATTGTCAAAGCTCTTACAACATCAAGAGACTTTGGAACTGCCACAGCATCTGTAGCCACAGGTACCACAATAGGTTGGTTAATGTGAAATGAAGAAACCACCTTTGGCAGAAATTGTTGACGAGTCCTCAATTCTGATATATCCGAATGGAAGATCAAATATGGACTCTTGTGAGATAAAGCCGCCAACTCTGACACTCGCCTGGCAGACGCCAGAGCCAAAAGCATGACTACCTTCCAAGTGAGAAATTTTAACTCAACCTTACGCAAAGGTTCAAACCAGGGAGACATAAGAAACTGTAAGACCACTTCAAGATCCCACGGCGCCACAGGCGGCACAAATGGAGGATGGATATGCAGCACTCCCTTCACAAAAGTCTGAACCTCTGGAAGGACGGCCAATTCCTTTTGAAAGAAAATAGATAAAGCCGAAATCTGCACTTTGATGGAACCTAATTTCAGGCCTGCATCGACGCCTGCCTGCAAAAAATGGAGAAACCGACCCAAGTGAAATTCCTCCGCAGGAGCAGTTTTGGTCTCACACCACGAAACATACTTCCTCCAAATACGGTGATAATGTTTTAACGTAACCTCCTTCCTAGCCATAAGGAGAGTGGGGATGACCTCCCCAGGAATACCTTTTCAAGCTAAGATTTGGCGCTTAACTTCCACGCCGTCAAACGCAGCCGCGGTAAGTCTGGAAACATGCATGGTCCCTGCAGTAACAGGTCCTCTCTTAGAGGAAGTGGCCAAGGATCTTCCACTAGTAATTCCTGAAGATCCGGATACCAGGTCCTGCGTGGCCAGTCTGGAACGATGAGAATTGCCTGAACCTTTGCTCGTCTTATGATTCCCAGGACCTTTGAGATGAGAGGAAGTGGAGGGAACACATACACCGACTGAAACACCCACGGCGTCACCAGGGCGTCCACTGCACTGGCTTGGGGGTCCCTTGACCTGGAATAATACCTCGGAAGCTTCTTGTTGAGGCGCGACGCCATCATGTCTATCAGAGGAATTCCCCAACGCTTCGTCACCTCTGCAAATACCTCTTGGTGAAGAGCCCACTCTCCCGGATGGAGATCGTGTCTGCTGAGGAAGTATGCTTCCCAGATGTCCACGCCCGGGAGGAAGACTGCTGACAGAGCGCTCACGTGCTGTTCCGCCCAGCGAAGGATTCTTGTGGCCTCCACCATAGCCGCCCTGCTCCTTGTTCCGCCTTGACGGTTTACATGCGCCACTGCTGTTATGTTGTCCGACTGGATCAGGACAGGCCGACCCTGAAGAAGGTTCTTTGCTTGTAGCAGGCCGTTGTAAATGGCTCTTAACTCCAGAACATTTATGTGGAGACAAGATTCCTGGTCTGATCATTTCCCATGGAAATTTCTTCCTTGGGTGACTGCGCCCCAGCCTCGGAGACTTGCATCTGTTGTCAGTAGGACCAAGTCCTGGATTTCGAATCGGCACCCTTCTAGAAGGTGAGAGCCTTGTAGCCACCACAGGAGAGAAATCCTGGCCCTAGAAGATAGACTTATTTTCCGGTGCATGTGCAGGTGAGACCCGGACCATTTGCTCAGCAGATCCCACTGAAACACCCGGGGCATGAAACCTGCCAAACGAAATGGCTTTGTACGCCGCAACCATTTTCCCCAGAACCCAAGTACATTGATGAATCGACACACTTGTCGGCCTCAGAAGCTCCCTGACCATTGTCTGTAGTTCCAGAGCTTTGTCTTCCAGAACAAACACTCTCTGTAACTCCGTGTCTAGAATCATGCCCAGAAAGGTCAGCCGAGTGGCTGGAATCAACTGAGAGTTTGGCAAATTTAGAACCCAACCGTGTTGTCGCAGAACCGACAGAGACAAATCCACACTTCTTAACAATTGTTCCTTGGACCTCGCCTTTATCAGGAGATCGTCCAAGTACGGGATAATTGTAACACCTTGTTTGCGAAGGAGAACCATCATTTCCGCCATGACTTTGGTGAAAATCCTCGGGGCCGTGGAAAGCCCAAACGGCAACGTCTGAAATTGGTAATGACAATCCTGCACCGCAAATCTCAGGAAGGCCTGATGCGGGGGATATATCGGGACGTGTAAGTAGGCATCCTTTATGTCGACTGACGCCATAAAATCCCCCCCTTCTAGGCTGGAGATCACAGCTCAAAGAGATTCCATCTTGAACTTGAACACCTTCAAGTATGGGTTGAGGGATTTTAGGTTCAGAATCGGTCTGACCGAACCGTCCGGCTTCGGTACAACAAATAGGCTCGAGTAGAACCCCTTTCCCCGTTGGGATGGGGGAACGGGAACAATGACCCTCTGTTGACACAACTTTCGTATTGCTGTATTCACCACCTCCCTGTCCGGAAGAGACACTGGCAAGGCCGAAACGAAAAAGAGGTGAGGGGGCATCTCCTGAAACTCCAGCCTGTATCCCTGAGACACTATGTCTAGGACCCAAGGATCCAGGCCTGATTGAACCCAGACGTGACTGAAGATCCGGAGACGGCCCCCCACCGGTCCGGACTCCCCCAGGGGAGCCCCAGCGTCATGCGGTGGACTTGGTAGAGGCGGGGGAGGACTTTTGGTCCTGGGCGCCTGATACTGCAGGTGACTTTCTTCCCCTTCCTCTACCCTTTGAAACGAGGAAGGACGAGCCTTTTCCTCGCTTGCATTTATTGGGTCGAAAGAACTGCATCTGCTGATGGGGTGCCTTTTTCTGTTGTGTGGGAACATAAGGAAGAAAAGATTACTTATCCGCAGTCGCGGTAGACACCAGGTCCGCTAGGCCGTCACCAAACAAGACACTACCTTTGAAGGGAAGAGCTTCCATATTTTTCTTGGAGTCGGCATCAGCATTCCATTGATGGATCCACAGCGCCCTCCTGGCCGAGATCGCCATGGCATTGGCTCTTGATCCCAAGAGAACAACATCCCTCGCTGCATCCTTCAGGCAATCTGCAGCGTCCTTGATATAACGAAGAGTCAAAAGAATATTATCTTTATCAAGGTTATCCATATCAGAAGCTAAATTATCAGCCCATTTAGCAATAGCGCTACTCACCCATACCGACGCCACAGCAGGTCTGAGTAATGCACCCGTATTAACGAAAATGGCCTTCAAAGACGTCTCCAGCTTGTGATCCGCCGAATCCTTGAGAGCTGCCGTGTCAGGGGACGGGACTGCCACCTTCTTAGACAAACGGGATAGAGCCTTGTCGACATTCGGAGACGACTCCCATTTCTCCCTGTCATCAGAGGGGAATGGATACACCATGAAAATTCTCTTGGGAATCTGCGACCTCTTGTCCGGTGACTCCCAAGCCTTTTCACAAAGAGCATTCATTTCATGAGAGGAAGGAATTTCACCTCAAGCCTTTTCCCCTTAAATAAACAAATTCTTGTTTCCTGCACCGCAGGTTCGTCAGAGATACGCAAAACATCCTTAATAGCCACAATCATGTACTGAATACTCTTAACTACCCTTGGGTGTAAAGTAGCCTCATTGAAGTCGACATCGGAATCAGAATCTGTGTCAGTATCCGTATCCACCATCTGGGTAAATGAACGCTTTTGTGACCCTGAGTCAAAGCATCCTCCATGGATTTCCTCCACACTTGTGTCTGAGACTCAGATTTATCCAGCCTCTTAGACAATGAGGCCACATTTGCATTAAGTGCACTTAACATGGTAACCAAATCAGGTGTCGGCTGTGCCGACAGAGTCATCTCCAGCCCCGTTTCTGTGCCCCCAGCAACCTCCTCCGGGGAGTAACACTCAGCCTCAGACATGCCGACACGTAGTACCGACACACCCACACTGCCTCAGCCAGGGGACAGACCCACAAGGAAGCCCAGAGAGAGAAAACACAGAGAGAGTATGCCAGCTCACACCCCAGCGCCCATATATCCCACCAAAACGATATATGTTGATAGCGCTGTTCTTAATGAAAATATAAGCACCAAATATCTGTGCCTGCCCCCCCAACACACACACACATTTTGCTCCCTTTTACGTGAATGGAGCCTGGAGGTCCCGGGCCAGCGTGTCATGCAGCGGCTGTGGATGAGAGAAAATGGCGCTGGTGAGCTGTGCGGCAAAGCCCCCCCTTCCCGTGCCCTTCAGTCCCACAAAAATTAAAACTTGTATGCTGGCGGGGGTATGGAAAACGGTGCCCGGGCACCGAAAATGCCTGTCTGCCAGCTCCTTTAAGACCCCAGTAACATGCTGCCCAGGGCGCTCCCCCCCCCCAGCGCCCTGCACCCGCAAGTGCCGTTGGTGAAGTGTGTGAGAGCATGGAGCGCAGCACTACCGCTGTGCTGCTACCTCGTTACTGAAGTCTTCTGCCGTCTGATGTCTTCGGATCTTCACATACTCACCCGGCTTATTTCTTCTGGCTTCTGTGAGGGGTGACAGTGCGGCTCCGGGAACAAGCAGCTAGGCGAACCAAGTGATCGAACCCTCTGGAGCTAATGGTGTCCAGTAGCCTAAGAAGCAGAGCCCTTAACTAAGTAGAAGTAGGTCTGACTTCTCTCCCCTCAGTCCCTCGATGCAGGGAGCCTGTAGCCAGCAGGTCTCCCTGAAAATAAAAAAAAAACCTAACAAAAGTCTTTTCTAGAGAAACTCAGTAGAGCTCCCCTAGTGTGTGTCCAATCACTCCTGGGCACAAAATCTAACTGAGGTCTGAAGGAGGGTCATAGAGGGAGGAGCCAGTTCACACCCAGTCAAAGTCTTTTCAGTGTGCCCAAGCTCCTGCGGATCCCGTATATACCCCATGGTCCTTTTGGAGTCCCCAGCATCCTCTAGGACGTAAGATAAATTATCATTATTAGCTGCAGTTTCTAATAAATATATCCCTAAACTTAAGTCAGTGCTATATAGTTCTCATGTATACTGCAAAGTTAACAGTGTTCCACTCATCTATAAATGTCTGCTATATCCTTATTTGTTATACAAAAAGACACAAATACACAATTTAGAAATGTTTAATATAAAATATTATAGAACACTTTATGAATCTATCTAAGTGATGCTTATGATCTCCAGCCTGTCTTTCCGCCAGAGCAGTATTTTTCTGTATCTGTGATTATCCGGTCTCTAAGTCGACCACACTTAGGTCGACAGCCATTAGGTCGACCACAATTGGTCAACATGCATTAGGTCGACATGTAGTAGGTCGACATGGAAAAAGGTCAACATGAGTTTTTTCCCTTTTTAATTTCTAAACTTTTTCATACTTTACAATCCACATGGACTACGATTAGGAATAGTAACCTTGCCCGAAGCGCGAGCCATGCGAGGGGACACAGTGCACTAATTGGGGTTCCCGGTCACTTTACGGAGAAAATGACACCCAAAAAATGTAAAAACCTCATGTCGATCTTTTTCCATGTTGACCTTGTTCACGTCGACACAATGACTGTGTCGACTTATTTCAGGTTTTGACCTAGTCACTGTCGACCAATAGTGTGGGCGACCCTACATCCCATATGTATACAACCTTGCACAATATAAAATCTAAAAACACTAAAATAGATGTTCTATAGTTCAGCTTTCCTTGCCCTGTAATGCAGCAGCAGATCATGGTAAGTCATCTTTGGAAGGCTGGCTAAACTGTTACTTTGAACAAGTGCTCAATTAAGGAGTTGAGTGTGTTTCTCAACATTTTCAAACAGTTCTATAGTGTTTTAATGTGATTAGCAACAAACCACTACTACTTGATCTTTAGACAGTGCTGGACAGTGATTCATTGATTTACAAAGGTCATTTGGCCCCAGTGGGTGGATGATGAAAAGAATTAAGCAATTGAAATTATAGGTTTCTTTATAAAGTTTTCTGATTTATTGGCACAGATGTGAGAAAAGCAACTGTTAGGGACACAATCAGTGAAATGCAGCATTCTAGATCACTGAAAAAATTGTATTTATTGATGCTACAAATATGTTACATCTCTGGAAACTGCAAAGTCTCAAAAGTGTTTTTGTAAAATGAATGAAAAAACTTTAAAAAGAATATTAAGTCGCTATGCGCACTTGATGTATAAGGCTGTATATTAAAGAGTTAAATAATATGCCTGACATAAGATAGGATTTTATTCTTAACTAAATATGTCCATTTTGTCTTTTAGCCCTTTTGTTCTTAGCAGAGTGTCACAATAGGGTACAGGTGCCTCTCTTTTGTACAGTATTCAGAACCAGCAGCTTACACTACAGAAATGTTCTGAGTGAATAGGTGGATTCATTCTTTGGCCAGAGATAATTACAGTATGTCAAAGCCAGAGGTGTATCTAGGTGCCATGGTGCCTGGAGCAAGGGTATGTTTCTGCGCACCCTCCCCTGTACTGAACTGGATGCATGTTACATTTGAAAAAGGAAAAATATCACATCAGTGACAGGGCCGGTTCTAGACCTTGTGTATCTCAGCAAAAAAGATTCCTTAGGGTGCCCCCCATGTTTAAAATAGGGACAGTGTGCACAGAAGGTGCGCAACAAAAAAATAGAGGTGTGGCTTCATGGGGAAGGGGTATAGCCACAGAATAGTACCAATTCAGATTAAACAGTACAGTAGTGTCCATTGTTCACATTACACAGCACAGTATTGTTCGTTATTCACATTACACCACAGTAGAGCCCCTTATACTCGTTGCACAACACAGTAGAGTCATTTATACACGTTACACCACAGTAGAGCCGTTTATCCAGGTAATGCCAAAGTAGAGCTGCGTATCATGTTACTCTGCAGCTTCTAATGCAGAGACAGATGCTGCAACAGCAGCTGGGGTAGAGAGAGGCATTGTAGCAACCGGGGATGAGGTGCTGCAGCAGCCAAGTTACAAACATGTGCTGCAGCGGGTGGGGCAGAAAGAGATGCTGCAGCAGTTGGGGCAGAATGAGGTGCTGCTGCAGTGGGGGCAGAGAGTAGTGTAGCAGGACAGAAATAACCCTGCAGCATAGCTACAAGCAGTAGGTGAAACATATAAAAAGTGGACAGTACGATATAGGTTCAGCACAGATATTGCACCCCTGAATTGATTTCTATATATAATTAGAGATACATAAGATATCAACATGTGAAGAAATATACACACTTAATTACAATTTTGGTGGGTAATTGCTTTGTTGGTAGTGCTTCCAAGAGTCAAAATAAATTGATTTAGTTTGGGATAGACAAGTAGACTCTATGTGCTGGGGCACTCTTTTGCAATAAAGTTTAAACAGTTTTAATTGAATCTATTAGTATGCATTAAAAATAAAGAAACATAATCTCTGTTCACATACTGCATGGTAAAAGGACCTGGGTCAGTATACCACATGTATTCTTTATCCATTACATACAGCATTTGGGAGTACACAAGATTTTTTTTGAGTGTATAAATAACAAGGTTTGTTACCTCCACAAGTTATGATTATAAGATAAGACTTGTAAAAAATACATGGATATGTATCAGCCAGTTCTGTTGTATGGTTAACAATAATGGGTACCGGGTTACCCTGTCAATCATAAATCCATTCTGGATGAATTTATTGATAACACAAGTATCTGTATGTATACTGTTAAAAGTACTGGCAAAGATTAATTTGCCTGGGCAAAGTATTTAAGTTACCTAATCACAATAGCGCATATATATTTGTATGCTGTTGGCTATTCCAACACGTCCCAGTGTCTTGTACTGTAAGTTAATCTATATGTCCAAAAGAAAGAAAGAAAAAAGTCACACAGTACAGAATCAGTATGGTATCCTGCTGCACAGGGCTGGTGCTAGGGTGTTCGGCGCCCCCCTGCAAACTATAAATTTGCACCCTCCCATATTTCACAAAGGGTCAGCGCGCACCAAAGGAGAAGGGGTGTGGTCTCACAAGGAAGGGGCATGGCCACACAATAGTACAACCATTTAAAATTACGCCACACAGTAGCACAATCTTATTCACCTTATACGTAATGCCCCACGTAATGCTCCACCGTAGTAGTAGCGTCCTTATACGTAATGCCCCCCAGTAGTAGTAGCATCCAAATACGTAATGCCTCCCCAGTAGCAGTAGCGTCCTTATACGTAATGCCCCCCCCAGTAGCAGTAGCGTCCTTATACGTAATGCCCCCCAGTAGCAGTAGCGTCCTTATACGTAATGCCCCCCGTAGTAGTAGCATCCTTATGCGTAATGCCCCCCAGTAGTAATAGCATCATTATACTTAATGTCCCCCCAGTAGTAGTAGTAGCGTCCTTATACATAATGCCCCCCCCAGTAGTAGTGTCCTTATACGTAATGCCCCCTCCCCCAGTAGTAGTGTCCTTATACGTAATGCCCCCAAGTAGTAGTGTCCTTATACGTAATGCCCCCTCCCCCAGTAGTAGTGTCCTTATACGTAATGCCCCCCGTAGTAGTAGCATCCTTATATGTAATGCCCCCCAGTAGTAATAGCATCATTATACTTAATGTCCCCCCAGTAGTAGTAGTAGCATCCTTATACATAATGCCCCCCCAGTAGTAGTGTCCTTATACGTAATGCCCCCTCCCCCAGTAGTAGTGTCCTTATACGTAATGCCCCCCAGTAGTAGTGTCCTTATACGTAATGCCCCCTCCCCCAGTAGTAGCGTCCTTATACATAATGCCCCCATTAGTAGCGTCGTTATACATAATTCCCCCCCTGTAGTAGTAGCGTCCTTACATGTAATAACCACCCAGTAGTAGCGTCCATAATGCACGCACACACAGACACACCTCATACCCCCACTACACACACACACATACACACCCCCACTACACACACACATACACACCCCCACTATACACACACAACCCACCATACACACACACACATACATACATTTCTCTCTCACCCTCCACTTACCTAAGTCTGGCTGGCTGCCACTGTAATTACTGTCAAAGTCAAAAATATTACATAGAGAGAACATACAAACTGCACACATTTAAGTCGCTATACTTGCAAATATGCGCAGCGAGCACAGCAATATATAGTAACACACGCATTTACTCGGACATGGCACAGAGATGGATTCGACACTTATTTCATACAGTACATAATTATAATAATATCAAGCACCAGACATCATGGAGATTTAAAATTAGCTAATGAATTAATGTCATGAATGTGTATTATTTGAACCGAACCAGATACGCCCGTCATGTTTGATATTGAAACAAGCAGATTGATGTGTAGATTAATTTGATACTTGTTGTGAAGTTGTGGGACATTGCAGCGGATAGATATGATTATATGTATAAAAGCTAAGATCATTTTGTTAGAACAATGAATGATCAAGCCAACCCTTTTGCCAGATTTCAGGGCTGAACCTGATCAGCATATACAAAGCAAGAGAGACCCCTCCCCCAGGAACTAGGAAAAACAGGAAAGTTGTTGCTGGCTAGAGACAGAGGTGTTCAGTTGCTTGTGAACTCAGAGAACAGATGTAATGTAGCTACACTCAGAACAAAGCTCTCAGAAGCATGGCTGGATCATCACCAGGCACCTTACAAAGGCTAAGTATCATAATCTCAATATCTCATGGCTGATTGGCATAGAATAGTTTTAAATATGTGTTTGAGGTAGAGTAGTTGTGAAGTGATTGGTATAGAGTGGTTGGTTTGGAGATGCAAATGGCTTAAGGTTAATGAGGCTTGCGCAGCTGTGTGATTGTTGGGTGTTTGTGATAATACTCTATGAAATCTGTAATGAATTGGAACAGTAGACAATCTGTAGCATAGCATTCCTGGTATACATTTATGGTTGGTGATAAACAACAGATTATAGTAGTATTACATGATGCATCTTGCTGAAGGTTTGAAGTTAAAGCATACTTCCTTTTGTTACTGTAGTCATGTGCTTGTAGCAATGGCTGCTGCTGGGTGTTTTCCCCTCCCCCTTTCAACCATGTGGTGCAGTCTTTGGAATCATGGGAGTTTCCCAAAATGGAGTCTAGCTTCTGTCCCATGCGGTATTGTAGGGTTGTGTATATAGGGACAGACAGTATGGGTAAGCTCAAGTATTTTCTCCACAAAGATTCTCAGCATTGACTAACTGCGCAGCGATTGTTCCTCACATGTGTAAGCTTATCTGCAACCATATTGTCTCTTATTTAATGTTATAAGCCATTCTCTCTCTCCTTCACCTTTTAAAAGTAATTGTGTCTTTATTGTATTTTATGTGAAGTAACTTGGTTAGATATTCTATGTTATTTTGGTAGTGTATAGCTTGTATTGTATTATTCTTTTTGAACGTTCATTCTCTCACTAAAGGCGTTAGAACCTTAGACCGGTATTTGATTGGTTATTATAAATGCATAAAGGTTTCTCAGAGCGTCATAGTCGCTCATACAACTTTTAAGCTAACAAGGTTACACTGCATTACTTCTACACATTGTCACTGCACAAATGTTTACAGTATAAGTACATTCCTTAAGGTATAGTTAAGGGAGTACCCTTGCGGTACTTTTTGCGCCAATTGCGTACTGTGTTCTTTAACCTTTAACGTGTTTTTAATAGGACAAATATATTATATACATTGTCAATTGGGGGCTCTCCTCCGGTCTTCACATATCTGCACTAGGTAACTTTAGCAGACATTATCGATCAGCAAAAGGCGGGAAGGTGCTGTCCCTCGCAGTGCTGACCAGATAAGCGCCTGCTTCACTTGGTAAGGAGTGCTGAGGGAATTCGGGAACTGGAAGGTAAGAACAGTACGTTATTGTCTTTGAAAATCTGTTTTTTTATTTTTATTTTGTGCCTAACTACACACGCAGATTGGATGGTTTATCTGTTTAAGTAGGTTTAAAAGTACATTTAAAAGTTGCTGCATAGCCTTGATATAGTTTTTTTTTTTAAAACTCAGGCCTAGAATAACTTTAGGAGTTTGAATGATGACTTTCTTTGTGACAAGAAGCAGCATGGTCTGTCCACCATTTTGTGTGGCCCTCATGGAGGTGAAAGGGGGAGGAGCAGCGGCCATTTTGGGAAGGTCAAATTTTTTTTCTCCCCTAAGCGGCTGATTTTCAGTTGACTCAGGAAATAATCAGCCATCCATTGTCAAAAAGAAATCATCATTTAATGAGGTTTTTTTTTAATGCATTTATTTAATCTATATCATGGTCAATCATGAGTGGTTCAGATAGAGGTTGATATAAGTTAATAGTGGAATGAGTATTTGATTTAAGAACGATACACAGATAAAACAAAGTTGTTGTTTTTTTTTCCTTTTGGTTTCCTTACCACCCTACTATGCTTGGTGCAGGATGGCCATTGAAATGCAAATTAACCTGTGTGACTGGTTTTGTTCCCTAGCAGTGTTGAAATAAATCGCCTTTACAGAGTTACTGTAGTTAAAAAGCAATTCATATGCAAATTAGAAGCACTGAATAAGGTCAAAATATCTATATGCATGTGCTTACATCAATGTATGTTATTAGATTAAATTTAGAATTGCATGTTCATTTGTGTAATCTTCACATCTCACTTTCCTGGTTGCCATTTCATAATTGATAACGTGCTGAGAAAGATTTGTTGCTATTGGTACTTAAAGAGTAAAAATGATACATTAAGGGGTAATTTGTAAAACACACACACAGCTTTGCCTGAGATACAAGGAGAGACCTGTGTGGTGCTCGGTAGATGATTACAGTTAAAGATCATCTACATTGATAAACGTGCTAATTGTATTTTTGTGGCCAGCGTACACGTGTCTCTAACAAAAGGGTCGACGCAACGGAGCGTCTGGGTACGCCCACCGAAACTCAAATCGCACAATAGCATTGTTTTAGTGGGGGCGGTATAGTATAGCCTCGCAATAATAGCACAAATTAATTTCAGTTTCCAAAACTTAGTTTAAATACCTTACTTTACTGTAGTGCCTCTGGGGAGAGCTATCAGATTACGGGAAATGATTTTTCTGATCAGAAAACTATAGAATGATAGTGGGTTGAAAACGGTATGAGTGTATTGAACTCCTCTTGGTGAAGTCTTGGTGAAATCTTGGTGAAGTAAATCTTGGTGAAGTAAATCTTGGTGAAGTAAATCTTGGTGAATCACGGTCTAGGTGAATACGTGATGAGCATGGTCTAGGTGAAAACGTGCGTGCACGGTCTTGGTGAAAACGTGCGACGGAGTGTGATAAAGTTTTCGTGGTATTACGCTCCGGCTGTTTTGGAGCACAGTAGGGAGACTCCAATGATCCTACCTTTTATGGGCAACAAGTATCTATAAGTGGTACGATTGGACCGCACGGTTGTATGTGTGACCAATAACGCAACGTGATATGAGGTAGTATATCCATGCGTAAATCTTGCCCTCATACGTGTTGTAGGGAGCACATGCAAGCGTGATTTGTGTAAAGAAGGGAATTTTCGCTGGTCTCACAGGAAAATCTCTAGAGGTAGGGCCTGCAACGGCTACACGTGTCTGCTAGAAGGCGGACCGGAGATACCCGGAGCAGAAGAAGCTGGTGGAAGAGCTTGGGTAACTAACACCGTAGACTTCTGTGTTTGGTGCATTTTAGGAAGTTTTTCTGTGTTAAAAAGGTCCACAATGGAAGCCAAGTGCACAACACAGGGACGTTTAGCAGTCAGAGTTCAGGCTGCAGAGATTTTCAAGCCCCGGGGGTCTGCTCGGTTAGTAATGTGGGGAAGATATGGTCCCCACACTGAGACCTTTTGTGATGAATGGACACGAATGACTGTGGGGGATAAAGCACCATTTCCTGGGATAGGTAGTTTTGACTCAGAGGTATTGCATAATTTAAGGCGAAGGATCTGTCTCATAAAATCCGGGAAGCAACGGATCAGACATTATGATTGTTTACAGTTATGGCAACAGGAAAGTGAAATGCAAAGAAATTTAACTTACATATCTGACCCTCATCTTGGGAAGAGAGACATGGCAATGGAGAGGATTATGGTTGCAGAGAAATGGCACAATGTTGTACGATAAAAATGCACTTAGTAACTGTATTAAGAATGAAAGTAACAAATGTAATAATGGTTTATAAAAATGAAAGTGTAAAAATCACAAATGTTAACCTGTGCAAGTCGCACCCCATGTTAAACTTCCCTCAGGAATACAAGCAAGAAAGTGAGCCCAGCCCGATGTCGGCACCCCTTCCAGCAGCCATCACACAAGACATCCAGGTGGACGCGACCAAATCGGTAAAGGCAATAATCAAACCCCCTAACGGAGGGTCAGGTGAGGTCGTGTCCACAGGTACGTACAATGTTTTATATCACGCACAAACAAATGTACCCCATATTGTAAGACCAACACAAGGTGATATAATTGAATTTAGTCCTGTCAGGGTGATCACAGTCCCCAATGGGAAGACTGACGATCAGGGAATCATTCCCGTCAAGGACAGTGCAATGCGCCATCCCTGGTCCCGGACAGAATTGAGATCAATCATGTCTGATTTCCCAGATCCTAGGAAAGATCTAAGTGTATGATCAAAGATTCACAGAAGGTATATCAACTCCCTAGACAACGACATAATCATGGTATCCAAGGAATCAGGGAGGTACAGGGAAAGCGGTTGATGGTGATGAGCATCCAAGCGTTTGAGGAGGCATCAAATCAACCAAGACCCCACTTCACTGACACTTGGAGGAAGCCCAGGGTTTGTGATCTGTGCAAAAGAGAAGGGCATTATGCCAGTAACTGCAACAGCCCACATAAAATCAGACCCCCTAGACATGAATATGAGCATGAATATGACACACCAAATTATAAAAGGTGATCATTAGGACTGATGGTAAGCCTGAGGTAACAGTTAATAAATTGGGAGGTCATTCCCTGAAGACACAGGAATGACCGGGTGAAACGTTGTAAATGTATCTGTGAAATGTTTCTTTTCTCTCCCCATCTCTGACGATTATTGATAGGACTCAAACATTGCATATCTGCTTGGTCTTTGCAGAAGTCTACCAAACCCCAGCATGACCTATCCGCATCAATGTATCCTGGCCAGATACAGAGGGTGGAGTATGGAGGTGCTGGTGGGAGGGACTGCGCAAGGAAACCATTGGACATGTAGATATGACAGCCTGATGATCTGACAATATTTTAAAGTGTTTGATAAATGTTTTTTTTTTCCTGTTGTTTATTGTTGATTTATGTAATATATATGCATATGAATTGTTCTCTCTTTCTTTGTTTTTTTTTGTTTTCTCTCTCTTCTCACTCATGTTTTCATGTTTTAAAGATGGTATGTCACACATCAGTTAGACAAATGGTAATGCAAGATTTTTGCTCCTTACAGAAAGATCGCTGGTTGGGAAGGAATATTGCATCACTGGAATGTTCGTTTGGAAGACTGAGAGACAGCACCTTTGAGATGACAGCAGAACAAGAAGAACAACAAGACTAGAGAACTTATTATCGTAACAAGTTTCTCTCCCCCTCAAACTGTTTTCCTGTACCCCCATTACAAATTTCTCCTTTTCTCCTCCTGTAAGATGGACTCGCCTCAAGAGACTGTGATCCGTGTTTTCATGTTGACCCTGATGTTGACCAGAGCAGTCTGTTTCGGTGAGAGTACCAGTGAGGTCGAGAAAAGGATCCAGAATGGGTTTCTGATGACTGAGACGGAGGTGTAAATTTCCAATAGCAACACAATCACCAAGCAAAGGCGAGTACCGGAAACGATCTAACAGCCATGTTATTTGTAAACATTGTGAAGGATTGTTAGCTGAAAAAAGAACTGTATCTGTAGACTCTGTGACAGTGTAGTAGAGGATGGGTGCATCAAGAAATGTCAGTCCAGTTTTAATATCCACATGGACCGGCATCCATTGAGTGACTATCACTCCTTAGTGGGTAAAGTGTTAAATCAGACATATTGTTGGGTATGCTTTCAAGTACCTCAAGGCCATAGCAAATCAGGCTTAGTACCATTCCCTTTAACGGTAGGGGAGGTACTTGAGCTAAGTGGTGGGAGGCCGGTGGACAGGAGGTTTAATATCTCCAGTCCTCCTAGTTTGAAGCTCCACCAATATCATGTGGATAGATCCCTAGTATGTTTTAACATTTCCAATCCCCGAAAGCCGGGAAATTGGGAAGTGTCATGGAATAACAAAACCATGACCTTTTCACATAGAGCCGATAGAATGCCTACAGATACAGAGCTCATACGCCACATAGCCGATAGTGGAAAATATTTCCGATATAGGTATACCCTAAGAAGTAGGACCATGAGAGTTGGAGAGGTATCACCAGGATACAGTGCACAGATCGTACAAACTGATAGGTGTACTAAACAGATGGGAGAATTAGGGTTAGGAGATTTCACATGGAAGATGTGTAATATGGTTATGTCCTACTCCGTCCCATATGTTCTCCCCGATGATGCATAATTCATATGCGGGAGGAAGGCGTATAAGTGGCTTGCCCCAAACTCAGAAGGATTGTGTTATATTGGAAAAGTATTGCCTGAAGTAATGACTGTATCACATGCCAAAATGAAAGATATACACCATGGTGCCCAAGCTCCTTATACTCACACTCATTACGAGCACGTCGTTAAAAGGCAACTGACAGAAAGGACAGAGCATCCGGCCTCTGACATGATCCATGAATCCACCGGGATTCAGGTTTTACTTGCATTAGATTTCACTCGCACCGCTAGAGGAGTGCTGAACTATAGATACATATCTGCGCTTGCAAATTTGTTAGACAATATCACTGAAATGTATGACGACACTTTTAGGTATACTGGAAGGGGACTTCAAGCTTATAAAACAGAACTGGTACAGCATAGAATGGTTCTCAATTATCTCACAGCAGTGACAGGTGGATATTGTGTCACACTGGCAACGCAGTACGGCGTGAAATGCTGCACTTATATTACGAATAGTACCGAGGACCCGGTCGAGGTCATAGACCAAAAGATGGACGACATTCTCCAATTAAAGTGGGAATTTCGCAGGAGACACAATCTCACCCTTGCTGCTGTGGGTGATGAGCTGACTGGTTGGGTGTCATGGTTGAACCCGCGAAATTGGTTCTCTGGTTTAGGAGAATGGGCTCAAGGAGTCATAATGGATGTTGGGAAGTTTCTTCTATGTATCTTAGCTGTTGTCATATCGATTGGCTTGATATTTAGATGCGGTCAGGCTTTAATGAAGTGCAAACGTAGTACCAGGGTAATGAGTCTAAGGAGTGAGGAAATTGTAATTCCAATGGATTTGATTTATGACCCAATGGTGGAGACAATGATGTGATGAAAATGCGATTATACGGTCCGTTTCTTTCACCTGTTTTTCCGTTTTTCCAAGGTAAAAAGACCAACTTTTGACGAGGAATTTGATGACCCTGTATACAGACAACTGATGGATTAAAGAAGAAGTTTTGACAACCTTATACACAGATGTTTGATGAACTATGCCATAGACCCCCAGTTTCCCTAGAAATTTTAAATTTACGCTAGCCCAACACTTTTGTAAGTCTATGGACATTGACAAAGCTTTTGCTCGCACTCGTTGGCAAAAGCCCAAAGAAGACTGCATTCAACAGATACCAGACAAGACTTCAGCCGACAAATGTTCATTAACCTGACATAGAATACCACTGCATTTACCATAATTGTTCTTTATCTTCATTTCTACAACCTTCAGGTAATGACACACATAGTCGATAGGGAATACAGGCACAGATATCAGCAATCACATATTCCCCCATTCATGTATCATCAACTAAAATGTGCTCCCCCATTTTGTTGCAACCAAAATCCGAAAAGAGCTCGGTAAAGTTTGACAGCCCATCCACAGACCCGTACCGCGGGATAAGAAGGAATTCAAATGTATACTTCGCAATACCTCGAAGCTTGATTTAAAACACGTACGGCACGATGATACATGACCCCCCCAAACATGGATTCATACACACATGCTTCTGCTATCTCACTAGGTCATACCCTTTTCCCACCTTCTTCTCTCCTCCCTTACCCAATCATAGAAATGTATTTACATATGACATATATTTTTCTCTTTTTGAAATGTTTTAGGAAGTGGCAGTTATTGGTGACTGCCAAAGGGTGGACTGTCAAAGTCAAAAATATTACATAGAGAGAACATACAAACTGCACACATTTAAGTCGCTATACTTGCAAATATGCGCAGCGAGCACAGCAATATATAGTAACACACGCATTTACTCGGACATGGCACAGAGATGGATTCAACACTTATTTCATACAGTACATAATTATAATAATATCAAGCACCAGACATCATGGAGATTTAAAATTAGCTAATGAATTAATGTCATGAATGTGTATTATTTGAACCGAACCAGATACGCCCGTCATGTTTGATATTGAAACAAGCAGATTGATGTGTAGATTAATTTGATACTTGTTGTGAAGTTGTGGGACATTGCAGCGGATAGATATGATTATATGTATAAAAGCTAAGATCATTTTGTTAGAACAATGAATGATCAAGCCAACCCTTTTGCCAGATTTCAGGGCTGAACCTGATCAGCATATACAAAGCAAGAGAGACCCCTCCCCCAGGAACTAGGAAAAACAGGAAAGTTGTTGCTGGCTAGAGAGAGAGGTGTTCAGTTGCTTGTGAACTCAGAGAACAGATGTAATGTAGCTACACTCAGAACAAAGCTCTCAGAAGCATGGCTGGATCATCACCAGGCACCTTACAAAGGCTAAGTATCATAATCTCAATATCTCATGGCTGATTGGCATAGAATAGTTTTAAATATGTGTTTGAGGTAGAGTAGTTGTGAAGTGATTGGTATAGAGTGGTTGGTTTGGAGATGCAAATGGCTTAAGGTTAATGAGGCTTGCGCAGCTGTGTGATTGTTGGGTGTTTGTGATAATACTCTATGAAATCTGTAATGAATTGGAACAGTAGACAATCTGTAGCATAGCATTCCTGGTATACATTTATGGTTGGTGATAAACAACAGATTATAGTAGTTTTACATGATGCATCTTGCTGAAGGTTTGAAGTTAAAGCATACTTCCTTTTGTTACTGTAGTCATGTGCTTGTAGCAATGGCTGCTGCTGGGTGTTTTCCCCTCCCCCTTTCAACCATGTGGTGCAGTCTTTGGAATCATGGGAGTTTTCCCAAAATGGAGTCTAGCTTCTGTCCCATGCGGTATTGTAGGGTTGTGTATATAGGGACAGCCAGTATGGGTAAGCTCAAGTATTTTCTCCACAAAGATTCTCAGCATTGACTAACTGCGCAGCGATTGTTCCTCACATGTGTAAGCTTATCTGCAACCATATTGTCTCTTATTTAATGTTATAAGCCATTCTCTCTCTCCTTCCCCTTTTAAAAGTAATTGTGTCTTTATTGTATTTTATGTGTAGTAACTTGGTTAGATATTCTATGTTATTTTGGTAGTGTATAGCTTGTATTGTATTATTCTTTTTGAACGATCATTCTCTCACTAAAGGCGTTAGAACCTTAGACCGGTATTTGATTGGTTATTATAAATGCATAAAGGTTTCTCAGAGCATCATAGTCGCTCATACAGCTTTTAAGCTAACAAGGTTACACTGCATTACATCTACACATTGTCACTGCACAAATGTTAACAGTATAAGTACATTCCTTAAGGTATAGTTAAGGGAGTACCCTTGCGGTACTTTTTGCGCCAATTGCGTACTGTGTTCTTTAACCTTTAACGTGTTTTTAATAGGACAAATATATTATATACATTGTCATTACTCTTCCTCTGTACAGCTACAGCAGCCCGGTCCGTGTATCCCCGCCCTCTGCATCCAGTGTAGCTCCGCCCCCTGCATCCCATGTAGCTCCGCCCCCTCTTCGGATCTGCAGTGCACACAGCCGCTGTTACAGGTGAGGGGAGGGCAGTAGGCGTTTCATGCTGTCGGTGCCGCTGCCTGTCATACACAGGCACAGCAGCCAGCAGCAGGGGGATAGGCCAGGTGGCGCAGCAGCATGGAAGGGATGCAGAGCAGGGGGAGTGCCTCTCCGTCCCAGCGCCTCCCTGCACTGCATCCCTTCGCTGAGCGGGTAGCGCCGGGCCTGCTGCCGCACGGGTGCATACCCACAGTACCATGCCCTGTCCCAATCATAGCTTGCGGTGGTAACAAATCTTGTTATTTATACACTCAAAAGATACTTGTGTACTCCCAAGTGCTGTATTAAATGGATAAAAAATATATACATGTAATATGCTGACCCAGTTCCTTATGCATTATGTGAACAGAGATGATGTTTCCATATTTTTAATGCATACTAATAAAGTTTAAACATTTTAATTGAATACATCGCAAAAAAGTGCCCCAGCATATAGAGTCTACTTGCCTATCCCAAACTAAGACATATAAAGTGGGTGGCAGAGCTCCAGCATGTGCTGGCTGTCAGTGTCTCCTGCTGTCTACTCTGGCCTGCCCTGTTCCCTACCTAGTCTCTGAGTCAGAGTCAGTGGGCATCCCTCTGCTTCTCCTCCTCCTGCTCTGCGGCTGCCTGTACATCGGCCCATGGTATAGCAGGCGGAGGGAGGGGGGCAGGTGGTGGAGCAACCTCAAACTTTGCTGGTGCCCGGAGCTTGCGCTCCACCAGAGCCACCCTCGCTAGACCCCTGGTCACAGCACCAATACTGACAGCTAAGATTTTCTACAAGATAAAATGTCTACTTAAGGTTGAAATTTTCAGGTATATACACTGGAGTTTCATAAGCCCTTAACCCCGGGGTGTTTTATGATAGGAGAGGGCCCGTGTGCAGGACCCCTCTTCTCTGGTAACGCTGTAGACTCTTGCGTTGTGCCAGAGTCTACTGTGCATCTGCATATCTCCAGGAACATGGGCTTTGCACAAATCACCAGTGAAAATGCACATAGCATCATTCTCCCTGTGATTTCTGCTGCTCTGCAGCACCAGGCTGACGCGGGACTTAGAGACAGCGGAGAGGTAAGTATAACTGTATACAGTAAACATTTACAATGTTAGCATACAATATTAACATTTCCTGCATTGTACTGAAACAGTTATCAAATAAATCTGTAATGCCAGTATAATGGATTCTTCAGAGTGTCACATAATGTTAATCATATTGTAAACATACTATTCGGTATGTAGAGAAGGTTGGGGTACAAGACAGGTTTAATTCCCCAATCCCAATTATTCTCCTTTAAATTAATATCTCTTAAAATTGTTTGTCAAATGCTGCAAGAATGTAATCTTAGAAACTGCCAAATCTCCATGAATGTAGACAATGTTGGTTTTCAAGATCAAGACAATATTGGTTTGTCAAGAGCAGATATGAATGCATATGAACATCACATGTACAAATCAATTCAAGATTCTACCTGTCAAATACATTTCTTTACAGTACATGTCATAAAATTCCCATTGTCAAAACAAGACTCATCTTCGACTCATCTTTTTCTTCCTCGACTCATCTTTTTCACTCAAAATGTGCAACTTACTCGCATAAATATAACAACTGAGAGCAACAATCACTTGATGTGCGACATTTGTATACAAATAAATCTGTATAAAAGTGCTGTGATGCCGCTATCTCTCATTCCTTTGTGCTTTATCTGTGACTTTGTACGTGTTTAAACCTAATTCCTATGCGGTTACAGTCTCAGCCCAGTGTCTCGAGTGCACTTAGAGTGGTGTTTTGCTGTGTCTGTGATGCGAATAAGATACTTTGGGGGAGATTCAAATGTTTGAAAAGTCAGTTGGGAGTTTGTTTTTTCCCATCTAATAGACAGGAAAAAACAGACACCCAACCGACTTTTCAAACATTTGAATTCCACTCAAAATGTAAAGAAAAAGATAGCAAGATACACCTCTCAGGGGTGTAGTATGGTATGCCGGCGGCCGGACTCCCGGCGACCAGCATACCGGCGCCGGGAGCACGACCACCGGCATACCGACAGTGTGGCAAGCGCAAATGAGCCCCTTGCGGGCACGGTGGCACGCTATTTTATTCTCCCTCCAGGGGGGTCGTGGACCCCCACGAGGGAGAAAAAGTGTCGGTATGCCGGCTGTCGGGATTCCGGCGCCGGTATACTGTGGTCGGGATCCCGACAGTCGGCATACTGAAGACCATCCCTTCTCAGAGCATCACTCACTCACGCAGGGCATCTCATGTTGCATGGCATTTATATGATAGGTGCATGAGTACACAACTATAGTTAATTTATTTAACTGGTAAAGTATCAAAATTATGGCATAACAAGGAGTGAGGGAAATATATAAATGTGCTTATGATTATATGAGCACCTATCAAATGAGTAATGTATGCTGATGTACTTTTAAAGAGCCAGTGGTGTTTGTATACGAAATGTAAAATAATGCCCTGGTAGTCAATGAAATTGGCCATGACAGCGCTTGCTGGGATCTGTAGTGTGCCGGTACTGTACATTCAGTTATTTGTTTTCCAGTATTACAACATATTATGCCTTGGGATGTTTGGATGAGCCCTAGAGTTATCAGCACAGGGCTGTTGTTTCTTGCAGGTTATCAGAAAAATGAATGGTAGTACTCTTATTGGTCAGAGCGTGGAAACAGCAGTGCTAACTAGTCTAGGGCTAGTTGTTACTGTGACCCCATGCTATGTGTTCCCCCTGCTATAGTGATAGCCACTCTGGATGGTAAAATCTAGTACTAGTAGTTAGTGGAAATTTGGGGACTCCCACACCCTTTATCCTTCTAGTCATGTCCATTTTTATCATAGAACATATTTACTAATCCTAACTCCTACCATAGCTGGTGTAAATGCCATAACCTAGCTCAGCAAACTCATGCATTATGCACTGTCACCCATTTGCCATTTTCAAACAATTCAAGAGTAAAAACACATCACCCAATTGTGCCAAATTGAAATAAATTTCCTGTTCTTCCACCAGTTGGTACATTTGTCCTAAAAAGACCTTTACATCTACTGTCTGTACATGTGACAGCTACAAGTGGCACCAGCTTAATATGGCAATTTAAAGGTAATTTAGGTTGATGGTGGATTGGAACGGTTTTGGGTGACAATGCAGACTCCACACAGTAAGACAATAAAGTGATGTTGCACACACTCTACTTATGTGGCCTAGAACCAATGTGAGGAAGCAGGAGTGACTAAGCTGGCTGTGAGAACGCACTTTCCTGGAACGTGAAGGTGATAGAAAATAAGCACATGTGAATCCTAAATGTGATTTATGAATTAATGAGTTGATCAAAAATATACCTCCTAACAGTTTATTCCATGGGTATTATATGATGGTTTGAAGTATTCTTGGTACAGGTGTCTCTGCACAAATGAGTGCAAATAATTAGCATTTTCATTTTCTTGAACACTTCCCCAGGACCTTTATACACCAATTTGTATCCTGTGATTCTCTGTCAATGTGGTTCTTTACAAAGCAAAGTTAAAATGCAGATGGCATTTGCCTTGATATTACCAAAATGGGTTTCTTTGATGAGCACACTTCTGCAGCAATAAACTGTTACAGTAAATGGACCATAATAATGAATTATTACTCAGAGAAAGACATAAATGAACACTTGCTGTAAGCCATGCTAGATACTGACAAAATACCTGTTAAAAGAAAAAAAATTGGATTCTTGATTATATTTGATATTTTATTTGTAAGTAGCAATTTTCACATTGATACAAGTTTCCTAGAGAGAAGATATTAAAAAATATAGGGGTGAACACAATAGGTTATGAACAAACGAAAACTACCAACTGCGCTAACATATAAATTCAGTTTATATATTTGTTAAAATGAATACACAGATGCAAATACATATATAAAAAATAAAATATGACACTGATCATGCCAAAAAAAACATATTGATAATGAGCCTTAATAAGCCAGTCTCTGACTCCAAATTATTCACTCAGGGCAGTCTTTGTGCACAATGCCGGCATATGCAACTATTGCTGGAAGATAGACAGAGTCCCGCAGAGCATATGTATGCATAAATTTAAATGGCGTCCAGGTGATGAGAAATATAGTTACCAAGTCCCAAGTGGTAATTCAGCCGGGTATTCCACCTAGCGGGGTTCTGGAGTGATCTCTCTATCCCACGCAATGGTAATGGTGGTTCTCCCTTTATTAATGTCCACAGTTGAGGGACTGGAATCTCCTGATGAATGGAAAAGTCCTGTGTGACGCCTGCAGGAATCCTTAGCAACGCCCTGGTCAGAGATGTGGCCCCCTAACGCGTTTCGCTGTCACTTGGCAGCTTTATCAATGCTCTGCAGGACTCTTTCCATCTTCCAGCAATAGATGCATATGCCGGCATAGTGCACAAAGACTGCCCTGAGTGAATAATTTGGAGCCAGAGACTGGCTTATTAAGGCTCATTATCAATATGTTTTTTTTGGCATGATCAGTGTCATATTATTTTATTTTTTTATATATGTATTTGCATCTGTGTATTGATTTTAACAAATATATAAACTTAATTTATATGTTAGCACAGTTGGTAGTTTTCGTTTGTTTATAATTTATGTGATTGGGGTGAACGACTATCACCTCCCCCAACAGCAGCTTAGAAAACCAGCTCAGTTACAGCGCCTGTTCTTTTTACCATTTATGGTAAATTCACTTTTCTTTTGCGTGAACACAATAGGCCCTGTTAATTTAACGGGTGTGAAAAATGCGGATAGCCTCAGGCTTTAATGCCTGGGCCTATTCAGTTACAGTCTATTCCCTTGCCTGTTAAATTAGCTGTTTTTGGATGTTGATGCATAGGCTCTGGGATAAGTTCACAGATCAATGCGTTAACTTGTGCAACAAACCCGAAAACAGGCAATTTATCACATATTTCTTTTCGGTCTGACCCGAAAAGAAATACATGTTAAGTGCAGCCTGCGGGCTGCATTCTGGGCTAATTGGATAGCCCCAGGGGATTAATTAGTGGCTAACTGAATTTGCCCCTTAGTGAAGTATTGTATGCTATTAAGCTATTGGAGCTGGATTGTCCCATTTGACAACTGTAATATAATAATAATAATAATAATAACTCCAATTTTTCCTTTGTGGGCTCTAATCCCAATACCCCCGGTGTAGGGGAATGTGTTGGGGGTAAGCATGTCTGCTCACCCTTCTCCCCTCTCTTGTTTTGGATAACATTATAAAATGGTCCTAGTCCAGCACCAAATCTGTTACAGTGGATCACAATGCAACACTAAAAAACCCACTGCCCTCTCTTTTGCAGCTCAAAAAACATTTCAGTTCTAGTGTGTGTAAGTACCAAAATAAAATATGTATACAATGTAAATATATCTAATGAGCTCCCAGGATTATTAGCCTCTCATTGATTGCTAGATATAAATATAAAAGCTTAACAAGAGAAAGATAAACTCCAGCTATATGGATTTTCAGTAAAGTTATAAACACATGGGGGTATATTCAATAACTGTCGGGTCCTTTCCAACGGAAAGGATCCGACAGGTCAGTATTCAATGAGCGGCCAAATTCGACTGTCGGATTTGGGCGTTTCCGACAACTGTCTGTCCCGTCCGTGCCGCTGTTGCTGTTTCCCGTCCACTCTCCGTCCCCGCTCCTTTCCTCACCTGTCCACGGCACCCGTCCTCACTCCTCTCATCACCCGTGCACGCTCGCCCTCATGACCTGTCCCCGCTCTCCCGTCTCATCTCCCCTGTTCCGACAATGACAGATTGACATTGTCGGAAACAGGGCCAAAACCTTTGGTTTTGGCTGCGTTAACAACAATACAAACGTGGATTCCGACAATCCACGTGTTTAAAAAAACAGCCGGCATTGAATAGGTCAGAACCCCATCTGACCTAAACCTGTCGGAAACAGCAGTTTCCAACAAGTATTAAATATACCCCATGTCCGGCCCCGGACAGGCTGAAGTGATCGCAGCGGCTGAGTAAGTCCTGGCAAATCAGAAACTGCAGAAAACTTTTTTTGTACCGCTCGGCTGCACATGCGTTCGCACACTTGCAAAGCAAAAATACACTCCCCTATGGGCGGTGACTATCTGCTTGCAGCAGTACAAAAAACCCCTAGCGAGCGATCAGGTCAGGATTAGGCCCATTATCAAGTATATTCAATTAGAGTCGGAAACTGCCGTCTTGTCGGAAAGACAGCAGTTTCCAACTGCAATAGATCGGAATTGGTCCCGACCTATTCAATCTGGGCTCAGTTTTTCCCAACTTGTCGGAATGCCGCGTGTATTGTCGGAAGTGGGGCCAAACTCTACAGGTTTTAGCCCAGTTTCCAACAACGTCAATACGACTTTTAAAAAAGTCGAATTGACGCTGTCGGGAATGAGCCAAACCTGTCGAGTTTGGTCCGGCACTGAATAGAGAGCTGTCGTGTCCATTCCGTCAGAAAGGACCCGACAGCAATTGAATATACCCCTATGTGTGTAAGGGCATCAATAAATGTTGTTATAATGTGTAAGGCGCATTATGTTTATTAGGACATTAATAATGTGTGTCATAGGTGTAAGGGACATTACTGTGTGATATGTGTATAAATGCATTATTAATGTGTGACATTGTGTGTATAAGGTGGCCCTCATTCCGAGTTGATCGGTCGGTATTTTTCATCGCATCGCAATGAAAATCCGCTTAGTACGCATGCGCAATATTCGCACTGCGACTGCGCCAAGTAATTTAACAATGAAGATAGTATTTTTACTCACGGCTTTTTCATCGCTCTGGCGATCGTAATGTGATTGACAGGAAATGGGTGTTACTGGGCGGAAACACGGCGTTTTATGGGCGTGTGGATGAAAACGCTACCGTTTCCGGAAAAATCGCAGGAGTGGCTGGAGAAACGGAGGAGTGGCTGGGCGAACGCTGGGTGTGTTTGTGACGTCAAACCAGGAACGACAAGCACTGAACTGATCGCACAGGCAGAGTAAGGTTGAAGTTACTCAGAAACTGCAAAGTAGTTTGTAATCGCAATATTGCGAATACATCGGTCGCAATTTTAAGAAGCTAAGATACACTCCCAGTAGGCGTAGGCTTAGCGTGTGTAACTCTGCTAAATTCGCCTTGCGACCGATCAACTCGGAATGAGGGCCAAGGTGCTCTGATGTGTGGCGTAACATATAGAAAGGGCACTACTGTGTGGTCTAATGTGAATAAAGAGCAAAATGGTGAGGTGTAATGGAAATAAGGCACAATTCAGTGTGATGTAATGTGATTAAGGGGCACTACTGTGAGGAGTAACATATTTAAGGTAAAGTGGTACTACTGTGTGATGTAATGTGAATAAAGGACACTATCATATGATATAATGTGAATAGAGTTGCACTATTGTTGTCAGAATGGGCTGTGTTTGTGGATCCGTTGGACTTTGACCAACCGAAGGAGCAGATGTCCCTGAGTGCTGGAAACAAGGAGGACGAAGATAACTCCTTTTCATATATTTATTAAGGATAACAGATCAGAATGAGACTGTAGGAAGACTGAGACTAATTAGTTCAGGATTGTGAAACTGCAGGGAATGAAGTGACTGAATGATACAAGGCCGAGATTGAAGAACTGTGAGGAATATACTTAGGTTGATATAAAGAAGAGACTGAAGAACTGTGAAGTTGAGTTGTTGAGTGATGCAAAGGTAAGGCTGAAGAACTGTGAAGACTGTTAGCCAGATGATGTGAAAACGTGAATGTGGAACTGTGAAGACTGGTTGCTGGATGATGCAAGGACATGAATGAGGAACAGTGAAGACTGGTTGCTGGATGATGCGAAGACGTGAATGAAGAACAGTGAAGACTGGTTGCTGGATGAAATGAAGACGTGAATGAAGAACTGTGAAGAATGGTTGCAGGATGATGCGAGGACGTGAAAGAAGAATTGGAAGACTGGTTTCAGGATGATGCAAAGACGAAAATGAAGAGCACAGGCTGAAGCTGGCAAACCACCGCGAGAATCCTGCGGAATCCGAAGGCACCAGTGGGAGAGCGGTTAACCGTGATCGCGCACTGGAGAGCTGGCGAGCGTTGTGCAGCGAGAGTCAGCTGAGAACTTTGAGAGCCTGATGGGACCAATTATCAAGAGACGCACAGAACAAACTGCGGGAGCACAGAGCTAAGGCACAGACTAACCACAACAAAGTACTGGCACAGAATGCAATAATCCCAGCCTATTTATAGGCAGCATAAAAACAGGATTGGCTGACACTCATCCATCACGATCTCTGGTGCTGCCCTTGGTCTCCAACATGGCCACTCCCAGGACTGCAGACACGCCAGGAAGCTGCAGGCCACTAGGTCCTCCCCCTAGCCTCCGGAAGCCACCACTCCTGTCGCTGACCCAGCCGCGTCCCCGTGCAGCCACAGAGCTGGTCCTCTGTACCAGCAGAGGACGGAACCCGGGAACCACGGCGGTAAGCGCCCACCGCGTGACAATTGTATAATATGAATTGGGGGTACTATTGTGTGGCCATGCCCCTACCCAGCAAGAACACACTCCTTTTTGGGCTGTGCACTGAATGTGCGCACTGTTCCTATTTAAAATAATAGGAATTTAATACCTTCCGGTAATTCCTTTTATCGTGGTCCGTAGTGGATACTGGGGAACTGTACTTTAGTACCATGGGGTATAGATCGGGTCCACTAGAGCCTGGCACTTTAAAACATTTAGTGTGTATATGTGTGCTGGCTCCTCCCCTCTATGCCCCTCCTACCAGACTCAGTCTAGGAAAACTGTGCCCGAGGAAACGGACATACCATGAGAGAAGGAATAAATACAACAACAGTGAAGCAAAAAGCCAACACACAACCATAACCAAAAGGAGGGTGCTAACCAGAACAGAGGATAGCAACACTAACCCAACTAGGATAGCACATCTATCCCAACAACATAAAGGGGCTGCAATGGCGGTCCAACCAAATACTTACTCAAGTAAGAAGGAATCAAAGCACTGAGGCGGGCGCCCAGTATCCACTATGGACTACGAGAAAAGGAATTACTGGTAGGTATTAAATTCCTATTTTCTGTAACATCCTAGTGGATACTGGGGTACTGTACTTTAGTACCATGGGGAAGTCCCAAAGCTCCCAAACAGGTGGGAGAGTGCTGAGACTCCTGTAAAACTAACTGACCAAACTTAAGGTCATCCTTGGCCAAGGTGTTGAACTGAAAGAATTTCACAGAAGTGTTTGAACCAGACCAAGTAGCAACATGGCACAACTGTAAGGCCAAGACACCCTGGGCAGCCACCCAGGAAGAGCACACAGACATTGTCGAGTGGGACTGAATAGACTTCGGTAAAGGCAGAGCCGCCGAAGTATAGGCCTGTTGAATGGTCAACCTAAGCCAATGAGTAATTTATTGCTTAGAAGCCGGATGACAAATCTTGTTGGCATCGTAAAGGACAAACAGCTAATCAGATTTCCGATGACGAGCCGTCCTCTTGACATAAATCTTCAGAGCCCTCACCACATCCAAGGACTCTGGCCCAATGGAAGCATCAGACAACACCAGAACCACAATGGGTTGATTCACATGAAAAGCTGAAACCACTTTTGGCAAAAACTGAGGTCGGGACCTGAGTTCCGCCATGTCTTCATGAAAAATCAAATTAGGCTCTTACAGGATAAGGCCCCCAATTCAGAGACGCATCTGACAGACCCCAATTGTAATAACATCCCCGTCTTCCAGGTGAGGAATTTCAATTCCACCCTATGTAAGGGTTCAAATCAGTATGATTGGAGAAAGGACAGAACCACATTGAGATCCCACAGGGACGTCGGAAGTACAAAAAGCAGTTGCATATGAAGAACTCGTTTTAGGAAAGTTTGTACTTCCGGCAACATGGCAAGTTGTTTCTGGAAGAAAATAGAGAGCGCCAAAAACTGAACTTTGATGGAGCCTAAACCTAGGCCCATATCCACTCCCGCTTGCAGGAAAAGTAGAAAACGACCAATTCTAAATTTCATGGGAGAAACTTTTCTACTTTCCCACAAGGAAACATAGGGGATCATTCTGACCCGTTCGCATGCTGCAATTTTTCGCAGCTGTGCAAACGGGTCAGAACTGCACATGCACGCGGGCGGCAATGCGCAGGTGCATCACTGCCCAGAGACGGCAGTCGCCGTGCAGTGACGAAATGAACCAAGAAAGCATTCGCAGCTGCGAACGCTAGAAGATTGACAGGAAGAGTCGGGCCAGAGGTGTCCACTCATCATTTTGAAGGCATGTCCGGATGAACGCAGGCATGTCCAGCCGTCTCCAGGGAGGGATCCTGACATCAGCTCCGGACAAGATCATTGCAGCGGGTGAGTAAGTCCTGAGCTGTGCAGAAACTGCACAAACTTTGTTTGTGCAGCTCTCTGCACAGCAGTTTGCAGCCCTGTACAGCGAATCCCCCCCTCCCCTGTAGGCGGTGACTACCTGATCGCAGCAGTGATAAAAGTAGCCTGTTTGTGATCAGGTCAGAATCACCCCCATACTTCTTCCAGATACGATGATAATGTTAAGACGTAACCATCTTCCTGGCCTGGACCATGGTGGAAATAACCCAGGAGGGAAGACCCTTCTTTGCAAGAATCTCCCTCTCAACTTCCAAGCCGTCAAATGTAGCCGCTGTAAGTCTGTTGAATAAGATCCTTTCGAAGCGGCAGAGGCCAAGGATCCTCCAGAGCCAAGGTTAGGAGGTACGAGTACCACGCCCATCGAGGCCAATCCGGGGGAATTAGGATTGCTTGAATGCTTTCCCTTCTTAGTCTTTTTAGAACCCGTGGGATTAGCAATAGAGGAAGGAACAGGTACACAAACTGGTACATCCATGGCTTCAGGGCGTCCGCTACTACAGCCTGCAGATCCCTCATTCTGGAACAGTAACGGCATATCTTCTTGTTGAGACGAAAAGCCATGAGATCTACAGTATCTGCGGACAGCCCCACCGGTGAATTAACTGTTGAAACACCTAGGGATGCAGGCCCCATTCCCCCAGATGGAGGTCGTGTCTGCTGAGGAAGTCCGCTTCCCAGTTGTCCACTCCTGGAATGAATATGGCTGAGATGGCCCTTGCATTGGCCTCCGCCCAAAGGAAGATTTTTGACACTTCTCGCATCACTGCTCTGCTTCTTGTTCCCCATTGTCGGTTTATGTATGCCACCACAGTGGCATTGTCCGGTTGAACCTGAATCACCAGATCCCTCAGGAGATGGGAAGCTTGCAGAAGAGCATTGTATATTGCCCTGAGTTCCAGGACGTTTATCGGCAGAGTAGATTCCTGACTTGACCATATCACCTGGAACTGGGCCCCTTGGGTCACAGCCCCCCAACCCTGGAAGCTGGCATCCGTTGTCAGTAGAATCCATGATTGGATATTGAAAATGTCTGTCTTCTACCAGGTGAGGAACTTGCAGCAACCATAATAGAGAAATCCGGGCTTTCGGAGATAAAGTCACTTCCTGATGCATGTAAAGGTGAGACCCCGACCATTTGTCCAGCAGATCCAGCTGAAATGGCCAGGCATGACATCTGCCGTATTGGACTGCCTTGTAAGCAGCAACCATCTTGCTAAGCAAACATATGCAAAGATGTATGGACACCTTGCGAGGACTGAGCGGACCAAAGCCTGGATAGCCAAGACATTGTCAATTGGAAGAAACGCCTTTTGAGACACTGTATCCAGTATCATTCCAAGGAATTGGAGACATTATGTTGGTTCCAGGTGAGATTTCTGGCAGTTTTGGATCCACCCATGATCCATAAGCAGGCGAGTCATCAGATCGATGCTGTGCAATAGATGCTCCCTGGACATAGCCTTTATCAGGAGATCGTCCAAGTAGGGGACTATGTTGACTCCCTGGGAAATGAGATCCCTCACACAAGGATTCTGGCAGGACTTCACCCACACGTGGGGGAAGTGCCAAAAACGAGCACCCACCTGTAGGTTGCCTTGCTGCTGGGGCCAAAGGTCACACGGAAGGCTCAGCAGCAGGGGATCCGGTGGTCTGGTCCAGGGTTGCAGCAGTTGCTGGTTTATGGGACTTACCATGAGATCCTCTCAAAGTGGTGGAGACTCCCGGCCCCTGTCTCTGAACCGTGCCACATGAAAGGACTGCAAGGAGTGTCCTGTATAAGAACGTCTAGCAGGTGTCGCAGCCGATGACAGATAGGTAGACTTACCCGCCATTGCCTGGGAAATCCATTTATTTAATTAATTCCCAAACAAGGCATCACCTGTAAAGGGAGGATTTTCTACACCCTTTTTGGTATCAGCTGACCATTGATGCAACCACAGAGCTATGCGTGCAAAAACTGCCATAGCAGTAGTGCGGCCATTTATCTTACACAGTTCCTTCATAGCCTCGCTCATAAAATTTGCAGCATCCTGTATGTGTTGCAGCAGAGTAATGACCTCATCCTGAGGCAGATTGTCTAATCCATTAATAATATCGGAACACTTGACCATTGTCCTGGAAATCCACCCACAAACTATTGTGGGGCTCTGCTATGCCCGCTGCTGTATAAATTGCCTTGAGAGTGGTCTCACTTTTACGGTCAGCTGGCTCTTTTAAGGATATAGCCCCTGGCACCAGCAGTACCAATTTATTAGACAGTCTGGACACAGATGTATCCACTGATGGGGGGTTTTCCCATACCTTCCTGTCCTCAGCTGGGAGGGGAAAGGTAGCTAGAAACCTCTGAGTAATTTAAAATTTCCTATCAGGGTTTAACCATACTTCCCTGGCCAGGGAGTTTAACTCTTTAGACACAGGAAAAGTTGCTGAAGTCTTTGGTCTAACATCTGGTCATCATCCTCTGGTTCTGACTTCTGATCCGGTATTTGAAGAACCTCTCTTACAGCATAAATTAGGGCCTCCACCCCTGGGGACAGAAAGCTGTCCTCATCCATATCATCATCATCCACATCGGGCTGATCAGAATCAGACTGGAGCACCTGTGGCAGTGAGCGTTTATGTGAAACCAACACAGGGGGCTGAGAAGCCTTTCTGGTATCTGCTGTTTTTGCCATACAATCAAAAGACTGTTTTAACACCTGTCTCTCCCTTTTAGCTGCAGCTAATTCTGAATTAACATTCTGAATCATGCTTTTAAAAGTATCTAGCCAGTCAGGTGCCTGTGAACTGTGTCACTATGGCGATAAGGAACATTGCTCACACATGAGGGACCCTGCTGATGAAGGGGTAGAGTTACAAGCAGCACACATAACCATGTCAACAGAGATCTTGACACAACTGAAATATAGTGCAGCTCACTGGAAAATACCCCCACACAGACCCTAGAGAGCACCTAGAGTGACAATGAGGATCGGAGACCAGCACACAGAACACAGCAGCAGTGTGTGAAATAATGTGTATAACCTGATAAAAGTGTAGCAGCGCTACTGCTGGTGTGCTCCCCACCTGCTATGACCACCTGGTACCAGTACAGAGTCTGTAACAGCGTGGGTCCATGGAGGAGCAGCGTGCATACAGCCTTGATGATCCACAGCAGCAGGAAATGGTGCCTTCCCGCCTCTGGTCACGCTCCGGGAAGCCCCGCCCCTTGAAATGGAACACAGTCCCTCACATTATTATACTGGTCATGTGTATATTTCATATAGATAACAGCACAAACAAGCCCTAAGGGGCAGTGAGCACTGCGGGGCATAAGCCCTGAGCCAGTGTTGTCCGCGGCGGGCACCGCAGCTCGTGGCCCATGGCCGCGTGACATGCCGACAAACTGCACCGGGGACCTGCTAACCGGGATCCTGGTGTAACACTCACCGCACCTCGATCTTTGGCATCTGTTAGAGGGTGGCGGCTAGCTGCTGGCGTGGGCACACATACTAATGATGTGTGATCAGCACCTCAGGAGCTCATTGTCCTGTCAGCAGGGATTATGAACCATTAACCCTCAGGAGGTTGGTTCAGTCCCCCCTCTAAGTCCCATGAAGCAGGTAGCCTGGTTGCCATGCCAACCAGGACTACCTGAAAACAATAAACTAAAACAACAATTAAAGGAAACTCTCTGGAGCTCCAGAGAAATGCATCCGGCTCCTTGGGCACATTTTTCTAAAATGAGTCTGGTAGGAGGGGCATAGAGGGGAGGAGTCAGCACACACATACACACACTAAAGGTTTTAAAGAGCCAGGCTCCAGTAGACTCAATCTATACCACATGGTACTAAAGTACAGTTCCCCAGTATCCACTAGTACGTTAGAGAAATAGGGGGTAGGATCACCAAAATGAGGACTGCTATGGGTGAGGGGTGATGGTGCTGGGAAATGGGTGCAGGGTCAGAGGTGGATCTAGCGGCGGTAGGGGCACCAACCAAAATCTTGCCTAGGGCATCATATTGGTTAGGGCCAGCTCTGTTGATGTCTACTCTTAGGGTCTAATTCAGAGTTGATCGCAGCAGCAAATTTGTTAGTAGTTGGGCAAAACCATGTGCACTGCAAGGGGGGCAGATATAACATGTGCCAAGAGAGTTAGATTTGGGTGGGGTGTGTTCAAACTGAAATCTAAATTGCAGTGTAAAAATAAAGCAGCCAGTATTTACCTTGCACAGAAACAAAATAACCCACCCAAATCTAACTCTCTCTGCAAATGTTATATCTGCCCCACCTGCAGTGAACATGGTTTTACCCAACTGCTAACAAATTTGCTGCTGCAATCAACTCTGAATTACCCCCTTAGAGGCATACCCAGAAATGTCTAGGTCATGGCAAAACACCTAATGGTTTCAACAAGTTCCTCCTAAAGTCAGACAACATCCAACACTGTAACACTGTAATACATCCAACACTGTAATACTTAATGCTAGTTAGATTTTGATAAAATAACTCAAATTTAATAACAATTTCCAGTTTAACAATGTCTTAATAAAAAATAAATGTAAAATAGGTCCTTTTCAATGTCAATCACTTAAATAGAACATATTGTGCATCAGTGACATTACACATTCTCTTCTAAATAATGCTGTCATCATTGTTTGAATATATTTCAATAACTAAACAAAAAAAATTTCAGCCTTCAGCTTTTTAATCACACAAATCCAGCAATTCAAGGACTAAAAACTGGTTACTATGCAACATTATTTCAAATAATGTTAGGTCAGAACATATTCAATATATACACAGACTAGCACTGAATTTCTCTCTTTTCCAACATACACAGGTGATTGGGGGGCAAGCATTTTACATTTATAACAGAATAACAGAGTTATATTATTTGTCGCTCTACATATTAAAACGTCCATGAAGAAACAATCTAATATAAATACAAATATGTTTGGATCAAGGTGAACATTAAAAACATTATACAGGTTGAGTATCCCTTATCCAAAATGCTTGGGACCAGACGTATTTTGGATATCAGATTTTTCCATATTTTGGAATAATTGCATACCATAATGAGATATCATGGCGATGGGACCAAAGTCTAAGCACAGAATACATTTATGTTCCATATACTCCTTATACACACAGCCTGAAGGTCATTTTAGCCAATACTTGTAATACATTTGTGCATTAAACAAAGTGTGTGTACATTCACACAATTCATTTATGTTTCATATACACCTTATACACACAGCCTGAAGGTCATTTAATACAATATATTTAATAACTTTGTGTATGAAACAAAGTTTGTGTACACTGAGCCATCAGAAAACAAAGGTTTCACTATCTCAAGACTCACTGAAAAAATTCTGTATTTCGGAATATTTGGATATGGGATACTCAACCTGTATCCCATTTTTAGATATCTTAAATGAAAGGATACTCACTAAAATAAGAAAAATAGCTTTCAGTATTTAATGAACCAATAATAGTCTGATTTATCATTTTCCCCACCCCCATCAAGTGAAATTTTTCCCAATTGTTCAAGATTATTTAGCCTTCATGAAGCTGCTGTCTTGAAGAACACATCACAAGTCCTGTCTTTCACAGATGACTTCCTACAGCGGCAAAATCTTACATTACGTATACACAGTAGGCAGTCCAACAGAGCACTTCTCACTTGAAAAGAAGTAGAAATCACTGGAACAATTATGCAAATGTAAGTAAATAACTGTTTATACAATTGCATGGACCAATAGTAATATTAGAGGGCAACATAACACTCTCTGGGATGCAGATGAGGACTGGGGGCAGCCACTTGCAAAGGTACAGTATGTTTGGTTCCATAAATCTGGAGGCTTGGTGACATAAAATCTGTGTTACAGATTAGCTGCTATGTCAGATCCATGGATTTTGGCTGAATTTTCCCATTTATAGTCATACAATAGGTGAGAGCAGGGCCTTGTGGTGCCCAGGGAGAATGTTTCCTTTGATGCCTCCCCCTATGCTTCAAAAATATAGTGGCATGGATTCATGGGGAGGGGAAGTGGACAGAGAATAGAACCAATTCACATTACACTGCACAGAGGTGTCCATCAGTCATATTACACCACACAGTAGTACCCATTATACACATAATGCCATGTTAGAGCCCCTTACATGAATTACACCACAGTAGAGTAGAGCTGCTTAAACACATTACACCAGGTAGAGTCCCTTTTATGCACGTAAAGCCAGGAAAAGCCCCTTTTATGCATGCTATGCCAGGTAGAGCCCCTTATACACATTACGCCAGGTAGAGCCCCTTATATATATTATGCTAGGTAAAGCACCTTATACTCATTACACCGGGTAGAGACCCTTTTATGCTCGTACTGTAACACCAGGGGAAGCTCCTTTTATACATGTTATGCCAGTTAGAGCCCCTTACACCCGTTATGCAAGGTAGAGCCCCTTACACACGTTATGCCAGGTAGAGCCCCTTACACACATTGCACCAGATAGAGCCCTTATACATGTTGTGCCAGGTAGAGCCTCTCATACATGTTGCACGCAGGTAGAGACTCTTATACCAGTGACTTGCGGTAAAGTGAGGCAGAGCCTTTCCTGTCATACTAACATATATGCTAGAGTTTTGATTATATAAAGTATATGAAAAGTACAAAGAATATATTAGAAATATCTTCTTTGTATTATTTTAATCATTTTAATTGGCAAAACTCTGGAGTAAAAAGTCTACAGCAGGTGAGGCAGTGCCTCACCTACCTATCATTCCTCTGATAAAAACTCACCAAATTTCCAGCAGTATATACTGCTGCATATTTGTGTAATGCCCACATGAACCCTTTGGCTCATTTATTGTGTGTAAATCTGGCTCTGGTACAAGGTTGTGCCTTCTGAGCCATTTACCTCACCGCACGTCCCTGTCTTATACATGTTGCACTAGGTAAAGCCTCTTATGCACGTTGCATTAGGTAGAGCCTCTTATACACGTTGTGCCAGGTAGAGCCCCTCTATAGAGAGTAAGAGTGTGAGTGTGTGTCTGTCTGTGTGTGTGTGTGTCCTGTCACTCACCAGTTCCACCGGCTCACGACCATCTCTGCAGGCAATTTATACCTTACTTCCGTCTAGCGTGGAGCAGCTGAGCTGGAACATCCCATACTGCTGTTACCGTAGTAACGCTCTAATGCTAAAAATCTATTACTCTGTCTTTTCCAAACTTGCCCGTTTTCATTGCAGCTCTAAAAAAAATGTACAATTACCACTTAAAAAATACATATACCCTGAGCTCCAGTATAACTTTTTTTTAAAACACATTATTGATTTGCAATGATCCCAGATGTGTAGAGGACATGGCTTAATAGCTTGTATTCAACTTCTGCTCTGATTAACTCAACAGAAGATTTAAGAATTCTAATGACTGGGGACCATAATTTCTTCTGATTCAGTGTAACATTACCTTTTTTATTTGCACAGCAATGTAGATTGGAGCTGTTTGTGAATGTGGGCCTGTGGCAGCAATGTTCTCATATGTGGCGACCTCAGATGACTCTCACAAGCACAGGGAATTGTTTCTGATGGTGTTATAGGAAGGGCAGGAAAGGAAAGAAGCTAGATGACAAAACCTGACTCATCTCTGTGCTCTGAGTGATAAAGGATGGGGAATTTTGGTATAGAGAGATTTGCTGTATTTACAGTAGATTCTTTAACTGGTACCCATGTATAAAGATGTTTGTAGGACAATGTATTTGTTAAAAATACTATAATTCAGTGTTGAAATACAATTATACAGAACATGGAACTTTACATATCCTTAGAATCTGCAGTAAATCACAGGTAAGCCAAGTATTGTTACAAGCAGGATACATCTTAATTAAGAATTATTGGCAGTTGCCTAGCAGCATAAATAACAGGCAATCCTGTGATTGTATTATATCTGTCAAAAGAAATAGGAGATACTAAGCAGATGTTTTGTTGTCTTACAGTATATACAAGTGTGACTTTATAGTTCTGTTTTCTTTCATTCTAATTTAATCTTGTCGCTAGATAGGGATTCCCATGGAAACTGCATATTGCAAATATTTTCCCATAACTAACTACATTACTATACAGTATTTAGTATGTGTGCCATATGTACACTGAAAAATATACACAAATTACAGCTTACATTACACACAGTACCAACATATAATTAAGTCCAAATGCTTGACAACAACACCCTGCACACTAAACACAGTATTCCTAACATCGAATGGATGTACAGTATAGTTATGAAAATGGGAAATTTACATGAGAATTGTTGCCAGGCAACAGCCACATTTTCTATTCATATCCTCCAATAACTTATAACATTTTCCCATGATGATGATGATGATGATGATGATAATGATGATTATTAATAATAACTGATTTGCTGCCTTCTGTAGAACACTATATAATCAGTACATAAGTTTGTTTATGGTGCTGGAGGTTTCAGACAGTAAACGTATGACATTTGAAACACAGTAAATAGTATTGGGTCTCTTCCTCTCCCTTTTTAAAAACCTACTGCAATGGAACAAGTGAACACACTGTGCATACACACGAGGGTTATGCTGCAGGCATTTGTGTATGAGTACAGAACTTAAATGGCATACAGCTTTTTACATTCATATAATAACCCTTTCCTTTTAGTTACTTTACCAGCGTGTTTACTACTGTACATGCCAAACCCCCACTGAAATGAAAAGGCTTTTGAAATAAATTGCATAAGCGCCGTTACTCTAAAATATATCAACTTAGAAAGCATCACAACAAATTCCTCAACCAGCGTTGTAAATCCTAGGATAGAAACTTATAGCATGGGATGAACCAGTCATAGTGGAGCCAGCCCTGGTTGGTCATGGTCAGAATTGGACTGGAGATTTTTTTTTCATTGCACTCATCATGGGCTACCAGTACCAGGGCAAAGAGACATTTTGGGACAATAAGACATCATTCCATTATACTACACTGTGTTTTGACACACTTACCCTTTTGTTTAATATGTACTGTATAGTCTTTAATTTATGAAATAAAAGAAAGCAGCCTTGGGTCAGTGGTGACTGTGTCACTGGAGGGGCAGGGTGCAATTGTAATTTTGGGTATGTTGTGGGGCATGTAGTTAGCATCCTGACATTCGCTATGCCGGCGGTCAGAACACCAGCACAGGACTCCTGACACAACTGAAAATCCAGATGCTGGAATCCCAACAGCCGGAATCTCAAATGTCAGTATGCTGGGGAGGGTTAGGATGCGGGAGGTGGGTGGGTTAGGGTTAGGCACTAGGGGGAGGGATAGGGTTAGGCTGAGGGAGGGAAGGTTTAGGGTAGGCTGTGAGATGGAAAGGTTAGGGTTAGGCAGCAGGTAGGGCGGTTTAGGGGGAGGGTAAGGGGTAGGGTTACCTTACCTGCCAAAAAGTGCCAGGATTCTGTCGGGATGCCGCTGTTGGTTTTCTGACTATCGGCATCCTGACTGTTGGGTTCCCATACCCAATCCATTATGGGTAGTGATATAGCTTCCTGAGGTAAATTTAAGGTCAAGTAAGTATACTGATCACAGCGACCATGATAACCTACCCCTGAAAATGACATACATTACATGTGCCCCAAAATACAATTAAGTATTGAAATGTTGTAATACATAGAAAACCAATAACACAGGCTATGCAATGTATTTTCCATTACTATTTCTAAATGCCAGTTTACAATCAATATAGAAATAATTGGGTCATGCTGTCTGCCAAGAGAAGACAGGTTTTCCTGAGTCTATATATAGCTGCTAGTCTGCACAGCACGTACATGGGAAACCCAGTCTGCAGACATTTCCAGCAAATGAACATTTCCTAGGTTAATCAGGATATGTACGGTCTCCACATCCATTCATTAACACTGGAATTACTTATAAGTGAAGGATCTCCTGCACAATGTACAGTATTAATGGGCCAGCCTGTTTCTCATGTTAAATAAAAAATTATGAAAAATAAGAATTTACTTACCGATAATTCTATTTCTCGTAGTCCGTAGTGGATGCTGGGGACTCCGTCAGGACCATGGGGAATAGCGGCTCCGCAGGAGACAGGGCACAAAAGTAAAAGGTTTAGGATCAGGTGGTGTGCACTGGCTCCTCCCCCTATGACCCTCCTCCAAGCCTCAGTTAGGATACTGTGCCCGGACGAGCGTACACAATAAGGAAGGATTTTGAATCCCGGGTAAGACTCATACCAGCCACACCAATCACACTGTACAACCTGTGATCTGAACCCAGTTAACAGCATGATAACAGCGGAGCCTCTGAAAAGATGGCTCACAACAATAACAACCCGATTTTTGTAACAATAACTATGTACAAGTATTGCAGACAATCCGCACTTGGGATGGGCGCCCAGCATCCACTACGGACTACGAGAAATAGAATTATCGATAAGTAAATTCTTATTTTCTCTGACGTCCTAAGTGGATGCTGGGGACTCCGTCAGGACCATGGGGATTATACCAAAGCTCCCAAACGGGCGGGAGAGTGCGGATGACTCTGCAGCACCGAATGAGAGAACTCCAGGTCCTCCTCAGTCAGGGTGTGCCCCTGACCAAGTATCAGCTCGGCAAAGTTGTAAAGCCGAGACCCCTCGGGCAGCCGCCCAAGATGAGCCCACCTTCCTTGTGGAATGGGCATTTACATATTTTGGCTGTGGCAGGCCTGCCACAGAATGTGCAAGCTGAATTGTACTACACATCCAACTAGCAATCGTCTGCTTAGAAGCAAGAGCACCCAGTTTGTTGGGTGCATACAGGATAACAGCAAGTCAGTTTTCCTGACTCCAGCCGTCCTGGAAACTATATTTTCAGGGCCCTGACAACATCTAGCAACTTGGAGTCCTCCAAGTCCCTAGTAGCCGCAGGTACCACAATAAGCTGGTTCAGGTGAAACACTGACACCACCTTAGGGAGAAACTGGGGACGAGTCCGCAGCTCTGCCCTGTCCGAATGGACAATCAGATATGGGCTTTTGTGAGACAAATGCCGCCCATTCTGACACTCACCTGGCCGAGGCCAGGGCCAACAGCATGGTCACTTTCCCTGTGAGATATTTCAAATCCACAGATTTGTGCGGTTTAAACCAATGTGATTTGAGGAATCCCAGAACTACGTTGAGATCCCACAGTGCCACTGGGGGCACAAAAGGGGGTTGTATATGCAGTACTCCCTTGACAAACTTCTGGACTTCAGGAACTGAAGCCAATTCTTTCTGGAAGAAAATCGACAGGGCCGAAATTTGAACCTTAATGGACCCCAATTTGAGGCCCATAGACACTCCTGTTTGCAGGAAATGCAGGAAACGACCGAGTTGAAATTTCTTCGTGGGGCCTTCCTGGCCTCACACCACGCAACATATTTTCGCCACATGTGGTGATAATGTTGTGCGGTCACCTCCTTCCTGGCTTTGACCAGGGTAGGAATGACCTCTTCCGGAATGCCTTTTTCCCTTAGGATCCGGCGTTCAACCGCCATGCCGTCAAACGCAGCTGCGGTAAGTCTTGGAACAGACATGGTACTTGCTGAAGCAAGTCCCTTCTTAGCGGCAGAGGCCATGAGTCCTCTGTGAGCATCTCTTGAAGTTCCGGGTACCATGTCAGTCTTTGCCCATCCGGAGCCACGAGTATAGTTCTTACTCCTCTACGTCTTATAATTTTCAATACCTTGGGTATGAGAAGCAGAGGAGGGAAGACATACACCGACTGGTACACCCACGGTGTTACCAGAACGTCCACAGCTATTGCCTGAGGGTCTTTTGACCTGGCGCAATACTTGTCCAGTTTTTTGTTCAGGCGGGACGCCATCATGTCCACCTTTGGTCTTTCCCAACGGTTCACAATCATGTGGAAAACTTCCCGATGAAGTCCCCACTCTCCCGGGTGGAGGTTGTCCACTCCCGGAATGAACACTGCTGACAGTGCTATCACATGATTTTCCGCCCAGCGAAAAATCCTTGCAGTTTCTGCCATTGCCCTCCTGCTTCTTGTGCCGCCCTGTCTGTTTACGTGGGCGACTGCCGTGATGTTGTCCCACTGGATCAATACCGGCTGACCTTGAAGCAGAGGTCTTGCTAAGCTAAGAGCATTGTAAATTGCCCTTAGCTCCAGTATATTTATGTGGAGAAAAGTCTCCAGACTTGATCACACTCCCTGGAAATTTTTTCCCTGTGTGACTGCTCCCCAGCCTCTCAGGCTGGCCTCCGTGGTCACCAGCATCCAATCCTGAATGCCGAATCTGCGGCCCTCTAGAAGATGAGCACTCTGTAACCACCACAGGAGAGACACCCTTGTCCTTGGAGATAGGGTTATCCGCTGATGCATCTGAAGATGCGATCCGGACCATTTGTCCAGCAGATCCCACTGAAAAGTTCTTGCGTAGAATCTGCCGAATGGAATCGCTTCGTAATAAGCCACCATTTTTCCCAGGACTCTTGTGCAATGATGCACTGACACTTTTCCTGGTTTTAGGAGGTTCCTGACTAGCTCGGATAACTCCCTGGCTTTCTCCTCCGGGAGAAACACCTTTTTCTGGACTGTGTCCAGAACCATCCCTAGGAACAGCAGACGTGTCGTCGGAAACGGCTGCGATTTTGGATATTTAGAATCCACCCGTGCTGTCGTAGAACTACTTGAGATAGTGCTACTCCGACTTCCAACTGTTCTCTGGACCTTGCCCTTATCAGGAGATCGTCCAAGTAAGGGATAATTAAGACGCCTTTTCTTTGAAGAAGAATCATCATTTCGGCCATTACTTTGTAAAAGACCCGGGGTGCCGTGGACAATCCAAACGGCAGCGTCTGAAACTGATAGTGACAGTTCCGTACCACGAACCTGAGGTACCCTTGGTGAGAAGGGCAATTTGGGACATGGAGGTAAGCATCCTTGATGTCCAGGGACACCATATAGTCCCCTTCTTCCTGGTTCGCTATCACTGCTCTGAGTGACTCCATCTTGATTTGAACCTTTGTATGTAAGTGTTCAAAGATTTCCCATTTAGAATAGGTCTCACCGAGCCGTCTGGCTTCAGTACCACAATATAGTGTGGAATAATACCCCTTTCCTTGTTGTAGGAGGGGTACTTTGATTATCACCTGCTGGGAATACAGCTTGTGAATTGTTTCCAATACTGCCTCCCTGTCGGAGGAAGACGTTGGTAAAGCAGACATCAGGAGCCTGCGAGGGGGAGACGTCTCGAATTTCCAATCTGTACCCCTGGGATACTACTTGTAGGATCCAGGGGTCCACTTGCGAGTGAGCCCACTACGCGCTGAAACTCTTGAGACGACCCCCCACCGCACTTGAGTCCGCTTGTACGGCCCCAGCGTCATGCTGAGGACTTGGCAGAAGCGGTGGAGGGCTTCTGTACCTGGGAATGGGCTGCCTGCTGCAGTCTTCTTCCCTTTCCTCTATACCTGGGCAGATATGACTGGCCTTTTGCCTGCTTGCCCTTATGAGGACGAAAGGACTGAGGCTGAAAAGACGGTGTCTTTTTATGCTGAGATGTGACTTGGGGTAAAAAAGGTGGATTTTCCAGCTGTTGCCGTGGCCACCAGGTCCGATGGACCGACCCCAAATAACTCCTCCCCTTTATACGGCAATACTTCCATGTGCCGTTTGGAATCTACATCACCTGACCACTGTCGTGTCCATAAACATCTTCTGGCAGATATGGACATCGCACTTACTCTTGATGCCAGAGTGCAAATATCCCTCTGTGCATCTCGCATATATAGAACTGCATCCTTTAAATGCTCTATAGTCAATAAAATACTGTCCCTGTCAAGGGTATCAATATTTTCAGTCAGGGAATCCGACCAAGCCACCCCAGCGCTGCACATCCAGGCTGAGGCGATCGCTGGTCGCAGTATAACACCAGTATGTGTGTATATACCTTTTTAGGATATTTTCCAGCCTCTCAGCTGGCTCCTTGAGGGCGGCCCTATCTGGAGACGGTACCGCCACTTGTTTTGATAAGCGTGTGAGCGCCTTATCCACCCTAAAGGGTGTTTCCCAACGAGCCCTAACTTCTGGCGGGAAAGGGTATACCGCCAATAATTTTCTATCGGGGGAAACCCACGCATCATCACACACTTCATTTAATTTATCTGATTCAGGAAAAACTACAGGTAGTTTTTTCACACCCCACATAATACCCTTCTTTGTGGTACTTGTAGTATCAGAAATATGTAACACCTCCTTCATTGCCCTTAACATGTAACGTGTGGCCCTAAAGGAAAATACGTTTGTTTCATCACCGTCGACACTGGAGTCAGTGTCCGTGTCTGTGTCTGTGTCGACCGACTGAGGTAAATGAGCATTTTACAGCCCCTGACGGTGTTTGAGACGCCTGGACAGGTACTAATTTGTTTGCCGGCCGTCTCATGTCGTCAACCGACCTTGCAGCGTGTTGACATTATCACGTAATTCCTTAAATAAGCCATCCATTCCGGTGTCGACTCCCTAGAGAGTGACATCACCATTTCAGGCAATTGCTCCGCCTCCTCACCAACATCGTCCTCATACATGTCGACACACACGTACCGACACACAGCACACACACAGGGAATGCTCTGATAGAGGACAGGACCCCACTAGCCCTTTGGGGAGACAGAGGGAGAGTTTGCCAGCACACACCAAAAACGCTATAATTATACAGGGACAACCTTTATATAAGTGTTTTTCCCTTATAGCATTTTAATATATATATACATATCGCCAAATAAGTGCCCCCCCTCTCTGTTTTAACCCTGTTTCTGTAGTGCAGTGCAGGGAAGAGCCTGGGAGCCTTCCCACCAGCATTTCTGTGAGGGAAAATGGCGCTGTGTGCTGAGGAGAATAGGCCCCGCCCCCTTCTCGGCGGGCTTCTTCTCCCGTTTTTCTGAGACCTGGCAGGGGTTAAATACATCCATATAGCCCCCAGGGGCTATATGTGATGTATTTTTAGCCAGAATAAGGTACTATCATTGCTGCCCAGGGCGCCCCCCCCCAGCGCCCTGCACCCTCAGTGACCGCTGCTATGAAGTGTGCTGACAACAATGGCGCACAGCTGCAGTGCTGTGCGCTACCTTATGAAGACTGAAGAGTCTTCTGCCGCCGGTTTCTGGACCTCTTCACTTTTCGGCATCTGCAAGGGGGTCGGCGGCGCGGCTCCGGGACGAACCCCAGGGTGAGACCTGTGTTCCGACTCCCTCTGGAGCTAATGGTGTCCAGTAGCCTAAGAAGCCAATCCATCCTGCACGCAGGTGAGTTCACTTCTCTCCCCTAAGTCCCTCGTAGCAGTGAGCCTGTTGCCAGCAGGACTCACTGAAAATAAAAAACCTAACAAAACTTTTACTCTAAGCAGCTCTTTAGGAGAGCCACCTAGATTGCACCCTTCTCGGCCGGGCACAAAAATCTAACTGAGGCTTGGAGGAGGGTCATAGGGGGAGGAGCCAGTGCACACCACCTGATCCTAAAGCTTTTACTTTTGTGCCCTGTCTCCTGCGGAGCCGCTATTCCCCATGGTCCTGACGGAGTCCCCAGCATCCACTTAGGACGTCAGAGAAACATATTTTTGTAACTAAAATACTGGATGTCAATGAGCTGTAATAGCTTGGACAAACCTTTATCCCTGTAACTGATTTTATTAGAAACAATATTTACATTATGAAGACGATTTGGAAATACACACATACTGGAGCTATATGCAGATATTCGGCTGGACCACCCGGACCTCTCCTACCCATATGCTAGGTTTTACATCTGACATCATTACTATATCACTGCACAGTTGCACATTCTCTATACACAACTGCACAGACCACAGTTCTGTATCAATGTCCTCACTAAACTTAACCTACTTCCAAATGCTCCATTACTATCATTCCAGATGTGACTGAGTTGTCTACAGCTTTGAATTGCACTTAGATGCATGCACTTAGCTTATGGAGCATGGACATCGCAAAATAATGTAAGATCTGTCCACAAACCGGACTTGCATTGAACTCTGAACTGGCCCCTATAGGAGTCATTTCTTATGGTGATTGAATGCATTTGACTTTTATGACTAAGCTAATAGTTGCAAAGTATATTTACACATACAAAACTTTTATAAGATCTTTGATACCAAATAGAAGGAGTCTTCTGGCAGGGCAAAATGTCCACAGGAAGTTTGCACAGGCAGATAACTTACCTTTGTGGATATTTACATGCTGGATACCTTGTTACACAGGGAGAGATGTACTAAGCATTGGAGAGAGATAAAGTGGAGAGAGCTAAATTACCAGATAATAAGCTCCTAGTTGCCATGTTACAGGCTGTGTTTGAAAAATTACAGTTAGTAGCTAATTGGTTCTTTGGGGTCTATGGCCCAAATGTATTAAGTCTTAACATGGCTTATCATGAATCAGTGAAAAGTGTGGAGAAGTGAGCCAGATGGGAAGTAATCTATGGCAACCAATCAGCACTGAAGTAACAATTATTAATTTTCTTACTATAAAATTATACAGAGCAGGTGATTGGTTACCATGGGCAACTTCTCAACAGGGTCACTTTGGCACACTTTTCACTGCTTCATGAATAGATCCCTCTATCTGTCTCCAATGCATCTCTGGTCAAGGCTTAATACATTTGGACTTATATAATAAGCCTTGGAGAGAGATAAAGAGGAAGGAGATAAAAGTTCCTACCAATCAGCTGCTGTCATTTTTCAAACACGGGCTGTGACATAGCAGTTAGGAGCTGACTGGCTAGTACTTTATCTCCATCCACTTTATCTCTCACCAGGCTTAGTACATAGACCCCTTTATCTCTGTCCACTTTCTCTGTCTCCAAGGCTTAGTACATTTGTCCCACAGACTGATTGTGTGAACATTTTGTCCTGGCCATAGGACTCCTTACTGTATGTTTGGTTTAAAATATCTCAGATAAGCTGTATATATTGTCTTTTCATGTAGGAGCATTTCTTACTTAATGATTTTATTTTAAAGATTACAATATTACACTATAGTGGGCCTTTTCTTTAGTCTCTCAGGTACATGAAGTTTGCTAATATCCGTGGTGGTAATAAATATAATTTCACATGGAAGGCCTAAACTATTTTGGAGCCATTAATTAATTGCATTAAACCTGTTCCTTTTACACACACTTTTTTTTTTAAAGTACTTCACAATTAATTTCCTACTCATTTCCTTTTGAGGCAATATCTCATTTGACGTGGAAGAGTATTATCTGATGGATCACATATTTTAGGAGATTAATCACCAATATGTTTATTGGTTATATTTATTTTGAACCTTCACATACTACACTATATGCATTTTTCCACTTGTTGGCAGATACTCTCTTCTGTGTTAAAAATGTATTATACTATCTGTGCTATCTTGCTCCTTTACCTGAGATTTTATAGAGTCACATAGAGTATGGAAACCTTATTCTGCATTTCAGAAATGAACACAGTAGGTACAGCATATTCTAAAGAGACCTTTTTATATATAAATGTGGGAGGAAGGCACTAACAGCATGCCAACTATCACATTCTCAGTGGTTACATAAAAGGGACAAAAGACGGTAAGTGACTGGTTACTTACGAAGAAGAGACTCCTAGTTCTTTCTAAAATGATATTTAAAAAAACAGCTTGGGTTGAAAGGTTGCTCTTTACCGCTATGTACAGCTATGACATCCTCTCACATTTGTCTATAATTAATTACTGTACATGAGGTGAAAGCCCTCTACTGGCATAGAAGATGAAATAAGCAAATCCAATTACAAAACAAATTGACCATTAATTTAGTCAATATAAAAGCCAGATATGTTGTCAGTTTAAATATTTAGTTGAAATCTTTTTTCACAGTTTATAAACTATTGATAGAGATGAACTATATAACAAAACACTGCAATTTCTATGATAAAAGGCATTTGTTATTCTGAAAACATTTAAGCTGCAGGAATACTGTACAGTAAGTGATCGCTGATGCCGCTCAGTAAATGTGATTCTGTAATCAGTAGCGGATCTTGCCACGGGCAAGCAGGACTTTTGCCCGGGGCGCCCCCATCCGGAGGGCGCCGGCGCCATCCGGAGGGCGCCGCACCAGGGCAAGATCCGCTGCTGCTGTGCCCCCCGCTGCCCGCTGCCCCTGGCCGCTGTGAAGGGAAACTAGAGTTTCCCTTCGTGGAGAGGTCCTTTACTGTGTGGTGCGCGATGACGTCATCGCGCACCGCACAGCAAAGGTCCTCTCCACGAAGGGAACTAGACGCTACGCGTCTAGTTTCCCTTCGTGAAGAGGACCTTTGCTGTGTGGTGCGCGATGACTGGTCGTGCTTCCATAGAAGTGCTGACATAAAAGTGTTATTATAAAAATAGCGTTATACCTGCGTTAAACCGAAGGAAAACAGAAGGCAAACATCAACACACCAACACTACCACAAAAGGACTGCTTTAATGCCTCAAAAGTATGTAATTCATCTTATGCATATTATCTGTTTTTAAAAACCTATGAAAAGGCATCCCCAATCTGCTCACTACAGTTCTCTCTTAGGCAAACTTATGTATGTTTCTTGATGTAATGATTTCTTGTAAATGTCATTGCATGTGTGGGGAAGTTGCTCGGTGAAACATTTTATTATTGCATACTGAATGGTGTTTACCTCCTTTTAACATTTACCATTGTGGTCAGGTGTACTATATCTTTATATTTAGTAAGGTGTAGTCATGGTGTAAAGGACAGAGTATGATTACCGATTAGTAAAAGAAAACAAATACTGAGCAACATCCCCAAACAGGTAATTTCAACTTTAAACTTGTCATTTATTTTGTACGCTCTGGACATGGCTACTAATAAAAAATGCACAGACAAAATTCTTAAAGCTATGTGTGCAAATGCTAGGAGCTTAGGCGACAAAATTCCAGAGCTAATTGCAATAATGACAAGGGATAACCTTGATTTTGTGGCAATTACAGAGTCTTGGTGCAATGAGAATCATGACTGGGACTTAGCTATACCAGGATACAATTTATTTAGGAAAGATAGAATAGGAAGAATAGGAGGAGGGGTAGCAATATATGTAAAAAAAAGCATAAATGCTAATTTAATACAAAATATTGAAGCCGAAAACTGAGGCCCTTTGGGTCACCATAGAAACTGGGAAGAAGGCCATTATTCGCATTGGGGTGATCTATAGACCACCAGGCCAGGGGCAGGATTTGGACAGGAACCTATTGTTGGACATCTCTAAAATGGCTTTTAAGGGAGAAGTCATAATCATGGGAGACTTTAATTTACCTGATGTAAATTGGGAGGGGTCTTTTGCAAGTTCAGCTACAAGTGGCAAATTTTTACATTCCTTACAGGGAGCATCTCTCAAGCAATTGGTGAGGGAGCCCACTTGCAAAGACTCAATATTAGATCTAATTCTTACAAATGGTGATAGGATATCTGATATATATGTGGAAGAGCACCTGGGATCCAGTGATCATCAAGCAGTATGGTTTAGTATAAAGACAGGATCCAACTCCTGTCACACAAAAACAAAGGTGTTGGATTTTTAGAAATGCTGACTTTGCAAAAATGGGGAGATGTTTAAGTTATTCATTGGCAAACTGGAGGAACTTGGAAGGAGTGCAGGAGAGGTGGAAAAAACTGAAAAGTGCAATGCTAAGTGCAACAGACCTTTGTATCAAAATGGTTAGGAAAAGCACCAGGAAAAGGAAGCCAGTGTGGTTCACAAAAGAAGTATCAACTAGTGTGAAAGCAAAAAAGATGGCCTTTAGGAAATACAAACAGACTCAAAATAATAACGACAAAGAGGTGTATCTGGACAGACGGAAGGATGCTAAGAAAGTGATCAGACGTGCAAAGGCAGAAGCTGAGGAGAAAATGGCCCAGTCAGTAGATAAAGGGGGCAAAACTTTTTTTAAGTATATAAGTGAAAGGAGAAAATCAAATGGAGGAATAATAAGACTTAAGACAGAGAGTGGGCATTTGGTGGAGGGAGACAAGGCAATAGCAGATCACCTAAATAATTATTTTTGCTCAGTATTTACTACAGAAGAAGGGATGGGGCCACAGTTAAGTTGCAAGGACATTCATAAAAATAAGGTAGATGAAAATACATTTACAGAGGAGAAGGTCCTAACAGAACTTTCAAAACTAAAAGTGGATAAATCAATGGGACCAGATGGGATACACCCAAGGATACTCAAAGAGCTAAAAGATGTGCTGGTTACACCTTTAACAGAATTATTTAACCAGTCACTAAATACAGGTGCTATTCCAGAGGACTGGAAAAGAGCAAATATAGTTCCACTGCACAAAAGTGGAAGCAAGGAAGAAGCAAGTAACTACAGACCAGTAAGCCTTACATCAGTAGTAGGGAAAGTAATGGAAAAACTATTAAAAGAAAGAGTAGTGGAATATCTTAAATCAAACAACTTACAGGATCCAAAACAGCATGGATTTACTGGTGGGAGATCATGCCAAACAAATTTTATTGACTTTTTTGACTCTGTGATGAAAATAATAGATCAAGGGGGAGCTGTAGATGTAGCATATCTAGACTTTAGTAAGACATTTGACACTGTCCCACATCGCAGACTGCTAAATAAACTTGAAAGCCTGGGGGTGGATTATAAATCAGTTAAATGGATAAGAACCTGGTTGCAGGATAGGAAACAGACAGTCGTAGTTAATGGAGTGCAATCTATGGAGGGAAATGTTACCAGTGGAGTACCCCAGGGATCTGTACTTGGTCCAGTTCTCTTTAATATCTTTGTTGGTGACATTGCAGATGGTATTGAAGGGAAGATATGCCTTTTTGCAGATGATACAAAGATATGCAACAGGGTAGACACACCGGGAGGGGCAAACAAATGATTAATGACCTAGGTAGGCTTGAGAAATGGTCAAGAACGTGGCAACTACAGTTTAATGCTAAAAAATGCAAAATCATGCACTTGGGTCTCAAAAACCCAAAGGCTAAGTATAGTATCAAGGGTACTATAATGGAAACTACTGAGGAGGAAAGAGATTTAGGAGTCACTATTTCAAGTGACTTGAAGGCAGGAAAGCAATGCAACAAAGCAATGAGAAAGGCAAGTCAGATGCTTGGTTGCATAGGGAGAGGAATCAGTAGCAGGAAAAAAGAAGTGATAATGCCACTGTATAGGTCATTGGTACGGCCCCATCTGGAATACTGTGTCCAGTTCTGGAGACCCTATCTCCAGAAGGATATAAATACATTAGAGAGTGTACATAGAAGGGCAACTAAAATGGTGCATGGCCTACATCACAAAACTTACCCGGAAAGGCTAAAAGATCTTAACATGTATAGTTTGGAGGAGAGAAGGGAAAGGGGGGACATGATAGAAACTTTCAAATATATCAAGGGTCTTAACAAAGTTCAGGAGGGAAACATTCTTCAAAGGAAAAGAAGTATTAGAACTCGAGGGCATACATTGAGACTGGAGGGGGGGAGGTTCAGGGGAAATTTAAGGAAAAATTACTTCACAGAAAGGGTAGTGGATAAGTGGAATAGCCTCCCATCAGAGGTGGTAGAGGCTAAGACTGTAGGGCAATTTAAACATGCTTGGGACAGGCATATGAAGATCCTTACAAAGAATTAAGGTTAAAAAAGGGTTGAGATTGCCTAAAGGATAAAATAAAAAAGGGGCAGACTAGATGGGCTAAGTGGTTCTTATCTGCCGTCAAATTCTATGTTTCTATGTTTCTATGTTTAAGTATAGTATTTTATCACTAAAGGAATGTGTTTATGTTGCAATTAACACATTTTTACTATTTTCAATTTATTTTTGTTAATAATTTATATTAGATATTTGTCTGAATGCTTAGCAGTAAGGTATACGTTTAATTTGACGGCTGTCGTGATCCTGGCGTTCAGGATACTGATGTTGGAATCCCGACAGCTGGCAATGCCGGCAGCCAGAATACTGGCGCAATGGGGCTATTCCCACTCATGGGTATCCACGACACCCACCCCGCAGCATGGTGAGCACAGCGAGCCTGCAAGGGGACTCATTGCGCTCGCCCCGCTGCCGGCATACTGGTGGCCAGGATGCCACTGTCAGTATATTGACAGCCGGCATCCCAGCCGCCGGTAAATCAAACTGAACACATTAGTAAGTGCCTCTACTGATTTTTCTTTGCACAATATATTTTACCATTTAAATGGTTACATATAACAAATACTGCTGGTGGATTTGCAGCATACTTGTTTACCTCCTGGGACCTACCCTGACAGAGTAAGTACAGGGAGTATAATGATGAGATTTGCGTTACAATGGGGCTGTGATGGCACAATTTGCAGCAAATCACATCATCAAGCCCCTGTACACTGCACACAGCAAGAGTGGTCTACCCTCCTGGGAGTCTGGGACAAATCCTCGAAATTTGGGATCTCAGGAGTCTCAGCATCATCCTGGGAGGGAAGACAAGCACGCTATGCAGTTACAGAATCCAAGCACACATTTAGAGACTGTTTGTTAAACGTTTTGGCCACACTGTAAAAAAAGTGCATTCATTATATATGTGTAAGTACAACACCTATAGTTGCATTTATGTTGATGTCACGTTATGATTTTGCATAGCACCCCAAGGTGCTCCAATATTACTATTGATTCATGATGTGGAGCCAAAAGTTCCATAGTAAACTAAATAATACCGTAAATGTAGATGCATTTATGTACATGTATTTATTTGTATCTAATAAATTACTGATTTGTATCTAACAATAGCTAGCGATTTGAGTGTTAAAATGACTATTATCAGTAATTTTGACAGTGGTCTTTATAATTAAAATTTTTGTAATGGCATAAAAAAAAACCTTAAAAACACAATAAAAATACAATTTTAATAAACACAGACAGTCACTAATTAAGCAATGATCAGGTAACCAATGGACTAATTACACCTGTCCCTTTGACCTCACAGGATATCTGTGTTCCAGTGCACCAGCTTTCTGGTATTCTTATCTTCTGTGGTTTTTGGCCTTGACTTATTTGCAAACACAAAAAACGCTCCTCACCCTGACCTGGACCTGCTGCTGACCTCTCCTCGGCTGCCTGCCACTCAGTTTGATTATTTTAGACTTGGAAATCCTGAACTTTCTGACTATAACCATGAGGACCTACTGTAACTATTTGTTACCTACCTGACAGAAACATTCCAAATGATACTGTTCAGTATGAGTTCCCCAATAACATTGGTGACATTTTTAAAAAAAAAGTTTCTGCAAGATTTCTAGAGGACATGCTACTGAGGGTGAACATTTTCTCCAAATTATAGGGAAGTCTTTCAGTTGATTAAAATAATTGCTATTCAGGACATCAGAGATAAATTAACAAGGGCTTATATATGCTGTTTGAAATTTGCCTTAATTTAATAAACTGTCAAAGTACCAATTATCTTTCTAAATTAAGAAAATGCTGCTTATTCTGCTTTTAATAGCACAGTAAGCTATTGAAATGTCTTCCAATGTCTTAAAAAGCATAGTATCAGAACAGTTTACTAGCTCCCGCATTCTCCAAATTATTTATAAAATGACAATATATTCCAGTACTTTGATAAAACTGAAACACATTGATAACTCTGAGCAGTGCCAAGACCAAACTCAGTGAGGTGATTGGTGAAAGATGACAAGGTAATGTATATAACATTGGGCAGTATAGTTAATACTAGAGATGAGCGGGTTCGGTTTCTCTGAATCCGAACCCGCCAGAACTTCATGGTTTTTTTCACGGGTCCGAGCAGACTCGGATCTTCCCGCCTTGCTCGGTTAACCCTAGCGCGCCCGAACGTCATCATGACGCTGTCGGATTCTCGCGAGGCTCGGATTCTATCGCGAGACTCGGATTCTATATAAGGAGCCGCGCGTCGCCGCCATTTTCACACGTGCATTGAGATTGATAGGGAGAGGACGTGGCTGGCGTCCTCTCCATTTAGATTATAAGAGACTGAGAGAGATTTACTGGAGCTGACTAGGAGGAGTACTGTTACTGTAGAAGTGTAGAGACTGAGTGGAGAGAGTTTACTAGTGAGGACAGTGCAGTTTACTTTATAATCCGTTCTCTGCCTGAAAAAAGTGATACACAGCACACAGTGACTCAGTCACATACCATATCTGTGTGCACTGCTCAGGCTCAGGCCAGTGTGCTGCATCATCTATTATCTATATATAATATTATATATATCTGTCTGACTGCTCAGCTCACACAGCTTATAATTGTGGGGGAGACTGGGGAGCACTACTGCAGTGCAAGTTATAGGTTATAGCAGGAGCCAGGAGTACATAATATATTATATAGTGAGTGACCACCAGACACACAGTGCAGTTTATTTAATATATCCGTTCTCTGCCTGAAAAAAGCGATACACACAGTGACTCAGTCAGTCACATACCATATCTGTGTGCACTGCTCAGGCTCAGGCCAGTGTGCTGCATCATCTATTATCTATATATAATATTATATATATCTGTCTGACTGCTCAGCTCACACAGCTTATAATTGTGGGGGAGACTGGGGAGCACTACTGCAGTGCCAGTTATAGGTTATAGCAGGAGCCAGGAGTACATAATATATTATATAGTGAGTGACCACCAGACACACAGTGCAGTTTATTTAATATATCCGTTCTCTGCCTGAAAAAAGTGATACACACAGTGACTCAGTCAGTCACATACCATATCTGTGTGCACTGCTCAGGCTCAGGCCAGTGTGCTGCATCATCTATTATCTATATATAATATTATATATATCTGTCTGACTGCTCAGCTCACACAGCTTATAATTGTGGGGGAGACTGGGGAGCACTACTGCAGTGCCAGTTATAGGTTATAGCAGGAGCCAGGAGTACATAATATATTATATAGTGAGTGACCACCAGACACACAGTGCAGTTTATTTAATATATCCGTTCTCTGCCTGAAAAAAGCGATACACACAGTGACTCAGTCAGTCACATACCATATCTGTGTGCACTGCTCAGGCTCAGGCCAGTGTGCTGCATCATCTATATATATTATATATCTGTCTGACTGCTCAGCTCACACAGCTTATAATTGTGGGGGAGACTGGGGAGCACTACTGCAGTGCCAGTTATAGGTTATAGCAGGAGCCAGGAGTACATATTATATTAAAATTAAACAGTGCACACTTTTGCTGCAGGAGTGCCACTGCCAGTGTGACTGACCAGTGACCTGACCACACTGACCACCAGTATAGTTAGTAGTATACTTATATTGTGATTGCCTGAAAAAGTTAAACACTCGTCGTGTGACTTCACTTGTGTGTTTTTTTTTTTTATTCTATAAAAATAAAACTCATTCTGCTGACAGACAGTGTCCAGCAGGTCCGTCATTATATAATATATAATATATACCTGTCCGGCTGCAGTAGTGATATATATATATTTTTTATATCATTTATCATCCAGTCGCAGCAGACACAGTACGGTAGTTCACGGCTGTGGCTACCTCTGTGTCTCTGCACTCGGCAGGCAGTCCGTCCATAATTGTAATACCACCTAACCGTGGATTTTTTTCATTCTTCTTTATACATACATAGTTACATAGACATCTTCTCTTTATCAACCAGTCTATATTAGCTGCAGACACAGTACAGTACGGTAGTTCACAGCTGTGGCTGCCTCTGTGTCTGCACTCGGCAGGCAGTCCGTCCATAATTGTATACCACCTAACCGTGGTTTTTTTTCATTCTTCTTTATACATACATAGTTACATAGACATCTTCTCTTTATCAACCAGTCTATATTAGCTGCAGACACAGTACAGTACGGTAGTTCACGGCTGTGGCTACCTATGTGTCTGCACTCGGCAGGCAGTCCGTCCATAATTGTATACCACCTAACCGTGGATTTTTTTCAGTCTTCTTTATACATACATAGTTACATAGACATCTTCTCTTTATCAACCAGTCTATATTAGCTGCAGACACAGTACAGTACGGTAGTTCACGGCTGTGGCTACCTCTGTGTCTGCAGTCGGCAGGCAGTCCATAATTGTATACTAGTATCCATCTCCATTGTTTACCTGAGGTGCCTTTTAGTTGTGCCTATTAAAATATGGAGAACAAAAATGTTGAGGTTCCAAAATTAGGGAAAGATCAAGATCCACTTCCACCTCGTGCTGAAGCTGCTGCCACTAGTCATGGCCGAGACGATGAAATGCCAGCAACGTCGTCTGCCAAGGCCGATGCCCAATGTCATAGTACAGAGCATGTCAAATCCAAAACACCAAATATCAGAAAAAAAAGGACTCCAAAACCTAAAATAAAATTGTCGGAGGAGAAGCGTAAACTTGCCAATATGCCATTTACCACACGGAGTGGCAAGGAACGGCTGAGGCCCTGGCCTATGTTCATGGCTAGTGGTTCAGCTTCACATGAGGATGGAAGCACTCAGCCTCTCGCTAGAAAAATGAAAAGACTCAAGCTGGCAAAAGCAGCACAGCAAAGAACTGTGCATTCTTCGAAATCCCAAATCCACAAGGAGAGTCCAATTGTGTCGGTTGCGATGCCTGACCTTCCCAACACTGGACGTGAAGAGCATGCGCCTTCCACCATTTGCACGCCCCCTGCAAGTGCTGGAAGGAGCACCCGCAGTCCAGTTCCTGATAGTCAGATTGAAGATGTCAGTGTTGAAGTACACCAGGATGAGGAGGATATGGGTGTTGCTGGCGCTGGGGAGGAAATTGACCAGGAGGATTCTGATGGTGAGGTGGTTTGTTTAAGTCAGGCACCCGGGGAGACACCTGTTGTCCGTGGGAGGAATATGGCCGTTGACATGCCAGGTGAAAATACCAAAAAAAATCAGCTCTTCGGTGTGGAGGTATTTCACCAGAAATGCGGACAACAGGTGTCAAGCCGTGTGTTCCCTTTGTCAAGCTGTAATAAGTAGGGGTAAGGACGTTAACCACCTCGGAACATCCTCCCTTATACGTCACCTGCAGTGCATTCATAATAAGTCAGTGACAAGTTCAAAAACTTTGGGTGACAGCGGAAGCAGTCCACTGACCAGTAAATCCCTTCCTCTTGTAACCAAGCTCACGCAAACCACCCCACCAACTCCCTCAGTGTCAATTTCCTCCTTCCCCAGGAATGCCAATAGTCCTGCAGGCCATGTCACTGGCAATTCTGACGAGTCCTCTCCTGCCTGGGATTCCTCCGATGCATCCTTGCGTGTAACGCCTACTGCTGCTGGCGCTGCTGTTGTTGCCGCTGGGAGTCGATGGTCATCCCAGAGGGGAAGTCGTAAGCCCACTTGTACTACTTCCAGTAAGCAATTGACTGTTCAACAGTCCTTTGCGAGGAAGATGAAATATCACAGCAGTCATCCTACTGCAAAGCGGATAACTGAGGCCTTGACAACTATGTTGGTGTTAGACGTGCGTCCGGTATCCGCCGTTAGTTCACAGGGAACTAGACAATTTATTGAGGCAGTGTGCCCCCGTTACCAAATACCATCTAGGTTCCACTTCTCTAGGCAGGCGATACCGAGAATGTACACGGACGTCAGAAAAAGACTCACCAGTGTCCTAAAAAATGCAGTTGTACCCAATGTCCACTTAACCACGGACATGTGGACAAGTGGAGCAGGGCAGGGTCAGGACTATATGACTGTGACAGCCCACTGGGTAGATGTATGGACTCCCGCCGCAAGAACAGCAGCGGCGGCACCAGTAGCAGCATCTCGCAAAGGCCAACTCTTTCCTAGGCAGGCTACGCTTTGTATCACCGCTTTCCAGAATACGCACACAGCTGAAAACCTCTTACGGCAACTGAGGAAGATCATCGCGGAATGGCTTACCCCAATTGGACTCTCCTGTGGATTTGTGGCATCGGACAACGCCAGCAATATTGTGTGTGCATTAAATATGGGCAAATTCCAGCACGTCCCATGTTTTGCACATACCTTGAATTTGGTGGTGCAGAATTTTTAAAAAAACGACAGGGGCGTGCAAGAGATGCTGTCGGTGGCCAGAAGAATTGCGGGACACTTTCGGCGTACAGGCACCACGTACAGAAGACTGGAGCACCACCAAAAACTACTGAACCTGCCCTGCCATCATCTGAAGCAAGAAGTGGTAACGAGGTGGAATTCAACCCTCTATATGCTTCAGAGGTTGGAGGAGCAGCAAAAGGCCATTCAAGCCTATACAATTGAGCACGATATAGTAGGTGGAATGCACCTGTCTCAAGCGCAGTGGAGAATGATTTCAACGTTGTGCAAGGTTCTGATGCCCTTTGAACTTGCCACACGTGAAGTCAGTTCAGACACTGCCAGCCTGAGTCAGGTCATTCCCCTCATCAGGCTTTTGCAGAAGAAGCTGGAGACATTGAAGGAGGAGCTAACACGGAGCGATTCCGCTAGGCATGTGGGACTTGTGGATGGAGCCCTTAATTCGCTTAACAAGGATTCACGGGTGGTCAATCTGTTGAAATCAGAGCACTACATTTTGGCCACCGTGCTCGATCCTAGATTTAAAGCCTACCTTGGATCTCTCTTTCCGGCAGACACAAGTCTGCTGGGGTTGAAAGACCTGCTGGTGACAAAATTGTCAAGTCAAGCGGAACGCGACCTGTCAACATCTCCTCCTTCACATTCTCCCGCAACTGGGGGTGCGAGGAAAAGGCTCAGAATTCCGAGCCCACCCGCTGGCGGTGATGCAGGGCAGTCTGGAGCGACTGCTGATGCTGACATCTGGTCCGGACTGAAGGACCTGACAACGATTACGGACATGTCGTCTACTGTCACTGCATATGATTCTCTCAACATTGATAGAATGGTGGAGGATTATATGAGTGACCGCATCCAAGTAGGCACGTCACACAGTCCGTACTTATACTGGCAGGAAAAAGAGGCAATTTGGAGGCCCTTGCACAAACTGGCTTTATTCTACCTAAGTTGCCCTCCCACAAGTGTGTACTCCGAAAGAGTGTTTAGTGCCGCCGCTCACCTTGTCAGCAATCGGCGTACGAGGTTACATCCAGAAAATGTGGAGAAGATGATGTTCATTAAAATGAATTATAATCAATTCCTCCGCGGAGACATTGACCAGCAGCAATTGCCTCCACAAAGTACACAGGGAGCTGAGATGGTGGATTCCAGTGGGGACGAATTGATAATCTGTGAGGAGGGGGATGTACACGGTGATATATCGGAGGGTGAAGATGAGGTGGACATCTTGCCTCTGTAGAGCCAGTTTGTGCAAGGAGAGATTAATTGCTTCTTTTTTGGGGGGGTCCAAACCAACCCGTCATATCAGTCACAGTCGTGTGGCAGACCCTGTCACTGAAATGATGGGTTGGTTAAAGTGTGCATGTCCTGTTTTGTTTATACAACATAAGGGTGGGTGGGAGGGCCCAAGGACAATTCCATCTTGCACCTCTTTTTTCTTTTCTTTTTCTTTGCATCATGTGCTGATTGGGGAGGGTTTTTTGGAAGGGACATCCTGCGTGACACTGCAGTGCCACTCCTAGATGGGCCCGGTGTTTGTGTCGGCCACTAGGGTCGCTAATCTTACTCACACAGTCAGCTACCTCATTGCGCCTCTTTTTTTCTTTGCGTCATGTGCTGTTTGGGGAGGGTTTTTTGGAAGGGACATCCTGCGTGACACTGCAGTGCCACTCCTAGATGGGCCCGGTGTTTGTGTCGGCCACTAGGGTCGCTAATCTTACTCACACAGCTACCTCATTGCGCCTCTTTTTTTCTTTGCGTCATGTGCTGTTTGGGGAGGGTTTTTTGGAAGGGACATCCTGCGTGACACTGCAGTGCCACTCCTAGATGGGCCCGGTGTTTGTGTCGGCCACTAGGGTCGCTAATCTTACTCACACAGCTACCTCATTGCGCCTCTTTTTTTCTTTGCGTCATGTGCTGTTTGGGGAGGGTTTTTTGGAAGGGCCATCCTGCGTGACACTGCAGTGCCACTCCTAGATGGGCCCGGTGTTTGTGTCGGCCACTAGGGTCGCTAATCTTACTCACACAGCTACCTCATTGCTCCTCTTTTTTTCTTTGCGTCATGTGCTGTTTGGGGAGGGTTTTTTGGAAGGGACATCCTGCGTGACACTGCAGTGCCACTCCTAGATGGGCCCGGTGTTTGTGTCGGCCACTAGGGTCGCTTATCTTACTCACACAGCGACCTCGGTGCAAATTTTAGGACTAAAAATAATATTGTGAGGTGTGAGGTATTCAGAATAGACTGAAAATGAGTGTAAATTATGGTTTTTGAGGTTAATAATACTTTGGGATCAAAATGACCCCCAAATTCTATGATTTAAGCTGTTTTTTAGTGTTTTTTGAAAAAAACACCCGAATCCAAAACACACCCGAATCCGACAAAAAAAATTCGGTGAGGTTTTGCCAAAACGCGTTCGAACCCAAAACACGGCCGCGGAACCGAACCCAAAACCAAAACACAAAACCCGAAAAATTTCAGGCGCTCATCTCTAGTTAATACTTGCCAATAAGAACAATTGTAGTTGTACAGTATATTAAATTCTAGTCCATAAGGATCTAGGATGTACAGTATTAAATATATAGAGCCATGAGCTCTGAAAACAATAACAATGGGACTCTAGAGTTTGTGCTTTGTATTTTGCATTTGACTAACACAACTTTAGGAATGTGTAAAAAAAAAATATACAAGTAATATTTCTTTTGCTGCAGTTATTTTATTGTTATTTTTTGTTTTCACATAAAAGGTCAATTAGTATTCTCCTAAAACTATCATGTTAGAGCAAATTGGCAGTTAGAGGTGCATGGCCTTTCTAAAAATGTCATGTTGGCTGCAAAAATGAACCTAGAATGGTTGCATTTATATGAACTTTCTCTGCCATTACTTCCTTGCTACTATTATATATTCTATTATATATTCTGCTAACCACGTACTTCTTGACAGTGGTGACATTTTCAAAGCTTTACGTGTTTGCCGTAGTAATGAAGTAGACTATGCTTTGCACTTAACTTTTTCACTTGTTTGTTTCTTATATACTGTATATTAATCTACCGTAAATTTATTTTATAAATCTAACTGTATATCTATTTATCTCAATTCAATCTACTTATCTACTGTATATCATATATATTTTCAAAACACCCTTTTATTTTTTGATAGTCATCATCCCAACACACTAAAACAAAGTTTACCGATCTCACAATTTTTACGAGTTCTTCGGAGCAATTCAGATGAGGAAACAGCACAGTTACAGATAGAAGATATAAAGGATAGAGTCCTCAATAGAGGATATGACCAATTTACCATTGACTCTTGTCTACATAAAGCCAAAAACATCTTCTTGGGTGGCAACATGAGAAAGTCAAGGATCAAAGATAATCTGTTTGTCATCAGTACTGCTTTCAACACAGCAGGTCCATTCATAAGACGTGCAGTAAATACATTTTGGCCTGTAATTAGGAGCGATCCAGTCTTAAAAAAGAAATTACCAAAAAAAAAAACCCTCTGATTAATTTCAGACATGGTCAAAATCTTAAGGATATACTGATGCAGCCCAATCGACTGATGACGAGTGTCTCCAACACTTGGCTAAGACTGGGTAAATTGGGATGCTACAGATGTCCCAACTGTACAACATGCCGGAGTATGTCGGTAGGACAATTCTTCCATCAGCCTCATATGGGTAAGAAGATTCCCATACATCATCGGGTTGGTTGTCTATCTGATTACGTTGTTTACACCCTTACTTGTCCCTGCTCGCTTGTGTATGTTGGCAAGATGATTTGACCTTTCAGGGAAAGAATGGCGATCCACCGAACCTTGACTCGCCAACCCTTGGCATAGGGTGGCTCAGATAAACCGTTGGCATGCCACTTTTTTGCGGCCAAGCACTCTATTTCTTCTTTAAAAAGCATAATTATTGATAGAATTGAAGTATCACGCAGAGGAGGTGATTATGGAAGGATGATATTGAAATGTGAAGCAGCCTGGATATATAAGTTGGATACCATTTGGCCACATGGATTGAATGATGCCATACAATACAGAATATTTTTGGAATAAAGTCAAAATTTAACTTTTCCTTTGGACTTGTTTAGATACATTATTTTAGATTTTTTTCTCTATTCTTTTCATATATTTTTTTTGGTGCTGTAGAGCTGTCTCCACCTGACCGCATCATGTATTTATTCATTTATTTATTTACAGTTTACATTCTATTTACTGTGTATTTAATCACTCTATGTAATAGCACAAGGCAGTCTGCCCTGGAACGCAAGCTGCAGGCAGCTGGAATGCATTCCTGTGTTGTGTTGAACGTGATTGGTACGATCAGTAGTCATGTGATCTCACAGGTTCTGTTGACTGTGTCTCAGACCTGGACACTCAGGCCACGGAGGATCAGAGAGTATGTGCTCCCTTTTAGCCACGGGCTTCCGGTAACTGGAGTGAGTGTACCGGAAGTGCGGCATTAGGTGGAGTGAATACCGTGTACCGGAAGTGCGGCATTAGGTGGACCGCATGCCGCGGTAATTACTGTTTGCACAATTTCTTATCCTATTGTAACGAGGGGTTAATTTTGTTAATTGTATGATTACTTAGGGGTTGGATTTATGGGGTATATATGTTTGTCTTGTTCATTGTTTAGATAGCTTGACAAAGGTCCCAGAGAGGACTGAAAATTGCTGCTATTTTTTGCACTGATGATGCTCTGAATAAAGCGGAATCTTTTATCTGGAAGACTGGTGAGTGCTCCTAACTTGAATGGTTATTTTTGGAGTGGCTTCCACGTTAGATTCACTCAAAATAGGATTGCCACACCAACAAATTGCCTGATTGTGTGAGTGTGGATATTCTTGGAATACTATATACAGGATATATATATATATATATATATATATACATACTATATATGCACTGTATCTTAATGCTAATATTAGGCTATGGTTCAGTGATAACTGTATATCCCATGGGCTTCTACAGGGATGGTTTTATTGGATAATTTATTAAGTAGCAAAAAGGAAAGCTTTTCGCCGCTAGGCAATGCCATCTTTATATGGCATTACCTATATTTGGCACTGGAGACCTGAAAAACAAGAAAAGCATTACTGGAAGTGATAATATCCGAATAGGGGAAAGAGACCACTAAGCAGGGATATACCACTAATGATTGCTGGGTAGATAAAAACTGATGAATTCTGGTGGCATCTAAAAATACAAAACAAAAGGTAATACAGGTTGCAGATAATATCTATTATACAGTGGTGGACTGGGAACTGAACGCGACCCTGGAAAAAATTGTGTCACATGGGCAGCACAAGAGGTATACCATGTAACCATGGTGGCAGCACCCCTTCTCACACGTCAACAAATGAAACAGGCCCCACATGCGCATCAGCCCACCGGGGATCTGTAGACCCTTTGGCTATGCTATTATATAGTGCTAATAATTATACAAAAATAATTACTGCGCTTAATAAACTGACACAAGTGATTAATAAAAATTACATTATATAATATATGTCTGCATTTGTCTGCACTCAATTCATACATGAGAAACTTGCTTTTGATAACCAAAACAAATTTACTTATTTTCTTTTAAAATGATACACTTACAAACATTTAGATATTCATAACAAGTGATTGCTTACTTGACACACTTGTAACATATGGGTTAATATTGCAGCAAAAATATATAAAAATGGAGCTGGTCATATAATGAGAGCACTGAACTGCAAACAGATAAAATGGCACTCCAATCCTCGTCAAACTGTTAGTACATTTATAAATCATGGGATTGTCAATAGCGACAATGTACTGCTTTAAAGAGGAAATCAATTTAATTCCAACTGCTGGTGCGGCACCAATAAAACTTCAGATAGGGTTCCAATATAATTGCAGGTTGAGTATCCCTTATCCCATAGGTTCTCAAACTCGGTCCTCAGGACCCCACACAGTGCATGTTTTGCAGGTAACCCATCAGGTGCACAGGTGAATTAATTACTCACTGACACATTTTTAAAGGTCCACAGGTGGAGTTAATTATTTCACTTGTGATCCTGTGAGGAGACCTGCAAAACATGCACTGTGTGGGGTCCTGAGGACCGAGTTTGAGAACCACTGCCTTATCCAAATGCTTGGGACCAGAAGTATTTTGGATATCGTATTTTTCCGTATTTTGGAATAATTGCATACCATAATGAGATATCATGGTGATGGGACCCAAGTCTATGCACAGAATGCATTTATGTCACATATACACCTTATACACACAGCCTGAAGGTCATTTTAGCCAATATTTTTAATAACTTTGTGCATTAAACAAAGTGTGTGTACATTCACACAATTCATTTATGTTTCATATACACCTTATACACACAGCCTGAAGGTCATTTAATACAATATTTTTTAATAACTTTGTATTTTTAATAACTTTGTGTATTAAACAAAGTTTTTGTACATTGAGCCATCAGAAAACAAAGGTTTCACTATCTCGCTCTCACTCAAATAATTCCGTATTTTGGAATATTTAGATATGGGATACTCAACCTGTAGTAGATGCAGGGCTAATGATAGCAACAATATAATCCTGCAGTGTAGTATTGGATTCAGTTTTTAATTGAAATAGCTCCAACCCGCCTGATACTGGCATCCCAGTGCAGGAGCTTTGCTCAGCAGTATAATTACCCGTTCCAGCGGGAATAGTGATAGAGCAGCATAGGCAGTCAATATATAGTTACCCCTCCAGATGGATGCTCAGCATGAGCGTGGAGAACGCAATCACCACCAGCACTATAGTGGTGCAGAAGATCTGTCCTGGTAAGCGGGGATAATAGTACTCCAAATACCAAGTAAATGAATAGCCGCAAATGGCAAGAACGCTGGTGCCGATGTCCATCACTCGTGTAAAGACCAGACTCCAGTAAAGGGGATGACGTCAACACGTTTCGTCCCGTCCCATATTATATAATGCTGCAAGGTGTGTGTCTAGCAGCTGCACATTAGAGAGCGGCAGGGAGGCCCCATCATCTTCCTACCCTTACAGCTCTCACTGGCTGTCTGCTAAACATAGCCACTGCTACTCCAGCCAGTGCTGTTAGATAAATCATGGTAAATAAAACAATATTTGATTTAAAGAAAATATAGAAAGAGTGGAAATAGACAATAGAGTACTTGGTTGCATATTAAAACGTATAAAAAGCAGGAAGACACAAAATTGAAGTTTGAGGAAAGAGGATGTAAGAAGAATGTTTTTTTAATTGAGCATTTTTTATTGAATTTCTGTTAGGAAAACAAAACAAATACACAGTACAAAACATACAAAGAGAGAGAAACAAAGAAAATACATAATAATATGTCACAACAATGCATCCAAGAACAACATAGAAACTACAGAACAGTTCAAATTAAAACATAGTAATAATGAGTTCATTACCGCGCCTAGATAGAATAACAGACACAAATAGTACACATAAAGCCAAATGGGATGGCAGGAACACTCTCGTTACAGTTTTAAAATTGTGTGGGCAAAACATATTTGCTATTGTTAATACTTAGACACAGAGACAATTAATAAAACAACAAGCCTCTCAATTGCCAAACAAACTCATACAAGGGAAGAATAGATACATATGCTGGGGTTTTTCTCTATTACTATGCTTGGAACAAGGTTAACATATCAAAAACGGAATGCTGTGAGTGGTCCAATAAACTTTCTGTATTTGAGTCCTATGAACATGACAAAATTATAATTTGTGCTGATTTAGTAAAATGCCTATTTTCTTTTTCGGTTATATCAGGTTGGAAGACATTTCTTGAAGGCCAAACACATGTTTGACTCTCACCATGAATCCTATTTAAACAAAATGATACGTAGAATAAGGCATTCTAAGTCTGGCATTAACGACAATTCAGTCTATGAAAATGTCTTCACATTACTTAATTGGAAAACAAAAACCTACTGATTCTGAGCTGATCTACCTTGTTGATTCAACATGCCAAGGAAGAGGTTTTTACAGACACTTCCTGTCCATAGCTTTAACCTGTATGTCATGGCAAAGAAGGGAATAAGCTAGGAATTCTCTGAAGAAGAGATGACTAGACAGCCTCTAGCTACAGTCTCACAACAATAATCAGTTTCTGCTAAATGTATCCCGACATTGCCTTAGGAACTTATTCTGTAAATTATTTATTTTTACATGTTTTTTTGTTTTTGTTTTTCACTCTTTCCACATGTGCCTGGAATATTAATACAAGCTCTTAAACACACCAAATCATATATAGTCAAAAATGTACTATTAGAGATTTGTATTATTTCAATACTGGCTAAAGTTTTGCAAACACCAATGGCAGCTGGAAAATACAGGGAAAAAATTGAATCTAAAAGCTGTGCATTTCACCCTAACATCCTCTGAAATATTGGTGTCTATTTACTAAGCCTTGAATGGAGACAACGTTGATGGAGATAAAGTACCAGCCAATCAGCTACTAAATACCATGTCACAGGCTGGGTTTGAAAAATGACAGTTAGGAGCTGATTGGCTGGTACTTTATCTCCGTGCACTTTATCTCCATCTAAGGCTTAGTAAATAGCACTCTATCGTTGATATACAAATGTGATTTAAACTGAAAAACATGCTGATACTGAAAAATGTGTTATATTAAATGCTGTGTCGTGCTTCTTATCACTGGCATTATCTACCTGCAATGATTTGGGGGCTGATATTTTAAATTAATATAAGTTAATTTTTCAATCTGGGAACTTGTATTATAGTGGTAATGTATGTGTAGTGCATGACTCTCTTGCAGATCTACACGTCAAGGGAGATTCATGCAAAATTGATAAAACAGTTTATAAAACCTTGTGTCCATTCTAAGTGATGTGTCATAGATAATAATTAAGTGACCATCCACTTTTCATATCAGAAATTCACCACCAGAAGTTGCGATACGGTTACTTTTGCAAAAAAAGTTTTTAAATTGTTATAAATAATTAGGAAACACAATTTACATAAATTGAAAACAAGACAAAACGTAACTAAAAGTTATATTTTCAACAATAGAATAACAAAACCTAGGTATAATGTGGAAAGTATAAGTTATATTTTCAACAATAGAATAACAAAACCTAGGTATAATGTGGAAAATATAAGTTATATTTTCAACAATAGATTAACAAAACCTAGGTATAATGTGGAAAGCATAAATCAATGTGGGCTGTACTAATCACATCAGATGTAAAAGGATCATTTTTTAAAGCTGTCTCCTACAGATCAATGAATTTAGGAAAGGTGACTCCCTTTAACATACTAGACATTCACTGTGCAAATAGATTGGAAATCTGAGACAAGATTCAGAACTAAATAGGTAGCGGAAGTTGTTTGAATGAGAGCTGGCGTTATCAGTTTCTATACCACAGTCATATTTCCGACCCCCCACAATGTAGATGTTTAGTCACAAGTAGAAGGTGAAGGGCCTGAACCTAGAGAACTTTGGTACTGACCCCAAACACTTGGTAAATACTGCAAATGACCCTAGCATCTTTATGTTTGTTTTTTAGAAAGTCTCTGTAGATTTTTCCAAACAAATTAACTGAAAATGTTATTAATGAATTCACTATTATACTGAATTTAGGAACCAATGGATAGTCAATGAAAGTAGAAATACTAGACCTAACAGAAATAATTTAGAAGGAAACACACAGATGAATTTCATTTACAACAGTCCCTCGTAAGGGATATGACTTTGTCTGCAAATAAGTGTTTGTAAAGCTCATATAACCATCCAAAATCACCACGAACAATGAGCATTACGTCTGGTTAGAGCACAGCAGCTCCTATAATATGGTCTGCTTCCCAAACTAGGTAAGGTTTTATTTTATCCATAATATGTCAAACTCAATAAAGGTGATATAGTAAAATAAACTCTAGCCCAGAAAATGTCTAAATACTTTAATGTTATCCTATAGGAATAACTCAGCATACTAAATAACTCGACATCACCTGAAATATAGTTGACAGTGAGAGAGCGATGCAGTCAGGCTTTAAAGCCTTTTGTCATGAGATATAACATGTGCAGATCTGAAAGAAGACGATACATTCTGTTTTATGTCTACTCGCTGTACTTGATACTTGACATATGAACTAAGACTGCTTGATGTGCACATGGCTGACAAAGTCTCTGTATTTTTGGTTGTACAGTATGATCAAATTCAAACCAAAGCATGTGTATGCACAAACCTTTAGGGTTGGAGTGAGTGGGACAGCAAAGCATTCGGAATTAGGTTCATGCAGTTTTGTATGACTGTGTGAATGGGCTGAAGACAGCATCAATGAGCCCCATATCATTTTTTTTAACTTTAGATCAGTAACGTAAGGAAAATAAGGCTAAAGCGGAAGGGGATACATCAGTCATTGTTGGCCCCTCCCCTCTAGGCTACATAGCTGAAGCACCCAATGTGTCAGTCTCATGGAGATTGCATGATATGGAAAGAGACTTCTGTGGATGGTTAAACTTGTACCAGGCAGAGATGGATCAGTTATGGTAACGGTCTCTTAAGGCTGAAGCAATTAACATGACCACATTTTTAATAGTTTCCTTTCTGCATTGGCTTAAATGGGGTGTAAACACTATGTGATCAGGTACCAAGCAGCCAAATGAAGGTCACATCGCTTAAATTGGATGCTGGCTTCAAGTTAGCACAAGACGGGTGATCAATGTACAGTATCACAAGCTGGGGGCGTAGATAAGAAGGGTAAAGCTATAATCTACTTTGCTTAGACAAAATGTTATGTAGAAGTGTAATAATTGTTAGAAACTTCATCTGGCATAATTGTTGCCACAATGCTTTGACATTAGGACTACCTTAGAAAGGATATTGGATATTTATTTACCACTTTTGACACTAACATCTGATTGGCCACCTCAACTGCAACTACCACTAAATGTTAGACTCCAAAATTCAACAGGCACAAGCAATAGCAGTGCAAAGATTCTACCAAATGACGCTGCTCTGCTATTTAGAGCAGGGATTTTACTATCAAATAGATGTAGAACTTATTTCAATAGTTTTGTATGCTGGTGTTTTATGGACACAAATAAATAATTTGAGGACAAAAAAAACCCAAAGGTTTTTTTTTAATAATATTTTTAATGTCTCAGGAATTTAAGTGTCATCCTTGCACATGGGTCATGCTTATCCTTCCTGTACCCCATTTGAGTTTAGGCTACAGTATGTTCTGCCAAACCAGAGATAGCATAATAACTTTTTTCCAAATTTAAGAAATACTATTTTTTTGGAGCACTTATCTCTGAATTTGCAGATTAAATATCCACTATAATAGATCAAATTGCCAGACTTTAAAAATGATTACATTTTAGCATCCTAAATCTGTACATAATTCTCCAAATGTCATCCCCTATGTGGGTTTTTTTTAATTTGCTTTGAACCGTTCTGTCAGCCGGTTTGGAGAGCTATTCTAATTTAAGATTTCATTATCTTCTTTCCTTCAGCTTCTGAATGGTCTGTCACATGTTATACTCATCACCCTGAACTAGTCAAGCACATCTCTGATTCCAACCGGAGGGAGACAGGGGATATGCTTTCTATATTACAATTTCTTTATGACCGTAGTGTTGCTGAAACCTGTAAATAATCCCAACAACTCTTTACATTGAATCAGTTTGTTCTCTTGACAGTATTACCTGTCATAGATGAGTCAATGGCTGGAAAAAATGTGACTCAAGTAGAAAGCACACAATCAGCCACTTGTGTACAAAACTTTTTTAATTAATTTTACCATGACCAGGATGTTCGGCAGCTGTTTTTAATAAGCAAATTAAATATTTTTAAGATGAAGGAAGTACGTGATTTGCTGTTCGTATGCTACATATTGGAAACATAAAAATTACAAAATAACTAGTACTGTTCAATTAGTAGAGATTAGCAGTTTGGATTTGGGGCTTTATTCTGGTTTGTTAGCAAACCAAATAAGTTAGCAATTGGCCAAAACCATGTTGCACTGCAGGTGGGGCAGATGTAACATGTGCAGATAGATTTAAATTTGAGTGGGGTGTGTTGGACCAATAAAGCTTGCTGACAATCACCCAACCTAACTAGGGGGGTCATTCTGAGTTGATCGCACGTAGCAACTTTTTGCTGCCCGTGTGATCAACTAGACGCCGCCTATGGGGGAATGTATATCTGCATAGCAGGGCTGTGAACGCTTGTGCAGCCCTGCTATGCTAAAAAGTTTCCTGTAAAAGAAGACCAGGGTAAGAGTTACTTACCCTGTGCGATCGTTCCAGCGATGCAGGTCCCAGAATTGACATCAGACATCCGCCCTCTAAATGCCTGGATACGTCTGCTTTCGCCGAACCACTCACGGAAAATGGTCAGTTGACGCCCTGGAACGCCTTCCTCCTGTCAATCTTCTTGCGGTCGCCGCTGCGACCGCTTTTGTCGTTAGCAGCATCACTGCCTGGCGACGGCCGTCACCAGGCAACAACGCGTCTGCGCAATGCGGCTGCTGTGCATACGCAGAACCGACCCGTTCGCACCGCTGCGAAAAACAGCTGCGTGCGAACAGGTCAGAATGACCGCCTATGTCAGATGTACCCAGATTAATATTCTCAGGTTGCACTGATAACTTCCCCAACTGACAATGTCATATGCTTCATAATAAAGTACATTAGTCCATAATGTTCCCAAATAAGATCACTCCCTCACTCTGCCTCCTGCAGTGGGAGTCATTGGCTTGGCAAAGACCTTGTAAGATTATTATATCAATGTCACAAAGAGGTATTACAAAAAAGAAAATAGGAAAGTACACAATAGATGCTTTGAAGTCTTCAAAATAAGTTACAGGAAACCAGTAAAGTTAGTAGAAATTAAAATAGTGATACAATTTGGTTCAATATTTGAACATTAAAAAGAAAGGTAAGTTTGCAGAGTAAATTGGTGGTAAGCATATTTTGTGAGAAAACTACATGAATTGATGGGAATGTGAGAGAATACAGAAGCTATGATGGGATGATTAAGTAACACTGACCAGATCAAGACTAAAGGACTGTGGCTGCTTAATAAATGACATTCTAGGTTTCTGTAAAGGAGATTTGTAGCATGGTTCTCACCATCATTTTGTTGTACTGTACTTTAACATACCACACATACAACACTGCTGTGGAATATGATTTACAGAGTTATTCTGTTGGAATGGTTACTCTTAACATTCTACATAACACTGATTATTTAGTTATATTAAATAAAATATATTACAGAAATCTTGGGTATATATTTCAGTATCTGTTATTAGTCTGTATTTATAGGCAATTAGAGTAGGGCTACTATTCTTCTATGGGTGTGGGTAGACATTCAACTACTTTATCTAACAACTAAGTTGTCATATTGCTCATTTCATAAAGAGCAAGAGTGTGGTAACTTGCTACAGTCCAACCCTAGGGTCGCCCACCTTATATAAAATATACAGCAAGTAAGGAGAAAGGGAAGGCCAAATACCGTTGTGCTTAACTGAAAAGTATTGTAGCTCAAAGATAATTCCAATCAGCCTCCTACTGTATATCAAAAGTCAAAATGTTCATAGAAGTATCCTTCCTGAAGCCAAAGCAGGTATCTGGTCTCAGCCCTCAGTCCCTCACAAAAGCCTCAGAGATCTTTGAATATTCTCCTCTCACACCATAAGGATAAGCATTAGTGGCATAACAAAGTTTTCTATTAAAGAGGTTCTGTGATTATTTGAAAGAAAGAAAACTTCCTTGTGCCAGTATTGCTTATCCTTAAATGTGATTTGCTGGAAACAATGTTATATAAAGCAACTCCAGAATTAAGATTGACCATGACAACATATATAGGGGTATATTTACAAAGATTCGTGTTTTTGCCGTTTTGAAGGGTGTTTGAACTCGAATGGTATCGGGTGCATTTTACTGCAACTTTTTGAATCATGATACGATCATTCACTAAGCTGCCGACTTTTCCCAATTTGTATTTTCCGATGTCAATGTGATTCGTAATGTTAGGCAGTGTTTTACGGGAGTGATGAGTAAAACACTGCCTGACAAAACACAAGTAATCCCGGCCGGATCTGTGAGATCCGTGCAGGGCTTCATAGTGTACCTTAAAAAGGTGTTTAAAGTCGTTAAAAATCAGAAAAAAATTGCGTGGGGTCCCCCCTCCTAAGCACAACCAGCCTCGGGCTCTTTGAGACGGTCCTGGTTGACAAAATATGGGGGGGGGGAATGACAGGGGTTCCCCCATATTTCATCAACCAGCACCGGGCTCTGCGCCTGGTCCTGGTTCCAAAAATACGGGGGACAAAAAGCGTAGGGGTCCCCCGTATTTTTGAAACCAGCACCGGGCTCCACTAGCCAGGTACATAATGCCACAGCCGGGGGACACTTTTATACTGGTCCCTGCGGCCCTGGAATTACATACCCAACTAGTCACCCCTGGAGGAGTGGGAACCCCTTAAATCAAGGGGTCCCCCCTCCAGCCACCCAAGGGCCAGGGGTAAAGCCCGAGGCTGTCCCCCCCATCCAAGGGCGGCGGATGGGGGGCTGATAGCCATGTGTAAAAAATGTGAATATTGTTTTTAGTAGCAGTACTACAAGTCCCAGCAAGCCTCCACACAAGCTGGTACTTGGAGAACCACAAGTACCAGCATGCGGTGGAAAACCTGGCCCGCTGGTACCTGTAGTACTACTACTAAAAAAATACCCCCAAAAAACAGGACACACACACCGTGAAAGTATAAGTTTATTACATACATGCACACCTCCAAACATACATACTTACCTATGTTCACACGAGGCTCGTCCTCTTCTCCATGTAGAATCCTTGGGGGACCTGTGAAAAAAATTATACTCACATAATCCAGTGTAGATTGTGTCCAATGTATAATCCACGTACTTGGCAAAACAAAAAAAACGGAAACCCCACCACGCACTGAAAGGGGTCCCATGTTTGCACATGGGACCCCTTTCCCCGACTGCCAGGACCCCCCCTGACTCCTGTCAAAGAGGGTCCCTTCAGCCAATCAGGGAGCGCCACGTCGTGGCACTCTCCTGATTGGCTGTGTGCTCCTGTAGTGTCTGTGAGGCAGCACACGGCAGAGATACAATGTTGCGCCTATGCGCTCCATTGTAGCCAATGGTGGGAACTTTGCGGTCAGCGGTTGACAGAAAGTAACCTCACCGCTGACCGCAAAGTTCCCACCATTGGCTACAATGGAGCGCATAGGCGCAACATTGTATCTCTGCCGTGTGCTGCCTCACAGACACTACAGGAGCACACAGCCAATCAGGAGAGTACCACGACGTGGCGCTCCCTGATTGGCTGAAGGGACCCTCTTTGACAGGAGTCAGGGGGGTTCCTGGCAGTCGGGGAAAGGGGTCCCATGTGTAAACATGGGACCCCTTTCAGTGCGTGGTCGGGTTTCCATTTTTTTGTTTTTCCAAGTACGTGGATTATACTTTGGACACAATCTACACTGGATTATGGAGTATAATTTTTTTCACAGGTCCCCCAAGGATTCTACATGGAGAAGAGGACCGAGCCTCGTGTGAACATAGGTAAGTATGTATGTTTGGAGGTGTGCATGTATGTAATAAACTTATACTTTCACGGTGTGTGTGTGTGTCCTGTTTTTTTGGGGGTATTTTTTTAGTAGTAGTACTACAGGTACCAGCGGGCCAGGTTTTCCACCGCATGCTGGTACTTGTGGTTCTCCAAGTACCAGCTTGCGGGGGAGGCTTGCTGGGACTTGTAGTACTGCTACTAAAAACAATATTCACATTTTTTACACATGGCTATCAGCCCCCCATCCGCCGCCCTTGGATGGGGGGACAGCCTCGGGCTTCACCCCTGGCCCTTGGGTGGCTGGAGGGGGGACCCCTTGATTTAAGGGGTTCCCACTCCTCCAGGGTACACCCGCCAGGGGTGACTAGTTGGGTATGTAATGCCAGGGCCGCAGGGACTAGTATAAAAGTGTCCCCCGGCTGTGGCATTATGTACCTGGCTAGTGGAGCCCGGTGCTGGTTTCAAAAAAACGGGGGACCCATACGCTTTTTGTCCCCTGTATTTTTGGAACCAGGACCAGGCGCAGAGCTCGGTGCTGGTTGATGAAATATGGGGGAACCCCTGTCATTTTTTTGCCCATATTTTGTCAACCAGGACCGGCTCAAAGAGCCCGAGGCTGGTTATGCTTAGCAGGGGGGACCCCACGCATTTTTTTTTATGTTTTTACACTAAACAGACCCTTTCCCATAGATAACCATGCACAGATCTCCCTGATCCGTGCATGGTTATCCAAACTCGACTGGAAAAAGCAGGTCTATTTTTTTGCTGCTTTTTTTAACGAATCGGAAAAAAACAGACCCGCACTTGAGCACTCAGAGACTAACACCCAAATACGAATGAATAGTGAATGCCCGTATTGTATGAAATAACAGCCGCGTTTGACCGATGGTCTATTCATTCGTATTTCTGAACTTTGCCAATCAAACCATTACAAATAGACCAGTCACTGCCGAGTTTTCTGCTTAGTGAATTCCCGGATTGGGACTAAGAAAAAAAAAACACAAATCGGCAAAACTCGGATTTTTAGTAAATACTGGCCATAGTCTTTTCCTAATAAACCTGATTCAGCTAAAATATATGGTTTTATTATATATTTGCTATAACAAAAAATCCAAACATATATATAGAGTAATGAGGAGACCAATCTTACAGAGCATTCATGCCAAAACATCATCTGAAATTCTCACTCTTAAATTTAATACCATGGCAACCAAATAAAAACTGGATAAAAACTGCCTCCTTCGCCCTTGGTCAAATCATCACATCTATTGATTTCTCTGCTTTCTATGGTTCTATTTTTGCAATTTTCCACACACTAGTCTCCTATCCAGTAATACATATATGTATGCTTGGGCGGACCCAAAGCACCCGTGACAACTTTGGAAAAGCCAAATCCTTTTAAAGGGTTCTCCACCCCCTGTAAACAAAGATCTGTATTTGAAACTGTCCTAATTACGGGGGTAATTCCAAGTTGATCGCAGCAGGAAATTTTTTAGCAGTTGGGCAAAACCATGTGCACTGCAGGGGGGGGGCAGATATAACATGTGCAGAGAGAGTTAGATTTGGTTGGGTTATTTTGTTTCTGTGCAGGGTAAATACTGGCTGCTTTATTTTTACACTGCAATTTAGATTGCAGATTTAACTCACCACACCCAAATCTAACTTTCTCTGCAAATGTTATATCTGCCTCCCCTGCAGTGCACATGGTTTTGCCCAACTGCTAAAAATATTCCTGCTGCAATCAACTTGGAATTACCCCCTACATGCATCTCTATACTGATATAGCTGCATCATACAACATACCTTCGGTTTTAATTAATAATGTCACCTTGAAAACATAAACTGAAAATATTCCTTAAATTACATTATGTTCATTTCAATACTCTATATAAAAGTATGTTAGTAAACCTGAACTGTACCTTTACTATTCAGTGTTGCACATACTGTATTTCAACATTTCAAATGGCTGAAACTGGACATTTACACAAATATGTCTTAGAGACAAACAGACACATTAATGAGCCAGTTAAATGGGTTGGGTACGAAATCCCGGCAGATGGGATCCCAACAGTCAGAAGACCAACAGCGGGATCCCGGCGGACAGAATCCAGACACATTCCAGTAGAATTTTTCAACCCACCCCTAACCCTACCCATCATCCTAACTTACCCCTCCCACAGCTTAACCCTAACTCACCCTTCCCACAGCTTAACCCTTACTCACCACTGTCACGATCCATGCAGTTTCTCCTTCGTGCCTGGGGTGGCGCCCTCTGCTGTTGTGCTCAGTACTCTGCTCTTATCTGCAGCACCTGAATTCGCTATATAGGCCAGCCACACAGGCTCCCAGTTGCCAGTTCATCGTGTCAAGGTTGTCTCAGTTCTTGTTCCTGGTTATGCTGGTCTCTACTGCTAACATCATCCATAGTACTGCCGGACTCCAACAGCTATCATGTGGAGCTACCCTGCTACAGTGCAATCCCGTTATCCTGCTACATTGCATACTCTACTGCAGTGCTATCCTGTGATCCTGCTATAGTGCAATACCGTTATCCTGCTACATTGCATACTCTACTACAGTGCTATCCTGTGATCCTGCTATAGTGCAATCCTGTTATCCTGCTACATTGCATACTCTTCTACAGTGCAATCCTGCAATGCCACATCTCTGCTAAAGTGCATCCTGCTACGGTGCTAACCTTCTACAGTGCAATCCTGCAATGCTACATCTCTGCTAACGTGCATCCTGCTACGGTGCTAACCTTCTACAGTGCAATCATGCAATGCCGCATCTCTGCTAACATGCATCCTGCTACGGTGCTAACCTTCTACAGTGCAATCCTGCAATGCAGCATCTCTGCTAAAGTGCATCCTGCTATGGTGCTAACCTTCTACAGTGCAATCCTGCAACCCTGCATTCTCTGCTCAAGTGCATCCTGCTACAGAGCTAATTCTGCTACAGAACAATCCTATTACAGTGTCTATACAGTCTACAGTGTTACAAGTGCCTTCACAGTCCACAGCCTCTCAAGTGTTTCCACAGTCTACAGCGTTTCAATGTCTTCACAGTCTTTAGCGTCTCAAGTGTGATCAGACTACAGCGTCTTTATGTAATCACAGTCTTCAGTGTGTCCATGTACTCACAGTCTCCTGGTGTCCCCGTGTACCCACAGTTTCCAGTGTCTCTGTATCCCCTCAGTCCCTAGCATCACAAGTGAGTTTCCAATCCCAGCATCACAAGTGTGTTCCCAAGTATCCAGCACTGCCAAGTACTTCCCAGACTCCCAGCATTGCAAGTGCAATTTCAGATCTCCCTTTCATTTTGAGTTCTCCAATCATTGCTGGTTTTTACTTATTGTTTACAGTTGTATACTGCTTTACCCTGTATAAATAAATCTGCTATTGTACCGAGAACATCAGTCCCTGTGAATATGTTCCTACAGAGGAAATTCCAAATGGATTCTGACACCCCTCCCACAGCCTAACCCTGAACGTCCCATCCTGCAGCCTAACCACATGCTTGGTGCGGCCCGCACCCTGGTGTCACTCTCAGAAGGGGTGATACCAAAGTGCTGGCTCTTCTGCAGTGACAGGAGCAGAGTGCTGCAGTGTGATATTCACCTATAGCAAGAGATTAAAGAAGGAGAGTATAGGCCCTTTAAAAGACAAGTTGGGAGTCTTAAGCAAAAATGATAATGACATAGCGGACACACTAAATTAGTTTTTTTCAACATTATTTACTAGAGAGGACCCAATTCAGGGACTAACACATAATCTCAATAATGAGAATATCCCACTGATAGGTACTTATTTAAGCGAGGAAGTAGTCTGTGACCGATTAAAACATTTAAAGATTAATAAGTCACCAGGTCCTGATGGTATTCACCCAAGGGTTCTAATGGAGCTTCACTCTGAATTTGCAAAACCACTATTTTTGATCTTTAAGGATTCAGTAATATCAGGTATGGTTCCCAAGACTGGCGTATAGCGGAAATAGTGCCTATATTCAAAAAGGGAAGTAAAGCTGAACCAGGTAACTATAGACCAGTTAGTCTTACATCTATAGTGGGGAAAGTATTGGAATGTATTCTAAGAGATAGTATTCAGAAGTTCCTTGAAGTCAATAAGGTCATTAAAGGGAATCAACATGGGTTTATGAAGGACAGATCCTGTCAAACCAACTTACTTGGCTTTTATGAAACAGTAAGCGCAAACCTAGATCAGGGTAAAGAGGTGGATGTAATCTTTTTAGATTTTGCCAAATCATTCAACACTGTACCACACATGAGACTTATCTACAAGCTACAAGAAACAGGGCTAGGAAGCACAATATGCACTTGGGTCAAAAACTGGTTAGATAATAGGGAGCAGTGCGTTGTGGTTAATGGATCTTTTTCAAATTGGATTGAAGTGCTAAGTGGTGTACCGCAAGGCTCAGTATTAGGACCGCTATTGTTCAATATTTTCATTAATGACCTAACAGAAGGTCTAGAAAGCATGGTGTCAATTTTTGCAGATGATACCAAATTGTGTAAAGTTATAAATGCGGAGAGGGATGCTGAGTCGCTTCAGAACGACTTAGTTAAATTAGAAGCTTGGGCAGCGAAATGGAGAATGCGCTTCAATACAGACAAGTGTAAGGTAATGCACTGTGGTAACAAGAACAAAAATAACACCTACCTACTAAATGGGGTAAAATTAGGGGATTCTGTACTGGAAAAGGACTTAGGTGTCCTCATAGATAGCAAACTAAGCAGTAGTACCCAAAGTAGTACTGCAGCAAAGAAGGGTAATAAGATATTAGAATGCATAAAACGGGGAATTGATGCTAGGGACGAGAGTATTATACTCCCGTTATATAAATCACTTGTGAGGCCACACCTTGAATACTGTGTACAATTCTGGGCACCTTACTACAGAAAGGATATCCTGGAGCTAGAAAAGGTTCAAAGGTGGGCGACCAAACTAATTAAGGGTATGGAGACGCTGGAATATGAGGAAAGACTTGCAAGACTAGGCATGTTTACACTGGAAAAGAGGAGATTAAGAGGGGACATGATCAACATTTACAAATATATAAGGTGACAATATACAGATCTTGCGCAGGACCTGTTTTTGGTTAGATCAACACAGAGAACTCGTGGCCACTCACTCAGGTTAGAGGAGAAGAGATTCCGCACAATAGGGAGTAAAGGCTTTTTTACGGTAAGGACGATACGTGTTTGGAATTCCCTGCCTGAGGGAGTTGTAATGGCCGACTCAGTCAACACCTTTAAGAATGGGTTAGATAAATTCCTAATGGATAAGGATATCCAGGGTTACGGGGCATAGTCACGCACTATGGTTATTATAAAAAAGAGGGGTAAAACGTAACGGCAGTCATCAACTTCAGTCAAAATTTTATACAAAATAATCGTGCATAGGAGACCACAAATAGGTTGAACTCGATGGACAATTGTCTTTTTTCAACCTTAGATACTATGTTACTATGTTACTATGTTGGCTACTCTCACACAGGAAGAGCAAGCACTGCACTCAGCCCAGTCTTCGGGGGCAGCCAGCATCTCCGGGGATGCTGGACATGCCCTCAGAGTGCAGAAACTGAGATCCCACAAGGGCATCCATTTTTAGGCGGTCTCGCTGGAGGTTGCGGGGTGAGCGGTGCAGAGTGCGCACCGGGTGTCACCACACCTGGTGACACCGCTGTAAACTCTTACATATAAACATTTAACGGGTTAGTGATGATTCAAAATGACTTGTTCTCCTGCAATGTAAAGGTGATGTGCAGTGTACACAAAACCTGAACACAAAGTAGCCTCAATTTGTGCATTCTAATATGCACCTTGATAGGGCTACAAACTAAACTGTTTACGGGCAATTTAGGTGCCATGTAGGGCGCTGTTGCCAGTGCTCAGGCACTATCATAATGGCACATTGCTTGTATCATCTGCACTTGCCTAATTGAAGTGGCTCCAAATAATACATTTGGAAGTAAAATAAATGCAAAATAGTTAAGAGGAAGAAAAGATTACCCAGAAGTGCCACATGCCAACAGTGTTACGCTAGGCTGAATCTACTTAGACTTTGTTGTAAATTGGGAAATGTTAAAACCATTTTTTAATTAATGAAAGAAAAATGTAATGTTGAAATAAAATGTTCTAGAATTTATGTGAACACTTCCATAGCAGGTGAGGGGATAAAACAGATGCTCCTGTATAAACGGAGATCTTCCTGTAACATAGGAGAATAGAAGAAAGCTTAATTTGATTATCATCTGGGATTTTACCATGTCAGGAAGAAAAATAATAGGATTCTTCAATAAGAATAATAAAGGCATATGACTTTGTCAACACTATTATTTGACAAATAGACATTCACATGAACCCAATATGACTCATTTTATATAGAGATTTTTACCTCCACTATTTTTGCCTGTAGGACGCTGCAGGGCTTAGATCATTGCAGCTATTGCTAAGTACTGTGAATTTGTTAAATAAGCATTTTCTCTAATATAATGTAACAGTGAAAGTTTTTTCCAACAGTGCTCAAAGGAGAAAATCTGCACTAAACCATGACACCCAATCAGATATTTGCTTTCATTGTCTAGTTTCCACAGCAAAGATAAAGGATAATTTCTGACTGTTAGTAACTCTTACTGGACTGGACTGCTGCAGATATAGGATAGATAGGGAGGAGGGAAGGGTATAGCAGCCTGTCAAGATGAACTGCCTCTTTCAACTTTCTTTTCCTGCTACCTACAATAAATGCAAGAGGCACATCATGCACAGATTGTGTTAACAGTAGGACAGAAAAAAATGGATTGCAGTGCTGTTGCTACTGTTTACTCTTTATACGAGAGGTGTGCAATAAGTTTCCAGATGTGCAGTCAGTTCATAGGTAGAGTAGACACGATCAGACTCTCTGGTTGTGAACTGCAATCTCTGATTAATGTTCTTGTGAAATGACAAAGCACAGAACCGTATATAAGCATCACTACAGACAGGGGCATTTTTACAGAGGAGGCCCATGTGCACCTCCGGGTGGGCCCCCTTATCTGCATGGTGCAGTAGTCTCTGGTATTGTGCCGAAGTCTACTGCGTATGCGTAGGTCTCCAGAAACAATGTACCCGCCAAGTTCCAGAGACCAGCATGTGACTGCAGTTCCAACGCTGGACTACGAAAAGGTAAGTATTAAAATATAGGTGCAGTGTGGGCCTCCCCTGGACCCAGGGGGCCGTGTGCACCATACACATTGCACCCATTATAGAAATGCCAATGACTGCAGCACTGTACAAAAAGTCAGCATATTCACTTCTTTCACAAGCTCATTATGGAGCTCGACCAAGGCCACTGGAGAGTCATGATCTGCTACATCTACAAGAGTGGTCTGTGACAGCAGGAGAGTTTTGAACTACTGCAAGCTGCTTTTTGGAAGTAAGCACCACCCAAATCACTTTTGAGTGGCTTTCACAATTTTGGTGTGGGAGACGGTCCCTGGAAGACGAGGAGCCCTGCAGTCGACCTGTGTCCACCATCACCGCAGACAACATTGTTGTAGTGCTTGACACTCCATAAAAAGCTTGGCCTGAGCAAGGTTTTTGCACACTGGGTGCCCGATCAGCTGACTCAAAAGCAGGAGTCTTAGGTAACTTGGTGCCGGAACATGCTGGCCAGCTTTGGTGGCTCAAACTCTGTCTAGGAGATCATCGGTGGCAATGAATAATGGATCTACAATTTTGACCGTAAGACCAAACAACAATCAGCCCAGTGGACCCCAGTTGGAGGTACGCCACCACAAAAGTTCCAACGTGAGCGCAGCATGGCTACGCAGATGGTGGCCAAGACTGGTCATGTAGCTGCAGTAACACTCGTGCAACAGCGCACCATCACTGGGTACTACTGATACACCAACAAATGTTTGCCGCAAGTGCTTGAAGCCATTTCCAGGTGCAGTCCAAGAACTTGCGCTCGTGGTGTACTTCTCCATGATGAAATGTACCTTCCCACAAATCCAGCAAAGTGGTGGATTTTCTGGCCCATGAACATATTCAGGAGCTTGGTCATCCACCGTACAGTACAGACCAGGCCCTCTGCAACTTCATAATGTTCGCACAAGCGCAAGATGCGTTGGATTCATTTTGAATCACCAGAAGCTGCAGATGAGACCTTCCATCCAGCATGTAGAAGACACACCTGATGGTCAGGCTGCTTCACCGATTTCAATTATGTTGTCATGCTTGTATGCGTGTGCACACAACTGAGACCTACAGTAATATGCATAGCACACGTCCAATTTATCAAAGCACCAGCGTACACAGGGCTACACCACACTGCACCAGAGCACACAGAGGGTTACACTGCACTGCACCAGTGCACACAGGGTTACACCACACTGCACCAGTGCACACAGGGTCACACCATACTGCAACAGCACACAACAGGGTTACATCTCACAGCATCAGCAAACACAACACAGGGTTATACTACACTGCACCATCACACACAGGGTAACACTGCCCTGCACCAGCATACACACTGGGTAACACTGTACTGCACCAGCACACACACAAGGTTACACTGCACTGCACTAGCACACACATAGGGTTACACTATGGAACTATATAAAATGAGTTAAGTAGTAGTTATCACATCACCTAGCAATCAGGAATATATGGGCACAGTATGGGGTCTCTGGCACCAGGGGCTCTATAGGGGCAGCCATTGTATTGTGTTACCGGAAGGGTCTCTGTGTATTGCCACCCGCCTCACAGCACTCCCCCCACCCCCCCCCCAAACCCGTCCAACACAAAGGTAGAGAAGACACCAGCATGGCTTCAGTAGTCTCCTCTCCACCATGCAGGAAGAGGATGGGGAAAGCCTGCAGAAACCCCGGGGAGCATTGCAAGCAGGGAAGTGGTCTTTTGTGGATGCGGGAGGTGGACAGTCACTGGCAGGGCACTGGGAAGTCGGAGAGCGCTAGATCTTATGCATGCACCGGGATCCACCACAGCAGCCTCTTTCTAATGGGAATCACCACAGCAGCCTCTTCTCCTCCCAGGTCATCTTCTGCTCTTTCCGGTGCAAGCAGTGTCTGTGGGGCTGGAGACTTCTTGCTTCCGCAATGAGAGAAACATCTCCAGTAGCTTCTCCGTCACAGATCTAAAACGCAAGTTCAGCTGTAACAGCTTTGAAATATGCTACAAAAACAAAATGTATATTTCAAACTATTACCGCAGTTGTTATTGTAAGACCCTATAATGTCAACTAGGGTACAACTATTGGGTACTGCTATGGGTCATCACATTAACTAAGGAACTACTATGGTTCAGAAAATGAACTAGCACACTATTATGGGGCATAAAATTAACAACTGCTGAATAGAGCTGTCTTTCTAGAAGCATTGGGACAGGGGCCCTTCAAAATGTTACTATGGGGCCCACACAGTTCTGGCTATGTTCATGTTTGTACTTTACACTTACAGTATGTGAACTAGTGACAGAAGATATTATTCAGAGGAACGGAAGATACAGTATTTTCTACTTAATGGGCTACAAAATATTTGATAAATGACAAGATCCCTTTAGGCCTATTAGTTATGTAGATCTGTATAACTGCAGAAAAGATCTGTAAAGTATCATCATATCATCTCTATTGCTGCAACTTGCATTGATAAGAGACTGACTTATTTACCATGATAGTCATGCAGGGACAGAGCGAGGCTGTTCTGAAGTTCTTTCACTGCTTGCTTAGGGCCTAAATCAGACCTGATCGCTGCGGTGCGTTTTCGCACAGCAGTCAACCAGGTCTGAACTGTGCATGCGCCTGTGCCGCAGTGCACCGGCGCATGCCAAACAGCCGACGGCCGTCTCATCCCTGCGATCACCTCTGCCTGATTGACAGGCAGAGGCAGTTGCTGGGTGAAAGGGGGCGGGCCGGCGGCATTTAGCCACCATTTTAGGAGCGCGGTCGCGGCGGCTACGTGACGTCACACGCAGCTGCTACGACCCAGACAGTGACGAGTAGCTCCCTGCCAGTGCACAGGAGCTGCGCTGGTAGGGAGCTTCTCTTCAAGTACAAAAGCATTGCCGCCGTGGGGGTAGGGCCTGACATACGGGGCAGACTAGCCCTGTGCTGGGCATCCCCTGTATGTTAAGGAAGCTGATCGTAAATGTGCTAAATTTAGCACATTTACGATCAGGTCAGAACTACTGCGGCAAAAGAATACATTTCCAGGTTTTGTCTTGTGGTTTGTTTTGTATAAATAATATAGCCCAATAATTTTGTTGTCTCTTAATTATGCAGAATCAGTAATTTCCATATGATTCAAATGTCTACCTGTGCAACCGCCAGGGCAAATCATGTTTATTTTTAAGGGAAGTGCCATTACTCCATGGATTTAGCAAATTATCCCTTTTTGCATACCTCCCAACTGTCCCGATTTTTGCGGGACAGTCCATTTTTTGGGGACTGTTCCACCCATGGGCCGCAGAGTCCTGCGGTTAGGAGGGGCAGTTGGGAGGCATCTGTCACTCACCGCTCTGCTGTAGAGCAGTGGTGAATAGATGCTGTGCGCATAGCGTCTATTCACAGGAGGCAGAGGGACTCGGGGCATGGCCAGCACCTCACAGAGAGCTGGACATGACCCCACTGTGATGATAACGGGAGTAATGACAGCCGGTCATGAAGCCATGCCCCTTTACCAAGATCACACCTCCCTTTCGGGCGGGTGTGGCTTCGCCATGCAGAACTACCCCACATCTCAAAAATTAAAAGTTGGGAGGTATACCTTTAGTGCCTGGGCCATGCCCACTCGCTGTGACCCTGCTCAACATCAGCTTGATGTTTGTCCTCTACATGTCTGTAATTGAAAAAATGAAAAACTGTACAATTTTTATTCAATTATTGTTTATTTTAAAGATTAGAGGACCAAAAACGTATGATACCTTCGGAATCCATGTATTGCTCTCATATCTTCCCTTGACATGCTGTATCTCTGTTGAACTAAAATGTGATGCAATTATGGAACTACAGTAAGCAATTCAGTGTAGTCATTGCTGGTACATCAGTTTGACAGATTATTTTAAAACTAATTTGCAAATCAAACCGTGGCAGATGATTCGTGAACCATAGAATAGTAGGAGATAATGCAGGCATTTTGGACTCTCAATAATAAGCAGATGTTTTACACATTACTATAGTAACCTTTTCAGTTCTGGGTCATACTCCTTATTTGGAGGACCTGCCTTTGTAATTAGGCAGTCTTTGTTATAGCAGAGATAGCAATCTGTTGTTGATGCTGTGCTAGTTACTAAGCAACAGCAGTTGCAGGGAATCTAAGTGGCAAATCACCAGATTTATATTTCAATATTTAAAAAATTCCATATGGCTTCATGCCTGGTCCTGCGGTGTAAGATCTAATGCAATATTATAAATGAATTATACAAGTAACATAAGAAGATACAGTATGTTTGCCAAAAACAGTGTGTTACTTTTGTTGATTCAAAAAATAACTTCAAATAAAAAAGTCAGTAAGTATAAAGATGTCATTAAAATAGAAATATTAACTTATGTATGTATTATGCCACAGTGCTCCACAGACCAGAGGGGGAGGACACACCATAGCTTTTATTTTTGAAGGGTAGCATCCCGTTAACTATACTCCTAACAATAATAATTAAACAATCAATTTCCATTGAACAGCATTATTCTGTGCCACATTATCTCAAAACATATCACATTCTCCCATTTAGAATGTACACTCTCACGAGCAGGGCCCTCTTCCCTTATGTGCCCTTCCTTCTGTTACTTAAACCATCTTCTACTCCATACTCCCTTCAACGGCACCACATCTCTCGTTTTCTGCCACCCTGAAACTTATTTCAGTGTCATCTGCTGATGCAGCTATGTTTATATACCCTGTACTTGTCCTACAGTATATTGTCTTGAACTGTACAGTAAGTCACTTTTTTCTTGTCTTGCCTATTTGTTTACGTACAGTACTCTCAGGGGTGTAGCCAGAACTTTGTGGGACCCATAGCAACATTTTAAAGGGGCCCCCATCCCAATGCTTCTAGAGAGTCACTTTTCTGCAGCGGTTGTTAATTTTATGCCCTATAATAGTGTCCTAAGTTTCTTTTATGAATCACAATAGTGCTTAAGTTCACCCTATGTCACATTTCAGAGCTGCTAGTACACATTATGCTGCACAGTACCCCCAATTCACATTATTATATATAGTGCTCCCCATTCATAATGTGCCTCATTACAGTGCCCCGGTTCATATTATAGAACATTAACATGCCCGCCAGTTCATTTTATACCACACTACAATGAGAAGGTCCTGGGGCATACCTAGATATATTGCAGGCCCCAAGGAAAAAGTTTGAAAGGACCCATACGTACCACCCAATGGCGAAAAATTTATATAACACATGTAACTTTGACAGGGAAGGTGGGCCCCTCTCAGCTCTGGGCCCCATAGCAGCTGCAATGCCTGCACCTATGGCAGCTACGCCCTTGCATACTCTGTAACCGGGCACTGCAGATACCTTGTGGCACCATATAAATAAAATATGATAATAATAATAATAATAATAATAATAATAATAATATAACAACAACTCAGAGAGAGCATGGATATTTTATTTTATTATCTCATACTGTTATTCTTATGTGACTGCTTAAAGTACTGGAATCTATAATACCAATTACAATACATTTGAAAAAATTATATAAAAAAAATAATAATGTTGCTTTAAAAATTATTTTTTCTCACTGTAGTCCTTTCCTCGTGGGTGACTAGCAGCACTGCAGATCTATAGCTTTGGCAAGAGAAGCAGATCTCCACTTGAAAGCTGCTCAGCTGCATTAGTTTTCTTACAGTCTTATTCTGGGCAGCAGTGCTTGCCGTAAATTGTAGTTTCAAGTTGGTGCACAGCTGCAGCAGTGGCTATAGCGCCTGAGACATTACACACGTGACTGGCATTAGGCCATAGACTCTGGTGAGATCTTATTCCTGTACTGTCTGGACTCGGTTTAAGGTTTAGTAACGCCATTCCCAATTTTGTCATTGTCAAAGAGAAACACACACATTTTATATATGGACTGTGCGTACATTTTGGTTGCATTTTGAGTAAGAAAAAGGCACACAGTATTCTAGTAATAGAGACTGCACCCCTTTGCAACAACTTGTACTTGCCTAGACTATGAGAAACAGGGCTGGATTAAGGTTTGTGGGGCTTTAGGAAAACTAACTTGTTGGGACCCCTAGAAATAACATTTTCAACATGATATGCTGGTGATGTTAAAAATATAGGGCCTATACATTATCACTACTGGGACCATTACAAGCTACTTTACACGCTACATTCTTCCCATTCATTATTAGGCAGCCTAGTATTCAGCAAACTATGAAACGTAAAGTTTTTGAAGTCTGCATCTAAAGCCATCTTCAGATGCTATTGATTCCTAGAGCCTCTACAGTGAGTGACTTGCAGCCGTGTGCATGCGTGAACTCAGGTCATGCGTGCACACAAAGCCAGATGGGCACTGGTAAGTATCACTGCTACTTTTGTAGTAGTGCTACTGGATACGAGGATAACTGCTTTTGAAATATTGAATAGCTCCAGTAACGAAATAAACTTGTGGTGAATTGAATAGGCCACATAATGTATAAATACAGACTATAGTGATTCCAGTTCACATTATGCCATGCAGAAACCCCATATGCCAAAGAGCCCAACATGTTGGTAATATTGCTATATTTGGGGGTCCCGCAGTGTGCTGGAACCCCTGGGCAACTTCCCTGCCTGCTATGTTATTAATATGACACTGTTGGGAAATACCTGATGACATCACTTCTATGACACAAAATTATTTTCTGCCATTAAAGGGGAAACCTATGATGACACACTGAACTCACTCAGCGATCAGTGGAACTCAGAGTCCAGGAAGCATAAGAAATTAGATGTTCAGGAAACAGAATTAATGATTAAAGACAGTTTCCAGGTATGGAGTTCTTTTGTGGATTAATATGTTTGCACACAGGTAACAAAAGGTTAAATGTATAAGCAAAATATCTAAAATATTTCAAGACATTCAGGAAGCTGGTTAACGCTGAGAGCTGTAACCATGGTAACTAGTCCTGAAGTAGCTTCTGAAAGGGCAAACACATTAGCAGTGCTACTGCTGAGGACTCAGACAGCACTGAAATGCGATAATCAAAAGAATGGACAAATGTTATCTGACCTTAATTCAATATAAACCATCCAGAAACCAGTGTAAGCTTATGTCCCACCAAATTAAATCTGTGTGTTCTTTAATTTACTAAACTGACAATAAAACTTCCAGGCACTGTGATCAGAGATTAAACTATAAAACATCTAAATAGACATACAAACCATTTATTTTTAGATTGTGATTTGGCACTATACCTGTATGTTAACGTTCAGGGCCTCATTTATAGGTAGGAGCACATAAAAAAATGGAACAACAAAAAAAAAAAAGAAGCAATTTTTCACCTTGGCAAAACCGTGTTGCACTGCCCACAGGTCAGATGTAAAAAATGCAGAGATTTAAAGTTGGGACGGGATGTCTCTCAGCTTAATTGTAAATGTCAGTGTGAAAACAAAGCCGCTCAGTATTAGCTCGCTACAGGTGTAAACAGACAGTATTTTCCATGCCGGCAAAAAATAATATTTTAAACCTACCGGTAAATCTTTTTCTCATAGTCCGTAGAGGATGCTGGGGACTCCGTAAGGACCATGGGGATAGACGGGCTCCGCAGGAGACATGGTCACTTTAAGAAAGACTTTAGATCTGGTGTGCACTGGCTCCTCCCTCTATGCCCCTCCTCCAGATCTCAATTAGAGAAACTGTGCCCAGAGGAGGCGGACAGTACGAGGAAAGGATTTTTGTTAATCCAAGGGCAAGATTCATACCAGCCACACCAATCACACCGTATAACTTGTGATATACTATCCAGTTAACAGTATGAAAACGACATAGCATCAGTCCAAGACCGATGAGACTATAACATAACCCTTATTTAAGCAATAACTATATACAAGTCTTGCAGAAGTAGTCCGCACTTGGGACGGGCGCCCAGCATCCTCTACGGACTACGAGAAAAAGATTTACCGGTAGGTTTAAAATCTTATTTTCTCTTACGTCCTAGAGGATGCTGGGGACTCCGTAAGGACCATGGGGATTATACCAAAGCTCCCAAACGGGCGGGAGAGTGCGGATGACTCTTCAGCACCGATTGAGCAAACAGGACGTCCTCCTCAGCCAGGGTATCAAACTTATAGTACTTTGCAAAGGAGTTTGAACCCGACCAAGTAGTAGCTCGGCACAGCTGTAGCGCCGAGACCCCTCTGGCAGCCGCCCAAGAAGAGCCCACCTTCCTAGTGGAATGGGCCTTGACCGATTTAGGTAACGGCAATCCCGCCGTAGAATGCGCCTGTTGAATCGTGTTACAGATCCAGCGAGCAATAGTCTACTTTGAAGCAGGGGCACCAATCTTGTTGGTTGCATACATGACAAACAGTGCTTCTGTTTTTCTGACTGTAGCCGATCTGGCCACGTAAATATTCAAAGCCCTGACCACATCAAGGGACTCGGGATCCTCCAAGTCACGCGTAGCCACAGGCACCACAATAGTTCATATGAAAGGATGAAAACACTTTTGGCAGGAATTGAGGACGGGTCCGCAATTCCGCTCTATCCATATGGAAAACCAGATGGGGGCTTTTATGTGTTAAAGCCGCTAATTCCGACACTCGACTAGCCGAAGCCAAGGCTAATAACATAACCACCTTCCAAGTGAGATTTTTCAACTCCACCGTTTTAAGTGGTTCAAACCAGTGTGACTTAATGAAACTTAACACCACGTTAAGGTCCCAAGGCGTCACCGGAGGTACAAAAGGAGGCTGAATATGCAGTACTCCCTTCACAAAAGTTTGTACTTCAGGGAGAGAGGCCAATTCCTTTTGAAAGAAAATGGATAAGGCCGAAATCTGAACCTTAATAGATCCTAATTTTAGGCCGAAATTCACTCCAGTTTGCAGGAAGTGAAGGAAACGGCCCAGATGGAATTCTTTCGTAGGAGCATTCCTGGCCTCACACCAAGAAACATATTTTCGCCATATACGGTGATAATGTTTAGATGTCATGTCCTTCCTAGCCTTTATTAGCGTAGGGATGACCTCATCCAGAATACCCTTATCCGCTAGGATCCGGCGTTCAACCGCCATGCCGTCCAACGCAGCCGCGGTAAGTCTTGGAATAGACATGGCCCCTGTTGCAACCGGTCCTGTCTTAGAGGAAGAAGCCACTGATCTTCTGTGAGCATTTCCTGCAGATCCAGATACCAGGTCCTTCGTGGCCAATCTGGAACAATGAGGATTGTTCTCATTCCTCTCCCTCCTACCATTCTCAACACCTTGGGTATGAGAGGAAGAGGGGGAAATACATAGACCGACTGGAACACCCACGGTGTCATTAGGGCATCTACAGCCACTGCCTGAGGGTCTCTTGACCTGGTGCAATACCTCTGTAGCTTCTTGTTGAGGCGGGACGCCATCATGTCTATCTGTGGCAGTTCCCACTGACTTGCAATCTGTGCGAAGGCTTCCTAAAGAAGTCCTCTCTTGGATGCAGGTCGTGTTTGCTGAGGAAGTCTGCTTCTCAGCTGTCCACTCCCGGAATGAACTGCTGAAAATGCGCTTACATGATTTTCCGCCCAGCGGAGAATCCTGGTGGCTTCTGCCATTTCCACTCTGCTCTTTGTGCCGCCTTGGTGGTTTACATGAGCCACTGCGGTGATGTTGTCTGACTGGATCAGAACCGGTAGGTCGCGAAGCAATGTTTCCGCTTGCCGAAGGGCGTTGTATATGGCCCTCAGCTCCAGGATGTTGATTTGAATACAAGTTTTTTAACTTGACCCAAAGACCTGTGAAGTTTCTTCCCGGTGTGACTGCTCCCCCACCTCAGAGGCTCGCGTCCGTGGCTACCAGAATCCAGTCCTGGATGGCGAACCTGCGACCCTGCAGAAGGTGAGCACTCTGCAACCACCATAGGAGAGACACCCCTGCCCTAGGGGACAGGGTGATTAACTGATGCATCTGTAGATGTGATCCGGACCACTTGTTCCGTAGATCCCATTGGAAAGTCCTCGCATGGAACCTGCCGAAGGGAATGGCCCTGTAAGATGCCACCATCTTTCCCAGGACCCGAGTGCAGTGATGCACTGACACCTGTTTTGGCTTTAATAGGTTTTTTACCAGAGTCATTAGTTCCTGGGCCTTTTCTATCGGAAGATAAACCCATTTCTGGTCCGTATTCAGAATCATACCCAAGAAGGGCAGACGAGTCATAGGAACCAACTGTGACTGCGGGATATTGAGAATCCAGCCGAGTTGCTGTGACACCTTCAGCGAAAGTGACACGCTGTTCAACAACTACTCTTTTGATCTCGCCCTTATTAGGAGATCGTCCAAGTATGGGATAATTGTGACTCCTTGCTTGCGTAGGAGCATCATCATTTCCGCCAATTACCCTGAAATTGGTAATGACAATACTGTACCGTAATTCTCAGGTACGCCTGATGGGGTGGATAAATGGGAACATGAAGGTATGCAGCCTTTATGTCTAGATACACCATAAAATCCCCCCCTTCCAGGCTGGCGATGATCGCTCTGAGCGATTCCACCTTGAATTTGAACCTTTTCAAGTATAGGTTAAGAGATTTTAATTTTAAAATAGGTCTGACCGAACCTTCCGGTTTCTGGACTACAGCCAATGTTGAGTAATATCCCCTTCCTTGTTGAAGGAGGGGAACCTTGAGCACCACCTGTTGGAGATACAATGTGTGAATTGTATTTAATATTATCTCCCTTTCTGGGGGAGAAGCCGGTAGGGACGATAAGTAAAACAGGCGAGGAGGCACCTTTTCGAATTCCAGCTTGTAACCCTGAGAAACAATTTCTATTGCACAGGGATCCACCTGTGAGTGAACTCAGATGTGGCTGAAGAGTCGAAGACGTGCTCCCACTGGGGCGGACTCCGTTAGCGGAGCCCCAGCGTCATGCAGTGGATTTAGTAGAGGCCGGGGAGGACTTCTGTTCCTGGGAACTAGCTGTGCCCTGCGCCCTTACCTCTGGTAAGAAAGGACGCTCCTCGTACTTTCTTGTTTTTCTGCGACCGAAAGGACTGCATTTGATAATGTCGTGCTTTCTTAGGCTGTGAGGGAATATAAGGCAAAAGATCAGATTTACCAGCTATAGCTGTGGAGACCAGGTCCGAGAGCCCTTCTCCACACAATTCCTCACCCTTGTAAGGTAAAACCTCCATATGCCTCTTTTAGTCTGCATCACCTGTCCATTGCATGTTCCACAGGACACGTCTAGCAGAAATCGACATAGTGTTGACTCTAGAACCCAATAGACCAATGTCTCTTTGAGCATGTCTTCTATATAAGACAGCATCTTTTATATATCCTAGGGTCAATAACATGGTATCCTTATCTAGGGTTTCAATCTCCGCTGATAAGGTATCTGTCCACGCTGCTACAGCGCTATAAACCCCTGCCGACACAATCGCCGGTCTGAGTAGTGTACCAGAATGTGTGTAAATGGACTTCAAAGTACTTTTCTGCATGCTATCTGCAGGATCCCTGAGGGTAGCTGTATCTTGGTATGTCAGCGCTACCTTTTGGGTAAACGTGTCCACGCCTTGTCCACCCTAGGGGAGGATTCCCATTGTATCCTGGCACTAGCAGGGAAAGGATACGCCATGATAATTCTTTTGGGAAACTGCAGTTTCTTGTCTGGAGATTCCCGCTCTTTTTCACACAATTCATTTGGTTCATGAGAGGGGGGAAATGTTATCTCAGCTTTCTTCCCCTTAAACATGTGTACCCTCGTGTCAGGGACAGATGGGTCATCAGTGATATGCAAAACAACTTTTATTACAATAATCATATATTGACTACTTTTCTGCCAGTTTTGGCTGTAACTTTGCATCATCGTAGTCGACACTGGAGTCAGACTCCGTGTCGGTATCAGTGTCTATTATTTTGGATAGTGGATGTTATGAGACTCTGAAGGTCCCTGCGACATAGGGACAGACATGGGTAGATTCCCTGTCTGTTCTCTACTCTTTTGTGCAATAAATTTACCTCAGCACTTAATTCCACATATCCAGTCAGGTGTCGGCGTTGTCGACAGAGACACCACACACACACATTTGCTCCATCTCGTCCTTAGAAGAGCCTTTTACCTCAAACATGTCGACACACACGTACCGACACACCACACACTCAGGGAATCCTCTTATCTGAAGACAGTTCCCCCACAAGGCCCTTTGGAAAGACAGAGAGAGAGTATGCCAGCACACACCCAGCGCTAATACCCCAGGAAAAACACACAAGGTGTTTGCCCAGTAGCACTGTAATACTATTATTTGCTGCCAATGATGTGCCCCCCCTCTTCTCTGAAACCCCCTTTCACCGTGGATAAGCAGGGGAGAGTCCGGGGAGCTTCCTCTCAGCTGTGCTGTGGAGAAAATGGCGCTGGTGAGTGCTGAGGGAGAAGCCCCGCCCCCTCGGCGGCGGGCTTCTGTCCCGCTTAAATATAATAAAAACTGGTGGGGGCTCTTTATATATACAGTGCCTAGCTGTATATATATCTCTTTTGCCAGAAATGAGGTTTATATTGCTGCCCAGGGCACCCCCCCCCCTGCGCCCTGCACCCTTACAGTGACTGCCGTGTGTGAGGTGTGTGGGAGCAATGGCGCACAGTTGCACTGCTGTGCGTTACCTCAGTGAAGATCATGAAGTCTTCTTCCGCCTCTGAAGTCTTCTTTTTCTTCTCATACTCACCCGGCTTCTATCTTCCGGCTCTGTGAGGAGGACGGCGGTGCGGCTCCGGGACGAACTCCAGGGTGAGACCTGAGTTCTGACTCCCTCTGGAGCTAATGGTGTCCAGTAGCCTAAGAAGCAGAGCCTTGAAACTCACAGAAGTAGGTCTGCTTCTCTCCCCTCAGTCCCTCGATGCAGGGAGTCTGTTGCCAGCAGGCTCCCTGAAAATAAAAAACCTAACAAAATACTTTCTGACAGGAAGCTCAGGAGAGCTCCCTGAAGTGCACCCATCTCCTCTGGGCACAGTATCAAACTAACTGAGGTCTGGAGGAGGGGCATAGAGGGAGGTGCCAGTGCACACCAGATCTAAAGTCTTTCTTAAAGTGCCCATGTCTCCTGCGGAGCCCGTCTATCCCCATGGTCCTAACGGAGTCCCCAGCATCCTCTAGGACGTAAGAGAAATAAAAAATAAATGTAAACACATTTGCACCCCTTGAACTGAAGCATTGAAACATGGTTTGTGTAGGAGTAAATTCCACATTGTTTATTTCTTTGATTTGCTCCTAACTTTGAAATATGACCCTAATATGTAGCTTCCAAGTGGAGGAAATATGAGAGAGGAAAGTAAGTAGGGGGAGAGGAGTGGAGAAAGCAGGATAGAAGAGGGTAAGTAGCAGAAAGGATAATGAGGAGAGAACAGGAGAAGAGGGTGTGGAGGAACAGGTCACTCAATTGAGAGTCTAGTCACGTGAAAGACAGCAATCCTAGGGCATCCAGGCCATAACAATGCACTTCCGAATCTAGGATAAAAGCCAAGTGGGTGCTACAAAATAATAATAAAGAAAACCTTCTATAAGCTACGAACGCAGTACGAAAACAATATCTCAGAACGCAGTACCAAAACAATATCTCAGAACGCAGTACCAAAACAATATCTCAGAACGCAGTACCAAAACAATATCTCAGAACGCAGTACCAAAACAATATCTCAGAACGCAGTACTGTACCAAAACAATATCTCAGAACGCAGTACCAAAACAATATCTCAGAACGCAGTACCAAAACAAGATTACTATTAGTAATTTGTAAATATGTGGCAGCTGTCTTTTTATTCATTTCCTGGAAGAGGACTTCCTGTTTTAAAATGAAGCAACTAATAAAATTTTAGGTATAAAAGAAAAATCACTGTGATCAGCGCCATCCATAACAAAGGGCTCTTAGCCTGAAACGTGTTGGAGGCGCCAATACACACAATGAGAAATTCGAGGTGACGTCATCACATTGTGCCGCCGGGAGACAAAGACTCCACACATCGGGAACCAGCCAGAACATACTCCATTGGAAGAAAAGAGGCAGGCAGTTTAGGGAGAGATAGTGGTTGTTACCATACAAGCCTACACTGTTGGCTGGCACATTATGGAACCCCCCAAGTGTCTACCTGGACCCCGCAAACACGTTCAACTAAAAGAGCTGTAAACACATCTAACTTTCTTTTTTTTTATAGGTACTGCATACAACTATTTTTATTCAATCTGCACACATTACATAAAATACAGTACAAGCGCTCTGCTTTTCTATACTATACCTCCCTTGTGCCCAACTGATATCTTAGTATGATGTGCATGTACTCCGAAGTAAATTGTTCACAAGCTGCTGCTCCTCACATTCCCATGCAGATTGCAGAATTGTGTTGTGAACTGTATTGTTACAACTGCCTTAGAGATAGTTAACTTGGTTTTTAAAGTTGTAAATAGAATTAGCACTGAGCTAGCAGGGAGGAACCCTAAGCGAATGGTTAGATACTGTACACTTGTAAAGGATTCAGTATGATATGCCAGTGCTTGGGATCCCTGCAGTCAGAAGATTCCACAGGTTGTAATGCCGACAGGGGTGAGTTGGGCTGTTTTCCCCTCTCCCCTAACCCTTATCCTCCTCTGCCACAGCCTAACCTTATCCTCCCCCTATATTGCCTATCCCTAACCTCCCTGCAAAGGTGCCTAAACCTAACCCCCCCCCCCCCCCCACCAGCCTAAACCTAACCCTCCCCCTACCTCATCTGCAGCCTAACCCTCCCCATGAGTGCATAACCCTAACCCTCCCTCCCCGCAGCCTAAGGTAACTTGCAACGCTGACATGGGTGAGTTGGGGCTGTTCTCCCCTCTCCCCTAAACCTAACATCCCGCAGCCTAACCCTAACCTCCCCCTATATTGCCTAAGCCAAACCTCCCAGCGGCAGTGCCTATGCCTAACCCCCCCCCCTCCCTGCATCCTATCCCTAATCCCCCTAAACTCATACCCCCACCCCAGTCCAAAATCTAACCCAGGCACTATACTTACATAGGTCGGATGCCAATGTCAGTCTCCTGACCATTTCTGGATTCTGGTGCCAGCATTGTTACAGGTGTCGGGATTCTGGCGTTGGTTTTCCAACAGCCAGGATCCCGACTACTGGTATAATAATAATAATAATAATAACAAACAACTAAATTTTTTATACTTGGTGCTTTTTTTCTATGGAAAAGGGAACTGGTACTCGGAGAAAAGTGCAAGTACTCACCTAACGTTACATTTACACAAAATGTATAGTACTGTAGCTTCCATGCTCTTGGCAAATCTGCAGGTGCCTAATGTATTCCCTTTTTAGACTGAATGAGGCGGGTCGCACCTGGGAGCCTGACACAAGTGTTTCCTGGCTGCGACTCGCCTCAGGCCCTTCGCCACCGCTGTTTCCAACTCGGCATATTGCCAGGTTGGTGATGTCATCAGTGACACGGCGGGGGCAGCGCTTGGAGATCACATGAGCTCCAAGCGCCTCCTGTCCACACACACAGTGAACGGGAAACTGGTCGCATCGACCCGGCTTCCTGTTTACACAGCACGGCAAGCCGGGTTGAACCCTCGTCAACCATGCAAGCTACCCAAATTGGAATACCGGGTCACTCGACCTGGATTATTCAAACTGGGCCCTTTTACATTGCACAGCAACACAGGTTATGCACGCTCATGTGCAATAAACCGTGTTCAAAGATGTCGGTGTAAAAATAGGATTTTAATTACCTACCGGTAAATCCTTTTCTAGTAGTCTGTAATAGGATGCTGGGGTCCACATTAGTAACATGGGGTATAGACGGGTCCCTTGGGAGCCACGGGCACTTTAAGAGTTTAATAGTGTGGGCTGGATCCTCCCTCTATGCCCCTCCTACCAGACTCAGTCTAGAAACTGTGCCCGAGGAGACGGACATACTTTGAGAGAAGGAAATACACAGATAGTGGTGAGATTCACACCAGTTCACACATAACAACGGAATACCAAGCTAACAAGCTTGAAATAATTCAGCAACAGCTGAACAACAGTACTTAACCAAGTAACAATGCAGACCTTAACCAAGTAACAATGCAGTACTCAACTAAGTAAAATGCAGGAAAACGAAGCGCTTGGTGGGTGCCCAGCGTACTCTACAGACTACAAGAAAATGATTTACCGGTAGGTAATTAAAATCCTATTTTCTCTTACATCCTAGAGGATGCTGGAGTCCACATTAGTACCATGGGGACGTAGCAAAGCTCCCAGTACGGGAGGGAGAGCGCAGAGGCTCCTGCAGAACCAATTGGCCTCTGAGGACCTTAAGTTTGGTCAAAGTATCGAACTTGAAGAAATTAACAAACGTGTTCGATCCTGACAGAGTAGCGCTCGGCAAAGTTGTAAAGTCGAGACACCCCAGGCAGCCGCCCAGGAAGAACCCACTTTACGAGTAGAGTGGGCCTTAACAGATTTTGGACACGGCATGCCTGCCATAGAATAAGCATGCTGGATAGTACACCTGATCCAGCGAGAAATCGTCTGATTAGAAGCAGGCCACCCAACCTTGTTGGGATCATAAAGGACAAACAGAGCGTCCGACTTTCTGTGATGAGCAGTCCTCTTCACATAAATCTTCAAAGCCCTTACAACATCCAAGGATTTTGAAGTGATTGAGGAGTCAGTAGCCACTGGCATCACAATAGGTTGGTTGATATGAAAAGCCGACACAACCTTCGGAAGAAATTGCTGACGCGTTCTGAGCTCAGCTCTATCTTCATGGAAAATCAAGTAGAGGCTCTTGCAGGACAATGCCCCCAATTCCGACACACGTCTAGCAGATGCCAATGCCAATAGTGTGATCGCCTTCCAAGTAAGAAACTTGACCTCAACTTCCTGTAAAGGTTCATACCAAACCGACTGTAGGAACTGCAGCACCACATTAAGATCCCAAGGTGCCATAGGAGGCACAAAGGGAGGCTGGATGTGCAGAACCCCTTTCAAAAAAGTCTGAACCTCAGGGAGGACAGCCAATTGTTTCTGGAAGAATATGGACAAGGCCGAAACCTGGACTTTTATGGAGCCCAAACGTAGGCCCACATCCGCACCTGCTTGCAGAAAGAGGAGAAACTGCCCCAGTTGAAACTCCACCGTAGGAAACTTCTTGGACTCACACCAAAACACATACTTTTTCCAAATTTGTTGGTAGTGTTTAGACGTTACTGCTTTCCTAGCCTGTATCAAGGTAGGAATGACGTTGTTCGGAATGCCCTTCCGAGCTAAGATCTGGCGTTCAACCTTCATGCCGTAAAACATAGCCGTGGTAAGTCTTGATAAGAAAACGGCCCCTGTTGCAGAAGGTCCTCTCGAAGAGGAAGAGGCCTCAGATCTTCCAGCAGTAACTCCAGAAGATCCGCATACCAAGCCCTTCTTAGCCAGTCTGGAGCAATGAGGATCGCCTGAACTCTTGTTCTTTTGATTAGTTTGAAAATCCATGGGATGAGTGGAAGTGGAGTGAATACATTCACTGACTTGAACACCCACAGAGTTACCAGGGCGTCCACTGCCACTGCCTGTAGGTCCCTCAACCTGGAACAGTACCTCCAAAGCTTCTTGTTGAGGCGGGAGGCAATCATGTCTATTTGAGGTATGCCCCAAAGACTTGTCACCTCTGCGAACACCTCTGGGTGAAGGCCCCACTCTCCTGGATGAAGATCGTGTCTGCTTAGGAAGTCCGCTTCCCAGTTGTCCACTCCCGGAATGAAGATTGCTGACAACGCCACTGCGTACTTTTCCGCCCAGAGGATGATTCGTGTTACCTCTGACATTGCAGCTCTGCTCTTCGTTCTGCCTTGTCGGTTTATGTAGGCCACCGTCATTACATTGTCCAACTGAACCTGAATGGCCTGATCTTTTAGAAGATATGCCGTGTGTAAAAGACCGTTGTATACGGCCCTTAGGAGGTTAGGATGATCCAATTCTGAATCCTGAACCTGCGGCCCTCTAGTAGGTGAAAAGTTTGCAGCCACCAGAGGAGCGAGATTCTTGAAACTCCAGTCTGTACCTCCGGGTAACAATATCTTGTACCCAGGGGTCTAGGCCTGATGACGCCCAGACATGACTGAAATTTCTTAATCTTGATCCCACCTCCAGGCTGGGAGGTCAACTGTCATGCTGAGGATTTTGAGGAAGCAGAACCAGGTTTCTGTTCCTGTGAACCTGCTGGTGTCGATTTTATGGATTTCCCCCGACCTCCTCTAAAGAAAGTGGAAGGGGGTTTGGACTTTTTAACTTTCGCGGTCCGAAATGACTGCATGGTAAACGTAGGATAATACTTCCTAGTAGGTGGTGCAGCTGAGGGAAGGAATGTTGACTTACCCGCCATTGCCGTGGAGATCCACGAATCTAACACTTCCCCAAACAGAGCCTGACCTGTGAAGGGTAGGTCCTCCACACTCTTCTTGGATTCTGCATCCGCAGACAATTGGCGCAACCAGAGTCCCCTGCGTGCCGAGACAGTCATGGAAGAAGCCCTGGCATTGAGATGGCCAAAGTCCTTCATGGCCGCCACCATGAAACCTGCAGAGTCCTGTATGTGATGTAAGGACAATTCAATGTCACTTCTATCCATATAATCTAACTCCTCTAGCAATGTGCCTGACCACTTTATTATGGCTTTAGAAATCCACGCACAAGCAATAGTAGGCCTTAAAGCTACGCCAGTAACTGTGTATAATGATTTGAGGGTAGTCTCAATCTTACGGTCAGCCGGCTCTTTTAAAGTGGTGGACCCTGGGACAGGTAAAACCACTTTTTTAGACAACCTAGACACAGAAGCGTCTACTACAGGCGGAATTTCACACTTCTTCCTATCCTCTTCAGAGAAAGGAATATTTTCTGCGGATTTTCCCAGGATTTTTCAAACAATGCATTTAATTCCTTAGATGCAGGGAGTGTAATAGAGGATTTCTTAGTATCAGTAAAGTAAGTCTCCTCTATAAGGCTCAGGTACATTATCAGTAATGTGTAAAATGTCCCTAATAGCCTCAATCATAAGTTGCACCCCTTTAGCAAGGGATGCATCTCCCCCTGCATATCCCCATCACCATCCCATGTATCAGAGTCGGTATCCGTGTCAACTTGCATTATTTGGGCAAGAGCACGCTTCTTAGGGTAAGTAATGGGGGTCTTTGAAGAGGTAGTGGGAGCTGAATATGACAAAAACGCAACATACTTTTTCAAATCCTATGTTTCAGTCTCATTTTGAGCTAAGCGAGATGAAATCTGGGATATCATTCCCCTAATAGAATCCACCCATGGGGGTTAGGATTCAGAAGGCTGAGACAGTATATTACAGTCCTGAGTACAAGGAATAGACTCTTCAGGCGAAGATACACACTCTGCAGCACAGGATACAGAGTTCTTAGACATGTTTATGTGAGCTATACAAACACACACACACACACACACACACACAGGAAAATGCAGACACAGTTTCCCCCAGAGTACCTTCAGAGAGACACAGAGTATAAGGAGCCAGCCACACAGCGCCCCAGTAGGCGGTTTATACAGTAAACAGCCGGCGCTTCCTGAATAACCTTAATATATTAAACAGGTAATATCTCACTCCTCACCCTGTCTATAACACCCTGGTACCGCAGAGATATTCTGGAGTTATGTGGAGGGCAGCGCTCCCTGTCAGCATCTCTTCAGTGTGATCTGCAGGGAGAAAATGGCGCTGGTGAGTGCTGGATCCGCTCTGAGGAAGAAGCTCCGCCCCCTGTAATGGCGCATCTTCCCGCACTTGGAGATTATACTGGCCTGAGGTAATTTCTGCAGCAAACAGTGGGTTAGACCTTGTAAGCTATATATGACCAGTGTAGGGTATTGCGCTGGCCCAGGGCGCCCCCCGCAGCACCGCACTACAAGTACCGCTGAGCCCTCCAGAGCGCAGCCTGTCAGAGCTGCACTCCCTACCCTTGTGCCGCCATTTCCCGCCGGTGACCCGCTTACCGGAGCATCGGCGTCATACTCACCACTCCATCTTCTGGCTCTGTTAGGCGGTGGCAGCCGTGCTGCGAGAGTGAGCGGTCACCTCGTGGGCTAGCGATCAGCACCCTCAGGAGCTCGGTGTCCTGTCAGCAGAGATAGAGAACCATTAACCTCTAGGGTTGGTTCCTACTCCCCCCCCTAAGTCCCACGAAGCATGGAGGTTGTTGCCAGCAACCTCACTGTACCTAACTCTTTTAAAAAATAATAAAACTAGAAAAACTCCTAGGAGCTCCCCTAGCTGTGACCGGCTCCACCGTGCACATTTTCTAAACTAAAGGGGGGCCGCGCATCGCTATCGCTGGAGGGCATACACACGGCAGATCCGTGCTTAAAATCTAAGCAATCTAGCAAGATTGCTTAAATTTTAAGCACGGATCTCTCCGTGTGTACCCCCCATAAGTCTGGTAGGAGGGGCATATGCGGCGGATCCAGCCCACACTATTAAACTCTTAAAGTGCCCATGGCTCCCAAGGGACTCGTCTATACCCCATGGTACTAATGTGGACCCCAGCATCCTCTAGGACGTAAGAGAAAGGGGTATTATTATTCTCTGAAATTATTTCAGTGATTTCCTTCCTTTTTCTAGAACTAATTTTAAGATTAAAAAATTATAGCAAGAAAATGATGTTGGTACTGCGTACCACTACGTGCCATTAGTGAACAACACTGTATATACAGTAGAGATGTGCACTTGAAATTTTTCGGGTTTTGTGTTTTGGTTTTGGGTTCGGTTCCGCGGCCGTGTTTTGGGTTCGACCGCGTTTTGGCAAAACCTCACCGAATTTTTTTTGTCGGATTCGGGTGTGTTTTGGATTCGGGTGTTTTTTTCAAAAAACACTAAAAAACAGCTTAAATCATAGAATTTGGGGGTCATTTTGATCCCAAAGTATTATTAACCTCAAAAACCATAATTTCCACTCATTTTCAGTCTATTCTGAACACCTCACACCTCACAATATTATTTTTAGTCCTAAAATTTGCACTGAGGTCGCTGGATGACTAAGCTAAGCGACCCTAGTGGCCGACACAAACACCTGGCCCATCTAGGAGTGGCACTGCAGTGTCACGCAGGATGGCCCTTCCAAAAAACACTCCCCAAACAGCACATGATGCAAATAAGAAAAAAAGAGGCGCAATGAGGTAGCTGTGTGAGTAAGATAAGCGACCCTAGTGGCCGACACAAACACCTGGCCCATCTAGGAGTGGCACTGCAGTGTCACGCAGGATGGCCCTTCCAAAAAACACTCCCCAAACAGCACATGACGCAAAGAAGAAAAAAAGAGGCGCAATGAGGTAGCTGTGTGAGTAAGCTAAGCAACCCTAGTGGCCGACACAAACACCTGGCCCATCTAGGAGTGGCACTGCAGTGTCACGCAGGATGGCCCTTCCAAAAAACACTCCCCAAACAGCACATGACGCAAAGAAGAAAAAAAGAGGCGCAATGAGGTAGCTGTGTGAGTAAGATAAGCGACCCTAGTGGCCGACACAAACACCTGGCCCATCTAGGAGTGGCACTGCAGTGTCACGCAGGATGGCCCTTCCAAAAAACACTCCCCAAACAGCACATGACGCAAAGAAGAAAAAAAGAGGCGCAATGAGGTAGCTGTGTGAGTAAGATAAGCGACCCTAGTGGCCGATACAAACACCTGGCCCATCTAGGAGTGGCACTGCAGTGTCACGCAGGATGGCCCTTCCAAAAAACACTCCCCAAACAGCACATGATGCAAATAAGAAAAAAAGAGGCGCAATGAGGTAGCTGTGTGAGTAAGATAAGCGACCCTAGTGGCCGACACAAACACCTGGCCCATCTAGGAGTGGCACTGCAGTGTCACGCAGGATGGCCCTTCCAAAAAACACTCCCCAAACAGCACATGACACAAAGAAGAAAAAAAGAGGCGCAATGAGGTAGCTGTGTGAGTAAGATAAGCGACCCTAGTGGCCGACACAAACACCTGGCCCATCTAGGAGTGGCACTGCAGTGTCACGCAGGATGGCCCTTCCAAAAAACACTCCCCAAACAGCACATGACGCAAAGAAGAAAAAAAAGAGGCGCAATGAGGTAGCTGTGTGAGTAAGCTAAGCAACCCTAGTGGCCGACACAAACACCTGGCCCATCTAGGAGTGGCACTGCAGTGTCACGCAGGATGGACCTTCCAAAAAACACTCCCCAAACAGCACATGACGCAAAGAAGAAAAAAAGAGGCGCAATGAGGTAGCTGTGTGAGTAAGATAAGCGACCCTAGTGGCCGACACAAACACCTGGCCCATCTAGGAGTGGCACTGCAGTGGCACGCAGGATGGCCCTTCCAAAAAACACTCCCCAAACAGCACATGACGCAAATAAAAATGAAAGAAAAAAGAGGTGCAAGATGGAATTGTCCTTGGGCCCTCCCACCCACCCTTATGTTGTATAAACAGGGCATGCACACTTTAACCAACCCATCATTTCAGTGACAGGGTCTGCCACACGACTGTGACTGAAATGACAGGTTGGTTTGGACCCCCACCGAAAAAGAAGCAATTAATCTCTCCTTGCACAAACTGTCTCTACAGAGGCAAGATGTCCACCTCATCATCATCCTCCGATATATCACCGTGTACATCCCGCTCCTCACAGATTATCAATTCGTCCCCACTGGAATCCACCATCTCAGCTCCCTGTGTACTACTTTGTGGAGGCAATTGCTGCTGGTCAATGTCTCCACGGAGGAATTGATTATAATTCATTTTAATGAACATCATCTTCTCCACATTTTCTGGAAGTAACCTCGTACGCCGATTGCTGACAAGGTGAGCGGCGGCACTAAACACTCTTTCGGAGTACACACTTGTGGGAGGGCAACTTAGGTAGAATAAAGCCAGTTTGTGCAAGGGCCTCCAAATTGCCTCTTTTTCCTGCCAGTATAAGTACGGACTGTCTGACGTGCCTACTTGGATGCGGTCACTCATATAATCCTCCACCATTCTTTCAATGGGGAGAGAATCATATGCAGTGACAGTAGACGACATGTCCGTAATCGTTGTCAGGTCCTTCAGTCCGGACCAAATGTCAGCATCAGCAGTCGCTCCAGACTGCCCTGCATCACCGCCAGCGGGTGGGCTCGGAATTCTGAGCCTTTTCCTCGCACCCCCAGTTGCGGGAGAATGTGAAGGAGGAGATGTTGACAGGTCGCGTTCCGCTTGACTTGACAATTTTGTCACCAGCAGGTCTTTGAACCCCAGCAGACTTGTGTCTGCCGGAAAGAGAGATCCAAGGTAGGTTTTAAATCTAGGATCGAGCACGGTGGCCAAAATGTAGTGCTCTGATTTCAACAGATTGACCACCCGTGAATCCTTGTTAAGCGAATTAAGGGCTCCATCCACAAGTCCCACATGCCTAGCGGAATCGCTCTGTGTTAGCTCCTCCTTCAATGTCTCCAGCTTCTTCTGCAAAAGCCTGATGAGGGGAATGACCTGACTCAGGCTGGCAGTGTCTGAACTGACTTCACGTGTGGCAAGTTCAAAAGGTTGCAGAACCTTGCACAACGTTGAAATCATTCTCCACTGCGCTTGAGACAGGTACATTCCACCTCCTATATCGTGCTCAATTGTATAGGCTTGAATGGCCTTTTGCTGCTACTCCAACCTCTGAAGCATATATAGGGTTGAATTCCACCTCGTTACCACTTCTTGCTTCAGATGATGGCAGGGCAGGTTCAGGCATTTTTGGTGGTGCTCCAGTCTTCTGTACGTGGTGCCTGTCCTCCGAAAGTGTCCCGCAATTCTTCAGGCCACCGACAGCATCTCTTGCACGCCCCTGTCGTTTTTTAAAAAATTCTGCACCACCAAATTCAAGGTATGTGCAAAACATGGGACGTGCTGGAATTTGCCCATATTTAATGCACACACAATATTGCTGGCGTTGTCCGATGCCACAAATCCACAGGAGAGTCCAATTGGGGTAAGCCATTCCGCGATGATCTTCCTCAGTTGCCGTAAGAGGTTTTCAGCTGTGTGCGTATTCTGGAAACCGGTGATACAAAGCGTAGCCTGCCTAGGAAAGAGTTGGCGTTTGCGAGATGCTGCTACTGGTGCCGCCGCTGCTGTTCTTGCGGCGGGCGTCCATACATCTACCCAGTGGGCTGTCACAGTCATATAGTCCTGACCCTGCCCTGCTCCACTTGTCCACATGTCCGTGGTTAAGTAGACATTGGGTACAACTGCATTTTTTAGGACACTGGTGAGTCTTTTTCTGACGTCCGTGTACATTCTCGGTATCGCCTGCCTAGAGAAGTGGAACCTAGATGGTATTTGGTAATGGGGGCACACTACCTCAACAAATTGTCTAGTTCCCTGTGAACTAACGGCGGATACCGGACGCACGTCTAACACCAACATAGTTGTCAAGGCCTCAGTTATCCGCTTTGCAACAGGATGACTGCTGTGATATTTCATCTTCCTCGCAAAGGACTGTTGGACAGTCAATTGCTTGGTGGATGTAGTAAAAGTGGGCTTACGACTTCCCCTCTGGGATGACCATCGACTCCCAGCAGCAACAACAGCAGCGCCAGCAGCAGTAGGCGTTACACGCAAGGATGCATCGGAGGAATCCCAGGCAGGAGAGGACTCGTCAGAATTGCCAGTGACATGGCCTGCAGGACTATTGGCATTCCTGGGGAAGGAGGAAATTGACACTGAGGGAGTTGGTGGGGTGGTTTGCGTGAGCTTGGTTACAAGAGGAAGGGATTTACTGGTCAGTGGACTGCTTCCGCTGTCGCCCAAAGTTTTTGAACTTGTCACTGACTTATTATGAATGCGCTGCAGGTGACGTATAAGGGAGGATGTTCCGAGGTGGTTAACGTCCTTATCCCTACTTATTACAGCTTGACAAAGGCAACACACGGCTTGACAAATGTTATCCGCATTTCTGGTGAAATACTTCCACACCGAAGAGCTGATTTTTTTGGTATTTTCACCAGGCATGTCAACGGCCCTATTCCTCCCACGGACAACAGGTGTCTCCCCGGGTGCCTGACTTAAAAAAACCACCTCACCATCAGAATCCTCCTGGTCAATTTCCTCCCCAGCGCCAGCAACACCCATATCCTCCTCATCCTGGTGTACTTCAACACTGACATCTTCAATCTGACTATCAGGAACTGGACTGCAGGTGCTCCTTCCAGCACTTGCAGGGGGCGTGCAAATGGTGGAAGGCGCATGCTCTTCACGTCCAGCGTTGGGAAGGTCAGGCATCGCAAACGACACAATTGGACTCTCCTTGTGGATTTGGGATTTCGAAGAACGCACAGTTCTTTGCGGTGCTTTTGCCAGCTTGAGTCTTTTCATTTTTCTAGCGAGAGGCTGAGTGCTTCCATCCTCATGTGAAGCTGAACCACTAGCCATGAACATAGGCCAGGGCCTCAGCCGTTCCTTGCCACTCCGTGTGGTAAATGGCATATTGGCAAGTTTTACGCTTCTCCTCCGACAATTTTATTTTAGATTTTGGAGTCCTTTTTTTACTGATATTTGGTGTTTTGGATTTTACATGCTCTGTACTATGACATTGGGCATTGGCCTTGGCAGACGACGTTGCTGGCATTTCATCGTCTCGGCCATGACTAGTGGCAGCAGCTTCAGCACGAGGTGGAAGTGGATCTTGATCTTTCCCTAATTTTGGAACCTCAACATTTTTGTTCTCCATATTTTAATAGGCACAACTAAAAGGCACCTCAGGTAAACAATGGAGATGGATGGATACTAGTATACTTATGGATGGACCAGCGACTGCCGACACAGAGGTAGCTACAGCCGTGGACTACCGTACTGTGTCTGCTGCTAATATAGACTGGATGATAATGAGATGAAATTAATATATATATATATATATATAATATCACTAGTACTGCAGCCGGACAGGTATATATATTTATTATGTAATGACTGATGACGGACCTGCTGGACACTGTCAGCTCAGCAGCACCGCAGACTGCTACAGTAAGCTACTATAGTAGTATGTATCAAGAAGAAAGAAAAAAAAAAAAACACGGGTAGGTGGTATACAATTATGGATGGACCAGCGACTGCCGACACAGAGGTAGCTACAGCCGTGGACTACCGTACTGTGTCTGCTGCTAATATAGACTGGATGATAATGAGATGAAATTAATATATATATATATATATATATATATAATATCACTAGTACTGCAGCCGGACAGGTATATATATTTATTATGTAATGACTGATGACGGACCTGCTGGACACTGTCAGCTCAGCAGCACCGCAGACTGCTACAGTAAGCTACTATAGTAGTATGTATCAAGAAGAAAGAAGAAAAAAAACACGGGTAGGTGGTATACAATTATGGATGGACCAGCGACTGCCGACACAGAGGTAGCTACAGCCGTGGACTACCGTACTGTGTCTGCTGCTAATATAGACTGGATGATAATGAGATGAAATTAATATATATATATATATATATATATATATAATATCACTAGTACTGCAGCCGGACAGGTATATATATTTATTATGTAATGACTGATGACGGACCTGCTGGACACTGTCAGCTCAGCAGCACCGCAGACTGCTACAGTAAGCTACTATAGTAGTATGTATCAAGAAGAAAGAAAAAAAAAAACACGGGTAGGTGGTATACAATTATGGATGGACCAGCGACTGCCGACACAGAGGTAGCTACAGCCGTGGACTACCGTACTGTGTCTGCTGCTAATATAGACTGGATGATAATGAGATGAAATTAATATATATATATATATATATATATAATATCACTAGTACTGCAGCCGGACAGGTATATATATTTATTATGTAATGACTGATGACGGACCTGCTGGACACTGTCAGCTCAGCAGCACCGCAGACTGCTACAGTAAGCTACTATAGTAGTATGTATCAAGAAGAAAGAAAAAAAAAAAAAAACACGGGTAGGTGGTATACAATTATGGATGGACCAGCGGCTGCCGACACAGAGGTAGCTACAGCCGTGGACTACCGTACTGTGTCTGCTGCTAATATAGACTGGATGATAATGAGATGAAATTAATATATATATATATATATATATATATATATAATATCACTAGTACTGCAGCCGGACAGGTATATATATTTATTATGTAATGACTGATGACGGACCTGCTGGACACTGTCAGCTCAGCAGCACCGCAGACTGCTACAGTAAGCTACTATAGTAGTATGTATCAAGAAGAAAGAAAAAAAAAACACGGGTAGGTGGTATACAATTATGGATGGACCAGCGACTGCCGACACAGAGGTAGCTACAGCCGTGGACTACCGTACTGTGTCTGCTGCTAATATAGACTGGATGATAATGAGATGAAATTAATATATATATATATATATATATAATATCACTAGTACTGCAGCCGGACAGGTATATATATTTATTATGTAATGACTGATGACGGACCTGCTGGACACTGTCAGCTCAGCAGCACCGCAGACTGCTACAGTAAGCTACTATAGTAGTATGTATAAAGAAGAAGAAAGAAAAAAAAAAAAAAACGGGTAGGTGGTATACAATATTATATATATATTATATACAATTATATATATATATTAAACTGGTGGTGATTATTAAACTGGTGGTCAGGTCACTGGTCACACTATCAGCAACTTGCAAGTAGTACTCCTAAGCAGACAATCACAATATATATTATACTGGTGGTCAGTGTGGTCACAATGGCAGTGTGGCACTCTGGCAGCAAAAGTGTGCACTGTACGTTATATGTACTCCTGAGTCCTGCTCTCAGACTCTAACTGCTCCCCACTGTCAGTGTCTCCCCCACAAGTCAGATATACATTATACAGTCACACTATCTATCTATCACTTCAGCAAGTAGTAGTACTCCTCCTAATGCTCCCCAAAATTACTACTGTGTCTCTCTCTACTCTAGTCTCACTCTCTTCTTCTCTTCTCTATAAACGGAGAGGACGCCAGCCACGTCCTCTCCCTATGAATCTCAATGCACGTGTGAAAATGGCGGCGACGCGCGGCTCCTTATATAGAATCCGAGTCTCGCGATAGAATCCGAGCCTCGCGAGAATCCGACAGCGGGATGATGACGTTCGGGCGCGCTCGGGTTAACCGAACAAGGCGGGAAGATCCGAGTCGCTCGGACCCGTGTAAAAAAAAAATGAAGTTTGGGCGGGTTCGGATTCCGAGGAACCGAACCCGCTCATCTCTAATATACAGTACATCACATGTGAAAATGGGCTGTGTTTGTTCAAAACGTTACAAATAGGATTCTATATGCTGTGATTTTCAAAGCAAGACAGACTAAAGTAGTCATTTAGAAGTTAAGCACCATAGAGATCTCCTGATCCAACTAACAAGACTGAACTTATTATTGTGTATGGAATCTTGCTCAGTGCATAGAGCGTTGTGCTCCTACAGTGCACAAACTTCAGATGGAATGTATTGACAATATCAGATATGGCAAATCTGATTACTTTGGACTTACACACAATTTTCCAATGCAAACATGCTCATTTAGTTAATTAATTATGCCAGTTCTAATAAAGCTGTGGCATGAACAATTTTGAAGTGAAAATACAGTTCCCATGATCTAATGCCATCACGGAAATTAGAATCAAAAGATTAAAGCAAAAATTTATGAACCAGGAGATATGTAACTAGGACACCGCATAATAAATATGCTTCCAACTAATTGCTGATAATTATATGTGTATACAAAATTATATTTTGGATAACACATTCATAAATAGCACGATCATTTCAATGAAATTGACAAGATAAAACTCATTACAATATTAGATGCTTAAACAATTCTAAATTAGATATGCCACGAAGGATATGTTTTGTTTTCTGAACTTTGTTAATTAAAATTAAAACAAGATTTTAGTATGGATATTTTGAAAGCCATGCTGACATTTTATGGCAGTTTGGAGGGATAGCTTATCATTAATTTAATTCTAAGTTCACTTTTTATATCTGTAAACAAATTTTAGAAATAAATGAAGAAAAATATAGTAGAAATGTAAAAATATATTCTACAGACATTGTAATTATGCCATTCGCCCAAACATACAGATGTGTCCTTATACACTGTTGCTCAACTCACAGAAAATATACCCTATCAGTGCGTAGGTCGTGGGCAACTGGGTCATGTTGTGCGTCTTTCTCATACCCCTTTCACACATAAACACTGGCTTTAACCTGTCTTGGACCCAGGATACTGATCATGGGTTAAAGCCAGGGTTTCAGTATTTACCCGCTTTTAAACATGGCTGACAGACCAGGGTTATTCCTGGGTCATCACCTTTCACACTGGATCCGGGTCTTTCAGTGACCATGGTCTTCTGGCTTACAGTGAACGCCTGGAGATGATGAGATGATGTCATGTCCAAGTGCTACTGTTCCCACCAATCTACTCCTTTTAGGCATGGCCTGGTTGTCACGTACCAGGAAATGATATTTACACTACAGGCGACCAGGGTCAATCCTTGGAATAATCCTGGTACTGAGTAGTGTCATGGGGTGTCGTACGGTATGCCGGTGCTCGGGCTCCCGGCGACCAGCATACCGGCGCCGAGAGCCCGACCGCCGGCATACCGACAGCGTGGCGAGCGCAAAGGAGCCCCTTGCGGGCTCGCTGCGCTCGCCACGCTACGCGCGCCACACTATTTTATTCTCTCTCCAGGGGGGTCGTGGACCCCCACGAGGGAGAATAGTTGTCGGTATGCCGGGTGTCGGGATTCCGGCGCCGGTATACTGTGCGCCGGGATCCCGACATTCGGCATACAGAAGACCACCCGTGTCATGGACCCTGGACACATAATCGAGACTTGAGTTGAGCCGCAAGAATCGGCAAAAACCCGGATCTAAAGGCTATGTGTGGAAAGGGCATTACTCAAGATGTGTGTCTTATTTGCATAAATGAGACAACAGGACGACAAAACTAATTTTCAAAATGGCACTAATCAATATGCTCTGCGACATTTGTACGTGTGTGTGACTGAGTGTGAATCTGTATATAAAGTGCTGCGATGCCACAGTCATGGCTTTTAACATGCCATGTTCCATTGTGCTTCCTCCTTGAACTGTTTAAAACTGAATCCTGTGCATTTAAAATCACAAACCAGCATCTCTAGTAGACTTTGCATCTGCAATATGAATATGATGCATAATGTAAAGAGAACTATGGTATGCTACTCCTCTTGAAATATCTCCAGGCGTATTGAACCATATGGTATATAGACGCTAGGGGGTATATTTAGTAAAGTTTGATTTTACAGATGTGTCCACGTACTGTACATCTAGCCAGGGCCGATGCTAGGGTGTTCAGTGCCCCCCTGCAAACTATAATTTTGAGCCTTCCCATAACTGAAGGGACAAGGCACGCCAAAGGCACCACAAAAAAGGGGTGTGGTCTCACAAGGAAGGGACCGTGCCACACAACAGTACCTCCAATTCAAATAGTAGTTTCCCTTATACACATAAGAACCAGCTTTTTTCAATAGCAATAACGTGTATTCAAACAATTTGTTAACGTGTAGGCATATTTTCTACCGAAAAAAAATAAAACCGATAAGTGCCACTTGGTTCCTATTTCAGCTGTTTGGGGGATATGCAAGCTACCTCGATGGAACCTTGTTTTGCATATGGTATTAGAGAACGGCACCGCAGTTGCTTGACACACCTACTGTAAAGTGCCAATTATTTATATATATTTTTTTTCATATAATACATATAACATTAAATATATTATGTCAAAACTTGAGCTGAGAGGAGAAAGGAGAGGTTTCCCAGGTCATCACACACCCGTAACAGCGGTGGCTGGTGAACTGCAGACTGAGGAGCCGCTATTTAAGCTGCTGGTGCACCTGCCTGTCAAACATTTGGCAGCTGCAGGCTACTGCAATTGGCAGCAAAATTATTGTTCACTGTGACGAGCGGGCAAGCAGTGCACAGTGACAAGTGGGTGGTACATTGGTAAAGAGGCAGAGAGGGGGACCCGACTAGCTCTTCGAGCTGCCGGCGCCACACACACTACATATACATACATATACATTCATATACATTATTTCTCTTACTCACTTTTTCCATCCACTTTCTGGTGGCTGGCTGGCAGGATCTGACTGTAGCAGCCTGGTCCAGTGTAGCTCCGCCCCCTTAGGTCCCATGTAGCTCTGCCCCCTCAGCCCTGAGTAGCTCTGCCACCCTTTTTAGCCAAACACTGCCGCTATCACAGTAGAGGGGGGAGGAGGAGGCTCCAAGCTGCTGACGCTGCTGCCTGTCAGTGTGACAGGAACAGCAGCCGGCAGCAGCAGAGAAGGCAGGTGCAGCAGCTGGGATGCAAAGCAGAGAGAGCAACTCTTCAGTCCGGCGCCTTCCTGCTTTGCATCCCTTTGCTGAGTGAGCAGCGCTGGGCCTGCATCTAGCCTCCCTGCACATTAAACAGTCCCTTCTGTCATGCTATGCCGTGGCGTGACTTAGTAGCGTCAAACATCTTTTCATGAGACTTTTCCATTCAAATATGTATTATTCAAAAAATGTGAATAGGACACACAAGCAGTTTTTGCTGATTAAAATGATATGTGGCATGCCTATATTCTGTGTGCGACCGCAGCTGTATCTTCATATGAAATGCTACGATACAGAGAGTGTTTTCAAGGAAAACAGCCACTAACACTGTAACGTAGCATTTCATATACAGATACAGCTGCAGTCGCTCACCGAATATAGGCATGCAACATATCATTATAATCAGCAGAGTCTGATTGTACGTCATATTTGCATAGCGGCAAATAGAGAAACCTGACACTAAGAAAGTTGCCAGACATCTCCCACATATTGCAGGAAGAAGTATGAGGACACATCTGTTTTGGGTTTGTTTGTTTTAACTGTTGTAAATCGATCTAATTCGATGTTGTATATCAGAGGCTAAAACACACAGTTATTTATATTTAAAACTCAATATCAAAAAGCATCTGTTTATAAATGTGTGTTTCAACCCCTGAAACACAAAATCAATTTACATCAATTTAAATTTCTCAAAAATTGATGTACATACATCTTTGCTATATCACGCCATGTATGGCACGGTTTTGCATGCCATAGACTCAGAGATTTAGCCGTGCCTTGTGATTTTTCTTAATTTGCTTCTTTAATATGTTACTTTATACATATTCTATTATGGCAAACAAAAATGTTAAAATTCATCCAATCGCTACTCGTGAAAAACAGCTTAGCTATGTTTTGCATGTTTGCCAAATTGGTAAAAAAGCAAAGATGTAAGTGGACACATCTGAATCAACCTTTAGCATATATATCCCTAGGTCACCTACATGGTTAGTTATGAGTACATATTTGCATATGTTTGCTAAGAATAAATTGTTCAAATAAAACTCATTAAACAAACATAATACAAACAATGATGGCTGTGTAAATGTGACTATACTATTTCTGCTTGTTCATCTATATTCTTATTTATGTCAATTCATTTATAGCAGTGTATTTAATATACACATGTTGCACCATCAAATTGTATAAAACTGGGTGATTTTGTTATTCTTCCTAGCACTATTAAATAAACACATTGGGGCGGTATCCATTTAGCCGCGGTAAAACATTGGCTGCCAAAAAAAGTATGTTTTTCACACTTTTTCCTGATGTTTCAGCAGTACCTTTTTACAGCCTATCCAATTAGACCGCCCGTAAATAAAAAAATTATAATAAATTATCACGAAAAACATACAGGTTCAGAGAAACCTGGTTGATTTTGGCGGTTTCAGCCCTGTTTCCGAATGAAAACAGGGCAGCTTTTGGGAATTTGGTTTCGCATGCCTGAGACAGGTGAAACAAAATCCCTGATAAGCCGCGACTCGTGCTGGGTTATCGGGGCTAACTGGATAGCCAACAGTGAGAAAATTAGCCGCATAAATTTCCGTGGCTAATTGAATACCACCTATTGTACCATGGAAGTCATTCCGAGTTGTTCGCTCGCAAGCGGATTTTAGCAGATTTGCTCATGCTAAGCCGCCGCCTACTGGGAGTGAATCTTAGCATCTTAAAATTGCGAACGATGTATTCACAATATTGCGATTACACACCTCGTAGCAGTTTCTGAGTAGCTCCAGACTTACTCGGCATCTGCGATCATTTCAGTGCTTGTCGTTCCTGGTTTGACGTCACAAACACACCCAGCGTTCGCCCAGACACTCCTCCGTTTCTCCGGCCACTCCTGCGTTTTTTCCGGAAACGGTAGCATTTTTTCCCACACGCCCATAAAACGGCCTGTTTCCGCCCAGTAACACCCATTTCCTGTCAATCACATTACGATCGCCAGAACGATGAAAAAGCCGTGAGTAAAATTACTAAGTGCATAGCAAATTTACTTGGCGCAGTCGCAGTGCGAACATTGCGCATGCGCATTAAGCGGAAAATCGCTGCGATGCGAAGATTTTTACCGAGCGAACAACTCGGAATGAGGGCCCATGTTAAGTGTTTTTTCCAAAGCGTATTATTGACACTCTCTGCAAGATATTTTTTCCCCACCAGAAAGCAATTTGAAGATAGTATATATGCATGACTTTTAAGTCCATGTTTAATATAATGAATCAATTGGATCTGATTCTAAGGAGAAGTAACTGATGATCAGGAAACACACATATGGCTGAGGATAAAAACCGCAAGTGACTGACAGTTACCCCTGCTCACATTGATAGAAGATCTACCAATGAATGAGACAAATTTACCTAATTTGTGTAAAGAATGCAACTTTTGAATGTCCTTGAGAAGCATCAATTAGAGAAAGCTGCTAGGCACGTCTTACAGCTGTGTACCACGCTGACTGACTGCTGAACACAGCCTCATAGCCAACTCCCCCATGGTTGATCCACCTTGATCTTCCCATTCATGACTACAAAGATGATGGGGAATAGTGGGCTAGAGATGAAAGATAGGGGAGAGGGGATAGAGGTAAAAGAGAAAGCACGGAGGAGGGGGACACACCAAAAAAATAGAGTGGTGGAAAGAGGGACAGATGAAACAGGTGGGGATGTAAACAGATGTAATAAAGAGACAGAGAGGCGGAGGGGGGAAAGGGGGATAGAGGTGAGAGTCAGAGGGGAAGGTGGGGGAAGTGCTTGAAGATGGAGCCCTCCAACGCAACACCCTGTGGCCCCTCCCACAAACCCAATAATGGAAAGAGGGGAATAAGAGAGACTGGGTGGCAAAGAGATGATGAGAGAAGGAGCAGAGATGAAAGAAACACAGGGGGTGGCATGCATGAGGCTTGAGAGAAAGAGGGGGAGGGGGTGTTTTGGACCACTATAGTGGTCAGCTTAGTGGCAGAATGGATAGTATTGCTGCCTTGTTCAGGCTATTAGTTTGATCGTCTAAGGACATAATTTGTATGGCGCTTGTATGTTCTCCATCAGTTTCATTAATTTTCCTTCATGTGCTCCAGTTATAATACCCCATCAGTCCGTACACAGTATATTATTGGCTGCTGAAATACAACCTAATACAGGGATTCTCGACTCCAGTATTCAAGTACCCCTACAAATCATGGGGTTTTTTTTAAATTAATTTTGCACAGGTGAGTTAATCTATATAGCTGTACCAGTAATTATCCTACCTGCTTCCATAAATAGAAATCCTCAAAACATGACCTGCTGGGAAAACTTAAGAGTTGAGGCTGAGACCCACTGCCCTACTTATTATTAGTTGTTTGAACTGGTCAAGTTGTTTTATATACTATACATCACTTGCTTGTTAACAGTTATTTACATAAATAAAGAAAATAGTTTACAAAGGGGTGAAGTAAATGTGCTTATGAGGCGTAATATGCATAACACCAAAACCATGTAATATATATCTCCAGGCCTCTTTTTCTCCTTCGCATCCCTGTTTATTAAAAATCACGGCCAACACATTTTCTTTCAGTTTAAATTTTCTCATTGGTCTGAGACAAAATCACTTGTGTGAAAACAGTGAGTTTCTTTTTTTGGCAATGTTAATGTGGATTTCCCTTTCCTAGATTTTTGAGATTTGAAACAAAAATTGTAAAAATCCACAAGATATACAATGATACAGGAATGGTGATTTCAGCAAATCAATTCCGGCATGTATTTACATTGTTGCAAGGAGGCAGAGTTCCAGCAGCCTCTTGCAGTCACTGGCTTCCCCATTCATAGCATATGGTTAGTGGGAATGTGCATACACACACTCCCTGCTATGATATGCTATGCCGCGGCACTCTGTAAGTAAGCGTAATCGGGATGGTACTGTATTTCCTGCATGTGGTACTCAAATCATTACCATATAACACATGTAACTGTGACAGGGAAGGTGTCCCCTCTCAGTTCTAGGCCCTATAGCAGCTGCACTCCCAGTACCTATAATAGTTACTAGTTACACACTTGATTACCGTTATTCAAGCCACATAAGTAATGAATATTTCACATTTTTAAGGGTCAGACATCATTTGCATCTGACTGCTTGAGAGCACATCTTTCCAATAAACTATTATATGCAGAATTAAAGGTGTGTGATGTTATTATATGGGCTTTCATAGATACGCAGAAGTCTGATGATGTACATGCACTTACATCGGGTATGGGTCATAGGGTCGACAGTCATTAGGTCGACAGTTATTAGGTCAACCACTATTGACAGTGACTAGGTCGACACAGTCATTAGGTCGACATGAACAAGGTTGACATGGAAAAAGGTCAACATTAGTTGTTTAACTTTTTTTGGTGTCGTTTCCATTGCAAAGTGACGGGGGACCCCAATTAGTGCACCGTGTCTCCTCGCTTCGCTCGCTTCACTCGCCATGCTTCAGGCAAGGTGCCTCGCTACGCTTGGCACAGGTTACTATTCCCAGTCATAGTCCACGTGGATCGTAAAGTATGAAAAATAATTAAAAAAATGTGAAAAATGCATGTCGACCTACTGACCATGTTGACCTAATGAATGTCGACCAATAGTGGTTGACCTAATGACCGCACTCCTTTCATAATGCCAGGTAAGGACACTGCTGAAGCGGCATACGTGCCTGTAGTAATTTAGGAACCTGCCCTCTGGGACATCTGTATGGGGCACGACCACACCATTTACAACATTTGACCCCAACCCAAGCTGCTGTAGAACAACTTGAACCTGTTGCCTGTGTTCTAGTATATAATAGGATTTTATTTTTAAAGTAATGCAAACATAACCATAAAAGTATTTTATTATATCAAGCTCTAATTTATAGAATATCATAGTTCATTTAATTTAACTAAAATGCAATGACAAGTTGTATTCATTGTTAGGGAGATTCCATTTCTTTGCTATATTATTAAGGGAGACTTGTATCAATCCTTCTAAAGAGGAGAAGTACAGGTGTTGCCCATTTCAGAAATTACGGATATGGGAGACTCAACCTGTAATATTATTCCTCTAATGGGACTTCATAATTTTTATTTTTATTTTCTTTTTTTTTTTTTTTTTTTTTTTTCATTTTATTCTATGGCAGACATCTAAAATTGTTCTCAATTTCTTATTCAATAGACATATATGAAACAAACTCCATGACAATTCAATTCACCAGAATCTGGAATAATGTTCCCAAAGATTAAAAAGGAATACATCTACATTCATAACATCATTAATGGCAGGATATGAACCCAGTCAGACTGAGTTGAGAGGTTTAGCACATAAGATACTGTGTTAAGATCTATTTCACTGTCTGTTTTGGGGATTAGTTATAAAAGATCAGTCTATGGAAGGTCTTAACTGCTTCAATGGACCAGTCTAAAAGGGTTTATTCTTTTCCAAGAAAGGGCTAATGGGAACTACTATGGAGGAAGTGGCAACAATGAATTGAAAAACAACAACAAAATCTTTGAATTGTTGTTAATTTAACAAGAAAAGCCTATGTTATAGTTTGTATCTTGGAAGGATGCATGGATAACTCCTCTCTCTATGTGGAAAGTATCAAACATTCTAAAGAGAACAATTGTAGAAGCACAGATGCCTACCTTCCTGCAAATTGTGGGAGACTCCCGATACATGGTGGAGTCTACTGCCGCCTCGCAAAACTCAAACTAAACCACAGATTCCCCACTGCCCTGCACTGCACATGCGTGATGGGGACAGGACCTGCAGCCCTACACAAGAGGAGCAATCAAGGACAAACCTGGAAACCCCACACTAACCTGTGTTCTGCTCACTGCTCAGACGAGCCTAGACAGGAAGTGTTTACTTTCACTGCCTGCCTGAAGCTGCTGATCTTCCAGACATAGACAGAGCCTGTAAGGAGAAGCAGCTGCAGGACTTGGCGCAGCATGGGAAAGACACAACAAAGATGTAAAAGCTGGATGAGAGGGGAGGAAGAGACAAGGAAAGTGGGGGCTCAGGAATTGATAACACTACTATTGAGGAGGGGGTGGAGAAACATGGAGTGGGGGCTCAAGGAGCTGATAACACTGCTATGTGAGGGGGAGGGGGGAGGTGGAGACAAGGAGAGTGGGGGCTCAAGGGGCTGATAACACTGCTATGGGGGAGGCAGAGATATGGAGAGTGGGGCCTCAGTGGCTGATGACACTGCTATGGGTGGAGGTGGGAGGCAGATACATAGAGAGTGAGGGCTCAGGGGCTGATGACACTGCAAAGGGGGGAGACAAATACATAGAGTGTGGAGGCACAGAGGCTGATGACACTGCTGTGAGGGGAAGGGGAGGCAGAGACATGGAGAGTGGGGCCCTTGAGGCTGCTATGGGGAAGGGGGAGGCTGATATATGGAAACTGCTATATGGAAAATATTCAGCCGGCGCGGTGTAAGGTCCCGGGTCCATGTGTCAGCGGTATGCAGTTTTGCCATTGTGGAATGTATTATACCGTCTGCTAATCTGCCCACGGTGTGGGTTGTCCAGGGTACGAGTCCTGTAGAATTACTTGATGTTTTTATTTAATTTGTGTTTTTAAATAAAAATTGATCTGCACTATGAGCGCACTCTCTTCACTATTCTATATATATATATATATATATATATATATATATATATACAGACATACACTGTGTATAGGGGAGGAGGAACAGCCAGCCAGTGAAAACTTCCCCATGTGTCTGCCTCCCCCCTCCCCACATAGCAGTGTCATGACCCCCTCTATTCTAGCTATTTAATGCCCATAAGAGTCCTGAGCCTTCTAAGGAGAGTTGCTGCGGTGTTGATGTACACCTGTGCTACAGCCCCAGAGTGGATTACCTGTGGACTGAGAACTATTACCTTTTAATTACCAGTGCACCTGTACACACTGCTTTTTGGATGGATATATATATATATATATATATATATATATATATACATACACACACACACACACACATCACCTCACTACACTGTGTGATACACTATGTAGCCCTGCTGTGTAATGTAGCCGTGATGTCGGTGTGTAGCCCTGCTGTGTAATGTAGCCGTGATGTCGGTGTGTAGCCCTGCTGTGTAATGTAGATGTGATATCGGTGTGCAGCCCTGCTGTGTAATGTAGCCGTGATGTCGGTGTGTAGCCCTGCTGTGTAATGTAGATGTGATATCGGTGTGCAGCCCTGCTGTGTAATGTAGCCGTGATGTCGGTGTGCAGCCCTGCTGTGTAATGTAGCTGTGATATTGGTGTGCAGCCCTGCTGTGTAATGTAGCTGTGATGTCGGTGTGTAGCCCTGCTGTGTAATGTAGCTGTGATATCGGTGTGCAGCCCTGCTGCGTAATGTAGCTGTGATGTCGGTGTGCAGCCCTGCTGTGTAATGTAGCTGTGATATTGGTGTGCAGCCCTGCTGCGTAATGTAGCTGTCAGTGTAGCCCTGCTGTGTAATGACAATAGATAATTAGATAATCCCATAGGTGCAACTAGACACGCCCCTTGGGCAGAATGTGACATGCCCCCTCAACGATGCCAGCTATGATCTCCCTGAAACTTAATTTCAAAAGTAGGCAAGGTAGAAGTTACCTACAGCAACCATTCAGATTCTAGCTGAGATAGAGTCTAGCTTTATCTAGTACAATCTATAAAAATATAGGTACAATCTGGTTGTTATGGGTAACACTTGTACTTCTCCTATTTGGAAGGATTGATACATGTTTACCTAAATAATATAGCAAAGCAATGGAATCTGCTTAACAATGACTATACCTTGTCATAGCATTTTAGTTAAATTACAGGAAATATGATATCCTTTAAATTAGAGATTGATATAGTAAAATACTTTTAAGCAGATCTTTGGTTATTCTTGCATTACTTTTAAATTGTTTCCTACTCTATAACTGAACACAGGAAACAGGTTCAAGTTGTTCTACAGCAACTTGAGATGGGGTAAAGATGTTGAAAATGGTGTGGCCTTGCCCCATGCACTTGCCACAGAGGGCAGATTCCTCAATTAGGCACATATGCCGCTTCAGCAGTGTACTGATATGTCAGGATATAAGCGCACATACATCATCAGACTTCTGCGTAGCTAAGAAAGCCCATATAATAACACCACAACCTGCAATGCTGTACATAATATTTTATTGGAAGGATATTTAAAACAAAGTTGTTTTGAGCCTGGTGTTTTATAATGCAATGATTATTATAAATGTTTTGCCAAAAACCGAGATTAAGGCCCATACACACTTGCCGATAAAATGAGCGACATCGCTAATTTTCCCCCTCCCTGAGCGACATCGCTCATTTTCCCCCTTCCTGAGCGACATTGCTTATTTTCTCGTCCAGTGTGTATGATGCCAGCGACGAACGATGCGCGGCCTCGCGGGTCGGCAATGATCGTCACTGTCGGCAGTGCATGCATGCTCGATCTGGACTGCTGTCCAGGAGCTGCATGCACAGCCGGCCGCTGCGTGACGTCACTGAGCGATATGAGCGGTCATAACGCTCAGTGTGTATGGGCGGCTGCTGACCGCCCGGCCCTGGAGGGGAAACACTAGGCGACGTCGCTCCTGGACCTTTAGAAACAACTTGGTTATAAGGAACCGTAAGTCTGTACTTTCATCACAGTAAACTACTATAGAGCTATAATCTGATTCTTTAACAGTGGTGGATTAAATATTGTACTTTGTGCATATTGTTTTCTATGAGAATTACAAAAAAATAAAGATTTGTTATGAAAGATTAAGGTATATTTGCTATATTCTTACAAATGAATTCATTTGATTTCAATAACAGATGTGTCCGCACTTACTGGGTGTCTGTGTGCTATGTGGAGCGAGAATCGCACAGCGTGGCTGAGACACTCCGAGAGGTGCAGCACACCATATTCTCCTTTAAATTTTCAGTCTTAGTCACATCCCAGATGCAACAAAACATTATATTAGAGGCTGTGACTTTAACCAGAATACATACATATTCCCGGCGGACGGGTGCTGGCTGTCAATATCCTGACAGCGGCACCTCGCCTGCCAGAATGCCAGAAGTAGGGTGAGCACAAAGAGCCCCTTGCAGGCTTGCTACGCTCGCCACGCTGCAGGCTCATATTCTATTCCCACTCTATGGGTGTCGTGGACGAGTGGGAATTGCCCATGTGCCATGTGCCGGCAGGCGGCAATGTCGACTGTCGGGATTCCAGCGACAGTAACCTGACTGCTAGGATCCCGACAGCGATCAAATTAACTACATCCCCTTTAACCTAACAGGAATTGGTTTCCCACATGTTCAAAGTCACAGATGAAGTGCAACCAGGGCCGGAGCTTCCTCCGGGACCTGAGGGTCGGCCTGCTACAGCTGCCTGAAAAAGGTAGCGTGGTCCTATCTTTCACGGCCACTGCATTCCCTCGGCTCTCATATCTTACAGTAGCCGTGACTGCTAAGCTCCCGTACTGCAGCCTCCAGCTCCGCCTCCACACGGCACAGGCAGTAACTGTGACAGCTCATGGAGTCCTGGCTGGGGGTGACATGCGGCACTGCTCTTCATTCCAGGCTCTTTCACAGACTACTCAGCCTCAACTCAGGGCCGTAACTGGGGGGGGGGGGGGGGGAAGGGCGCTAAGGGGGCAGGATTTGAGGGGGTGCCAAAGAGTTACAGAGGAGCAGGTTTATTTATTATTATTTTTATTTATTAACAGTTTTTTATATAGCGCAGCAAATTCCATTGCGCTTTACAATTGGAAATAAAATGATATAACACAACTGGGTAATAACAAACAGTCATAGAGGTAGGAAGGCCCTGCTCGCAAGCTTACAATCTATACAGAGTTATTTTATTTTGTTTTTTACAGACAGTGCTGTGCTGATCCAGTGAGACAGGAGACAGCTCCCAGGGCAATGTATCTGACCCACCTGTCTGCCCGCAGCTGGCTCCGACGCTGTGTGGGTGAGCTCCAGTAACTGGGATCTCTCCTATGTCAGCTACTGTCTTAAACTCTCTTTTTTGCCATGCAGTGCTGCGACTAGCGTGCGGTGCATCGTACAAGCTATAGAAGTGCAATGTGCTCCCTTTTAGCAGTATCAACCTCCGCTTTGCCTCCCAGATGGGGGGATTTAGTGTAGCATATAGGGGGGTGTAGTGCAGTGATGTAGTGTACTATATAGGGTATGTAGTGTAGTAATGTATAGCAGTATATAGGGGCCTGAAGTGCACTGATGTGGTGTAGCATATAAAGGGATGTAGTGTAGCGATGTCATGTAGCACATAGGGTATGTAGTGCAGCACATAGGGACATGTAGTGTAGTGATGTAGTTCAGTGTGTAGGGGATGTAGTATAGTGATATAGGGCCTAATTCAGACCTGATCGCTCGCTAGGGTTTTTTTGCACTACTGCAAACAGATAGTCGCCGCCCACAGGTGAGTGTATTTTCACTTTGCTAGTGTGTGAACGCATGTGTAGCAGAGCTGAACAAACAGATTTTGTGCAGTCTCTGAGTAGCCCAGGACTTACTCAGCCGCTGCAATCACTTCAGCCTGTCCAGGACCGGAATTGACGTCAGGAACCCTCCCTGCAAACGCTTGGACACGCCTGCATTTTTCTAACCACTCCCTGAAAATGGTCAACTGCCACCCACAAACCTTCTTCCTGTCAAACTCCTTGCAAACTGCCGTGCAAATGGATCCTTCGCACAAACCCATCGCTGAGTGGCGATCCACTAGTTTGTACACATGTGACGCACCTGCACATTGCAGTGCATATGCATGTGCAGTTCTGACCTGATCACAGCACTGTAAAAAAGCTAGCGAGTGATCAGGTCTGAATTACCCCATAGTGCAGTGGATAGGGGAATGTATTGCAGTGATGAAGTGTTATGATAAGGTGCAGTGATATAGTGCAATGTATGGGGACACACAGAGGAGCATGTAGTTGAACACGCTGGAGGTGCATGTGACGCTTAGGGTATTTGAGGCACATAGGGGAATATTGTCCAGTAGTATCCCCTTTTTTTATTTAATTTTATTATTATTTATTTATTTATTTATTTATTTTGGGTGGGGGGCGGGCGCCAAATTACTGCCTTGCCCCGGGTGCCGAAAATCCTAGTTTCGGCCCTGCCCAACTCTGCATCGCAGCCTGCAGGTAAAGTGGCTGCACAGTGCATTCTCTGCATTTGAGTCCAGTGAGGGGGGGATATGAGCAGCAGGCATGCACACAGTATAGGGGGATGAACAGCAGCATGCATACAGACGGTGAGGGGAATAGAACAGCAGACTTTTAACAGAGTGGGGGGGGGAGTGTGAGAGTAGCAGGCACCCACACAGACTGGGGAGATGGGTAGAAGAGAGCAGCCATGCAACAAACTGGGGGTGGGGGAGAGCAGCAGCATGCATTTCATCTGAAGGGTGGGTAGGGGGAAGGGGCAGTAGGCAGAAGTTTTGCCTAGGGTGCCGAGAAACCTTGCACCGGCCCTGAGTGCAACAGAACTCGGTGTGGGGAAAGACCATGGCCACCCTTTACAACATTGCAGCCCTTTCACATAGATTCAGACTCAGTCGCACACAGATGCACAAATGTCTCACAACCTAATTGATCAGTGTACATTAGTAATGTAGCTTTTTTTTTATTATGTGAATAAGATGCACAATTTGAGTTAAGCAGTAGCATGTGATCTGGCACGCCGAGAGGGACTATTTTGCGCAATTGAAACATCAGTAAGAAAGGAGACATTTGTAATATTATGAAGTAAAAATAACTTTAGTAATAAATAAAGGTGTAGTATGGTATGCCGGCTATCGGGGTCCCGGCGCACAGCATACCGGCGCCGGAATCCCGACCGCCGGCATAATGACAGCGTGGCGAGCGCAAACGAGCCCCTTGTGGGCTCGCCACGCTATCTATTCTCCCTCCAGAGGGGTCGTGGATCCCCAAGAGGGAGAAACGGTGTCGGTATGCTGGCTGTCGGGATTCCGGCGCCAGTATACTGTGCGCCGGGACCCCGACAGCCGGCAAACTGAAGACCACCCATAAATAATAATATTGAAAATAAAATGTTTAATGTGCTAAACAACCATATAAACTGTCAGAATTAAAGGTACTTTGACCCATAATATTTCACTGGTCTGTCTGCTTTCCTGGTTCTAGTGATCCTGCCTCTTTTCCTGGTTTTCCCAGCCCCGCTCACTCATTGTGACACATCTGCAGGGGTTGGGGGAGGCCATACTTGCCAACTATCTTCTGCTCCCTCCAGGAGGGAGCACCCAGGTCATTTGCCACTGGGCGGGTCTCGGGAAAAGGGGGCAGTTAGGGGTGTGGAGATACGAACACGTCATTGCGGCCCTGCTATACGATGTTCACATTACAAACACTGCAAAGCGGAGGACTGGGCTATGATGACGCACAAATCCAGTCATTACCCCCGTTGCAGGCGGATGCAGAGTACTGCGGGGGGTGCAAACAAGTTGCAGGAGACCTGCCCCCTTGATATTCGGGAGCCTCCCGGCAATTCCGGAAGAGTAGGCAAGTACGGGGCAGGCACAAGGAGAATCTAATGTCTTGATACTAGAGGGTAATGTTAAATATAATAAAACAACCACTATACATAATACCAGTATATTATTTGGTACATATACAATACATACATACATACAATACTATATATTTGCAAAAGAAGTTGGTATTAAGGTAACTTACAGCCCTCGTAAATGTCTGTCGGAATATGCACAGCAGAGTGCTGGTAAGATGTCTGACGTCTAAAGATAGGATCCTCCTGAAACACAGGCTTGATTCGATGACTTACAGATTCGTTGTCTTTCTTGTCAGGCTAAAAAGATATTAAATATTAAAGAAGATATTAAATAGTATTACTACAAGATAAAAAAGGGTACATATTACACACACACACACACACACATATATATATATATATATATATATAGTACATATACAGTATAAACCTCGTTGGCACCTGTTTATGTTGCCCCTTTACATAGCTGTTTATTATTTGAGTAACACATTTTTGGTGTCCAGTGGATCTATGGGAAGGTGGCCTCCCTGATCTGGTTTTCCTTCCTTCCCATTAATGAGTTGTGGTCTGTGTTTGTGATTTCACTGTGATTTTAGGGTGGTAATTCAATTATTTTCACCCATTTCCACACCCGTTCAGTTTCTGCTGACAGGCATGATATAATAATTTCAGTTTGATACCCCCGGGGTAGTGAAGGCACCCAACCCTTTATGCAGCTAAACCTGATTACTATGGGTGCGATATGCACGATAACGGGGATCATTTTAAAAAGGAGATTGGGCGTGATATATCATTTGATTACCGCCCTACGGGTTTGTGAGATAGTAAATAATGGCAGTTTATTGTTGTTTATAAAGATATACAGTGGAATGTAATGGCGTCTGAGTTTGCAGGTTTTTTAAAGTGATAGTCATTTACAAGGCATGGTTTTGCAAAAAGGCCGAGTTTGGCCGGCATTCCGCATCTTTGGCAAACTAGGAAGCCATTCTACCACCAATTACGTGTATTGGGTGCACTCTTTTCATCAAATTTTCTATGCTGACACTACCCTACCGGCTGCATGAGATGTGTGGAATTAGGAGAGTTGAACTACCCGATCATTCAACCGTCACCATATTTTATTCATTCAGATAAATGTAATGTCAAAATATTTTTACTACTTGTAATAATGCCACACAGTTTTCTGTCTATGTATTTAGATGTTTAATATGTTATACAAATTTGGCTCCCTGGATTATCACACAATTAGGGAGTGTAAATCCTGTTCTCCATTGTGCCCTTTCCTCTCCTTACACAATCTCTCCCTTTCGTACTGCATACTACAGTATTGCTCTTTCTCTATTTTCCCTTCCTCTCTTCTATTAACAAAAGAAGGGGAACAAAACCAGCCTTGACTTTTAGTTATGCTAAGTGCATGGTGTAATTTATCATATGTCTGCCTAATGTGTTCACAAAAACAGAGATTAAACAGTCATAGTCCAAGAAAAAAGAATGATCAGCTACAGGCTCCTGTCCAGGAAAGACAATCACGTAAAGCAAACTCATTTTATTCTTTTTTCAATACCTGCCCTCTCAATGTCTGTATTGTAGAGAGAACTTATTCCAATTTTAATATAACGCATGAAGATTTACTCCACTTTCACTTGTCTTAATACTGTGCTGATCTTTTTCATACAGGAGAATGCATATTTGGGTTCTGGGAAAAAGTAACCTGATGGCGAGCTCTGAGTTCAATATCTACTTCTGCATTCATAGAAATATACAGTGGGTAAAATAAGTAACACATCAACATTTTTCTCAGTACATATATTTGTAATGGGGCTATTGAAAGTAAATTTTCACCATATGTCAAAAACAACCCTTGTAATCCACACATGCAAAGAAATCAAACCAAAGATGTCCATAAATTAAGTCATGTAATAATGTGAAATGACACAGGGAAAAATGATTGAACACATGAAGAAAGGGAGGTGCAAAAAGGCATGGAAAGTCAAGACACCAGCTGAAATCTATCAGTAATTAGAAAGCAATCATGCTCCTTGTCAGAGCAAATTAATGTAAGGTGGTCCAGTCCCAAATGATGGCCTATAAAAAGGTGTCTCATTACCAAGGTGTCACACAAGAAACATCTCATGATGGGTAAAAGCAAAGAGCTCTCTCAAGACCTTTGCAACCTTATTGTTGCAAAACATACTGATGGCATTGGTTACAGAAGGATTTCTAAACTTCTGAATGTTCCAGTGAGCACAGTTGGGGCCATAATTGAGAAGTGGAAAGAACATCATTTCACCATAAACCGACCATGACCGTGTGCTCCTCGCAAGATTTCTGACAGATGAATGAAAAGAATTAAAAGTACAGTTGTCCAAGAGCCAAAGGACAACTTGTGGAGAGCTTCAGAAAGACCTGGAATTTGCAAGTACAATTGTTTTAAAGAAAACAATAAGTAATATACTCAACCGCCATGGCCTATATGCAAGCTAGCCACGCAAAACTTAATTGCTGACGAAAAAGCATGTTGGAGCTTGTTTAAAGTTTACTGCACAATATTTGGACAAGCCTATGAAATACTGGGAGAATATAGTCAGGTTAGATGAGGCCAAAATTTAACTCTTTGGATGCCATAATACACACCATGTTTGGAGAAGAAATGGCACTGCACATCACCCCCAAAACACCATACCAACAGTGAAGTATGGAGGTGGGAGTATCATGGTGTGGAGCTGTTTTTCAGCATACGGTACTGGCATACTTCATGTAATTGAAGGCAGTATGAATGGAAAAATGTACAGAGACATTCTTGATAAAAATCTGCTGCCATCTACAGGATGCTGAAGATGAAAACAAAGGTGGACATTTCAGCAAGACCGTGATTCCAAACACACAGCCAAGTACACTCTCAATCATGGATGGACTGGGGGCCAAATTAGCCCTGACATGTGCGTGCATGCACATACCGCGAAAAGGGGTAAGTGGACACTAACGAAGGGGGAGTGACACGAGTCAGGGGGGCTTGGACTCACAGCTGCCCCCATTTCCATGGATACGGATGGGGGCGCGTGACACGGCACAAGGGGATGTGTCGCGAATGGGGGGGGTGCGTAAACTCATGGTACACCTCCATTTCCATGAAGACGGGTGGGGGGGGTGGCCAGACCAGAGAGCCGGAGGCTGCCCTGTGCGTGGCCTTCCCGTCTTTCTGTGTGACAGGACCGGCCCATCGGCCCCTCTGGCATTTGACAGAAGTGCCAGATGGGCAGTCCGGCCCTGCTCCCAATTGGTTTTAGAGAAAGAAAATAAAGCTGCATCTGAAAGCTGTCATTGCCAACAAAGGCTTTTGTACAAAGTATTAAAACGAGTATTAAGGTAAGAACTTACCTTTGTTAAAACTCTTTCTGCGAAGTACACTGGGCTCTATGAGGAAAGACATAGGGGGTGTAGAGTAGGATCTTGATCCGAGGCACCAACAGGCTCAAAAGCTTTGACTGTTCCCAGAATGCATAGCGGCCCCTCCACTATAACCCTGCCTCCCTGCACAGGAGCTCAGTTTTTAGTTAACCAGCCCAATGCAGTAGCAGGAAAAGAGACGACAACGGTTAGTAGCCACATACACCACACTCTCACGACAGGAGAAGTGTCACCGGCTAGTACCATACCAACCCAAATAAGCTAAGTGCGTCAGGGTGGGCGCCTTGTGGATCCCAGTGTACCTCGCAGAAAGAGTTTTAACAAAGGTAAGTTCTTACCATAAAACTCATTTTCTGCTGCGGGGTACACTGGGCTCCACAAGGAAAGACATAGGGGATGTCCTAAAGCAGTTCCTTATGGGAGGGGACGCACTGTAGCGGGCACAAGAACCCGGCGTCCAAAGGAAGCATCCTGGGAAGCGGCAGTATCGAAGGCATAGAACCTTATGAACGTGTTCACAGAGTACCACGTAGCCGCCTTGCACAATTGTTCAAGGGTCGCACCACGGCGGGCCGCCCAAGAAGGTCCAACAGACCGAGTAGAATGGGCCGTAATGAGAGCAGGAGCTGATAGACCAGGCCTCACATAAGCATGTGCAATCACCATTCTAATCCATCTGGCCAAAGTTTGCTTGTAAGCATGCCAGCCCCATTTGTGAAATCCAAACAGCACAAAGAGAGAATCAGATTTCCTAATAGAAACAGTTCTCTTCACATAGATACGGAGAGACCGTACCACATCCAAAGACCGCTCTTTGGGAGACAGATCAGGAGAAACAAGTGCCGGAACCACAATCTCCTGGTTAAGGTGGAACGAAGAAACCACCTTAGGTAAATATCCGGGACGAGTCCTAAGAACTGCCCGGTCACGGTGAAATATCAGATATGGGGAACTACAAGACAAGGCACCCAAATCCGACACTCTTCTAGCTAAAGCAATAGCCAGCAGAAACACCACCTTAAGGGAAAGTCAATTAAGATCAGCTGAACCAAGAGGTTCAAACGGAGACTCTTGTAACGCCTCCAAAACCACCGACAAGTCCCAAGGAGCCACAGGCGGGACATAGGGAGGTTGGATACGCAACACACCCTGAGTAAAGGTATGCATATCAGGTAAGGTCACAATCTTTCTCTGAAACCACACCGACAAGGCAGATACTTGAACCTTGAGGGAGGCCAGACGCAGGCCTAAGTCCAGGCCATGCTGAAGAAAGGCCAAAAACTTGGCTATACTAAACTTTGAAGCGTCATAATTGTTAGATGCGCACCAAACAAAGTAAGCATGCCAGACCCTATAGTAAATCCGAGCAGAAGCTGGTTTCCGGGCCCGCAACATAGTTTGAATGACTGCCTCAGAAAGCCCTTTCGCCCTTAAGACGGAAGCTTCAAGAGCCACAACGTCAAAGACAGCCGGGCTAGGTTCTGCTCGACACAGGTGCCCTGAACGAGGAGGTCTGGGCGTTGTGGAAGTAGAATTGGACGCTCTGACGATAGGCCCTGCAGGTCTGAGAACCAGTGCCTTCTGGGCCACGCTGGAGCTATGAGAAGCAGAATTAATCTTTCTTGCTTGAACTTCCGAATTACCCTGGGCAGGAGTGACACCGGAGGGAACACGTACGGCAGCCGAAACCTCCACGGCACCGCCAGCGCATCCACGAATGCTGCTTGAGGATCCCTTGTCCTTGCTCCGAAGACCGGAACATTGTGATTGTGTCGAGACGCCATCAGATCCACGTATGGAAGGCCCCACTTTTCCACTAGGAGTTGAAACACTTCTGGATGGAGGCCCCACTCTCCGGCGTGTACGTCCTGACGACTGAGAAAGTCCGCTTCCCAATTCAGGACTCCCGGAATGAATATTGCCGATATGGCCGGTAGATGGCGTTCCGCCCAATGTAGAATACGTGAGACTTCCTTCATTGCCAAACGGCTTTGAGTGCCGCCTTGTTTGTTTATGTAAGTCACTGTGGTGGTGTTGTCCGACTGTACTTGAACAGGACGGTTCTGAATTAAATGCTGGGCCAGGGTCAATGCACTGAAGACCACCCGCAATTCCAGAATGTTGATCGAGAGGAGATTCCTCCTTGGTCCACCGACCCTGAAGGGAGTGTTACTCCAGTACTGCTCCCCAACCTCTGAGACTGGCATCTGTCATCAACAGGACCCAGTCGGATATCCAGAAGGGACGGGCCCTGCACAATCATTGGTCCTGGAGCCACCAGTGCAGCGACAGACGGACCTCCGGAGTCAATGAGATCATGTGAGACCTGATCCGGTGAGGTAGGCCGTCCCACTTGGCTAGAATCAGCCTCTGGAGGGGGCAATAATGGAATTGAGCATACTCCACCATGTCGAATGCTGATACCATGAGGCCCAGCACCTGCATCGCCGAATGTATTGACCCTTGCGGACGAGAAAGGAAGCAACGAATCCTGTCCTGAAGCTTCAGGACTTTCTCCTGAGACAAGAACAACTGCTGGTTGTGAGTGTCCAATAGCGCTCCCAGGTGCACCATGCTCTGAGCAGGGACCAGGGAGGATTTATTCCAGTTGATGAGCCACCCGTGGGCTTGTAGAAACCAGACCGTCATATCCAGATGACGTAGGAGAAGTTCTGGGGAATTTGCCAGGATTAACAAGTCGTCCAGATACGGCAGTATCCTGACCCCTTGACGACGGAGTACCACCGTCATCACCGCCATAACTTTGGTGAAGACTTGCGGAGCCGTAGTTAAACCAAAAGGTAATGCCCGAAACTGGTAATGGAGGTTGCCAATCGCAAACCTCAGGTATTACTGATGTGATACTGCTATAGGAATATGCAGGTAAGCATCCTGTATGTCCAGGGAGACCATGTAGTACCCAGGTTCCAAGGCCAGAACTATAGAGCGAAGGGTTTCCATACGGAACTTGGAAACTTTTACAAACCTGTTCAATGCCTTGAGGTTGAGAATGGGCCAGGAGGACCCATTCGGTTTCGGGACCAGAAACAGCGGAGAATAGTACCCCCGGCCCATCTGAGCAAGAGGCACCTGTACTACGACTCCTGTATCCAGGAGGGTCTGTACCACCGAATGTAGAGTGTTTGCCTTTGTCTGGTCCAACGGGACGTCTGTCCGGCAAAATCGATGAGGGAGTCAGTTTTTGAAGGCTATGGCGTAACCTCGAGTGACGACTTCCCATACCCAGGCATCTGAAGTGGTCTTCAACCATTCCTGGGGATACCCTAGAAGCCGGCCCCCCACCCTTGGGATCCCCCAGGTGGAGGCCCGCCCGTCATGCGGCAGGCTTATCGGTCTTGGAAGCTGGCTGACAGGCAGCCTAGGCTCTTTTGGGCTTCGGCTTACCAGGTTTGGAAGTGCAGGCCTGCTTCTTGTACACCTGACCTTTTGCTTTACCTGAAGGACAAAAGGGGCGAAAGGACGTACCTTTAGCCTTCGACACAGAAGGAGCGATACTTGACAGACAGGCAGTTTTGGCAGTAGCCAAGTCAGCCACTATCTTATTTAAGTCCTCCCCAAACAGAATATCTCCCTTGAAAGGGAGTACCTCCAGGGTTTTTCTAGAATCCAGATCCACAGACCAGGATCTCAGCCACAATATCCGGTGAGCCAGGACTGATGTAGTAAAGGCCTTGGCTGCTAGGATACCGGCATCAGAAGCCGCCTCTTTAATACAGTAAGAAGCTGTGACAATATATGACAAGCATTGTCTAGCATGGTCAGAAGAGATTTCAGCTTCTAACTCTAAGGCCCATGCTTCATTAGCCTCTGCAGCCAATGTTGCTGCAATAGTGGGCCTTTGTGCAGCACCCGTGAGGGTGTAAATCACTTTTAGACAACCCTCCACATGTTTATCCATAGGCTCTTTTAGAGACGTGACGGTAGTGACAGGTAGAGCTGAGGAAACCACCATCCTAGCCACATGTGAGTCTACTGGAGGAGGCGTTTCCCAATTTTTAGACAGCTCTGGCGCGAGGGGATAGCGAGCCAGCATCTTCTTTTGAGGCACAAACTTCTTTCCCGGGTTTCCCCAAGGTTCCTGACGTACATCCACTAGGTGGTCAGAGTGAGGTAAAACTTGTTTAACCACCTTCTGATGCTTGAACCTATCTGGTTTCTTAGGAGGGGCGGATGGCTCGGGATCATCCGTAATCTGTAAAATCAACTTAATAGCCTCCAAAAGATCAGGAACATCCACATGTGAACTACCCTCCCCCTCAGCAGTATCTGTGTCAGAATCTGTGGGGTCAGTGTAAGCGCCATCTTCATCAGATGAGGTGTCAGGTACAGCAGTGGATTGTGAGGAGATAAGAGCTCACTTAGAGGACCCCTTGGTCTTAGGCGAGCGAGGGTCAGACTTTTTAGTAGTCAAGGACTGGTTCAACTTCTTCAATTGAGCAGACAAATTATCCGCCCACTGCGGGTTAGCTGCAGGGACCACATACGGTTGCATCGGCATAGGAGGTCCCATAGGGGGTGTTGGTTTAGTAACTAGCGTATGTAGAAGCGTGGAGAAAGTAGCCCACGGTGGGTCATTATGCACCCCCGTTGCCACAGTCCTACTGGGGGGCAAGGAGCCCCCAGAACCAGAGCCCACAGCTGCTATGGTCTCCTCATAGGGATCTGTGGCTTCAGCAACACCGGAAGTGTGTTCAGCCCCAGAACCGTTACCTTCAGAAGCAGACATGATATAACTTGCAGTATCAGGTAACACAGTACAATTGTCAGCAGCACAATACCTCTTGCCCAAACCCCTGCGCAGTGTAGTCAGCACAAGCAGGGATACAGGAGAGATATGGTGACTAAAATCACAGAGAAAAATACATATTAAAGTATATCTTGTGAAAATCCTACATAATTATAAAACCTGACGCACCAAGCCCCCTCAGGTTATAGAATATAGGGATAGCAAGTTGAGTGAGAGACACGAAATGGAAACCACTCAGCAAGCTAATGCACACACATATAGTCACAGTTATACAATGCAGAGGTTATTACTAACAATAATACTGCACTGGACCAGCTTATATATATAGCTAAGTAGTCAATAGATATAACACTGCACAGTAAGAACTGGATGTATATCACAGGGTACTTGTACAAGAGAACCCAGACTAAATGCACTCTTTCTTAACTAACACTGTCTAATTGACATGTACAGTAGAATACTTAAGTGTCATGTAAAGTCACAGCGCTGTCAACCAGGTGGCTTTGTCAAAGGAGGATTTGCCCAAGCAGTCCAAGAAACAGTGTAGCTGAGACAAATGGCGCCCAAACACTGACAGGGAGTGAGGTAGAGACAGATATGCAGCTCCAGGGCGGGAACATTTGCTGGAAATGGCGCCCTGGGGCTGGGGGAGGGGCTCCAGGTTTAAGCCTTATCCCCTCTGCTGGCAAAACCACCAGGTACTGCGGGCTACACACAAAAAAGGTTTTAAGAGAAAACCTGACCTGCACCCATGCCCTGGTGATCTAGTGGGATCGCCTGTAGTGCCACAGTGTCCACCGCCAGCGCGCACGGCCCGCCTCCCACCGACCGCGCCAGATCGCGATAAAGCCCAGGTCCCGGGAGCAGGACCCACTCACCACCTCACGAAGCGCGGCCACACAATCCCGGAGAGCCCCCGTTGTGTGTGCCTGACTCCGGAGCCTCCTGCTGTAGTTACCCAGCAACCAGGGCTCGGGAGTGTACAGTGCCGCTGGGGAGAGATGGAGCTGCAGCAGTGAATGTCACTAGACATGTACGCACTGCTACAGCCCTTGAAGTCTTCACTTTTCTTCTCAAAAAAAGCTCTTCTTAGGGCTGCCCAGAGCAGCCCCTCTGTTATGTGCCAGCTATCTGCGGCACCAACTACAAAACTGAGCTCCTGTGCAGGGAGGCGGGGTTATAGAGGAGGCGGCACTATGCATTCTGGGAACAGTCAAAGCTTTTGAGCCTGTTGGTGCCTCGGATCAAGATCCTACTCTACACCCCCTATGTCTTTCCTTGTGGAGCCCAGTGTACCCCGCAGCAGAAATAAATTTCAGTAAAAGTGTTCAATACTTTTTCCCTGTGCCATTTCCCATTATTACACATAACTCAATTTATGGACATCTATGGTTTGATTTCTTTGCATGTGTGGATTGCATGAGTTGTTAATTACAATGGCCCCATTACAAATATATTTACTGAGAAAAATTTTGATGTGTTCAATACTTGTTTTACCCGATATGTAGATAGGCAGACAGACAGACAGACAGACAGACAGACAGACAGACAGGCAGACAGACAGACAGACAGACAGACAGACAGACAGACAGACAGACAGACAGACAGATAGATAGATAGATAGATAGATAGATAGATAGATAGATAGATAGATAGATATACACTTAATTTTTTTTTGCCATTCTCAAAAATGAATCCACATATCTTCACTTCAAACGTACTGTTACTGGGTAATGTAAGGGTACGGACTGCTTACTCTCTTCTTCCCCTTTAACAATTGAATCTTTAACCCGCAGAGGGACATTACTAGAGTATCGCCACATTTATAAGTTATTTTGCTTTTTTATACCATGCACCAGTGACATGCGGAGGGGTGAGGCAGAACCTTTCCTGTCATACTAACGTTTGTGTCAGAGTTTTGACTGTATAAAGTATATCAAAAATCCAAAGAATGTGTTTGAAATATCTTCTTAGCATTATTCTAATCATCCTTAAAGTCAAATCTCTGGAAGTCTAATCACCTGCTTATCTTTCCCGCACATCTCTGATCAAAACTCACCAAATTTACATGAGTTTATACTGCTGCCCCTGTATATAATGTCCAGATGTACCCTTTGACACATATACTGCGTTTGAATCTGGCTCTGGTGCTAGACAGTGCCTCCTGAGCCATTTAGCTCACCGCACGTCCCTGCCATGCACAGATAGGCAACATAAACTTACAAGTGATTATAATAAAAAACAACACAAATGTTTATTTGCTATAACTACTGTATATTGAATTAGCAGTCACAAGAGTTTCAAATTAGGTATCAGACCAATTATCCGGAAAAATGTTATACATAAATCCAGAAAGACGAAAAAAGTAAATATCTTCTATTTTTGGGGGTTATTATATGGAATCACACAGGGGCAGATTGGGAAATTAAAATGACCCTGGGGAAAAAGAATAAAAATACGAGTGGTCTCATGTAGGCCTAGGTGGGACCAAATAACTGTAGACAGGACCAACACAAAAAAAGGGAATACGGAATATCTGGTATCCAGAATATTTCAGCCCAGTAGTGACGTCATGATGCGGTCGGCGCCATGAAGCCACAGGAGACCGTGGCCAATCACAGACAGGTGGGGGAGTGGATTTACAGCCATTCCCTCACCATCAATGCTGCCAGGACCCGCCGCAGACACCCAGGACCCCTCTGCTGATGTGCCAGACCCGCTGCGGACCCCCTGCCGATGCACCAGATCCTTTGTAGACCCCCCTCCTAATGCTACGAACCCGCTGTGGACCCCCTGGATAACAGGTATTCCAGTACTGAGCATTCTGGATATGGGATACTCAACCTGTAATAGGTACAGTATATCTCTAAATGATACATTTTTATTTCATGTCATGCTACAGGTAGTGGCAGCTGTAAATCTTACTTTACGTTGAAAAGAGTTTTGCCAAGTGATGAACTACATAAGTCATTTTGCCACCCATAGAAGAAATCTCCAGCGTTAACCTTATAATCAATTGGTCTAACAGGGCTATTTCCTAGGATTAGTGTGGTTATGTGCCAGCAAGACTTATACCAAGTACATTTCTAAGGCAAAATACTATCTATTTTTAATCTCTGTTTATGATTACAAATTGTAGATTTGTTGTGTTCATATTATTAACAATCACAAATATGTTTGTTAATCCTTAAAATAGCAAATTGTGGTGCTGTCTAGAATATTAATAATTTTTTGAAAAAATCAAGTTTATGTGTGATGCGCTGGGAAGATGGCACGGGGGGGGTGGGGGGGTAAGGGGGTGGGGGGAGTTAGGCTGAAGCTTTGATCCAAGTAATACACAATAGAAAGAGTGTAGTACTAGTAACTGACATACAACATAGAGATAATTATTGTGACCAATATATAACTTAATATAAGCATTCTAGTGTAAAATACAGATTGCATTCTAGTGAAACCTGGTGAAACCATTCAATACAGAGAGCATCTGAGTGACCACCTTACAAATGAGAGCATGCTAGTGACCAGCATACAATATAGAGAGCATCCTAATGGCCACCCTTCAGGGAAATGCATCAGCATTGTTGGGAAATGCAGGTGTCATATTTAATTGCTGTTTAGTAAATTTAAAAATGGTGTTCCAAATCATAGGAAAGAAAACTCTGAAGAAAAAACTTAGAGACTTTGGGGGTAATTCTGAGTTGATCGCAGCAGCAAGTTTGTTAGCAACTGGGCAAAACCATGTGCACTGCAGGGGGGGGGGGGCATATATAACATTTGCAGAGAGTTAGATTTGGGTGGGTTATTTTGTTTCTGGGCAGGGTAAATACTGGCTGCTTTATTTTTACACTGCAATTTAGATTTCAGTTTGAATACACCCCACCCAAATCTAACTCTCTCTGCACATGTTTTATCTGTCCCCCCTGCAGTGCACATGGTTTTGCCACACTGCTAACAAATTTGCTGCTGCGATCAATTCAGAATTAGGCCCATACTGAATAATAGATTCCATAATGTTCTTTCAAATTGTACATTTTTAATATAATTTATCATCATATTTTTTTTATATATATATCTCTTCTAGGGCCAGATGTACTAAGCTTGAAAAGTGATAAATATCATTGTGATAAAGTACCAGCCAATCGGCTCCTAACTGTCATTTTTCAAACACAGCCTGTGACATGGCAGTTAGGAGCCGATTGGCTGGTGCTTTATCACAGTGATATTTATCACTTTTCAGGCTTAGTACATCTCCCCCCCTACTCTGGGGAATATATCTACAGATCATGTAACTTACACTTTATCTATGCATTTTACATTATCTTACCTGAAAAAAAAAAGTTAATAAAAAAAAATATATATACGGTATATATATATATATATATATATATACACACACACACACACACACATAATAGAATTGACTATGATAATGAAACACATACATTTGCAGCACCGTTCATGATCAATGAATACACTGAGCTGTTTCAGTTACGCTCAATTCGCTTATTTTGCTAGGTAAAACAGCATACACAAGATATGAATGAAAAATGGCCTTAATCTATCCTGTGGTTCTGCTCTTTAGAATCAATCGGGTGTAGGGAATCACATAACTTGAATAATGCAGGTATTTTATTTGCAGAATATATCACTTGACCCTTGGAGGTAGCAAACATTAAGCTATGCCTATTGAGTGAGAATTCATGATCCGTTGCTACACAAACTCTTGAACCCAATCACCACCTTGCCAGCTCGCTGAGATGAGATGGCTCACCTTTCTCATCTATGTACAACAGGAAAACGATTGTAGGAAAATTAGATCAGAAAGCAATGTGTAAAAACACATTTAAAGGGAAACACTTATTTAACAGCTTTTCACAATCTGTGAAATAAGATTATTATTCATAATATGCCACATATTTTCTTTAGGGGTAAATACTTTACAGTTTGCGTTACAGATGATGTGCATATTATTCCACAAATAAAATTGTTGATTTCATATTTTTGTTTTTTTATAAAATAAGTTTCCCTTGCTATAAGTATCAATGATTAGAAGGTAATATATCAAGCACTACATTCAGTGTAATTGAGTTTATAATATATTTGAATATATATTTTATTTTTTATTTTTAAATTCAGTAATATCTATTTATACTGCAAAAGTGTGATATACTGTATAGTGGTTATGATGGGTGACATCAGTACACAAACAGTACAGTTCCCGCTTGCCTGACCCATGATCTCCTCATTGGCTGGTCAAAGCCCCAGTTTCTCTTCCCCACCGCTATGCCAAATAATAAACTTGATGCTTATTGCCTCGATGGGAGCTCAGTTCCAATCAGGGAACATTAGGAGTCTCTGCGAGTGTGCCCCAGCCCAGCTGCTCTGTCCATCTGACTGGTTACAGGTGCTGGCATTTACTTTCATACTGTTACTATATATACCACAAGTCAGGTTTTCTGGATATTCTGCCCTAGTGTCAGAGGGGATATTTCCCACTGCTGGGATTCTGCACTTTCAGTCCAGTGATATTCATTCAACAAGCTGTGACAGGTGTACTGATGTGATTGAAGGGTTGGTTACAGTAGCTCCCGGTTACACTGCTCTGTTATTGCTGTTAGTGAAATAGACTAGTTCTCCAGTGATAATGTCATCAATGTAGGCACACAATGCATGTTGGGATGAGGTTTGGTATAAATAGATCCACCTGTACAGACAGATGGGTTTGACCTTCTCACTAAGCACTTTACAAGTCTTGACAAAGGTCCCTGAGAGTCAGTGGGCCTTTGCGCACAGGAGGTAAGAGCTAGGAGGTAAGAGCTAGCTGGGGGCACTGCTGATTAGAAATGTGTTGGGTGCTCCTGGACAGTTACAAGGAATTGGCTAATCAGACTCAGATGTTGCTTAGTATGAGTGTGCACAGGGCTGGTGCAAGGTTCAATGGTGGCATCTAAAGAAGCACAATCCATGATTGCGGCGTCTGTGGGCACTAAATGTGGGCATCTCAATACTTCCATTTAGACTAAAATAATAGTGGGAGAGAGTGAGGAAGTCCATCACCTCAAACTATCCTTCTGGGTCACTGTAATAATATTTGTCAAAAACGGGAAAGTAAACTAGTTCAGGAAGAGTGAGCTCTAGTAGTAAAACTATGTGAAAAGCAGTGCACCAACATTGGGAGACAACGCACATGCAGAATATCAATACGTTTATTACAAAACCTGACTATATTGGAGCCTAGCCAGATATTATGTCTACAATGCTTTCTTTATCTTACATTTACAACTTAGACCAGTTTCCCCTACATGCATTTTAATAGTTTATAATTACAACTAGTATTTGCAGATTGGATGAAAAATTTGAAATATTTTTATATTATTTAAAACATGTTTACAAAATATTGACATCAGATTTTAAAGAGAACAGCAAACTGAATGTGAATGGTGCACCTCATTCTAATACTGTGAACCTCAAACACTATGACTGAGCAGCAAATGCAGACCATAAATAAGGATCCAAAACGTTAATGTGGGATCTAGTGATAATTGTTCAGTGAACATATTTGCTGCCATCAAACAGATGAAATTCTGCATCTACTATGATTTATTTTAAACAAAAAAAACCCACAACATTTGCAGATTTTGGCTATAAATATCTTCCTGAATTCTGCATCTAAATGAACAGAGATTTGGCAAGACATTGTGTGAATGAACACAAGAACACTGAGATCAGGTAGACACTCACGCACATAGGGGTAAATTTACTAAGATTCGTAATTTCCGAAAAAAGGTCAAAGTTCAATCACGAATGACATCGACAGTGTAAAACTGCAACTTTTTGAATTGATTACGATGGATTTACTAAGCTGTCGTATTCGGGTTTTTCTTTTCTTCCGATGTCGATGTCATTCGTGTTTTTTTTACCTAATTTTACGGCAGTGATTAGCAAAACACTGCCGTTTTTTTTTACAATCAATCTCGGCCGGATCTGTGTGATCCGTGCTGGGGTTCTTATTTTTTTTTTATTTAATTAAACAATGTAAAATTAAAAAAAAAATGCGTGGGGTCCCCCCTCCTAAGCATAACCAGCCTCGGGCTCTTTGAGCCGATCCTGGTTGCAAAAATATGGGGAAAAAAATGACAGGGGTTCCCCCATATTTAAGCAACCAGCATCGGGCTCTGCGCCTGGTCCTGGTCCCAAAAATACGGGGGACAAAAAGAGTAGGGGTCCCCCGTATTTTTAAAACCAGCACCGGGCTCCACTAGCTGGACAGATAATGCCACAGCCGGGGGTCACTTTTATACAGCGCCCAGCGGCCGTGGCATCAAAAATCCAACTAGTCACCCCTGGCCGGGGTACCCTGGGGGAGTGGGGACCCCTTCAATCAAGTGGTCCCCCCCCCCAGCCACCCAAGGGCCAGGGGTGAAGCCCGAGGCTGTCCCCCCCCATCCAATGGGCTGCGGATGGGAGGGCTGATAGCCTTTGTTGTAAAATAAAAGATATTGTTTTTAGTAGCAGTACTACAAGTCCCAGCAAGCCTCCCCCGCATGCTGGTACTTGGAGAACCACAAGTACCAGCATGCGGCGGAAAAACGGGCCCGCTGGTACCTGTAGTACTACCACTAAAAAAATACCCCAAAAAAGACAAGACACACACACCGTGAAAGTATAATTTTATTACATACATACACACATACATACATACTTACCTATGGCCCCACGCAGGTCGGTCCTCTTGTCCAGTAGAATCCAAGGGTACCTGTTGAATAAATTATACTCACGAGATCCAGGGGTCCAGGCTCCTCGGCAAATCCAGGGTTAATCCACGTACTTGTTAAAAATAAAAAACGGTATCCCGACCACGAACTGAAAGGGGACCCATGTTTGCACATGGGTCACCTTCCCACGAATGCCAGAAACCCACTTTGACTTCTGTCTAAGTGGGTTTCTTCAGCCAATCAGGGAGTGCCACGTTGTAGCACTCTCCTGATCAGCTGTGTGCTCTTGTCCTCACTGACAGGCAGCACACGGCAGTGTTACAATGTAGCGCCTATGCGCTACATTGTAACCAATGCTGGGAACTTTCTGCCCTGCGGTTGACCTAAAGTGACGTCACCGCTGAGCAGAAAGTTCCCAGCATTGGTTACAATGTAGCGCATAGGCGCTACATTGTAACACTGCCGTGTGCTGCCTGTCAGTGAGGACAGGACCACACAGCTGATCAGGAGAGTGCTACAACGTGGCACTCCCTGATTGGCTGAAGAAACCCACTTAGACAGAAGTCAAAGTGGGTTTCTGGCATTCGTGGGAAGGTGACCCATGTGCAAACATGGGTCCCCTTTCAGTTCGTGGTCGGGATACCGTTTTTTTATTTTTAACAAGTACGTGGATTAACCCTGGATTTGCCGAGGAGCCTGGACCCCTGGATCTCGTGAGTATAATTTATTCAACAGGTACCCCTTGGATTCTACTGGACAAGAGGACCGACCTGCGTGGGGCCATAGGTAAGTATGTATGTATGTGTGTATGTATGTAATAAAATTATACTTTCACGTTGTGTGTGTCTTGTCTTTTTTTGGGTATTTTTTTAGTGGTAGTACTACAGGTACCAGCGGGCCCGTTTTTCCGCCGCATGCTGGTACTTGTGGTTCTCCAAGTACCAGCATGCGGGGGAGGCTTGCTGGGACTTGTAGTACTGCTACTAAAAACAATATCTTTTATTTTACAACAAAGGCTATCAGCCCTCCCATCCGCAGCCCATTGGATGGGGGGGGACAGCCTCGGGCTTCACCCCTGGCCCTTGGGTGGCTGGGGGGGGGACCCCTTGATTGAAGGGGTCCCCACTCCCCCAGGGTACCCCGGCCAGGGGTGACTAGTTGGATTTTTGATGCCACGGCCGCAGGGCGCTGTATAAAAGTGACCCCCGGCTGTGGCATTATCTGTCCAGCTAGTGGAGCCCGGTGCTGGTTTTAAAAATACGGGGGACCCCTACTCTTTTTGTCCCCCGTATTTTTGGGACCAGGACCAGGCGCAGAGCCCGATGCTGGTTGCTTAAATATGGGGGAACCCCTGTCATTTTTTTCCCCATATTTCTGCAACCAGGATCGGCTCAAAGAGCCCGAGGCTGGTTATGCTTAGGAGGGGGGACCCCACGCAATTTTTTTAGCAAAAATAAGCACTTTCACACCCCTTCCCACTGATATACATGCACGGATCTCATGGATCCCTGCATGCATCTCAAATCACGGATAAAAAAAGCAGGTCTGTTTTTTTTTAGGACTTTTTTACGAGTTGTAATTTTTCACGGCAGTGTTTTGTGTTTTTTTGCTTTGCACTTCTTAGTAAATGACCGAGATTCATACTTAAACAGCCGCGTTTTGACCGATGGTATATTCATTCGTAATTTTTTACCTGAACTAGCAAAAAATTACGAATGCCCTCATCACTGCCGTGATTAGTGTTTAGTAAATGACCGAGATTTACCGAGATGACACTTTGATGAAAAAACGGCATCTCGGTCAAAATCGGGAGCTTAGTAAATATACCCCATAGAGAGAACAATTCATCATTAAGTAAACTGGTTACTATATTTTTTATAACTGCAATTGTCTCATCTCAGGATAAGCACAGACATTTTCAAAAATCTAATCTTCAGATGCAGTGAAAACAATTAAATTACAACTTCAACCAATTTGTCTTATGGGGCAGGACACAAATTCAATAAAAAAAGGAACTGCAATCTCCCATAAGAGGATGGGCCAAGATTAGTTTTTCATCTATTCGGAGTCAGTTCTTACTTGGAAATAGTTACAGACAAAAATGAAAAATAGAAAACAAAAAAATAAATAACAATAATATTAATAATAATAGAAATTATCCATCTATCTATATACTGTATGTATAACTATATATAAACAGACAAATAACAAACCCTGGCACTTAGTAATGCCAATCACAAAAACTCATTGTGAAAATGAAAAATTCATTAAAAAATACAAGTACCAGCAGTGTATGCCTAATGAACACTCTTACATCAGAGCGGCAGCACCTCTCCCGAATACACCAATTTTGCACATCTGAAGAAAAAAATAGAAAAGGACACCTCATAGTGCCTTAAAAACAACACCTATGCTAAATATATAAAAGGTTTACAATTGCCCCGTACCAAAATATGAAAAAAAAAGGCTTATCTAAGGCACATGAAGAGTTGCACCAGTCCGCACAATGTAGCAACTTATGCGCATGTTATGGGAGTGTCACAAGCAAGTTGCAAAAGTGTTAGCAAATTCCGTCACCTAACCAGTGACATTGGAGGCCATACTCTGATGGAGATTCTGTACCTAGCATTGGGCTGGAGCAAGTTGCGATGGTACATCCCATGGTAGCATCTAAAGACTCACCAAATGGGATTGTTGCATCTAAAAGGCACACAAAGTGGGCATTTGCATGCTTGTACACCAGGGGAAGGGCTGATACAGTCACAGGATCTTTTGACTCTGAATCAACCCATACAAGCTCTTCCTGCCCACTCTGACCCTTTGGTGGTGGCCAGCCATTGTGCACTATGATGTAAAAACAACTGACCATTTTCCACTCACCAGTGGCAGCACCGAGGTCAGTGACACACATTGCGACCACTATCCCCCTGTACACAACGAAAATGGGGTGAGACTCTGCTGACAGGGTGTGGCCTCACTGAAGTCCCCCATTTATGTCCCTATGGGGGCATGGCCTCAATGGAAGCCAACTTAGTTGCATCACTCTGAGTGTGTGCCCAGCATCCCCTGAGATGCTGGGCTACCTCGGAGATTGTGGCTGTACTGCTGACTCCTCCTAAGTGACATAATGTGTGCTTCTCAGGATAATATCACCTGACTCCCAGTCACTGTAGAGGAGCCTGCATTTTGGTGTCATCCCCTGGAAAGCTGAAACCCGGGTGTGCCCGCACCCCCCATGGGAGGCCTCTGCCACTGCTCATTCCAAGGAGCTGAGTCGCTGCATCACATTTGGCATCACAACTACTATTGGTTTGTGACTGCTGTCATCTTCAAAGTCAATACTGAAATAATTATCTGATCAATTTCAATAGGATTATTACCGTGAATTTGGCAACATATTAGAGATAAATATGCAGCATAAGTTTAACTGCATTGTGTACAGTTAGAATTATGTCTTGTAAGCAGTAAATATGCAAATTAGAAATGCAATGTAACCACTTTACAATGGAGAAGGCAAAATGGTCATGGGTCATATGTCATTCCCTACGCCTGAATCAGCAATCAAAAATAATGTAAACAGTTTCATTTTTCCCTCCATTATTTTCATTACTGGTGTCCAGAAAAAAAATATGAAAAAACTTTATAAATAATTTTACTGAATTGCAATTTCAAATGACAAAACTGCTTTAACATTATATGGCGCTACATACAACTTTTGCCATGATGAAAGTTGAAAGATTAGAAGACATGAGTGACAAGCATTGAACGGAAAAACTATCAATATTTGGTAGGATCCAGAAAATGGAAGTAATAATTTAACTTACATAGATCGCAACCAATCTTCCTTCTAAATTGAGTGATCTGGAAATGAAAGAGTAAAAAGCTTATGAGAGCTTCACTCTGAATAGCTGCTATATGAATGTATTCAGCTGAACCCTCTATAGGGAGCTTTAATCTCTTAACTTTTTATCATTATCATTTTCAGATTACAGTTTGATTGATTGATTGATTTATTGATTGATTAAGTGACTGGGTTCGGTAGGAGATCCCGCCTCCCGGAATGCCGAATGTCAGGATCCTGACATCGGCATTCCGAGCAGTGGAATGCCAGCAGGGGGTGAGCAGAATGAAGCCCCTTGAGGGGTCACTGCGCTCACCACACTGCGGGCTTGGTGGTGAGCTATGCTCGTCACAGGTTATATTCTCCCTCTATGGGATAAATTTACTAAGATGGGAGTTCTATTTAAGATGGGATGTTGCCCATAGCAACCAATCATATTTTATGTCTCATTTATCTAGCACCTTCTAGAAGATAATATCTGGAATCTAATTGGTTGCTATGGGCAACATCACATCTAAAATAGAACTCCCATCTTAGTAAATTTACCCCATAGAGGGGGAATCACCCACCTTGCTGGTATACTGGCGGCGGTATGGTGGCCCTGTCGGGATCCCAGCAGCGGTATTGTGACAGCTGGGATCCCAGCTATCGGTATGCTGCCTGCATTCCAATTGATTGATTAGTTCAGATAGAACAGTGATAACTATTACATTTGTCAGCATATTTATTAATTTCAGCTTCATCTTGCCTCTCTACATTGGCATCTTCATTAAGCATGCTCTTGTTTTACCTTATGTCAAGAAATGTACTCTTGTCTCTGCCTCTCTCTGCAATTACCACCAAATTCTGTTCCTTCAATATGTCTCCAAACTATTTGAGCAGATTGGCTTTGAATGTTTCCTTTACCATTTACCTCCTCATTTACCATCTCCAAACTGGCTATCAGCCCCTCCACTCCAATAATATTGAATCCAGCAATCTTATTTCTGCTACATCCAGAATGTGCATCTCCATCTTCATTCTGGACCTCTGCTGCTTTTGATCTTAAATGCAGTGTTCTTACCTATTTCACTTCCTACAGTACCTTACCAAGCACTTCTTTCTATGTATGTCTATCTCCAGCTCCTACTCCCAGTCTACTAGTGGGGATCCCAAGAGGATCACTCTTCAGCTCACTCCTCTTCACAATGTACTGCACATCTCCACCCTTAGTGAACTAATTAACTCCTTTGTTATCCAGTATCAACTCTATGCTGATGACATCCAAATCTGCCTTCTCTCATAACCTTATCCTCCTTCTGACCAGTTGTCTTTCTGTCATTTCCTTATGGAGGTATCGATGTTAACTGAATCTTAACATGTAGAAAATGGACATCATCATCCTCCCTCACTCTAGAGCACTCATATCTGCTACCTGAATGTCTCACTTGACACTACCCTGTCCTTCCCAACATCTAGTCTCTTTCCCATGCCTGTTGCTTCCTTCTCTAACACACTGCCACTATAATAATTTTTTTATTTCCCATAATGTTAACCCAGCCCACAAATAACTATTTTGTGAGCTGGACCAATAGTAAATGAGAATGCAACCCACTGATTCACACAGAACTAGTAAATCGCTGGAGTATGAGGCTGCATGTGAATGCACATGTTAAATATTGTATAAGTGCAAAAAATGGATCAATCCACTGTGGCTAAGTGACAAATATACATTGATCTCTATTAAGAACAATGGGATCAAATTTGACAGCTGGAGAGGTGTCCACTTCCAGCAACTGTCAACATAAGTCTGTGTACACTGTAACACCATTCAATTTGTTCTGACTGTGTTCTAATAGGAACTGAGGAAATGAAGCAATCTACTAATCTTTTATTTTACGAAAAAATTAATTTACCTTTTGAATTTACCAGTCACGATCATCTATGAGATGATAATGTAATGCACCTCATCAGTTACAGCAAAACATTAATAACCACACACAAATGTGCAGGTTGCGTCATCTTAACCTGTGATTATATGTAGATGATGAGATCACCTGCTGCAATGAATCAAGATGCCTGCAGGCGGGAATGGAGGGATCGCAGCAGGTATCGGAAATAACTGCTGTGGTCCCTCCTGCATACATTTATGGGATACTAAATATTTGCAGTCAACCCCCGGGTGTTTTCAGGTATTAAGATGCAAATATTCAATGATAAATTAGCCCTTAATCTGAAAAGAACTGCTGTAATGATGGTCTCTGAGACATGGTGCTGTGAATTTCCTTTCTCAGTCACCCCTAGGGCTTCTATGTTGATAAAAAGTCAAACAGAGATATAACATACACAAATTATTAAATATACTTTAAACTTTAATATATGAACCTAGGTCAGCAGGTACGCATCTGGGGTTTTAATAAAACAGATAAAGGCAACATGTGGGATTCCAGCTGCTGTGGAACTACACATACCATCATGCCCTGCCAGTTTTAACAGATCCTCACAACAAAACTATGGTAGGGATGCTGGCATGTGTAGTCCCGCAGTTCACGAGGTGCCACAAGTAGTACTATGCACGAGTAAGGTGCTTCATATACATTATGTCCTATAGGGAACTCATTCCCACACATAATGTATCATAGGTGGTAGACAACAAACTCCTGCAGTCCCAATGAGGTCAGAGGAGGACATAATGGGCAGATGGGTGTCCATCAAGGTACCTGGGCTGCTACAGCATTTAGCCAAGCCCATACTGGGACGTGCAGTCCCCTCAAACTGCTTGTTGCCTCATACAGAGTGATTTGGGTAGTAGATGCCCTGTCGTGTTATTTACAGGGATCCAACATGCCTGACACCACAATGCCCACAGCTCTCACCTGCACCACTTGCTTCCCTGCAGCCATTGTTCTCCTGGGCAATGACGCTGCTGCCTTCTTCCTTGCCAACATGCTGGGAACAATCATCATCAGCTACCTGTTCTGCCATTCCAGCTATACAAGAACTGAGCTACTTCTAGCTTCAACCATGAGAGAGAGGGTTATGCTAGGAGTGGCAGAGGGTGGCTGGTGACTCACTGACACATCGCCTCAGCTACAGCAATGTAAATACAGTCGTGGCCGGTGGGCGTCCAACGTGGCTTTAAAAGAAAAAAAACCTAAGGGCTATGGAGGAGCATGGGGGCATTGCATGCTTAGTTCTTCATGCCGGCCCGTGCCCCAAACCTCCGCCAACCCTCCTAGGCCTGTAATGCTCCAAGGCATTTCACATGGCCTAATCATTTGTCTAGTTTGCCTATGCCTAGGGCTGCCTCTGCTTCCTAGCCCAAACTTTCTTCTTCACCAAGCGTGATGTACCAGTCAGCCACATTATGTTGCAATAAATAAATTAAGGAAGAACTGTTCTTCTTTCTGTAATCACTTAATGACACCATGGTGACTGTGAGAAGAAAAGAGAAAGTATTCTCCTTTTCTGCATATACTCCTGTTTTGCTACCAGTCACTGCAGTCATAACATAACGACTACAGGACAGTAAATGATATTGAAGAGGACAGCTGATGTTTGCAAAAAGTGTTACAGATGTTTCTTCAGACAGCACAAGGAATAAAATTAAATTACATCTGATGCTGTACTGTTTCTATGAATCTTAGTGTACTGCAATTCCCTTCACGATTTGCTTACTCAACCTAGTTATATAGAGTCTGTATTTTAAATATAGAAAATGAAAGGGACTGCACTGCATAGTACAACAATTCAATACAAAATAATTGCAAAAGATTCAAGATTCAAAATCATTAAAACCTGGGACTATTTCTGGAAATTAGGGACAAACAGCAACTATGTATGAAGGAGTGGATTCAGGGTGGAGGCACCTGCAGTGGTGGATTCAGGGGGGAGGTACCAAAGCACCTGCCCATGAGCCCCCCGCACACTACCCTGCCCGCTCCATACATTATGCCCTTAGCCGGATCACCGGCAAGCCAGTACAGGCCAGTTTGGATGATAATTCCTATGCTATATGAACTGCTTCCAGAGCCAGGGTGGATTGTATTTATGTATTAGTGTTAGTTACCTTGGCTGAGGTATATAGTGTATTTATGGCTACTTGTGAGAATGTTGGGGGTGTATTTTGATTTTTTTTCTGGGAGGGGGAGTGGATATATATACAACATCACCTGCTGACTCCATGTCACTCATTCCCTGGCATCACCCACTGTCTCTCACTGTCACCCTTTCCTGTCACCCACTGTCTCTCTGTCTCCCACTATCTCTCCCAGTCACCCTCTGCCTCTACCCTGCATCACTATCTCCCCATCATCCTCTCTCTTCTGTCCACCTTTGCCACAGTGTCCCCCTTAGCAGCTGACCCAGTCCCCTCCAACAAGCTCTGGGTCCAGGTAATCAGTACCTGTTTCCCCTCCACTGGGCACCTCTGAGTACTACAAAGCTTTTATGGATGCTTACATTGTGATTTTTGTAATTTAATATTAAATTGTCTATGAGTCTAGGCGTTTCTATAATGAGTGCAGTGTGTGCGGTGCACACGGGCCCCTGGGTCCAGGGGGCCCACACCACACACACATTGCACCCATATATTATACTTACCCCTCCAGAGTCCCGCTGCCCTGCACTGCGGACAAAAATCACTTGGAAAATGGCTGCCGTGTGGCCATTTCCAAGTGATTTGCACATGCGTACTGGAGATGTCCCCGGAAACAAGGTGCGGGCGCCATGTTCCCGAAGACCTGCACATGCATAGTAGACTCTGGCATTATGCTAGAGTCTATTTGCTGCCGGAGTGGAGGGGGCCCGCGACAGAGGCTGCACGCGGGTCTCCTCCTCTCTTAAAACGCCCCTGTCTATGAGCATAACACTGTCTAAAACAAAGCACTACTGTTCATTTATGATGGAAAGTCACAGATTCCATTTTATATGTTACTAGTTTTCTCTTACACTATCATTGTTATACCATATAGGAAATTCATGAGATTAGAGTATAAATGTAGGTAGAAAAATAGTTTGAGCAATTTTTTTTTTTATGGCTAGATATTATTCCAAGCATACTGTAACTTATATAAGGTATATCAAAAGCAGGGGCGTATTAACAGAGGAGTAGGCCCGTGTTCATCCTCCTCCATCTGGGACTGCTCCTCTGTAGCCAGTGCTCATCAGCGCAACAGAGTATGAGCACTAGAGGGGCACAGACTCTATTACACATGCACAAATCTCCGGGAAAATGGCATGGCAACATTTTCCCCGACATTTCTTCACAGCACATGCACAAATCTCTGGAAAAATGGCCACCGCGCCATTTACCGGACATTTGTAGAGAGATGCTGCCGCCGGCAAGGGACTCCGAGGTGGTAAGTATTTAAAAAATGGGTGCAGGGTGTGCAATGTGGGCCCTCCTTTACCCCGGGGGCCCGTGTGCACCATACACAATGCACCCATTATAGATATGCCACTGATCAAAAGGCCTGAAGAATGATATAGGAGGGACATTGGATGAGAAATTAAATTGAAAGATATTACAGTACAATATTAATATTTTTTTCAATCAATCTCTCATGAGAGATGTGATAAGGAAAATTGTTCTTAATAATTAGAAATAAAGGCAACTGGCTCAGTGTTACAGAATATTCAGGCTACAGTGATATTCCCGAAGTTTTCCAGCGTTAAGTATAATCTGGTAAATAGAGTATTTCTTACATCCTGTACACACACAAATGATTAACACATACTGTACAGCACAGATAATAATAAAGGAATAGGACACAAGGAAGTTGTGTTTGTATAAGTATTGATGTTGTTTTAATAAACATATTTTTTATGTATTTATGAAATGTTCTGAATTTTTTTTTGTTTTTCTCCTCCATTTTTTCTTATTTTTTATTACATGGGGTCTCCTTCAATTTTAAACCATTACTAGTGCTTCAGATTAGGCTGCTAGTGAAAAAAAAGCATGGGGTCCCCCAAAAATTATTCATTATATACACAAAGCATTAGCTGCCAGGACTGGTGCTACTATAGCAGAAGGTACATACATACAGTCATTGTGGGATTACCCCGCTACAGTGCCATCCAACCATAAGCCAGTCAGCAAAGGGCATGCCAGCAACTGCAGTACACCTGTGAATTTCATTCATTGAACTTTTCATTTTTTAATACAATTTAAAATTTCCTAAGTAAATACATAACTGTTGAGCATAAAACTGATTTTGTAATATTTACATTTTGAAATTGAACTGGAGAGCACACAATCAACGTAATGGGCAGATATTTTACTGCGGAACTACAGGATTGCTAGATTTTCAAAACAGTTTGACAAGTGATTGCATAAAGTAAAAGAAATGCAGCATGGGACAGTTCCGTAATAACTAAATGCTAATTTGTCATAACAATAGCTGCAAGATCCTAGTCAAAATGGTGACAAAAGGAAGCTAAGGTGGAGTACTTCCAAATAGTTGCTATTATGTTTGACCTGAAGAGCCTTTATTGGCCTGCAGTTACTGTAGTTGCTGTGGAATAGGCATCACATCCATGACTCAATATCAATGCTCAGGGAGAACCTGAACCTCCTACCCTCTTTTTTAATTAAGTAACCTGGCAGTAGCAACATTTTACCCCCTGGCACAGTGTTTCATTTATGGGAAACTTTACTCCTCTCCTTCTGGGATGGTAATGCCTAGTTCCAGGTCAATAACAAAACGTATAAATACATTACAGGGCACAATACACTATATATGTGCTTTACTCATGCTTTTATATATTATTAGCATAATAAAAAGTGACAGTCACATGTTTCTTTTAGCCTTCCATGTTATGTGCTCAGTCTGCCTATGTAATTAATTGTTGACAAGTGCTACTCACAGTGATTACAAGAATAAATGCAAATGTGCACCAAACAGCAACAATGATTTCTTTTTTCTTTTCATGATTTGGTGGATAATTGACCTCCAAGATAGAAACATTATATTTGCCCAGTATTTTGTATATTATTTTACTCCAAAAAATGTATGTATATAGCACGTTGTGCTCAGATATCCCTCTAAGCTGGATAAATTAAACATTAATATCTGTAGTTAATTTAAATGTATGTATTGGGGTTGTACTTGGAGTCACAAGAGCAGCAGTTTAATTGGAACAGATGAATCTATAATGGAATTGGACACTGAAAGCCAGATGAGCCTAGGCCACATAGAGCAGACACTGTGCCAGTCTCTAGTGACCATCTCCACACCTAAGACATAGAAAAATCAATTATACGTAATAACACTTTCAATTCAAAACCTCTTGAGCAGAGTAGAAAGATTAAACCAGCTGTCATCAGGGACAGTGTCATAAAAACACAAGACCTACTGTACTAGTTTTCCCACTACTGGTAGATTAAAAAACATATTAAACATATTAAAAGTACCATACACAGACAGTCCCAAGAAAAGTTTTTTCATGAGAATTATATTTTCAAAATTTCTAAAGACGTATTAAATATGATTCCATTCAAAACTTCTACAAGGGTATGGAGGACCTAAGCTATACTCAAGGGACCAGTATTCTGAGTTTTTAAACAGCTGGTTTTGATCTGTGAATGAATGATTTGTTTGCCTGTAGGTGTCTGTATCTAGACACATTTCCACTCTCTCCATTGGGGACCGTATCTGTACAAACCATTACAAAGGCTTGTTAGTTTTCCCAACTTTTACTAGAGATTCACAGATTTGAGCATATGGTACTCAAGGACATCCATTTGTTTCCTATTCTCTACCTCTCCCAAACCTTTTCGCAATGGTTTTCACTGGTTTATTCTGTTTGTAAGACTTATTTTGCAACAATTGAAAAAGACATGGGTAACATTATTTTGTTGTTTGAAAACATAAAAAAAATTCAAAATATCACATCAATAATTTGCAATGAAATTAGGTCAGACACATTAGTATACAAAATGGGAAGGAAGAAGTCTGATGCAACAATACACAATGATAAGTAAGACAATCAGTAGCACTAGCTAGCCACTTATGATTGCCTAATTGCCTAATTGTGGATACATTTATAGTACTTTACTCACTAGTGTGGCTGCTATAGTGCTATTTATTCACATTATTTATTTCATATTTCCATTTGGACTGCTGTAGATACAAAATTCATATTTTGATTGATTACAGGGGGAATAATATGCTTATAATTATACTCATTTTACTTAATTTGCTATTTCTAAGCTATAGAGAGTTGTGAGTTGCAGCCAACTAAACATATGTACATACTCATATATATGCAACTTTTCCTGCTTACGCTAATGGTGTAAATGTAACCTACTCTACAAGAGCCCATGAGTTATCAAACACTGATAAAAGTAAAGAAAATATTACATTTCCTACACCCTCAGTATGATTTCCTTATGTTAGAGGTAGCTGTTAGAATTGTCTTCACATTTGTAGAGCAGGACTGAATGGGATGGATATTGGCCCCTTCAGATTAAAGATTGTTGGGAAGAAGTAAGCAAGAAAAAAGACAGCCATTCATACACCCCTCATAAAAGAGACAACATATAAATGTCACTAAAAAGGGTATTAAACTTACTAAAATGTTATGTGACATCTAATCAGGAAGAGGGGGCACCCAGGCTGCACCCTTGCATAGTTGATGTCCCAACTGCCCCTTTTATAACTTGAGGGGTGTCCAAGGAGGGTCTGTTCTATACAGTAAGTTGCAGGGCCATTATTTTCTACTCTTCTAGAATAACTGAATCTCGGGTGGCTCTTGTGTGCTCTGGGAAAAGTAGGTAGTCTCAAGTAAAGCGGACAATCTGAATTGTGTCTTTGTGACTCCAGCCCCTTTGCAAAGCCTGGAAAAACAGCTTTATATAGCAGGTAGCTGGGTCAGGATGACACAATTACTGTACCACATCCCCAGAGGAGGGCAGATGAAATATTAGAAACTATATGAAGGGTGCCCAGAATGCACCCGATTCCCATTTTTCTGTTCCCTAGGCTTTGGAGGCTTACTGGCCCAGGGTTCCGCTACACTGGATTTTGGTAGAACGGTGGCCACAGGGGGATCATGGTATTTCTTTGATGTTCCTGCCCAAAAATAATTTCCCTTTTTTTTTAAGTGAACAATCTTAAAAATGAATTGCTGGAAGAACTCATCTCTGAAGACCCCCCCTCCACACACACACACACACACACACACACACACACACACACACACACACCTCCTAAAGACCAAAGTAAGGTTTCTCTATAAATTACATTACATATTTTACATTCAATAAAGTGTGTAACTGGCTGAAAGTAGACCATGCTGCCCCCCTTAGCCTCTGTTCCTCACTAATCTTGGCAGGTTTTCATATGATCCAGCAACAAAACCAGAACAGGCATAAAAATGCACGTCCTATTTCATAAATATCGTGAGCTTACATGTTGACAAATAAAACTAGTATTTATATACATACATTTAAATCCTATGACATTATCACTATGAAAGTGTGACCAAGTAAGTACTTTATGTTTTTTTGACCTAGAGAGTTACACATTTCTCTGCAATCCTTATTTATTTAGGATATTAATATGTTACAGTTGTGATGTACTTCTTGGAAAATGTTATAGTCTTTGATATCTCAAATGGCTAAAATAGCTGATTTATAACTTTAAAGAGACATTGATTTCTAGCACCACTTGTGTAAGACTGAGAATGGATTGCAATGTCTCATGGTGATCCATTTCATAGGTGCGAATTCTGTTTTATTTACCATGGCACATGAACTAGGTTAAAAGTAAGGTTGATCTTTCAATCTCTAGCTAATCAGAATGGATTTCTCAACATGGTTTTCATAAAATGTGGCACATTAAAATAGGCGTTGTTTACTTCAGAGCACAGCAAGTGTGTTGTTTTTAGATACAGTAAGTGGAATACTAATACTAGACAGTTAAAGGCCCATTTTCGGAGCCAATAAAGGATTATATCCATACGTCTGATCAGAAATTCAAAAGGAGATATAGAAGGAATTTGACTAAGGGGGAAGTGTACTAAGCAGTGATAAGAGTGGAGAAGTGAGCCAGTGGAGTAGGTGCCCATAGCAACCAATCAGCTCTTCTTTATAATTTTAAAGTATGCAAATTATAAATGTTACTTCAATGCTGATTGGTTGCCATCTGGCTCACTTCTCCACCCTTTTCACTGCTTATTACATATCCCCCTTAGTCAAAAGCATTGCTACAACCAAGATCGCCAGAGTTACTGTAAGTTGCATTGTACCTACCTTCATGCTTTCCCATTTTCAGTAGTAAAACACAAACAATATATAAAATAATTGCATGTCTTGAAACTGTTCCAACAATGTTTATTTCAGCAACATGCTCCCTTATCCCTGACAAGTAGAGTCACAGTTGTGTCTTGTTCGGGAACCCCGTGGTTTAGAAGAACCTTCATTAATCAGCATTGCCCCAGCGATAGTAAATCGCAGGTGTAGAGTCTGGGAGCAGCAGTCTGTGTGGGTGGACAGACTGCTGATGCTGACAGTAAAAGGAAAAAAAGATGCAAATGTACTGTACCTGCAGTTTATGTGAGAACATTAAGTTTCCCCTTACCTTCACAAACTTATTTTACTTTAATATTAGTGTGAATAAAAAAGTTGGAATTTCCTAATTACATAATAGTTATTATAAGATGGAATGGGCAAATGGGACATACATATTATGCCTTTATTACAGAAAAAGGCTGCAACAACAGATGTAGAGGTACTGTATAGCAAATATTTATCCACAAAATAAATCTTTTAGGTGTAGAAGAAACAATAAAAACATGTTTTAGTGCTTTTAAGAATGTTGCTGTCCTTACATCAGGTTTGATTTCAGCACCAGCGCCTTGTAAAGGGAGTATTCTGCGCACATAAATCAGTGCTGTCAATTAGGCACAGAGCCCTTGCTGTGGATGAATGTGTGCAGTTAATTGAAGGGGAGACAGAGAAGACGCACTAGAGCTATTAGCAAACAAGCAGCATAGCTGCAGATCCAAATGACTTGTAGTCACTTCAAATTGGATTACGTTTAAGGGAAATAAAGTATCGGTCTGGCTGGGTACTGATGTCAAGAGAAAACAGTCAATATCATGGGATAAACACACTAGTGTTGGGAATGCTTTGTGTATCTACATATATACTATATTGCATCTTAGAATATTATATTTATATGGGATTATGTTGAACAACCTGCAACACCTGTTTAAAGGTATTTTGAAACCCCCCCAAAAAATGCACAGGTACAGCTCAAAAGCCAGGCTAAGTACAGTAAGTGCCTGAGCGCATACATATATCCACGTCAGGAGACATACAGTACCTCTTGTGCAAGCAGGAGGGCAGGTGTAATGAGGCCCAATCAGGTCTGTGGGGGCCTTGGGCAGCACGCCTGTGGGGAACCCTATCAATTAACTATATATATATATATATATATATATATATATAGCTTAACCCTTGACCTAACCATGGCATTAACATTGTGAATGACAATTTGCACAATGTCGACCTAATGAACATGCCAATGTAATGTCCAAGTCACCATTCTGACTGGATATTGTAATTAAAACCATGGTTAAAATGTAAATCACATAGAAGTGACACTTTTACTTTTTTTCAAAATAAACTTCCCTACAGTATGACCCAGAATCAAACCATCTGTACCACGGTCATGTATCGATTATATTTGTCCCAAGTGTCTAGGGACCGTCAAAGGTTCCAGAAATTTGTATCTAGATTGTTTTGCCCAAAATGTCCTAATAATTATTTAGTGACAACCAGGGAGAGACTGGAGGCAAAAAGCGGCCCCGGCATGCATTCTTTTAATTTATTACAGCTAATAAATTAAAAGAATAAAAACAATAAAAAAATCTAACCTTCAATATATACAGTGGGCCTTATTCAGGTTCAGTTATAAATTTGCAAAATTGCAGATCAGATGATTATCAGCCATCTGCGCATGCACTGTGAATGCATTGGGTGTGCGCAACCCATGATTTGCGATTATTCTGTAATTGAATCTTGCTGGGATGCGATCGCAGGTTGATTGACAGGCGGTGGGCGTACACATGGCAATTGCGGGGAGTGGTTGAGAAAACGCAGGTGTGTCATGCCATTTTCACGGCGTGCATCTGACATCAGCAGCAATTGCTGCCACTTAAAACAAGATGCCCAGTGCAACTGCATTCTCATTATTCTGAGTAGCCCTGGGTCAACCGCACCTGTCGACAGCATTTTGCTTATTCTGTGCTCTGCTGACTTTTAACATGCTAGATGGCTCTTGCCGTGCGATTCTCGGCAGTTGCAATTCTGCTACAATTGCAGAACTGCAAGTGAAGCTGAATGAGGCCCAGTGCAGTATATGCAGTATTCAGACATCAGCAAAAATAAAATTTCACCTAGTTATAGTATATACAGTACATACAGTAGTAAGAAAGGCAAGAACAGAACACAGTAGCTGCATTACTAAAGTCATGCATATTTGTGTGTGCGTGTGAAGATGTGTCAAGATGGCCAGATTGAGGAAGGCCATCCAAAGCAACTGGCTGGTAGCCATGGAAACAGGCATTATATTCAATTATTTTATTATAGCATATAAAATGAATTACACAAAAAGACAAAAATGTGCTGTAAAAGCACTAAGGGGGAGATTTATCAAATATTCATCAGTTTACAAAAATAATAATCAATATCAAAAGCATACAGCCATGAATATTTATATGAAATACAGTCAACAGTAGTACAGATATGAAAATAATATCACATCTCTATGGCAAGAAGTTAACACCTACATTGCAGCTTTACTACACATGTCTATCCCGCTTGACCTTAACTTTTTCTTTTGCCATTGAATGTCCCCATTTTATCCATACAACAGAATAAATTGATGCGTCATGTGGTATCTGCGGCTACCTGCCATATTGCGATGGATTAAAAATGTGTCCCTTCCCTCCATTCTATACTAGCTCGCATTTGGTATGTATATTGTATGGAGTATATGACGAGCATCATTAATAACTGCTTTAAAAAATTTTACTCTGTTTTCGTCCGGTGGATTTCCCTTCAGCAAATTGCCTCTCCATTTACTTGCTAATGTGCTGCCCTGTTCTTACTCATTACCTGCTTTAATCTTTTTCTTTCTCACCGAGGATCCACCCTTCCTTGCTTCCCCTTTTTTCTTCTTCTCCTTCTCTGTCCCCCTTCTTTTGGTCTTTGTCCTCCTAATTACTGCTTTATTCAAATCTCTCCTCTTTCCCTTCTTCTTCTCCATTTTCTATGTAATACTGTTAAAATGGATCACATACTGTATTATATTCTGCCTGAATCGTCTATTCTGATTGTATGTTTTTGCCATCATTTCTTTGAATTTTGACAGATTGTTTTCTTGCGCTGTATACTGATCCTTTAATAAACAAATTGAAAAAATAAATAATATATCATTGGTGAAGTACATCAAAAAGGAGAATAATATAATACTAATTTCTCATCGGCTTGAGAAAGACAATAAATTAGGCAAAATAAACAAAAAACCAAAAGAGTAGATAGAGAGAGGAGACAGACGAAGATAAAGTACCAGTCAATGAGTGCCTAACTGCCATGTTACAGGCTGTGTTAGAAAAATGACAGTAGATGATTATCTGGTACTTTATCTCTTTATCTCAGTCCACTTTATCTCTCTCCAAGACTTAGTAAATAAACCATAGCGTCAATGGAAAGGGTGTCAATAAAACTTTCCAATGTAGAAAAAAACTGTTTAGATGTTTTTCTTTATCTGGGGAAGATTCAACCCAATGCATTTTAAAAACGTAAAATAATATGTCATGGAACATCGAAAGAGAAGGAGGTGTAGGCTGGATCCATTACTGGAGAATGCCTTTTTATTTTTTATTTTTTTTGCAATGGCTGAAATGATTAATACATTTTTTTTGAAGCCTGGAGGTATTTTACTATCTACCAGGGAAATGCCATAAAATTGCCCATTCCAGAGTCAGTGGAAAGCAATATACCAAATAATTTTGTACGAAGTGTTTAATGTTAATCCAAAATTGTTACTAACATGGCAATCCAAAAAGCAGTGGTAGAGGGATGCCTCCAAATGGATGCATTTTAGACACACTGAGGTAATGTACAGTATTAGCAAGGCTACTGTTAGGGATAAGTAACTTCTTCCCTATAACTAATGGCTATAATTATATGAAGATAATCTTGAAATGTGTATAAAATGGTAGATTCACTAAGATCCATAAAGTGTGTCACTGTCATTTTATGATAGCTGTTGTATAAGTACCAGTAAAGTAAGGATTTTTTTTAAAGATGCAGTACAAATAAGATACAGTATAGCTTTACTTGAATAGCTAGCATACAAGACTACAACATCTAATTTATTGTCCCAGTCCAAAGGCAAGAGAAAGGATATTACAGTGCTGGCACAATGTTGAGCTTGTAGAAAAGTTAAGTAACAAATACCAAGAGATTTAAAATGGAGTTGTGTCTGAGCAAAGGTCAAAGGGCATTTCAACATAGTACTGGAGAGCTGCCTGACCGTTTGCAGACCTAGAGTCTCCCAAAATCGAAATGGAGAGGATGGAAAATATTGTTACTAAGAGGGGGAAGGTGCAGATAATAGGAAGTATGAAGCATATGTTCATTGTGGTGGTTGGTGTGTGTGTGTGTGTGTGTGTGTGTGTGTGTGTGTGTGTGTGTGTGTGTGTGTGTTTTTCGCTGGGTATGACATGTATTTTCTTGTAAAAATAGTTAACAATGTGCAAGCCCCAATAAAAATTGTATATTTTGTGAGTGCTAGTTGTGGTCACAATGATTTCCATATAGTGGAGATGGAGGGGTTTCTGTAATAGTAATATTTTTTTGTAAATGATTGCCGCTTTAAAAAATACTGGCAGACTTGCTGGAATTCCCGCACAGCCTGAAGCTCACAGACTATTGCATAAACTCCCTAATCTCTTAATCATATGATAATGAAAGATTGCAAGAATATAAAATTCTAAATTTTTTTATAGAAAATATCAATTAAAGGGTTAATGAAATTAATGGATTTTATTGAATTAAATGACAAAAGCACATATATCTGAGGTGTTCATTCCTTCACTATCAGAAACAAAGTTTACGATGGTACTGTATAAAGCAGATTGTATTTAGGGTATTAGTCCCACTCACAGTATTTAAATGAATACATAATGAGGAATACAAAGCAAGTCTATTAAAAAAACTGATGTTTTTAAAGTACTTTGGAACCAATAAAATATAAATAACAATGCAAAGAATCCATATTTTAAAACAACATAGGCAATTACAAAAATAATAATAATAATAATAATAATAATAATAATAATAATAATAAATCATAAAAGGAGGGGGGGAAAGTAAAAAAATAAATAAAACAGAAACATATTTCTGACATGAAAGTACTTTTGTCTCTGCAATGCGTTTCTCAATGCAACAAGCAGCTTCCTCAGATATACTGCCTGATATATGTGTATATATATATATATATATATATATATATATATATATATTCTACTTGCTGCTATGCTACAATAATGACAAATTTATATGGTACTATTGGTGAGTTCACCCCCAATTGTTGGAATGTGTTTTTGGCTGGAATTGATGTTTCAGAATCATTATATTGTGTGACACCCCAGGATAATATTGGACTTACTGTGAGTTTGGACATCAGACTTGATTTCAGTATTATTTAGTAACAGTAGCACATACAAAGATCAACGTCTCAACCCATTATAGGGGCATATGTAATAAGCCTGGAGACGGCATAAGGAAGTGATAAACCAGTGATATGTGCAAGGTGATAAATGCACCAGCCAATCATCTCCTAACTGTTAATTTACTTATTGGAGCTGACTGGCTGGTGCATTTATCACATTGCACTTATTACTGGTTTATCACTTCCTTATGTCTTCTCCAGGTTAATACATCTGCCCCATAGGGTCTTAGTCATGTCCACTGCAACACCCAGAGCAAAGTGATTTACCAATCTAGTGACCCAAGTACAAACAGCATCCCTCCATTCACTATAGCCAGGTCCCTGGACATTGTACTAAGCAAAGCAGGAAGTCGCAGTCCGCTAGACTTCTGCTTTGCATTCCAAATGTTTTCCATGCAGCCACAGTACTGGAACTCATGACCCGCAAACTTCAGTTTTGCATTCCAAACATGGCTATCATGCGTTCCATACATAAAACCACTACACTCCTGCTATGGTGGAGTCACAAAGTATACAATTGTATGAAAAAAACAGCATTAACTGTATGAATAGCGGTAATGGAGATTGGTTAACTAGCAAAAAATATCTATGTGCACAATAAAATATGTAAATAAAAACACAATATCAGTAATCTTGCTCTAAATAGTGCTGGCGATCACTCATCGGGCTAATTTATACCAGCAGTCACCAGTAGCATTAGTCACAAATCTATCAAATGAATAATATACATAACAATACAAATATCAATAAGATTAAAAAATTCTGCAAAAATGAAAAAAATTTTTTTTTATCATTTCTTAGGAAAATAAAATATATGTCAGGACCTCACCCACCAAAAAGTTAAAATATTTATAAATATACTATATTTGCAGGACCTACAAGAAGCATTTGCATTGGTTACCCTTATTGAGTCCATTGGGATTAAATGTGCACAGTTTGTCTATCCATTGTGCTTCTTTCTGTAGTAGAATCCTGTCTCTGTCACCACCATAAAGTAATTTTGGTACATGGTCAATTACCATATATCGCAGGCTCAGCACCGGATGCCTCTTTTGTGCAAGTTGCCATTCCACAGGATGGTCTGATGAGCCTTCTACTAGTACAAGTCTAATTGTAGACCTGTGATTCACTCTCTGTTCTCAAAAAGTGCAAGTGGTCTTCCCCATGTATGTATGCTACACGGACAATATAGTAAATAAATCACGTATCCAGTGGTGCACAAAATTTCTGATATTAATTTTTATGCCTAAATGTGGGTATCAAAAATATGACCCAGTAACCATTCCGCAACAGGTAGTGCAACCCGTGCATTTAAAACAACAATTTTTACACTACCAGGCCATGTGGATCCCACCTCTAGCTGAAAGTTCAGCATGGGCCTCATGTAAAGGTCACATACTGTAAGTTAGGGCATCTGTTACAGACACCATCTGTCTCTTCTTCATCAGGTTAAGCTTGGAATCACTATGAAAAACACGTCAATGTTTCAGAATAGTTTCAATAAAATGTGGATGATTGGTATCAAAGTCATGTGGTAATCATAAAATCATCATCCATGGTCTTTTTTCTCACAATGTTGGCCTCCACGTGACATATGGCCTTAGCACGGCATGTCTCAATCACTGCAGGTAACTACCCTCTGTCTTTGCAATCTAGCTGTCTATTGTTTTTTGGGTTCACTGTCAATTCTTAGCACCTCAAAAAACTGTGAGATGGGCAATCCATTCTTAAGGGTTGGTGGATGATGGCTTCTCACACACCAAAGAGTATTTCTGTAAGCTAGTTTCTCATACAGCGAAGTTATCAAGCACAGAAGTTAAAAGGTATAATAGAACATCTAAACATTTAATGGATTTGTCATATATTATTAAAGTAAAATCAATTGGTGTATCCAGGTAATTAAATTCAGTAACCATCTGTTCAAGTGCTTTTTTAGTATTGGTTCAAAAAATGCATATGTCATCAATGTATCTAAATTATTGCAGGATGCTGGGAACGTATTTGGGAAAAATATGTGCTTCTTCATATTCCACCATAAATTAATTGTCATAATCTGGCGCCAAATTAGAACCCATTGCGGTCCTAGCATCCTGAATATTGTAGCTATCCTCGTAGCAAAAAATTGTTATTGGTAAGTACCAGTTAAAGAAATGTGCACTCACATACTTTATATACTGCAGGTATTCAGGGCTATAGAGAGCAGAGGTAGGTATTGTAGGATGCATAACTTAATTATGAAGGTGATGCCACACCCTGATACCAAAAAATAGTAATAATAATTATATATATATATATGTGTGTATATATATATATATATATACATATACACACACACACACACACACACACACACACACGTACGTATGTACATGGGGCAGATCCAGGTGAGTGAGGGTTGAGTAGTGAAACCCTCCCCCCCACACATACATTATGCTGGGAAAGGAGACTGCTGCTGCTTAGTGACAGCAGTTTTCGTGGTGTCGAGGTCTGCTGGGCTGGGGAGAGAGTTAGCTGCCACTCACAGGTACTCCCAAACCGGCCCATAAGCTGGTTTATTAGTACCTCCTCCCTCCCCTCTTGGCGCTCTCTTATAAATTCCCTTGTCTCATACTGTTATGTCACATTGCATTGCTGATGTCTCAGTTTGGCAGTTCAACAGATAAAAAAACTGCAATGTAATTATATTATGTTTTATTATAATGTTGTAGCTATTGTTTATCTATTATCTCAATGAAGACAAAGTTTTACAGTCCACTTGTAAGAGAGAGAGTGAGAGAGCAAGAGAGAAAATGTGAGTTCAGTCAAATTGTTTGTTATAGTTTACATTTTATTTTAATTAGTACAAATTGCCATAAAGGTTGTTTAAAATACAATCTTAATTAGTATTTTTTAGCTATAAAACAAAATAGAATTAAAGAGTTATAAATGTTTGTTGCAACAATTACGTATATTTCAATTATAATTAAAAAATACAACAGGAACATTTGAATCTTCTTTTGGTCTTGAGTCATAAAAACCTATCAAGCTTCCTCTTTGTGAGATTATTAGCTGTGAACTGTGATCCACAATTATTGCAGTCTGGATTTACAGAATGCACCTTGATAAAGCAAGTCAAACTCATTCACAAACTTTATTCAGGAGAGATAATCACTCTTATGTGCCATCCAAATATAATTTGCCTCCGAAATATGGGTGTTGTCTAGGCCATTCTGAAGGGTAGCACATCCTATCAGACACACCCGTAAAGTGTGCAGAACACGGGTGTGATTCTGTGATTCACATTACCCATCGTGCCCTGCAAGATTTTATGTAGCGGGTGGTATCCGGACTATAGATCTACACTAAAAGGTCTACAGTCAATAGGTCTACCACTAATGGTAGACATGCATTAGTTTGACAGGGTCAAAAAGGTCGACATGTAAAAGGCAGACAGTTAAAAAAGTCAACAGGGTTACAATGTCAACAGGGTCAAAGGGTCGACATGACTATGGTCGACACACATATGGTAGACACATTTTTTTCCAACTTTTTCATACTTTACCATGCATGTGGACTACAATTGCGAATAGTAAAATGTGCTGTGCACAGTGGTAGCGGAGCAAGGAACATTGTCCGAAGCACGAGCCATGCAGGGGGATGCAGTACACTAATGGGGCTTTGTTTGTGGCAGAAAAGTGACAAAACACCCACCCCCCCAAAAAATAAAATTGTGTCTACCTTTTTTGTGTCAACCATTTCCATGTCAACATTTTGGCCCTGTTGACCTTTTGACCCTGTTGACCATTCCCACTGTCTACCAATTCCATGTCGACCTTTTGACCCTGTCGACCAAATGCATGTCTACCATTAGTGGTAGACTTATTGACTGTAGACTTTTTTAGTGTAGATCTAATAATACACACCCACAGTGGGTAGAGTTGGCCCTAACCAATTTGGTGCTCTAGGTAATATTTTTTTATGCTGCCCCAACACCCCCCCATGTGGCAGCTTCATGGATGCGCACATAGAAAAGGGGCATGGCCTCGCAGGAGGAGCAAGGTATCACAGAAGGGCATGGCCTCGTAGTGCTGTGCTCCCCTTCCCATATTGTGTTGTGTTCCCCATCCCACACAGCCTTTTCCCCCCTTGTGTCTCTCCAGCCCCAGCCCACACCAGTGTCTTTCCAGTCCCGGCCCACACAGGTTTCTTTCCAGCACTTGCCCACACAAGTGTCTCTCCAGCCGCCCCTGACCACACAGGTGTCTCTCCAGCCCTAGCCCACACAGGTGTCTCTTCAACATGAATGAATCCCTACAGACTCCGGCCCCAGCCCAAGCAAGTGTCTCTCCAACCACCACACTTAATATATGTTATGTCTTCTACCCGCCAGCTGCTGTCTTCTGACGGCCCATGGATGCATCTCCTCTGCTATGTCTGTCTCAATTGTGCTGTGTAACATCTTGGCGTCATGCACACTGTGCAGAAATAAACAAAACAAAACTTTATTGCACCAGCCACCACTGGGCAATAAGGCTACAGCAGCTACTATAGAGCTACAGCCTGGAATTGTCCATTCTCCCCAGACGCCCCAGGGTTTTTAGATGCCCTTAGGTATTTGCATATACTGCCAATGTTTAGGGAGGGCTCTGTCAGTGGAGGCTAACAGAAAGTCTTGAATTACCTTAGTGAAGTCTTTGGAGAGGAAATGCACTGGGGTACAATAGGATAACTTCAATCTATTGGGTTAAATTTTTTTCTTTTAAAATTTTTTTATTTTTTATTTTATTTGATGTATGCATTTTGAATCACTTGTGTGTGTTTTTTTAATTATAAACTGCGTACACATATTACACTAGGTTGTGATATATTTATAATTTTATATACACATGATATTCTTGAGATGACCTATAGAATGACACACAGATAAGCTTATTAATGACTAAAGAAAAAACAGCCAGGCACTTCTGGGATAAAAAGTAATATAAATATATATCTACATACTGTTCATGCAGTGAGAAGGAGGCTGGCCCTTCTTGGTGATATCCACCACAAACAAAAAACAAAAATATACTGGGAGCACAAACAGATATATTTATCAATTTAATACTAAATGATAGATAAAATATCAACACAATAATCTATAACTAAATAAGGGAGAACATAAAAGAATATAAACACAACTAACTTGTTAATCAAACATCAACTTTGAATAACAAAGCTAAATAACCCTCTAAGAAAGCACAGATTCCAAGGGGTATATTTACTAAAGTACAGGTTTTTTAGAAATGGAGATGCTTATCATAGCAACCAATCATAATCCACTTATCATTTATCTAGCACATTCTTGAAAATAATAGATTCTGATTGGTTGCTATGGGCAACATCACCACTTCTAAAAACCTGCACTGTAGTAAATATACCCCCAAGTGCCTTATAAGCCCAGCAAAAAGAAGGAGACAACAATGTTGCAGAGTGTTGTTACAATTGCAAGTTGTAGTAATCCAGGTGCAATAATGGTAGAAAATGAAAAGGGATAACTGTCAAAGTCGGTATGATTATTATCAAAACATGCTTGGAAGGTTAGAACACAACTTTCTATTCCACTGTGTCTGTGTTCAATAGGCAGACAAATTACAGAACAAGTATGATACAGGGTTAGATGGGCCAAGTGGTTCTTATCTGCCGACAAATTCTATGTTTCTATGTTTCTATTATATGCACCTCTGACAAAACCTGCAATAGTGCTGCACAATCATTGCACCTATAGAGATGTAGGTACAGGAAGGCCTGTGTGTCTGACTAAAGCATCTACTGATCTCTGGCTGAGACCAGGAGCTTCAAAAGCCACACCTCTGTGTGAGAGACTTGGCTGGCAGGCGTCAATTACTTGTGGGAGGCTGTCGGGAGTCACTGCAGGTGCTAGCCGATATAAAACAGACTGGAAGCTGATGGATGGTGAGCAAATGGATGTCCTTCCACATAAAATTTGTGGATAACATTTTTTGTCCAAGTAGCACTGGCCGTTACTTCCACTGCAAGCCAGGCCTTATCACTCAGCATCAGTACCTGACTCACTAATGGCAAAATGGATATTAATGCATGCAGTGATGGTCCACGATTTAGAGGAAAACCATGTAGGAATATAAGACACTATTATATCATCAGAGATGATGCCAACTCCATATTAAAACTTTCATGGTCGTGGTTTTGGAAAAGGATGGTCAATGAACAAATATGAGTGTAAAGTTTAGGCGGTCATGTACTTTTTGCCATTATATGTGTGTGTAAGGTAGATAGACAGACAGACAGATAGACAAAGTATGTCTTAAATTAGTTAAACATGTTGTCCAACAGTAATAGTGAATGCTAAAAAGAAATAATTAATGTAATGTGCAGTGGCAATATTTTCAGTTTGCTTTTTATAAATGTGAATATTTGATCTTGTGTGCAGTATGTGATACAATGCTTATGTATCGTAAACATTGAAAAACAATACCCTTGGCTCAAAGATATAAAACAAAAATACAATATTAAGTATCTGTTTAACTCTCATACTCATATTGCTATGGTTCTATCAACTACATGCTCTAGTATTGTGCGTCTTTTCTCTCCCCATGCATACTCCAAATTCGCTCTTTATCAACTTTGTTCCTTTATGTTTCTATGCAATGTGTTACATTTTGTATTCTATTAATGTAGTGCTTGGCTTCTGTTAATTATGGAAAACTATAAATGAATATGTTTCAAAAAAAATTCATACTTATATTGCTACTGACAATAGGTGGCTGAACATCAAACAAACTTTATTTATATTTCAAGGTTTGACCTCTGCATATGTGAATAACAACTATCATGGGTGAAAAATTTATGGTGAAAAATGTTCACAGGGGTTAAATACCCCTGGTTAAAAAAGCAGATTGCTGGGAGACACTTCTGTGACTAGAAAAAAAACATTATAGGTCTTATAATGAGGCACAAGAGACGAAAAATGTGTCATGTGATTGGCTGATAATGTGTCCTTTGTTCTTGCAAACCATACAATTTCCAGCCAAGATGAACTACTTCAGTGGTTTGGTATCTTTCCTCCAAGGGGTTGTCCAACTATTTATTAAATTGCAATCAGATATACTGGGTTACACTGAAATATACAATATCTGCAGTGATGATGTAAACAAGGCTGTATGTGGAGGAGTTTGTATAGTCTCCCTACAGACTTTAAGCTTGAGAACAGGACCATTTTGTCTCACTATCAATACCCAGTACTTTCGTAAAGTACTAAAGAGTAGAATGATGTGTAAATGTATATATGGTAATGTATTATATCAACTCTAATGGAAATGCACTTCATTAATGTGCAACATTTTGAACTCATGGCACTGCCAAAAATCGTTTACCATATGGTATCTATTTTTATTGGAATAGTGGAAAGCTGGCGGTTATCAACCATCAATAACAACAATAAATAAAAAAAGATCTGTCAATGTATATGCTGCCTTTGCTCTGCCCCTGCCCACTTCACTAGGGAAGTGGGCTGTATATACAGTATGTCATGTGCAGCATAAGCAAATCTGTCAGTTCTGCTTTCTGCATTGATCAAGCACCTGGATGCTGCTGCTGCCCTCTCTTCTTTGTGTTCAGGTTGTTCCTGGTCACTAGGATACCAGCTGTACAGCTGATGTGGAGTAACTCATTAACTAATATTACTCATGTTTTGCTGGTTATTCTTATGACTTACCTCTGCTTCAGTTTGTGGAACTACAGGTCACAGATAGCTCCTGCATAATTGTCTCCCAGTGCCTCAGCTCCTACATTCAGCAACTGACTCCACAGGTGCATTCTGTAATTACAGCTGGTTACCTGAAATCCTACTATTCAGCCTGTCAGCCTGATCAGTCTATACTGCAGCTGCATGATATATCAATTACTGGGGGCCTGCCTGGTGCTCTCAGCTAATTGGTCCAGCCTGTTCTTTTAAGCCTCTCAATCCCAAGATGCTTTGCCAGTTATAGCTAATGATTCCTGTGTTTAGCTCCATGGTTCACGTGTCTGGATCTAGCTATCTGTTTAGTGGATATTTTGCCTTGTTCCAGCATTTTTCCAGCTTCTCTACCTGCTGATGTTCCCTGTATTACCGACTTTGGTCTACCCCATTTACCTGTGTTTATTCCAGTATGTCTGTGCACCGCTACCTCCTGTAACTCTCCTAGTGTTACCCACTACTGAACCATCTCCGTGGCATTAGTATACTATCTGTCCGTGAGCTCCCCGCCACCCTCTCCAGTTACCATTTGTGCCTGTGTGTTACTGCGGTCCTGCTACTAACGTCTGGACTACTCGAATATCATCTCTGCTATAACCCTAGTCCAGCTCAGGTACTAAGTGACCCAGACAGAGGGCCGCGACCTGCACTTCGAGTGCCTCGAAGACCATATCCCCTTGCGGGGTTCCCTGGTGAAGACCTCCCGGCGTGTTAGACTCCGCACCTCTGTTCTGGGTAACGTCAACTACTTGGTACCTGACCCCAAGTTCCAGATTCTGCACCAAGTCTCTGACAATATACAGGTGAAACTCAGAAAATTAGAATATCATGCAAAAGTTAATTTATTTCAGTAATTCAACTTAAAAGGTGAAACTAATATATTATATAGACTCATTACATGCAAAGTGAGATATTTCGCCTGACCTGAACCCCATAGAGAATCTTTGGGGCACCGCCAAGAGAAAGATGAGACATGAGACCAAACAATGCAGAAGAGCAAAAGGCCACTATTGAAGCATCATGGTCTTCCATAACACCTCAGCAGTGCCACAGGCTGATAGAGGCAGTAATTCATGCAAAAGGGGTTCAAACCAAGTACTGAGTACATATGCATGATCATACTTTTCAGAGGGCCAACATTTCTGTATTTAAAATCCTGTTTTTATGTAATGTTCTAATTTTCTGATATTTTGAATTTGGGGGTTTCTTAAGCTGTAAACCACAATCATCAAAATTACAACAAATAAAGGCTTGAAATATCTCACTTTGCATTTAATGAGTCTATATAATAAATTAGTTTCACCTTTTAAGTAGAGATGAGCGGATTCAGTTTTACTCGGTTTTACTCGGTTCTCAAAACCGACACTTATTGGCTATCCAAAACACGTGACATCCGTGAGCCAATTAGATGCCGTTTTGAGAACCGAGTAAAACCGAGTAAAACCGAACCCGCTCATCTCTACTTTTAAGTTGAATTACTGAAATAAATGAACTTTTGCATGATATTCTAATTTTCTGAGTTTCACCTGTATACTGGGCAGTTGCCTGTTCTTCCGGGAGTCCAGGAGAACTCCCAAAGAAAGTGGACTATGGCCCACAAAACTCAATAATGAACTTTCATTAAATCGCTGCAAAAGTAAACAAATACAAAAATATAGCATACAACATCAGACGTATTAACATCATGTAGATGCAGATAAACTTTAAAAAAAAATGTAGAAAGTCACTGAGGAAAGAAACTGAATGTGTTATTCCTGTAGCAAATGGAAATGATTGAACTTTCAATAAAACATAGGTGGGACCCAGTAGTTGCACTCACTTTTCTGAGAAACTTCAGCAAGACAATTCTCTTATGCTGCCATCAGAAGGAAGTAACTTGCAAACTAACCTGCCACAATGTAGTATTAAAGTAGGAATGCAAGCAGTGTAAGATCTCATGAGCAGGGCCCTTCTTACCCTTTGTCTCATATCTGCACTTTCTTCCTTATCCTGCTATGAACTTGTTTTCTTATGTTTGATTTGATTTTTGTTTTATACTGACTGAACACTGTTCCATAGATTTCTAGTGCCTTACAAATAAACAATGACAATTATAATCAGGTTAATTATAGAAAAAAATAGAAATGAAAATAAAAGAAAACAAAACAATTAAACCCACACCTGAAGGCCAAATAAACATAACAAAAACCCACTATAGGTTAGAACAATATCACTCTAAGGGTGGGATTCAATTATTTTCACCCCTTTCCACACCCATTCTGTTTCTGCCCTCAGAGACGTTGTATCATTATTTCAGCTCACTACCCCCGAATGTAGCGAGGCACCCAACCCTTTACACAGCTAAACCTGAATACTATAGGCGCAATATGCGTGATAACGGAGATCATTTTAGAAAGGAAATTGGGCGTGATATATCATTTGAATCTCACCATAAGGGTTTTATCTTATTAGCCCCGATGTCGCTTCGGCCGGATATCACGATGTGTGACATGGTCCATATCATGGTATCCAATTAGAGGCTGTTTTGATTGGTTGAAATTTGGACCTGCGATTGCACGACAATGCATGGGATCGGGGATTATCCCTGAACCCATGTGTTATTATGGCTCTGGGGGTCACTTATCATGGATTATGCTTCGGGTGAATGAGTCACCTAAAGCATAATCCACGATAAGTGCCACATTGGGAGAAAAGAATGCTGGCATTGGGGCTAATAGGATAGCTCCCGGAGATCATATTAACAGCGGTAAAGTAACGCTGATAATAGGATACCACCCTGAGGGGCATAATCAATTTTGTGCAGCATTTTGCGTTCGATTTTGAATTACCACATGGTATCGGGAGCGGACAATTTTTTTTAAAAATGGTTGCGAAATTTGTTTGCAGGTAAAGTCCTGTGGAAGATATTGAAAAAAGGTGCAGCTACAGAACGCCAGGCACTCAGCAATGTGTTCCGGCTGCTTCTGTGTCAAGCTGCTGCATGCTCCAACTCCCGACCGACTGGGTCACACACACATTGACTGACACACTGCGGCTCACACACACTAACTGAGGCCACACACACATACTTGAGGTCTCACACACACTGACAGGATGTCACACACACACACACACACACACACACACACACACACACACACACACACACACACTGGGGGTCTCACACAGAACACACTGTGGAAGAGGAGTAGAAAGACCAGCATGTCAGGGATGCGGCAGAAGAGGAAAGCACTGAAGAAGGCAAGTAACTATGGACTAATTAAGCCAATTGCTTAATTAGTCATTGGGGGAGGGTGCCTAAAAAAACAATTTAAGTAAAAATTTGACGCAGTGATTTCTATAGATATAAAAATGGCAAATTTTCTGTTCTTCAATAAAAAACCTGCAGAGTTTCTATATTTCACCCTCAACTGAGTACACCCTTAGTGCCAAGATTCTGGGTCCTAGCTACCTACAGATCCATCCTATTGCCGGGCATACACATACAGATAAAATGCCTATCAGACTGACAGGCCTTTTATTTACCAGCCTCGGGCTATGCAGATACTGCATCAGGAACATTCACTGTGAGATCAGTGTATTGGTGATGATACCAGTGCTCCGTCCCCAGGGAGGAGACATTTACCTGTTCCTTCCCATGTGAAGGAACAGGGGAAATGTCCGTCGGACGGCCACAGCAGGGCATACACTGGTCGATACAGCCAACCATCCACTTAGAAAATATTGAATCGGATGGACATGCTGAATGATCCGGCATGTCCGACCAATCGATATCACTGGATCAGTCACACGCATACACACTGCAATTATCTAGCCAATCCACCTATATTAGGTGGACCAGCCAGATAATGGTAGCTTCTATGTCCAGCATATACACGGTCGAGTCACATTAATATGTGCCACCAGCCTCCAGCCAGAGTAACTGCCATATGCAGTGCGGACAGCAGCTAGATGGGCTGAACTATCATTGTAGACACATGTCTGGTAGCCCCCAGGTTAATTTTGACGGAGAACTGTTCCACAACAGCGTGTCATAGCTGACATTCACCTTTTACATCACTGGCACGTGGTGCTCTGCAGTCTCCACTTCAGTTATTTGCAAAGGTGCCATCTGTCCAGTCACGATACACCTTCACCACAGCAGCATGCAAACAGTTCAGAAAAACTGCAACCCTTGGCCCGAAAGCCAATAATCATACCTTTTTACAACTCAGATAAATCACCTCTTTTACCCATGACAGCAATGAGTGATGTGTGCAGATGGCCTATCACACACCTCATATACTGTACCCACAACGTCAGCCCACGACACGTGACATACTTCATGGGCTATCCGCTGCTGATGTCAAATGTAGGAGATTGTCATCATATTGTGACTTGACCATGTATAACAGTGTTTACTTATTTATTTACATTTGAGGCTACTAATCTCAATTTGATATAAGCAGCTGCCATCAGGGATGTAACACAATGACACTGATCTTTATAGCAAAGTGTTAGGGCAACTTCAAGTGGCCCCTGATCTCCTCCACTGAGCCCTTGTTAAGGTGTCATTGTGCATTAAATGATCATAGTGGGTGCAGGATGCCATGAAAGATCTGTTGCTGCAGAGAGTGAGGATGGCTATGGACCTGCACCCTCTGCAATGGTGATAGTTCTACACTGCCACAAATAAATAGCTTGTTGGAAGGCATCACATATGGAAAAGTAAAAGTTTGGTTTCAAATAATATATACTTTTGGGAAGGGGAACAGGGTGGTGGTGGTGGTAGTGGGGTGTAGGGTGCACTGTAGAAGTGGTCATTATACGGAGTATGGAATGGCCATGCCCCCACAGTTGGCCACACCCTCACGTTAGCAGCAGGGCCAGCTTGATGTCTCTGCAGCCCTGCTTTTGAGAAACAAAGATACAGTTAGGGGTATATTCAATTGAAGTCGAAAACTGCCGTCTGTCGAAAAAACGGCAGTTTTCGACTTTTTATGGTCGAATCCTGATTCGACATATTCAATATTAGGCCAAATTTTTCGACAAGTCGATAAATTCGACTTGTCGAAAAGCACGTGGATCGGCAGAATAGGGGCCAAATCCGACAGGTTTTGGCGCCCTTTTCGACCATCTCAGTCCGAAATCAAAATGATGTTGGACTGAGATGCGGACCCAGAGGAGGCAAGGGGGGGGGGGGAGCCGCAGGGAGACGGGGGGACAGCCGGCGGGCACACAGGAGAGATCAGCGTTACGGTAGCGCTGCAGCTGTATGTTACTCAGCCGCCCGACCTCAAGGCAGCTTCCACCCGGCTCCAGCACGCTACTGGAGCCGGGTGGAAGCTGCCGTGAGGTCGGGTGGCTGAGTGACATCCTGCTGCAGTGCTACTGTAGCGCTGATCTCACCTGTGTGCCCGCTGGCTGTCCCCCCGCGGCTCGCCCCCCTTCTCCTCCTCTGCGTCCCATCTAAATTCGACATGAAAAAGTCGAACTTAGATGGGGATTGAATAGGGGTTGTCGGATCCATTACGACAAATACATGTCGGAATGGATCCGACTTTAATTGAATATACCCCTTAATGCAGAGGTCATCACTACATCCATTAAACTACTTTAACAATGCAAACAGACCTTAAGCCCAGTACACACTAAACGAGTCCCCGCCGACACCGATATTGGCTGCGGCGGGGACACTGCGGGTGGTCGGCATCAGCAAGTGCATACACGCTTGCCAATGGTAGCAGGGAAGGGAGTGAATTTGACGGGGGGAACAACGCCCATGCTGCATCTGTAGCATGGCTGTCATTAACGAGGACCTCCCTTGTCTGTACATATTCAGACGAGATACAAGGTCGTTAACGATGCGCGGGAGCGCGCATCATTAACAAGTAACGACATTGACTATACACACTGGACGAGATTGTAAAAGATTTCGCTAAGATTGGCCCTTCTGAGAGAGATCTTTTACTTTCTCGTCTAGTGTGTACGGGGCTTTAATGTAACAGAAAACAAATAAAAATATACTGTACATATACAAATTGCATCATTTTGGAGAAGGAAATAAGTAAAAAACTTACGTCCATTTGATCCTCCTTTGCATTATAGTAAACTGTATCATTGCCCTGTGGAACACATGAGAAAAAAAGTTACTTTTTGCTTATATACTGCATGTTTAATATAAAGTAACACTGACTATCTAACCCTTTATGCATGTTTCCTTATAAAACATAAATGGCACTGTAGAAATGAAAACTATGGGGGTAATTCAGACCTGATCGTAGATGTGCGTAAAAACGCATATCTACAATCAAATTCTTTGACATGCAAGGGGACGCCCAGCATAGGGCAAGTCTGCCCCACATGCCGGGTCCTGCCTGCATGTTTCGAGTAGCCCTCTGCCTACGAAGTCTAGCTGTGAAGGCAGATGGCTACCATGTTTTTGGCGCAGCAGCTGTGTGTGACATCACACAGCCGCCGGAACCCACCCCAGCAATGGTCCGGACTACGCCCCTTAAACGGAGTGTCAACACCCACAAAACGCGGAGTTGATGCCCCCTTCCTGCCCCCCTTCATGTCTTAAACTTCGTTCTGCAGAGATCACAGTTTAGGACCTTGCATATGTGCGTACCGGCGTACACACATGCACAGATGTGCAAAAATCGCTACCTAGTGATTTTCGCACATCAACGACGGGGTCTGAATTAGACCCTATATTTGGTATCCAACTTCCTTATTAAAATTATACATCAGCTGCTGTAGAAGAAGAAAAAACTATTTAAATTTTTGACCTTATTACAAACATTTATTTGGAGTATATTTGAAGATGAACAGAGGAAGATAGATAGATAGATAGATAGATAGATAGATAGATAGATAGATAGATAGATAGATAGATAGATAGATAGATAGATAGATAGATACAGTGCATCGGGAAAGTATTCACAACGCTTCACTTTTTCCACTTTTTGTTACTGTATGATACAGCCTTATTCCAAAATGAAATAAATTCATTTTTTCCCCTCAAAATTGTACACACAATACCCCATAACGGCAACGTGGAAAAGTTTTTTTGAGATTTTTGCAAATTTATTAAAAATAAAAAAATAAAATGTACATGAGTATTCACAGCCTTTGCCATGAAGCTCAAAATAGAGCTCAGGTGCATCCTGTTTCCACTGATCATCCTTGAGATATTCCTAAAGCTTAATTGGAGTCCACCTGGGGTAAATTCAGTTGATTGGACATGATTTGGAAAGTCTATATAAGGTCCCACACTTGTATGTCTGAGCACAAACCAAACATGTAGTCATAGGAATTGCCTGTAGACCTCCAAAACAGGATTGTCTTGAGGCACAAATCTGGGGAAGGGTACACAAAATATCTGCTGCTTTGATGGTCCCAATGAGCTCAGTGGCCTCCATCATCCATAAATGGAAAAAGTTCGGAACCACCAAAACTCTTCCTAGAGCTGTCCAGCTATCTAAACTTAGCAATGGGGAGAAGGGCACTAATCAGGGAGGAGACCAATAACCCAATGGTCACTCTGTCAGAGCTACAGCATTCCTCTGTGGAGAGAGGAGAACCTTCCAGAAGGACAACCATCTCTGCAGCAATCCACCAATCAGGCCTGGAGTTTGCCAAAATGCACCTGAATGACTCTCAGACCATGAGAAAAAAATTCTCTAGTCTGATGACACAAAGATTTAACTACTTGGCGTGAATGCCAGGTGTCATGTTTGGAGGAAAACAGACACCCCTCATCACCAGGCCAATGCCATTCCTACAGTGGAGCATGGTGGTGGCCGCATCATGCTGTGGGGATGTATTTCAGCAATAGGAACTGGGAGACTAGTCAAGATAGAGGGAAAGATTAATGCAGCAATGTACACAGACATCATGGATGAAAACCTGCTCCAGAGTGCTCTTAACTTCAGACTGGGGCGACAGTTCATCATTCAGCAAGACAACGACCCTAAGCACACAGCCAAGATAGCAAAGGAGTGGTTTCAGGACAATTCTGTGAATGTCATTGAGTGGTGCAGTCAGAGCCCAGACTTGAATCTGATTGAACATCTCTGGAGAGATCTGAAAATGTCTGTGCACCGACGCTTCCCATCCAACCTGATGGCGCTTGAGAGGTGCTGCAAAGAGGAATGGGCGAAACTGCCCAAACATAGGTGTGCCAAGCTTGTGGCATCATATTCAAAAAGACTTGAGGCTGTAATTGCTTCCAAAAGTGCATCAATAAAGTATTGAGCAAAGGCTGTGAATACTTATGAACATGTGATTTCTTAGTATTTTATTTTTAATAAATTTGCAAATATCTCAAAAGAACTTTTTCACGTTGTCATTATGGGGTATTGTGTGCAGAATTTTGAGTGAAAAAATAGGATTTTAATTACCTACCGGTAAATCCTTTTCTCGTAGTCCATAGAGGATACTGGGGTCCACATTAGTAACATGGGGTATAGATGGGTTCACTAGAAGCCTTGGGCACTTTAAGAAATTAACAGTGTGGGCTGGCACCTCCCTCTATGCCCCTACCAGACTCTCTAGAATATGTGCCCGAGGAGACGGACATACCGTGAGAGAAGGATTTAAAGGACAGTGGTGAGATTCAAACCAGCACACACAAACCAAGAGGAAAGCCATGGTAACCAAACTTGAACAGCAACAGCTGAACCAACAACAACACTTAACCAAGTAACGGCGCAGGAAACACGAAGCACTGGGCAGGTGCTCAGTATCCTTTACGGACTACGAGAAAAGGATTTACGGGTAGGTAATAAAAATCCTAATTTCTCTTACGTCCTAGAGGATACTGGGGTCCACATTAGTACCATGGGGACGTACCAAAGCTCCCAAACTGGGTGGGAGAGTGCGGAGGTTCCTGCAGAACTGATTGACCAAATTGAAGGTCATCTGCGGCCAAAGTATCGAACTTGTAGAACTTAGCAAACGTGCTCGAACTAGAGATGAGCGGGTTCGGTTCGTCGAGATCCGAACCCCCCCGAACTTCACCTATTTCACACGGGTCCGAGGCAGCCTTGGATCTGTCCGCCTTGCTCGGTTAACCCGAATGAGGCCGAACGTCATCATCCCGCTGTCGGATTCTCGCGAGAGTCATATTCCATATAAAGAGCTGCGTGTCGCCGTCATTTTCACTCGTGTATTGGAGATTGAACGGAGAGGACGTGGCTACGTTCTCTGCCTGAAAAGCTCCATATCTGTGCTCAGTGTGCTGCAAATATCTGTGCTCAGTGTGCTGCAAATATCTATGTTCTCTGTCTGAAAAGCTGCATATCTGTGCTCAGTGTGCTGCAAATATCTACGTTATCTGCCTGAAAAGCTCCAAATCTGTGCTCAGTGTGCTGCAAATATCTGTGCTCAGTGTGCTGTACTGTGGGGACCACCAGTATATAATTATAATAGTACAGTACAGTAGGCCACTGCTGTATCTTGCAGCACTGTGTCAGACTCAGTTCTAGACAGTATCCTGATCATCAGTGAACAATATCTGCTGCATTGTTGTGTGACCAGTATATACTATATATATATATATATATATATATATATATATATATATTATATAAAGTAGTACAGTGCAGCATTTTGGTGACCACCAGTATAGTAGTACAGTACAGTAGTCCATTGCTGTTTCTTGCAGCTCAGTGTCACTTCAAGTATCCATATATGTGCTGCATTGTTGTGAGCAGTATATATAGTAGTACAGAGCAGCATTTTGGTGACACACAGTATATAGTTGTACAGTACAGTAGTCCATTGCTGTATCTTGCAGCTCTGTGTCACTTCAAGTATCCATATCTGTGCTGCATTGTTTGTGAGCAGTATAGTAGTACAGTGCAGCATTTTGGGGACCACCAGTATATATATAGTAGTACAGTACAGTAGGCCATTGATGTATCTTGCAGCTCCGTGTCACTTCAAGTATCCATATCTGTGCTGCATTGTTTGTGAGCAGTATAGTAGTACAGTGCAGCATTTTGGTGACCACCAGTATATATAGTAGTACAGTACAGTAGGCCATTGCTGTATCTTGCAGCTCCGTGTCACTTCAAGTATCCATAACTGTGCTGCATTGTTTGTGAGCAGTACAGAAGTACAGTGCAGCATTTTGGTGACCACCAGTATATATAGTAGTACAGTACAGTAGGCCATTGATGTATCTTGCAGCTCCGTGTCACTTCAAGTATCCATATCTGTGCTGCATTGTTTGTGAGCAGTAAAGTAGCACAGTGCAGCATTTTGTTGACCACCAGTATATATATAGTAGTACAGTACAGTAGGCCATTGCTGTATTTTGCAGCTCCATGTCACTTCGAGTATCTATATCTGTGCTGCATTGTTTGTGAGCAGTATAGTAGTACAGTGCAGCATTTTGGTGACCACCAGTATATATAGTAGCATAGTACAGTAGGCCATTGATGTATCTTGCAGCTCAGTGTCACTTCAAGTATCCATATCTGTGCTGCATTGTTTGTGAGCAGTATAGTAGTACAATGCAGCATTTTAGGGACCACCAGTATATATATATAGTAGTACAGTACAGTAGGCCATTGCTGTATCTTGCTGCTCTGTGTCACCTCTAGTATCCTGATCAGTGCTAAATATCTGTGCTCAGTGTCAGTGCTGCATTGTGGTGACCAGTAACCTACAGTACAATAGTCCAGTGCTGTTCTCGTTGCTCAGTGTCAGTTCTCCGTAGTATCATCAGTGATCAGTATAATCAGTGCTCAGTAAAATCAGTGCTCAGTAAAATCAGCGCTCAGTATAATCAGTGCTCAGTATAATCAGTGCGCTGTTAGACGTGCACCCGTTTTCCGCCATTAGTGCATTGGGATTTAGACAATTGATGAAGTTATTGGTGTCCCCAGTACAAAATCCCATCTAGATTCCACTTCACTAGGCAGGCGATAGCGAGATTTTACCAATTAATATCAGTGATTTATAATTAATTATTAATTACAGTGATCTTGCCAAATGATTCCAGTGATTTTGTCATTTTCTTCCAGTGATTTGGACCAATAATACCATTGATTAGAACGAATAATTCCTGTGATATTGAGGTGTTTGTGTCACTTAGCTTAGCCGTCCAGCGACCACAGTGCACCTCTTTTTCTCTTTTATTTGCATCATGTGCTGTTTGCATAGGCGTGCGCAGCTAATTTTATTAGGGGGTGCACCGTTGGAGGTGCATGTGATTAGCACCGCCTTTTGGGCGTGTCTAACACAACCTTTTGGGCGTGTCTAGCACCACCCAGGGACATATCATCTATTTTACATTCCCTCAGTAAAATCACATGGCTTAAATCTAATTTCTACCGAATTTCTAATAAGAAAGTAGATATAATACACCCCAGAGAAATAAAATTAAACATAACGGTGCGACAACCGTCTGGTACTGACTGTCTGCTACGGCATAACCCTAAGTCCTAGCTGCCGCTGCACCCTGTTGCTGATTACACTTCCCCAACCTATCCCTGACACAGTGGCAGAACTAGAGAGTAGTGGGTATATACATTCCCCATCCCTTGCCCCCCCCCCCCCCCCCCCTCCCCCAGCACCTACACCTAGATATTGAGTTGGCCACTCTGAAAAGTACGGAAGATTTAGGGGGCCAAACATTTCACTTTTACTATAACACAATTAAAGTTTATAATTTACACATGTGCCATCAGAGCCACATTTGCCTCTTTCTATGCCATCAGACTCTCTATATATACAGGTCACCAGCTTTTGTCACACATGTCCCCATGCTCACCACCTACTGACAGTAATGCCCCTTATTCACATTACGCCACACAGTATGAGCCGAAATTTACCTTACGCCACAAAGTATGAGACGAAATTCACATTACGCCACGCAGTATGAGTCAAAATTCACATTATGCCACGCAGTATGAGCCAAAATTCACATTACGCCATGCAGTATGAGCCAAAAGTCACATTACGCAACGCAGTATGAGCTGAAACTCACGTTGCACCACACAGTATGAGCCAAAATTCACATTACATCACACAGCATGAACCAAATTCACATTATGTCATACAATAAGCCCCCAGCAATGCTGAATACACATAGTACTCCCAATAGTGCCAAATACACATAATGCCCCCAGCAGTGCTCACCATTACTATATAAGTAATAATAACACATTATTAATCAGATTTCGAGGGATATAAATAGTCCATAGTAATAAAAATTACAGAATGAAAGATTTAATACATATTAAACAGCTTTTATATATATATATATATATATATATATATATATATATTTAAGTCTAGGAGTGCACTCACCAGTATTTCCATAAATCACTAAGTTTTATTGAAGCATGGATGAAATCATCACACTGACATTTTCAGTCCTCACTGGACCTTTGTCAAGCTTCAAATTGCATACATACAGTTTATCCATATACCCCTTCCCTGTAAGACACAGTGCACTATAGAAAACATGGCATGTGTGTGTGTGTGTGTGTGTGTGTGTGTGTGTGTGTGTGTGTGTGTGTGTGTGTGTGTGTGTGTATATATATATATATATATATAATTATTTATCTGGGAGGGCACCGCAGCACTATACATTAAAAGAGGAGTGCCAGGACAATTGTATATCTATATATATATATATATATATATATATATATATATATTCCTCAATATGTGAAGAAAAGAGGCGGCACTCGGGCAGACTTGATGAAAAAAATGACCAACTTATTTTTTTTCATCAAGTCTGCTTGAGTGCCGCCTCTTTTCTTCACTATATATATATATATATATATATATATTGTATGTGTGTGTGTCAGTGAACGCAGGCTTCTTTTTTTTTTTTTCCCCTGAGAGCACATATAGTCCTACAGAGTACAGATCTCCTTTTGTTTTGTAACTTTTAATGTACAGGAGCTGGCCAGTTAACAGTCAGTGACTGAGCGGTGTGGTTACTGTTACTCGCCTCAACTGAACTGTCGGAATTTGTCCTCGGCTCCAACTCCAAGCCCAACTGAGATCAATGCTGGCCGCCTGATTGCGGCACGCCAGCAAAGGAGGAGTTAGTGCAGCCAGGAGGCGAGAGAGAGAGAGCGCGGGTGGGCAGGTATGGAGGTCGCGCAGCATCACGTCACTTCAATAGGCGGAGCCAGGAGGATGTCAGACAGTGACGTACACATCGCGGCCACCGGCCAGGAAAGGACCGTTCACATAAAATGCCGTATATCTGTGTCCAGACCGGGCGGCGGGCTCAGCAGTAGGGAGGCACAGGAATGAGTAGTAATCACTGTGCTGCAGGTATCACTTTGCGTGTGGAGGGTGCTGCTCATTAGGGGGTGCCTGTGCGCACCAGGCACCCCCTGTGCGCACGCCTATGGCTTGGGGCCAATTTTTTTAAGTGCCATCCTGTCTGCCACTGCAGTGCCACTCCTAGATGGGCCAGGTGTTTGTGCCGCCGTCTTGGGTCGCTTAGCTTAGTCATCCAGCGACCTTGGTGCAAATTGTAGGACTAAAAATAATATTGTGAGGTGTGAGGTGTTCAGAATAGACTGGAAATGAGTGGAAATTATGGTTATTGAGGTTAATAATACTATAGGATCAAAATTACCTCTAAATTATATGATTTAAGCTGTTTTTGAGGGTTTTCTTGGAAAAAAAACACCACCCGAATCCAAAACACACCAGAATCCAACAAAAAAATTTCAGTGAGGTTTTGCCAAAACGCGCCCGAATCCAAAACATGGCCGCAGAACCGAATCCAAAACCAACACACAAAACCCAAAAAATTTCCGGTGCACATCTCTAGTTCGAACCCGACCAAGTAGCTGTCAAGCCAAGACACCCAGGGCAGCTGCCCAGGAATAACCCACTGACCTAGTAGAGTGGACCTGTGCAGATTTTGGACATGGCAAACCTGCCGTGGAATAGGCATGCTGGATAGTAAGCCTGATCCAGAGTGCAATTGTCTGCTTTGAAGCAGGACACCCAATTTTATTGGGATCTTAAAGAATAAACAGTGAGTCCGATTTTCTGTGACGAGCTGCTCGCTTTACATACACCTTCAAAGCCCTCACAACATCTAGGGACTTTGAGGTAGAGAAGGTGTCGGTAACCACCGGAACCACAATAGGTTGGTTGATATGAAATGCAGACACCACCTTTGGAAGAAATTGCTGACTAGTATTGAGTTCAGCTCGATCCTCATGAAAAATCAAATAGGGGGCTCTTGTGAGACAATGCACCCAGTTCCGACACCTGCCTGGTGGAAGCCAGGGCCAACAGTGTAACGGTCTTCCACGTAAGAAACTTTACGTCCACCACCTGTAAGGGCTCATACCATTCCGATTAGAGGAACTGCAACACCACGTTGAGATTCCAAGGTGCCATGGAAGGCACAAAGGGCGGTTGAATGTGCAGAACCTTAAAGAACGTCTGAACCTCAGGGAGGGAAGCCAGTTGTTTCTGGAAGAAAATTAACAAGGCCAAAATCTGGACTTTTATGAAGCCCAGGCGTAAGCCCACATCCACACCTGACTGCAGAAAAAGCAGAAAATATCCCAGTTGAAATTCCACCATAGGAAATTTCCTGTTCTCACACCAAGAGACGTATTTCTTCCAAATACAGTGGTAATGCCTAGATGTTACCCCTTTTCTGGCTTGGATCAAAGTCGGAATAACCTTATCCAGAATTCCTTTCCGAGCTAGAATTTGATGCTCAACTTCCATGCCGTCAAACGTAGCCATGGTAGATGAACGGCCCCTGTTACAGGAGATCCTCTCGAAGAGGTAGAGGCCACGGATCCTCCAGGAGCATGTCCAGTAGATCCGCGTACCAAGCCCGTTTTGGCCAGTACGGAGCAACTTTGAGAATATTTGGGATCAGTGACAGTGGCAAAAACACATACACCATCTGGTAGATCCATAGGGATGCCAGAGCGTCCACCGCCACCGCCTGTGGGTCCCTCGACCTGGAACAATAGCGCTGTAGCTTCTTATTTAGACAAGAGGCCATCATGTCAATTTGTGGAATGCCCCACCGGTGTGTCAAGCACCCGAACACCTCCGGGTGTAAGCCCCACTCTCCTGGGTGGAGGTCGTATCTGCTGAGGAAGTCTGCTTCCCAGTTGTCTACTCCCGGAATGAAGATTGCCGACAATGCCACCATGTGTCTTTCTGCCCAGAGGAGAATTCTTGTCACCTCTGACATTGCTGCTCTGCTCTTTGTTCCGCCTTGTCGGTTTATGTATGTAACTGCCGTCACATTGTCCGACTGAACGTGAATGACTTGATCTTGAAGAAGTTGTGATGCTTGTAGAAGGGCATTGTATTAGTTCCAGAATGTTAATCAGAAGAATGGCTTCCTGACTTGACTATTTTCCTTGGAACTGTTCCCCCGTGGGTGACTGCTCCCCAACCTCTGAGGCTTGCGCCTGTGGTTAGCAGAATCTAATTTTGAATCCCGAACCTTCTGCCCTTAGTCAGGTGAGAAGTCTGAAGCCACCATAGAAGAGAAACCCTGGCTCTTGGCGACAAACGTATCCTTTGGTGCATGTGGAGATACGATCCGGACCATTTGTCCAACAGATCCAGCTGGAAGGGCCTTGCGTGAAACCTTCCGTACTGTAGCGCCTCGTAGGTGGCTACCATCTTCCCCAGAAGGCGAATGCAGAGATGCACTGATATCTGGGTTGGTTTCAAGACATCTCGCACCATCGAATGGATTACCAATGCCTTTTCCAATAGAAGGAATACCTTCTGTGCCTCCATATCTAGTATCATCCCCAGGAACAGAAGCCTCCGTGTTGGTTCCAGGTGAGATTTTGGTAGGTTTAGAATCCACCCATGATGCTGGAGTAGTCGAGTTGAGAGGGCAATGTTGTCTAACAACCGCTCCCTGGATGGTGCCTTGATCAGCAGGTCGACCAGGTATGTAATTATGTTCACTCCCTGTTTGCAGAGGAGAAACATAATCTCTGCCATTACCTTGGTGAACACCCTCTGTGCTGTGGAGAGGCCAAATGGCAATGCCTGGTACTGGTAGTGACAGTCCTGTAATGCAAACCTTAGATAAGCCTGATGAGGCGGCCAGATTGGAATATAAAGGTGTGCATCCTTGATATCCAGAGACACCAATAATTCCCCTTCCTCCACACCTGAGATCACCGCTCTCAGAGACTCCATCTTGAATTTGAACACCCGTAAATACGGGTTCAATGACTTGAGGTTAAAAATGGGTCTCACCGAACCGTCCGGCTTCGGTACCACAAACAGGTTGGAATAATAACCTTTTTTCTGCAGCTGAGATGGAACTAGAACAATGATCTGAGTCTGTACCAGTATTTGGATTGCATCCTGTAAAATAATACCTGCCTATAGAGAAGTTGGTAAGCCTGATTTGAAGAATCTGTGAGGTGGGAGTTCCTGAAACTCTAGTCTGTAACCTTGGGTGATAAGCTCTATGACCCAGGAATCCTGGCATGATGTCGCCCAGACGTGACTGAAATCTCTTAAATGGGCTCCCACCTGCCTGTCTTCCAGGCAGTGTGGTCCACTGTCATGCTGAAGGCTTAGAGGAAGCAGACCTGAGTGCTGTTCCTGTGAACCTGCAGCCGCTGATTTCTTGGGTTTACTTCTATAACCTTTGAAGGTTGTAGAAGAACCTTTGGTCTTATTTTTTAATGTTGCTGTCCGAAAGGACTGCAGAGTAAGAGCCGAGTAGGTCTTCCTAGGTGGAGGAGCTGTGGAAGGAAGGTATGTAGACTTACCCGCCGTAGCCTTGGATACCCACGTATCCAGTTCATCTCCAAACAGGGCCTCACCTGTGAATGGTAGGCTTTCCACACCTTTTCTGGAATCTGCATCCGCAGTCCACTGACATAGCCATTGGCCCCTGCATGCTGACACTGCCATGGCCGTGGTGCATACATTTAGCAAGCTTATCTCTTTTATGGCCTCAACCATAAAACTTGCAGAGTCATGTATATAGTGTAAGAGTAAAAGTATCTCCCTTTTGGGTAAGGAACTTAAACTCTCCAGTAGGTTACCTGACCATTTTGCAATAGCTCTTGTGACCAAAGCACAAGCTATAGTAGGTCTCTGGGCTACTCCCGCAGCTGTGAACATACATTGAGAGTAGTCTTGCAGTCAGCCTTTTAAGGAGGCATCTTTTAAGGAGGCTGCCCCCCTGGGATAGGCAAGACTATCTTGCGTGACAATCTAGATACCGATGCATCCACAATCGGTGGGTTTTCACATTTTTTCCTATCATCCTGAGGAAAAGGGAAGAATGTAATTAACCTTTTAGGGATCTGAAAACTCTTGTCAGGATTAACCCAAGTTTCTTCAAATAGGGAATTTAATTCCTGAGATGCAGGGAAAGTAACAGATTATTTCTTTTTCACATTAAAATAAGATTCCTCATCCTCTCCTGTCACTGTGTCATCCTTGATGTGCAGGACCTCCCTAATAGCTTCTATCAGGGCCTGTATTCCCTGTGACAGGGCTGCATCCCCCCACCTAAGTCCACCTTACCATCCTCTGGGTCTGACACATCATCATCATTTGGGCCAGAGTACGCTTTTGAGGACAAATGGCAGGGGTATGAGAATGGGCCATGGGACTTAAATCTCTATTCATCAGGTCATCCATAGACTGTCTTAACTGTTGCGTTTCTCTCTCAGTATGGGACAATTTATTAGGAATATCTGAGATCATCTCTTTTGGAGAATCCAACCATGCTGGTTCGGATCCACTAGTAAGAGAATGTGTACTACCCCGAGTACATTGTAGTGATCCCCCTGAAGAAGAAAAATAATCTGCAGTGCATGAAACACACTCCTTGCCTGCCATTGTAATGTGAAAGTATACACACACACACACACAGGAGAAAAGTTAAGCCCAGTTAACCCAAACAGAGCCCTTCTAGGGAGACACAGAGTATGATGGAGCCAGCCACACAGCGTCCTTCTTGCTAAAGCTGAGCTTAGCTGGGTCGCAGACTAAATACCCTTAATAGGGTATTAGTTTTCCTATACTGCTCCCCCCCTGCTATGACCCCCTGGTACCGCTGATGTAATCTGGAGTCCTTGTGGAGGAGCTGCGTGTCTCTGTCAGGCTGTTCAGTAAGAGCTGCAGAGGGAAAATTGTGCTGGTGAGCCGCTGGATCCACTCAAAGTGAAGCCCCGCACCCGTAATGGCACGCGGTCTTCACATTTTTTTTTATACTGGCTGAGGTTATATTTGTGGTTTACAGTGGGTTAGAACCCCTGTAAACTTAGTGCCAGTGTGCGTATAGTTGTGCCTTCAGCATGCCCCTCACAGTGGAACATGTTATGTCTCTGAAGCCTGGAGCCACAGCCTGTCCTCCATGCCGCCATTACTGGTGGCGATCCGCTAACCATGACGCCTGTCATCTACTCGCCACTCTTCTTACTTCTGGCTCTGTTAGGGGTGGCGGCGTGCTGCGGGACTGTACGGTCGCCGTGGTGGGGCTTGCGAATAGGTCCCTCAGGAGCTAGGTGCTGGAGGGGGGGTGACCCCTTGATTTAAGGGGTCCCCACTCCTCCAGGAAACCCCAGCCAGGGGTGACTAGTTGGGGAGGTAATGCCACGGCCGCAGGGACCTACATAAATGTGTCCCCTGGCTGTGGCATTATCTCTCTGGCTAGTGGAGCCCGGTGCTGGTTTTAAAAATACGGGGGACCCTACATCTTTTGACCCCCGTATTTTTGGAACCAGGACCGGACTAAGAGCCTGGGGCTGGTTGTCTAAATACGGGGAACCCCTGTCCAATTTTTCCCCCAGTATTTAAACAACCAGGACCGGCTCAAAGAGCCCGAGGCTGGTTATACTTCAGAGGGGGGACATCACGCATTTTTTTAATTTTTTTTTAACCCATTCAGACCCTTTGCCATTAAGTTAATGGAAGCCCTAAACAACAAAATTGCATTCATGTCCTCCTCCCACTCCCTTCCCAGTCCAAACACTAATTATTATGTTTTTTTCTATAAAAATGTACAATATACAATATACAACAAGTATGATGAGCAGGCAGGCAGCGGGCATTGGTGGCATCGGACTGAGATGCAAATTAGTGGCAGAGGGCTGGGTCAGTTGATGGTGGGCGAGTTTGCAAGCCATTGGCGGTGGCAGCGGGCATTGGCTCAGAGGCAGTAGCGGGCATTGGCTCGGCAGTGGTAGGGGTCATCGGCAGGATTCGGTGGACATTATGGCTGTAGTGCCTCACCAGCCACTGACCTCACTGCACGCCACTGCCTATTACATAACTGTCCACCAGATTGCAAAGGTTTTAAATAGAAAAGATACTATAAACTCAGTAACTGGGTCATGTTTTGTTCAGTATATGCATATCACATCATACTACACATATAGCATTGCACCTGAAAAGAAGGGGACAATACGAGGGTAGACTTGGACACTTGCTATACTATGATAAGTGTGTCCAACAGTGTTAAGATCCATACTTTGGCTGTTTTGCGCAAGAGGTCGATTCAGTTGCCCACATTGCATTCAGGGAACTACATGCAGATATGTGCCCACTGGATACCCTACCAGATGATCGTAGACAAACAGCACGGTATCAAAGTTTCCAGTTCCAGATAACTGAAGCCAGTGGGCCAATGGGTATGGTGGACAGTCAATCCATATTAATATATAAATACCAGAGAATAGGACTTCCGGTTCCGGTCTCATGCTGTGAACACTCCACAACAGAGCTCCATTAACACCCGACAACAGTATCGTTATAACGACTGTTTTACAGTCTCCACGAGTCAGCCACCCTTATAAGCCCTTAGCGGTAACGTCCCGTAAGGCACCCCTGGCGTCAGCCGATCACGCCGAGCCGCTGTTGTATGCTGGACGTCCCCGCCGGTCAGCGTGTCGCGGCAGCTGCTCCCCCGGAGCTACCAACGGGAGAGGTCGCGCACCTTAAGCTGCAGCATTCCAGCCGGGTGGGTCCCGCCAGCTGGCACATCGGGTAATAAGAGCCTTGGAAGCCGCCGAAGCCTGCTACTGTGAGCCGCATTCACTAGGCCGGGTGAGATCATCATAGAAGCCGCCCACGATTCATCGCCTCAGAGAGCCCAGTCCCGCCAACGGTTAGACGGTGAGATCAGTCACTCCCAGGGACTTTGCAGGCATAAGGTACGGTTTTTGATATAGGCTATACACAGCCAATTCACTGGGTTACACTAACGTTTACCCTTTAACAAAAGGCCCTCTCAACGCGTCACCCAGCATATCCACAATACTCCCTGCATCGGGTACAGTGCTATCTTAAAGGCTCTCAGATCTCCTTTTTTATTCCTACCCTACAGTTACTGATGGACCGATTCCTCTCCCCCAACTCTACTGCTAAAACCCCAGCTTCCTCCCTCCCTGTTCGACAGGAAAAAAGGAGAGCTAATTCTACCATGGCTCCAGGCATTACTACCCCCCTTCTTCTCCAGCTCCTAAAAAATTTATAGCATCGCAGTCTCTTTCCTGTATTCCACTGACTGACCGATCTCCTGATTCGCCAATAACGTATGCTGATCTGACGGAAGCCATAACGCAAGCTGTGTCTCCATTATTGTCTAAGGCAGTGTCGGATATTTCACTTCAATTACAACATCTCTCACATAAAGTCTCCGTTAACGAGAACAGAATTGGTGGTCTTTGTCATGATATGGCTGATGTACAGGGTTGTATTAAACGTCTTGAAAAATAAAATTACCAGCTTTGGATGAAGCTAGACGACGCAGAAAATAGGTCTAGAAGAAATAATATCAGGCTGGTCGGCCTACCGGAATCGGTGAAAGGTGATGATCTCACTCAGTTTGTACGATCTACTTTACCTACCCTTCTTGGTATCACTGACGCCTGCAAGGATCTAGTAATTGAACGTGTGCACCATGTAGGGCCTCCTCCTCGCTCCCCTGACGGACGTCCACGGGTCACCTTGTTGAGGTGCCTCAACTATTTTCACAAAGTCGCCATATGGACTGCGTCTAGGTAGATTCGGTCCCTTCAGTGGGAAAACAACCGACTGCTCATATTTCAAGACTTTTCTGCCGAGCTGACAAGAGCTCGAAAGGCTTTCAACCCCATTTGTACGAAATTAGTATCCGCCAAACACAAATTCTCTTTACTCTACCCGGCTAAACTTCAGATCTATGATGGAGACAAGCACTTGGATTTTACCATTCCAGAAGATGCAGCGTCATACCTTCGTGAGGTGTCCACGGATGACCACACTGACATTACTGATGTCAGCCCCAACACAGACACTTGATTCTTAAGTTCCACCCAGGAGCCCTTATTATAATTGTTATTCTTATCTCTTTGTTTGGTTCCCTTAAATAAGATAAGTTTAAGTATGGTCTTATTTTCTGATAATACTCATCATAATGGAATCTGTCCTAGGTAGTATTATATAGGTTTTATCCACCTGAATATTATATAAAAAGGGAGGCGTTGCCAATGTGGGCTTTCATGTTATACTGTTTCTCGTTTGTTCTTATAACAAACATTTAATCCTGGAGATGTTTCTCTTTAAAGGCAGTGTATTACTTAATATCCTACATTATTCTCTTTGCATTTGGTGGCTTAGTTCCGATATATTATAGGGTTCAATTTTACCCAGATACCACTGTCGGGAAGTTATCTGGGGTACTGTACCGCATTAGAAGTTATGCAGAGTTTAATTTCAGTTCTCATTCTTTATTTTTTGTCCGGAAGTTTGTTTGCTTGTCAAACAATTATCACATTTCATCATGTGTATTTGCATTTTCCCTATGTCCCTCCCTCCTATCCCCATTTCCTTTTTCATATTTCTGATCCATGTTACTAACACAATGTTACTCCTTTTTACCCATCTCCGATTTTTGAATGGTTGACCTGAAAATTGGTACACTAAATGTTGGTGGTATCAACTCCCCGGCTAAACGCCGTAAAATTCTTATGTACTTATCCAAGACGAATATTAATATTGCTTTCATACAGGAAACTCATCTAACACAACAAGAATCCATGAAATTGCAGATGTCACAGTGGTCCCTTATAGCGGCAGCTCCATACAATTCTAAGTCTAGGGGGGTTGTTCTATTAGCAAAAATTAACCTTAACATTAATGTGCTATTTTCTGATATAGACCCTAATGGCCGTTTTTTACTCGCTAAACTTTCCATTAATTCACGTGTCTTTATCCTTTGCAATATTTACGCCCCTAACATTTATAAAAAATCTTTCTTTCAGATGTTACTAGTTAAACTGACTCCATACTCCAATGATAATTTTATTGTTTGTGGTGATTTTAATTTAATCTCCTCTACTTACTTAGACCGCTCCCATACTTCTAGGACACCTCAACACCTTCCTAAACTTGGAATACCTAATTTCTCTGAAAATTTGCAGTTAATTGATATATGGCGTGCACTTCACCCAATAGAGAGAGAATTTTCCTGCCACTCCTCCGCTCACGATACATTCTCTAGAATTGATTATGTGTTTATTTCTCAACATCTCTTCCCAACAGTAACGGATGCAGCCATCGAACCCATTTTTATCTCTGATCACGCATTGATTTGGTTTTCTTTCATTTTACAAACTAATCACACTTCGACCCCTCAATGGAGATTTCCCTCCCATCTGTCTAACTCTATGAAATTTTGTGACTCCCTACAGGCGGCATGGGACTCCTTTTATTTTTCAAACGAACAACATTTGGAAATAGACCCCCCTCTATTTTGGCAAACAGCTAAATCAGTACTTCGGGGTAACATTATTTCATATTCCACGGCTTTGAAGAAAAAATATGCTCAATCTTATTTAGAGATACAACATGCTCTCTCTGCAGCTTTTCAAGCTTTCAAAACCCGCCCCTCACCGTCCACTAAATCTACATATTTAATGTTAAAACTTCAGTTTAATGAATTTCTCTCCTTGATTGGGGATAAATATAAATTCAAAGTTGACTTTCGTTTTCATAAATTTGGAAATAAAGTAGGTAAGCTTCTTACTAATATTCTGAAAGGTACCTCTCCTCCTATGATAGTACATCCTTTAAAACTCCCTGATGGTTCCTTAACTAATGACCCTCAAAACATTGCAACTATCATGAAGTCATTTTATGAATCTTTGTATTCTGACTGTTTGTCCCCCCCTGATGAGACTCCTCAACCCTGGTCTTTTCCTCAGCTGCCGCAAATACCTCCCGATTTTCTTGACTCTCTAGATACCCCCATTACGTTAGAAGAAGTCCGCTCCACTATTAGTCACCTGAAACCTAATAAAGCTCCTGGACCTGACGGCTTTTCTAGTGAATTTTATAAATTATTACTAGACAAAATTGACAAGCACCTTTTGGCATTGCATATCTCAATAATTCTTTCCAAGTCTCTTCCCTTATACTTTAACAGTGCTATAATAAAAGTTCTCTTAAAACCAAGACGGGATTCCTCTCTCCCAAGTTCCTACCGCCCAATCTCTCTATTAAATTTAGATTATAAAATTTTTACAAAAATCATAGCTGACCGTCTAAAATTTCCCCTTCCCCACATAATCAACCCGGACCAATCTGGTTTTATTTGGGGCCATCATTCTGTGACTAACGTACGTAAAGTACTTTCTGTAATTCAACATTTGAAAACATACCCCACACTGACACACAATATCATACTAGCCTTAGACGCAGAAAAGGCGTTTGATCTTTTGACTTGGTCCCATCTTTTTAAATCTATGCAACTTTTTGGTTATCCCTCATCCTTTATCTCTATTATACAGACCCTATATTCCTCTCCGGTCTCTCAGCACTACTGTAACGGTCATTTATCTGTTCCTTTTACGGTTTCTCGGGGTACCCGTCAGGGTTGCCCCCTTTCTCCTTTACTTTTCGCTATAGCTATCGAGCCTTTAGCAATCTCTATCAGGAACTCCCCTAGCATTCAAGGTATTCTAGTCGGAAATATCCCATTAAAACTTGCCCTTTATGCAGACGACCTATTACTCTTCTTGTCTAACCCTTCTACCTCGCTACCCTCACTATTTTCTTTGATATCTAATTTTGGTGCCCAAGCATGATTTAAGATAAACACTTCTAAGTCAGAAATCTTAACAATTAAAGACCCCGGTATTGCCACGCAGCTTCCCTCTAACCCTCTCTCCTTATCCTTAATCAAAACATATATTAAATACTTAGGCCTACGCATTCCTTCTGATCTTTCCTCTTTATATAAACTTAACTATACACCGAATATCCTCACTTTATGATTCTTGGCTAAACTTACCACTATCTCTTCTTGGAAGGATAGCGGTAGTTAAATGCATTATCTTTCCTAAAAAAAATTATTTGCTACAAATGTTACCAATCAGTCTCTCTATCTCTGACTTGAAACGCTTTGACCAGCTTACCTCAAGATTTTTATGGCAAAATAAACGCCCTAGAATTGCTTTCCACAAACTGCAGACTCATCGATCTCATGGAGGTATGTCCCTCCCAAATCTAAAATTATATACTTTAGCTACTCATTTTAGATATATTTCAGATTGGCTACTCACTAAATCCTCTTACACTTCAAGTTCTTTAGACACAGCTCTCTTTAGTCCTTACTCTCCCAGCGCTCTTCTTCACTCTAAGAAATCCGACATTCCCACGACTATTTTACATCATATTTTATTTCATGACACTTATTCAGCTTGGCTAACTATTAATAAAAAATTGGCGAGAAATCCGTCTTCTTCTCCATACAATACATTATGGGGCAATCCCTCATTTTATCCTTCACTTTCTAATCCAATTTTCCTCACGTGGAAAGACAAAGGTCTATCTCTCACCTCACAGGTCTTTGATCCTGGAGGACAAATACTGACTTTCTCCGCTCTCCAGAAACAATTCTCTTTACACACTTCTAATTTTTTCATATACTTACAAACACGACACTTTGTTTTTTCTTTAGACTCTAATACTAGTCATCTAAACTCTACTGATCCTATTAATTCCCTTTTACGCCTGCTAAATACTATCCCCTATTATATTAAACTTCTCTATACTATTCTTTTGCCTATCTCTAATACGAAACCATGGCAATCACTGGCGTTAACCTGGCAAAGTGATGTCCCTGATATTGATTCCTCCCTGATACTCACCGAACATTGCTATAAGACTCTAAAATTTTTGAAATCCTCCTATCTCCAGGAAGTGCACTGGAGAACTATACATAGAGCTTACATTTCCCCCGCACAAAGACGACATATGATATCGAACACACTAGATGCCTGTTTTAAATGTCATTGCTCACACGCTAATTTTTTCCATTGTTTTGGGGAATGCGGTAAAATAAAGCGCTTCTGGAATAAAGTAATTGTCTATCTAAACTCCTTATTTTCCACACGTTTTCCCTGATCCTTTAGCCTGCTTATGTGCAAATTTCAAAAATTGGCTCCCCAATAGAGAACTTTCCCCCCATATACCGTTGTTGGTGACCATTGTGACACTTGCAAAGAAAATCATTCTTATACATTGGATTTCCTCTTCTTCTCCTTCCTTACAAGAACTTAAACTAAAGCTACTACAACTCCTTTATTTTGAGAGAAACAATACTTTTCCCGATATGGGTAAACATGTTGAAAAATTTTATGCTAAATGGTCTCCTTTTATACAATCTCTAGATTTGCCTACTCAAGATCGGATTATGAAGGTGTATGAAAATACGGAATGGCATTTATTACGCATCATTGCTATTTCCTAATACCACATTAACATTGGTTCACTATATAATTTAGTATATGTTGTTATACTTCATATCAGATTTCTTTTTGATATCTAGGATCAGATATTCCCCTTCCCCTTCCCTTCCTTCCCCTGTCACCTTTTTTCTTTTTTATTGCTTTTCTATTGGATATCGTTATTGTTTTAGAAGCACTAACAGGTTTGAATCCTTAGTCGTAGCCTAATCCGCATTGTACTTGTTGATGTTTCCTACGGACTTTTTACACTGTATACTGAATGTATCAACATATGGATTATCTCTGTACATTTGGATTCTTGCATTATGTTTATTTGATGATACATCCTTTGTATTGTATACACCTTTATCTTTAAACAATAATAAAAATTGTAAAAGTTCCAATGCTGGTCGAGCAATAAGCTTCCACCAGATCTGGAGGGTAACCCGCACCGAGATTTGTAAATTACGATGTAAATCACAAAGTTGGAGTGCCTATTGTCATATCTAATTAAACCCTATTTTAGGGATTCGCATATACAATTATATATATGAGAAAAGATTAGAAGGCTCCTAAAGGTGCCACCGACTGGTTTAAACAAGGATATGGAGTCAAATCCCCATAGAGAGGGGAAAAGGAGAAGAAACCAGTTAAATTTAAGGTGCACTCATCCAACTACTAAATCATTGATATGATTGTTGTTATGAAACATTTATATCCACAGCAGCAATATCAAATAAAGGCTTAAATGCTCAATAACCTAAAATGATATAGAGGTTTATTTTATTATTCATTTATATGGGACTTAATTGTCCTTTATTGAAATTAGAGCGAAATATTAAAATTCATAGAGTAAGAGACAGTGAATAGAAGGTGACAGAAATTGAACTATATGTGAATAAAGATTTAAAAACAAAGCTGATGTGTTTTTCCCTTCATATATTTTCCTGTGTTTATTTCAATTGTGCATTTACATACATATATTTGTGCAGCACTGTATCAGTGCTATCTTTATATGAGAGCTGCAGTTTTCATATTCATTGGAGCCTGTTATGCTGCGATAGAGGGAAATATGCTGTCTTGCTTTAAAGTTACAAACTGTTACATAGAATTGTAACCAAGTTTTTCTCACTCCTGCCCTTAAGGCTGTAATTATGATAACTTGTTTCTAATGTTATAAATGGAGGAGTGAAACGATGTTGCTGAATATGTAACTTATGCCTGAAATCCCAGAGTGTCACATAGTGCAGAAAATGCTGGTATGACATTGTATAAATAAATTCAGTGTTTGAGAGAACTGATGGGGATGAACCTGGGTAAATAGTTTCACTACCCTGTATTAAAGGCTGTCTACTTTGTAGATCTTAATAATCTCTGACCCCAATTACTGTTATTAATGATGCATGAATAAATGTGCTGGAAAGATGGGTTTAATATATCCCATATGATGTTCATCCACAGTGTTTTATACTGTATGTATGGGTTAATATTGGCAACCTGTCGTTACTGGTACTCAGCAATATTGGGTTGTGTCCATGCAGGACATATTACTACCACTTAAATATTGCTAGTTAAGTTAAAGTAAATTATAATTTGTATAGGTACCAGAGGATCGTGCCCCTGTTTACCGACTGACTGCAGTACACATACAATAGCACTAAATATCCGCTAGACACAGAGACAATCTTGTATCTGGCATTAACCCCGTTGTCTCTCTTATTTGATATTGATGTCAGCCAGCCCACAGCACATGAAATAGAGTTTCAGGTGAATATGAATACGTTCAAAGACTCCTCTCTAACATGAGCAGGTTTGGCTCCTAATAATACACTATAGGTCTCACATGTATGTTGTATACCAATTGCACATTTTAAACGTTATTACTAATACGGGAACACATTGCTAAAGCCTATGCGCATTTCACTCTTAATGAGCTTCCTCAGGGCACTATAGTAAACGGCGCCTGCCGGAATTGATAGTTTTATAGGAGAGGGAGGGCAGTGATAGGGCGTGTGAATACTGGCCAGCCAATGCCCACCCACTTAGGTCCATTCAAAAAAAGGGAGAAGAAGAAAGAGAGGAAAAAGCCATTACCATTACATCTATTCCTGTCCCGCTGGATTAGGCGCTCGTAAATGCCATCAGCTGAGTTGCACAGCCGCGGCCGTGATTCAACAACTAAGAGTGAAGTTCAAAGCGTATGATAATGAATGGGTATATGATCACCTCATGTGTCCTTATGTTGGACTTAATTACTCTACCGTAATGGAGCACGATTTCAGTTATTCTACTTGTATATTGATCTACACCTAATCTGATCATCCGTAGTTCCTAATTCTAACATAATGTGTTAAATAATTTATGTATATACATATGTATTATAGTCAAAAGTGAGATTAAATACATTATGTGCTGAAAATAAAGAGTAAAGGGAGATGTTTTTATTATAAATATATATATATATATATATCTCTAACTATGTCATCAGAAATATATGTGTTTGAATAAATAAATAAAAAGCAATACATCACATCAATAGGATAGAATGTATTGCACTAAAAGATAAATATAAATAACTTGACCAAAGTGAAATGAAATAAAAATATTTTTTTTATTTTTTTTTATTTTTTAGAGTGTAAAATATAATAATAATAAAAAAATAAAAAAATGCACGTGGGTGCGAGTGCAAACAAATGTGACACAAAACATACTCAGGTGAAACACAACACAGTGAAAAAGGAAAAGAAAAGACCCACTAATTATTACAGAATATATGTGCATATAAATATTGTGTGTTGTATGTAAGTGAAACGTGCTCATTATATTGCTGAATATGAAGTATGAGGAACAATGTATGTCCCCAGGCAAAAATAAAATATGTGATCAGTTTGACCTTTATTAATCGGTCATGTGAAGCGTAGTGATGGTGACACGTGATATACACTTCTGATAATTATTTATTTTATGCCATAAAGATACCCTTAATTCCTGTTTAATCCGTACATCACATTCCTGTTTGATCCATACGTGTATTATAGATTATACAAAATTAATTCGGAAATATTCCCCCAATATTATATATTCCGTGCCACTTATTGAAATCAAATACATAATTATAAACTTAATATTTGAAAGTTAAATTTGAGGGCTATCCACTGATGTGATGTGGACAGAGATATAATATAAGGCACCTACATGATGAAAAGATTAGGATATCAATAATAATTTATTCACCTATCATGTCCAATATGCTGTACCTTGCCATGCTATACTCCCCATATGAAGTACATCACCTTGTTACATATTCCGAAACAAAGAAAGGAACCAAATAATCTCTCAAACCACAGGTGAGTATTGATTTTAAATATAGTAAGTAACGTACCCCTCTCATCTATGGTGAGTGTCTGTTGTTCTGTTATTAATAAACAACATTACATGGATAGAGGGAACCCTTGGACCAGGGATATACCCCTCTAATGGTTGGCACAGTATGGTGTCCAATTGTTAGAGTGTAGGGTTAATGGACATATGTATCCTGGTTCAAGGTGTATTCAAAATATATACATATATTGTACCCTATATCTACCCATGAGGGTTAAAATCCACTCCTTCTTCAAATAGAGTGAGACAAAGAACAACATCACCCTTCATACGAGGAGAGAGAAAAAATGAAAGAAACTACCTCTTCCTATTTACCCTAAAGTATGAGGTAGATAACAATATTATTACTCTGTATGGAGAAGGGAAGATTAATATTATCTCTTCCTATTGACCGTGAACCAAATATTAATCCTGTAAAGTGCACATCAATCAAATGAATGCCGAATAATGAATCTCCTCATTGAGTCCAGAGGGAGTCAGAGAATCTAATAAAAAAATGTATCTGGATTCCTTTTTTAACAATTCCTTAGTGATGTTACCACCTCTGATTCCCAATTCAATGTGTTCCAACCCAAAAATTCTCATCTTTTTATGATCACTGTCATGAAATCGTAGAAAGTATTTTGCCACACTGGTGATTTTTTTCATGTTGTCCAAATCTCTTCGTGCATTTCTGATATTATATGCGTGCTCTAAAATGCGTTTCTTAAAGAGTCTTTTTGTCATGCCAACATATCTATATCCAAATGGACATATGAGACAGTAAATTACTCCCTGTGTTAGACAGTTGATGAAGCTTTTAATTTTCATCTTGTTCTGGTATCTGTCCTTAAACTCCTGTGTGATGTCAATATGTTGACATGCTGAGCATTTGCCACATGGGTAACAGCCCACCATAGGTGACTTTCTTTTCTGATATTTAGTAAAATGACTCTTTACCATACCGTCACGTAAGGTCGGTGATTTTCTCCAGCTGATCTTGATGTTATTCTCAAATTCTTTTTTCAGATCTTCATCTGTATTTAGTATGTATCTGTACTTCTGTAGTGCCATGTTAATGTGTTTCCACTCTTTGCAGTATGTGCCCACAAATCTTACCTGGCTTATATCGGTTGATCTCATCTTTGGAATAAGCAAAGAGCTCCTAGATGCTTGATTTGTGGATTTATAAGCTTTTTGTAGAATCTGTTTCTTATAGCCCCTCTTTTCTAGCCTCTCTTTGACTTCCATAGCTCTTCTTCTATAGGTTTCATCATCAGAACAGTTTCTTCTGGTTCAAATATACTCTCCTTTTGGAATAGCTCTTAAGGTGGCAGGAAAATGAGAGCTACTGTAGTGCAAAATACTATTTGTGGCCGTCATTTTACGGAAGATGTCAGTATCAATTTCTCCATTCATCGTCTTGGAGATCTTCAAATCCAGGAAGTTGACCTCATTCAAATTTATGTCTGATGTGAGTTTGAGACCCAGAGTGTTATCATTGAGTAATTGAATGAATTCTTCAAGTAATTCACGTTCACCTTCCCATAGGATCAGAACATCGTCTATGTACCTATGCCAGCCGATGATATGCTCTGTATATTTCTCATTAGGCACATTAAACACGAGTTCCTTCTCCCACCACCCCAAGTACAGGTTAGCATACGTGGGCGCACAAGTGCTACCCATCGCAGTCCCCCGTACTTGGAGGAAATATTTGTCATCAAAGGTGAAGAAATTTTTTGTCAGGACAAATTCTAAGAGCTGTATAAGGAAGTTATTGAAATCTTGGTGTACACTCATACCGAGAAAATATTGCACTGCTTTGATTCCATTGTTGTGGCTGATACTTGTGTACAAGGATTCAACATCACAAACACATAACCAGGTATTGGATGAGAGAGTTACTCCTTCCAGCTTGTTAAGGATATCCATATACATACGATGGAAGTTCTAATACAAATTTACGTAGGTTCCTGTCTACAAACATGCTAGCTTTTTCTGTGACACTTTCGATGCTCGAAACAATGGGTCTTCCAGGTGGGCATGTGCTGTGCTTATGCACCTTGGGTAATAAGTACAGTGTGGAAATTTTAGGATCGGACACTTTCAAAAAATCATAATCACCTTTATTGATGATTCCCTCATGCAGAGCTCCCTTAATGAGTCCCTCATGCACTTTAAGGAAATTAGCTGTGGGGTTAAACCAGAGTCTTTTATATGTGGAAGTATCAGCCAATTGGCGGTATGCTTCCTTGAGGTACATCTCTTTTTCCCATAATACAATGTTACCCCCCTTGTCGGAAGGCTTGATTATGGTGTCCTCCCATGTATTGATCTCCCTTACAGCCTTACATTCCTCCTCAGTAAAATTGCTTTTTCTGAGGTTTCTTTTCATATATATAGTATCCAGTTCTTTAGATACTAATTCTGTAAAAATCAGAACTTGTGGGCATATCTGTGGATTTGGGAAGAAAGTGGATTTCTTGCGTAAAATCGGTCTTTGTGGATTGGTGATGTTAATATTGGGTTCTTCATCCTCATCAGCCAGTTCCTGTAAGATCTTGAGGGCATCACATTCTTCATCATTCCACATGGGATTTATTATGGACTGGTCCTCATATTGTTGACCCTTTTCCCTATTGCTGTGGAATTTTTTTTAAATTAAATTAAATAATAAAAATTGTATTGAAAAAAAAAATACCAGAGAATAAGAAGAATCTTATAAGTATATGAGTTTCTGTACCAGACAGTAAGTCAAAACTGAAAAATGGGGACAATGGTGTATTCAGAACCTGGAACTCTCCCTGCTATTAGGGACAGTCAACAACTATGAGATAGCCTCTAAGAAAATATAGGGATTCAGTATGATATGGGATGCCGGCGATCATAATACAGACAGCGGCATCCTAGCCATCAAAATCCCGACAGCCCCCTAGAAAGTACCCAAACCCATCCCCTGCACCCTACCCTAACCCAAACCCATCCTTGTGGGTGCCTAACCCTCCACCGGTGGTATCTAACCCTAACCCTCCCCGTGGTGCCTAACCCTAACCCCGGTGGTGCCAAACCCTAACCTTCCCTTCCCCGCTGCCTAACCCTAACCCTCACTGCTTGGTGCCTAACCCTAAACTCTCCTTGTAAGTGCCTAACCCTAACCCCCACCTCCCTGGTACCTAACCATCCCCTTCCCGTCCCTACACCCTAACCCCCTTTGTAATGCCTAAACCTAACCTCTCAGCCCCTGCGGCAAGATGTGAGTGCATCCCGCTAACATTGTTCGGGATTCCAGAGTCGGTATTTTGATGCCGGAATCCCAAGCTCTGTCGGGATTGTGATGCCGGCATTATGCCATCGATCGGGATTCCAGCGTCGGTATTTTGACCGCTGGGATCCCGTCTGGCAGCATTTTAACTACTTATATACTAAGTATAGTTGTCATTTAACAAGACCAGCTATTAATCACTTGCCTGGCATGGTCGCATCAGATGCGACCATGCTGGCAAGTGCTCTATCTGACCTGGTCGCACAGGATGCGACCAGTCAGATAAAGAGTGTTAGCAGCGGCAGGGAAGATAAACTTCCCTCCGCTGCTGCTGTCAGAAGGACCGGAAGGTCCCTCTGCCTCCCTGCACTCTGCCCCTGTGTCTGCCGTGCTGCCGATCACTACTGATCGGTCAGCACGGCAGGATCCCCTCCTCCAGTGCCTGCAGACAATGGCAGCCGCTGGGGAGAGTAAATGAGCCCTCCCTAGCCACCCCCTGCATACCTGCAGGCTGTCCCGGCTTTCAAATTGAAAGCCGCGATAGTCGCAATGTTCCCGATGTTCCAATGGTCTCGATGTTCCCAATTGATGTTTCGATGTTTGAGAAAAATTAAAAGACTCAAAAAATATTTTTTTTTCTTTTTTAACTAAAATCATTTGGGATAGGGTTAAAGTCATGTTCTTCACCTAATTCACTCATTAAAAAAACTGACAATTTTGGAGCGGTTTTCAGCTAAATAAATCATCAGTTAAGTGGTTAAATACAAACACACACCAATTTAGATATTCATTGTTGGGAATAATTGTAATATCCTGTCTTGGAGACAAATACAATGAAACAATTAATTTGGTGCACATAATCAATGGAAAATGATATGCAGTAAAATACAATGTCAGGGGAGCTGTACAAACCTCCAAAAACCAGTGTGCTTTCTGTAATAAAAGTATAAGAGGCTAAACAACAGAAATACACCTAGCTAGCCCAGAGGCTGCCTATTAAAGGGATGTGCTATCTGTAATCTGGTTTCATTTCTTTTTGTCCACTGGTTTTTAATTTGAAAACAATTTTAGCAAAAAAATGTTGCAAGGATTTTCTATCAGGCATGGGGAATTGTATTTACCATTATACTTAATGCTTCAGCTGTTTCATTCCACACTCCCATCATCAGGGGCAAATAACTTTCTCATTATAATTGGATTTGGATCAAACTCTGGTGTTAAAGTGGATACACATGCTACGCCTATTATTTATTTATTATTTATTAACAGTTTCTTATATAGCGCAGAAAATTCTGTTGAGCTTTACAATTGGAAACAATGATAAAATAAAAACTAGGTAATAACAGTCATAGAGATAGGACGGCCCTGCTCACAAGCTTTCAATCTATAGGGAAATAGGCATTGAGAGACAAGGATAGGTACTATCTATTGCATAGCTGTCCACCAGATTGTAAAGGTTCTCGTGGGTTGCATGATATGGCCACTCTGCAATAATGAACAGGGGTCAGGAGGAAGGGAAAGTGAAAAAAGAGAAATGCTGTATGTGAGGATACTGTATGTGTGGACTGTACAGTGGGAATGCCATTGGATAGGAAAGCTTATGAAATTTTTGTGAGCAGTTCTGGAATTTGATAAGCTTGCCTAAAGAGGTGAGTTTTCAGGGAATGCTTGAAGGTTTGGAAACTAGAGGAGAGTCTTATTGTTCATGGCAGAGCATTCCACAGGGTGGGTGCAGCCCGAAGAAAGTCCTGCAATCATGGACAGGAGAAAATAATTTGTGTGGATGAAAGATTTAGATCTTGTGTAGAGCGGAGAGGTCGGGTTGGGAGAAATTTTGAGATAAACAAAGAGATGTACATTGGTCTAGTTTGGCTAATGCCCTTGTGTGAGTAAAAGTATTTTATATTGAATATGGTAGAATACAAGTAACCAATTGAAGGACAGTCTGAATGGATCTGCAGACAATTAATGACTAACGACAAGGAAAATTAGCCATTCAGAATGGATTGTAGTGGTGAGAGTCTCTTTTTGCTAAGACCGTAATAAGACTATTGCAATAATCAATGCGGTAGATAATGAGAGCATGGATTAAAGTTTCTGCAGTGTATTCTGTAAGGTATAGTCATATTTTTAGATGTTTTTTTAGATGCATGTAACATGGTTTTGAAACGTATTGAATGTGGGGAGCAAAGGACAGATCAGAGTCAAGGATGACATCTAGGCAGCGTGCTTGTGTGGTAGTACTGATTGTCGAGTTCTCAACAGTGACAGAGATATCAGGTTGGTAACTACTTTTGGCCAGTGGAAATATAATTAACTCGGTTTTGAAAATATTAAGTTTGATTTGGCGAGATGAGGTTGGTATTGGGAGACCAATGTTTGGTATCCTAGAGGTCGACATGCTGACCCCAGGATCCCAGTCGCCATGCTGCACTCACCACAGGTTCTATTCCCACTCTATGGGTGTAATGGACACCCACTAATGGGAATAGTCCCTCTTAGTCAGCATGCTGACTGCCGTGCTGACCAGAGATCGTGTTTCCAGCGTCGGTATAGATCACTGCTGGTCACATGACTACATCCCGGTGAGATGACATCTAAGACGAAACGTCAGAAAGGCATTCAGGGACATGGACCAAAACAAATGGTGACAAATCTGTGGAGGATATGTTGATTTGAGTATCATCTGTGTACAGATGATACTGAAATCCAAAAGAGCTGGTTAGTTTACCAAGAGATGAGGTAAAGACTGAGAAAAGCAGAGGACCTAAGACTGAGCCTTGTGGTATTTCAACTGAAATAGGTAGCAAAGAGGAGGTGAACTCAGAGAAGTGGACACTGAAGGAGCGATTAGAGAGGTAAGATGGGAACCAAGAAAGTGCTGTTTCTTGACCTAGGGATTGTAATGTTTGTATAAGAAGAAGGTGTTCAATAGTGTCTGAAGTGGCTCCAATAAGTTGTGTGAGTTAAGAAAGTCTGTGAGGAAACTGTAGTCAAGTCTCTCAAGTAGCTTGGAGAGGCATGGGAACTGAGAGATGGGGCTGTAGTTTGAGAGTTAGGGACATAATTTAGTTTTTTCAGAATAATCACTGCATGCTTGAACACTGAAGGAAAGATATAAGTGGAGAGAAATAGATTACAGATATTAGTTAAGGTTGTGATGAGCACAGGAGACAGATAATTAATTATTTGGTGGTGATGAGCACAGGTTGTGATGAGCACAGGAGACAGATAATTATTTATTTGTGAGGGTATAGGATCAAGAGGAGAGGTAGTAGAGTTGCAGGATGAGAAGAGTGTTGATACTTCATCTTCATTTGTGGGATCAAATAAAGAGAATGTGCCAAAAGGTTCAGGTAGGAAACAGAGCAGGGCATTGGAGGTTAGAATAGTTTGGAGGCATGAACAGCAGATTTCAGACTATCAACAGCAATACTGAAATCACCTATGATGCTGGTGGACATGTCAGAGGATACAAAGTAAGGCATCCAGGCAGAACATCTTTCATAAATTGTTTGGGTTGCCCAAGTGGGCGATAGATAGCTGCAACACACAAAGAGAAAGGAACAGAGTAGGCAGAGTGCAAATCTTGATAGAATGAACTTCTAATGATGAAAATGTGAGTAATGGAACCTGTTGTAGAACTATGTATGCAAAAGACTGGGAGAGTAATAATCTAACCCCACCTCCTTTGCTGTTACCAGGTGTGTGTGTGTGTGTGTGTGTGTGTGTGTGTGTGTGTGTGTGTGTGTGTGTGTGTGTGTGAAGTTGAGATCAACATGTGACAGTGCTGCACAGGAGGCTGTGTCTGATTGTGTGAGTCATGTTTCTATTATAGCCATCAGATTGAAGTTGTTAGATATGAGGTGATGAATGGATGTTAATTGTTACAAACTAAGTGTGCATTCCGTAAGGCACATTCTAGTGATTTGGAGAGTGATGGGAGACTTGTGATGTTTATGAGGTTGGCTGTATTTCTATATCGCTGTGAATCAGGTGAATGTGAATGGGGCAAGAGGTTGGGTTCAAGATTTGGTGAAATGTCACCAGCTATCAAAAGCAGGAGAGAAAGTTAAATGTGGGTGTAGAAGGTTTGTGAATGTTTTTTTGTTTTATGGTGACAGGTTGTGGATGTTATTGCTCACTCAGTCACTGACTGACTGAGTCTTAAATAATTCTCTTACTTGCTGATAAGTTAGGAAGCTGAAATTTAACATAGCTATTCTTCAGGTGGGAAATAGGAAAACGACATAATTAGAATGTTAATAAATCTCCCCTAAGGAGATAAAAAAAGGGGGTTGACATAATGCGTCATCAATGATGAGTGGCTTGCATTGCGTGAATGATAACGCCCAAATGGACAATCAGATCAAAAATCGGATTGCACCTCCAGTGTGTATAATTTCATTACCTAGAAAAATGGTGCCATCACTTTTACCATATCACTCACTCACTCACTCACTCACTCACTCATCACTAATTCTCTTACTTCCTGATATGTTAGGAAGCTGAAAATTAACAGAGGCATTCTGCTGGTGGAAAATAGGAAAACTACTTAATTAGAATTGTAATAAACATCCCCTAAGGCAGGCCTGGCCAACCTGTGGCTCTCCAGCTGTTGTAAAACTACAAGTCCCATCATGCTTTTCCACATTTTTGCTATTAGGGAATGCTTAAACTGTGGCAAGGCATGCTGGGATGTTTAGTTTCACAACATCTGGAGAGCCACAGGTTGGCCAAGCCTGCCCTAAGGGATGAATAGCGGGTTGACATAATCACGTCATTACCGATATGTGACTTGTGTTGCGTAAACAATAACGCCCAAATGGACATTCGGATCAAAATTTGGATTGCACCTCCAGCGGGTAGAATTTAATGAACTACAAAAATGGTTCTGTCACTTTTCATTGTATCTGCTACGGGTGCTCCTCGGGTAACTCCAAGAATCATACAGTAATATTTACTTACATTAAGTCGTCTCAAATTTACATCTCTATAGATTTACCAAATTTTTAACACTCATTTATATTTACAGCCGTGAAAATCAGAAAGTCCCATGCGAAGAATGGGTAGAACAGCTAGTGTTCATATACAGATGTGTACTTTTACTTTGTTGCCTGCAATGCATAGCCGGCAAGAACTCCCTGCATAGCATTCGCTTGAGTTTGGGTACGCTGAGCAGTAGGCAGCGGGAGTATGCCTCCCCTTATGGGAAGTTTATTACAAGTCTAATTAAGTAGTTTTCCTATATCTCACCTGAAGAATACCTATGTTAAATTTTAGCTTCCTAGGAGAATTATTAGTCAATCAGTGAGTAAGTGAGTGAGGGCACTCACACACACACACACACACACACACACACACACACACACACACACACACACACACACACACACACACACACATATATATACACACTTTATACAGTGTATATATATATATATATATATATATATATATATATATATATATATAGAATTGGAGACTACGGCGCTCGGGTGCAGTTTATGTGGTATTATGCACAGAATATACAATAAAAGTGTTGTTTAGAAATATGATAAAACGTACTGAATATAATAAAGAAGAAACGTGGAGTAAAAGTCCCTATTTCATATAAAAGCACTTCTCAATAGGTTATCAGAGCGGCAGCTTGTAATGCATATAAATATGCTTGGCGTGCATATAAAATTTGTTGCAAGAATTGGTGAAAACAAGCGCCCAAGAGTGTGATTATTAAAATCAGGGAAAATGAAGGTATAGAGGAACGGATGATAAGGATCGGTTTAAAACACTTATCTGGTAGGTAGAGACTTGACTCAAGCAGTACTCTTTTTGTGGATTAAGAACATGCGGATAAAACAGAAGAAAACTAACATAGTGTGTACCGTTTATGTTACGTATTATGTTACTGCTTAGTTTCACAGGCCTAATTAGGGAACTAGCTTATTCCCACAAAATATAAATTTGCAGCCTGAGCAGTATATATATTAAAAATACAAAAAATTTAATAACATAATCACATAAAAACACACATAAAAATAGCTGTATAGCATGCGTACAGAATAAAAATTATATCAGGCTTATCTGTCCATGTAAATGACTGAAATGCATGCGTACAGGATTTAAAATTATTTTAGGCTTATCTGTCCATAAAGAGGAGATGTCTGCAGGTACTCCCAACGCGTTTCGTCCGTCAGCAACAGGACTTCATCAAGGGGATGAAGTCCTGTTGCTGACGGACGAAACGCGTTGGGAGTACCTGCAGACATCTCCTCTTTATGGACAGATAAGCCTAAAATAATTTTAAATCCTGTACGCATGCATTTCAGTCATTTACATGGACAGATAAGCCTGATATAATTTTTATTCTGTACGCATGCTATACAGCTATTTTTATGTGTGTTTTTATGTGATTATGTTATTAAATTTTTTGTATTTTTAATATATATACTGCTCAGGCTGCAAATTTATATTTTGTGGGAATAAGCTAGTTCCCTAATTAGGCCTGTGAAACTAAGCAGTAACATAATACGTAACATAAACGGTACACACTATGTTAGTTTTCTTCTGTTTTATCCGCATGTTCTTAATCCACAAAAAGAGTACTGCTTGAGTCAAGTCTCTACCTACCAGATAAGTGTTTTAAACCGATCCTTATCATCCGTTCCTCTATACCTTCATTTTCCCTGATTTTAATAATCACACTCTTGGGCGCTTGTTTTCACCAATTCTTGCAATATATATATATATATATTTATTGTATATACACTTGCTGAAATACCCAGCATTGCCCGAGTTTACATTTTCCACTTATTAAGTTATCAATGAGTTGGATGTAACTAGCAACATATTAAAAATAATTAGTAGCTTAGTAGCTCTTCCAACACTGTCGTGTGGCTGCCCAGTTTTGTTTTTGTTTTTGGGGTGTTGCTGGTAGACCTGATCCTCAGTTTTTTCTTTATGTCTAGTTTTCTAATCACTTTTACATTGCAAGGCAGGTTTAAAGTTGTTTTTATTCCTGCTATCAATGTTGCTATTCCAAGGCTTTTCTGCCTTCACATTCCGACCGGAACCCTAACCTCCCCTAAAACCTGACCTTTAGTTTAAACCCTGTCAGTATTTTAAGTTGGATAATTATGGGTATATGTACCAAATTAGGTCCAGATCCATCAAGCCATGGAGGATCCTATGAAGAACAAGCACATATACATACATGTTTGTTTGTTTGTTCACACACACACACACACACACACACACACACACACACACTCACACACTAAGCAGGTGTTTCATACTATATTGCCTTTTTTAAGATAATAACTAATTATATTCAGGCTTTTGTGTTGAACTACTTGAATTATGCAATGGAAGTTGTGGTAGCTAAGGTGGGAAAATAACTCAAAAACCCTTTCTAAGGTGAAACATGCACATCTTGGGACGTATGTGGGGTTAACTTGGTGCCCCAGTCTGACCCCACGTATAACAGCAGTGCCACCATCGACCAGCTATTGGTATCACAGGTATTTCTTTTCACTTTCTCATTCATTAGGGAAGTCTCTCATTGCTGACTTTCTTCACTGTCATATGATACCGGGGGACACAGGGTCGTCTTTTCATATGGGCTCAATGGGCTCTTGCCCAAAGGCCCCATGAGTATAAGGGCCCTAGGCTGATAGCTGAGGGTCCCCTCTTTCCAGGGGTACCAGATTTTTGAAAATCGGACCTGGGGAACCGGAGATATCCGGCTTGAAAGCAGTGGTCCCCATCTGAGCCTTTTAATTGCTCTTCCCAGCCAGATATCTTGGGTTCTGTCTGACTTAGAGTTTTTCTGAGGGTATAATCCAGAAGCTGCGACTCTCCACTTTTGGTGAACACTGGCAGCTTGTCTCTACTATGCCCAAAACCAGAGATATCAGCCTTCCAACAGCTGGACCCTGCTCCAGCTCCACACACCTAATATGCAGTGTTAGATTTTCGTTGGTGGATTGCTCTGGCTTCTGAGCTCTTATGCCCACGTCCCCAGTACCTCCTAAAAGGTGGGACTCTCTAGTTTTTTTTTTTTTTTATCCGATTCAAAGCCTTGAGATATCTGCAGTCAAGCAAGCTGCCCTCCCACTGGAAAATTATAAATATTAAACCCACTCCACTATCCACCCCTTCCCTACATATTAAACACCCCCTATCACCCTGTTAGTCATGTACCAGGGCTTCTTCATTCAACCCAATGCCACCTCTACAGTTTAGCCCCATATGTGCAGTAAAGGAGTAATTAGCAGAAATTACTGCTCCAGGTCCTACATGCTGGGGGAAGATAGAACACCCCCTATCGCCCGTGGGACATCAAAGCTGCCACTGATAGCTCCTCCCACCCCTACCGCTGGAGGATGGGTAGGGGGCCCAGTGCATTGCTGTGCCCAGGGGCCTACACTGCTGTTAAGACGGCCCTGAGGGGACACAGGAATAAAAGTCTGTATGGTTCTCTTCTTCACTACTCTTGGTCAGATATGTGTGCAATCCAGGGGACCACTCACCTGCTGTTCACTATGGTGTAATCATACACAGCAGGAAGCAGCATCCACTGAACAGTATCTCATATCTCTCACCATATCTTTTTCTGGCACACTCATTGGACTTTCCTCTGTTTGCGTGGATCTGCACTATTTGCAACAGGTCCACCACCATTAGGGGCCCAAAAGTTGATGTAATTTATATTACTCTTTGAATCCTGACATAGGTAGGGGGTTTGCTCAGATACCATTCCCTGCCTGGTACATGGTATGCAGCAGTCACTGCTGTGTCTGTTTAACTTGTGCAGATTACAAACTGTGGGCCTAATTCAGAGTTGATCGTAGCAGCAAATTTGCAACTGCAACTACATGTGGGGCAGATATAACATTTGCAGAGAGAGTTACATTTGGGTGGGTTACAGTATTTTGTTTCTGTGCAGGGTAAATACTGGCGGCTTTATTTTTACACTGCAATTTAGATTTCAGTTTGAACACTCCACACCCAAATCTAACTCTCTCTGCACATGTTATATATGCCCCCCCCCCTCTGCAGTGCACATGATTTTGCCCAACTGCTAACAAATTTGCTGCTGCGATCAATTCTGAATTACCCCCTATATGTGCTGCACAACATTGTGCAGATTGCAGTCAGATATGCTACACATGTATTTATAGGGAGTAAAAGTTTAGAATTTATCCTTTTTGCACTATAATATACCTTTGAACCCATGTATGGTCCACTATAACATACATTGTTCTTTCTGAACCTAATGGTGCCCATACACTTGTGAGATAATCGGTGCTAACCTTCGATTTCGACCTCATCTGTGAGAGAAATTGAAGGATTGTATGCACATTTCAGGTACCTTGAGACGAGATCCATGGGCACGCCGCTCGAATGTCGTGTCTCAAGATATTATGTGCTGCACTTAATATCTCTCGCTTTGCAGTCCGATCACATGTGGTTTTAAAACCACATGAGATATATCGCACTGCGATGTGAGATGGGCACCCGCCGGGAGCAGCCAGAGGCCGCTCCCACTCGGCGGAAGGGTGCCGATCATGTAATTACCATGCGATCTATTGCATGATCGCATGGTAATCACTTTGCGATGCCCGCAATGTCACGTCACGGGGCATCGCACAAGTGTATGGGCACCATAAGACTCATAATAAGTGCCTAACAAGATTGTACAGAGTATTAAAGCCAAAAATTGCACACTTGTTCCATTACAGTGAGATTGAAAGCATTTATTTGTTGATGAGTTTGCACTATGATTTATCTGAGATATAATTATGTTCTACTAAAATGGTATGCGGGTATTTTCTAGATATGTTTATGACCTGTATTACTTTTTGTGACTGTCAACACACAATAGTGCCACATATCCATACAGACTATCATACTGTGATGTATTGCACAATTGTCTGACCAATGTAATATTGATATTACTCACTGACTGGAACTACAATATAATTGTGATACATTGTGAACTACTAGATAGCACGATATTAAGAAATATTATTTTCTACGAATATGCAATTGGGTGGCATCCATTAGCTTCAACCTAATGTGATTGTTTTCTCTGAATATTTTTTTTACCTTACCCATATGTGATTTAAAACATCAATTGGAATATTACCTCTGTTTCACAGGGATGCAGTCAATTTACCTCCAATCAAAATCCCGACGGTCGAAATCCCGACAGCATTTGACCGACGGTCAAAATCCCGACATGGTCAAAACACTGACATTTAAAATACCGACATGTAAAATGCTGATAGGTCGAAATGCCGACATGAGTTTTTCATGATTTCTTCATTGAAACCGACTTGTTCAAACTTTATCATCCCAGTGGATCTGGAGGGGGAATATAATAATGTGCCCGAAGCATGGCGAGCACAGCGAGCCATGCGAGTGGACGCGGTACACTTATATGGTGTCCATGTCGACATACACACAAAAACCCAATGAAAAATGCATGTCAATATTTTGACCTGTCGGCATTTTACATGTCGGTATTTTGACCTTGTTGGTATTTTAAATGTCGGAATTTTGTCCATGTCAGGATTTTTACCGTCAGTCAATTACTGTCGGGATTTTGATTGGAGGTATTTCATACCGATCCCATTTCACAGGTCTGTTTTTCCTTGTGAGTGAACATTTTTTTTTAATTGAGTTCTTTTTGTCTGACTAGCAATTTGCTAGCAACATTAAGTCAGGTTCAGCTATCTATATGTATATAATCATAGGCTAGTGTTAGGCCTTAATATTAAAGCCAATATGTTGGCAACGATTTGAACCATACCAAACTGAATTCTAACACAAACTGTAGTCACTTGGGATTTAAATGACTACTGTATATCACTAGGATTGATTATCCTTTCTACTTATATATAGTTTATTTTGACCCAGACCTGGTTATATAGTTTACTCTATATTTGGTCAACTACTTTTAACCTTTGTGTATTCGTTTCTCTTTTGGTCACTATCTGCCTCACTTGCTGTGGTTAATTTTAAACTGAAACAATAAACGTAATGTTTTAATAAGATAAAATAAGGGTGAGTGCCCCAAACAAAGAGAGTAGTTTTCTTTCCATCTGTTATATGTTACCAATAATTTGTAATCTTGCAAATATTTGGTTATAAATAAAAGTAAAGTTTTCATTAGTATCCAGTTACCCAAATCCCAGTTTCAGATATCAGCAACCTAAAATATGTTACTATATTTATCTATATCCCAGAAAATATATGTATCCAATTTTTTTTTATATATTCCTATTTAACGTTATTCAAGTAAAAAATAACATATAGATTAGGTGTAGTTATTCCAGATAATACTGTAATTAGAGGATGAATTATAGGAGTGAGCTGTAGGGACATAAAAATTATTTTATTATACAAGAAATATATTATTAAATAAATATTAACAAGTCCAGCGGGTAGCACTCACACATTACAGCATGAAAGGTCTTGGTGCCATCCTGGATACCCCAAGCTGGGAGACCTGTACATATGTTTTCTGCGGTGGCACTCGGATAAATAAAGGCAGTTCATACTGCTCACAATTCAATTGTTGAGCACAATGCAATCAATTGTGAGCAGTCTGGTCTGCCTTTATGTACCTGAGTGCTGCTGCAGAAAATGTATATATATATATATATATATATATGTAGCAATAGAGGAATAGGCACCTTTGGGATGTACTTCCTCCCAATAATAAATAGGATTCAGCAGGAATCTCTAGACGTATATTAATATATGTTTGTCCAATATTTTAGAGCATAAAAATCACATTAACATGTTCCATATAAAATTTATTAAAACATAAAAACACAAGCAATGGTACAATGAATTAAGTATCCATCCTTAACAAATTACACCGAACAATTATACAGAGGACAAGTAGAATAACTTTTACAGACTCCTCCTTCTCCTTATAGCAAGTTTGGAGATTGGTGTGACAAATAGAAAAAGCCAACGCGTTTCATCTTGCTCAAAGACTTCATCAGGGGTATATCTATAAGCGTAAAATAATTTATCAGAATATTCCACTAATTATACATATATAAAAATACAAAAATAAAGATATAAAAAATGGGAACATGTCAATAGATGAAAAAGGTACAGGAACATGCAAAAACAGAGCTGGATAATAAAGTGCAAATCTACACCAATCGGGAACACTTACTACAGTAAAGTACTTTCAAATAAGTTGACAATGAGTCACAAAGGTTAATGATTATACACAGAAAAAAAAGAGAAAGAAAAAGAAGAAGAATGAGAACATCAGAACATGTCAAGGAAACTTCATATGACATACCTCGAATGCTTGATAAAAAATTGATAGACTGTCAAATGAATTAACAAATAGGCGTTCAGGATACTTGAATACTACCCACACATCAGTGGGATATATAGATGAAAAATAGATTGGGCCTAGTTAGGGAAATATTAGTTTTAGTAACTTTAAAACCACATGATATGTACATAATAACTAATTTATGAATCAATCAATCAATCAATCAGTGTGCTGGTGAATGGGAACACATACCTTTTATTTCAAATGCTTGACTGACAAGTTCAAATACACAGGTCTAACAAGGGTTCATATAGATGTGTGACCTGATAAAATTATTGATATTAGCCAATTACAGAGATAACCTCACTGGTCTACATAAATTCAAGAGGCTTACCAAGTATATTTATATTCTCTAGGACATTAAAAATGCAGAATTTTGATAGGGAATATCTATCAATCTATACCGCCTCAACCCAAATCTTAGACTGAAACAGTTTTATTTATTTATTTATATATACAGTACTGGTATTATAATTAACTTCCCTCATTGTCTATATGAATTCTAATTCACAGTAACATAATACCATAAAAAATGTGGGAATAATTACAGACCAATCAAAATAGTAAATGGAGCCATATTTTAGGGTGATGCCTACATAGTATCACATAAAATAGTCCTTACCCTCCAGCAGATCAGCAGTGTTCAGCTCAGTTCCAGTGGAATGAAACTGTGTTCTAATTTTTACCCTTAAATAGGGGGAAGGTGATGACATCACTTCCCATTAGTGCAGTGATTGGAAGTCAAATAAAACTTAAAAAATACCTTTATTTATGGCATAATTAATTCTATATACCCAACATACATTAACCAGTTTATTTAGGGGTCAGTACTTAACCCCTAAATAAACTGGTTAATGTATGTTGGGTATATAGAATTAATTATGCCATAAATAAAGGTATTTTTTAAGTTTTATTTGACTTTCAATCACTGCACTAATGGGAAGTGATGTCATCACCTTCCCCCTATTTAAGGGTAAAAATTAGAACACAGTTTCATTCCACTGGAACTGAGCTGAACACTGCTGATCTGCTGGAGGGTAAGGACTATTTTATGTGATACTATGTAGGCATCACCCTAAAATATGGCTCCATTTACTATTTTGATTGGTCTGTAATTATTCCCACATTTTTTATGGTATTATGTTACTGTGAATTAGAATTCATATAGACAATGAGGGAAGTTAATTATAATACCAGTACTATATATATAAATAAATAAAACTGTTTGAGTCTAAGATTTGGGTTGAGGCGGTATAGATTGGTAGATATTCCCTATCAAAATTCTGCATTTTTAATGTCCTAGAGAATATAAATATACTTGGTAAGCCTCTTGAATTTATGTAGACCAGTGAGGTTATCTCTGTAATTGGCTAATATCAATAATTTTATCAGGTCACACATCTATATGAACCCTTGTTAGACCTGTGTATTTGAACTTGTCAGTCAAGCATTTGAAATAAAAGGTATGTGTTCCCATTCACCAGCACACTGATTGATTGATTTATAAATTAGTTATTATGTACATATCATGTGGTTTTTAAAGTTACTAAAACTAATATTTCCCTAACTAGGCCCAATCTATTTTTCATCTATATATCCCACTGATGTGTGGGTAGTATTCAAGTATCCTGAACGCCTATTTGTTAATTCATTTGACAGTCTATCAATTTTTATCAAGCATTCGAGGTATGTCATATGAAGTTTCCTTGACATGTTCTGATGTTCTCATTCTTCTTCTTTTTCTTTCTCTTTTTTTTTCTGTGTATAATCATTAACCTTTGTGACTCATTGTCAACTTATTTGAAAGTACTTTACTGTAGTAAGTGTTCCCGGTTGGTGTAGATTTGCACTTTATTATCCAGCTCTGTTTTTGCATGTTCCTGTACCTTTTTCATCTATTGACATGTTCCCATTTTTTATATCTTTATTTTTGTATTTTTATATATGTATAATTAGTGGAATATTCTGATAACTTATTTTACGCTTATAGATATACCCCTGATGAAGTCTTTGAGCAAGACGAAACGCGTTGGATTTTTCTATTTGTCACACCAATCTCCAAACTTGCTATAAGGAGAAGGAGGAGTCTGTAAAAGTTATTCTACTTGTCCTCTGTATAATTGTTCGGTGTAATTTGTTAAGGATGGATACTTAATTCATTGTACCATTGCTTGTGTTTTTATGTTTTAATAAATTTTATATGGAACATGTTAATGTGATTTTTATGCTCTAAAATATTGGGCAAACATATATTAATATACGTCTAGAGATTCCTGCTGAATCCTATTTATTATTGGGAGGAAGTACATCCCAAAGGCGCCTATTCCTCTATTGCTACATATTTCTATTTTTAGTCCCTCCTAACAAGGGACTTAGCGGAATTTGGGCAGCCATATCTAATTCCCCATTTTTCTTGTTGTGTTAAAGCGCAGAGGGAGAGTATTCGTCTTTGTATATATAAATATATATATATATATATATATATATACAGACATACATACATACATGGGTATGGGACTCATGGTTGACAGTGTCTAGGTCGACACCAATTATGTCAACACCCATTGGTTGACAGTGGCTAGGTCAACACTATAGATAGGTCGACACACCCATTAGGTCGACATGAACAAGGTCAACATGAAAAAGGTTGACATGAGTTTTTCATGTTTTTTTGTGTCATTTGCATCGTGAAGTGACCGGGAACCCCAATTAGTGCACCATGTCCCCTCGCATAGCTCGCTTCGCTTCGGGCAAGGTTACTGTTCCCAATCGTAGTCCACGTGGATCGTAAAGTATGAAAAAGTTTAAAAAAAAAAGTTGTGAAAAACTCATGTTGACCTTTTTTCATGTTGACCTTGTCCATGTCGACCTAATGACCATGCCAACCTATTTCTAGTGTCGACATATTCACTGTCGACCAATTGGTGTCCCGGCTAACAGGGCTATTCCCACTCATGGGTGTAGGGTGGGAATAGAACCTGTGACAAACGTTGTGAGCCTCCGAGCCCGCAAGTGGCTTCATTGCGCACGTCCCCCTGCTGGCATTCTGGCGGCCGGGATCTAGCATATACCCAAGAGTTGAACCCTGACAGAGTTAGCCTGTGTCTGGCTTGCTGACCACATCCCAAGTGAAGTAGGTGGCTTGGGGGTTGGATGATGTGATTCAATGTGCAATGCTGCAAATTATGGCTTTGAACAGCAGTGGGCCATGCCATGAAGAAGCTGTTGCAAACAGAGCCCCCCCCACAAACACACACACTGGGCATGGATGCCCCCTCTAGTTAAAAGTGATCAAATATGGGCAAAGTATTACAACTGCCAATTTTTCCCTAATTCCCACATACCCTACAGAGGACAATTGGCTACTAATAATTGTATTTGCTACTTGTAATTAGTAATACTTCTTGTCGGAAAAGCCTAGAGGGTGAGATGTAATAGGGTCCGAGATCGCAGGAGGTGCGGGATGCTGGACGATATTGATCATTTTTTTTTTAACTACTTAACTGGCATTTTTTTCCTTTAAAATCGTTCATATAGCTGTTTTTTTATATAGTTTAAAAAGTATTTATATATATATATATAAATATATATATATATATATATAAACATTATATTATGCACATCTGGATCTCCTCATCAAAAACTGGGGGACACAGTAAGGTGGCGCAGTAACATGTGATCTGACCATGTCAGTTGAGTGATTAAAGGGGCAATCATGCCCTTTTAATAAAATGTCCCAGATCATACGGCAACGCGCACCTCCTGTGATCTCGGACACTATTACATTTTGCCCGATATGTATAGAATATGCACAATGGGGGTAATTCCAAGTTGATTGCAGCAGGATTTTTTTTAGCAGTTTGGCAAAACCATGTGCACTGCAGGGGAGGCAGATATAACATGTGCAGAGAGAGTTAGATTTGGGTGTGGTGTGTTCAATCTGCAATCTAATTTACAGTGTAAAAATAAAGCAGCCAGTATTTACCCTGCACAGAAATAAAATAACCCACCCAAATCTAACTCTCTCTGCACATGTTATATCTGCCTCCCCTGCAGTGCATATGGTTTTGCCCAATTGCTAACAAAAATCCTGCTGCGATCAACTTGGAATTACCCCCAATGACCATGCTAAATGCTTGCAGTTTGTGCAGCTACCAATTTTCCCCAAATTAGGGGAAAAATCATTCCTGATCCTACAAATGATATTCGGATTAATATCGTGGATCAGTCATCCTAATAATTCTGCTTCATAATTATAGCTAGCAATAGTTCTTGTGGGAAAGGACTGATCTGTATAAAACAGGTCAAATGTCTATACTAAATAAAACCAACATAAGAAAGGCATCAGTAACATACACATAGACATACAAATGAATCTATTTCTAACATAATGGATTAAAAAAGAAAATAACAGAGCACAACACGAGAACTTTATATATTGTAATTGAACATTTTTCTTATTATTCATATAATAACGTATTTATAAGACTATTCTGGATTTTTATGTTCTGCAAGTTAGAAGTCATTGTCTAAACACAGCATAAGCATAACTTTCAGCAGTATTTATAGCCAAGCTTCTACAATTCCTGACATATTACATTTGCAAGGTGACAAGCAAAAGCCTGAAGCATGCCTTCTCGCTCACAAATCAAGTCATGTAAATATTGCTGGCCGGAATGAAAAACTGCTAATTTCCACCGAAAATATATCATTAAAATTACATTTTAATGGGTTGTGAATGGTTTATAGCATTCTGTTTTATTGTTTAAAAAAAGAACTTTGTGCATATATGACATTAAAGTTTAAACTAATATGAATCTCCTGCAAAAAGGAACATTGTAGTGATGTAATAGATATCATTTATTTTAATGTAATCAATAAAAGCAGAAATTAGCTTTTAAGTTAAATACCAAAGGGCAGATTTACTAAAGTGCGGTTTGTCAAAGCCAACTATCATCGGTGGAGTTCACTTATAGTTATAACAGCAGTAGGAATAAATAGGAATAAAAGCTGTGTTTTTAAACTATTGGTCAAAGCCACCGAAATATAAATCATTTAGTAAATTTGCCCTCAAATATTTTTAACCTAATGGTCACAAACTACAAATTCACATGGTAGTTAATAAATGGGTTTGGTACGGGAACCCGGCGGTCGGTCAGAATACCGACGCCGGAATTCCGACTGCCAGAATGCCGGCAGGGGGGCGAGCGCACCGGAGCCCCTTGCGGGCACGCTGCACTCACCACCCTGTGGGCTTGGTGGCTCGCAGTGTTTGCCATAGGTTCTTTTCCCACTCCATGGGTGTTGTGGACACCCAGGAGTGGGAATAGATAGCAGTGGTGGCGTTGCCGGCATTTTGGTGGTCGGGATCCCAGCATCTGTATTTTGACCGCGGGGATCCTGACTGCCGGGATCCTGACTACATCCCTTAATAAATTAAGAGCTCAATTTAATAAGATGTGGCTATGTCACGCCTGCAAGTAAGTACCACACATGGTACAGCCAAATGTGTGAATTTTTGTTTACAGCCCCAATAGGTTGAATTGACCCCTGAGTGTTTATCATATATTTACATTTTGCTACGGTATTTCAAATTGTAACAATTTTCAAAGTCATTCATGAGCAAAATAATAATATGGCACTCTGACAAATGCTAAATTATGGCATTGGTACAGCACTTGGGGGGTCATTCAGACCTGATCGCTCGCTAGCTGGTTTTTGCAGTCCTGCGTTCGCATAGTCGCTGCCCACCGGGGAGTGTATTTTAGCTGTGCAAGTGTGCGATCGCATATGCAGCCGATCGGAACAAAAAAAGTTTGTACAGTTTCTGAGTTGCCCAGAACTTACACTCCAGCCTGTCCGGGGCCGGAGTTGACGTCAGACACCCACCCTGCAAACGCTTGGACATACCTGCGTTTTAAAAAAAAAAAAAAATCGATGAAAATGGTCAGTGGCCACCCAGAAACACCTTCATCCTGTCAATCTCCTTGTGATCGGCTGTGCAAATGGTTTCTTCGTAAAACCCATCGCACAGCAACAATCCGCTTTGTACCCATGCGACGCGCCTGCACATTGCAGTGCATACACATGCTCAGTTCTGACCTGATCGCAGCACCAGAAAAAGCACTAGCGAGCGATCAGGTCTGAATGACCCCCTTAGTTTTACATGATTGCACACAGACCTGCACAGCAAAGTGGCAAGATTTGCAAATTGTTGATCAAAATAATAGTTTTACCGATAGAGCCACAGGTGGGTATCCAATTAGCTGCAGTAACGCGGTTTCACAATATTTTATCGCATTTGCAATACTTTGGAATCCAATCAGCTGCAAAAAGTTATCGGCAAAAAGTCTCCATAGGGTTTATGGCAAATTGTTCTTCACCATCTCTGAGCAGGTGATAAGTAGTGCAAAATCCATATTTTAAGGTTAAAAAAAAATATTAGATTTGGGTCAGAACCCCTGGGACCCCCCCTGAATGACTAATTAGGCACTTAGATGTTTTTTAGTTATTTTTAATTGGCCAATAATTACGTTATTTTTGGGGTCAAAAAATTGTGCTGAAAATTGGGGTACAAGGTAGGAGATAAGTATATTGGGGTGCTTTTTGAGTGGGACAAGTGTTTTTAGACGTGTAGGTGGAAGTAATTGGTATGTTTCCACTTTTTTTTGTTAAAGTCTCCTAAAATGACCCAAACATTTACTTATACCACTGGCGTATTTACAATGGGTGCAGTGTGTGAGGTGCACATGGGCCCCTGGGGTCCAGGAGGGTCCCACACCGCATACCCTGCACCCATTTTTAAAATACTCTCCTCTCTGGAATCCACCACCGGTGGCAGCATCTCTATGCAAATCTCTGGTACATGGTGCGGCAGCCATCATTCCAGAGATTTGCGCATGCACAGTAAGAAAGCCTCTGGGAAAATGGCCACCGCTCCATTTTCCCAGAAATCTGCACATGCACATTAGACTCTGGGACAGTGCAAGGGTCCCCTAGTGACCCTAGTGCCCATAGTCTACAGCACTGCTGGCTAGAGAGGAGGGGGCTTAGATGGAGTCTGCACACTGGCCTCCTCGTCTCTAGAAACGCCCCTGAATTATACCAATTTTTATGTACTCCAAATTTTAACAGTAATTTTTCCCAATTTATTACACCAAATAGTTTCACTATGGCAGCTAATAAAATTTGAAATTGTTTTCCTTTATTGGTTTGGCTTTTTTGGGGGGTACAGGCAGATTTCCCCACTTTCTCCTATACTTATCTCTGGTTTTGCTGGCTAGAATTATCGCGTGAATCCTGCTATCACCATTTTGGAATTGGATAGGTGCAAAAAACGGGAGTCTACACAGTTCGCGATAAGCTGATATTTTGGGAGATAGGTGCAATAACATTAGCTGCAATTGTGAATCGCATTATCACAGCTGATTGGATGCCCCCCATAGTAATATTGGGATGTATTTTTTTTCATTATTATCAGTGCCCTAACTAGACATTTTAGCACTGTGTTCAAGAAACAGCATCTGCACCCCCAACTCCCATTTTTAAAATAGGGCCGGTGCAAAATACACTGCTCAAAAAAATAAAGGGAACACTAAAATAACAAATCCTAGATCTGAATGAATGAAATACTCTTATTAAATACTTTGTTCTTTACATAGTTGAATGTGCTGACAACAAAATCACACAAAAATTATCAATGGAAATCAAATTTATTAACCCATGGAGGTCTGGATTTGGAGTCACACTCAAAATTAAAGTGGAAAAACACACTACAGGCTGATCCAACTTTGATGTAATATCCTTAAAACAAGTCAAAATGAGGCTCAGTAGTGTGTGTGGCCTCCACGTGCCTGTATGACCTCCCTACAACCCACACAAGTCGCTCAGGTTGTGCAGCTCATCTAGGATGGCACATCAATGCGAGCTGTGGCAAGAAGGTTTGCTGTGTCTGTCAGCGTAGTGTCCAGAGCATGGAGACGCTACCAGGAGACAGGCCAGCACATCAGGAGACGTGGAGGAGGCTGTAAGAGGGCAACAACCCAGCAGCAGGACCGCTACCTCTGCCATTGTGCAAGGAGGAACAGGAGGAGCACTACCAGAGCCCTGCAAACTGACCTCCAGCAAGCCACAAATGTGCATGTGTCTACTCAAACAATCAGAAACAGACTCCATGAGGGTGGTATGAGGGCCCGACGTCCACAGGTGGGGGTTGTGCTTACAGCCCAACACCGTGCCGGATGTTTGGCATTTGCCAGAGAACATCAAGATTGGCAAATTTGCCACTGGTGCCCTGTGCTCTTCACAGATGAAAGCAGGTTCTCACTGAGCACATGTGACAGACATGACAGAGCTTGGAGACGCCAAGGAGAAAGTTCTGCTGCCTGCAACATCCTCCAGCATGACCGGTTTGGCAGTGGGTCAGTAATGGTGTGGGGTGGCATTTCTTTGGGGGCCCGCACAGTCCTGCAAGACGAAGGCATTGATGCTATGGACTGGCCCGCCCGTTCCCCAGACCTGAATCCAATTGAGCACATCTGGGACATCATGTCTCGCTCCATCCACCAATGCACCACAGACTGTCCAGGAGTTGGCGGATGCTTTAGTCCAGGTCTGGGAGGAGATCCCTCAGGAGACCATCCGCCACCTCATCAGGAGCATGCCCAGGCATTGTAGGGAGGTCATACAGGCACATGGAGGCCACACACACTACTGAGCCTCATTTTGACTTGTTTTAAGGACATTATATCAAAGTTGGATCAGCCTGTAGTGTGTTTTTCCACTTTAATTTTGAGTGTGACTCCAAATCCAGACCTCCATGGGTTAATAAATTTGATTTCCATTGATCATTTTTGTGTGATTTTGTTGTCAGCACATTCAACTATGTAAAGAACAAAGTATTTAATAAGAATATTTCATTAATTCAGATCTAGGATTTGTTATTTTAGCGTGGCTTTATAGGGAAGGGACAGTAGTTTCCATTATTCAAATTATGGCACACAGTAGAGCCACTTGCACACATTACGCCAGGTAGAGCCCCATTTTACACATTACGGCAAGCAGAGCTACCTTTTACACATTACGACTGGTGGAGTCCTCTTTTTTACACATTACGGGAGCAGAGTCTACCTTTTTTACACATTAGGCAGGTAGAGTCCTCCTTTTACACATTACCGCAGCAGAGTCCCCCTTTTACACATTACGGCAGCAGAGTCCTCCTTTTTACACATTGCAGCAGCACTGTCCTCTTTTTACACATTATGGCAGCAGAGTTCCCCGTTTTATACTTTGCAGCAGGAGAGTCCCGTTTTTACACATTATGACAGCAGAGTCCCCTTTTTACACATTACGGCACATATAAGTATTTTGGAATAATATCACTTACAAGTGCTGCAGTGGTGGGTGGAGGGCAGCGGGCGGTGGGAGGCAGTGAGAGAGAGCAGGCAGCAGCTGTGCTGGTGGTGCTGCCAGATGGTGCGCCCACAGTGCAGTTGCGCTGTGTGCAAGGGCAGCGAAGCACCACTGTCACACACCTAGTTACGGCCATGATTATTATTATGATGTAGAAATAAGGCTTGTTATTGCTACTTATTGCTGTGATGAAAAGACATCTATAACTACAGTATAACAATAGAATGTTGCAGAGGCAACTGAGTGATTCTCAGATGTTTATTTATTTATTTATTTATTTATTACTTTACAGTTATTTATACAGTACACACATATTACAGGGTACCTTACAGAGAATATTTCAGTCATTCACATCAGTCCCTCTCCCAGTAGAGTTTGCAGTCTATATTCCATATCACATGGACACACACTTAACCTGGAATGTGAAAGATAATCAGAGCACTGGGAGGAAACCTACGCAAACATGTGGAGAACATACAAACCCTATATATAAAGCCATGACCAGGAATTGATCTCAGTGCTGAAAGGCAGTAATGCTAATTGCTACACAAGGGCACTTTAAGAGAGAATAGGCCCATGTGCAAGCTCCATGCACACCCCTCCTCTCTGGAAGTGCAGTGGACTCTGGCTTTGTGCCAGGAACATGGCACCTGGGCTATGTTCCTGGAGACTTCTCTACTACTCATGCGCAAATCTCTGGGAAAATGACCAGCATGATTGATTTCTCTCTACAGTGTTCTGTTGGTTGATGCGGGACTCTGGAGAGGTAAGGTAACATATGGTTGCAGGCAGGGCTGCATTTAGAGAGGAGGAGGCACGGGTGCAGACCCGTGTAGGCCCCCTTCCTCTCTAGCAGCAATGTACCTCTCAGCATTAAGAGGCCCTAGCACTGTCCGAAAGCTTAGAGCGCAGGTGTAGATCTCCGGGAAAATGGCTCAGTGGCAATTTCCCCAGTGATTTTCCTACTGTGCATATGCGAAACACTGGTAAAATGGCACTGTGGGACTCTGGAGGGTAAGAATTAAAAATAGCGGGTGCATGGTGACCCCGGGGGCCTGTACGCACTGCACACACTGCACCCATTAATAAATACACCATTGGTTGCAGGGTGTGCAATGTGGCCTCCACTGGACCCAGTGGCCGGTGTGCACAGGGCCGGCTCTACCATTAGGCAGCTTTAGGCGGCTGCCTAGGGGCACCGGCTCCTGGAGGGCGCGACTAAATTCATCTAGCAAAAAACTGAAGGATGACTCTGTGTGCGGGCTCCTCCTTACACTGCGCTGGCTGCTGCTGCGGGTCTAACTAGGTGCAGCCGTCACCATCAGGCTGTACTACAGAGTGCCTCAGTGCTTCCTCCGTGCTAACAAGTGTAACATCATGTCATATGAAGGCACATAGGAGGCGGATGTAACTATGGCTCCCCAAGGGGCGCCCCCATGGCCGATCCTCATAGTCCTGATGCAGGCCCCTGGATCCCAACTCTTCAGCAGCAAGCAGCACCTGACTACATGTCTGCACCTGCAGTGTCGCTGTAATGCTGCTGCCGCCTGTAAGAGGAGCCGTACCAATTATGAGGGAAAACAAGGAAACAACTATTAGGTAAGTAACCCATGGGGGGTTCTGCAGGACCACAGGCAGTACACACCTTACAGCCTGGTGGGTGGTTTGCTCTTGTAAACAGCATAATAGGGAAACACAGGCACTGGGGTACAATACAGTACATATGGAGGAGTCAGTAATTAACTTACAGAGGGGGGATGGAACACAATAAGGAGCATACAAATATAATATATGTATATATGTATATAATACTGTATGTATGTATGTATGTATGTATGTATGTATGTATGTATGTATATACATACAATTAAATTTCCCACCAGACCCCTTATACATATGCAGTGTATACAAGATAGATAGATAGACAGGCAGACAGATTATTCCAGCACTCAGCAAAAAAAATTAAATTGGCCTCAGTATCCTATACAATTGCCAACATGCTAGCTAGCATGTATACATAGGCAGAAAGAACTGTCATCACTCAAGGATTTGAAAGTAAAAGTACTGCATATTGTGAACAAAGTCACAAAAATATACTTTTTTACTTTAAAAGTCCATGAGTGTTGTTTCTTCTTTCAGTATATGTATAATAATGCAACATACCCTAGTCCACCTAGTGGCTACCTGCATCTTCCGTCTGAAAGGTGGGGGGGGGTTGCAGGTTAGGGAGCACTAGGCTGGAGATTTGCCTAGGGTGCATAGAGACCTTGCACCGGCCCTGGGTGTGCACTGTACACTCTACGCCAGCCATGCTGCAGATGTCTACTGCTACAGCCTTTCTGCGTATTGCAGTGTGCTGCATCCATTCACATCGCTGCTGGCTCCAAAAAATACTGGAATTATCTTGAAATGTTGATAATGGTGTAAAGTATAGTTTTTGCACATTTTCAAAGTCCGTGAAATGCCATCTTATTCTTGCTTCGCAGGGGCAATATTGCTGTATTTAACCTTTGTGTGCGCATATATACAGTATATATACACCAATGATGGCGGCACTCATGGACTCTTGCAGATAAAGAATAGAGAACAACACTGTCTTCACATTCTATGTTTCGGTTTATTTCAATCTTTGTCAGGAATAAACAATGGTACAAACATGCCTTACTTTTATACATAAATTAACCCCACATGTGCAGCATATAGGCCCTCATTCCGAGTTGTTCGCTCGCTAGCTGCTTTTAGCAGCATTGCACATGCTAAGCCGCCGCCCTCTGGGAGTGTATCTTAGCATAGCAGAATAGCGAACGAAAGATTAGCAGAATAGCGAATAGAAATTTCTTAGCAGTTTCTGAGTAGCTCCAGACCTACTCACACATAGCGATCAGTTCAATCAGTTTCGTTCCTGGTTTGACGTCACAAACACACCCAGCGTTCGTCCAGACACTCCCCCATTTCTTCAGACACTCCCGCATTTTTCACAGAAATGCCAGCGTTTTCCGCACACTCCCATAAAACGGCCAGTTTCCGCTCAGAAACACCCACTTCCTGTCAATCACACTCCGATCACCAGAACGATGAAAAATCTTTGTTACGCCGTGAGTAAAATACCAAACTTTTGTGCTAATTTACTTGGAGCAGGCGCACTGCGAACATTGCGCATGCGCAGTTTGCGACTAATCGCTCCGTAGCGAAAAAAACTAACGAGCGAACAACTCTGAATTACCCCCATACAACGCTCCAGGACTAATTACAATGTATATATAAAAGTTTAAGATTAAAAAGTTATATCAGCTAAATGAGGATAAAACGATAAACGAAATGTACATTCAAAGACATGAGAAAAAGTAAAAATGAATGATGGTGGTGGGTGAAACTCAATGAAAGGACATACGCTGACCTGACTTCATGCACGGTTTGGTCACTAGCGCACGCAGGGGGGGGTTCCGAGTACCTAGAACCCCCCCCTCCGGCCGCCGATTTATCGCCGCAGCTAACCAAATTTTTTTTTTTTTCATATGGAGGAGTGATGTAGCAGCTGCCTCCTCGAAACCACAGACAGCTGGCAGTGTCAGCTGGCTGAAGCTAGGGGGAGCTGGCATTTCATCCCAGTCATGTCCTATGGGGCTGGGAGCCGGCGTAGTGAAGCACTCTATATCAGTCTGTCCCAGAAGGTAGGCAAGCGCATGTATCAAGCTGCACACAGAAGGCCCCCACAACCCAACTGTGCTCTCTCTTACCTGTGTGTGCCTCCCCCCCCACCGTTTTGACGGCGCGCTAAGGCTCAGGCAGTGTGAGGCAGCTGCCGCACATACAGGCTGAGAGGCTGGCTGCTGTAATGTTGGGGGAGCGGCTCAGCCGGCTCCTCTCAGGCTGATCACATGGTGGGCTAGAGATGACAAGAGGTGCAGTGTTCTGTGTCCGCCGCGGAAGCACTGAATCCAGAGCAGCTGGTATTTAATAATAAATTATGCTTTCCTTGGTGTGCGGGGAACGGGGAAGGGTGGATGGTCGTGGTGCCGTGTGCTGTCTATCTTGGGGGGGGGGGGTTGTTGTGGTGCCTGTCCACCATTTATCTGGGGGGGAAGGGTGCTTGTGTGCTGTCTATCTAGACAGGGGTTTGTCGTGGTGCCCGTCTGTCTGGGAGAGGGGGTAGTGTGTTGACTGTCTATGTAGGGAGGAGGGGGGTGGGGGTTGTGCCTGTGACCCTGTCTGCTGTCTATCTATGTAGGGGTGGTGGTCTTGGTGCCTGTGTGCAGCAGTGATCATGAAATACGTAGTATTTACGCGCTACGGGCAGTAGGGGACTCGGATTTTAAAAGTGAGCGGGTCCCGCAGGACGTGCTGTTTCTTGCTTACCGTCGCCTCACAGCCAGTACAAATCCCCAAGCCCTGCCTCACCAGCCAATAGCCGTCGGCAGCTTCTCAACATCCAATCGTCGACGGCCTTCTCCCGATCCAAGCGCCGCCTGAGATGTCCCTCCTCCCTACGCTGCCTCCAACCCATTGAATGTGCTGGCAACCGGGCGGGGACATCGTGATGACCAGAGCGGAGGTATGGCATGCGCAAGAGGGAGCCGAACTATGCTGCAGCCGAGGAGCATGACACAGGAGACTTTCGCCACACTCACTCTGGCTGTCTCCTGTGTCTCTGAGGTTGCTGTCAGCGTCGGGACCTGCAGAGAGGAGGCAGAGTGCGCTTCCTGTTACGCACATCTTATTCCCCCCAGCGTCCGTTCCACTCCCAACTACTAGTGCACCCATCCTGCCCCCTGCTACCACCACTAATGCAGCTATCCTGCCGCTTGCTACCACTACTGCACCCATTCTGCCCTCTGCTAATACTATGGCTCCCATCCTGCCCCCTTCCACCTCTACTGCACCCATCCTACCCCCCACATACCCACACAGTTCCCATTATATACCCACCCATACTGACAAAATGCCCACAATATGCATGCCCATAATATGTACACCCCCATACCCACACAGTGCCCATTATAAACACCCCCATACCCACACAGTGCTCAGTATTCACACCCCCACAGTGCACATAACACCCTCCAGACCCACACACTGCCCAGTATACACCCTTCACAGTGCCCATCATACGCACACCCCATACCCACACAGTGCTCATTATACCCCCCCACCAGAGCTCATAAAACCCTCTAAACCCACACAATGCCCAGTATACACACCCCCACAGTGACCATCATACGCACAGCCCATACCACACAGCGCCCAACATATGCACACCCCTATACCCACACAGTGCCCATTATACACCCCCCACAGCTCTCATGACACTCTATACCCACACAGTGCTCATTATACACACTCTTACAGTGCTCATACCACCCTCTATACCTACACACCCGCACAGTGGCCATCATACGCACAACCCATACCCACACAGTGCTCATTATACACCCCCCCGCCCGCAGCGCCTAGCATATGGGTACTCCATACCCACAGTGCCCAGCATACATCCACCCATACACAGTGACCAGCATACATACATAAACTCCCATATCCACACACAGTGCTCAGCATGCACACAAGTAACCGCCACACCCACACAGTGCTCAGCATGCACACAAGTAACCGCCACACCCACACAGTGCTCAGCATACACATAAACAACCCCAAACCAACGCACACCCCATACTCAGACAGTGCCAAGCACATGCACACACCCCATACTCAGACAGTGGCCAGCATACACACACACCTCGTGTTATAGTGGTAGGGCTTCAACAAGGACACAGATAGCTGATCTTAAAAGTTGAAGGTGAGCATGAAGCACCAAATCCTTACGACTGCCTACAGCACTATCTGCACCTAACCCCCTATTTGCCCCCCAATACTGCCATAACTGCTATCTACCATGTGGGGTGGTCTAATGCTATGTGGGGAGGCATAAGGGGAGCTCAAAAGCATACATTGCTATGGGAACCAGAAACAGTGAAGTAGGACCCCAATTTTTTAAAGTGAGGGGTCCCCGGGACCAACAAATGTTTCTGCTCAGCGCGATCACTGTGCAGTCTATCTATGTAGGGGTTGTGGTCGTGGTGCCTGTGTGTAGTCTATGTGGAGGGGTCGGGGGTTGTGGTGCCTGTGTGCTGTCTATCTATGTAGGGGGAGTGGTCTTGGTGCCTGGGTGCTATCTATGTTGAGGCGGATGGTCTTGGTGCCTTTGTGCTGTCTATCTATGTGTTGGGTTTGGGTTTCCACCGGGGTCTCGATGTGTATATTGCTGGTGGGGAGCTCGGTGGCTCGCTGTGTTCACCACAAGTTCTATTCCCACTCTGTGTGTCGTGGATACCCATGAATGAGAATAGTCCCTGTTAGTCGGCATGCCAACTGTCGGGCTCTGAATCGGCCGAGATTCTGGTGTCGGTATAGTGACCGGCTGTCTCCTGATCGTCGGTCACATAACTACATTGTGTATGTGTGTGTGTAAGGGGTCATGGTGTCTATGTGCTGTCTATGACTTTTTTTGATCTGTAATCAATTATTTGGAAACCCCCCTTTCAAAATCCTGCATTTGCCACTGTTGGTCAACGCAAAAGAAAAATATCCAATGCTGCAAAGTGTCTGAGCCAATGAAATTGCTCTTTAGGTTCTCTACTAAAATGCTGCATAATTATTTTTTAATGATAAACTTGTGAATATTAGCATTAGAGATGAGTGGGTTCGGTTTTACTCGGATTTACTCGGATTTACCCGAATATCCTTATTGGCTATCGGACGTCACATGTTTTGGTTAGCCAATAAGAGAAATCCAGAAAATAAGAAATGGCGATAATTCTGGCGTAAAGAACCGAGTAAATCCGAACCCGCTCATCTCTAATTAGCATAATATTTGTAGGCTGATCCAGAAACAAAATTACTTTAGTTAACCATCCATATCAGAGAAATCAAATGTGATATGCAGTGTAATTGTATGTACAGTATCTGTTTGGGGAATCAGAGCAATTACTATATGAAAACTCTTTCTTTTCTCTTTTCACACAGGAGTATTTGAATGACAGCTCTGTCACAGGTCCCTGAGCCACATCCAAATGATACACATGATAAACCTGCTTGTATGCAAATGACCTGTGGAAGTCTGATGATATTCATTTATCTACTATCATGGTAAAAAAAAAAATATATATATATATATATATATATATATATATTACAAAACAATATTTCTGCCAAAGAAATGAAAATACATAATGACAATCCAAAACCATAATTACTGTTTATGCTACACAGAGACATTTTAAATCCTAAAGAAAATAATCACACATAACATACAGTAATGATATGTGCCCCAAAAATGATTGAAGTTTTATTTGCTCAATAAAAATATAATTCATAACTAGATGCAGTGGTGGTTTAAGAGAGGAGAGAGCCTATGAGCAGGCTCCGTGCTGGCCACCTCCTCTATGGCAGCAGTAATGTAGACTCTGGCAGCTGGCTTTGTGTCAGAGTCTACAGCACATGTTCATTGCTCCGGGAACATAGCACTCACCCCACTCATATGCTGCAGTGTCCTGCAGCAGGGAATGGAAGGTTGAGAGGCCCCGTCTAACCCATTGCTCTGCTTAACATGCACACAGTCTATATAAACTGGGGATGGGGACTACTGTTATGCCCAGCAGCTCCCGGAACACTGGGCATGCAACAAGCATGACAAAAACAGGGGGGGTGTGGCCCACGAAAAGGCCGCAGCGAGAATCCTATTCGCTCAAAATGCAAAATATAGTTTTGTAGAGAGGAGGAGAGTCTGAGGGGCAGTGGTAGGGAATTCCAGAGAATTGGAGCAGCACGTGAAAAATCTTGGAGGTAGGAGTGGGAGGAAGTAATCAGTAGGCAGGAGAGTCAGCGTGCATTAGCAGAGCGAAGAGGACGGGTGGGAGTGTAAGGGGAGATAAGGTCAGAGATGTCAATGGGAGAGGAGTGGGTGAGGGCTTTGTAAGCGAGTGTGAGAAGCTTGAAATGGATTCTGAAAGGGAAGGGAAGCCAGTGAAGGCCTTGTAGGAGAGGAGAGGTGGACGTAGTGTGTTTGGTGAGGAAAATGAGCCAGGCAGCAGCATTGAGGATAGATTGGAGTGGAGAGAGGTATTTGTCAGGAATGCCAGTCAGGAGGAGATTACAATAGTCCAGTCTGGAGATGACCAGTGAGTGGATAAGGGTCTTAGTAGCGTCCTGGGTCAGAAAGGGTCTGATCCTGGAAATACTTTTTTAGATGAAAACGACAGGTTTGTGAGAGGTGTTGAATGTGTGGTTTGAAGGAGAGGGAGGAGTCAAGGATTACTCCAAGACAGCGCACTTGGGGGCTAGAGGAGATAGTGGTGCCATCAATAGATAATGAGATTGTGTTATACGGGAGGGAGGGAAGATGATCAGCTCAGTCTTAGACATGCTAAGTTTAAGAAAGTGCAGGGACATCCAAACAGAGATAGCAAAGAGACAGTTGGAGATTTGAGTGAGGAGAGCAGGAGAGAAGTCTGGAGAGGAAAGATAGATTTGAGTGTCATCAGCATAGAGATAATATTGGAAACCAAAAGAGCTAATGAGCTTACCTAGTGAGGATGTATAGAGAGAGAAGAGAAGAGGACCAAGGACAGAGCCTTGGGGTACACCTACAGTTAGTGGAAGTGAGGGAGAGGTGGAGTCATGAGAGGAGACAGAGAATGAACGGTCAGAGAGGAAGGAAGAAAGGCAAGAGATGGCAGTATCACGCAGACCAATGGAGTGAAGGATTTGCAGTATGAGAGGGTGGACCACAGTGTCAAAAGCAGCAGAGAGATCAAGAAGAATAAGTAGAGAGTAGTGGCCCTTAGATTTAGCAGCATGGAGGTCATTGCAGACTTTTGTAAGGGCAGTTTCAGTGGAGTGGAGGACAGAAGCCAGACTGGAATGGGTCAAGCAGTGAGTGTGAGGAAAGAAAGGAAGTAAGGCGGTTGTAGACAATACGCTCAAGGAGTTTGGAGGCAAAAGGGAGAAGAGATATAGGTCGGTAGTTGGAGAGAATGTTTGGATCAAGGGTAAGTTTTTTAAGAATAGGAGAGATGAGTGCATGCTTGAAGGCAGAGGGGACGTGCCTGATGAGAGGGAAAGATTGAGAAGGTGGGCAAGATGGGAACAGGCAGAAGGAGAGAGGTAGCGAAGGAGGTGGGAGGGTATAGGGTCAAGAGGGGAGGTGGTAAGGGGAGAGGAACGAATGAGGGCCATGACTTCCTCACCAGATGCATGGGAGAAAGATGTAAGAGTTGGTGAGAGGGATGGGGAGGTTTGGTAAGTTATGGGAGGAGGCTGGTTGCTGATGGTCTGGTGTGATGTGATGTCCTGATGTATGGAGTCAATTTTGGACGTGAAGTAAGTGGCAAAGTCAAGAGCAGAGAGTGAGGAGGGGAGACGAGGTGGAGGTGGGCCGAGGAGTGAGTTGAGAGTGGCAAAGAGGCGCTGGGGGTTGGAAGACTGGGAGGAGCTGAGGTTCTTGAAGTATGACTGTTTAGCAAGGGAAAGGGCAGCACTGAAGGATGAGAGCATAAGTTTGAAATGGAGGAAGTCTGCCTTAGAGTGTGATTTCCTCCAGTGTCGCTCAGCAGTACGTGAGCATTTTTGCAGATATCTGGTGCATTTGGTGTGCCAGGGTTGAGGTGTTAATTTGCGAGGGTGAATAGTGGTTGGTGGAGCAACAGAGTCAAGAGCAGAAGTAAGGGATGCATTGTATATGGAAGTGGCTTGTTCAGGGCATGAGAGAGAGAAAATAGGAAAGAGAAGTGAGTCAAACAGGGAGGAAAGGATATTATTAGCATCAATATCCTTGCCTGTGAAGCCCTTTTTGTGTAAAGCAATGATGACTGCATGTTTCCTTGCAGGTAACCATGGTTAACAGAGGAAGAACAATGATTTCAAGCACCCTCATTTTAAAGCTTCCAGTCTGTTATTCTAACTCAATAAGCATGACACAGGCTGTGTGTAACGTAGCCTGCCTATGGTGTGGCAGGGACATCACATGAATTAGCCTGCCTATGGTGTGACAGGGACATCACATGAATTAGCCTGCCTATGGTGTGGCAGGGACATCACATGACTTAGCCTGCCTTTGGTGTGACAGAGACATCACATGAATTAACCTGCATATGGTGTGGCAGGGGGTGTATCTCTGTAGACTTTATTTAAGGGCTTGGTGCTGTGGGCCAAAGCCTATATGTTTCCATCTCTTAAATATAAATTGAAATAAATAAATAGCTAACACTTTTTCTGTCAAATTTATGTATTTGTGTATTTATTGGATTGTTGTGATTATCAGTATTATCATTATAATTATTATTGTATTTATTGGTTTGTGATTTCCATATGTGATACACCTCATACGACAGCAGGTTTATATTTAATTCAGCAATCGAAATGAAGCATCAGTCTAAATGGAGCAAAATTCAAATAAGGAAGCAGAAGCTCTGCGAGCAGGAAATGTGTGAAATAAAAATGGTACAAGAACTGACCACATAATTAATTACATTAGAAATTCTTCCTGTGTTCCATTACCACACAGGGGATAAAAAGTAATAAGCTAATCCTCTGCAATAAAACTTTGTATCTGCAGTGTCATTGTAAACGTGATCAGAAACCAATATTCCAATATAAGTCCAATATTCCAATATAAAATACAAATATAAATCTTCATACAAAAGTGATTGACAGGAAGTGATTGTTTGGAGGTGCCAATTGAGAGTTTATGGGGAATGGTTGGGAAAATGTCTGTCAGGCATGTGTCTATCTCACTATATATATATATATATATATAGTACTGTGCAACTTGAACAAAGTCAGGGATTTTGTAGGATTATAGTCAGGTGTATCATTAACCAATCATAACATATTGATCATCGTTTTCATATGTAGGTTGAAATACAGTCATTAAGTGGAACAGAAACAGCTGTGTAGGAGGCTTAAAACTGGGTGAGGAGCAGCCAAACTCTACTACAAAGGTGAGGTTGTGGAAGACCATTTCATGTCACAGATCAAACACCATGGCAAGACTGAGTACAGCAACAAGACACAAGGTAGTTATACTGCATCAGCAAGGTCTTTCTCAGGCAAAGATTTCAAAGCAGGCTGGGGTTTCAAGATGTGCTGTTCAAGAAGAAGCACAAAGAAAAAGGCAACTTTAAGGACCATAGACACAGTGGTTTATCAAGTAAACTTAGTGCATCAGATGAAAGACACATCATGCTTACTTCCCTTCGAAATTGGAAGATGTACAGTAGTGCCATCAGCCCAGAACTGGTAGAACCAGGTACACCTATCTACTGTTCAGAGTAGCCTGGACAGAAGTGATCTTCATGGAAGAATTGTGGGCAAAAAGCCATACCTTTGACGTGGAAACAAGACCAAGTGACTCAGCTATCCATGAAAACATAAGGACTGGGGTGCAGAAAAATGGCAGTAGGTGCTCTGGACTGATGAGTCAAAATTTGTCTGTAACAATAGGCAGTGTGTTCGCTGAAAGGCTGGAGGGCGGTATAATAATGAGTGTCTGCAGGCAACAGTGAAGTGTTGTGGAGGTACCTTGCAAGTTTGCTGCTGCATTTCAGCAAATGGAGTTGAGGATATGGTCAGGCTTAATAGTATCCTTAATACTTGGAAACACAGGCAAGTTCTTATCCATCATGCAATACCATCAGGGAGGCATCTGATTGGTTCCAAATTTGTTCTGCAGCAGGATACATGACTCCAAACTTACAGCCAATATCATTAAGAACTGTTAGGTTCCTGGTGCTCAGAACAAGGGAGATGTTCATGAAGTGAGTCCAGAGCACCAGGACGTAACGCTGGGAAAGGGGAATGGAAAGGGAATAGCCCCTGGCGCCCTAACTCTGTTGTCTCACCTGTGCTATCGGAAATCCCTTGCGAGACTATGGTTTCTTGAGCCCTTGGCAGCCACGTTTGAAGGGCGGATTATGTCTGCCCAACTCCGGTGCCCCCCGGTCTTAATGAGAGACAAAGGGAAATCCGAGGCAGAATGATAACAAGAGGACCTCTAACTAAGCAAACAGGCCAGGGGCTACAAGCTAACTAAAAACCTAAAGTATGTGCGGAGAAACCGCCAAAGGAAAAGAACAACAAAGGAAATGCTGATCACACGCCGACACAATACCTTTGTGTACCGGCGGTGACAGCATAAGCAGAACCCTCTGCAAAACACCAGGGACAGAAACAATAATGGAATACAGCGGCCTAGGCCAACGGACGCGGGAGAGCCGCTACTCACGGAACCGGTACGAATACTGGCAAACGGACAGGAGCTTCTAATGCTGCCGACACCGACTCTCAGAACTGGAGGACAGGCAGAATCCCAAACGACAGACCGGTGGACACCAGGAAGCCATAAGACTTGACCAGGGACAGGCAAAGCCACTGGACCTCAGGGCAGGAACGCCTCACCGCAGGACACGGGATCAGACACAGAAATCGACACAGGGACTGACACAGGAATCAACACAGGGACTGACACAGGAATCAACACAGGGACTGACAGGAACCAGCTCACACTTCAAGCAGACTGCAAACCAAGGAATATCACCAGCATCTGTGAATTGCAGTCAGCCAGCATATAACAGAGAGGCCTAATTAATAATCCCATGCAGCTGCCCTGTTGCATAATTCCAAACTGACAAGATGCAATTAGCAGCCAGGTGAGGCTGAACACATGGGAACAAGCTGCAATTACACAGACTCACCAGCGGCAGCAGACAAGAGTATTCTAAAACAGAGCAACAGGAAATCCTGGCATGCAAGACAACTTTATAAACATAAAATAGGAATGAACCACTACCTGTGGTTCATAACAGTATCCCCTCCTTAAGGGTGAGCTCCGAGCACCCCATGACACCCACGGGGAACATAAACAGAAGTATAACATGAAATACAGAACAAAACTGCAAAACAGGAATGAGCCACAGCCGTGGCTCATAACATTACGCCCCCCTTGAGGAGGGGTCAAAAGACCCCAAAATTCAGACTATCCAGAACAAGGGATACAAAAAAAAAAAACTGACACACTGGTCTAACAGACAAGAAAACAAAAAACAAGCTGTAGCAACAACTTGTAACAGTGCCTTCCCCTTGATGGTGGCCACTGGACACAAGACAAGGAAAAAAAAAAAATCTCTTTTTTTTTTAATCAAGGCAAGAGTCAAAAATTATTTCTTTTTCTTCTTCTTCTTTTTACAAAGCTCTTTAGGTCTGACCAAGGTAATTCCCCAAACATTGTCTGAACTGATGGTGCCACCCAGCAAGGCTGCGTTCAAATCAGAGACAGGTCTCTTACCCTTGGGAGCTGAACTTTCTGGTAAAGTACTATTATTAGAAGAAGTCAAAAAAGCACATCCTGCGGTCAAAACAACGGGCTGGGACTCTTGTGCCGAGTTTACAGTATTTGGTGGACTCTCAGCAGACAAGACGGGTGACTTAGAGGAACCTGAACCAATTTCTTTGGAACCGTATCTTTTAACAATTGCATCACAGAATGCTAGGGGATCCTGAAGAATGGGATCTTCAGCTTTCATTAGGCTGGTCGCCCACTCAGAAGGCTCTCCTCTAAAAGAATAAATCAGATAGAGCCCAAGGTTTTCTGAAGTGATGCCCAGAAATGGTCTAGACAACATAATAGTGTAATAGTGTTTGAAAAGCGCCAGAAATTGGGCGAAGTCCCCATCAAAGGTTATGGATGTTGAGATATCAGAGTCAGGATCTGTTTCCTTCTCATCTGACTGACTGGAGTGCTTTGCTAGGACCTGGTCACTATTGACCTTACTCGAGGCTGAGACTCTCTGAACCCCACCCGGGGCTGAGACTTTCTGAACCCCACCCGGGGCAGTGACTTTCTGAACCCCACCAGGGGCAGTGACTTTCTGAACCCCACCCGGGGCAGTGACTTTCTGAACCCCACCCGGGGCAGTCACTTTCTGAACCCCACCCGGGGCAGTGGCCTCCGAGAACCCCGCTGGGGCAGTGGCCTCCGAGAACCCCGCTGGGGCAGTGGCCTCCGAGAACCCCGCTGGGGCAGTGGCCTCCGAGAACCCTGCTGGGGCAGTGGCCTCCGAGAACCCCGCTGGGGCAGTGGCCTCCGAGAACCCCGCTGGGGCAGTGGCCTCCGAGAGCCCCGCTGGGGCAGTGGCCTCCGGGAACCCCGCTGGGGCCAGCACCTCGGATTCTTTTACTGGGACCGGGCCGTTGGCCTCCCTGACTGGGATCGGGCCATCAGCCTCCCTCTCTGAGTCGATAATTATCGAAAGTTCTCCCGGGACTATGACTTCCGGGACTTTTGCTGAAGCAATAACGTTCAGATCCTCCACTAATGCTATGCTTCTTAAGTTCTTTCCTGGGGAAGCGACTTCTAAACCCTTCTTTGGGGCTGCGTCTCTCGAGACCCCACTTGGGGATATTACTTCAAAGATCCCTTCTGGGGTTTTGCTTCTCGAGTTCCCCTCAAGAACTATGGTTTTAGAGACCCTTTCTAGGGTTGCGCTTTTCAAGTCCCTACCTGGGGTAACAGCTTCTGAGACCCCTTCCGGTATGGACACCTGAACTATAATATTTGATGTCCCTCTATAAGCTAGGGCATCGGGTACCACTCCAGCACTCTGGGCATCGGGTACCGCTTCAGCACTCTGGGCATCGGGTACCGCTCCAGCACTCTGGGCATCGGGTACCGCTCCAGCACTCTGGGCATCGGGTACCGCTCCAGCACTCTGGGCATCAGGTACCGCACCAAGAACCTGGGCTACGGGCACCACTCCAGGACCCTGGGCTACGGGCACCACTCCAGGACCCTGGGCTACGGGCACCACTCCAGGACCCTGGGCATCGGGCACCACTCCAGGACCCTGGGAATCGGGCACCACTCCAGGACCCTGGGAATCGGGCACCACTCCAGGACCCTGGGCATCGGGCACCACTCCAGGGACTTGCAACTCCGCTTCCACAGGAACCTCAAGAGAGGAGAGAAACATTCTCTTTTGATTCCTGAATCTATAATGGGGCTCCCTTGCCCAAGGACCCCAATTATAGGACAGAGAGCTTTTTTGTGTGGGTTGTGTGACAAGTACCTCTGCCACAGTAGAGACAGGAGTAGGTCTTGTATCATGACTCAACTTGGCCAGAGGGCAAGACTTGTCACCACACTTTGGCTTGCGCAACTCACAGGTCTGCAGATAATGGCCTAAACCCCCACAATATAGGCATAAGTTTAAGTTTCTGCGACGCAGACGCTCCTCTTCTGAGAGCCTGGGCCGCAGAAAACTTTTAAACCTTTTCTCTTCAATTAAACCAGAGGATTCTCTTGTCACCATACTGTGAACAAGAGTCTCTTTAGAGATAGATGTACTCTCAACGACTTCTGGCAAAATGAGCAAGATTTTAGTCAGAAGGTTTGGCAGTTGCTTTAGGGATTGCTGCAAAACTTCTAGTCGCTCTGGTCTCAAAGCACTGAATACAGAGTTCAGGGCTGCGAGAGATGCCTGCAGGGCTTGCATAGTAGACATAGGAGGATTTAAAACTAGACAGGACAAGACAAGACAAGGCAAGACAAGGCAAGACAACAAGGCAAGACAAGGCAAGACTAAATTTTGCGAAACAAAACAAGACTTTTTTTTTTTTTAAACACCGGACTGGATTCTAAACACCGGACTGGATTCTAAACACCGGACTGGATTCTAAACACTGAATTCTAGACAAGACTGGATTCTAACACCGGACTGGATTCTAGACTAGACACTGGACTGGGCCAAAAAAGAAAAAAAAGTTTTATTTTTTTTTTGTGGTATGGCTGGTGATAATGTTAGGTTCCTGGTGCTCAGAACAAGGGAGATGTTCATGAAGTGAGTCCAGAGCACCAGGACGTAACGCTGGGAAAGGGGAATGGAAAGGGAATAGCCCCTGGCGCCCTAACTCTGTTGTCTCACCCGTGCTATCGGAAATCCCTTGCGAGACTATGGTTTCTTGAGCCCTTGGCAGCCACGTTTGAAGGGCGGATTATGTCTGCCCAACTCCGGTGCCCCCCGGTCTTAATGAGAGACAAAGGGAAATCCGAGGCAGAATGATAACAAGAGGACCTCTAACTAAGCAAACAGGCCAGGAGCTACAAGCTAACTAAAAACCTAAAGTATGTGCGGAGAAACCGCCAAAGGAAAAGAACAACAAAGGAAATGCTGATCACACGCCGACACAATACCTTTGTGTACCGGCGGTGACAGCATAAGCAGAACCCTCTGCAAAACACCAGGGACAGAAACAATAATGGAATACAGCGGCCTAGGCCAACGGACGCGGGAGAGCCGCTACTCACGGAACCGGTACAAATACTGGCAAACGGACAGGAGCTTCTAATGCTGCCGACACCGACTCTCAGAACTGGAGGACAGGCAGAATCCCAAATGACAGACCGGTGGACACCAGGAAGCCAGAAGACTTGACCAGGGACAGGCAAAGCCACTGGACCTCAGGGCAGGAACGCCTCACCGCAGGACACGGGATCAGACACAGAAATCGACACAGGGACTGACACAGGAATCAACACAGGGACTGACACAGGAATCAACACAGGGACTGACAGGAACCAGCTCACACTTCAAGCAGACTGCAAACCAAGGAATATCACCAGCATCTGTGAATTGCAGTCAGCCAGCATATAACAGAGAGGCCTAATTAATAATCCCATGCAGCTGCCCTGTTGCATAATTCCAAACTGACAAGATGCAATTAGCAGCCAGGTGAGGCTGAACACATGGGAACAAGCTGCAATTACACAGACTCACCAGCGGCAGCAGACAAGAATATTCTAAAACAGAGCAACAGGAAATCCTGGCATGCAAGACAACTTTATAAACATAAAATAGGAATGAACCACTACCTGTGGTTCATAACAAATAACTATCTTCAGTGTGAAAAAGAACAAGGAGTCCTGGAAGTGATGATATGGCCCCCAAAGAGCCCTGATCTCAACATCATTATGTCTGTCTGGGATTACAAGAAGAGACAGAAAGATTTGAGCAAGCCTACATAGAAGATCTGTGATTAGTTCTCCAAGATGTTTGGAACAACCTTCCTACAGAGTTCCTTCAAAAACTGTGTGCAAGTGTACCTAGGAGAATTGATGCTGTTTTGAAGGCAAAAGGTGGTTACACTAAATCAGTGATTTTCAACCTTTTTCAACTCACGGCACACCAAACAATATTTTTAAATTGCCATGCATACCGCCAGTCATCCACGGGGAAAAACAGACACATTTGCCCCCACGGTAATAAAAGAAACACACGGACACTCACAGTAATAAAATAAATACATTCGCCCGCACAGAAAAACCCCATACACATTTGGCCCCCTCATAATTAAAAAACAAACACTGACCCCTCAGAATAAAAAAAACAAACACTGGCCCCCTCAGAATAAAAACAAACAAACACTTGCCCCCTCAAACAAAGCATAAGACAGCGCTTCTCACTTTGTATAAGAATATTTTCACTTTATAACATAAAAATATATATACACACAAATATCACAATAAGATACCGGCCAGTACCAATTAACTAAAATATACAACAATAAAACAATTCCACATTAAGAAATCTAAAAGGAGCACATAATACCTTATAGATAATTAATTATACTTTCAATATCTCATATTTAGCATAGTGCAGTATTAGGTTGTTAGTAAGTCCACAAGCAGGCAACTCTAGATGTTAGTCCAGCAAATAGCAGGTAAGTATTTAATATGTCCGCATGCAGAACAGCACAAGATATTAATCAAGCAGAATGAAGCCGGTATAGATGTTAACAGTCCAGCAGCTTTAAATAGGCTGATTTGTAGTGCAGTTAGTATATAATTAGCAATACAGCTGGCTATCTGGACTCAGCTGATTTTCCAAATATCACTAGTAAAAGGCAATAGCAGTTACCACAGTCCAGTAGTCCACCTAGAGTACAGTATACTATGTACCCAGATTTGTTACCTTTCCTTAGATGGCTGTAGGCATGGCAGCCTCATCCATAGGGTATGGTGGACAACAGGAAACCTCTGAAGTATTCCTTTTTATAGATATAAGGTGCCTCTCTTTAGTGCAACAACGGGCAACTCTCCAAAAACTTCAGCAGGCAGCAAAGTATGGTGTTTAGCCAGCAAGTGAAGCTCCAAAGTGCAATTGACAGCCGATTCTCCAACACTTCAAATAAGCAGCAAAGTGTGGTGTCTAGCCAGCAGATGAGTCTGCAAACGCGTTTCTCTGCCTACACTCCGGTTTCAGCGGCTTCTTCAGATTTTTTTCTTTGTGGGGAAATTGGGATCAGTTCCCAAGATCAGCTGCTCTCACTCTGTAGGTGACAGCGCTAAGTGTATACATCTGTATTACTTGGGCACTTGCCCCCTCAGAATAAAAAAACAAACACTTGCCCCTCAGAAAAAAAAACACTTGCTCCCTCAGAAAAAAAAAAAACACTTGCCCAGAAATAAAAACAATACATTGGTTGCTACCTCCTGGTAGAAGAGAAAGAAGCTCAGGTCCCTCAACGGTTCGCAGTGCAGAGTTGTGAGCGGTAGACAGCAGGCTTGCATGCAGGCCGGCTAGCTGGCGAGTGGGGCCGACGTGCGGGCTGTACGGCAGATGGTAGTACAGGCTGGCGGGTGGGCATGCTGCCAGCCATGCTATGTGGCGCAGATGACCTATGATGTCAGGCAGCCGCGTTGCTATAGGTCACGGGTCAGGCGCTCCCAGAAGAACCCAGTGCTGCCCGCGTGTCCACTGTCCAGGTCCACAGATAGTGAAGGCGGCTCTGACTCTGTGGCACACTTCTCAACCAGCTGCGGCACACTAGTGTGCCGCGGCACATGGGTTGAAAAACGCTGCACTAAATATAAATTTGACTTAGATTTCTCTTTAGTTTTCTCACTTTATATTTTGTTAATTGATAAAAATAAACTACTAAAACTTATATTTTTGAAAGCTTACTTTGCAGCATTTTTTTTTCACACTTGCCAAAAACTTTTGCACAATGCCTTCTATCTATCTATCTATCTATCTATCTATCTATCTATCTATCTATCTATCCATCTATCTATCTATCTATCTATCTATCTATCTATCTATCTATCCAACTCATCCTCTTCCCTCTGCTAATGCAAGCCAACTTTCCTGCCTAATGATTACTTCATCCCACTCCTACCTCCAAGATTTTTCACATGCTACTCCATTTCTCTGGAATTCCCTACCTCTCCTGCTCAGACTCTCCACTTCTCTACAAAACTTCAAACGGGCTCTCAAGACCCAATTCTTCACCAAACCCAACTGTCTCTCATCCTAAGCCCTCTGGTCCACGCTCTCTGTGTACCCCATCTGTGTCACCCATGTCTGTCTACCCCTCCCATTTAGAATGTAAGCTCTCCCGAATAGGGCCCTCTTCCCTCATACGCTTATCCTTTTCTATCTTTAAAAATCTTCAACTGCACCAAATTCCGTGGATTTCTGTCACCTGATACTTATTTCAGTGTCATCTGCTGATGTAGCTAGGTTTATTTACCCTGTACTTGTCCTATATTGTCTACAACTGTAAGTTGCTGTTTTCCTGTTTTGATTATATGTTTATGTACTCTGTAACTGGGCGCTGCGGAATCCTTGTGGCACCATATAAATAAAGGATAATAATAAATAATAATAATAATAATAATAATAATAATAATAATAATATCTATTTATCTATGGGCCCAAAATGACTACTTTGACAAAGGCCACACAGGGGCTTAAATTTGGCTTTGGTTGAATGTTGTATAATGCTTTACTACAACAAGTATATTTCTTCTCGTGTTTGACTAACATCTGCTGGAAGTGCACCCGGGATCTCTAACTCACATATGGTGGGGTTGTCGTAAGATTCTGTCATTTTGGATGATAGTAAATAAACTTACCAAATATGTGGTTAGAGAGGGGTCGCCATCTATACTGATACCATGGCTATTTGACCTCAGCACACTGCCTATATGTAAACAGAAAGTCAAATATCACTTTTCCAATGCAGCAAAGGCCCTTATACCAGTATGCTGGAGTTTGCCACATCATCCACCAGTCCATGACTGGTTCAGGAGACTATACATGTACATAGAGATTGAGGACATAAACCTGGCTGCTCTTGATTGATACTAGGAATTCATCTCTACTAATTTCCATGTGCTAGGATTAAAAGAACACTATAGCTTCAAGGCTTACAACAGAACAGCCACTACCTTCCCTGAAGTAATAAGTCCTCCTCAGCACTGCAGCTGCTTCCAGATGCCAGGTTGGGACTTGTATTGTATCTTTTGACCTAGGTGGGGCAGCTGGACCTACCCCATACTTGACCCCTTTCCATCCATTCATGTATCACTTTCCCATGTTTCCATCTATAGTTACTTACGTATGGTTGCTCTCACTCTGGTTTGCTTTGAAAATGTCCAACTTTGTGCAAATGCTAATAAAAATTGATTAAAAAGGAAAAGTAAATACTAGCATTTGGATAATTGCTTAATTATTGTGAATGCACCTAAAATATATCTTGCTAAAAGAGAAAAGAATAAACTGTGGGTGCTGTAATTAAATACACCAGGTTTTCTCCCCCCCCCCCCCCCCAAAATAAAAAAGCTTTGACATTTGTTTTTTATTGCCCTGAGTCTATGTTCCTCTGTTTCACAGTCTGTGTTCATTAACAGGAACACTGTGAAATTATGTAGAGGCAGGGTCCACTGCTCCTCTCTAAGAACAGTCTTGTTTCTATTTATAGCTAACAACCCTCATCCTGTAATTCATCAAGTTTATACTGGTTCTGCCACTGATTCTGCGTGTCTGATGCCGGCTTCCTACGTGGGAGATTTAAAAAATTTAGTTCACATAAAAATATTACATATACATTAAAATTTAAATATAATTGATATGTGGAATTATAACAATGTACAGTATAACATCTGGAGTGCCAGATTTCAAATGATTGATATCCAATATAAAGTTATATGGTGCCACAGAATATGAAGTCATTGATATTGAAACAATGTGGCTACTTAAACATGGTAACAATGTTCACCTCAAGTTATGAATTCAGTGCTCACCGCTGTAGGGGTCCCTTGCTGAAACTCCCAATTTTTCAGATCAGCTGTAATATTGAAACACAGGCTGCGGTTGACAGAGTTGAAGATGGAAACACAGGTGAGTGCACAATAACCCTGTGAAATGGCTCCAATAGCATACCTCCCAACCGAATGCTCTACTCCTGGGCTTCCCATTTATTTATGATTGCCATCACCTGTGCTGAAACACCTTTCTTATACATGAACCTGTTCAACACAGGTGCAGACAATCATAAATTAAGAGGAAAGTCCAGGCGCAGAGCATTTTGTCCCTTCTGGAGAGGTCATGTTGGGAGGTATGCAACATACTTGCCTACCTGACCCTCTCCATGAGGGAGAAAATGCTCTGTTCCTGGACTTTCCTGGTAATGTATGATTGCCATCACCTGTGGTGAAACCCCTTTCTTATCAATTAACTAGCTCACCACAGGTGATGGCAATCATACATTACCAGGAAAGTCCAGGAACAGAGCATTTTCTCCCTCATGGAGAGGGTCAGGTAGGCAAGTATGGTATGCAATAGTAAACACGTGTGACTCACCAGCCTTGAAACAAAACACTGCATTATTCCAGCTTTAAACAACCAGCTGTGGAGCACACTAACTCGGCTGTGTTACCCTGGTGTCTGCACTTTTGACAGCTGTTTACTATTGGAGCCATTTCACAGGGTTATTGTGCACTCACCTGTGTTTCCATCTTCAACTGTGTCAACCGCAGCCTATGTTTCAATATCACAGCTGATCTGCAAATTGGGAGTTTCAGAAAGGGACCCCTACAGCGGTGAGCACTGTATTCATAACCTGAGGTGAACATTGTTACCATGTTGAAGTAGCCACACTGTTTCAATATCAATTACTTCATATTCTGTGGCACCATAGAACTTTATATTGTAAATCAATCATTTGAATTGGATTTAAGCATAACCACGAACCTACACTTATCTATCACATTTCGGCCTATTAATTACAGTAAACACTAATAAAATGCTTTTCTGTATTTGTACCTCCATTAATAAACTATTGGCAAAAAATATATCTCACCATGCAGATGCCATCTACACCTGTTTTTTGTGCATGCCAACTGGTTTGACTTTATGCAACATACAAAGAATAATAATAATAATAGTTGATTGTAAACCTAAAATGGCAGCATGGACAGGGTGTAAATTCTGCATCTACTGAGAAGATTAGGACATTCCTAGTTGGGTACGGGCTGGTTGCATACATAAGGCTAAGCCATACTTGCCTACCTGACCCTCTCCATGAGGGAGAAAATGCTCTGTTCATGGACTTTCCTGGTAATGTATGATTGCCATCACCTGTGGTGAAACACCTTTCTTATCAATTAACTAGCTCACCACAGGTGATGGCAATCATACATTACCAGGAAAGTCCAGGAACAGAGCATTTTCTCCCTCATGGAGAGGGTCAGGAAGGCAAGTATGGGCCAAGCACCTACATTTTTCTGGGAGGATTATTTACATAAGATTCAACTGGCTTTATAACTGAATTTACACTAGGAGCTTAATGTAATAGGGTGCAAGTAACAGTGCTAGTACAAATATGAATCAACTTGCTGCGAGTATGATGTGAGTTCATACCGCCTCTCCAGGGCACACAAAGCCCTGGGCAGTGGGTACCTAGTTAATAGCAATGAATAAGTTAGCAATAATATTGTCTTTACAGGAGCACTACAGATCCCAGTAAGCCTCTCCCACATGCTGGTACTTGGAGGATCACATGCACCTGCATGTGGGGTGTTAACGGCATGCTCATAGCTATAGTGCCCCCCCTGTAAAAGAAATATTAAAATAATGACAGGATACACACACTATGACAGTATAGCTTTAATACACACATTTACACTGATATATACTAACCTTGGGGTTCATTCCGAGTTGACCGCTCACTGACGATTTTCCCAGTGCAGCAATCAGGTAAAAAATGGCAAAACTGCGCATGCGTATGTGCCACAATGTGCACGCGTGTCGTATGGGCACAAAGCGCATTGTTGTTTTGCACTGCTTCTAGCGACGATTCCATTCGCACAGCCGATCACAAGGAGATTGACAGGAAGTAGGAGATTATGGGTGTCAACTGACCATTTTCTGGGAGTGTTTGGAAAAATGCAGGCGTGTCCAGGCGTTTGCAGGGCGGGTATCTGATGTCAATTCCGGGACCTTCGTCGCAGCAAGCATCGCACAGAATAAGTAACTACAGGGCTGGTCTTGTTTTGCACAAAATGTTTTTGTACCGCTCGGCTGTACAGGCGTTCGCCCTCTTGCAAAGCAAAAATACACTCCCCTGTGGGCAGCGACTATGCGTTTGCACGGCTGCTAAAAGTAGCTAGTGAACGATCGGAATGAGGGCCTTTGTCCCTAGTGCTGCTCGGTCCTCTTCTCCAAGTAGAATCCGCTATATGGAGGGGATCCATACTCGCCTATCCATTGCGCAGATTGGGTCCACTTGTCCAGTAGTCACCCAGGGTGTTAAAAATAAAAGTGACTGAATCTAGCTGGACACACAGGAACTACTGTATATAACCAGCTGAACATAGAGGACCTATGTGCACTCACAGCCAACTTTCAGAACTCACAACCTATTACATTTGGCCCTAAGCATTTTATCATAAAAAACTATACAATAACACTACTAAGTGGAATGTCCTAACTGAATGTAGGATGGACTATTTACTGTTTTCCATGCATTTACAGCCAAAAAGGTTACAGATGTGTCCTCTTACATCCTTGCTGCATTCACACTAAGCAGCCCTTGAAGTCGCACCACCATGCCTTGGCGGAATTCGGTAGCGCTGAGCATCTTTTTCGTGTATTTTTTTTTGCAAAGATGTGTCTAGGTTGCATGAGCAGCTTCTGCTGATTAAAATGATATGCTGCATGCCTATATTCTGTATGTAATTGTGGCTGTAACTGCATCCGAAATGCCACGTTGCATATCACGCAAAAAATATAGGCATGCTGATATCATTTTAATCAGCAGAAGCTGCTCATGTGTCCTATTACATTACTGTGCATCTTCATGGAAAAAAACGCAATAAAAGATGCTCGGTGCTACCGTTTCATATGGCACTTACGCGTAATGTGTAATGTGACTTGTAGCACACAGAGCAAAGATGTAAGAGGACACATCTGTATGTAAAGCACTTTTATTGGGATTGTACCTGAAATTGGCATAAAGGTATGCTGCAGGTGTGGCCATGGTTATGTGGTAGGCAGACCAGTTGGTGCATTTGGACACGTAAATATGTGCTTCACCTCCATATATTTTGCAAAAATCAACTTTACATGAAAGACGTAGGCATCAAGGATCATGGGCATTGTGATCACAGAAACCAACTGCTGTGTATTACCTTCTGATGTATGTGAGCTGCGCAACTACTGTGGGAGGAGAGATGGGAAGCACTTTCTGTCACACAGATACAACTCATTTCTTAAAGTACAGTAAATTCCCTTCCCCCACCGCCTGTCATTTATATTTTACTGCTTGAGATAAAGTTGCCCATACTACTAGGGTTAGTTCTAAAACCAAGTTGGGGAAAGGGATCTATGTCGTCACAAGGGGAGGAGCCATGGCTGAACAGGGTACCTGAAATGTACGCTCGCCACGCTTCGGCCACGGTGACTTGCTACGCTACACTCGCCACCAGGTTACTAAAGGGAGTAGTTGGTGGCGTGGATAGTAGAAGAACTATTCCGCTGCCCTAGCTCCTCCCCCTGGTGTCGTGTCTCCTTCCCCTGATGTCAGAGGTCCTTTCTCCAACTTGATTCTAGCATCTACCATACTTCTAGCATGCCTCCTAATAAATATGCAATAGCTAAACAAAATAAGCTCTCATTCTCAATGATCTGCCCAAACCTCAACATGGTTCACCGAGAAATGGCCACTTCTAGGCAAGATGCAGCCTATTTTCGTGTAAGCTACTGTATGTCCTTTTTCAGTTCCTGTAAATGTGACTATCCCTTTGGGAGGTATGTACTATACTTAAGGGGCCAGTTCAGAGTTATATGCAAGTCAGCCACAATTACACTTACATGCAAAGAACTAAATGAGTATACAGGTTGAGTATCCCATATCCAAATATCCTGAAATACAGAATATTCTGAAATACGGACTTTTTTGAGTGAGAGTGAAATAGTGAAACCTTTGTTTTCTGATGGCTCAATGTACACAAACTTGTTTAATACACAAAGTTATTAAAAATATTGTATTAAATGACCTTCAGGCTGTGTGTATAAGGTGTATATGAAACATAAATGAATTGTGTGAATGTACACACACTTTGTTTAATACACAAAGTTATTAAAAATATTGGCTAAAATTACTTCAGGCGGTGTGTATAAGGTGTATATGTAACATAAATGCATTCTGTGCTTAGACTTACGTCCCATCTCCATGATATCTCATTATGGTATGCAATTATTCCAAAATACGGAAAAATCCGATATCCAAAATACCTCTGGTCCCAAGCATTTTGGATGAGGGATACTCAACCTGTATTCACCAGTATGACAAGTTGTATGCATCTATGTGACTGCACTGCTTCTTTTTCTATGCTTATTCTTGGTGCAAGAGATGCATCTGAAAAGCAGAAAGATCTCTGAACACGCACAACTCAGCACAGCCCACAATCGTCTACACCCCCTTACTGAACCCGCTGCCACAAAATTATACTAATTCAGCTGCAAGTAGAGATGCGACTGAGATGGATACACTTGGCTGTGGAGCATGCAAAGCTCATTGGGGCAGATATATTAAGCCTGGAGAAGTGATAAAGCAGTGATAAAGAAGTGTTAAGTGGATGGTGATAACGCACCAGCCAATCATTATGGTTTTGAAAAATGACAGGAGCTGATTGGCTGGTGCATTATCAACTTATCACTTCTTTATCACTGCTTTATCACTTCTTCCCCGTGCGACAAAGGAGCAGGATCAATCCTCAAAGCTGAAGTGCAACTCTGTATCAGCTCCAAAGTGTTTCTAGCCTTTTATTAGTTTAAAAAAGCTGTAGCCTGGGTATTTTGTGCACAAACTATTACTATTCTAGCTAGCACATGAGAACCAAATGATGCTTACAGATTTTATAGGATGCAAACACAATGTGACCTGACAATTTCATTTCTGGTTATCAAAAACGGAAGAATTCTTACTTCTTCAGATTATGCTTAGTATTTTCTGCATAGGTCAAGCATGTATGAACTAATGTATGTTTAATAGAATAAAAGCTCTTACTCCGTTTTAGAATATCAATACACTTATTCTGTATTTTAGAACAAAACACAGCAGTAATAGAACACCAAACTGCAATGAGCTGATTTACTCATGATAGCATCCCTAGAAGTGTGAGGTTACTTTAGGAAAGCAGGAGCCTCTAGCAATCTTCAGTTCTGCACAGATGCAACTTTTCTGACTGTAGGGCAATTACTATTATTTTTGTTTTTTAAACAGGGCTCTCTCCTGGCTACCTTTACACAAAAGCCATACTTCTTCATATATTTATTGTGCTAACAGAGTACTGTATTATGGGGGTCATTCCGAGTTGATCGTAGCTGTGCTAAATTTAGCACAGCTACTATCATTCACACTGACATGCGGGGGGATGCCCAGCACAGGGCTAGATCACCCCGCATGTCAGTGCCGCACCCCCTCCCACAGAAGTGCAAAGGCATCGCACAGCGGCGATGCCTTTGCACTTCAAGAGTAGCTACCAACCAGCGCAGCTTTAGCGTGCTGGCAGGGAGCTACTCGTCGCTCCCCGGCCCGCAGCGGCTGCGTGTGACATCACGCAGCAGTCGCGGCCCGCCCCCCCAATGGTCCACCCACACCTGTGTGGGCTGGACCGCGCCCCCTAAACGGTGGCTTAACGCCGCCATCCAGCCCCCTCACGCCCAGCGACCGCCACTGACTCAGAGGGGAATGCTAGGCAACGACGGATGGCATGCGTCGGCAGCACATGTGCAGTTCCATCCCGATTGCTGCGCTGCAGGAAACTGCAGCGAACGATCGAGTCGGAATGACCCCCTATGTCACTGGCTGAAGCTTTTTGTTCTTTGGTATTTTTTTTGGTTCATCTTACAATCTTACAGTATGTTTGGGTGAATTTGCTGTGATGCCCAATCCTGGAAAGAAAGGAAACTGTCTAAAGCTCATAAATAATCATTCTCATACCCCTTTCACATCGCACAAATAACCCGGTATAGACACAACATATTGCCGTGTCAACGCGGGTCAGTGTGCGATGTGAAAGCACTTTCCGAGAATTAGCGGGTCGTCTGACCCGGTAATTCAACCCGGTATACAAGAAGGATTATACCCGGGTTGAATACCGGGTCAGGTGCAGTGTGAATAGGAGCCGCGTCGATGTGACACGGTTCCCATTCACAGTAGAGGGAGAGGCGGTGAAGGAGATGAGCTCATCTCCCAGCGCCGCCTCCACCCCTGCCCCTGCTGCTGCTGCCCCCCCCCCCCTCTGCTATGGCAACCGACCCGGTATATTATCGGGTCGGAAAGCCAGCAAAGGAGCGCAAATGCCGGATCCCACCCGGTAAGGACACGTTTCTTTTACCGGGTGGGATCCGGCATTTGCGATCTGAATGCAGTATCACTGTGTAATGAAGGTATTGGACATGGCTTTATAGCCCTTCCAGACTGATAAAAAGCAAACATTGCTTCTCTGAGATTACTGCAGATATTTTTTCCTATCTGCAAACCTGAATCCCCAGATTGAACTATCAACATTTTTACTTTTACAGAGAGAGAGAGAGAGAGAGAAAGAGAGAGGGGGGAGGGAGAAAGGGTGGCACTTTCTGGTGATCAAATAATGAAGTGGATCAGCTGGCTAAAATTGCCTCTATAACTAAATGGACTTCAGTATGTCAGGAACTCAGTACAGCTGGCAAATCTGTGTAAATGTCTGTTCCCGGAGGGGTCACTAGTGGGTCAGTGGTGGTATGATGGAGGAAATGAGGAGGCCGTAGTAAGTTCCTGCGCATGTGCGCAATGATATTTATTAAATACACACAGCAATATAATGATTACTGGAACAGGAATAACAATACAGAAGTTTCACAGCGTGGAAGCTGACATTGGTTTTAAGTACAGTCACGAGGAATGAGCTGATCTGGAAACCAGCAGTAATTAGAGAACAGTAATGACCGGCCTGGGAGCCGATGGCAAATGATGGTCCGCCTGGGAGCCAATGTGAAGCAGAGTCTATGGGGGTCATTCCGAATTGATCGCTCGCTAGCAAATTTTTGCAGCGCTGCGATCAGGTTAAAATTCGGCAAAACTGCAAATGCATATGCACCGCAATGCGCAGGCACGTTGTACGGGTACACAGAGGATTGGTGCTGGGTGATGGATTTAACGAAGAATCCATTCACACAGCTGATCGCAAGGTGATTGACAAAAAGACGGCGTTTATGGGTGTCAACTGACCGTTTTCTGGGAGTGGAGAGGAAAACGCAGGCGTGTCCAAGCGTTTTTTCGGGGGCGGGTTTCTGACGTCAATTCCAGGACCAAAAAGACTGAAGTGATCGCAGCGGCTGAGTAAGTCCAGAGCTACTCAGAAACGGCAACAAACTTTTTTGTGCCGTCGGCTGCTAAAGCGTTCGCACACTTGCAGAGCAAAAATACTCCCCCATAGGCGGCGACTATCTGATCACAGCACAGCAAAAAGTTGCTAGCGAGCTATTAACTCGGAATGACCCCCTGTATCCTGAGGATAAATAATAACACAGAGGATCGGCCTGGAAACCGATGGGGGAATGTGATGGAACAACACAGGCCATAAGTAACTTTTGGTATTCAGTCTGGAAACCGTCAGCAACTTGCAAGTAATGATGGTCGGCCTGGGAGCTGATGGCAACTGAAATCAGTACTCTGGAGTTAAGTAATAAAAATGGTATAATAACAGTCACAGGTAATGAACTGGTCTGGGAACCAGTGTAATTAGCAAACTGCGATGATCGGCCTGGAAGCCGTTGGTGAACATCGATGGCTGGCTTGGAAGCCGATGGTAACAGGATCAATATGTAGTAGGTAGGTAATGCAACCGATGGTAGTAAATACAGGCAATAAGTAACTCTGGTAATCAGTCTGGAAACCGACAGCAATAGATTCACACAGTCAGAATATATGCACAAAGTCCACAGAGCCATGCAAGGCTATAGCAGGAGACAGTTGGTAATATACAAGCTGGTTGTTTAAGTTCTGGATGCAGTAGCACAGTGCTGAATGCAGATTAACAACACACAGGTGAGAATGAGGAGGCAACACCTGGAGAGAGTCTCTTACTGAATGTAGAAGTGGAAGATGACTGTGGAAGGAGTTTTAGCAGAGCTGGATGGCTGGAGCCTGTAGTTCCACGGAGACACTGAAGCTAGGAAGTCACTGGAGACTGCTGGTGACTGGTTCTGAATGCAGATGGAACTGCACCAAACTGGATAGGTGATGCCTGTAGTTTCACGGAGCTAATACACAGGGGAATCTCTGAAGACAGGAGACTGGAGCCAGGAGACACTTGTTTACAGGATGTGATGCGTTGTTCAAGGCCATGATACTGAGCAGGAACTCTGAGTATATACCCCCTGGTCAGCAGGGATTGGAGAATCAAGTCATGTGAACGCTCTAATGCTCAGGAGTTAATAGCACCAAGTCAGCTGACTGCAGGTGTCATGGCGGCGTCCATACTCTGCAGATGGTGGGAAAACATCGGAGTACACGCTGTATGGCAAGTCGGGTACACACTGGACAGCGTCTCTCCACATTGCAGGCAATCATGGAACATGCCTCCAGGCTAAGGATGTGACCTCCGGAGGCCAGTACATCAGAGCACTGGTAAGTGACATGATGTAAAATGCAGATTCCTGACAACAGCACTCTCATAACAAGGGTGTAAGGAACTCAGGATTACACACTGGTACCATGATGTCAGAAACTCTGGGTAATACTATGGTACCAGAGTGTCATGAACTAAGGAATCAGTCTGGTAGCAGTAGCACATGAATTCATTATAATACTGTACATTGGTAAGCAGTGGCACATAGGTAAGCACATTGGTAGCAGAGCCCTTGTTGGAATATGTGCTACTATGGGATCCGTTCGAGATACCGTTGTTTGGTATCCCGACAAGTATTGAAATGCCGGCGCCATGGTCCCAAACAAGCTTTCCCGGGACTCCAGCTTGGTAAACTGTGGGGGTGTTGTAGGATTAGGCAGTAGGGGATAGGGTTAGGCTTAGGCTGTGGGGAGTGAGGGTTAGGCACCCCTGGAGAAGGTTAGGGTTAGGCTGCGGGGGTGGGAGGGTTAAGTTTAGGCTGCAGGATGGGGGCTAGGTTTAGGCACCACCGTAGAGGGTTAGGGTTAGGCTGCGAGGGATAGTGTTAGGGTTAGGTTTTTGGAAGGCAGGGTTAGGATTGGGGGTAGGGTAAACATACTTACTTACCCAAACCCTATCAGGATTCTCTACTTCAGGATACCGGTGTCGGTCATATGACCGTCAGCATCCCATCCGCCAGGATATTGCATGTATCCCGCTACGTACTACATATCAACAGTCCTGACATTTTGCATTAGAATTGGTAAAATAGTATTGAAAAATAAATACTGCACATTCAAATACATGTCACATCCTAAATAGATGTGATTTTTTAATAAAACCTTGCTTAAAAAAAATAGTTTTATAAATAATTTACTAGTCACTAAGTAATAGTGTAATTTAGAAATTGTATGATATGCCAACAAACAGCAATCATATTATGTATCACAGTGGATTATAAATTATTGTGCATCAATAATTTAATGAAAATACTTGAAGTGAAACTAAATCTTAACAATCTATATAAAATGTCACATAGGAGGATAATCAGAATTGTTCTACATTTCCTTACATGTCAGAATACGGTAATGAGTTCACTGTATGCTGCAGAAACATCTCCCACCCACATCATTGACTCAAATAAAGATTAGACATATTTCATTTGCTAGCAATTATGGTGGCCAATCCTGGGATCGGGATCGGCGGGATCCCGGGATTTAGGGCCAAAAATGGCCGGGATTGGAAGCTCCAATCCCGGGGATTGAGGGATCAGCGTTGAGCGGCCATCAGCCACTGCCAGGAGCTGTCAGCAGCGACCAGAGGAGGTTCCCCACCCGCCCGCCCCCGGTATATGGGGAGTTATGTGTGCGGGGCGGGGTGGGACGGGGGGGGGGGGGGCGGACACATAGCTAAAAGCCAATCCCGGGTTTCCCGGGAATCCCGGGATTGGCCATTTTTCAATCCCGATACCCGGGATTGAAAAAATGGCCCGGGATTGGCTTCCCTAATAGCAATGTATGTAGTAGGAAACATTATTTAAATTCATTTATTTGGTTATTTATTACATTTGTATAAAAACACAGATTAGAGCAAAGCAATCCATTATCACACAATTGTATTTGCTCATTTCCTCTGACTCCAGTATATAAGTAGAAAGCCTTTACTCATCATTACAGCTTCCAGTTCCAGACAGGTAAGGCTGAGATTGCAAAAAGTAATTTTAGTTAATATGAAAAGCCCTTTGGTCGGAAAATACACATGGGTGCTTGCTTTGTACCTGCCGTACTGCACGTTAAGTTCAAGCTACAGACTCATTGATCTTTATGTCAGTGCACACTGATAATTTCCCAAACACTTGATGAACCGTGAACTCTGTTTATTGTTAGTATTGAACTTTTTTTTTTCTCTACAGAGAATTGTCTTTCACTTTTATATGTGTAAATGATTAACTTATATGTGGAGTTTTAAAATATAACAAAAAAAAACCCCTATACATATTATGGAGCATCTTCAGAATGAAACTTACGCCTATTTGAATAGTTCCCCATTACGTTTTCTGCATGGACTTCCAAGTAGGAGAGCACCTCCCAAGATTTTAGGTAAGCAATTATTGATAAATAAGTAATACATGAGATTGTGCACAAGTAGTTTTATTTTTATCAAGTCATTTTATCACAGTGTTCATACCCTCCAACTGTACCTTTTTGGCAGGTACAGTACCTTTATGGTCTGTAACAGCCAAAAAGGGCTTTTGTCCCGATTTATGACTCCACAAATTTACATTTAAACTATAGGAAAGGGTGTGTGGCCATGCCCACTTTACCCATGACCACGCCCCTTTCCTAAATTTGTACCGGTTTTTATGTGTTAAATCTTGGAGGGTATGAGTGTGCGCGTATTAATTTGAAAGTATCTTTTAAAATATAGGTTGCCAGAGCATGCTGGTGCTTGTAGTTCTAGCATGCAGTTATGGCTATGACTTCAGAGGTTCAGGCATACTAGGGTTTACTGGAACCTGTAGTGGATTAGAAACTTTTTCTTTTTTTTTAATAGTTTCAACTTAATTACTATACACATACTGACCCAGGGTGAAAGGCTGCATTTTCCCCCTAGGGAATTCAGTCCTGTGCTGATCAGGCTAGACTTGGTTGACATTAAGAGAGATTTACTTTATTCCATTTGCAGTGGCATAGCAATAGCCCATGCAGACCCTGTGATGGGGGTCAGTGGGGACTACTGCTACGCCACTTCCTGGACCTGAAGATAATTGTCTGCAGGTTTGTCGTGCCCCCATTGAAAATGATGCTCCCAAAATGCCTATTGCCTCAGAGGAGACAGTTTATTATAGATGCTAGAGGAGGCAGCGGCCATTTAGGAAGGGACATTTTTAATGAGGGCACAGAACTGCAGACCCGCGGCTCGAGGGTTGGGGAATTCCTAGACAACAAGCAGAGCCCCTGAAAATGAGGACATTTTCAATAGGGGCAGGAATGAAGGGGACACAGGCCTGCAGTGGCGGGAGCCAGGGAGGGGAATCCCCTGAAAACGAGCAAGTACCATGGGAAGGGGGGAATTTGAAACTTTTTGGGTGGGTGGCACCTAATTTATAGTTATGCCACTGGGCATGGGTATCCCAGCTATAGTGTACAAAAAAACATAATGCCCCCCCAAAAAAAAATTTCAGCAATCAGCCTAGTATATGAGCACTGCTGCAGATGGTTATTACCACAGGTAATTCAATCCGGCCCTTGGGGTCAAAGGGTAAAATGTCAGTGGTACCAATTTCAGACCAAGCCTCTGACTATTGCCGGGGAAACGTGTTTCCAGGATTGGTCGGAAAGGGTAAACCTTGGTTGTGTGTCCTGGGGTTTCAACCCTGGTCCCAACCCAGGTCGAATCTGGGACTGACTCGGGTATTCTTCAGTATAAAGACGCAATCCAGGCTAAAAGTATGCAGAGAACAGGATCACAAGCGCTTGGAGATAATTCCAAGCACCAGCAAAAGGATAACCCGACAATAACCCAGGTCCCTTCTGCAGTGTGTACAGTTTCAAGCAGCTGGACCCAGGACTTCAGTCTGAAAACCAGGAGAATTCCCTGAGAGCCAGGGGAATTAAGTGCAATATGCTTCATGCTAGAATGAATTAACAGGAACCATGCTGCATTCCAGCATATTACAGACAAAGATTTATTGAAAATGAATATGAAGGTATACACAGGGCATATATATTTATGAGTTCAGCATGATTTGCTGGTGTACAGGATGCCGGCGGTCAGAATACTGATGCCGGCATCCCGATAGTTGAAATCAATACAGGGGGAGGTAAGATTGTTTTCTCCCTCTCCCTCCCTCTCTGCAGCCTAACTCTAACGTCCCCCTTAGTGCCTGACCCTAACCTACCCCCAGGGGTGCCTAAGTCTACCCCACCCCCAGACAGGCTAACCCCAACCCTCCAACCTTAGGGCCTAAACCTAACCCCCCCTACTCGCAGCCTAACCCCCAACAGCCCCTCCAGCCTAACCCTACACCCCCCCCCCCTTCCCCCAGGAGGCGTCTAAACCTAAAAAGGATGTGTTATGGGCCTAGTGCATAGTTAGAAAACCAAAAAAAGGATCAACTGTTCCTCTGGGGGCTTGGTTGCCTCATTGCAGGTAATGACAGGTAATCCATGCTCCACTCTTGCTCCCCCAAAAAATTACAGAGAGATATAAAGTTTGGTGTGACATGTCCTAGCTTCATTGTAAATTTCAGAGTAAAAACTAAGCTGTCATTTACATGCTCGCTACATGAAAAAGCAGTGTGCATTTTCAATGCACGAAAACAAAAACCAAAATGCATGTGCACCCTTTGCATTGCAACATAGTTTGTTCCACGAACAAATTTCCCTGTTTCATTTCATTTGCCCCTAATTCTGAATAATGATCATAAGATACAATTGAACAGGTTCATCCATAAGTAATGTGTTTCTACCCATATGCAGAGCTCCAAGTTCGATATGTTCAGCAAGAGTAGCATATGCATCTGGTTGACACCAGGCACACATCAGTGACACTTGCATCCCTCTTGGGCTCATGTTGTAAACCTTATAATTCATATGCAACAAACGCATTCACTATTAAACATATAAACTTCAAAATCTCTGTAATACAGCATAAACAACTTCATACCTCGTATATGCAAAGACAAAACTTTAAACATGGTCAAAAAAAGCATAATCCATGACCATGTGTGAAAGAAACCACCAATCAGTGTCAGTGGATCGGTCACATACAGCCTATCCCATGCAGTTCGCTAAAGCCAAAGACCATTATATTCCTCTATTTGTACCTGCTCCCCCATATAACATGACTTTCACAACTGTGTATGCATCTTTTTTTCCTTTGTGCATGTTTCCATAATTATGCAAACATGCCTTTACTGCATTTGAAAGCTTTAGCTATAAAACCTGGATATACAGTAGCCACTCTGAAAAGGAGAACATTTCAGTAGTTGGATTAGTAACCTATTCTTCCAAAGGTAAGTGTAACACTGAAAAACATACTGTTCTAAAATACAAAACTTTAAAAAAAGAGCGTTCTTTTTTCCTCATATCCCACCGCTATGTAAAAAATTGGTTAGAATTTTATTTGCAAAGAATAGACACAAAGATGAAAAGTTTCCTGGCCGTTATTTATGTGTAAAAATGACAGCTTACCAAATCTTCCCTCCATTGATGGGATCCTTGTATCTCTTCTGCTTTCTCTGCGAGATGCTGAAAGAAACAAAAAAAATATAATATTTATTTTAACTAAACCTACATTATAATTGCATAATATATTATTTTGCGTTCATGGTTAGAAAGATCATCGGTTTACAGAACTCCTGCCGACACTACTATCATAGTGATGATCTCACCATCTCCAAGTGGGTTCAGAATGTGTTAGTTCCCAAGGGCTCAACACCTGGAGAAGTTAAATTATTACAACTTTTGTTGAATTGTTTTCATACTGCTGATCGGACAGTTGATGAGGTGTTGGCTATGGAAGTTTAATAAGGGTTATGGACACAATGCACTTATAGCTTTATTAACAAAAGAAATTTCTCTGGAAATAACAACCTTTGCCATAAATAGTTAATGAGTATCTCCAGATATATCCAGGTCTCTCTAGAGTCCCCATACTGTTGCAATCCTCTTAACCCTATTAGCATCTCTGGATTGCAATAATATAGAATTGTTAAATTAAAAAATATTTTATTACTCAAATAAAGCACTTATTTCTTAAAATAATCATTTTATTTTCCAGTTTTCCAATATATTTATTTTCTGGTTTTTTTTTGTTTTTGTTTTTTAGTGAAACCGGAACTACAGTAGAAGCCCAGAGTTGGGTAAGGTCAGGTCATGAATTTGCAATGACTTCTGGGGCTGGCTTGTGGAGCGCTAGGAGTACTCTTACAACTGCCAGCCAGTATTACCATGGAGTTGGGGGATCACTCAACTGAACCTGGTGAAAAAACTAGAGTGAATTCTCTCACTGTGATATTATCTTAGTTATCACCCTGCATAATAATTTTTTGGTTGAAGTTCTTTAAAAAAACAATCAACATGCTTTTGCAACACAATAAGGCAGCATAAATGTTAACATAAAATTGGCTAAAACAAACCCAGTTCACTGAAAGGCAGCAAAGAGAAATGCTTCACTTTATTTCTGATTGTCATTTTTTTTGTATTTTTGATGGATAATTTATTAATGCACGTGTGTGTGTGTGTGTGTGTGTGTGTGTGTGTGTGTGTGTGTGTTTGTATATATATATATATATATATATATATACATACATGTATGTATAGTTTTAGTCAATCAAGGTTCATAGTCTAACTTTACTTTTAGAAATCCATTTTTACAGTTAGCGCATATTAAAATAAATCACTTCACATACATAACAATTTTGATCTGACAGACACCTTCAGTGTCTGCTTAGTTTGGCACAGTAGTTGGATTTTAATCGTCTGACTACCTTTTAATACAATCTATGTTCAACTACATTTTCTACCAACAATAATTGTTGGATAGCTACAAAGGATTATACTGGATTATTTGTCAACCGCATAAATCAATATAAGTAATTTGATTTAATTAGGCCACCTTAAGCACTATAAAAAAAAATACATTCAACCAAATCAGTCCGGTAGCTAAAGAAGTTTGAAGCCTTTTAGAAGGAATACATACGATTTGCCAGTGGACGGAATGCCGGCTGTCAATATCCCGACAGCGGCATCCCATCCGTCAGAATGCCGGCAGTGGGACGAGCGCTAAGAGTACCCTTGCGGGCTCTGTGGCTCGCTGCGCTCATAACACAGGATCTATTTCCACTGTGTGGGTGTCGTGGACACCCACGAGTAGGAATAGCCCTGTTGGTATTGTCGGCTGGCTGGATTTTGGCGTCGATATCCTGAATGCGGGGATCCTGACAGCCGGTGTGTTAACTGCAACCCTTCTACAATACTAGAGCTACTAGAGAAAGTAAAGCTTTGCAAAGTCATGAAAGAACTTACAGAGAAACGAGTTGTGTGCAAACATTTTAGGATCCCCTTTTAGACAATAACATCCCACAGTAGAGACTATTGAACAGCTTGTTAAATCATTACTTGTTGAATAGGAAGCAGTACAGTCCCACTGTTTAGAGCTGTTTTAAGGGAGGGGAAAAATCAATGTGGAATTTTATGGACGTTTACTATGTTTGTACTCTACTAAAGGGTATTGTGACCTTTTAAATCCTACACAAAACAACTGAGATTTATTTGTTGCTCTAGATTTTAGTTTAATGTAAAAAATGAAAGTAAATAACCATGCATTCATTTACAATGAATATATTTTCACATTTCCTATTAGTATTCCAACAGTAACAGCTGAGGTTAAGAACATGGAATAAAATAATGTATAAAATAAAATAAGAGACATGAATGACTATTTTTATAATTTTACAATTAAAAAGAAATGTAATTATTGAAGGATAAGTTTGATCTTCCCCAGACCTTTTTTCCCCCGTTAATTACAACTTAAATGTGTTGCCCGCCAGTCCTCACTCCTTCCCCAATAAAATTGTTTATAACCAAACTAGGGCGAGTTAAATTCATTGCGGGTATGTTAGGAAAAAAGAGTTAGGTCCTCTAAGTGATGACGAATGCGACATAGCTAGAGAACTCGTCGAGCCATGATCTCCATTAGATTCCAACAAATTCAGTTTTTTATTTTCCATAAAACCTACTTGACACCTGCTAGATTAGTTAAATGTGGAGGTCACTCTTATCCGACCTGTCCTAAGTGTGGGCAGAGGTGTAGCTAGGTGCCATGGTGCCCGGAGCAAGGAGATATTTTGGCACCCCCCTCCCCTGTACTGAATTAGGGACCTAGCCAATGTGGTGGCATATTACATTTGAAAAGAAACAATATTTAAATCCTAAATTGGCAACAGGGCCAGTTCTAGACCTTGTGGAACTCAGGGCGAAAGTTTCCTTTGGGTGCCTGCCATGTTTAAAATAGGGTCAGTGCATGACAAAGGCTTGTAACAACACTATAGGGGCATGGCAGTACAGACAGTGTAATGGTTAGCATTACTGCCTCACAGCACTGAGGTCATGGGTTCAATTCCAACCATGGCCCAAACTGTGAGGAGTTTGTATGTTCTCCCCGTGTTTGCGTGGGTTTCCTCCAGGTTCTCTGGTTTCCTCCCACAATACAAAATCATATATGTATTTTTCGGACCATAAGACGCACCTGACCATAAGACGCACCTAGTTTTTAGAGTAGGAAAACAGGAAAAAAAATATTCTGAACCAAATAGTTCCAGTTCTGTGTGATTTCTCATAGAATCCTACAAGCATTTGCAGATTGTGATTCTGTACAGTGCAGCCTTCTGTCAGAGCCAGCATACACATAGACACACACACACACGCACACACACGCACACATCAGAGCCAGCATACACATAGACACACACACACACACACACACACACACACACACACACACACTGTAGACAGTACTGTAGACACAGACCCAGTGGTTCCCTGTGTCCAGGTTCTCAGCTAACGCTGCCCGCGGTGCACTCCTGAGTAAGGAGGAGGTGGGGGGGGAGCAGGGGAGTCACATGATGCCGGCTCTGCTGCTGGGCTCTGAGATGATGGCGCAGCAGCAGCAGCATCCAGGACCCGGTGCTACCCGCACACTCCATCTGCGATGGCTCTACACATGTCTTATTCGCTCCATAAGACGCACCTACTTTTTCCTCCACATTTTTGGGGAGAAAAAGTGCGTCTTATGGTCCGAAAAATACGGTACTTGTAGGTAAATTGGCTCCAAAAAAAATGTAAGCTCCCATGCGAAATATTCTCTGTAAAGCAATGCGGAATATGTGTGCGCTATATAAATTTCTGGTAATAATAAATAAATAATTGTTTCATTGGGAAGGTGCGTGGCCACAGAACACAAAAATCTGGATGTGCACATGTATTATATTTTACACAATATTCTTGTACTAAGAAAGAGCCATACAGATGTGTTCTCTTACATCCTTGATGCAGTCACACTAAACAGCGTCATGGCAGGGACTTGGTTGCGTTTTATCCCGTGAAAATGTGTCTTCGTCTCAAAGTAATGCAAAAGGACGCACGAGCAACTTCTGAGACTGGTAATATCAGTAATGTCATGTTACAGTGTTTTCCAGGATAACATTGTAGCATAGCATTGTGTATGCAAATACAGTTGCAGTCACACACATAATATAGGCATGCTGCATATCATTTTAATCAGCAGAACATGCTTGTGCATCCTATTACATTACTATGTGACCAATATGCATTTGTGTGTGAAGAACACATAAATTAGGATTTTAATTACCTACCGGTAAATCCTTTTCTCGTAGTCCGTAGAGGATGCTGGGGTCCATATTAGTACCATGGGGTATAGATGGGTCCACCAGGAGCCATGGGCACTTTAAGACTTTAATAGTGTGGGCTGGCTCCTCCCTCTATGCCCCTCCTACCAGACTCAGTCTAGAAACTGTGCCCGAGGAGACGGACAACTTCGAGAGAAGGACTTAACACAGATAGTGGCGAGATTCATACCAGCTCACACAAACAAGGCAAACCAAGCTAACCAGCTTGAAAACTCAGCAACAGCTGAACGAGAATACTTAACCAAGTAACAAAGAACAAAGCAGTACTGAACCAAGTAACCACTGCAGGATCACAAAGCGCTGGGCGGGCGCCCAGCATCTTCTACGGACTACGAGAAAATGATTTACCGGTAGGTAATTAAACTCCTATTTTCTCTTACGTCCTAGAGGATGCTGGGGTCCATATTAGTACCATGGGGATGTACCAAAGCTCACAGAATGGGAGGGAGAGCGCGGAGGCTCCTGCAGAACTGATTGACCAAACTTTACGTCCTCAGAGGCCAAAGTATCGAACTTGTAAAACTTAGCAAACGTGTTCAACCCTGACAAAGTAGCCGCTCGGCAAAGCTGTAAAGCCGAGGCACCCCGGGTAGCTGCCCAGGAAGAACCCACTTTACGAGTAGAGTGGGCCTTAACAGATCTTGGACACGGCAATCCTGCCGTAGAATACCCTCTGCACTTCTGTGTTGAGGATCATCCCCAGGAAAGACAATCTCCTTGTCGGCTCCAAATGTGAATTTGGAAGATTCAGGATCCATCCCAGAGCAGTCAAGTTGTGAGAACAATGGAATGCCATAACCTCTCCCTGGAAGATGCCTTTATCAGCAGATCATCCAGATATGGAATTATAATCACCCCCTGCTTACGGTGGAGAGTCTCTGTCATTACCTTGGTGAACACACTCGGTGCTGTGTAGAGGCCGAATGGCAGTGCCTGGAACTGATGGTGACAGTCCAACAGTGCAAATCTGAGGTAAGCCTGGTGTGGTGGCCAAATCGGAATGTGGAGGTACGCATCCTTGATGTCAAAGGACACCAGAAACTCCCCCTCCTCAAGCCCTGAGATCACTGCTCTCAGAGATTCCATTTTGAACTTGAACTCCCTTAGATAAGGGTTTAGCGACTTCAGGTTCAAAATGGGCCTGACCAAACCATCCGGTTTCGGTACCACAAACAGGTTTGAATAGTAACCCTGGTTTACCAGATGAGGTAGGACAGGAACAATTACAGCAGACCTTCCCAATTTGAGAATGGCTTCCTGAAGGATAGCCCTTTCTGTCAGCAAAGCTGGCAAGCCTGATTTGAATAACCTGTGGGGTGGGAGCTCTTGAAACTCCAGTTTGTACCCCCGGGACACAATATCGAGTACCCAGGGATCCAGACCGGACGACACTTAGACGTGACTGAAATGTCTGAGCCTCGCTCCCACCTGCCCGTTCTCTAGGCAGGGAGGTTCACCGTCATGCTGAGGATTTTGAGGACACAGAGGCAGGTTTCTGGATTTGAGAACCTGCAGGTGCCGTTTTTTTTGGATTTTGTTCGCCCACCTCTGAAGAAAGTGGTAGGAGTATTGGACTTTTTAGCTTTGGCAGACCGAAAGGACTGCACAGAGGACGTAGAAAAAGGTTTCTTCGTCATCTGAGACACTGAGGGAAGAAAGGTTGACTTACCAGCGGTTGCCGTGGAGATCCACGCATCCAATGCTTCCCCAAATAGAGCCTGACCTGTTAAGGGTAGGTTCTCCACAATTCTCCCTCCTGGATTCCGCGTCTGCAGACCATTGGCGTAGCCAGAGTCCCCTGCATGCTGAGACAGCCATGGATGATGTACTTGCAGTCAGATTACCCTGGTCCTTCATGGCCACCACCATGAAACCCGCAGAATCCTGTATGTTACGTAAAAACAATTCAATGTCACTTCTATCCATAGAATCTAAGTCCTCTAGTAATGTGCCTGACCACTTTACTATGGCTTTAGAAATCCATGCACAGGCAATAGTGGGCCTTAACGCCACTCCTAAAGCAGTGTATATGGATTTGAGCATAGTTTCAGTCTTGCGGTCTGCCGGTTCTTTCAAAGCGGTAGACCCCGGGACAGGTAACACCACCTTTTTAAACAGTCCAGATACAGAAGTGTCTACTATAGGTGGGTTTTCCCACTTTTTCCTATCATCCTCAGGGAAAGAAAAAGCCACAAGAACCCTCTTTGGGATCTGGATTTTTTTCTCTGGATTTTCCCAGGATTTTTCAAACAATGGTTTAATTCCTTAGACGCAGGGAAAGTCAGGGAGGCTTTCTTATTGTCTGTAAAATAAGCCTCCTCAACCTGCTCAGGTGGTTTGTCAGTAATGTGTACCACATCCCTAATAGCCTCAATCATGAGTTACACCCCTCTAGCCAGGGAAGCCTCACCCCCCCCTGCATATCAGCATCACCCTCTGCCGTGTCAGAGTCGGTGTCGACCGGCATTATCTGAGCAAGCGCATGTTTCTTGGACACACCAAGGGATTTTGAGGTAGTGGGGACAGAACCAGACAAAACCTCCACAGATTGTTTTAAAATCTGTGATTCTGTCTCATAATGTGCAATCCTAGTAGAAATCTGGGATATCATTCCCTTAATAGAAGCCACCCACTGGGGCTCAGATGAAATATTACATTCCTGAGTACAAGGAATGGATTCCTCTGGAGAAGATACATATTCTGCAGCACAAGACACAGAGTCCCTGGACATGGTTATGTGATATTAGCATACAAACACACACAGGAAAATGTCAGACACAGTTTCCCCCCAAGTACCTTCAGAGAAACACAGAGATTGGAGCCAACACACACAGCGCCCCAGTAGACAGTGACAGAGTAACTGCCTGGCACTGACTGTGTACCTTAATAGGTACACGGTGGTCAATCAATTCTGCAGGAGCCTCCGTGCTCTCCCTCCCATTCTGGGAGCTTTGGTACATCCCCATGGTACTAATATGGACCCCAGCATCCTCTAGGACATAGGAGAAAATAGGATTTTAATTACATACTGATAAATCCTTTTCTCGTAGTCCGTAGATGATGCTGGGTGCCCACCCAGCGCTTCGTGATCCTGCAGTGGTTACTTGGTTCAGTACTGCTTTGTTCTTTGTTAAGTACTGTTGTTACTTGGTAAAGTATTCTTGTTCAGCTGTTGCTGAGTTTTCAAGCTGGTTAGCTTGGTTTGCCTTGTGTGTGTGAGCTGGTATGATTCTCGCCACTATCTTTGTTAAGTCCTTCTCTCAAAGTTGTCCATCTCCTCGGGTACAGTTTCTAGACTGAGTCTGGTAGGAGGGCATAGAGGGAGGAGCCAGGCAACACTATTAAAGTCTTAAAGTGCCCATGGCTCCTGGTGGATCCATCTATACCCCATGGTACTAATATGGACCCCAGCATCCTCTACGGACATAAGAGAAAGATGCTTTGTGCTACCAAGTCACACAGCACTCATGCATTATGTGTAACATGACTTGTAGCACACGGAGCAAAGATGTAGGAGAACACATCTGTACATCATTGCCCTTTACTGTTGCTTGCCTCTCTCCTCCCACATTAAACTTGCTAACACATAATGTACACACACCAGAGCATTGTATGCTCTATGCTGCTGCTATAGTTCTTAAACTCTACGGTGCATGCATGAAAATCCCTAAAAATTCATATTCATGCATCACACAGATTGCACACACAAAGGCACTGCTGCTTTATCAAGAAGGGGATAGCTATCCTATCTATTCTTCATAAAGCCACCTAGTGTGGTGAAACGTGTTAAAGTTGGATGCTGGTGACAAGACTCTCTGAACTTTTACTGCTATTGGACTGACTACTCACCTGCTGAGAGGCACAGTCAATTATTTTACTCTACAAGTGTGCTCACTATTATTCTGATCATTACCATCACGGCACACAGAGTCAGAATGCTACTTGACATTAGAATGTGCTGCTCACAAGTCCCAATTTCAATCTGGAGCCACTGAGATCTGGTACACAACGCAGCACATATGGTGTGCTTGTGCAAGTTTTAATGGTGAGACCGATGGTGGCATCTCAGTCCTTTAACATTCATAGACACAGATGTAAAACAGTCGTAGATGGACAACCGCCAATAGACACAGACCACCAGACCACCTATGAAGAATGAATGCAGTAAGTTTCCTGTCCCTTGTAATAAGTAGCTAAAATGAAACAAAAATACAAGGACAAATGGATTCACTTACTATATGCAATGAAAACAGAACTCATTTGTACAAATACTATTTACAATAAATAGCACAAATATTTCCTTTGTGTAGGTAAAAAAAAAATCAATTACACTGTAGCTAACGTCCACTCAGAATAAGATGCAAATTCTGTGTAATTTACACTCAAAACAGACGCAAATAGAAATAGCATATTCCCTATATACTGTACTGAGACGTACGCAGGTTGGCATCAGTAGCATATGCCCAGTTTAGGCCATGCATTTGTAACAAACTTATGTCTATGTTTCTTTTACTTGCAAAATATACATTTACTATTAGGTATCATTTAAAAGGTAACTTAAATACAGCAGAAAAACTCTTGAGTAAAAAAATAAATAAATGGTACAATAAGCAGACAAAAGAATAAAATATGGTGAGCGACGAGGTAGGCACCTATCAGCTTTAGTGCATTACCAAACAGCCAGTCACAAGACATTCACTAGTACCGTTATCACCATCATCCAGTATTTGCTCCTGTTCACTAGCACATCATATGGCTCTCTCAGTCATTTAAGTGTCCCGGTCAACATCTGCTTACTACACAATTGCACAAACAAACCTTTACTCTACTCAGCTTACATTAGAAATGAATTATCCTTCCCTCTTACATTTTGCCACATCAGGCACAAGTAGGTGTAAGCGCCAGTTTCTGTCCATATGCTTGTGTCCACTTTCTAGACATGCGAAGGACAATTTCAAGATATGCTATGCAAACTAGAGATGTGCGTTCTCTGGACTAGCCCCACGTTTACATTTCAGCTTTGTAAATGTAAATTTTATTGTTACAGAGAAGACATATTTTATTCCAATCTATGGTTCTAAATACTCAAATGAAAGCTTTAGCCAAACCCCTTATGTCCAGACGAACTGGAAGGTCCATAGTAATGTTATCAGATTAACAAAATATCAGCATTCAAAAAAGCTATTCATACTAAAAACAGCAACTCCTCTCCTTTTATCTCATTCACTGCCCAAGGACCATTGAGAACTGTCACTTGATAAGATACAACAAAAGCAAATCAAATAATGTCTCTTCCATTAAATACTGCTGTCTTTTATATAGATTTCTTTTAAATAAAACCCAGACACCTAGACATTTCAGCCTGCTCTGCTATGTTAATCTACAGTGCTCTTGTCTATCCCAGTCACACATACAGTTTCCCATGGAGAACTAAACATCACAAGCTAAAAAGTGTTGTGTATTTTGTGTACATTAACCTCTGAGTAGCATGCTAGTTCTTTAAGCTATAGTATCTGTTTCTTTTTAACAGATCATTGTAGTGTTAGTATTGTAACATGAAATGTGTTTTTTTTTTTGTTTAAATAAAAAGAAAAACTGTATATTCTGCCATAGAACAATAAATTGATGCTATTTAAAGAAAAAAAGTTATTAAACAGCAACATTATTATTTTATTAACTTTTTTGGGGGAATTCAATTAGCCACAGTAGATTACTGTGGGTTAATTGATCCCCCCCAGGGCTATACAATTAGCCTCAAAGCCAGGAGTCACTGGGGATTTTTTTTTCCACCTGCCTCAGGTATAAAAAAAATCCCAGATAAATCGGCAGTCAACGGGTGCCACAAATGGGTTAATAAACAAATCCATTACCTTTTCACAGTTTCTGTGAGTTAGGGCTTCTTAACCCCTGTTAATGCCCATCAGCACATTACGTTAATGGGCATTAACAAGCCTATTGGAAAAAACCGGAGGCTAATCCAGTGACATGCAGTGGGGTGAGACAGGTGAGGCAGAGCCTTTTCTGTCATACTAATGTTTGTGCCAGAGTTGTGACTGTATGTTAGAAATATCTTCTTTGCACTATTCTAATCATTTTTATAGTCAAAACTCTGGAGTAAAAAGTCTGTGGCAGTGCCTCCCCTGCCTACCATTTCTGCACACCTCTAACAAAAACTCACCAAATTTCCAGGAGTTTATATTGCTGCACCTTTGCATAATGCCCATATGAACCCTTTGGCTCATATATTGTGGGTAAATATGACTCTGGTACTAGTCAGTGCCTACTGGCATATTTACCTCGCCGCACATCCCTGAATTGAACAGCCTTGGTAGTTAAAGCTTGAGGCTACCTGTATATTCAGTTTTCACTTGCAGTACTTTACCACGGGTAATTGAATCTCCCCTTTCTGGTGCTAAAAACATTCCCAATTGATGAAAAAAAAATGGGATCTTAAAGACCAAAGGGTCGGGGCGAGTAAGTGTGGCTTGGCCCCCAAGAGTTAAGAAGTGTTCGATGGTTCAGTATCTTATTTTAGGGACACCTAATAGTAAGATTTTTTTGAATATATTTTAATGGATAATGGTACTGCCTCTTTTGGAGTCCCAGAACCAATTGCACTCTGACACTTTGGGGGGAATACAAATGTTTGAAAAGTCAGTTGAGTGTCTGTTTTTTTCCTATCTAATAGACAGGGGGAAAAAACAGACACACAACTGACTTTTCATACATTTGATTTCCCCCCTTTAAAGGGTAATGCTTTTAAGTTAAGGTTGAGAAGCAATGCTAAGAATAAACTTGGGCAATCATAACATGTCTGGCCAGGACATGCTGGGACTTGTATTTCTACAGCAGCTGAACATAGATAGATTAGCAACCTGTGCTCCAGAGAACATACTGTTGCAGTATATTCTGTATTTATTTTTATAAAAATAGCAGTTTTCCTGTTAACTATGTGTTATGCTTATCAGAACTTTTCAAACATTTATTATTTTAAATAATATCTGTGGCTATTTAAAGAACACATCAATAAGCTAATTCAATATGGACATACCAGTAGACTTTTGTCTTAAATACCTTTTATTTCATACATGGAAAATGTTAAAAGTTTAAAATTTGGCATTTATAAGCACAATATAAAGCGGCATATTTTCTTCATAAGTGATTTTATTTTCAAACATAAACCAGTAACACAAAATAGCATCAGTTGACGAAGGTCAAATCCCTAGAATTCAGCCACACATGTAAGTAACTATAAATCAGTAAACAGGGAACCGGGCAATCACAAACAATACAGAGAGGAAAACACTCAGGAGTGTTGAATTTGTGTGGAAACAATACATGCCCAACGATATCTAAAGTAAAAGATCTGCAAGATAGGCACCTTTAGGCTTTGAACTGTTGTAAATCACAATGGTCCTTTGGTGCAGGTAAGTCTTACTCTTTGTTTTTCCTAAACTTTTTATTTTTTGCACAGTGAGCAGCCTACGTGTCTATCAGACACACATGGCTGATCACACCGGCTGGATCCTTCACTGCCAGCAGTGCTAATTCCCCTCCAACTTCCGGATTAGCACATTCACTTTTTCAAATTATTTTAGTCAAAATTTTTTTATAAATATGCCTCTATATTAGAAATATAGTCTTTGTATTATTCTAATATTTTTTACAATCAAAACTCTGAAGTATAAAGTCTATGGCGCCTACCTTTTCCGCAACTCACCGATCAAACTCACCAAATTTCCACAAATATATACTGCTGAATCTTTGTATAATGCCCACAAGAACTCTCTGACTTATTTATGGTGTGTTAATCTAGCCCTGGTACTGGCCAGTGTCTCCTGAGCCATTTACCTCACCGCACATCCCTGTAGCATACGTAGTTTTGTTGAAAAGTGCAAGAATTAAGATTATGGAAACCAAATAAAGTGCTGGAGAATTTGCATTGTAAGAGTTTTCTGTTCTCCATACACCAAGCTGCCTCCTGAGGGCAGAGAGTAGACATACACCTTAATGTTCACTGGACAGATAATAGTTTTATTTTTACAGATACTGGGCCTTATTCAAGATAGCTAGCAAATAATAAAAAAAATAGTAACTGAGCAAAACCATGCTGCACTGCAAGTGGCACAGATGTAACATGTGCAGAGAGATTTAGATTTGGGTGGGGTGTGTTTAAACTGAAATATAAATTGCAGTGTAGAAATTAAGCAGCCACTATTTACCCTGTACAGAAACAATATAACCCACCCAAATCTAAATCTATCTGCACGTGTTATATCTGCCCCACCTGCAATGCAACATGGTTTTGCCAAGTTGCTAACTTTTTTTTTGTTTGCTAACCAACCAGATTAACCCCCACTGTAGGCAGATTTTTATTTTATTTTCATATCTTTTTTTTTTTGTAATATACTTGTATCTGTAAAATTGAACTCCAACAGACTTAATAGATAATCTTGTCACCCAAATCATGTTCTAAGGTGGGGTTTCATGTTCTAGGCCTCTTTATTCAGAATATTTTCAAGCCCAAGCATCAGCTTATTGGGCCATTTTCTTGATGCTGTTAGCATAAGAATATTGAAGCCAATCATGTGTCTTTAATACCTGAGTGGACTACTGCTACGTTTCCTATACAGCATGACTTTTAAAAACACACAACCGTGGTTAATATTATCCCTCTTGTTATGCTTCCCAGATTGAAGAAAGATAACAGATGGTTAGTTGCTGTGTGTTAATAACATTCATTGTTACATTTCTTTCACAGAAAGAATCAAGGAATCATTAAGATTTTTGTCATTAATGCTTTTGGTAACCTAGCAAATGGTTTCTTTTTTTCTGAACAAAATTATCTTATCTTCTTGACAATATGCCAGTTTCCAAATAAACTACAGTATGCATTGATTTTGTACCAGACTTGGAAATGATCATTTCAACTCCATTAAGATAAAGGTGTACATTTCATTGTTTTTTTCCACTAAGCAAAAATAAAAAAAATAAAAAAACAAAAAGTGGAGAAAAATGAAAAACAATAGTCTGAACAAAAAGGAGATTTATGGTAGACTTACCAATGTTAAATATCTTTCTGCAAGTTACATTGGTTCCACAGGGAAACATCAGGGTGTAGAGATGAATCTTGATCCAGGCACCAACAGGCTAAAGCTTTAGACTGCCCCAGGATGCATTGGGGCCTCCTCTATAACCCCGCCTCCAGGCACTGGAGCTCAGTTTCGTTAACCATTCCAATGCAGAATGCAAAAGCAGGTAAAAGAGACGGTAGATGTTAGTCACATAGAACCATGTTCTCACGACAGGAGAAAGGACCAGCGGCTAATGCCATACAAACACATAGAAGCTAGGTGTGTCAGGGTGGGTGCCCTGTGGAACCAATGTACCTTGCAGATAGAGATTTAACAATGGTAAGTCTACTATAAATCTCCTTTTCTGCAGCAGGGTACATTGGTTTCCACAGGGAAACATTGGGGATGTCCTGAAGCAGTTCCTCATTGGAGAGGATGCGCCGTAGTGGGTATGAGAACCCGGCATCCAAAGGAAGCATCATGGAAGGTGGAAGTATCAAAGGCATAAAACTTAATGAACGTGTTCACTGAGGACCACATAGCCGCCTTGCACAATTGTTCAGCGGACGCGCCTTGGTGGGTCGCCCAAGAAGGTCCAACAGACTAAGTAGAATGGGCTTTAATAGCAGCAGGAGCTGGAAGACCAGCCTGTGCATATGCTTGTGCAATCACCATTCTAACCCATCTGTCCAATGTTTGCTTGTTCGCAGGCCAGCCACGTTTGTGAAAACCAAAAAGTACAAAAAGGTTATCTGACCTCCTCATAGAGGCAGTCCTCACCACGTAAATATAGAGAGCCCGTACCACATCCAAAGACCGCACTTTGGATGACAAACCAGTAGAGATACAAGCCGGAACCACAATCTCTTGGTTAAGGTGGAAAGATGACACAACCTTAGGTAGATAACCAGGGTGAGTTCTAAGAACTGCCCAGTCATGGTGAAAAATCAGAAAGGGTGGACGACAGGACAAAGCACCTAAGTCAGACACCCTCCTGGCAGAGGCAATAGCCAGTAGGAACAGGACATTGACCGTGAGCCATTTGAAGTCTACCGATTCAGGAGGTTCAAACGGAGACTCTAGCAGGGCATTCAGGACAACAGCCAGATCCCATGGAGCAACAGGAGGGACACAGGGAGGCTGAATCCTTAAAACACCCTGAGTAAAAGTATGAATGTCATGAATAGACGCAATTTTTCTTTAAAACGACACCGACAAGCCAGATACATGAACCTTGAGGGAGGCCAGACGAAGGCCTAAGTCCAGGCCATGTTGCAGAAAAGCCAGAGGTCTGGAAGTTCTGAATTTGCATGCATCTTAAGCAGCACACCAGGTGAAGTAAGAATTCCAGACCCTGTAATAAATCCGCGGAGATGCCGGTGTGCGGGCCTCCAGCATAGTTTGGATAACCGCCTCAGAGAATCCTTTGGCCCTCAGGAGTGATGCTTCAAGAGCCACACCATCAAAGCCAGTCTGGCGAAGTCCGGGTAGACACAAAGGCCCTGAACAAAGAGATCTAGGTATTGAGGAAGTAGAAGAGGACGCTCTATCAAGAGACCCTGCAGGTCTGAGAACCAATGCCATCTGGGCCACGCTGCAGCAAATAAAAGTAGTATTCCTCCTTCTTGTTTGAACTTCTGTAGCACTCTGGGCAGGAGTGACACTGGAGGGAACATGTAGGGCAGTCAAAAGTTCCATGGAATTTCCAGTGCGTCCAAATGAGAAACCCTTGTCCTTGATCTGAAGACTGGAACTTGGTGATTGTGTTGAGACACCATCAGGTCTACATCTGGTAGGCCCCACTTGTCCACTAGGAGTTGAAAGACCTCCGGATGAAGACTCCACTCTCCGGCATGCACGTCCTGATGACTGAGGAAATCCACTTCCCAGTTGAGTACTCCCGGAATGAACACTGACGATATTGCTGGCAGATGGCTTTCCGCCCAAAAAAAGATTTTTGACACTTCCATCATTGTCATGTGGCTTCGAGTGCCGCCTTGATGATTTATGAATAACCGTGGTGGCATTGTCTGACCGTACTTGAACAGGCCTGTTCTGTAACAGAGGCAGGGCAAGAGACAAAGCATTGAACAGTGCCCTCAATTCCAGAATGTTTATCGGGAGAAGTGATTCATCCTTGGTCCACCGACCCTGGAAAGAGTATTGCTCCAACACCGCACCCCAGCACCTGAGACTGGCATCTGCAGTCAGTAGGACCCAGTTGGGGATCCAGGACCTTCTCTGGAGACAGAAACAGTCAACTATGAGTGTGCCTCAGCGCCGCCAGGTGCACCATGTTCCGAGCAGGGACCAGTGAGGACTTTTTCCAGTTCATGAGCCACCTGTGGGCTTGTAATAAGATTACCATCAGTTGCAGATGATTGAGGAGGACATCGTGGAAGTTTGCCAGGATCAGCAAGACATCCAGATATGGCAGGATCCTTATTCCTTGGTGATGGAGATGAGCCGTCATCACAGCCATAACCTTGGGGAAGATCCGAGGAGCCGTGGCCAGTCAAAATGGCAGGTCCTGGAACTGATAGTGGAGGATGTCAATAGCAAACCGCAGATATTGCTGATGCAATATGGCAATAGGTTTATGCAGGTAAGCATCTTGAATATCCAGGGATACCATATAGTCTCTGGGTTCCGTGGCCAGTACAATGGTGCACAGTATTTCCATACGGAATTTGGATACTTTCACAAACTTGTTCAGTGATTTAAGGTTGAATATAGGCCGTAAAGACCCATTGGGTTTTGGTACTAGAAACAGGGTTGAATAATATCATCTGCCCTGCTGGGATAGAGGTACCGGCACCACTACTCCTGTCTCTAGGAGGGAACGCACCACCAATTGTAGAGCTTGCGCTTTCAATGGATCCGAAGGGATAATCGTCGTGCAAAACTGGCAAGGGGGACACCTCTTGAAAGAGACTGCGTACCTGTAAAAGACAACTTCTCGCACCCATGTGTCTGCAGTGGTCTTTAACCATACCTGGGTGAAACGCAGAAGTCGGCCTCCAACTCTGGGGTGTCCCAGGGGTTGGCCCACCCCATCATATGGCAGGCTTGTCATGTTTAGAAGCAGGCTGATGGGCTGCCCAGGATTGTTTCATATTGGGCTTAGTAGTTTTTCCCTTGAGGCCAAAAGAACGAAAAGTGGTACCTTTTACCTTGGGTGCAGTAGGAGTAGTATTAGGGAGAAAGGCAATTTTGGCAGCTGCCAAGTCAGCCACAATCTTATTGAGGTCTTCTCCAAATAGGATGTCTACCTTAAAAGGGAGTACCTCCAAGGTCTTTTTGGAGTCTAGGTCCACCTTCCATGACCTCAATCACAGAATATGGCGAGCCAGGATGGACATAGTCGATGCCTTGGATGCCAACACATGTGCCTCAGAGGACGCCTCCTGAATGTAATAGGTGGCGGTGGTAATGTGAGACAGGTACTGTCTGGCAATGTCATATATATCCTGAGGCAGCTCTACCTCTAATGCCTGAAACCATGCTTCAATTCCTTTTGCAGCCCAGGAGACACCGACCCCTGGATCCCGACTGCTTGAAATCCCGACAGGAACAGTGGAGGTAAGTATCCCTAATCATAACCTCCTTACGTGCAGCCTAACCCAAACATCCCCTCCCTGCAGCCTAACCCTAACCCTCCTTCCCCACAGCCTAAATCTAACTCTCTCCCCTGCAGCTCAACCCTAACCCTCCGCCCGCAGCCTAACCCTAACCCCCCTGGTATTCTTACATTCAGGATTCCAGTGCTGGTTTTCTGAGTGCCGCGATACCGAATGCCAGGATTCCAACTACATCCCATTGAAATGGGCAGGGATTTGAAGAGGTTCACTTTTGGAAAATGACATAAAAACGAACTTTAAACTAGAACTCTAGCCATGCACAAATACTGGCCTCCAGTGATAGTAAAGAAAGTGAATGCTCATGATTTAGTGAAATTCATGGGGGTAGATTTACTAAATATTTACTAAAGCTTCTAAAAAGAAAAAGAAGTGTGGTGTTGCCTGTAGCAACCAATTAGATTCTGACAATCTTTTTCTAGGGTGCATCAAATAAATTTTACAGTAGAATACAGTAGAATGTGATTAGTTACTATGAGTAACACCACCATTTTTTTAAGCTTTAGTTAATCTTTCCCATACCAAAGGTTTCAGGGAAGTTTAATTTTAATTGCTTAATATTTTATAAGACATTCACTTATATTCTTTATAAAAATAGTGTCATCAGTATTGTATGGGGTTTTTTGAAATTCTAAAAACAAAAAGTTACTACTAGCTTTCAATGGTACTTAGTTTAGAAGTTATTACTTGGGAAAATAAAGTTTATTACAATTTGATTTAACTGGCATCTAAAGATAATATGCAATTTCTATGGCTCTTATTGGGAAATGTAAATCTACAGTTAAATGAGGTTCTTAGAGAAAATGTTTTCCAATATGTTTGATGGAACATTTGCTGTATTACGGGATACAATGAAAATAACTATATTCATAAACACATTTTCTCAAAGACTGGTAGTAAAACAGATGAGTTTGATGCAATATCATGTAAGAGTAGTTATATTTATATTGCCCAATATAAACAATTTAACAATTTGCATGCATATGTCTTACCATCCTTTAAGTGATTATGATGAGTTGCAAATACATTAAATAAAACACTAAAATCAAGCATCATTCTTGCACAAGCTTCCATTACTACAGTAGGTGTTCTTTTTCATCTTTTGCAATCATTCCATTATTTTACATTTCTGTGATATGAAACGTTTTATGGAACTTTCATTGAAAAATGAAAAAATAAAATAAACGTATTCTATAACAAATTTATGAGTCTAGTATCACAACTGCACTGCAAAACTCTGCAAAAAGCTATTTATTTTATAATATTAGCTATAAGTCCTAAATTACATTTTGGTGGCAGATTTCAGCTGTGTAGTCATCTCATTGCTGTTTTGTTGTTGAGCAAAGGTGTTTAATTAGAATGTCTATCACCTAAGATAATCACCAGCTAGTTCAAGGAACATAATTAAGTCAGGGGCAAGCACAGGATCTTGATAGGGTGTATGTACATGCTGGTCTCCAGTAAATATATTAGACATTACAAATAGTCTGTCCATCTGTTGGACTACAGACAGATATTAATAATACTTGGTTAACCACTCATCTGGCACTGTTTGCTAGGCTGAGAATTGAGAAGAAAGCTGAACTTTCACTGACATAGTCACGTCCCATTCCATTGTGTCTGCCCCTCTGTCCCACGGCAGTTTAGGAGGAGATAAATTCTGCACACGTGCAGAACACACAACTTTGTTCTCCTTCAGTACTCTGGCAGCAATGTAGTGATCTTTTACTGCTAACGTCACTGACATAGTTACGCACCAGAATGCACCCAGCAGTAAAGTTAAATTAAAGTGCAAAGAGGGAAACTTCTGAGAACAATTAGTTGATCTCTGCAATCCGAGTACAGAGATCAGCAGGGGGACCGGTGATCAGTCCCCCGTGAGACCTGCTCACCTGAGCTCACCTGTAGGGAAGGGAGGGTTAATGACTTGGGGGGTTAATGACTATGCCATTTGGGAGAGATCAGTAGACAGTGGAGCATGGGGGAGATTCTATTGAAACAATGAATTTATGGTCACTGAGGGAGAGGGGATTATACTTTAATAGGGACGATTAATGCCACTGGGTGATCTATTACCACTGTAGGGCGGGGAGTAACGCCACTGTGGGATCAATTGCAACTGGGAGGGTGGGAGTAATATTGGAAAAAGTCCTGTGAACACTTGGTGGGTACTAGACACATCTAGGGGTACTGGAGCATAAGGTGCTGGAAAGATGCAGGATGGGTTGTGAGGCTGAGGAGACATGGGGGGGGAGGCATGAGGTTGGGAGTATGCAGGGGGGGCATGGAGCTGAAGTAACCAGGCATTAAGCTGATGAGACATAGGAGAGATGTCCTGTGGGACATGGAAGCCCCTCAGCCAACAGTCACTGTCATGTTTGCAAATCCATTTTTCTGTACATCAATCACTTCTGTTACTGTCCACTGCAGTAGTAAGCAGGCTGGGACTTGGAGGGTGGCAGGATGGCCATGAAAGATTCAGGGAGGAGGGGGGACTTGGATGGGAGAAGATGACATTGTGGTACACAGAGGAAGTCTGGACTCGGATGGGACATGGCAGCATTGTGAGACACGGAGAAGGCGTGATTTTGATGAGACAGGGCGGCGCTGTTGGAAACAGAGGGGTCAAGGCTAGGAGGACATAGGACAGCACTGTGGAACACAGAGGGGGCAGGACTCAGAAGGGGCAGGGTGGCTATGTGATCCAGTACCTGCTTACAGCATTGTAATGAGTCATGTCACCTCATGCTGTTTCTGAGCTTTTACCTTTAGTAGGAAAGTACCACGGACCCCTAGACTTCTGCAATGTGCCTTGATAACTGATTATATGAATACTTATGCCACTTATTGACTGTTTTTTTTTTTCTGTTTACATTTAGTGCCCCAGTATGTGAGCAATAACTTAACAGTGTTAATGTGTGTATCTTAGTTTAATTAAAGCATTGGCAATGTTAATTTTTTTCCTATGACTTAAAATTTGCTCAAAGAAAACATTAACACCTTCTATACAAGGTATGTAGTTTGTATCATGACAATCTGTTAGCAAGTATTATGAAGACCCCAGAAAGCAGGGTCTAGGATGTCGTCAAGTGTAAATTGCTTCTTAGAACACTTTACACCTGTAATGCTAAAAGAGTCACACTTGCTGACATCACAGCATCTGCATTCTGGGCTCACCATAATGCTTGCCAACATTTTGATTGTTGACAAGCCATATGTATCCCCTATACAGTAACCCATTTTTATTACTACACTGGGATCCTATAATTTTGAAGCAATGTCTGTTGCCACCTACAGACTGTTTACATGGGTTAAAAATAGCATTCAAAGCCTTTGTTTGGGGTAAGATGAGGCTGAATCCTAGGAAAATCAGCATTGAAAATAAATTTGGTTGTGAAAAATAGTCTCTAAGTGGACACATGGCAACCTTATGCCCGCACCCAGGGTCAGATTATAAACAAGGTGGTATTACCGCTGTCACATTTACGGTATGTCATCCTGGTCATGAAGTAAGGGGGTAGCATGCAGTGTTACCACGGATATGATTCTGAGTCGCACACAAAGTGGATTCAGCTTTGTACAGAGGCCGTCTTTTGTTAATGCAAGAATCTGTAGGGCTAATGCAGGGGCTCGTCCATCTGCAGAACGAAGTGCTACGTATTGATTTTACGCCAGCCATTGCAACTGTCATCATTAGTTTCTGCACCAGCCCCTTGCTAGGTGCAAGAGATCCCTCAGAAACAGGCTTCACTTGGCTACTTGACACTTTCACAAGTCAGGGTGGTCTGTGTGCTTGCATTGTCACCGCCCTAAAATACTCTATTTCACAGAAAGACAGCTCTGGCCAAGTTCCATCAGGCTCAGCATAGGACAGAGATGCACAATAATGCATGTTTTTACTACTTCAGGGTAAGAGATTAATTTCAAAACTGAGTCTGAGACATTGAAGAAATATTTATCAAATAGGCACAAATATATATCTATAAACCATTTAAAAAAAATATATATATAATTTGGGCAGCTGATTGATATGTTAACCATAATCACAATACAACATAGAAACCAAATTATATCCAGTAACCCCCATACAATTTAATGAAAACCCCAATGACCCATAAACAATCAGAGAGTATCCCATAGACTACAATACAGTAGAAAAGAGCACTCAGCGCCAGTGACCATCTTACAATACGTGCATCCATATAGAACACAGGGCACCCTAGTAATTACTATATGATAGTGACCTACAGACAATATATTGAGCATCCCAATGAAAACTATACACTACATTCAGCAACCAATGAGATTATGGTTGTGTTTTTGACTTGGTATGGACTCTCCAGGTGTAGTGCTCTGCAATTCCCACCATATACAGCTGATAAAGTGTAATGGGACTTGTAGTTCCACCACAGTTGCACAGGTAGTCTTGTAATCATGAGACCCGAGATCCCAATCTGCTCATTGGGTGATGCGATCTATTACAATTGCTTTGTCCAAAACAGGGTCTAGCTGTGTTCTGCGACAATTATTGTCATCTTCTATTCATATAGTGCAACAAGAGTTCAGTACCGCCATACAATAAATGTAATACACAACATAACTACATAAATACAAAATTACAGTGCTAGCTACAGATTACAATTAAGTAGGTTATTGGAGTCATCTGTAATAAAAAAGGCATACATTATATAAATGAAGCTAAATATTTTTGAGAACTGGTAATGTTGAAGTTCCACTTGAAGGAACTTTGCATTCTAAGAATTCTGGGTGAAGAAATAAAGACACCACAGGCTCCATTTATCAACAGTACTAATTTTTAGCAGTATACTGTAGTTTGTTTATAATCAAAGTGATACTAAGAAATATGCTGCCGATAATTACCAGCATTTACTTGTCCAGCAAGGTCCAGCTTGTACCTCTGCTGCATCTTCTAATGTGTTTCCAGCAACCTAACGCTGTGGGTGATGGGTTACTGTCTAATGCACATGTGCAACTGCCTACTGTGCATGCATCTGGTGGTGGAGGGGGGGGGGGGGGGGTCAGAAAAGCCTGGAAGGTTTAGCTGAAGACAGAAAGACTTCTGCTGCTGGCAATGGGGAACGTACTGCTTTCTCCATCAGTTGTGCAATTGATAATCATAAATAGTGGTAAGCTGTTTACTAAGTACTGCGTGGATGGCAAGACACCTTTAGCATTGTTATGGCTCATTCATAAAAAGGATCCCATACTACAAAAAAGCACATTAAAACAACAAATAAGTATTCACAAAAAGGTTGTGTGGTAGGGGAGCAGAATAAAGTGTGCCAATAATACTCCCAATACAGTCCAATAAAGATATCAATTACGTAATTGCCAGGACTTTGAATAATATAGCCTATGCATTACATACTCTATTAGAACGTATTAGTCAGCTGGAGAAGTGACTTCACATATCCAATTACTGCAGTTTTAATCATCAAAATAATTGTGTTTTGTTGCACAAGTCTTTCATCCCTCCTCAACAGATACCCTTCCTTGTGTATATGTGTCTGTACATAGACTTATCTCATAATTGCCAATTATATTGGGCAGCCAGGTCGGCACAGCGGCAGAAGTGGCGTGAAGTCGATGGGTGGTGCAGGGTACATGGTGGCGCATTCCAGTGGTGGAACTACCACCAGTGCAAGCTGTGCCTTGCACTGGGGCCCGCCACTGTCAAGGGGCCCAAAGCAAGTGCGGCATGTAATTAGTCATACTGACTCATTACATGTCGCTGTGTGCTGTGGGCCACCGCCGCCTGCCGAGGAGGAGTGCAGCGGCCACGGGGGAGGGGGGATAGGAGGAGGGAGGTAGAGGAGGGAGCCGCAGTCTGCTGCAACAGCGCCTCCACCAATTACACTGCGCTGCTGCGGCTACCGAGTCCTCCTCCCTCCTCCTTCTTCTCCCCTGACCGGGATCTGCCAGCACCGAGGAGCCTGACTGCCAGCGGAGACAGTAAGTATCATCTGTTCTTTCTATCTATCTATCTATTTATCTATCTATATATTCTGTCTGTCTGCCTTAATGTGTAAAAAGGGGGACGCTGTCTGCCGTAATGTATATAAGGGGGATGCTGTCTGCCGTAATGTGTAAAAGGTGGACGCTGTCTGCCGTAATGTGTAAAAAGGGGAATCTGTCCACCGTAAGATGTAAAAGGGGACGCTGTCTGCCGTAATGTGTAAAAAAGGGGACACTGTCTGCCGTAATGTGTAAAAAGGGGATGCTGTCTGCCGTAATGTGTAGAAAAGGGGACGCTGTCTGCCGTAATGTGTAAAAAGGGGAATCTGTCTGCCGTAATGTGTAAAAAGGGAAACGCTGTCTGCCATAATCTGTAAAAGGTGGACGCTGTCTGACGTAATGTGTTAAAAGGGGAATCTGTCTGCCGTAAGGTGTAGAAAAGGGGACGCTGTCTGCCGTAATGTGTAAAAAGGGAAACGCTGTCTGCCATAATCTGTAAAAGGTGGACGCTGTCTGACGTAATGTGTTAAAAGGGGAATCTGTCTGCCGTAAGGTGTAAAATAGGATGCTGTCTGCCATAATGTGTAAAAGGTGGACGCTGTCTGCCGTAATGTGTAAAAAGGGGAATCTGTCCGCCGTAAGGTGTAAAAGGGGACGCTGTCTGCCGTAATGTGTAAAAAAAGGGACACTGTCTGCCGTAATGTGTAAAAAGGGAATGCTGTATGCCGTAATGTGTAAAAAGGGGATGCTGTCTGCCGTAATGTGTAGAAAAGGGGACACTGTCTGCCGTAATGTGTAAAAAGGGAAACGCTGTCTGCCGTAATGTGTAAAAAGGGGACGCTGTCACCCACGTCAATTTTCAATGGTCAGCTATGACTAGCTCTGTGAAACTTGAATAGTTGTCCGGGCAACCAGGAGCACCACACAATATTTGGGAGCTTCATGGCTCTGGGAGACTAGGCAGATATGGTCTATCTCCATTGCTGCATTGCAATTACGTAAACTTGGCCCACACTTGGCCACCTCTATTCTGCCCCTACAGACATGAGGAGCAGTATTGTTTGGTGCACATTTTCACTTAACAATGGTTCAAGTTAACAGATTCAGTGTAACATTAACCCACAGAACAGCTACTATGGAATAGTTTTGCATGACATCCTTCAGGTAAACTGTCACTAAGAACCACAGAAATGAAGGCTGAAGAAAGGACATCTCAAGCGTGAAGCTGTTCCTTTTGCAGCTTAATTTGGCAATGGATGACAGACCTTGGTGGAAGAATCTGATTATTTAGCAAAGTTTGACAGTAGCTGCTGCTGAAATGATGAAAAAACCTGCTATCACCAGCTATATGTGCATGTGATATTAAACCTAAGGCACTCACTTTGCAAAATTCAAGCTTGAAAAACTAGACGATTGCTTTTAAAGCATGCCACTTATTTCAAACATGCCTTAGCTTGTCTATCCAATGAATATTTATTTACTGTCTTTTCTTGAATATTTAATATCCATTTCAAATGATTTGCTTCTGGAGAAATAGATGCTTTATTTAAAATCACATGCCTACAGGTAATTGACTCCCATAAAAGATAATAATAATAACAACAAACATGTACATGTATTTAGGCTAAAAGTAAGTTGAGATTAAGGTTAAAGAGGAATGTGTTTGTAATATGGCTACAAGCTAATTGTATGGTCATTATGTTTCTCTGCATATCCCTATTGTATTTAGATGATAATGTTTATAATATTCAGGATATTGTTAGAATTTAAAAAACATTTAATTGTATTTTTTCTTGTATTTAATTTGCATTTACTGTAGCTATTTGTATCTTTTTTAGATTTCATTAATAACAATTGAACTAAAATTAATAGCAGTATTATGATAAGCAGTTTGTAAAATGGGTTCCCAGTCACAAGGTGGACCATTAGATTGTCGGTTGCAGAATGTTGATAGAATCTGAATACTGACTGAATGTTAACATGGACTTTAGTTTGTCAACCAATATGTTGACACTCTATCATGTCGATATGGTTAAAATGTCGATATGTTCACAATGTCAATATTTGACTTGTCAAAACACAGTTTTTTAATACATTTTTATGGTTAATGTAGGTCTAGGCAGAGAAGTAGGTTTAGTAATAGGCCAAAATAAGAAAAACCTGTATGTCGACATTCTGCTGTTGACATGTTAAATGTTGACATTATGAATATGTCATAATTTTAACCATGTCAATGTTTTTGAATGTTGACACATTGGTTATCAACCTAAAGTCCATATCAACATTTTGACTGTCAACAAAAACAAATTGTTGACATTCTGGTGTCGACCTTCTAAATGCCAACACACCCTTGTGAAAATATATGCAAGACCAGAACAGAATCATTAACAACATTTGGAGTCCGTCACATACAGTGAATAAAAAATAACAGCCAGTCCATGCTCCTGGTGGATAAATTAGGATGCAGTGGGGGAGCATCAGGCATTCCGGTAGGGGTGGGTTAGGCTGCAGGAGGAGTGGTTTACAGTAAGGATTAAATTACTCACGGCATTCTGAGCATCTTGATTCCACTGTTGGGATTCTGACTGTCAGGATCCCGACCACTGATATTTCGATACCAACCCCGATTAAACACTGGGGGCCGGTTGTAATGAAGTCTGGACAGAGGTATCGTTTCAATGCCGAACTTGGACTTTTTTTAAAGCGCCAATTATTTACAATGCATGGTACATGATTGCCGCTTTAAAAAAATGTCCGCGTTCGGCCGGGAACCCGCACCTCAGGCGAACTCGGACTTTATTACATTCGGCCCAAAGTTTGAAATAATAGTAAAAGGAATGCTACCCAAAATTCCCTGGTGTATTTATATTTTAAAATTGGTGTGTGATCATAAAGATTAATATTCAAGATAAGAGATTCAGCTAAATTGATTTATATTGCAGTTGCGCAGGGAGGAGCCACACACTGTAGGGGATGGTGCTGGAAGATAGTCAGAGAAAGGCTGTGAGAAGGGAGAAAGTAGACCAACCGGAAAGGAGACTGCCTGTGGTAACCCTAGATGGCAGCTGCACTGCGCCCCATGAACTGTACATTAACTAGCGCCTCAGAAATATTTGGGAGGGACGAGCTGTCCCCTTGCCCCCCCTCCCGCTATGACACTTATGCATGCATGTGTGTGCACGCGTGTCTGTGTGCCCATAATTAAGCTGGCGAGGGTTATGAGCTTAAGCAGCTATGACAGTTGGTAATTACAGGTTCAAATTTCACTTGCTAAACAGCTTTACGTCGCATTGCAAAAACTCAATAGTTAGGAATAATTGCTTTTTCTTTGTACTACTATTAGTTTCATAGCATTTTGCAGAGTTATAATGCCCAGCCACCGATGTCAAACAGCATAGAGACAGGCCTCTTATAACAGCATCTCAGTTTCATATGAAGATTTTTGGGGAGGGCACTCAGATATATATTATATATATATATATATATATATATATATATATATATATACTAACACACACATATACACACACAAACACCCACATATACAGGCTCCGAGCACAGTATCATGAAATATTAGAGAATATGAAGGTGGTTCAAGGATATATTGTGAACTGCAGCTTTTCATACTAGGGAGGCTTTAATAAATCTGGGCTTCATGATCCACTTACATTTAGCATACTGCTTCTCAATAGATTTATAGTGGAGAATTCTGGCAGAGTGTTATTAAGATGTCCTAAAAGTCTCAAGAGGGCAATCCATCACGGCTCAATATATGGAATGAATAACGGACATCTATAATAGGCTCAGATGACAGAAAGGAAGTGAGTGGCAGACAGACGGAGGTTAGTGACTTGGTGCAGTGACAGCTGAGGCTGTATACCTGTAGTGTCAATCAAACAGCACAGTTAAAGCACTGCATGAATATCAAACACATAAATTTTTGTTATTAACTATACATGTTAAAAATGCTGAAATAGTCATAAAAAATAAACAATGGTTAATTAATAGTAACCATAGCTATAAGATTGAAAAAGGACAATTATAAACATATATTGGCTAATTGAACATGAATGGGGATAAGTGACTGTCAATGAGTATGCCAAAATGACTTAAAGCAGACATTTCTTTTTATAATACTTAGGGACGTAACAACAACTGAAGAATTCTAAAAACCATGCTCTGCTATCACCATCTAGATCACAATCATTAAAAAGAAAACACTTTTTTAAGTGCAATATTATTTATAAAAAAAAAATCTGGTTTTAGGCTCTCTCTACCATCAGTGAAACTGAAAATTAAATCAGCATTCCTTTACTGCGCATAAGCGAGTCAGCTTATCTGCATCTGCAAATACTGGACAAATAAGGCAGAAACTTAACCCATGCCATTCTAGATCAGTATCACCCTTTGAAAGATTTCTTTCTTATACACAAGTGGAATTTGATTTTTAGCACTGTAGTTATTTAATCACGACAATTGAGTTCTCAATAATAATAGGCTCCTTAGTTACTAAACAACAGCAATCCTTACAGGATCTCAAAGACTGGATTGGGAGATTTTCTCCACTATGAAAAAAATTGTAGGTTTGAGATTTGGTTTAAAGGGGTTAATCAGAGTTGTTAGCAAACCAAAAAAGCACACTAAGGGGCAAAACCATGCTGTACTGCAGGTGGGGCAGATGTAACATGTGCAGAGAAATTTAGATTTGGGTGGGTTATATTGTTTATGTGCATGGTAAATATTGTCTGCTTTATTTTTACACTGCAATTTAGATTTAAGTTTGGACACACCCCACTCAAATCTAAATCTCTCTGCACGTTACATCTGCCCCATCTGCAGTGCACATGGTTTTGCCCATTAGTATTATTTATTACCAGTTATTTATATAGGGCATGCATATTCATCAGCGCTGTACAGAGAATATTTGGCCATTCACATCAGTCCCTGCCCCAGTGGAGCTTACAATCTATATTCCCTACCACATGTACAAACACACATACACTTTAGGGTTAATTTTGTTGGGAGCCAATTATCCTACCTGTATATTTTTGGACTGTGGGAGGAAACAGGAGTACCCGGAGGGAACCCACGCAGGTACGGGGAGAATATACAAACTCCACACAGTTAGGGCCATGGTGGGAATTGAACCCATGACCTCAGTGCTGTGAGGCAGTAATGCTAACCATTACACCACCCGTACTGCCCTTGGTTTTCTAACAACTCTGAATAACCCCTTAAGTTTTTAACTGTGTAGCTCAATAATAGAGTCATTTCTGCAAATAATTGATAAGCTATCTACATAAGTAAAACACAATTTTGCATTTCTCTAACAATGCTTAATTCTTTGCATTATAAATTAGCATGATAAATGTACCGTAACATGAGCTATCGACAGAAGCTTTTAAGAAATTACAGTTTAGCATAATATGCCATTATACAGAATTGAACTGATTATCTATTCCTTACTTGTCAATTGTGACAAGTAAATTACGTGACATGCTTGCAGAAGACAGGAGAGGTGACTATATTCATATAACTATTTAAATCCATTAAAAAGATAAACAGAGAAATAAAAACATGTTGCACCTTCCTGTTTTTCTCATTACAGTGTACTTCTTTGACACGTACTATAGTGCCCTCTTCCTTCCCTGCTACCCAGTTTCCCTTATACAGTACCTCCCCTGTGTAATTGTTATCTTTTAATTGATATCTGTATCTAGTGGTGATAGTCCAAATAGTAGCGCTAGGATGATGCATAAAAAGTAAGAAGTGGGGTCTTTGAAAGCATCTGAAGCGCATTGGCTCTGGGAACTAGGTGTTGGTTGGTTGATGCAGTACAGTGCAAATTTTGAACTAGGGTGCAATGTTAGGAAGTAAACCCTATTGTAGATTGGAAAAGGGCCTCCTCCTTTACTTGTCAGCAGCAGAGAGGTAAGATCCAAAGCACACTGCAGAAACAGCACTCTCAAATCTTATCTGCACTCTAGTTCAAATTATCTGAGACTTGCATCATTCTATTAGTACTTTACAAAATTGAATCAAGGACTTTGAATGATCTCTCCTGATGGAATTTCAGAGCACATAAGAAGGCACGAGGTCCAGGGTCTTTTGATATTTGTTGGCTGACAATTCGTTCTCATGGGTTCTCATGGGAACTTTCCGCACAAATCACTATGGAGTAAGTTCCAACCAAAAAATCTTCCTACTTATGGCATATTGTAATAATCTTCTGTATTTTGCCTTCTCTACTCACCATGCTACAGTAGCAAACATTGATGATCCACAATCAGTATTCAATGTCTTTCCATCATCAATGGTTTTATGCCATTGTAACTACTGTACTTAATTCAACTCTCTGCTGCTTTCTGATGGAATTTCAGAGCACATAAGAAGGCACGAGGTCCAGGGTCTTTTGATATTTGTTGGCTGACAATTCGTTCTCATGGGAACTTTCCGCACAAATCACTATGGAGTAAGTTCCAACCAAAAAATCTTCCTACTTATGGCATATTGTAATAATCTTCTGTATTTTGCCTTCTCTACTCACCATGCTACAGTAGCAAACATTGATGATCCAAAATCAGTATTCAATGTCTTTCCATCATCAATGGTTTTATGCCATTGTAACTACTGTACTTAATTCAACTCTCTGCTGCTTTCTGATTGGTGTCGAAGTCTCAAAGAACACAATAACAGCCCTGTCTACCTCTATTGAGTTGGCACTTGAGGTCAGGTGACTTAGATTGTGGCGCAAGTAAAGCCTTGTGCAAATGTAGTTCAATGGGCAAATTTACTAAAGGTTGATTTTAAGCAATTTTAAATCAATCTAGTGGTGATTCTCTTTCCAATCCAGGCTGTAAAGTTATAGGAATCCCTCCCATTTACATGGATCTTTTACAACCAAAAACATTTGCTGGTTTAAAATTCATATATTTCATAAAGGGGGTTATTCAGTAAGGATCGCTGTTGCGTTTCCCTGATGGTGAGGTCTTGTGTACATGCAGAACTGGTCCTGCAATTGCGGCACAGGTATGTCTGCCTGAGTAACTGCGATGCCAAGGACCGCGTCATGACACACAGCTTCCATGGCTTTGGAAGCCGCATTGCAATGGCAAGGCTGAGAAACCGCAAGCTTACTCAACCTGCCGTCACAGATAAACACTGCAACAGACGGTCTTGATGTTCATCTCAGATGTGATCGCATTGCAAGTGCAGGGAGGAGGTGGTGCACCTCCTCCTGCATTTGCATTGATAAGGATTGCAAATGCAAAGCTGCTGCAAGCAGCTTGCAATCCTTAGTGAATTAGGCACAAAGACCACTAATTTATTCAGCCAGAAACATCAGTGCAGTGTTTTAAGCCAAAACATCAATGTTTTGAAACTGATGGTTCCCTGCCATTGATGGCCACGTGGAGACGACAGAATCAATATTAGGTCTTATATGCCCCATTCCTATGCCAGAGGGTTTTTAATGATGATTGAACCCAGTAGAAAGATGAAAAAGAAAAAAAAAATACTAGAAATATGGAAGTAGGAGCTTTGTCCTGCCTAAATACAAGTCATTAACATATATAATTAAGCTGATTAGAAACAACTTCATTTACAGGCTTCACAGAGATACAGTATGTAGCCTTTATTATATGCTAGGTAAAACAGAAAAAAACAACTATTCAGTGTAATTGTATTCATGTACTGTAACAAGTCATTTCAGTTGATTAGCGGCAGATAGTAAATGGAAAACAAATGCTGGTTACTGTCTATATTCCAGTCAACTTTCTTTTTTATCGGCAGCTTTAGTCACGTTTTGTACATATTATAAAAAAAGCATATTTGTTTTTATCAGGATCTTATATTTTACTGATTTATTTTCAAGCAGAATGTAACATTTGCATATTTCGCTAAATGGCTGTGTATCTAAGACAATGTTTGAAGCCAGTAAAACGTTAGTGCCAGAAAAACTTTATTACAAAATCAATGAACTTATGAATGGAAGATTCATTGAACTGTTAACTGTGCATCTTGAACACCTTCTGTATTCCTCATGGCATATGTGTCTAATTGCTTACTAAATTGGAGCGAACATAAATTACACTGACTATAGACATAGGCATTAGAGAAACACTATATAGCACTGATCTCATTTTTCAAAAATCACTTATAATTCACAGTCTGGCTGAAAAGAAAGAACAGGAAGAAGAGATAGATGGACAATTGCCAAAACTTATTTGCTGCCCTGATCGACCTTTCACCATGATGTCCTCCCTTCCATAAAAGTGCATGACCCTTCCCTTTATTCTGTAACATATTGCAAATAGACTTTATAATATGTTATTATTCAATGATGGCTTTTTTACTTGCATTTAATACAAAGAAGAGGTAGAAGATACAGTACAGTAAATAAAATTGGTATCTCATTTTTAACTTTTCAATGCCAAATGTATGTGCTAATTTTATGATTTATTTGGTCATTCCATTGTTCACGTTTTTGCCAGAAATATATACTTTTCTTAATAAAGCTAACTAAATATTGTTTCTGGGGCAGAAAATTTATTCTTATGGTACCGTAGCTGCAAAACATTTTTGCACATAACATTTATCGATTTGGGACTACACACATTATCGATCATCCTGCACATCATATTTCTTATCAGATGCTGTCATACATCATTTTTGGGTTAGATAATGAATCAGTAGTATTTTAGTGAGTGTCAGTAAATAAACATTTACAAAGTTTTGCAACCTGTATATTTCTATTAAATATATAGTTATATCAGTTTAAGAGATTATTCCAAAGGAGGCACTCTCCAGACTCACTCACAGGAATTTGTTTAATGCAAAAACGGATTCAATACAACATACTCTCAAATGTTTTCAGCCCAATAGGGGCCTTCATCAGGAGGCACAGCACCGCATTGTAGTTACAACAGGAATGTACTCCTCTGAATGATCCAGCAGCAAAGCTGGTATGCCTGGCTGGCTCCTATTATACCCCACATCTATTAAAAAAAAGGTGCCAAAGGTGCCATCTAGTGGAGTCATCAATCTATTCAACAGACACCAATCTTAACATATACAAAACAATTCACTAACAATATATAAAGAAACCAAGTTCCCCACGCGCTCACCAATCCCCCATGGATAGAATTCACATCGCTACATGGTTCAATTGTGGCAGATCGCATTCACTCCACTTCCAGCATCCGGTCAATGGAACGCAAGCTCGGAAGTGAGTAATGACACGCACTATGTGCAAATCAGCGCCATCCAACGTGGGAGGGAGACCACAATGCACCACAGTAGCATCCTGGCTAAGACACGCAACCAGGAAGGGTGCACACCAAATAAAGATCAATGAAACACATATGACAAATCTAAATAAAACATTAAATATTAAGAGGTACTATTCTCATGTTCAGACAAAACTCATGAGGTCACATCATAAATATCAGTTTAAGATATATGCAAATGCTGTTAGACTACATATATGAATAGGAGTTATCTAATATAAATGCTATGTATTAGTAATGACAGTACAATGTACTAAACAGTCTTGATATCATACAAAAAGATACAATGCAACAGAATAAACTGGGTTAAAAAATAGAAATAATATTTTTATATATTTTAAATCTTTCAATTATATTGCAGGAATCATTCAAACTTGCTTACAAGTACAAAGCAAGTGTTTTGTATACAATATTAAGACAGTCATCTAGCCCTTATCAAATGCTAAAATGAGATAAAACTCATGTGACAAATACAACATAACAGATTTAGCTTTATTATTATCTATTCAACAAAAAAAGCCAAAAGGATTAAGCCATGTATTAAAAAGGTACAGATGTTCCCTCATATACCTATCATTTATACCCCTGATAGTTGGGCGCCTTTTCCTCAATTTCGCCTCAATTTAGGTATTGTAAAGGGATCAGTATAAAGTCACATATAAAGCATTATGATGCATGGTGTGGGTCACTCATATCAGACCTGTTTTTTGCCTTTTTATACAGAGTGCAGCATTTTTCTTACATGTTGGTACTTCTTCCTCAATTTTGAATCTTACTTTGCTTACAGTATACTAGGTACTTAGGATCAGTGTTTTGTAGCAAAGTAATTGGTATAAAATGCCAAATTAAGCAAAAAGACGCATGGCGCGGGTGGCTTGTATAGGACCTGTCATTTTCCTTTTTACCCCTGATTGTGTACTTTTTCCTCAATTGTGCATCTGGGCGTTTTTGCCTAGCGTGTATGCACAGTGATGATTGCTGACATCGATGGGCTGAAAATCGCTCAGTGCATACACACTGAGCGATTTTTCCCCCTGCCCAGCGATGTCAGCGGGGGTGAGCGGCTTTCCATAGCAGGACAGTCAACAGAACAGTAATCAACAAGTTTGTGTTCTCTTTTAAATAACAACTATATAAACTGTCACATCAGCAAACAAGGAGAGTAGCTGTCATTGCCGCTCTGTGCATATACACAAGATTCACAGTCATATTAGCTGGCCTTGCCAACTACGCCATCAGTAACATACACTAGTTACCTAACCATTGTACATTTTATAACTACAAGCACATTTCAATAGTCAAATAAAACTGGCTGTTCTTTACTTAACATGTTAGTTATGTTATATATTTATAATGAGTGTAGAATAGTGTTGTACTCATTTAATGTAATTTTGTCATTTCAAGCCTAAAACTGTAAAACAGAATAATGGAGAATATTATTCTGAAAATCCAGTATGCAAACAGAAGTGTTGTCTGTTTTTTGTGGGGTTTTTTTCTTAATTGCAATCCTTATTTTTTACCTAAAATTGATACCTGCAGCAAAACAGTTGTACGAAAATGAATACATGTACGCTGAAAAAAGATGTATGAACTGTTTAGCTGGGTGGTATTTAGTATACCGGTTGTTGGGATCCCGGCGCACAGTATACCGGCACCGGAATCCCAACAACCAGCATACCAACACCTTTTCTCCCTCTTGGGGGTCCACGAACCCCATGGCGAGCAAAGCGAGCACGCAAAGGGCTCATTTGTGCTCACCCCACTGTCGGCAAGCCGGCGGTCGGGATCCCGGCGCCGGTATGCTGGCCTCCGGCAACTCATACCACACCCGTTTAGCTAGTTATGCAAAGCTTTTTTTTGCACAATAAACTAGAGTCCATGCATCTTTTTTTCATGCATGTCTAGACCAGTATACATATATATAGCCTACTAATACTGGTCTAGTGCTGTATTCCCTGCATAAATGGTGTTACTGAAACTCGTTACAATAATAAACAATTGTGGCATTTTATGGCAGATTATAGTAAAGGAAAGTAGAAATAAATGATTTCCCCTAGCAAACAAATGGCTACAGATTTAAGCCACCTGCTACTGTGCTGTGCCGAAACCTAATTTTACAGTACTCCAGTATGAAAATTAGTATTGATGATAGTGTACTTGGAAAGGATTCTCATTTATTTATATCCGACAGGCTGTTGCTCTGCCATCCACTAATTATCCATATGTCTCTCCTGGGAACTTATTGTGAGAACACAGAAAAGTCACGGGGTCAGCCACAGCTCTTGTTACCCAATCACAGAACTGTCAAACCTAGGTGTAAGCTGCTAGCCTTCAACCTTTTCATTTCAAGACTGCAGAGAGCAGCTAGTGGCACCACTGAGTTACACTGAAAACTGACATGCTTTCATTGTGAAAAGGTTTCAGAATTGCAGCGGAGAAGCAGCTGAGGCTCCATGCTGAGATGTCTTTAGTATTAGTTTACAGAAAAAGCCTGAAAAGCAGAATATTTAATATGAGCGCAAGCACTGCTGTTGATTTGGAGAAAAATGTACAGAATATAATAAATGAGATTTAGCGCGATGAATAGAAATGCACAATCCATCAGAGGAAAGATACAGCTATCAATGTGCTTTCAACCCTTCTCCTAAATCACAGTCACATCTTGTCATGCATGATGGAGGTTCTTGTAGGATCTTCATGTAGAAATACATTTAAAATAGGAAAGTCACACAAAAATAAGAAATGGTACAATTGTACTGAAGTATTTAAATATGTATATACATAATTGTGCAATTTCTTATTTTTCTGTGATTTACACAAGACAGTAAGACAGAAATGTGACTTTTGTTATGCCAGTGTGGTAAGGAGAATCTTTATCCTTCGCTCAGTTGACATGTCATAGATACAATGGTATTGGGAGGGCCTTATAGCAATAAAGTGAAACCAGATAATGCACAATTGAAATCTGTGCCAGGTAGTTGGAATGCACTGAATGCAGTAGTGGATCTTGCCACGGGCAAGCAGGACTTTTGCCCGGGGCGCCACCTTCCGGAGGGCGCCGCACCATGGCAAGATGCGCTACTGCTGTGCCCCCCGCTGCCCACTGGTCGCGCTGTGAAGGGAACTAGACGCAAAGCGTCTAGTTTCCCTTCGTGGTGAGGACCTTTGTTGTGCGGTGCGCGATGACGTAATCGCGCACCGCACAGCAAAGGTCCTCTCCACGAAGGGAACAAGACGCTATGCGTCTAGTTTCCCTTCGTGGAGAGGACCTTTGCTGTGCGGTGTGCGATGAAATCATTGCGCACCGCACAACCAAGGTCCTCACCACGAAGGGAAACTAGACGTCTAGTTCCCTTCACAGTGGGACCAGCGGGCAGCGGGGGGCACAGCAGTAGCGGATCTTGCCATGGTGCGGCGCCCTCTGGATGGCGCCGGTACCCTCCAGAAGGCGGCACCCCGGGCAAAAGTCCTGCTTGCCCGTGGCAAGATCCATTACTGCATTCAGTGCATTCCAACTACCTGGCACAGATTTCAATTGTGCATTATCTGGTTTCACTTTATTGCTATAAGGCCCTCCCAATACCATTTTGGCGGCGCTACTATACTGTACAGGGGGCGTAACTGACCACGCCCCCTGTATGAAGCCATGCCCCTATTTCCCGCCCGGGGCGCAAAAAGAGCTAGAACCGGCCCTGACTGAATGCCAGATTGTATCTCAACCACTGCAATGAAAATAAATATTTCTCTTTTTTAACATATCAATTCACACATTTCATTAAACTAGTCTACAAGACATCAGTTTACACCAAATTTGCTTAGGAGTGACCATGAGTATGGGCTGTTGGTAAATACTGTAGTTTGTAAAACATACTGGAATGGAGAAGCTGGTTAGATTCCCAGAGCTAAATTTACTAAAAAGTGATTTGTAAAAGTGGTGGCTTTCTAAAAAAAATACCAACTTTTAAACCACACTAAAGGACAAACTGCTGGAACACTCCCCCTTTCTCCTTATGTATATATGCAATTTTTTTAAAAGTGTGACATTCCACACCACCATCCCGAATTGTTTCATGTAAAGAATACAAATGATGAGATTTAGGTAGCTGTGGTTTCATGGAAATCTGCAGGAAAACAAGAGCTAGTTTGGACTAATTTGCTTGCCAGCATGTGTATAAAATGAAATATAAAGGAAATATATAGATACCCCCATCCCCCCTCCAAATATATAGAGCTGCAAAATATGTTGGAATTATATAATTAAATGATAATATTAATGTATGTATAAACCTTAAATTATTCCATCAAAAATGTGAATAATTTGATTTCCCTATTCATTTCCTGCTTGTCAGGGATGTCCTTTCTTTTCAAGAACATAAGATCCAACAGTCAATCACATTATCAGAGAGTTCAAAGAAGAAAATAATGTTAGGAGATGTGTTATCATCTGAATATGATTTTGAGATGATCTTTTTCTCATTCTTTTCAATGCAAAATCAGGGTAGTTGGAAATTGTCTGATTTGAGGACTAATTCTGATGGTTTTTGGCATGCTGAATTTAATGTGATCATCAAATTTCTCTATCACGCAAGGGTTTTTCATAAAGTGAATGTGAAAAATATGGGTAAATGGCATAATAATATGTTTTCTGGTTGAAGCATATTTATTTGTAAAAAAAAAAAAGCATTTAAAATAGTTTAATGCACAAAATGATTGATATAAATCCATTCTGACATTCTAAAATTCAAAAATTAATTGTTGTCTTGAACCTCTATTTGTTAACAGGCAATCAAGACTTGTAATACTATTATCATCTTCATTGATGAATGATTAATGCTCATCAACGTATTTCATTATCCAAGGAATTAATAAAGGTACATTTTTATTTTATTTTATGCTTTAATCAAGTTTTGTACTCATATATTTGATTACCAAAGAGAGCTAAAAAATGTTTTTTTGTCTTTGCTCTTCATTTTTCACTTGTACTTCTGATTTCACTGCTGGCTTTGGATATTGGTGAATGTTAGTTCTGACTGCTTTGCTTAGTGTGTGTTCATACCTGTATAGCAGTGTCCCTCCTGATTCGCACTGAGGGTTAGCATGCCTGCCTGGGTCACGTACACTGCATCATTTTGCTCAAGTGACTTGTGTATGTTGCCAAGTGGGTTTCAGCCATCAATTGATGAACTGTACCATTGCCTTTATCTGCATACCAGACATACTGTGAATTCATTATCTGTGCCAGAGACTTCTTACCATACTATGTTAATCACCACAGTGTGTCTTCCAGTTTCTTCTGTTTCCATATTGCCTTAACTGTTATTTATGTCTGCATATCAATCACCAGTTGTCAGGAAATCTGCCTTGACCATCCCTTGTCTTGTGTTTATTTATTAACAGTTATTTATATAGTGCTAGCATATTCTGTTGCACTTTACAATTGGAAACAAAACAGTAATTAAACAAAACTGGGTAACAACAAAGAGGTAATAGGGACCTGCTCACAATTTTACAATTTATAGGGAAATATGTATTTATTTTTATATCTTCAATTAAATAAATACTGCTACATACTATATCAATTACTATACCTCATAAATATGCTAATCTTGGGGTTAGCAGTAATTTATCCAGTCTTGACATTATGGTAGTGAAAGTATACTTGTATGCACATTAAGGGTAGTATACAGATGGACAATCAAAGTGATGCACAAAATGTTTTAATCAGTGCACGATCAGCACTAGTGCATCACTGACAGCCGTGCAAAGATGGGAAAGAATTACTATTTTTAATAGCAGATCATTCCACAGCTATTTCTCACCTCACTGTAATAAAAAAATGTAGAGATTGAGATTAGAGATCCCAATTCCCCCAACATACTGTAGCCCCTCATCTATCTCAAATCTTAAATTGTAACTCTTACCTAGTTTTTTAAACTCCTTTAATACTCCATTGTCCTATTCTTCTTTCCTTAATGTCTATATTGTTTTTGCATTTTTCCCATCTAATTCCATACATACAGTACATGCTTTTGCCTGCTGCTTCTCCAACCCCTCTCACCATGTCAATCCTCCTCAGTCTCTCTACCTAGACATTGACTGAACTTCGGCTTCCAGGGAAGGGCTTGGGGCTGCAGGAAGAGAGCTGGATTTTCAGTGATAGTACGGTTGGCATTATGTTGTACTAAAATGAGCAGGAGGAGGAAGATGCAACATCAGTAGCACCAACACCAACAAGAATAGGAGCACCAGCAGGATCCTGTTCATCCCCCATTTTTATAGTGTAAGTTACTTTATAGTTATAGTTACTTGTTGGCAGAATTGCCAACAAGTAACATGAAGCAACTATTGCATTAAAACTGTGAAATAAAATATATAGTAGCTATACAGAAAGCTACTTTATACATCCTAATTGTTTAGAAAATACAGGAATCTTACTTTTTTAAACCCATACATAAGATTATAAGAAAAGAGAAGCAAAATGTGTGACACAAATGTAAGTTATACGTCAATTAACTGTGGTAGTGTGCTAGTAGGAATCCAAAGGGAAATGCAGGCAGCGTGTAATATCCTTAACGCATTTATCCGTTAAAATAAGACCACGGTTTCATCAGAAAAACAGTGGTCTTGTTTTAATGGAGAAAAGCGATAAGGATATTACATGTTGTCTGCTTTTCCCTTTGGTTTCCTACTAGCACACTACCACAGTCTGCACTGCATCAGCGGCATTTGCCGTGGACCTTCAGCCGAGAGCTGCGCCCTCCCTCCCCATGAACTGAGCTAAATACTGCCGCTCCCACATACCGCAATGGACCCTGTATGTTGACAGCTGGTCTCGCTGAGACCTCAAGGAACCAGTGGTGAGCATCAACATTCTGGCGGCTGGGGACGTAGTAGCACAGCGCTAGTTCTTCGATTGTAGCTGATCAACACAGTTACGTGTAAAGTATCCACCTTGCTTTTCCTTTGAAATGCTTTGGGACTGTCACTGCTTTCTGGAGTCCAGTGGATTATCCAATACATTGTTTATTGGCTGTGGAGTAAATGTTTGGCTTACAAGTGGGACAGGTCCTATGGTAGCATGGTTTATTATTAGCAGGGGAAACATCTTCTCATTTTATTCTATGCAATGCATCTATATATGTTTTATTATATGTGATTTAATAAATTGTCTATGACATAATATTTTATTTAAGCGCTCTCTTGAGATATTACCTATCTTATATATGTGTCGATCTTGGAGTGGTCAGACTTGAAAGTTCTATCTATTCATCTGCGAGGCTAGATCCCAGTGGCTAATGACTGCAAACATGCTTCAACATTGGTTATCTACTATGCAGATTTTTGGAAATCCAGTCAGGATCCCAGGATTTGGGATCCTGCCAGTAGGAATATTGACACTGGAATCCAGACACTGCTCGTAATACTGACACCAGGGTCCTGACATGGATCATAATGCTAGCCCTGAGATCACAAACACTGGAATCACAAATGAAGGGGGGAGGTTGGATTGAGGCTGTGTGTGTGTGAGGGGGACGTTAGGCTGTGGAGAGGTGGATAGGCTGTAGGGAGTAGGGGTTAGGTTCAGTCACCCGCGAGGAGGGTTAGGCTGCAGAGGAGGAAAGATTAGGTTCAGGCTGCGAGGATTAGGGTTAGGCACTACAGGGGAGGGTCAGGCGGGGTGGTAGGGCCTGGTTTAAGGTTATGGAGGTTGGGGATTAAAGGTACCATACTTACTTAGTAGGGGTAAGGATCCGTAGCATCTTCATGCCGATGTCGGTATTCTGACTGCCAGCATCCCAAGCTCTGGGTTCTCTATACCATCCCGATTTTTGGATATGTCCAAAAGCGATCAGTTATGTTCAAATAATACTAGGGCATTGATTTTGGGGACACACATATAAAGATATAGCTAAAAATGGTGTTGATGTCACTGCTTGTAGGGACAACACAGGTTTAGAGGCTCTTTATATCTTTCTCCTGCTCATATCCCATTGCCTGTTAGATAGCAAGAGGTATGCTAAATAATCACTTTTCCTTGTGTGTTTGATTTCAAGCTAAATCTATTTTTACATGTTATTAAGTGCTTATATTAGACAAAAACATAAAATGTCCTCACTTTTTTTAGGGAGAGTTCATATATGATTTAAACAAATGTATAAAATTATCTTTGCTAAATATACAGAAACTGGCCATTATGTTTGTTTAATAGGTTAGACAGTACCACAGTAAAATAAAATAAAACTTTACATTTCTACTACAAAATGGAAGGCACTGTAAAACTATGCTGATTAAAATAAGAAAAAGGAAGCAAATTAGTTTCACCCAGTCTCACCCATGAATTAGTTTTTTTTTTTATTTACACATTTTAGTAAATTAATTTAAAATGTAAGGCAGTTCAGTCCTGCACCGTGATTAAACTCAGATACGCATCATCTTGCAGATGTCTGTTTTTCTTGGCTGAGCTTTGCATTATTTTTATCTCTTGTATTTATGCTTTGGAACAATTTGCCAATTCAAATTCTTTATAAGTCAAATTTTTCAAAAGTTCCCCGTCAGAGCACTCTGATTTTTAGGACCCATCTGTTAAAGCAGAGTTTTGCTTGATTAAACAATACTCAGAGGAATAGTACATCTTTGTGATAAGATGTTGATGTCATTACCTCAAATGTTCTATCTCTGCGTGCCAACAGTAGGGTTCTAATTATTGCTGTGAGGCTTTAGACAAGATTCAGCCTCCTTTCAAACATATCACAATTCAAGTGCAAGCCCATGAAACAAAAATACAAATGGAAAAAAACTAAATACAGTATATAGTAGAAAACATACAATAAAATGCAATTTATAAAATAAAAAGTAAAATTTGAATAAGTCCATAAATGAGCAGACTAAATGGATGAGTTGATTCATTTTTATTTCTCTTTTAAGAAATATTATGGAAGTTTAGACAATAGCAAATATTGTATATTATAATATATCATATTTTTGCATTCATTTTTCTAAACTCATATTCACCAGAATGATAATACAATTTTTCTGGATATGAGGTACAGTTAACACTCGTCTGGGGTTCCTATGGACAGTCCGGAAACCCCAAGACCTTTCCGGAGTCTGGAGGCTAGGCAATACCGAATGGGAAGTGTCCAGAAATCAGAACCCTATCTGCTGTTCTGACTCCTCTGACTCATCAGACCTTCCCAGAGCCCACTGCCCAAAGTAACTCAGCAGGAAATGTGACTGCTCATATACCTGGTTACTGCTGCATAATGCAATTGGAGAGAATGAGTTAAGAAGCTTTTGTACAGTAATGCAAGGAATAAGTGGCTGTTCAGGAGTGGTCAGGAAGAAAATGGAGAGTAGACAGACATATGAGGGAGATGTTGGTGGGACAGATAGGCACGTCAAAGAGAAGCAGCAGAAAGGCATGTCAGGAGGAAGCTGGGGAAGGGCAGAAAGGCATGTAAGGGAGAAACTGGGAGTTGTGTTGGGCACACAGGTGGAAATGTGGGAAATAACTTGCCATGGATTGGGCATGTCATGGAGAAGCTAGGGGCAGGCAGGCTGCATGTGACAAAAGAGGCACGTAAGACACACAGGAACGTATGTGTGGAAAAATCTGCTGTGGAGGGGACATGCCAAGGAGAAACTGGGGTTCAGACACAGGCATACAATAGAATCTGGAGGTGTGTATGCCCACAGGAGGGCATATGAGAAAAAGCCTGCTGTGTAGTGGCAGGTCAGGGAGAATCTTGGGGAGAGGGGAGACAGACGTGAGAAAACTGGGGGCATGAGGGGACTTTAGAATATAGAGGAATGTGTTTTATTAGAGTGGTACAAAAAATTAATGAAATCTGTCAAATAAAATGGTTGTAACCCTACTACGGTTTTGTCCATGCCCCCTGGTCACAACCCTGTCTAAAAAGCTGGTATATTACATGATACTTACATAATTGGAATATTCTGCAAATGCTATAACTACTCCTTGCTGGCTCACATGCTACATTTGCTAAGCATTGGTGACTGACCAGGCACAGTTAGCCTAAATTATGCAATACAGTGCGGTGTGAGGAACAGGGAGGAGTGTTTTTGATATAACAAAATACTTTCATCAGTTTGGTTGGGATTTATTGTTTTGCAGACCCATACAGCTGTAGAGGTGCTGATACTGGTAACGACATAGCCAGGGCCGGAGATACCATTAGACAGCTTTAGGCAGCTGCCTAAGGGCACCAGCACCATGGGGGCACCACTGGATTCTCCTACCACAAAAATGAAGATCTACATGATGATAGCGGTGGCTGCAGGTCTTACCGGCCGCAGCTGCACACTATCCTCACACTTTATCCCTGCCAATCTACTCTCTCAGGTCCGGTGCAGACTGGCCACATAAAGTACTGACCATCACATGACATGTCAGATGCGGTGATGCAGCCAGCACTGCCTGTTGCTCTCTCCTCCCCTTCCTTCTATCCTGCACAGGGTAATTAGTATTGTGGGCAAGTTGCTAAAATGCTGTCAATATTGTATGGCGGTCACAGTAATGCTAATACTATCGTCTGGCATTCACTTAAATGTTCTCTGTATTGTATGGTGGTCACTTAAACGCTTTTAGGCCGGGATGTAATAAAGTTCAAGTCCAGCGTCCGTGTGTGATGCCGGACAAACTCAGATGTTTTTTTTAAAGGGGCAATAATGTACACGCTAAACTGTGCCTTGTACATAATTGCCCCTTTAAAAAAAAGTCTGGGTTTGGCCGGCATCACGCACGGCCACCGAATTCAGCCTTCATTACATCCCGCCCTTTGTATTACATGGTGGTCTTGTAGACAGTGTTAATGTTATTGTTATTATTGTTATAGTATCATTATTTATATAATTTACATTATTAATACATCTAAACAAAAATAAGATTTTAAACCTACCGGTAAATCTATTTCTCCTAGTCCGTAGAGGATGCTGGGGACTCCGTAAGGACCATAGGGTATAGACGGGCTCCGCAGGAGATAGGGCACCTAAAAAGAACTTTGACTATGGGTGTGCACTGGCTCCTCCCTCTATGCCCCTCCTCCAGACCTCAGTTAGAGAACTGTGCCCAGAGGAGATGGACAATACAAGGCAGGATTTAGAAATCCAAGGGCAAGATTCATACCAGCCAACACCAATCATACCATGTAACCTGGATCATACATAACCAGTTAAGCGTATGAACAACAACAGTAACGGTCCAAGACCGATTTCAACTGTAACATAACCCTTATGTAAGCAACAACTATATACAAGTCTTGCAGAGTTTCCGCACTGGGACGGGCGCCCAGCATCCTCTACAGACTAGGAGAAATAGATTTACCGGTAGGTTTAAAATCTTATTTTCTCTTACGTCCTAGAGGATGCTGGGGACTCCGTAAGGACTATGGGGTTTATACCAAAGCATCCAATCGGGCGGGAGAGTGCGTATGACTCTGCAGCACCGACTGAGCAAACGCTAGGTCCTCATCAGCCAGGGTATCAAACTTGTAGAATTTAGCAAACGTGTTTGACCCCGACCAAGTCACCACTCGGCAAAGTTGTAATGCCGAGACGCCTCGGGCAGCCGCCCAAGAAGAGCCCACCTTCCTAGTGGAATGGGCCTTAACCAAATTTGGTATCGGCAATCCAGCCGTAGAGTGAGCCTGCTGAATCGTATTACAGATCCAGCGAGCAATAGTCTGCTTTGAAGCAGGTGCGCCAATCTTATTGGCTGCATACAGGACAAACAGAGCCTCTGTTTTCCTAATTCTAGCCGTCCAGGCTACATAAATCTTTAAGGCCCTGACTACGTCCAGGGATCTGGAATCCTCCAGGTCACTTGTAGCCACAGGCACCACAATAGGTTGATTCACATGGAATGAAGAAACCACCTTGGGCAAAAATTGCGGACGTGTCCTCAATTCAGCTCGATCCACATGAAAAATCAAGTAGGGGCTTTTGTGTGACAAAGCCGCCAATTCTGATACTCGCCTTGCTGATGCCAAGGCCAACAACATGACCACCTTCCAAGTAAGAAATTTCAACTCAACCTTGTTAAGTGGTTCAAACCAGTGTGATTTTAGGAACTGCAACACCACGTTGAGGTCCCACGGTGCCACTGGAGGCACAAAAGGAGGCTGGATGTGTAGCACTCCCTTTACAAACGTCTGGACTTCTGGAAGAGAAGCCAATTCATTCTGAAAGAAAATTGAGAGGGCCGAAATCTGAACCTTAACAGAGCCTAATTTCAGGCCCATACCCACTCCTGTCTGTAGGAAGTGGAGAAAACGACGCAGATGAAAATCTTCCGTATGTGCATTCTTGGTCTCACACCAAGCCACATACTTTCGCCAGATACGGTGATAATGCTTAACCGCCACCTCCTTCCTAGCCTTTATTAAAGTAGGGATGACCTCTTCCGGAATCCCCTTTTTCACTAGGATTCGGCGTTCAACCGCCATGCCGTCAAACGTAACCGCGGTAAGTCCTGAAATACACAGGGCCCCTGTTGCAATAGGTCTTCCCTCTGAGGAGGAGGCCAGGGATCTCCTGTGAGCAACTCTTGTAGATCTGAGTACCAGGCCCTTCGAGGCCAGTCTGGGACAACGAGTATCGTCTGTACTCTTCTTTGCCTTATGATCCTCAACACTTTTGTGATGAGAGGAAGAGGAGGAAACACGTAGACTGATTTGAACACCCACGGTGTTATCAGAGCGTCTACTGCCACTGCCTGAGGGTCCCGAGACCTGGCACAATACCTCCGAAGCTTTTTGTTGAGGCGTGACGCCATCATGTCTATTTGAGGAGTTCCCCAAAGACGTGTTATGTCTGTAAAGACTTCTTGATGAAGTCCCCACTCTCCTGGATGGAGATCGTGTCTGCTGAGGAAGTCTGCTTCCCAGTTGTCCACTCCCGGAATGAAGACAGCCGACAGAGCGCTTACATGATTTTCCACCCAGCGAAGAATCCTGGTGGCTTCCGCCATCGCGACTCTGCTTCTTGTCCCGCATTGGCGGTTCACATGAGCCACTGCTGTGACATTGTCTGATTGAATCAGAACCGGTAGGTTTTGAAGAAGACTCTCCGCTTGTCGAAGGCCGTTGTAAATGGCCCTGAGTTCCAACACATTGATGTGTAGACAGGACTCCTGGTCTGACCAAAGTCCCTGAAAATGTTTTCCCTGTGTGACCGCTCCCCATCCTCGGAGGCTCGCGTCCGTGGTAACCATGATCCAGTCCTGAATTCCGAATCGGCGACCCTCCAGCAGGTGAGCACTTTGCAACCACCACAGGAGAGACACTCTGGCCCCTGGGGACAGAGTTATTTTCCGATGTAAGTGCAGATGGGACCCGGACCACATGTCCAGAAGGTCCCATTGAAAAGTCCTTGCATGGAACCTTCCGAAGGGAATGGCCTCGTAGGCCGCCACCATTTTTCCCAGAACTCGAGTGCATTGGTGAACTGACACCCTTTTCGGTTTTAGCAGGTCTCTGACCATGTTCTGGATGTCCTGGGCTTTCTCTATTGGGAGGAAGACCTTCATTTGTTCCGTATCCAGTATCATACCTAGGAACGGTAGTCGAGTTGTCGGAATCAACTGTGACTTCGGTAGATTTAGAATCCAACCATGTTGCGGGAGCACTCTCAGAGAGAGTGCCACACTGCTCAGCAATTTCTCCCTTGATCTCGCTTTTATCAGGAGATCGTCCAAGTATGGGATAATTGTGACTCCATGCTTGCGCAGGACCAACATCATTTCCACCATTATCTTGGTGAAAATCCTCAGGGCCGTGGAAAGTCCAAACGGCAACGTCTGAAATTGGTAATGACAATCCTGTACAGCGAATCTCAGGTATTCCTGATGGGGGCATATATGGGAACATGAAGGTATGCATCCTTTATGTCCAGACACACCATAAACTTCCCCTCCTCCATGTTGGCTATTATCGCTCTGAGTGATTCCATTTTGAATTTGAATCTTTTTATGTACAGGTTTAGGGATTTCAGATTCAAAATAGGTCTGACCGAACCGTCCGGTTTCGGGACCACAAATAGGGTTGAGTAGTAACCTCTTCCCTGCTGGTGCAGGGGAACCTTGATTATCACTTGCTGTATACACAGCGTTTGAATTGCAGCTAACACTACATCCCTTTCCGATGTGGAAGCTGGTAGGGCCGATTTGAAAAATCGGTGCGGGGGCACCTCGTCGAATTCCAGTTTGTACCCCTGGGAAACTATTTCCAACACCCAGGGATTCAGGTCTGATCTGACCCAGGCCTGACTGAAAAGTCGAATACGTGCCCCCACTGGTGCGGACTCCCTCAGGGGAGCCCCAGCGTCATGCTGTGGGTTTTGGAGCAGCCGGGGAGGACTTTTGTTCCTGGGCACCTGCCAAAGCAGGTGCTCTTATGCCTCTGCCCTTACCTCTGACGAGGAAAGAGGAACCCCGACCTCTTTTGGACTTGTGCGACCGAAAGGACTGCATCTGATAGGGTGTTACTTTCTTTTGCTGTTGGGGAATATATGGTAAAAAATTTGATTTACCTGCTGTAGCTGTGGAAACCTGGTCCATCAGCCCATCCCCAAACAATACATCACCCTTATAGGGTAGTACTACCATATGTTTTTGGAATCTGCATCACCCGTCCATTGGCGAGTCCATAAGGATCTTCTCGCTGAGATAGACATGGCATTGGCCCTAGAAGCCAGCAATCCAATGTCCCCTCATAAATAATACTGCGTCTTTTATATGGGCTAGAGTTAAGAATATAGTATCCTTATCCATATTATCAAAGTGATCTGTCAGCTCATCTGTCCAAGCTGCAATTGCGCTACACACCCATGCCGACGCAATTGTCGGTCTTAGCACAGCACCCGTATGAGAATAAATACACTTTAAGGTAGTTTCTTGCCTGTGATCTACAGGGTCCTTAAGGGCCGCTGTGTCAGGAGACGGTAGCGCCACTTTCTTGGACAAGCGCGTCAGGGCCTTGTCCACAGTGGGGAATGATTCCCAAATCTCCCTGTCCTGCTTAGGTGTTAAAGCTGAATATTTATCGTATATAATACCCTTTATGAGGTCTAAGAACACTGTACGCTAACTACGTATGAAGTACCGCAAGAGTACGCACGTTGCGTAACGATCGCTTAGCTGTGGTCGAGACGCTCAAGCGTTACGTTCGCTCACGGCCAAGAGATCACTGGCAGGCACGCTATTGGCTGCCGACTACCGTAATGATTCGCTATAGCGATGCGACCGCTCGAGACCACGAGGAGATCACCAGCGGCGCATACGCTCACAATGTAAAACCTTTATATCTAAACCATTAACAGTGTATTATGCAGTAAACCCTTTGTGTAGTGATATAGTGTAAATGCAACACAGTATAACCTTACTAGCTTAAAAGCAGTTTGAGCGTCACCGACGCTCTGAGAATACTTAACTCTATAAGAAATACACAGATACCTGGGCTTAGGGTCCAACGCCTAATATATATATATTTTGAATGATATACTTGCAAAAGAATTAATACAAATACAAATCATACACTACAATATAACATAGACTAACTAACCAGGTAACTACACAGTAAATACAATACAATTAAGTTTAAGAGAAAAATGAGAGAAAGAGAAGAGAGAGAGAGATATGGCCCATAATAACAAGAGAGAAACAGTATGATTACGGAGAAAAACTTACGCACAAAGGAAACGATCGCATGCGCCTCTGGACATCCAGCTCCCGATTTTCAGCAATGATAACCGTTGAAGAGTGAGAGCTGGATGTGATCGGCCTTTCTATTTATGCCCCACACACAATGCAATTCAATGGTCCCTACAATCTCATTGTTCATTGGACACAGGAATTCGGCTTCGCATTATAACAAAAGGTCATAGGTTGATTCATACAGGTGGGCTGTGACTATTTCCAACAGCTCAGGTGGGAGGGAAACTGGGTTTCCCGCCGCATGGGTAATAAAGTGCAAATAAAGTAAATGTTCATAAACTTCTTATGTCCATAACTATTCGCACGAGCGATTGATCTGCTTCAAACCAACACCGGAATATTTCTAATTAAATATTCTTCCGATGGATACTAAACACCACTGTATTACTCCTGTCTGACCCTTCGTATCAAACAAAGAGGGATTTCTCTGTTCATGAACATTCTATATTAACCAAACTTTCAGAATCTATCAAAGGGACCATGATCTACAAAATACATTATATAGTGAAAATAAGTAACGATTGAGTCGCACGCTACGATCACATAAACTCTACCGTAAATACGCATACCGTGCGCCTGCGGGTGCCCGCGACTGTGAGTATGCGCACGTACGGGAGAGCGTACGCATGCGCAGCACGGACCTGTGTGAGGTGCAAATATGGTAGTGTGCATAGAGATATTTTTCTGACTTTGACAGTCCACCCTTTGGCAGTCAACAATAACTGCCACTTCCTGAAAACATTTCAAAAAGAGAAAAATATATGTTAGGGGTTAATACATTTACATGGTTGGGTAAGGGAGGAGAGGAGATGGTAGGAAAAGGGTATAACCTAGTGAGATAGCAGAAGCATGTGTGTATGAATCCGTGCTTGGGGGTCATGTATCATCGTGCCGTACGTGTTTTAAATCAAGCTTCGAGGTATTGCGAAGTATACATTTGAATTCCTTCTTATCCCGTGGTACGGGTCTGTGGATGGGCTGTCAAACTTTACCGAGCTCTTTTCGGCTTTGGTTGTAACAAAATGGGGGAGCACATTTTAGTTGATGATACATGAATGGGGGAGATATGTGATTGCTGATATCTGTGCCTGTATTCCCTATTGACTATGTGTGTCATTACCTGAGGGTTGTAGAAATGAAGAAAAGACATAATTACGGTAAATGCGGTGGTATTCTATGTCAGGTAAATGTACATTCGTCGATTGAGGTCTTGTTTGGTGTCTGTTGAATGCAGTCTTCTTTGTGCTTTTGCTCATAAGGTGCGAGCAAAGCTGTCAATGTCCATAGATTTACAAAAGTGTTGGGCTAGCGTAATTTTAAAATTTCTAGGGAAACTGGGGATCCATGGCATAGTTCATCAAAATCTGTGTTTCAGGTTGTCAAAACTTCTTCTTTAATCCACCTGTTGTCTGTATATCGGCTCATCAAATTCCTCGTCCAAGTGGGTCTTTTTACCTTGGAGGAAACGGAAAAACAGGTGAAAGAAACGGACCGTAGAAATCGCATTTTCATCACATCATTGTTTCTACATTTGGGTCATAAATCAAGTCCATTGGAATTACAGTTTCCTCACTCCTTAAACTCATTACCCTAGTACGATGATTGCACTTCATTAAAGCCTGACCGCATCTAAATATCAATCCAATCGATATGACAACACCTAAGATACATAGGAGAAACTTCCCAACATCCATTATGACTCCTTGAGCCCATTCTCCTAAACCAGAAAACCAATTTCGCGGGTTCAACCATGACACCCAACCAGTCAGCTCATTACCTACAGCAGCAAGAGTGAGATTGTGTCTCCTGCGAAATTCCCACTTCAATTGGAGAATATCGTCCATCTTTTGGTCTATGACCTCGACCGGGTCCTCGGTGCTATTCGTAATATATGTGCAACATTTCACGCCGTATTGTGTTGCCAGTGTGACACAATATCCGCCTGTCACTGCTGTGAGGTAATTAAGAACCATTCTATGCTGTACCAGTTCTGTTTTGTAAGCCTGAAGTTCCCTTCCAGTATACCTAAACGTGTCATCATACATTTCAGTGATATTATCTAACAAATTTGCGAGCGCCGATATGTATTTATAATTCAGCACTCCTCTAGCGGTGCGGGTGAAATCTAACGCGATTAAGAATTGAATCCCGGTGAATTCACTTATCAGATTAGAGGCCGGATGCTCTGTCTTCTCTATCAGGTGCCTTTTAACAACGTGCTCGTAATGGGTGTGAGTATAAGGAGCTTGGGCACCACGGTGTATGTCTTTCATTTTGTCATGTGATACAGTCATTACTTCAGGCAGTACTTTTCCAATATAACACAATCCTTCAGAGTTTGGGGCAAGCCACTTGTACGCCTTTCTCCCGCATATGAAATATGCATCATCGGGGAGAACATATGGGACGGAGTAGGACATAACCATATTACACACCTTCCATGTGAAATCTCCTAACCCTAATTCTTCCATCTGCTTAGTACACGTATCAGGTTGTATGATATGTGCACAGTATCCTGGTGATACCTCTCCAACTCTCGTAATCCTATTTCCTAAGGTATACCTATACCGGAAAGATTTTCCTCTACTGGCTATGTGGCGTACAAGCTCTGTATCTGTAGGCATTCTATCTGCTCTATGCGAAAAGGTCATGGTTTGGTTACTCCATGACACTTCCCAATTTCCCGGCTTTCGGGGATTGGAGATGTTAAAACATAATAGGGACCTATCCACATGGTATTGGTGGAGCTTCAAACTAGGAGGACTGGAGATATTAAACCTCCTGTCCACCGGTCTCCCACCACTTAACTCAAGTACCTCCCCTATCGTTAAAGGAAATGGTACTAGCCCTGATTTGCTATGACCTTGAGGTACTTGAGAGCATACCCAACAATCTGTTTTATTTAACACACTACCCACTAAAGAGTGATAGTCACTCAAGGGATGCCGGTCCATATGGATATTAAAACTGGATTGGCATTTCTTTATGCACCCATCCTCAATGACATTGTTACAAAGCCGACAGATACAGTTTTCTTCAGCTAACAATCCTTCACAATTCCTTCTATGGTCAATGCTATCGGATCGTTTTCTGATACTCGCCTTTACTTGTTGGTTAAGTTGTTCTTGGAAAACTACGCCTCCATTTCTGTCATCAGAACCCATTCCAGAACCTCTCTCGAACTCCATGGTACTCTAGCCGGAACAGACTGCTCTGGTCAACATCATGGTCAACAGGAAAATCCGGATCACAGTCTCTTGGGGCAAGTCCATCTTGTAGGAGGAAACGGAGAAGTATGAGAAGGGGGGGAAAAATAATTTGAGGGAGAGGGGATGGGAAGTGGAGAAAAACAATAAAAGGGAACAGGGGATCGACAACTGCTTTTGATCTTGTGGTTCTCGATGCTCAGGTGCCGCCTTAGTCCTTCTGGAACAGACACTCTAGTGATACAACCTCTACCGTCTGTTCCTTATCACAGGACTTCTCTGGATCAACGACCTTCTTACAGTGGGACGAATGAACCCAAGTCTCTCTCTCAGCAACCTTCAATGCTGTAGTGCTAGTCAATAAGACCTGGTATGGTCCTTCCCATCTGTCAATAAGGCAACCTGAGCGTAGAAAATTCCGTATCATTACATAATCCCCAGGTTCAATGTCATGACAATTACTATCTGGTAAATCAGGAATCACTAACTTCAGATTATCATTTTGATTTCTTAACTGTTTACTCATGTTAATCAAGTATTTTACAGTCACTTCATTGTTACACTTCAAATCATCCTGAGGGTTAATCATGACATGCGGTTGTCGACCAAACAAGATTTCAAAGGGAGACAGATTAAGAGGGGACCTGGGAGTGGTTCTGATGCTGTACAGTACAATGGGTAAAGCTTCTGGCCATGTCAATCCTGTCTCTGCCATCACTTTACTCAGTTTATTTTTAATAGTGCTGTTCACTCTTTCCACTTTCGCACTCGCCTGTGGACGGTATGGAGTGTGCAGCTTGCTATCAATTCCCATCAATTTACACATTCCTTGAAAGACATCACCTGTAAAATGGGTACCCCTATCACTTTCGATAATTCTAGGGATACCATATCTACATACAAATTCCTGCACAATTTTCTTAGCAGTAAACATAGCGGTATTTGTGGCCGCCGGAAATGCTTCGACCCAATTTGAGAAAACATCTATACAAACAAGTACATATTTCAAATTTCGACAAGGGGGTAATTGAATGAAGTCAATCTGTATTACCTGGAAAGGGCCGCCGGCAGGTGGGATATGGGATGGTTCTGTAGGTATTGCCTTTCCAATATTCTTTCTCAAACAGGTAAGGCATGACATGGCTCTTTTACTCGCATGAGAGGAGAATCCTGGGGCGCACCAATATGCTCTTACCAACTTGCACATCCCTTCCTTGCCTAGATGAGTCAGCCCGTGAGCTGCTTCAGCCAAACATGGAAGGTATGCTCTGGGGGCCACCGGTTTACCTTGTCCATCCGTCCAGAGTCCTGAGGACTCCTGGCCATATCCCTTTGCCCTCCAGACTGCCTTTTCCTGTGTGGAACACAAATTTTGCATCTCACACAACTTCTGTGTTTTGATGGTATTAAATACCATCAGTTGTGTGGTGTCTGTCTGTTTGGGGGTAGCAGCTGCTAACTTAGCTGCTTCGTCTGCTCGGCTGTTACCAAGCGATACTGGGTCTTGGCTATATGTATGTGCTTTACATTTGATAACAGCCACTCTGTCGGGTTCCTGTATCGCTGTTAGAAGCCTTTTTATGTGAGCTGCATGCGCTACCGGTGTACCAGCTGCCGTCATGAAATTTCTGAGGCGCCATAGGGCTCCGAAATCATGGACTAACCCGAATGCGTATCTAGAATCGGTGTAGATATTGGCTGATTTGCCCTTAGCCAATTCACATGCTCTGGTTAGAGCGACCAGTTCAGCAACCTGGGCTGAGTGAGGTGGGCCTAGCGGTTCCGTTTTATGGTGCCTTGGTCATCTACGACTGCGTATCCAGTACACAAGTCTCCCGAGTCTGACTGTCTATGACAACTACCGTCCGTGTAGAACGTAAGTTCTGCATCTTCCAGTGGGTTGTCACTGATGTCAGGCCTTGCGGTAAAATTTTGGGTCAAATATTCCATACAATCATGAGTGTCTTCCTTTGTATTAAAACCTCCTTCCCCACCACTCTCATCCTCCACCCTTTGTGCCTGTCCAGGCACACCTGGGAGATATGTTGCAGGATTTAATGCACTGCATCTCCTTATGGTGATGTTTACGAGGGCCATTAGTGCCAATTCCCATCTTGTAAACCGCGCTGATGAGACGTGCCTGGTTTGGGCAGAATTTAACAAGGCTGACACTGCATGTGGTGTATGAATTGTGAGGTTGTGACCTAGCACGACGTCTTCGCTTTTCGTTACTAGCAATGCTATCGCAGCAACGCTTCGCAAGCATGTGGGGAGGGATCGCGCTACCGTATCTAGGTGAGCGCTGTAATATGCTACTGGCCTGCTGGCATCACCGTGCTTTTGGGTTAGTACGCCTGCCGCGCAACCAGCACTTTCTGTTCCGTATAGTTCAAAGGGTTTCCCATAGTCCGGCATACCTAATGCTGGTGCCTGCGTTAGGCACTGTTTAAGTCTCTCAAATGCTGCCTCAGACTCGTCTGTATGCGAAATCCGATCAGGTTTGTTTGAGGAGACCATCTCCTGCAAAGGTAACGCTAAAATGGAAAACCCTGGGATCCAATTACGGCAATACCCACACATTCCTAAAAATGTTCTGATCTGTTGCTGGGTTTGTGGCAGAGTCATGTCTCTAATTGCTTGAATTCTATCAGCGGTCAGGTGTCTCAGTCCTTGTGTTAAACAGTGTCCCAAATATTTTACCTTAGTTTGGCATAATTGCAACTTGTCTTTGGAAACCTTGTGTCCTGTGTCTGAAAGATGAAACAGGAGCTGTTTCGTATCCTTCAGGGATGCCTCCAATGAATCAGAACACAGTAGTAGATCATCCACGTACTGTATTAATACTGATCCACTCACTGGTTGGAAAGACTGTAAACAATCATGCAAAGCCTGAGAAAATATACTTGGGCTATCTATGAATCCTTGTGGTAATCGAGTCCATGTGTATTGGACTCCTCTGTATGTAAATGCAAACAAATATTGACTGTCAGGGTGCAGAGGTACCGAAAAGAAAGCGGAGCAGAGGTCAATAACAGTGAAAAATTTCGCAGTGGGAGGGATTTGCATTAGGATGACAGCTGGATTTGGCACTACGGGGAACTGACTCTCAACTATTTTGTTAATCCCCCTTAGATCCTGCACTAGCCTGTAACCCCTCCCCCCACTCTTTTTCACAGGGAAGATGGGACTATTAGCAGTGCTGGACGTTCTTACCAGAATGCCCTGTTGTAGCAAGCGCTCTATTACGGGATAAACTCCTAACTCCACCTCTGGCTTCAGAGGGTACTGTGGGATTTTTGGAGCTATCCTACCATCTTTTACTTGTACAACTACCGGAGCTACGTTTGCCATTAATCCAGTGTCCTGTCCATCTTTTGTCCAAAGTGACTCTGGTATCTGAGATGTCATTTCTTCTACTTGGGAGGGAGTCCTATTTGTCATAATGGTATGTGACATTAATTTTGACGGGGAGTCTAACATGTCTCGCACTTCCTGAGCGTGATTCTCAGGTATGTCCAAGAATACACCTTCAGGAGTACAATAAATGACGCACCCCATTTTACACAGTAAGTCTCTTCCCAGGAGATTGGTCGGTGCCGATGCAGCCAGCAAAAAGGAATGCTTGGTATGTAACGGCCCTACTGTAATCTCGGCTGGTTTGCTAACAGGGTAGTACTGGACTACTCGCGTTACCCCTATGGCTGGAATTGTCTTACCAGTGGTTCTCATGCCCACTGTCGAATTTATCACTGATTTGGCCGCCCCTGTGTCTACAAGAAAGTTTAATGATTTACCAGCTACATTGATTGCAATTTCTGGTTCACTTCCAAGGCTTGCAATCAATTTTACTGGCTGCAGATTACAGGTATGGCCACACCCCTATTGGGTATGGTGACCTCCCTGAATCCCGCTGGCAGCAACTACTTGTGAGGGAGTTAGCTGGGAACTACCAGAGGTTTGCCAATCTCTGTTTGGGGGGTATCTTTTTGTTTCCCCTGCATGTGGCTCATAACTCCGTTTCTGCGGACCCTGCTCCCAATGTCGTGTGTCGTGTCGTTGTCTAGGGGGTTGATAAGATTTTTGTACATTTCTCGATCTACAGTCTCGTGCAAAGTGTCCCTGTTTGTGACAAAAATAACATGTTACCACATTTGACTTACCCACAGGGTTTGGTGATGTTAACACAGGCTGTTTTGTGGTCAGGGCCTGTATACTTACTGCCATTAACTTATCACTTTGTTGTTCCCTGTGTCTGGTGATGTTCCTATCGTGATCAATAGCAGCCTCTCTCAAAGTAGCCACAGACAGACCTCGCCAACATGGTTGTGTGGTCTGTACCCTAGTCTTTAATGATTCTTTTAAACCATCCATCAGTACCGATACTGCTACTTCTCGATGGTTTATGTTTGTTTTAATGTCCTCTATGCCTGTGTATTTTGCCATTTCTGATAATGCTCTGTGAAAATACTCTGCAGCTGTTTCTGACTCCTTCTGTTTAATGGAGAATATTTTGTTCCATTTAACTACGGCTGGGAAATACTCCTTTAACTGTAAGCTTATTCTTTTTACATTATCTTTGTTGTACACATCTGTAGGAGGTACATCCTGATCTAATCCGCAATCAGCTAAAAATTGAGTTGCGTCAACATTGGAGGGTAAACATGCTCTCAGCAATATCTGCCAGTCTTTATTGTTGGGCTCTACAGTGTTACCTAAGTCTCTGATGTATTTTTGACTGGCAACTAAGTCTTTTCTAGGGTCAGGGAATTCAGACACTATGGTCCTTAATTCCATTCTGGAAAATGGGCTATACATGGCAATGTTCCTCACAGGGGTGACTCCTGATGTGTCAGTTTTCCCATTTGGAACAGCTATTACCCTAACAGGATTAACTCTAACAACATCACTCTGTGTGGGTTCTACAGCCTGTGGTGAAATGGCTTCAGCATAGTGTATGGTGCCGTACTTACCTGTAGATACGACCTCACCTATCCCTCCGCTAGGGGCCCTTGTTACTAATCTCGTGGGTGGAGCTGTGCCTACTGTGGTCTCTGCTATGGTGGCTGCTAGAGAGAGAGCGCTGAAATTGCTGCCGATTCGTCTTCTTGATCACACTCCTGAGGAAAGTTCAAAACAGGGTACAACTTGCACGGGTTAATACTTGCATTGGTTAATTGGTTAACATTATCTTTAACATTTACACAGTTGCTAAGTGTTTGTGTGTTACACCTTAGTGCGTCATTCTCCGCAACCAATTTCTCTCCTGATATGTATGGTGGCGGTGGGGCCGTGGCTATCAGTTTTCTGATTGAGCCAGATCCCGCCGCCTGAGCCAATCCTCTCTGTATGTCACCCTCCTGTTGCCACAACTGCAAATAATCATAATGCTTGATTCGTCTCTTTGCTGATTTAATGAGACATATCCTTCTCCTTAAATTCGTTAACACTTCTGTGCTGAAGCTACCTACTCTTGGGAATTTCTCCCCGTCATGTACTGTCATTCTCTCCCATTCATCACATAAAGCTTCTGTGTGACTTCCGTATTTCTCACACATTACATACCTTGCCGACCCAATTGGTCGGTTCACTGAATCAACCCGAACCGAGGTTGATCGCCCCCTACCTGAACAAGTGGCCCCCATAGTTCGAAAGTGTTGCTTTATCCAGCCAACCCTTACGCAAACCAAATGTCCAAAATAGGCTGACGGTGGCGGTTTACCGAGTACCCCACTCACTCGCCCACGCCGACCAATACGACCTGATCACACCGATATGGTGCTGGCGTACTCGACCTAGGGCCCCTGCGACCTGAACCTCTATTTACTGGAACCTGTGAGGGTGATCCGAAGAACACTTACTCTTTCCAGTAACTATTGGTTGCTGGATAGTTCCTGAGTGAGCAGCGAACTTCCCTTAAAATAAAAAAAATTACACAAATCACGTTAGAATGTACAAATAGCGTTTATGACCTTCGTACACAAATAGTACCGGTCAGGTTTACTAATGTACACAATTACGTGCGGTACAATCGTTCAGCACATAAGCAACTAATCTTATGTACGGAGCGACCAGTGGAATCGAAAATTGCGGCTGCGAATTCCTTCAGCAAGAGCTTGTATGGCCTATATGGGTGTTGCACCAACCCTTTCTTGGTGTTGTGCCTGTGGACTGTATAGCGGACTTCCTTGTCTGCTGTACCTGAACCTGTTGGTCTGCTATGACCTCCTGGTCTGTTACAGTGTGACCTCCTGGTCTGCTACACTCTAATGCTCAAATTGTATGTTTTAACCAGGGATGCCTCCCTAGCCACCATGTACGTCACTTACACGCATGTACCTCACGAGAACTCGACTTTTCTTGTGGTTCAACCTTTAAAATTGTAAAAACAAACACTCATTCACCACATGTACACTTTTGTTTCTATTTCTATTTCTGCGCAGAAATTTCTCTTTAGACCAGATGTGTTACAAATTAGGAGAAGGATCTATTAATTTAAATTTCGAATTTAAAAAAAAATAGATTTGCGCGATTTATCGCCTGGCGTTATTTACCGCGTGGCGCTACTTATCGCGTTGAGAGGAGAGAAAAAAACTTGTGATTTGAGTTACGTGGGCATACCCGTACGCTCCGTTGCGTAATATACGCTGCGTGCGTCGGCCCTTGGATTGCGTACGCAAGTCTCAGTCTTTTGTTAGAGACACGTGTACGCAAAGCAAAGATCCACCGTAACACAATTTATACGTTTATCAATGTAGATGATCCTTTATCATCTACCGCGCACCACACTGACTTTGCCTTGTCTCTCAGGCACAGCTGTGTGTTTGTCTATACTTTAACTATATTACCTTTACTCTTAAACTATGAAATAGTGACAAATCTCTCTAAGCACGTTTATCAACTATAGAACTGGCAAACAGGAGAGTGACATACGAAAATACACCAATGAAAAGGAAATGCAGATATATATGTGTGCGTGCGTGTGTACGCAAGACAGAAAAATAAACAGTTTTAAAAAGACACTATTGTTTTGTTCTTACCTCCGGTTCCCGGATTCCTTCAGCACCCTTTACTAAGAGAAGCAGACGCTTATCCAAACAGCACTACGAGGAATATGATCTCCCGCCCTTTGCTGCTGGATAATGTCTGCTGAAATTACCTAGTGTAGATATGTGAAGGACAGGACGAGCCCGCAATTGTTAAAGCTGAATATTTATCGTATATAATACCCTTTATGAGGTCTAAGAACACTGTACGCTAACTACGTATGAAGTACCGCAAGAGTACGCACGTTGCGTAACGATCGCTTAGCTGTGGTCGAGACGCTCAAGCGTTACGTTCGCTCACGGCCAAGAGATCACTGGCAGGCACGCTATTGGCTGCCGACTACCGTAATGATTCGCTATAGCGATGCGACCGCTCGAGACCACGAGGAGATCACCAGCGGCGCATACGCTCACAATGTAAAACCTTTATATCTAAACCATTAACAGTGTATTATGCAGTAAACCCTTTGTGTAGTGATATAGTGTAAATGCAACACAGTATAACCTTACTAGCTTAAAAGCAGTTTGAGCGTCACCGACGCTCTGAGAATACTTAACTCTATAAGAAATACACAGATACCTGGGCTTAGGGTCCAACGCCTAATATATATATATTTTGAATGATATACTTGCAAAAGAATTAATACAAATACAAATCATACACTACAATATAACATAGACTAACTAACCAGGTAACTACACAGTAAATACAATACAATTAAGTTTAAGAGAAAAATGAGAGAAAGAGAAGAGAGAGAGAGATATGGCCCATAATAACAAGAGAGAAACAGTATGATTACGGAGAAAAACTTACGCACAAAGGAAACGATCGCATGCGCCTCTGGACATCCAGCTCCCGATTTTCAGCAATGATAACCGTTGAAGAGAGCTGGATGTGATCGGCCTTTCTATTTATGCCCCACACACAATGCAATTCAATGGTCCCTACAATCTCATTGTTCATTGGACACAGGAATTCGGCTTCGCATTATAACAAAAGGTCATAGGTTGATTCATACAGGTGGGCTGTGACTATTTCCAACAGCTCAGGTGGGAGGGAAACTGGGTTTCCCGCCGCATGGGTAATAAAGTGCAAATAAAGTAAATGTTCATAAATTTCTTATGTCCATAACTATTCGCACGAGCGATTGATCTGCTTCAAACCAACACCGGAATATTTCTAATTAAATATTCTTCCGATGGATACTAAACACCACTGTATTACTCCTGTCTGACCCTTCGTATCAAACAAAGAGGGATTTCTCTGTTCATGAACATTCTATATTAACCAAACTTTCAGAATCTATCAAAGGGATCATGATCTACAAAATACATTATATAGTGAAAATAAGTAACGATTGAGTCGCACGCTACGATCACATAAACTCTACCGTAAATACGCATACCGTGCGCCTGCGGGTGCCCGCGACTGTGAGTATGCGCACGTACGGGAGAGCGTACGCATGCGCAGCACGGACCTGTGTGAGGTGCAAATATGGTAGTGTGCATAGAGATATTTTTCTGACTTTGACATAGGGAAGGGGTATGCCATATAAATTATTTTGGGGATCTGCGGTCTCTTTTCCGGAGTCTCCCAAGCTTTTCCAAAGAAATCATTTAATTCATGAGATGTGGGAAAATTAATAATCTGTTTCTTTTCCTTAAACATGTGTACCCTTGTGTCGGGGACCAAGGGTTCATCCTCAATATGTAACACATCCCTTATTGCCACAATCATACACTGAATGGTTTTATTCACCCTCGGGTGCAATTTTACTTCGTTGTAGTCGACACTGGAGTCAGAATCCATGTCGGTAGTAGTGTCTTGTGTTAAGGGACGCTTTTGAGACCCCGACGGGCCCTGTGAGTCGGTCCAATCCGAGGATTGACCCCCTGATGTCCCCCCTAACTCACCCTTATCAAGCCTTTTATGTAAAGATGCCACACTTGCATTCAACATATGCCACATGTCCATCCAATCCGGAGTCGGCACAACCGACGGGGACACACCACTCCTTTGCTCCACCTCCTCCTTGGAGAAGCCTTTCCGCCTCAGACATGTCGACACACACGTACCGACACCCCACACACACAGGGATTAACCTATAAGGGGACAAAACCCCAACCAGGCCCTTAGGAGAGACAGAGAGAGAGTATGCCAGCACACACCAGCGCTTAAAAACACTGGAATATATATACCAGATAGCGCTTTTTATATATATAGCCTTAATTCCCACTCACTGCATCCAAAGTGCCCCCCTCCTCTTTTTTCCAGCCTGTGAAGGTTCAGCAGGGGAGAGATCAGGGAGCCAGCTTTTCCTCATGCAGTTTCTGTGGAGAAAATGGAGCTGGTTAGTGCTGAGGATCAAGCCCCGCCCACCCGACGGCGGGCTTCGGTCCCAGTAAACTTATATAAAAAATGGCGGGGGATTTGTGGATTTACTGTGCCACAGCCTAATCCTGCTTATATTGCCACAAAATGAGGAATATTGCTGCCCAGGGCGCCCCCCCCTGCGCCCTGCACCCTTCAGTGCCTGCTTGTGTGTGTGTACTGGGAGCAATGGCCGCAGCTTACCGCTGCACGCTTACCTCATGAAGATCTGATGTCTTCTGCCGCCTGATGTCTTCTTGCCTTCTCATACTCACCTGGCTTCTATCTTCGGCATCTGTGAGGAGGACGGCGGCGGCGCGGCTCCGGGACGAACCCCAGGTGAGACCTGTGTTCCGACTCCCTCTGAAGCTAATGGTGTCCAGTAGCCTTAGAAACAGTGCCCAACTTGACAAGCCAGCTCTGTTTCTCTCTCAGTCCCACGATGCAGGGAGCCTGTTGCCAACAGGACTCCCTGAAAATAAAAAACCTAACAAAATTCTTTAAAACAGAAAACTTTGGAGAGCTCTCTGCATTGTACCCTTTCTCCTCTGAGCACAAGATCTAACTGAGGTCTGGAGGAGGGGCATAGAGGGAGGAGCCAGTGCACACCCATAGTCAAAGTTCTTTTTAGGTGCCCTATCTCCTGCAGAGCCCGTCTATACCCCATGGTCCTTACGGAGTCCCCAGCATCCTCTAGGACATAAGAGAAATATATATTTAAAGAATTCAATTATGTATGTGAGCAGCTGGGCATTGGGGTCTTAGAGGGAGCAGGGGCGATATTGTGCAGCATTGCCTACGGTGTCTAGAAACCTTGCACCGGTCCTGGATACAGCCTTTAATTGTTAAAAGTACTAAAAAGGCATGTTTGCTATGGTGTGGAGCTTTTATATTCTCCCTGTGCTTGCCTTGGTCTCCTCCGGGTACTCCGGTTTCCTTCCACAATGCAAAAATATACTGGTAGGTTACTTTGTTCCGGACAAAAATTTACACTAGTATGTATGTGTGTGTATATGTGTTAGGGAATAAACACTGTAAACTCCACTGGGGGTCAAATACTCTCTGTAAAGCATTACAGAATGGGATACAGTTACATTGCCGGCATCAGGATCCCGGCGGTCAGGAGACCAGATGCCAGAATCCTGACCACTGACAATGCTGACAGCCGGAATCCCGGATAACGGGCTATTCTCACTTGTGGGTGTCCAAAGAGTTGGTATAGGTAGAACCTATGGAGAACGCAGTGAGCCACTGAGCCTGCAGTGTGGCGAGCATAGGGAACCCAAAAGGGGTTTCCTAGCGCTTGCCCCGCTGCCGGCATTCTGGTGGCCAGGATCCCAATGTTGGTATACAGTACTGTCCGCAGGGATCCCACCCGACAAGATCCCATACCCAACGCCTGCAGAATATGTGTGCACTATATAAATAATCGTTAATAAATAATAATAATAATGCATAGCTATGTGTTTCATAGAAATCGATTAAACTTACAAACAAAACAAAAAATGAAGAGTTTCTGAGAGATTGGATTAGAGATCCTACTAAAATGTTTCACAAACTTTGAGTTTGAATAAACTATACTGTATGTATTTCTTGCACATATATGCTCACAAAGACTGAAGTGAAAATACATTTTGGGGATTTTAAGCAGAACTGTATTAAATGTATAAAACAGCAATTTCTAAAACAATGTAAAAACCACAAATTGATCTACAGGTAGGCTGTGAAGTTTTATGCTCTTAACACATTATTTTTTCTAAGAAATTTTTGAAGAATCATTAATAAGTTATTTGGAAATTAACTCAAACAAAATGTAACTTTTGGTCCAGTACTTTCAATTGCTCCCATACCGGAGAAAGGGGTGTGGATAGGAGGATGGGGAGAGGTGGGGATTTATAGTTATTGGATGACCAACAAATTCACTCAATCACAGCTTTGTAAGATGGCACTGCAATGGGCACTCTTTTGAAAATGTACCAACAAATTATGCTACAATATTTCTCTTCATTAACAAACTACTATTAAATTGGTATTGCATTCACAAACAGGGCCAGTGTGCAGGGACAGTAAAGAGTCCTAAAACTGCCCATGTATATTGCTCTTGGTGTTCTCAAGATGCTGAAAATAATATATTTGTTTACACCTGTTTGGTAAATCCCAACAGCTGCATGCTCCATATGATTATTTCTAGACAAAGAGAGTCAGGTGCTATAAATACCAACAGGAACACAGCACCTCTGTAATTTGTGAATTGCTGCCTGAATAGTGGATGATAATCAATGATAGCTAGTTAGAGCGGTCCTCATTAACTGAAGTAGGGTGCTTTCACATTACTGAATATACCAATCATCCACCACCTTCCCTCCTGAAAGTGACAGTATCCTGTAAACAGTATCTTTGCTTTGTCTGTATCATGGGTGCAGGATGTGAAGTTAGGAAACCTTCCATTAAGAAGCCAGTTCTCAGATTGTCTATAGGTTGGGTCTCTGTAGTGTATAATTGCCCCCAAAATAGGATCTGCTTCGCTTACTTGCACTGTAAGTATGGTCTCTTCTGAGTAAACTAGCTTTCAGAATTTACTCTGCTTTGTTAAGAATCACTGCATAAACAAATAATAGGGTAAATCAATAAGGCAGAGGAAATAAGATAGATGTGGGAAGGAAGGAAAGTGAAGGTGTCAATTCCAATGTATATAATACATATTTGAAAGAAATCTCAGTCATTTTCTAAAAAGAATACAGTTTAAATAAATGTTTAATTATCATTGTAAATAATATTTATGAGTTATATAAGTGAATATGAGTTATATAAGTAAATCATAAATCAATAAATTTGTTATACAGTATTTGTTATTCAAAATGCTTGTGATTGTTTCGGAGTATCCAGTATGGGGCAATGTAGAAGGAAATAAGAGGGGCACTTGGAAGGGTTATACCTGTAATATCCATTGGGGCAGATTTATTAAGCCTGGTGAAATGATAAAGTGGAAGGTGATAACGCACCAACCAATCAGCTCTTAACTTCCATCTTACAGGCTGGGTTTGAAAAATGACAGTTAGGAGCTGACTGGCCGGCGCGTTATCACATTCCACTTTATCATTTCACTAGGCTTAATACATCTGCCCCATTATTAGTTGCTGTATCTCACTTCAGGGGATACATACAGTAATATCATGCTAATATTAGCATTTGATTGTTACTAATTGTATTTCAGTTTCTCTTGTGATCTATTTAGTATCGGCAATTTATTGCTACTTTGTTCATTTATAATCTTCATTGACCACTGACTTTTTTATCTTTGTGTTATCAATAAAAGTTAAATTTTATATCTATTTTGATATTTCATACATTAGTTTAAGTTAAGAGTGCGCCCACAAAAGAGTCTCTTTTTTCTCCTTTTTGCTGATACATACAGTATGTCATTAGAAACTATATTGACAGTGACTATGTGGACCCCAGGATCCCGACACAGTTGTAAGCTACATAAGGTGGCATGTTTACAGCCCCTTTAAGTTAAAATACACTGCTCAAAAAAATAAAGGGAACACTAAAATAACACATCCTAGATCTGAATGAATGAAATACTCTTATTAAATACTTTGTTCTTTACATAGTTGAATGTGCTGACAACAAAATCACACAAAAATTATCAATGGAAATCAAATTTATTAACCCATGGAGGTCTGGATTTGGAGTCACACTCAAAATTAAAGTGGAAAAACACACTACAGGCTGATCCAACTTTGATGTAATGTCCTTAAAACAAGTCAAAATGAGGCTCAGTAGTGTGTGTGGCCTCCACGTGCCTGTATGACCTCCCTACAACCCACACAAGTGGCTCAGGTTGTGCAGCTCATCCAGGATGGCACATCAATGCAAGCTGTGGCAAGAAGGTTTGCTGTGTCTGTCAGCGTAGTGTCCAGAGCATGGAGGCGCTACCAGGAGACAGGCCAGTACATCAGGAGACGTGGAGGAGGCCGTAGGAGGGCAACAACCCAGCAGCAGGACCGCTACCTCCGCCTTTGTGCAAGGAGGAACAGGAGGAACACTACCAGAGCCCTGCAAAATGACCTCCAGCAAGCCACAAATGTGCATGTGTCTACTCAAACGATCAGAAACAGACTCCATGAGGGTGGTATGAGGGACCGACGTCCACAGGTGGGGGTTGTGCTTACAGCCCAACACCGTGCAGGACGTTTGGCATTTGCCAGAGAACATCAAGATTGGCAAATTCGCCACTGGCGCCCTGTGCTCTTCACAGATGAAAGCAGGTTCTCACTGTCACATGTGACAGACGTGACAGAGTCTGGAGATGCCAAGGAGAATGTTCTGCTGCCTGCAACATCCTCCAGCATGACCGGTTTGGCAGTGGGTCAGTAATGGTGTGGGGTGGCATTTCTTTGGGGGGCCGCACAGCTCTCCATGGGCTCATCAGAGATAGCCTGACTGCCATTAGGTACCGAGATGAGATCCTCAGACCCCTTGTGAGACCATATGCTGGAGCGGTTGGCCCTGGATTCCTCCTAATGCAAGACAATGCTAGACCTCATGTGGCTGAGCAGTTCCTGCAAGACGAAGGCATTGATGCTATGGACTAGCCCGCCCGTTCCCCAGACCTGAATCCAATTGAGCACATCTGGGACATCATGTCTCGCTCCATCCACCAACGCCACGTTGCACCACAGACTGTCCAGGAGTTGGCGGATGCTTTAGTCCAGGTCTGGGAGGAGATCCCTCAGGAGACCATCCGCCACCTCATCAGGAGCATGCCCAGGCATTGTAGGGAGGTCATACAGGCACGTGGAGGCCACACACATTACTGAGCCTCATTTTGACTTGTTTTAAGGACATTACATCAAAGTTGGATCAGCCTGTAGTGTGTTTTCCACTTTAACTTTGAGTGTGACTCCAAATCCAGACCTCCATGGGTTAATAAATTTGATTTCCATTGATCATTTTTGTGTGATTTTGTTGTCAGCACATTCAACTATGTAAAGAACAAAGTATTTAATAAGAATATTTTATTCATTCAGATCTAGGATGTGTTATTTTAGTGTTCCCTTTATTTTTTTTAAACAGTGTAGTTTAAGTAGCAATACAAACATCTGGATCGAGCCACCGTCACTGTTGAGGCCACATAGTCACTGTCGAATTAATGACTGCGTACCCACTTTGCTTCGAGGGCAAGATCAGCAAAGATATTGCTCCTCTCCCACAGCACCTCCAACAACAATTTAAATATTTGCGTTGATTATACATAATTTAGTATTGATTAATACAGAATATTTGTTATTTTTTCCTAATTAGTATGGACCAATAAAAATTGCCCTTTGTGTATTCCCTTTAAGGTGAATACAGTAAATTAGGTTAAATTGAATTGCATTTTCTGATGTTCCCATGCTGAAACTTCAACTATGTTGTCCTCAGCCAACCCCTGTCCATGGCAATAAGGAAAAGCTGAAAACTTTATTAAAATCATTTGGCCCAACCATTTCCACTACGGATCTTTATTCTCATTTTATTTACATGAAGTCTTGGGTGTTTCGCAATTTTTTTTAGAATTTATAATAATCTGGGTCCGTTTTAGTCATCTCTACCTCCATTTTATTTATTGGCTGCAGACAGAAAGTTGACAACAATGGCAAACTCCATTAATGCATGTACTGATGTTATAAATCCAGTATGTGTGACTTTATAATATTATTTGGGCAGTCTTCTCTAGATTATACATGTATCACAGGGAAAAATGGTGCCACGCCTCTGGTGAGATATGTAATTGGGCATCTTAAACACTCCATGATGCTAATTATCTACGGGACACATCATTTAACAGAAACATGGGTACCAGTGATGAGCGGTGGGGTGAGGCAGAGCCTTTCCTGTCATACTAACATATAAACCAGAGTTTTGACTATATAAAGTATATGAAAAATACAAAGAATATATTACAAATATCTTCTTTGTATTATTGTAATAATTTTAATAGTCAAAACTCTGGAGTAAAAAGTCTGTGGCAAGTGAGGCATTGCCTCCTCTGCCTACCCTACCCGCACATCTCTGATCAAAACTCACAAAATTTCCAGCAGTATATACTGCTGCACCTGTGTATAATGCCGACATGCACCATTGGGCTCATATATTGTATGTAAATCTGGCTCTGATAATAGCCAGTGCCTCCTGGGCCATTTACCTCACTGCACATCCCTGATTGCACATAGGTTATAAAGTTATCAGTAAAATTGTATGTTTTTTTAGAATCAAGTGATTTTTTTTTTTACAAAAGTGCAGGTCTACAGCCTCATTTTACCAATATAAATACGATATAATAATAAATAAATAAATAGCTGTCCCACTACGCGAGTAATCATCCTCTATGCACAGCAGGTACTGAATCTGTAGCTTCCAATTTAGAGCATCTGTCAATATCTTAGGCTCTGAAAAGCTAGTGCTATTTATTGGCTGGCTGTGACTTAAAAGTTCTCTGGGGAGACTTCAATATTATAGGTTAGTGCTTTAAAATGCTACAGAAGGGAACAATACATTTGGTTGGCTTCAAAATTAAAAAAGGATGCTTAGCGGATAATTAAATAAGCTGCCAGCTAATAACAAAAAAATTCAGCTGTTTTAGCTAGTGTATGAAGATGTCACATAAGAGATTAATTTAGGAAACAGAATATTAAAAAGAGTACTGGCTAAACAAATTAACCTTTTTTAGATGAACCAAATAGATATCAAGTTACAGTACTTTAGTGGAAACATATCATCATGGAAAGGAGCAACATGTTTAAAAAGAAAAATAAGTTTAATACAGTATCTGTTTGGAAAATCAAGGATTCTGTTGTGCCATCTAACATGTAGAAACAATAGCCCCACAAGTCCATTTGGGATTTATAAAACTCATTAACTATTTCCTAAAACATTAAATTATTGATAAGATACCACATAAAAACTTTATCACAACCATATTAAAATCAGCATCACATGATGAGGCTCTTTGAGGACTTTCATTACATTAATGAGATACAGTGATGAGGCTGATTAACTTAGACGCTCTGTGGTGTACTCAGCCAAAGTATATACTTTATAAAAAGTGCAATTAAAAAAAAAAAGAAGACTTGGGAACAACTGCACTCCTGTAACATTCTTGAAGTTACAGTATTGTTAATCACTCCACAAAATCCCTACCCCCCCTGGGGTGACTATGCACAGTCTTATTTACAATGCAATAACTTAATTTGCCTCTTCACTGTATTTACTGCCTTTCCTTCCTTCTTTGTCACTCCCAAAACTAATTGCCATTATCTCACATTATTTCTTACCCAGTTACATTTCCATTTACTGAATTGTTTCTTTACCACCTTACTGGCATTGTGTGACTTGCCACTGCCCCATGTTATCTGACTCTTCAATGACTTTACTTGTCTTTTACTGTACCTTTATCATTGCCTTTGTCACACACCATTGCCATTGTTTACCCTTTCTCTCCTCTTTCCACTTCCCTTTACCTTCCATCATACCAACTCTGTCCAGGTCCTCTCCATACCATCCTGCAACAAAACATACACCTTTTCCCTAGCTCTTCACTTATTGTTTTTTACCAACCCTAACTCTTTCCACTCCTCCCTTCCCTGCTAACCCTTTGTCTTGGCATCATCAGTCCATCATGCCCAACCTCTATCTGCTGCCTCTCCCTTACATATAATCCCACCCTACTTGCTACCTCACCATATCTCTCTTCCCAGCACATCCCCTTCAACTGTGCATACTGCAATGCCAGATCTTCAACAAGCTCACTACCACCCAATCCCTATTCTGCTGGCACTCCTTTTGCCTCCTAGCCCTTACTGAAACCTACTTCTCATTCTTTGATACAGCTTCATTGCAGCACTCTCCTATGAGGATCTCTCTTTTACTAACACTAGCTGTGCATATGTAGGCAAGGTGGTGTCGTAATATTATAAGGCTGCACCTATGGTGTCATATTCCCCAAACCCACTCATTCTCTATCTAGTTAGTTTCTCCATTTAACATCTGCATCTGTGTCCTCTTTTGCCCCTTGACTCTGCATCCCATATTCAAACATCTTTGTCACCTATCTAATTTCCTTTTTTCAGACTTACTAATTTTATTCTCTGAGATTTTAACATCCCCACTGACACCCCTATGACATTGCTGCCTCTACATTTTAACTCACTTGCTCTTTTAGCCTCTCACAGCCACTCAACATGATGGCTGCTCTTTGGACTGTGTGTTCTACAATAATTGAAATATCTGCATCACACTACTTCTACTTTTTCTCCACCACTCTGATCCCCAACGCTGGCTTGCTAGCTCCAAAAGTGGTCCCACTCTTGTCAGCACCAATGGACGAAAATCCCTCTTTGACAATGAGTACATCCATATGAAATTATCCTTCCCTAAAACTGCAATGCCTTTTATCTTGGGGAAAAAAAAAACTATTTCAAATCTCTTAGACCCCCTTCCTTTCCCGACTAATAACCATTCCACCCCTTTGAAATTGGCAATTTGTGAGCCTTCACTTTTGGCCTCTACTCAAACACCATTTTTTGCCATTCTTTAACCACAATATTTTTATTGTCCATCACAAAATATACTCTTGTCAGACCCATCTCCTCCTGCCCACACTTTCACTCACCCTGACACCTTAAGCTCATTTCTCCTAGTAACTGAGTCTGAGATACACAGTTTCCTTTCTTTATTCAACTGGCAATCTGGACGCTGTTCCTTCTTCTCCCTCTCACTCAACGCTTGCTGACATATGGCTTGCATTTTTAACCATTTCATTGCCACACCTGGCTTCCTCTCCATCTTAAAACATGCAATTTATTTCAATGTCCTCAAGAAACCCTCCATCAACCCCTTCCTCCCTATTCAACTATCACCAATTTCTCAACTCTCCTTTGTTTATAAAAAAAAATATTCTACTTACTGAAACCCTTCCTCTTCTCATAGTACCTTTACGCCCTCATCAGTCTGTCTTCAATCCCCTTCACTCCTCTGAAATTGCCCTCACCAAAGGGAACAATGACCTAATCTTAGCTAAGTAAAATGACATTAGCAGTCTATACTCAATTACAGAGAACATGAAAGCTAAGGGTTTCTCTATGGCAGACTGGCCACTGCAGTATCGAACGCAGATGCTATACATTTTTGTGCAAATGATCATGCAGTCATCAGAAGGTACAGACCCCTAAAACAGCCATTACACGCCCGTGTTTTTAAAACCACTCCCCTTAAACTTCCTACACTTCCTGTCAATCACACAACAAACTTCTCAGTGCTAGCGGTATTGAAGCGGCACCCTTGTGCATGGACATTGTGATTGCAGCACATGCGCAGTTTGCCAATAATCACTCCGTTGCTTAAACATTGCCCATTGCGTACAAACATGATTAAAACCCTCCCATGTACATAATGTATATGTATAAAATACTAGAATTATACATATTAATTTCCATATACATTGCTGTGTATGTAATATAGAGTATTAATTAGTAATAAAGATGATCAATAGTTATATTACTGTGTAATACACTGCACATTGTATGATATAAATGTGAATATGTCTATAGTATTATATGCACAAAACTCATTAATTTCTTTATACCGTGCCATGCACTGTATATAGGGGGTCATTCCGAGTTGATCGCTCGCTAGCTAGTTTTAGCAGCCGTGCAAACGCTATGCCGCCGCCCACTGGGGAGTGTATTTTAGCTTAGCAGAAGTGTGAACGCTTGTGCAGCCGAGCTGTGCAAAAACAGTTTGTGCCGTTTCAGAGTAGCTCTGAACCTACTCAGCGCTTGCGATCACTTCAGCCTATGTGTGTCCGGATTTAACGTCATACACAAGCCCAGTGAACGCCCAGCCACGCCTGTGTTTTTTCAGACACGACTGCGTTTTTGCAAACACTCCCTGAAAATGGTCAGTTGACACCCAGAAACGCCCCCTTCTTGCGGCCATTAGTGTGAAGAAAAATTTCGCTAGAACCTGTGCACAACCACAACGGGATTTGTACCCATTCGACGCATGTGCGCATTGCGGCCCATATGCATACGCATAAATGCAGTTTTTTCACCTCATCGCTGCGCTGCGAAAATCGGCAGCGAGCAATCAACTCGGAATGACCCCCATAATGCAAAAGTTTACATTTCAACAATAAGTATTACCATATAATGAGTTACTAATAACTGTATTACATACACTGTGCTTTTTATGATGAAATCAATAGAAAATGAATGACTTGCAAGGGGGGAGAGCAGTAAATGAAATACAGGATGAGGAGGAGAGGTTGTATCTGAGTTCCACTGTACTAAGGGGACACTTGGGAGATATGTACAATATTGTGCTGCTCTACAATGCATGGCAACAAGAAGGGGAACCTGCATGCAGTAAATAGTGGTGCACGCAGCATTACGAGAGTGAACAAGGAGTGAAGGAAGGGTGTACTGCTAGGCATGCAGCTCAGTTAGATAGTCATGTCCTCTCAATTAGGCCTCTCTGTAAAAAAAACACTTGGAATTCTCCCTACATGAATACAAGACATTTTCATAAAGAAAATACAAATATATGCAGCTGCTATGATGCCCACAGTAGTTCTGTGCAGTATGTCTGGCAATGGCCCTGCCTGTATAATATGCTTAGAAATATTACTAGCAATGTGATCATTGATGGAGGCCAAGTTATCATATATTTAGAAGGAAGCGATAAATGGACATTGAGAAAATAAAGCATCTAAATAAGGAACCAAGTATGCTATTGACAAATAAATCGCTGCATTATTAATACACAGATAGAGTCTGTTTATTTTAGCCAAGCTGCTTTAGCGAGTTATTATCTCTCAGCACATTAATCACATATTTTTACTTTAACAACGTGATGTTGATGTGAGTGCACCATCTCCCAGCATATATAAAACTAAAGTTCTCCATCTATAGTAGCTAATTTCCATAGAAAATGTTATTAAACATACAAAAGTTCACCTCTGTCCAACAGAGAAGCTACTGTACATAAAATCCCTGTTGGCTGAGGACCTTGGGCCTTATTCAGACCTGATCGCAGCAGCAAAATTTTTCTCTAAAGGGCAAAACCATGTGCAGTGCAGGTGGGACAGATAAAACCATAGACAGATTAAGGTGGGGATGCAGGGGATACTGTACCCGGGACCCCCTCTGGCAGCCCCCCCCCCCAGTCAGAGCACACTGACATCACTAGCTCTCCCTCTTGTGCAGCAGCAGAACCAGGCAGCCAGAATGTGAGCAGGACAGTATGCAGTACAGGCAGAGTCACAGGAGTATCAGGATTCATGAGATACTAATGGAGCTTCCCTACCAGAGGAGAGATAGGAGAGGGAAGAGAGCTGTAAGTGACCCAGGGATTCCAGCTTCTCATCCTCCCCACCTGGGTGTCTTGTATAACCTGTTATCTAATGAGAGTATTTGGGTCTAGAGAGACACACAAATAGAGTCCTGTCCCAGTGTGTAAGTAGTACAGAGGCTACAGAGAGCAAAGTCCAGGTAGAGAGCATTTTGTCCATCCTGGAATGGGTCATGTTGAGAGGTCCTCGTCCCCTGGGCACCCCTGTCTTAAGTGCCACCCCCATGCTTAATCCAGCAGTGCACATGGTTTTGCCCAACCGCTAACAAATTTGCTGCTGCAATCAACTCTGAATTACCCCCATTGTTTCTAGTATAAATTAGGTAACTGCTTATTTGAGCAACAGTGAATTCCTTTACAAACTGTCTGGCCTACATGGATTACAGATGGACCAGTAAAAAGTTGATGCAAAATGGGATTTTCCACAGCCTTCTGGTCTCCTAATGCTTCTTTTGCTTCCACAACATCTATAATCAATTCATAATTGAATACTCTTCCAGGAGCAATTTGAGCTTGTAATCATTTGAAGAAAAAAAAAAAAGATTTCCTCTGTCCCCTATCCTCAACCAACCTTATACCTCTGACCTGAGATGAAATATCTTCTCTCAGTGTAGGGACCTTTTATCCCACTGCCAGGCCAATAGTGCTTGATGTTTGTTTACTAAAAAGACTCTTCTGCTGAAATATATTGTGGAATTTTGACAAAGTGTTGTGATAAATTAAACTTGCCTTGTGGACTAATGCTATCTTCTGGGGTTCCATTTACAGTACATTAACCTTAAAAATGTACTGCACATACAGTGTCATTGGAATCAAATCAAATTTCCCAACAGCATGTCATCCCCAGTACATCAGTTAGACTAGAAACACCTTAAGGGCGGTAGCCCCGATGTCATTTCGGCCAATCAAAATGGGTGGATATCGTAATTAATGGCTGATGGTCATTATCGCGGTATCCAATTAGATGCCGTTTTGATCCAGCAAAATTGGACCTGACTGGAGACGTGTAAGGTTCCCTCCTGCTTTAAATGTTCAACAAATGTCCCGGTTCCAAAGAGCGCAGCGGCAAAAGACCTAAACGACTACAAGCTGATCGCACTAACATCTGTGGGAATGAAAGTGTTTGAACTGCTGGTGCTGAACCACCTGAGAGAAGCAACTAACACCCACCAAGACCCCTTGCAGTTCGCATACCGAGTGAACAGGATTGTCGAGGACGCAGTTACCTTGGGGCTGCACTACATCCTACAGCACCTAGAAAGACCAGTCTCTTATGCGAGGGTCCTGTTTGTCGACTTCAGTTCGGCATTCAACAAAATCGTCCCCAGCATCTTGCAAGACAAACTCCTCTCCTTAGGGGTCCCAGAATCAACATGGTTCTGGAACGTCGACTTCCTAACAGCAAGGAAACAGGTGGTGAAAGCCGGGTCATTCACATCTAGTGGCCACATGATCAGCATGGGGGCCCCTCAAGGATGTGTCATCTCCCCCCTGCTCTTCTCACTGTATACCAACGACTGCATCTCCACCGAGTAATCAGTAAAAATAATAAAATTTGCAGATAACACCACCGTCATCGGCTTAATAAAGGATGAAGACAAATCTGCATACAGACGTGAAGTGGATCGGCTAACACAGTGGTGCGGCAGGAACAACCTTGACCTAAATCCCCTCAAAACAGTTGAGATGGTGGTGGACTTCAGAAGGAAACCGAATGCCATGCAACCACTCGTAATAGCCAACAGCCTGGTTTCGTGGCTCGACTCCTTCAAATTCCTATGGTCAAACATTTCCAAAGACTTCAAATGGGGACCCAACATAAGCACTGTCTAAAGAAGGCCCAGCAGCAGATGTTCTTTCTGAGGCAACTCAGGAAATTCAACATCCCGCAGAAGCTGCTACTCATCTTCTACACAGCGATCGTAGAATCGGTCGTATATTCCTCGATCACAGTCTGGTATGGAGCTGCCAATGACAGTGACAGACGGAGGCTGCAAAGGGTAGTGAGGAGAGCTGAAAAGATCATTGGGACTGACCTCCCTCCCGTCCAGGAATTATACATTAAGGGTCAGAAAGCGAGCTGAGAAAATTGTGGCAGATATGCAGCACCCAGGTCACAAACCGTTTTAACCGCTTTCATCAAGCAGACACTAGAGGTCCATTCAGATCCATTAAAATCTTCTTCCCACTAGCTGTCTACCAGCTGAACAATATTTAAAAAGTCTAACATGTACAATGTCTAATATGTCTAGTCTATCGTACAGTTGCAATGTGCAGTATGAACTCGTACATGTAATGTTTGTAATGTATGCTACATTTTCCCCCTTCTTATGCTTTGTATTCCCCCTTCATGTTGCTGCTTGGCAATGCATTGTACCGTAAAAGATTCCTAGTGTACGTGAGTACACCTGGCCAATAAAGCTGATTCTGATTCAGGTGCCTAAGGTACCCATAACATAATCCCCGATAAGTGCCGGCATTGGGTAAAAAGGATTCTGGCATAGGGGCTAATAGGATAGGCCCGCTGATCATTTTAGCAGCAGTAAAGTACCGCTGCTAATAGAATACCGTCCTAAGACTATATATCTCAGCAGCTCTAATTACTGGGTCCACCATTTGCCTTAAAAGTATACAAAGGAACTGGCGCTAAGATGTGTCTCCAAAAATGTAAACGGATGGATAAAAATAAAGAGTATTTATTTACCATTAATATAAATTCATTTAAGAACCATAATTTAAAAGCATGAATAAAATGCTGAGAAGTATAAATTGATTATATAACTGCTCTCCTTACAGTCCACAATTGGATCCTGGACAAATATTGGCAATTGCTCCCAATAAGAACCAAACAGGACAGCTGGTATTACCCGTGGTGATAGTGGTATCCAAACACTTTGATTGTTCAGCAAACAAGCAGTAGAAATGCAGTTCACTGGGTGTTCCAAGTTATGCTGTGTTGCAGTCGGTACAATACAAGGATATTGAGTCCAGGGAGTCTTTTAATAGTCCATATCTGGATCCTTTTGCGCAGGTGGAAAGGGCAGCAGCAGTTGAATCCCTTTGACAGCGCATCTGGGATCTCTTTATTTATCTAACCCACCTTTTGCCTCAGGCTGAATTCAGTCACAATGCAAGAATCGGGAGACTTGCATATTCTTCCAGGGGGGGGCCAGGAGGGCCACCTAATTTTCAGGAGCCTCCCAGCCATTCCAGGAGAGTAGGCAAGTATGACAAAAGGTATTCTAGGCAATATTTCCATATGGGTTTGTATAAGTGTTGGAACTACTGATTATTGTAATAAGGAAAGCCGTTTAACTTTTTGAATAAAAGTGTAATGCATAGTTTAGGCTAATCTAATTTGACCCAACAATGCATTCCATAACTACATCTTGTATAAATAAGCTTAATGTATATATATATAGCCAAACTGCTTTAGAGTCTATTTAAACTCTTTTCTTCATATCCATATTTGATATTTGTATACAGGGTTGGAATGGCCCACTGGGGAAACCCCCGGTGGGCCCCATTGTCAGGGGCTCCATCTCCTCCTCTAGGGATCAGGTTTCAGACTGTGCACTTGACATATACATTAAACATGTTACCTTATACTGCACAAGACTATGGTGCATTCTCTACAGTGCATTCCTATTATTAATCTGGTATATTATCATGCATGCACTAGCAGTAATTACTACATATATTTATCAAGGGGCCCAGACCATGCATTTTCTAATGGTTAGGCAAACCAATGTGGTTGGCCACACCTCCTTTGCTGACAGGCCACACCGCTAATTTGTCATTCCCCGGTGGGCCCTTCATGCCCCAGTTCGACACTGTTTGTATAAGTCAAATTTCAACAGGCATATGGTGTTAATAGAGTTAAGTATGATATGAAAAGCGAATAATCTTGTACATGTATTTAATGGGAACTTCATTACATTAGTTCATGCGCTACATAGGAGAGGAACATATCATGCAAGTCTTATATGTACTACTGATACAGTAATTCACAAACCAGTGACCCCAGTAACATGCTCCCATAATAATAAAATAAGTTACTGCCAATATGGCTAAGAAATATGAACATCTCGACAATGTTTCACAATCTCTAACACAACTAATAATCCACCAGAAAATCTTTAGAAAATAACATAGAAAAGTTCATAATTTTTTTCTTATGAAAATCAATATCGGAACTGTAGCTGAAACCAGAAGTACCAATGAATCACCTCTGAAGTTCAGCTTCCAATTAGCAGTGTTGTACAAATAAGAGCTGTTTCTATTTAGCAGACGTTATGTTTTGCTTCAATCAATAGACAGCTGCAAGTGACTCGTTGAGGCGTATAGTTTTAACTCTGAGCGTTACCATATTGACTTCTGTTCTGCATGTATCACTCATCCTAGTCACAGCCGACTGAGCTTCACGTCAACATGTCAACCCGAAGCTGAAATTCTCATTAACCTTGTACCAGGTTGGGCTCAAACAATTCAAAAACAAATATAACTAGCTATAAAGTGGATATAAACATATCCTGCATTTGATCAGTACTGATGTTTTTAAGGAAAAACTGCTCACGTAAATATTGAAAATATAAAAAAAAAATATGTACTGTAACTTTGTTGTCTATTAACATGGATTTAAATTGATAGAGTGGACCTTGGAAGTGAAATGTTGATCTTGTCACACTGTGCACACCAACTTGTTGATACATTTTAATTTGTTTAGTGTATGGTGGCGACCTTGAAAGCAGTGGTGCTTTATAGCTTTGTACCAAACATTCTCCCTGGTTTGTGCTGATCCTCCACGTGAATCAGCAGCAGCCCAAGGCTCCCACTCATTCATCACAATATGGGTGGTAACTTGTTGTCTCAATAGTCCTATGGCTTGCACTTCTGTTGTATATTTGAACTTGACAGCAGCAGTTGAGATGCTGAATGACAAATGACATTCCCGTTCAGCAGAACGCTAATTAATTCCCTTCCCATTCATGCTTCAAAATGAGCAACAAAGTCTATTACATGGTTTTTCCCCCCTCATCATTGAAATATAACATTTTTACATTTATAGGCACTAACTATATATTTACAAATTTAAGTCTGGCTTAATTATTTTAATTTTAGAATGCAGAAGCTTTAGACAAAGTCACTATACTATGAGTAGACCATAGATTTTCAATAAATTATATTGATTGTAAAGGATAACTGCACTAGTAGTGCTTATATTGAGTTTGTTGCTATCTTTGAATGTCTAACAAGACTATAGAGACTCATGGAATTGTTGGTGATATCAAATAAGCTTTTATATTTCCCCTACTTCATTTATGTTTTAATTTGGCTAAAATGAGATTATTGTCACCTCATTGAGTCATATACACAAGTTTAGCAATTGTCTGCTCTCACATTGTAACAATATATGCACAAAGTGGAGTACTCCATTAAAGATCAAATATCTAACTAAAGTAAACAGTTAAAATTAAGTAGGTATAAACTACAAAAAGCAGATGCTTTGTACCCACTTTATTTTTATTGCTGTTTAGAGAGAGTTAGATTTGGGTGCGGTGTATTCAAACTGAAATCTAAATTTCATTGTAAAAATAAAGCAGCCAGTATTTACCGTGCACAGAAACAATATAACCCACCCAAATCTAACTCTCTCTGCAAATGTTATATCTGCCCCTCCTGCAGTGCACATGGGCGAACTCATTCCGAGTTGTTCGCTCGGTAAAAATCTTCGCATTGCAGCGATTTTCCGCTTAATGCGCATGCGCAATGTCCGCACTGCGACTGCGCCAAGTAAATTTGCTATGCACTTAGTAATTTTACTCACGGCTTTTTCATCGGTCTGGCGATCGTAATGTGATTGACAGGAAATGGGTGTTACTGGGCGGAAACAGGCCGTTTTATGGGTGTGTGGGAAAAAACGCCACCGTTTCCGGAAAAAACGCAGGAGTGGCCGGAGAAACGGAGGAGTGTCTGGGCGAACGCTGGGTGTGTTTGTGACGTCAAACCAGGAACGACAAGCACTGAACTGATCGCAGATGCCAAGTAAGTCTGAAGCTACTCAGAAACTGCTACGAGGTGTGTAATCGCAATATTGCGATTACTTCGTTCGCAATTTTAAGATGCTAAGATTCACTCCCAGTAGGCGGCGGCTTAGTGTGAGCAACTCTGCTAAAATCGCCTTGCGAGCGAACAACTCGGAATGACCTCCATGGTTTTGCCCAACTGCTAACAAATTTGCTGCTACGATCAACTCTGAATTACCCCCGATATTGTTTACTATATTGTTAGTGACGTCACCTGGCAACCTCCAGGAGCATGTAGTCTTGTACAATATCTTTAGATTTCAAGGTAAGAACTAAAGATATTGTACATCATTAATGACCCACGGGAGCGCGCATTGGCACTCATTCCGAGTTGTTCACTCGCAAGCTGCTTTTAGCAGCTTTGCACACGTTAAGCCGCCGCCTACTGGGAGTGAATCTTAGCTTATCAAAATTGTGAACGAAAGATTAGCAAAATTGCGAATAGACACTTCTTAGCAGTTTCTGAGTAGCTCCACACTTACTCGGCAACTGCGATCAGTTCAGTCAGTTTCGTTCCTGGTTTGACGTCACAAACACACCCAGCGTTCGCCCAGACACTCCTCCGTTTCTCCAGCCACTCCCGCGTTTTTCCCAGAAACGGTAGCGTTTTTTCACACACACCCATAAAACGGCCAGTTTCCGCCCAGAAACACCCACTTCCTGTCAATCACATTACGATCACCAGAACGAAGAAAAACCCTCGTAATGCCGTGAGTAAAATACCTAACTGCATAGCAAATTTACTTGGCGCAGTCGCACCGCGGACATTGCGCATGCGCATTAGCGACTAATCGCTCCGTTGCGAAAAAAAAATAACGAGCAAACAACTCGGAATGTTCCCCATTGTTAATTATGTAATGCATACACACTGGACAATGTTAATGATACAGCAATTCATTCAATCCGACAGATCAGGCGATATATTGTCTGCATATCGCCAAGTATGTACCCAGACTAAAAGTATCTAAGCCATTTGGTTATATACAGTATAAGTAAAGCAATATTCTGAAAACACCAGAAGATCAGCACACTGTATTTAATATAGTAAACTTAATGGAGCGATCATTGGCTGTGAATAGTCACAGCCAGGCAGTATGACTGAACAGTATGGTGTGGGTTCAGCACAGTTATATATCCCTTGGTTTGTATAAATAATTAAACCATATCATCCAAGCATCACAGCAAGAAGAACATGGCTACATCTGTATGCACTCCAAAATCAGAAATCAAAGCTAATATAGCTATTAAGTAGAAGAGTTTATATCTGCACTAACATCACTTATGTGTATTACTATATTCCCAATTTCATATTTAAACTACACTATAGTTCAGTGACAATGTGAAACCACCGTACTAGTTCTATATAGAGGATAACTCTGAAAAAGAACTCATAGTAACACCATGTTGTAGATCTGCTGCATGGTGTTGCTGAGTTCTTTTTCGGAGTCCGGTGTGCCGCTGCTTTCACCTTGCTACTATATATATATATATATATATATATATATATACATACATACACTGCTCAAAAAAATAAAGGGAACACTTAACACAATGTAACTCCAGGTCAATCACACTTCTGTGAAATCAAACTGTCCACTTAGGAAGCAACACTGATTGACAATCAATTTCACATGCTGTTGTGCAAATGGAATAGACAACAGGTGGGAATTATAGGCAATTAGCAAGACACCCCCAATAAAGGGGTTGTTCTGCAGGTGGTGACCACAGACCACTTCTCAGCTCCTATGCTTTCTGGCTGATGTTTTGGTCACTTTTGAAAGCTGGCGGTGCTTTCACTCTAGTGGTAGCATGAGACGGAGTCTACAACCCACACAAGTGGCTCAGGTAGTGCAGCTCATCCAGGATGGCACATCAATGCGACCTGTGGCAAGAAGGTTTACTGTGTCTGTCAGCGTAGTGTCCAGAGCATGGAGGCGCTACCAGGAGACAGGCCAGTACATCAGGAGATGTGGAGGAGGCCGTAGGAGGGCAACAACCAAGCAGCAGGACCGCTACCTCCGCCTTTGTGCAAGGAGAAACAGGGGGAGCACTGCCAGAGCCCTGCAAAATGACCTCCAGCAAGCCACAAATGTGCATGTGTCTACTCAAACGATCAGAAACAGACTCCATGAGGGTGGTATGAGGGCCCAATGTCCACAGGTGGGGGTTGTGCTTACAGCCCAACACAGTGCAGGACGTTTGGCATTTGCCAGAGAACACCAAGATTGGCAAATTCGCCACTGGTGCCCTGTGCTCGTCACAGATGAAAGCAGGTTCTCACTGAGCACATGTGACAGACGTGACAGAGTCTGGAGATGCCAAGGAGAACGTTCTGCTGCCTGCAACATCCTCCAGCATGACCGGTTTGGCAGTGGGTCAGTAATGGTGTGGGGTGGCATTTCTTTGGGGGGCCGCACAGTCCTCCATGTGCTCGCCAGAGGTAGCCTGACTGCCATTAGGAACCGAGATGAGATCTTCAGACCCCTTGTGAGACCATATGCTGGTGCGGTTGGCCCTGGATTCCTCCTAATGCTAGACAATGCTAGACCTCATGTGGCTGGAGTGTGTCAGCAGTTCCTGCAAGACAAAGGCATTGATGCTATAGACTGAACCGCCCGTTCCCCAGACCTGAATCCAATTGAGCACATCTGGTACATCATGTCTCGCTCCATCCACCAACGCCACGTTGCACCACAGACTGTCCAGGAGTTGGCGGATGCTTTAGTCCAGGTCTGGGAGGAGATCCCTCAGGAGACCATCCGCCACCTCATCAGGAGCATGCCCAGGCATTGTAGGGAGGTCATACAGGCACGTGGAGGCCACACACACTACTGAGCCTCATTTTGACTTGTTTTAAGGACATTACATCAAAGTTGGATCAGCCTGTTGTGTGTTTTTCCACTTTAATTTTGAGTGTGACTCCAAATCCAGACCTCCATGGGTTAATAAATTTGATTTCCATTGATAATTTTTGTGTGATTTTGTTGTCAGCAGATTCAACTAAGTAAGATCTAGGATGTGTTATTTTAGTGTTCCCTCTATTTTTTTGAGCAGTGTATATATACCGTATATACCTGAGTATAAGTCGACCCGAATATAAGCCAAGGCACCTAATTTTACCACAAAAACCTGGGAAAACTTATTGACTCGAGTATAAGCCTAGGGTGGGAAATGCAGCTCTAGCCGTACACAGCCCTCATACTGCCAGATATGCCCTCATAGTGACAGGTATGCCCCCACAGTGCCAGATATGCCCTCATATTGACAGATATGCCCCCACAGTGCCAGATATGCCCTCACACTGCCAGATATGCCCCCACAGTGCCAGATATGCCCTCATACTGCCAGATATTCCCCCACAGTGCCAGATATGCCCTCATAGTGCCAGATACGCCCCCACAGTGCCAGATATGCCCTCATAGTGCCAGATATGCCCCCACAGTGCCAGATATGCCCTCACACTGCCAGATATGCCCCCACAGTGCCAGATATGCCCTCATACTGCCAGATATTCCCCCACAGTGCCAGATATGCCCCCACAGTGCCAGATATGCCCCCCACAGTGCCAGATATGCCCTCACACTGCCAGATATGCCCTCATACTGCCAGATACGCCTCCACAGTGCCAGATATGCCCTCATAGTGCCAGATATGCCCCCACAGTGCCAGATATGCCCTCACACTGCCAGATATGCCCTCATAGTGCCAGATATGCCCCACAGTGCCAGATATGCCCTCATAGTGCCAGATATGCCCCCACAGTGCCAGATATGCCCTCATAGTGCCAGATATGCCCTCATACTGCCAGATATGCCCCCTCAGTGCCACATATGCCCCCCAAGTGCCAAATATGCTCCCCCAGTGCCAGGTATAATTTACCCTCTGCTGCTCCCGTGCTGTTTTGTGAAGGAGGGTCACGAAGGGCACAGCGCGGGCCTCTCCTGTGTCCCTCCTGCGTCTCCGGCAGCCGCGGCGGGTCTATTAAATGAAGTTCCGGTTCGTGAGCCAATCAGAGCTCACGAACAGGTACTTTATTTAATAGACCCGCCGCTGCCAATGGAGACGCAAGAGGGACACAGGAGAGGCGCGCTGTGCCCTCCGTGTCCCTCCTTCCCACTGACTCGAGTATAAGCCGAGGGGGCTTTTTAAGCACAAAACAAAGTGCTGAAATAGTCGGCTTATACTCGAGTATATACGGTATGTATATATATATATATATATATTTGAAGGAGAAAGTGTGTGCAAACTTTTGATTGATACTATATATACATATATATATATATATATATATATATACACACTGTATATATATCTTGTACTGTGCAAAAGTTTTCGGCAGGTGTGGGAAAAATTGCTGCAAAGTAAGAATGCTTTCAAAAACAGAAGTGTTAATTGTTTATTTTTATCAATTACAGTATCAAACTGCAAAGTGAATGAACTGAAGAGAAATCTAAATCGAATCAATATTTTTGCCGTGACTATATTTGCCTTCAAAATAGCACCAATTCTACTAGCTACACTTGCACGCAGTTTTTGAAACAACTCGGCAGGGAGGTTGTTCCAAACATCTTGGAGAACTAACAACAGATCTTCTGTGGATGTAGGCTTGCTCAAATCCTTCTGTATCTTCATGTAATCTCACACAGATTCAATTATGTTGTTCTTATTTACGCTGCAAATGGTTCTTATTGACATTGGCTTTATGTTTAGGGTCATTGTCCTGCTGCAGACTAAATTTGGAGCCAAATAGATGCCTTCCTGATGGTACTGCATTATGGATAAGTACCTGCCTGTATTTATCAGCATTGAGGACACCATTAATCCTGAACAAATCCCCAAATCCATTTGCTGAAATGCAGCCCCAAACTTGCAAGGAACCTCCACCATGCTTCACTGTTGCTTGCAGATACTCATTATTATACTGCTCTCAAGCCCTTCGGCAAACAAACTGTCTCCTGTTACAGTCAAAATCAGTCCAGAGCACCTGCTGCTACTTTTCCGCACCCCAGTTCCTATGTTTTTCTTGCATCTTCTGATTTCGAAGGAAAGTAAGCATGATGTGTCTTTCATCCTATGCACTTTAGCCGACCAATGCTTCTATAGTCCTCGACGTTTCATTGTGCTTCTTCAAAAGAGCTTGAACATCACACAGTGGCGTACGGTGGGGTGAGGCAGAGCCTTTCCTGCCATACCAACATATAAACCAGAGGTTTCACTATATAAAGTATATGACAAATACAAATAATACATTATAAATATTTTCTTTTTATTATTCTAATGACTTTTATAGTCAAATCTCTGGAGTAAACAGTCTATGGCAGGTGAGGCAGTGCCTCATCTGCTAATCTAGTCCAACAGTGGCACTCGGGTCTAGAACAGAAACCACTTTACACAAGGCTTACTGGCAACGTTTCAACGCCACAGCGCTTTTATCAAGCCACACAACTACATTGAATATCCGTGACATTTTTAAAGCTCACCACCACCAACGTCAGCAAAAGTTGACCGAAACCCCGTTTCCGGTCACCACTCGGGCCAACCCCAGAAGTGACGGCGGTCTCTATAGAATTTCTTTTTCAGTTTCTTTATCTCATTGGGGTGCTGTAATCCCATATAATGTAATCCTCCATTAAACAGCACACTATACAGCAGCTAAAAAAAGACCAGCACTCCACCTTAAATTTTAAAGTGCTTATATTCAAAAAAAGTGCTAACAATCAAAGAAGCATATATGTGGCAAAAAAACAGCTGTTTCGGTGTCCCATCACCTTCCTAAAGCCCTTGATTGGTATTGATAGTCTGTATATCATATGGTACCAGGTTGTATGCACTGTATGTTTTTGCACATATATTTGCATATACCTACACACTGTCCAGTGCCATTACTGCTCTCTTTGCTTCTGACTTATAACTGAAGAGAGAGGGGACCCGCCCTAAAATTGTAGTGGGCAGCAGAATTACCTACTAGAGAAGAGTGCAGCTGTATCACCCCACCTCCATACCCACATCATTATAGCCTATACTAACATAAGTTAGGCATAGATTCATAGGGGTCTATTTATCAACAGCCGCATCCAGGGATGCGGATGTGAGGTGATAAAATTGCCTGAATCTGCAATGTTATAAATGATTACATCAAGCGGATGTATCAATTATCGCAAGCAGGGACAGAGCTTGCGAGCAAGCACTGTCCCTGTGATGCCTGTCTGCAGCATCATTGGGGTATTTTTTGTGAAAAATACCCCAATTTCCTGCTGCGCATACGCCACCATCACTGGGTTGACCCACCCGCGACTGAAAACCACCCGTGCCACAGTCACACACCCCACCCCACACGGTAAATATACTCACCAGTCCAGGGAGCCGGTAATCGATGCTCCTACAGGGCTGCCGGGCGCCAGATCACTGTGATTTTGTTTCCGATTTATTTTTTGGGTAAATTCATCCGAGATTGCAATTCCCATTATAAGTATGGGAAATGCAATGTGGGTTACATAAAAAAAAGTTAATTAAAGGGTTTGGACTGCTCCAAAAGCCCTTTAATACAGTTAAGTGATACTAAAATATATATTTTTTAAAATTGTAAAAATAATGTTAATATATAGGCCCCATGGTCTTTTTGAAGAGGTTAAATACGGCAGTGGGGGCTTAGAAGCTCATTCCAAATCAATATTATAATATACCGGAATATGATTTCCTACCCAAAATCACAGAAAATTTCAAAAAGCAGAAGGGTAACTAATTCATTATTATATTACTGTTGTTGATATCATATACAGATATGACTTGCAAATGCAGTACTGTTAATAATTTGAATTGGGGGAAACCAGTGGAAATAACTCACAATGGGAAACTTGAAAATGTAATTTGGTATATTTTATGGATGATGCTTCAAGTCCAAAGCATTTTGTAAAATAATGTATATTTAAAACTATTAGGTTTCAAGTGTCATTAATTTTAGAAGCCCAATCTTCTGTATCTGTCATTTAACATTGGTTATACGCACTCTGCTAGAGTGTATTTCATTACCCTTCTTCAATGGGAAATCATTTTTGACTGCAGGAGATGTGATCTAGAGAAAGCTATTGCACATCATTGGTGTTTCAAATATTCAGGATAAAGGTGGAATTAGCAGTTAACCTATTGCTCCTAATGCTTCGGAATGTTTTGTTTAATAGTCAAATAAGCACAATAGTATAACACATTGTAGAATGCATTACTTTATGTCTGGAAGCAAGATTCCTAATAAGTCTGGATATGTCAGGACAGTTTAATGTTCTCTAGGTTAAATGAAATATCCTTACAGCAAATGTTTATAGCTGCTGGTATATATAAGAAATACCATAGAGGAATTTCAATCCTTTACTATATATATATATATATATATATATATATATATATATATATATATAGTCTTAAATTTCTGACTTTTCCAGTTCACTAGGTGTTAATTCCAATACTCTTGGCATGATTGCGAACCTGGTGTATAAAACCTGTTTTACAAAGCTGTGTTGCTATTAGTGGTTCTTGGACAACTATGTGCGTCCAATTTTGTCATTGATTTATTGATTTTTTTTATAACAAACATTTACTAAAACAGTTAACATAAATGCTGTTTTTCTCTGTTGAACGGTAAAATAAAACTAGAAATGGTTAAAAGAAAAAAGATAAATTAATTGGATGTTATTTTAATCCATGTTAATGGGTTTTCTTCTTTTTTTGTCTCCTACTTTACAAAAGGCCCCCATCTGAAATAAACAAAGGGCATATACAAGTAACATCAATACAAAACAAACTAGTGCTAAAACATGTTTAAAGTAAATATATTTAGAAGACTATTTTTCAAATATACCCCAAAAAAAGTCTTATTTTCTATAGCATCTCATTGCAGCTTTACAGCATATGTATCATTGAAAAAATCAGTGGGGCACATGCCTATAATATCCGACTATAATGTACTGTAGCTTGTGGTTCTAGATCCTGGCTTACTACTTCTGCCTGCACTGGGGCAAATCCCATCCCATATATACAATACTTGCCTACCTGACCCTCTCCATGAGGGAGAAAATGCTCTGTTCCTGGACTTTCCTGGTAATGTATGATTGCCATCACCTGTGGTGAAACACCTTTCTTAGCAATTAACTAGCTCACCACAGGTGATGGCAATCATACATTACCAGGAAAGTCCCGGAACAGAGCATTTTCTCCCTCATGGAGAGGGTCAGGTAGGCAAGTATAATATATACTGTACCACACCATCCCATTCAGTCATGATACTGTCCTATTGATTACTTCACCAATACAGGATAAAATTTCAAATTATAATTATCACCTTTGCATCCATCAACAATGTTGCACCTACCTAATGCTTCGCTGTGGTCTTCATATATCTTAATACCTCTGCTCTTCATTTTACTATAAATGTACACCTTTCACCTGTATCATGGCGTCACATTGCCAACTAGAAGATTTCTGCTATTGTATTCTCTAACTGAAATAGTTTTACATTGCCCCAGAAATTCCACCTCTTGTAAGAAGCTTCTCACATTCCCATGACTAAGTGTAAGGAGATACACAATGCTGCTACTACTAAGTCATGTTAATTTGAAGGGGGGAAAAAGACACTGTACTACAGCAAATTATAATATTAGGAGAGTAAGAACAGTGAAAATGACCTTTGCCAGATCAGTGCTGATATTTGATTAATCAATGTATGGACATGCCTATAAAGTGTTCACAGACACAAAGCAGTGACTCTATCACCACCACCTTTGTAAGCAGAACATCTGGGGACTCTATTAAAAAGAGCAGGGGTGAGCAATAGCATCCCTCCAGATGCTGTGGGACTAAACATCCTATCATGCCTTGACAGTTTTGCTATCAGGGCATGTTAAAATGTGGCTAAAATTGTGACAGAGTATGCTGGGTTGTGTAGTTCAACAGCAGACAGAGGGATGTTTACTGCCCAACCCTAAAATAGAGAGTTGTCCATTTAATTTCTGCTTGGTTTCCTAGCATAAGGAAGCGGTATAGTTGAGGTTCTCTTTCTTAGACCTGCATTTGAATAGAAACCACAAATGCAATTCCCTAAGACAGATTTAACCACTATGTAAAAAGAAAAATGATTCCCAGTTAAGCAAGGCAACTTTCCTTGACATACAGTATACTCTGGGCACTGCTTGGAGCATATCATACACGGCTGGCTTTGCTACTAAGATATGCAGTTGAACTTGTTGAATCTGGTTTGATATATTTAATTTTATTGTGCAGATTATTTATAACAAAACTTGTCTTTTGTAATTCTACAGTGTTTCATATACTGTACTATGTGTAAAATAGGAGTTAGTGCATACTGCTGTATCCATGGTACTTTACTGACAAGCATATTTCTATGAAGAGTCGTTGTTGGCTATTAGCAACAGTACTTACTTGCTAACCACTGTTTATTATTTTCCATATATACTGTTTCAAAATACTTATTGATCTTGGTATATTATTACAATTAAATAGGGCAGTCGTGATATGACTAAAAGGTCACAATTTATCTGCAGTGTAAGTATTAACTGTAAGGGAGTATATTTCATTTTTACCATGAGAATGAACACCACATAAGCGTACACCAGTGGTTCCCAAACTTTTTTGAATCACAATGCCCTAGAGTATTAGAATTTTTTTTCACAGCACCCCTAGGCCAAAAGTATCTTATTAAATTAAGTGAATTGTGTTTATACCTGTATGTCATACTTAGGTCCAATTGTGTGTTGAGGTACAAAATTTGCTTCTGTTTGTCCACATATTTTATGATTGACAGCCACTAGCACTGGTTTTGCCTATTACATTGACTATATACAATTTGAGTTGGTCCTGGACCACCAATCCATGGCACCCCTGTAAGTATCCTGAGGCACCCCAGGGTGTCACGGTACACAGTTTGAGAAACATTGGTCTAGATTATCTAATGCCTTTTATGTGTCTCATAATTTATTAGGTTTAAACTGAAGCTATGGTTACATTGATTTGGGTAATGTATGTTATTGTGGCATATAATAGGGCAAACATATGATTGCTCTATATTGCACACATGTACTTCAGTATAAGTCTTCTTAAATATGTTGTTCAGTCACACATTTTTTTTCCAATCACTCATCATCACCTCGTTCCCATTGTAGCATTAAGTAAATTTGGTGGGTTGGCCCAAGAGTTATGTGATGATTATTGCTTAGTATGAGAATCATGCACTGGAACCATTTTATTAACTCAATCTGCAAGAGCTTGAGGTGTGAACCAGTCACGTGCCACATGCATTTACAGTCAGGTACAACATGCACTCTCATTTGTATCCTAGCAAATTTGTATCTCTCAGTGCTGCGTAATCCAAAGAGGAAGAGTCTGAATAAGCAGAGACTGTTTTTATGGTGAATTAGACTGATTTTTACTTTGCCTGAGTTTTATTTTGTCCCCTTAAGCCTTTATTTTAACACATCGGTGTATACAATAATGCATATAAGAGGTGAGCTTTACACATAAAAAGACCATTGGAATCCTGATCTTAGTGAGGGAATTATTCATCCATTGCTTGCTGGTATTTCCTGAATTTTAGAAGATTTATGTATGTTGTGTAACCTTTAAAGTAAAGCATTACCCCCTGAAGAAGTCGTGTCAGACGAAACACGTAGGGTTAAGTTTTTAAGATTCACTTTGGAGCAAGCAACTGAAAAAATCATGTCCCTAAAAGGGTGAATTTAATTTTTGCAAAAGTTAAAAATTATTTGATGAATTGACAAACTGTATATGATCTTATACGCTGTAAAAAAACAACACTATCTGTAATAATTGTGGTCATACAAAAGTATTTTTCATTGTTTAAGAGTGTCTATAGTAAAATTTGTATTAATTGTATGGGCCTTTGATACAGACAAATAAGCAAGTATACCAAGTAATAGGTTAATATCTGTTACCATCGTTCAGTTTATTATAACATAAGACTGTAAGAAAATAGCACCCCTTCAAACTTTGTTATATATATATATATATATATATATATGTGTGTGTACTGTGTGTACAAAACCCCATAATGCACATTTCCTGAAATGCCATTTTTTTTACAACTACAATAAAACACCTCCATGTGTGAACCTGGGCTGTCAGACAAGCTGAGACCTTTACGTATTGCTTTATCACATTTCATTTATAGATCAGAACATAAGCTCTTAATCTTCCAAGCATTTATAATTGCTATTTCATTAAAGTTAATAGGTGGACCTCAAAATGTCACCAGATGGTATAAAACTCTTGAGAATGTCTAGAACTTTTTTAATGACAAAATTTCAATGAGATACACAGCAATTAGATTACAGTAAACTCATTTACAGAGTGAAATAGTATTCTTTTTCATGTTGAAAGATTTATAGTTTTTATATCCCCATAAAAGGAAGACATTCTTGTTTGTAACATAAGGTTACAGCTTCAAAACAAAAGAAATTAAATTCTTAGAAGACCTTACGCAGAATATTCCTCATGTTTTATGCAGTAAACAAAAATCATTCTAAAGCTAGACTGGTGATTGTGTCTGACATGCAGCAATAAGAAGAGACTCAACTTGCAATTGTGGGGGATCAATAGAGGAAACGATGAAAAAAACTTTATTACATCCTGGCCACAGTGTCCAAAAACTAAGGCTCTGTGTAAAGTTTTACAACCATAAGTGCAAATGTTAGCGGGTATGGGATCACTGGAAAAATGGTGTCTATTTGTATAGTGGATGATATGTATTTGCTATTCTTAAAAAAAACTTTCAAAAAAGTTGGTACATAAAAGCAAGTATTTTGACACCCGTTGATAAGGGACATGGAAAAAAAAATGTTTCCATGATACTGTGCATAAGCTAAATTGAAAGTTGTAAAAATATAGTAAACCAGTAGAACTGACTCTAACAAATGAACAGTTGAATTTTAAGAAAAATTTGACAGGTGGCACAGTACAATTACTAAACTGGGCACAATAAATTAGCGAAGGTTATTTAGTGCATGTATATAGCAGGCATTTGTGTAAAAATCCACTTGTTGGAAATAATTTTCTGGGGGTGTAAATGTAAACTTGCAGCTCCAGGGGTGCCTGCATCCCTGACTACAGTGCAATATTGATCAAATTTGTAAAATTACCTCCTTATTGTTTAATACTGGCAGTGGGGAATATAGTGGAGGAGAACCTAGTGGAGGAGGACTAGATTCTGCAGCGAAACAGATCTATGCTGATTTGTACAGATAACTATGAGCTTGATTCAGAGTCACATGCATCTGCAGCCTTAATGTGTGCTGGAAATAAATGCAGATTTCCACCTATATTATTTATTTATTTATTTATTATTTATTAACAGTTTCTTATATAGCGCAGCAAATTCCGTTCTGCTTTACAATTTGAAATAACAATAACAAACTGGGTGATAACAGTCACAGAGGTAGGAAGGCCCTGCTCGCAAGCTTACAATCTATAGGGAAATAGCACCTTTCCTTGTGTACATATGCCTATCTATTGCATAGAATGAGAAGACATGTGAGGATATGTGTGGACTGTACAGAGTGGATGCAATTTGATAGGAAGGTTTCTGAAAGTTATCTGGGCGGTTCTGGAATTTGATACACTTGCCTAAAGAGGTGAGTTTTCAGGGAACGCTTGAAGGTTTGGAGACTAGAGGAGAGTCTTATTGTGCGTGGTAGGGCATTCCACAGAACTGTCCCAATCTAGATGGCAGCAGAGCCCCTGCATACAAGCTTGTGCAAGTAGTTGTCATCACTATCAGCATGAATTTGCACTAGTCCAATCCTTGGTGCAAGAGAGCCACCTGAAATCAGATGAATATCTATGTACGTACAACTCTGAATAGTCCACATTTCCTTTTGCATGCTTAGGACACTCCCACAGAGTTATGCTATGTACACCCAGCTGCTGCACAGTTACACACACTAAGCTACAGGAATACACACAGTATGATATCCTGGCAGACCCACCAACCGAGTGGGAATACCCCATGTTTGACGGGATTCTGGCGTCAGTCTCCTGAATGCCGGGATCCCGACAGTCGGTATATTAATTGCATTCCAACTACAGTAAGCTACAAGTAGAGACAACTCTGAATCACTCAATTTTGTGTATGCAGGCTTTGACACATGTGCAATTACTTAAAATCAAGAAATTCAACCGCAAAGCGACCTTATGTGTAACCCTAGGTCAGGCAATACATGACTGTATACAAGAAGAATCAAATGAGATACTAATCTGTGTATTTGTTAAAACATACTGACTGCACTGATATTGTTTGCTGTATTACTCACTAATCCACTAGTGGTGCAGACTTTTTTCACCCTTGGCTCTCAACGCCTTTTAGCTTTACGCTATTAAATAAGAGCTGAGTTTGTGGGTGAAGCTTAGCATGTCATAGGGATGACCATCGATGGCTATGTCATTGATTAGTTTCCACCACTGGTAAGAAACCATCAATGGTTTATCTATGCACATGCACAATAGTGCTAGCAGTAACAGAGTTCATAATGCTTTGAAGATGCTGTAAGATGCTGCCATTCACTAGGAAATATCAGCACAGGAATGATTGGGTCCTATGATTGCTAGTACTTTTGCAGTTGGAATCCCACACTTGCTCTCAGTGACATGCTGCTGACTGCTGCTTCACAGTATACAGTATTTGTAGAATACATGTCAGGTAGATAGATTGTAAGCTTGCGAGCAGGACCTTCCTACCTCTATGTCTGTCTGTTATTACCCAGTTTGTCACTATTGTTTCCAATTGTGAAGCACAACGGAATATGTTGCGCTATAAAAGAAACTTCAAATAAATAACAAAAATAAATAGTCTTGGAATGGAAGTTGGGCAGTGCAACGTCACCAATCACCCATCCACAACAAACAGTCGAGTAGGTAGTACAATTTTAAGAACACAACACATTTTCCAATAACAGTAAACAGAATTTCTGAGGTTCCATACACATCTGAAAAAACTGCTTGCTTCAGTGAAGATGTATTCCAATGAGAGAGTCTGAATATTTATTTACAGTGTTAGGAGTCTTGTTCCTCAAAGCTCTGGAATACAAGTGCCTCATTTACCATATTTTTGTGTTTTCTTACCCCATTGTTTACCTTTCACTACCCTGGGGAAGGGACAGCAGCTGCATGTAAGTAACTGACTGACTACAGCAGTGTTTAGATCAGTACTGGACAAGGGTGTCTGGGATAAAACCTCTGGCCAGAGACCAGAAGACTAATTTAACATCTTCTTGCAATACAAACAAATCCATGTTCCTGCTGCATCATTGCTGCTTTTTTTCACTCATAGCAGTTCATTCTTTAGTATAAGAATACCTTAATCTGAATTAATCTCTACTAGATGGTTTTGGCATTTAACATAAATCTTTTTATGATTAAGCTTTTCTGAAAGTGTCAGGCAGAGAAAGCTGTACACAGTTATGCATACTGAACATATTCCACTACAGCCTTTAATAAGAAAATGCAGATATGGATGACAAACAGTTTAATGTAGAATGAAAAGCATTAATGTAATGGTTGCAATTTTATAAATGACCACCAGAGGGCCAAAGGGTTCTATGGTCAGGGTGATACTACCTCTCCACTTAGCACAGCAGAAGACAGAAAAATCAATGTAGCAATTTACTAATGCCATCAACAAAGTACTTTGCAAATGAAACCATGGAAATGTTTCTTTTTTTAAGTTATTCATTATGATAAAATAAGAGAATGGTCTTAATGCAAATAAAATTTGGATTAGCTCACTGCTGACGATAAAAATACCCAGGTATACTCACACTTAAATATAAATTGCCATCTATTATTACTAGCAATGTCAGAATGTTAAATATAACTGGTGTAAAACAAAGCAATTGATGATGAGTATTTTATTTTGTTTGTGACCTTTCATCTTGTTTAATCTATTTTTATATTTTATCTATCTTTTGGTTAACATAGGGACCAGTTTACTGGTGAGTGTCATTCTATTGAGAATTGTATTCATTGATGTATTGAAAAAGTGAAAATCAAAGATACCTTTTGAGGAACACATCTCACTGATTTAAAGTGGGTTCTGGTGTTCCCGGAAAGGAGTATTGATAAACAATTGTTTACTCTTTGGTACCTGAACAAGTTTTCCTACCTCTTTTTTGATGTGATGAAGATCATAGTAAAACCCAGGAGAAAATCAGGCGAACTATCTACGTGGACCTATCCTGACAGCGCTTGTGGACCGCGCTCTATTTTTCTAGTCTATAAAGTATTAGTGCATTTAAGACTTCTTACAAACATTTTATAGACCCAACCAGTTTCCACTGCTACAGAGTGTCCTCATACACCTACTGTCGTCTCAATATGCCATGCGGTGTAAGACCACCAGCCAAACTGAGATGCTGCAGGAGGAGTAGCCTACTGTCTTTTCTTTTCTTTTTTTTTGGTCTTATTTGTATATTAGACACAGCAAAACACCACTCACAGTGTACTAGAGGCACCGGGCTGTGAACATACAGAAATTAGTTTTAGACACATACAAAGTTGCACATGAAGCACAATGGAAGTTGGAGTGAGAAAAAGCTGTGGCCGCTGCATGGTAGCACTTCGTATACAGATTCAGACTCATTTGCACACAGATGTACAGGTCGTCTGGCACCTGGTGCGCCTAGAGGGGCAATTTGGCGTGACTGAATTCACAGTGTATGAGGACATATCTGTACCTTGAACACACATGGATTTGTAACATTTGCTATCTTTATCATTTATTTACACAGTAAACATACAATAACAATAGATCCAACTACAAGTATTTAGCACTGATCAGGAATATTAGTCGATTATCATATTTTATTTCAAACTACATTTTTCAGAAACTGCATGGTCAGTGTTTAGTGATTAAATACAATGATTAATATGAGGCATTTGTTATGTAATTACTTAAATAATAATATAGGTTTTAAACATTATTTCAAGATATTCACACAATTATACTCTGCTTTCAAAATAAATAAAGATGTGAATACTTATAAGAATAAATATTTCCATATATTAAAACCTTTGGGGCAACAGAAACATCCATAGTTGTATACTGTACATAGGAAAACAAATATTATCCTTTTTCATTACCTGTTTTTGGAAAGATTATCATATTATTTATTTTGTAAAGTGAACCCACCGGGATTTTCACATATCTTTCCCATAATACAATATTAATATTTCATGGCAGAAGTTTCAAATGAAATATACTGTACCATATGAATTCAAAGGAGAAGAGGTTAAATATTGTTGGGACTTGAATTTAATATGTATCTAACATTAGGAGACTCAATTATCCATCTGTTATGACTGAGGTTGTCCTCGGGGGAATTCTTATAGCACTGCACAATGGGGGAAGAACACCAGAGCAGAGATATATGAAACAAGAGATGCAAACTGATTCTGCTTCACAAACTGGGAATGATCAAACGGGTAATAATCAAGAGACAGAGAGAGAGGATTATGTAGAAAAAAAATGTGGAAAGACATTTGTTATACAACCTTATTTAATTAAAAACAGACCACCTACAACAAATCTGTATTTATTTTATTTATTACCACTTATTTATATAGCGCACACATATTTCCAGAGAATATTTGCTCATTCACATCTGTCCCTGCCCCAGTGGAGCTTACAACCTATATTCCCTATCACATGTACATGCGCACACATTCATGCTAGGGTTAATTTTGTTGGGAGCCAATTAACCTACCTGTATATTTTTGGATTGTGGGCGGAAACCGGAGTTCCTGGAGGAAACCCACGCAAGTGCGGGGAGAATATACAAACTCCACACATTTAGGGCTGTGGTGAGAATCGATCCCATGACCTCTGCACAGTGAGGCAGTAATGCTAACCGTTACATCATCCGTACTGCCCTCAGCACATGAGATATATTTCTGAATATCCTCATACTTAATTAGGTGCCCACTTACCTGTAGCATTTTAGTGGATCCCTCACCTGTACAATGGTTATACTTTCCACTGTGGGAGTAGACAACTACAGTACCAGCACTGATGGTCTAATGCATCTGGGTCATATAAACCTGTCCTACTTTATGGTTTCCAGTGAATTTGGTATCTTATTGGCAAGAGCAATAGTAAATCCGGACAGGTGCCACATTCACTCTCATATACCACCAGGTGATGTAGTGAAGGAACAATTCAGCATATGCGGAAATCTCTGCAGATCAGGTAAGTGTAGAGTATGGGTGTGTGATCCTAATGCATTTTTTATCTTTGCACTTTTTTTTCATAAAAACATTATTTTTCTGTTCCTTGTTACTCTTAGGCTGGACTTCCAGTGCCTTGAGCTGCTGCACCTAGGTGGTACATTGCAAGAGCATAACTAGGGATGGCCATTAATGGTTAACCATCAATGGTGCAATCAATGTAAAGTTGATGGGATGAAACCAATGGTGAGCAATTGATGATTTACACCATCAATCACTATCCCTGCTGTGGGGTACAATGGGCATATCAAGCAGAGGCGCAAGGCTAAGTAGAACAAGAGGGGTGTGGCTAAGTTCAGTGCACTACGTGTCAGATAAAAAAATACAAATCATTGCTGCATGGTTGCCTGCTGATGGCGGAGAACCATTGACTCTCCACAGTTAATGCCAAAACCATTGAGAAATCATCAATGGTTAATGGTCTTCCCTATGTACATATGTGTCCTCATACACTGTGGATTTAGCCCCTCTCAGAGCTATTTGCTCAAAATTAGCTCTTCTTAGGCATTGGCTGGGAGGTAATGAAGTCTAAGATCGGCGGCTGTGCGGGATGCCGGCCAAACTCGGACTTTTTTTGAAGGGGCAATCATGTACAAGGCTAAACCATGTCTTGTTCATGATTGCTCTTTGCATCCTAACTCAGACTTCATTACAAAAACCATTGGGAAATCATCAATGGTTGATGGTCTTCCCTATGTACATGTGTCCTCATACACTGTTGATTTAGCCACAGCAAGTAGCCCCTCTCGGGGCTATTTGCTCAAAATAAATTACATAATTAAAACAACTGGGAAAAATAACACAATATTGTTAGCTTGCACTGATGAATTTGCCACTGCAATGTCGCAGACTGGCACGCCATGCAGCAAGCTGTACTGCACCATGCTGCATCGCAGCAAAGATGAGCATGGCTACATCTGTATATGTGTGTGCATGCATTAGGGACAGAATGCTTGTGTGCAGAGGCAGTATATGTGTATATGGTATATGGCGCCAGAAGCATGTGTGCACAATATAGTCTTTAGCACAGAAGTGCAGGTATACAGTTTTAAAAGGGCTCCTTCATGAGGAATGTGGTCATACTCACCCATGGTCACAAAAAGAAAGCAGTTTTATATAAGCATTATTCCTTGTCAAGTTGCATTCGCCCTGGGGCAACTTAAGAGATGAATGGGCCTGTGTGCAGTCTCTGTATGGGCTTCCTACTCTCTCTCGGGCATCACAGGCGAGTACATGGTGTCTGCACATGTGCAGTAGACTGACCCAGTGCCCAATCTACAACGTGTTCGTAGATGCCATGTTCCTAATTTCTCTACTGCACAAGCCCAAATCTAGGCCTACTAACTACTTAAAATGCCCTTGTAAATGGGGCAGTATTATTAAGAATGAGCCGGCCCACTGAGAACCATATAACACAGGATTTATGGCATTAACTTCTTGTGTGTGATACAGTGATCTCCGTAGCTCAGATCCAATAAAGCCTTTAGGGGGCCTGGGGCACATAAGATAGGGGTCCTCCCCTCTAGTCAGCAACCCCTGGCTGTGCCTGCTGTGTGCCTTCTCCACCCACACCTCAATGAGTGCAGGATGTTTGTAAACTGCAGCAGGGGCCTCCTCTCTCCCCCTCCCTGCCAGCAGCAGCTCTCCCATCAGCAATTCATTGGCCTACCACCCTGTCCGTCCTAGCTGGGGGGCAAAGTGGGTGAGGATAGCACAGGGGTACTTGCCCCCTGTTATCACCTTAGTCTACCGCTTCTGTAAATCTTACAGAAATGGCACTGAAAGACTTAAAAGGGCTGCATGTGCCCTATCAAAGAACTTGAATGCATTGGTTTGTACATATTCTCCTGCAACCTTTACAATATACATAATTTTAACATTTGGCTTCCTTCTGCATTTTTCACTTTGTTATTTTGGAATAAATATTTATTTTTATTGACCTGTATTGGACGCAAAGAGTTTTCATCTTGTTAAGCACCTCGCTTGCCTACTTCCACACTCTCACTTTGTCCTAATTTCTTCTTGCTAACATCTAAATGAATAAGAGCTTGATTATGTTTGAGGTATGCCTTAAGGCTGATTGGCACTGATGGGATAGCAGAATGATAGGAAATACGTCAGCACAGTTTATAAAGTAAATAAGAATCAGAGGACTAACAACAAGTAACATTTTCTCTATCCTAGACAAGAATGACCATAATGGTTACTAGGGAGTTTGAAAACTGTAAAGAGCAAAAAAATAAACTTAAAAAAAACCTGACAAATTAAACAATTAGCTTTGATATTCCAATATCTCAATGTTTTGCAGGGGTTGAAACTTGTATGAATTATATAAGGAGCACATACATGTTTATCTGTATGTAACAACTGTACTACATAAAGGTGCAAAAGGTCTTTTAAGAGCAATCACTACTAAAGATCTTGCAATATTCCTGTGAACTGCCTAAACCTGCTGTGTTTCTGTGACTCACACTCTAGCTACTGTAACACTCGATTCCGTTCCCGCGGCTTTCCTGTGTTGAGCTCAGCATTCTGAGACAATGTTCTGCTTGTTACCTAGCAATCCTGATCCAAAGTAAGTGGTGAATACTGTCAGATCAAACCCACAATGAGGTGCGGCCGAATTTACACTCTACCCAGAGCCAAGTAGATCCACGTTCCAGAAAAAGAACCTGGTGGTGGTGCCGATAAACCCCTTACAACTGAAGGAACCACACTAGCACATGCAAATTAGATTATGATAAGACTCTAAAAATTGCATTAGCTCTTCTCAGGCATTGGCCGGGAGGTAATGAAGTCTAAGATCGGCGGCTGTGCGGGATGCCGGCCGAACTCGGACGTTTTTTTGAAGGGGCAATCATGTACAAGGCTAAACCATGTCTTGTTCATGATTGCTCTTTGCAGCCTAACTCAGACTTCATTACATCCTGGCCATTGTCACTGGCTGAGTAGGCTTTGTCATTGGAATATTACATTTTCACATTTTACTGGGCATTATCACCAACACAAATCAATTTGCTTATTGCATGCAAGTGTTTTTGGTAGCATTATTTTGCTGTTGACCACAATCATTATTAGTAAATGTGTAGTGCTGATTATAGAGTGCTCTACAAGTGTTGCCCCATACCAATATAAAGACTAGTACACCCATCCTAGAATAAACAATGCCTCCATACAAAAACTAGTAATGCCAAAATAGTACGTTAAATAAATGACTCTAGTAGTTAAAAATAAGTTCACTGTGATATTGAATAATAAATTAATATTTGCTGCCTTAATAATTAATTGGTGCCACCCTAATAAATAAGACACCTAAAATCTTCTGATTTCCTTGGTCAAACATAATCCGCTGTGAAAATGGATTATCCATCTGGGAAAAAAAACATAAAACCCCGTTTTGACCACTCCAACCCACAGTGATTTAAGCTCCGATGGCCTGGCAAATTTAATAGTTGGACAGCCAATAAGAAGTGGTCTCTTTTCTGTGAGAGTATGAGCAATGTAAGAGACCATTCCTGACTTTCTGCACAGCTATGCTGTGTAGGATGGGCTTTTACAAAATGACAGGGGTAAAATGTGTTTCACATCTGGTTTTGCAATGTGGTTTGACCTAAATTATATTCAGCTTGATCTGAAATATCTCCAGTCTGGCAGAAGCACAGAATTCCCAATAGGTCGAAAAAACTGCACTTTTCAACATTTTTAGGGCAAAATTTGATTCGCCCTATTCAATGTAAGTGCTGTAGAAAAACAGGTGGATCAGCGACTCTGACTCCGATCCAACTGTTTTAGCGATTTTGCGGGCAAAATTGTAACCATTGTTGTCCTGTTTTTTGCCCATTCCAATTCAACTTTAAAAAAAGTCGGATTGGCATGGGCGAATATGGGACAAAAGTAATCAAAACGGCCTGCAAATTGAATAATGAACTGTCGGATCCTCTCCGTCGGAGAGAATCTGACAGGAATTGAATATATCCCTATGACCCAAATGCAAAGTATAGTAGCGGATTGCATACAAAACCACTGCTTAGAAAAATAAGGTAACTATTGATATGTACTTAATTACGTTAATAAAAATTGTTACATTTACATATTGTTATATTTAAACAATACACTTGAAGCCATACTCGCTAATTTGCATAACTGCAAAATACATATATATATTTTTGTTGCGTGTTGTATCTTGTGACACCTCCCCACCAATAACAATTTCCTTTCAAGTGTTCCTGGAATATATCCCAATCAGAGATAAGTAAATAGGGAATTTAATGACATCACACTGAGGCTATTATCCATACCAGCTAACATGATTTTTGTTTCTCTACTAACCAGTCAGTAGCTGTTCAGTAAGTGAGGACAATGTAGATTGCGCTGGAAGCAGTGGTGGTGTGCAAGGTTACAGTTTACTAAGAGGATAACATTGGGCTGATTTATTAACAATCATAACAGTTCCCCCTTAACTATCTTTTCTTATTACAGCAATAACAAATTATTTTTATTACATATTTCTCTTGCTGGGAAAGTGGGTTCAATAAGAGCCCATACTTGCAAGCAGGGGTGGATTTAGAGGTCAGGATGCCCCTAGGCACAATATTGGTCCCCTCCATTATATCACTACCCCCTTCATGTCAAGGCCAGTCCCAATGACTTCAGGCCACCAAACAGCCCCAACTTCACCCCATCAACACAATTTACAGCCCACTGTCCCACCACCATCAGTTGCAAAATAAAAGAATTAAAAAATAAGTTGTAATATATATATAAAAAAGAATCACCTGGCCTTATCAGCATGCTGTGCCCCCACACACACACACCAGCAAGCCGTTACTAGGCACGTGCCTCATGTGCCTAGCGGGAAATTCGCCACTGTTTGCAAGGAGTAAAATGAAAGACATTGCTTATTCTTATACTTCATTGCTGGGTTCGGGCTGGGGGAAAAGGGATCCAAAGGATTCTTCTCCAAAATAAAATGCGAAAATGTAATCTATAGGCTACAATGGCAAATGTCAAATACAGATGGAGTTAACTATTAGGTCCAAGCTCCATAAAGCTAAGATTTTCGGAACTTAGTAAATTGGGCATTTTCATAGCCCCTTTAGAATACTAAGGAGACTGCTTTTCTAATGCTTAAATATTATGGTAATACTCTGAAATTTGCTATTTTCAAAAGACTGACTGACGAAATACCTAATAAACACACTCCATTAAGATAGTGGTACTAGGCAAATAAAAGATTATGCCACCCTGGCCAGAACTTTACAAAACCAAACAGTTAAGAGTTATCACATTTAAATATATATGAGTAAAGAATGTTTGCAAAAAAATAAAATAAAAAAATATATATGCAGTTCTACTACAAGTAGCAATACTAATGAAGGAGATACAATTTGAAAGGGCTGTTTCCTCCTGTGCACCCTAAAGACATAACATTTCTTTGAAAATATTCTGGCTTCATAAAGGAAACATACTTCATTTTGTATTCTAGCTATAGGCTTTTGTGACATCATTGATTTAATTTGTAAAATAACACCAAATGAGAAAATTATAATCTCACACCATATTGATGGTACTGATGGGTGGCGAATTCAAAAGTTTTTTGTAGAGTTCTGGCCTGTCAAACTTCAACGATAAAGGAAGATAAATAAATCTTTGTGTTAAATGTGCAATAAGAGATATCTACACAAACTATGTGATGTTAGTGTGTTACATCAGAACTAAAAAGGTGGCAACACTTATGTTCTAAATTCTACGCAAAAGGGTGGGACACTGACACTGCAGTCAATGGCAAAGCAGGAAGAAATACGTGTTCGCCACACTTCGGGCCCAGGGGAAAAAATGTACGGTCATGAGATCTAATGTGTCCAATCATATTAAAGAGTTACAGTATCTGTCATAGAAGTTTGTATGTCAGATGTACAGTATCAGCAATGGTGGAGGTACTGTACTGTATGATCTCTCAGCCACTATCAGTTTTTGTTGATTCTACTGTACATTGTTAGTGCTTGCAATGGGATACTTGAGACAGGCTCTTTTGGTTAAAAGAGAATAAAATAAATACAACATGAATAAATAAAATTTCACTTATTTCTGATTCATATCTCTCCATCATAACCTACATGTTCTATTTAATTGCTAGGGCTAAAACAACAATGGGAAAAGTACAGTATATACTGAAAAAATTTAGAAATTTTTTTAATTCAGAAAGATATTCAAAGCAATAAAAATGATTTTTTTTTTTTAGTTAAACAAGCACACTGTAATAACCTATTCCGCTAGCAAAGTGATCTTAAATTTGGTGTGTTTTATAAAATGAGAAACATACATACAGCAGTGTCACTTTACCGGTCAAGGCAGACAAAATAAGAAATAATAATACAGAACTTTATTAAAAAAATATATACATATATTTTCATGAAAATATAAAAAATCAAACGCAAATGTTTATTGCAGTATTGTAATATAAAATCTATGCTAATATTCAGTTTGTTATCTACCAGATGCTAAAAAGCTATATTAATAATCATTGCATGAGTCTGCATGAAACAGTGTTCTCAAATGTCAGGCCACATCAGATGGTAGCCATCTGCAAAATCTGCATTTGGCACTGTTGTTCCCATTTATTACATCAGTGTTATTGGCCCCCATTCACACATACAAGATTTTTGCAGGTAGAGCTCACTTTTTGCATTTCTCCTGGGCCTAACCTTCTTCTATCATCCACCAAAAGATAATTTGTTTTCGTCAGGCAGCAAAGCCCCTGGCAATTCAGCTTGCTTATTGCAGAATCCACTATACAATTGAAATGTGCCTTTAATAACTTCCACTGGGAGTAGGTCCCAGATTTTCACATACAATGCCTTGCCATGAAAGGTTACGTAGGTTAAAATTGTTGTTATCCATATACAAACAAATAGGATTTTACTCCACAGAAATCAGTTTTATTCCCAAAGCTTTTACTTTCTAAAGAACATTTGCTTTGGTCAGTAATTATGTTCCTGCATAATGCTGAACCATCCCTCCAAAGCATGCATATTTATACTGATCACTATGTGCTTTTTTACATGCATCATAATCTTTTAGTTAAACTCAAGAACTATAATTAACTGCTCTGTGAATACGACAGCCTGATATTATCAGAAGTTCTTTTTCCATTTTTTTTCACACTACATCTGCTATGGGGTCTACAGAGTTCCTTCACTGTGGTATAAATAGTATATATATAACAAACTGCTGGCATTTTCTTGGTACAGTAAATGCATCTCATCATTGCTTTTTTCTTACATCAAACATTAGTGTATCTGCGGTGTATGCAGCTCCAAATGATAAATCCCATTTAAAAAAAGTAAAGTTATGAAATGTCATGAACTGCAAAAGAGCACATATAATGTAGTATTTATACAAAAACAGAATTACATAATGTGCATACAGTAATTTAGTTTAGAAAAGGCAGCAGTTTCTGTAATCACACTGGTGGGAACTCTTCTCATGAGACCAATTTTCCCAGTTTAATGGTGGTTCTGACAGATAACCATGTACTAGTCAGTACACCAAAAACAAGGCCACCCATGTAGTTTCCTTTCTCTTTCATACAAATATGAATACACTGTAAAACCCATAAAATATCATGGCTTATCTGGGTAAAGCAGTGCCAGCAGAAAAGAGCTAGAACATTCCCAAGTCCAGGGTGAGATGGGGAGATTGCAATGGCATATAGACCCACTCATGACTAACTGAATCAACCTCTATGAGCAGTGCCGGACTGGGGCATGAAGGGCTCATCGGGGGAAATGCTTAGGGGCTTGGCTTAATAAATATATATTGTACATACTGCTGGTGCATGCATGATAATGTATCAGATTGATAACAACAGTGCACTGTAGAAAATACACCATAGTCCTGTGCATTATAATATAACATATGCATAATGTATAATTCAAGTGCACAATCTTGTAGCTGAACCTAGAGGAGGGGGTGGGCCCCAGATAGTGGGTCCCACCGGGGGTGTAGGGGGTACCCCTGTGGGCCAGTCCGACCATGCCTAAGGGCGGTATCCACTTAGCCATGGGAAATTACTGTGGAAAATTGTCTTGCCAAGGGCTATTAGTTAGCTTCGATAAGACGATGAGAAATATGTCCTATCAGCCCTGTTTTTATGTGAAATGGTGCTTGGGCTTTTTCTCACGAAAACACACAGGTTTCACTGAACCTGTGTGTTTTCCGGAGGAAGCTATTTTTTTTACCGACAATCTAATTGAATAGCCTGTAAAAAAATATTGGTGACTCATGGGGAAAAAGTGTGAAAAAACTTGTTTTTCGCAGCTGATGTTTTACAGCAGCTAATTGGATACCGTCGTAAGCCTTTAAAAAAATCTATTTATTTTTTTAATCGGGTCTTAGAGCATTATCTCTGTTTCCAGTTGTAGGGTTTTTGTTACAGTTCCTTCAATACTAAATGATAATTTCTTCCTTCAGAAGCATATTAGTTGGACTGACCTTCAATATTCTTAGGAGCATGCAATTGATTAACTTAATACAAAATCTAGAGATCTTATTTGTCTGATCTTGCTTTAAGGGTGAGTTTCCGATTTAAGCTCTGCAATATGCTCTGTAATAAGAGGTGTACATTTTTTTTTTCAGATTTAATCCGTCCATCTGTAGTTGACTGGTTGGAAGGACCTCCTAATTTGATTGACCAGCATTATGACAAAAGTCTTCAGTAATCCCATTAAAAGTTTAAGTGTTGCTATTAATTATTTATTATTCTGGACCAAAATGTTTCATATTGAAAGATACAGTTTCATTTACATAAGCATGTACAAGCATTAATAAAGTAAACAGTAATTTAGTTTTGATACACTTAATTTTGTCATTTATTTCTTTAGTTTAAGAACACTCCTAAAATCTAAAGCAAGTTTACATTGGTTAACCAAACTTTACTACAGCCAATTTACACTGTCTACCCAAAAACATTTACAGTATACACTAATTAAGCTAAATACAAACAAAATATTATTTTGAGGCGATCCCAGTCCACAACAGATTTCCTTGCCAATTATTGATCGTCTACTGTTTTTATTACAGAAACTCTTATTTATAGTTTTAGATTAAGAAGAAATCTATAGCATTATTCTGAAATATTAGCACTTTTTGTAGAAAATAGGAGAAAACATTGCCACAGAGTATAACACGTAAAAATGTAAATACTGGTGAAGCATAGTAGAATAATTAATTAAATAAGACTAAACCTACAGTGTAATATAACAAAGTTACAAAATGTCAATATTTTCTAGTTAAAGAAATGTAGCATTTAATTGATGCTTTTGTTTTCCATTAAAATTATGCAAATTTTGAGTTTGTCTCACATAAATGTTTTACAGCTTTACAGTAAAAGGCCCTACACACTGGACGACATTTTAAAAAGATAAAAAAGATTTTGTTCAAAAAGAACGATATGTCATTCATATCGTTTAGTGTGGAGGCACCGACGATGAACAATGGGGGTAATTCAGAGTTGATCGCAGCAGCAAATTTGATAGCAGCTGGGCAAAACCATGTGCACTGCAGGGGGGCAGATATAATATGTGCAGAGAGAGTTAGATTTGGGTAGTGTGTGTTCAAACTGAAATCTAAATTGCAGTGTAAAAATAAAGCAGCCAGTATTTACCCTGCACAGAAACAAAATAACCCACCCAAATCTAACTCTCTCTGCAAATGTTATATCTGCCACACCTACAGTGCACATGGTTTTGCCCAACTGCTAACAAATTTAATGCTGCGATCAACTCTGAATTATACTCAAAGCGTGTTTCTGCAGTCATTCATCGTTTGTCTATTATTGTTTATCATTGCAAGCCAATTTGGACGATATTGATGTTTGTGATGCCAGATAGTTCATACGAATCATTCGGTGTGTATGCAAAAATTGTTACTAAAAACTCATTCATTGTTCATATCGCTCATCGTTCAAATCGCCCAGTGTGTAGGGCCCTTAACATAGACGTAAAGGTAGATATTAAAACCAGCTGCAAAATGTTAGTGTTTTAAGAGGTTGTCCCCTTTCCGAGAAACTCATTAATGCAACCACCACATCAGTTATTGGTGGTCACTTTACTAAAAATCTCTTTATCATCGGCACTCAGGAACTCATACAGGAAATACCAGTATGCTCATGTGGCTGAAGTCCAATGTTTCCAATGTTTCGGAACTTAGTCCTTAATCAGGGAACCATATGATATTTCTGCAATTTTGGTATACAATATCCTTCATATGCACTCCTGGGAATGCATATACATACAGTATGTGTATATATATATATATATATATATATATATATATATAGACATATACACATGAGGATCCACTGCACTCCCCATTCCCAGGAGAGGGGTGCACTCACGTATTCCCCACCCCTAGGTTGGGGTGCAGTGGGCTGTGACCACCGAACTCAAATATACATATACAGAGAACCCTGCACTCTCCTTGGCAGAAGCATTCACCTTAATGCTTTAATATACAATGTGGTTTTGGTTTATGAATTGTACAATGCATGTAAGTTTGCGGCCCTCTCCATGGGACCCCATTTCACTGCAAGTCCTACTCTATCACATAAACTTTCAAATAGATTATTTTAGGGACCTGGCTACTGCCATCTCATAGGGGAAAATGTGCTTACCTGGTTTAAAGCTTACCTGCCACACTTATGGCTTTTAAAAGATAAGACAGTCACCAACACAACTACAGTACACAAGTGTGCTTACCTGGTTTAAAGCTCACCTGCGAACTGACTTCTGGCTTTCAAAGTGAGACAGTCACCAACACACCTAAACAGCAGCTGACCCAGGTTAAAAGTAAATGAGCTTAGGGGTGCATGAGAGAGATATGCTCACAAATGGGCCAATTACAAATTAACCCTGTTATACACATACGAGGATCCACTGCACTCGCCATTCCCAGGAGCGGGGTGCACTTACATACTCCCCAGCCCTAGGTTGGGGTGCGGTGGGCTGTGACCACCGAACTCAAATATACATATACAGAGAACCCTGCACTCTCCTTGGCAGCTTCATTCACCTTAATGCTTTAGTACACATCTGATTAAAAAAAATAGGATTTTAATTACCTACCGGTAAATCCTGTTCACGTAGTCCGTAGAGGATGCTGGGGTCCACATTAGTACCATGGGTCCCTTGGGAGCCATGGGCACTTTAAGAGTTTAATAGTGTGGGCTGGCTCCTCCCTCTATGCCCCTCCTACCAGACTCAGTCTAGAAACTGTGCCTGAGGAGACGGACATACTTTGAGAGAAGGAAATACACAGTGGTGAGATTCACACCAGCCAGTGGCGCACCCAGGGGGGGTTTCCGAGCACCCAGAAACCCCCCTCCACCCAAAATGTTTTTTTTTTGTTTTTTTTTGCTGCATGAGTATTATTAGTGGCTGTCTATCGTCCTTTGCAGCCTGCTGTCTTCCTGGTGGCACTTGTAAGTGCTTAATAAAAGTTTACTTTATTTTAATTATAGTACATACAGTATATATCCATGTGCATACATATATATACACATGTATATACATACATACATACATATAAACACACACACACACATATGATATATATACATGTGTATATAAACGTGTATTGTGTGTGTTTGTTTGTATGTATATATATATATATATATATATATATCTCCAATGAATCCACACTCACTGCTGCAAATTACATCATGGGTGGTGCTCCATAAAGGGCTCTCAAATAGTCCAAAACATATCCAAGAAGAGTACAGGCACTCACCACTTCCTTGATGATAATGAATTTATTATACCTCACAGGTGTATCTCACATAGAGATGAACGACAGCATGTCAGCAAAAATGTAGACGTTTCGGCTCCATCCGAGCCTTTGTCAAGACAGACAAAATCACATCAGGTTAACACCCAGCAGCCTGATGTGATTTTGTCTGTCTTGACAAAGGCTCGGATAGAGCCGAAACGTCGACATTTTTGCTGACATGCTGTCGTTCCTCTCTATGTGAGATACACCTGTGAGGTATAATAAATTCATTGTCATCAAGGAAGTGGTGAGTGCCTGTACTCTTCATGGATATATATATATATATATATGTGTGTGTGTGTGTGTGTGTGTGTGTGTGTATGCATTTTTAATATGCTATGTATATGTGTATGTATATATATATATATATATATATATATATATATATGTGTATATACGGTATGTATATATATATATATATATATGTGTGTAGATATGTGTGTATGTATATATATATATAAACACACACAGACACACTAGTTTTACGGACCCAGCATATACTGGGTCACCTCAGTCCCCACCCCCGTGATTGGCTCCACCCAGTTCTGGAAACCACCCCATGCAAATCCTGCGTTTGCCACTGCCAGCTCACATATAACAAAAAAGGAAAGCCAAGCTAACCAACTTGGAATAATTCAGCAACGGCTGAAACAACAATACTGAACCAAGTAACAATGTAGGAATAGGATGCACTGGGTGGGCGTCCAACATCCTATATGGACTACGAGAAAAGGATTTACCAGTAGGTAATTAAAATCCTATTTTCTCTTACGTCCTAGAGGATGCTGGGGTCCACATTAGTACCATGGGGATGTACCAAAGCTCCCACAAGGAGAGGGAGAGCACGGAGGCTCCTGCAGAACTGATTGACCAAACTTTAGGTGCTCAGAGGCCAAAGTATCGAACTTGTAGAACTTAGCAAATGTGTTCGACCCTGACCAAGTTGCTGCTCGGCAAAGTTGTAATGCGGAGACACCCCGGGCAGCCGCCCAGGAAGAACCCACTTTTCGAGTAGAGTGGGTCTTAACAGATTTTGGAAACGGCAAGCCTGCTATAGAATAAGCATGCTGGATAGTACACCTGATCCAGCGAGAAATCGTCTGCTTAGAAACAGGCCACCCAACATTGTTGAGATCATAAAGGACAAACAGTGTGTCCGACTTTCTGTGATGAGAAGTTCTCTTCACATAAATCTTCAAAGCCCTTACAACAGCCATGGATTCTGAAGTAATTGAGGGGTCCGTAGCCACTGGCACCACAATAGGTTGGTTAATATGAAAAGCTGACACAACATTTGGAAGAAATTGCTGACAAGTCCTGAGCTCAGCTCTATCTTCGTGGAAAATCAAATAGGGGTTCTTGCAGGACAATGCCCCCAATTCCGACACACATCTAGCAGATGCTAATGCCAACAGTGTGACTGCCTTCCAAGTAAGGAACTTGACATCAACCTCCTGTAAAGGTTTGAACCAATCCGACTGCAGGAACTGCAGCACCACATTAAGATCCCACGGTGCCCTAGGAGGCACAAAGAGAGGCTGGATGTGCAGAACCACTTTCAAAAAAGTCTGAACATCAGGGAGGGCAGCCAATTGTTTCTGGAAGAAAATGGACAAATCTGAAATCTGGACTTTTATGGAGCCCAGGCACAGGCCCACATCCACTCCTGCTTGCAGGAAGAGGAGAAACCGTCCAAGTTGAAACTCCACTGTAGGAAACTTCTTGGATTCAAACCAAGACACATACTTTTTCCAAATCCGATGGTAATGCTTTGACGTTACTCCTTTCCTAGCTTGGATCAGGGTAGGAATAACTCTGTTCGGAATGCCCTTCTGAGCTAAGATCTGGTGTTCAACCTCCATGCCATCAAACATAGCCATGGTAAGTCTTGATAAACGAATGGCCCCTGTTGTAGAAGGTCCTCTCGAAGAGGAAGAGGCCTCGGCTCTTCCTGCAAGAGATTAAGAAGGTCCGCGAACCAAGCCCGCCTTGGCCAGTCTGGAGCAATGAGGATCGCTTGAACTCTTGTTCTCCTTACGAGCTTTAGAACTCTTGGAATGAGTGGGAGTGGTGGAAACACGTACACCGACTGGAACACCCACGGAGACACCAGGGCGTCCACTGCCACTGCTTGTGGGTCCCTTGACCTGGAGCAATAGTGTCGAAGCCTCTTGTTGAGATGAGAGGCCATCATGTCTATTTGGGGTAACCCCCAAAAACTGTTATTTCCTTGAACACCTCCGGATAGAGACCCCACTCCCCCGGATGGAGATCGTGTCTGCTGAGGAAGTCTGCTTCCCAGTTGTCCACTCCTGGAATGAAGATTGCAGAGAGCGCCAACGCGTGTTTTTCTGCCCAGAGGATGATTCTTGTCACCACTGACATCGCAGCTCTGCTTTTCATTCTGCCACTGTCATTACATTGTTCGACTGTACTTGAATGGCCCGATTTCTTAGAAGATGGACCGCCTGAAGAAGACTGTTGTAGATGGCTCGTAGTTCCAGGATGTTGATCGGCAGGCCGGTTTCCAGACTTGACCATCTTCCTCTGAAGGTTTCCCCCTTGAGTGACTGCGCCCCAGCCCCGGAGGCTCGCAGCCGTGGTTAGAAGGACCCAGTCCTGAATCCCGAACCTGCGGCCCTCCAGAAGGTGAGGCAATTGGAGCCACCAGAGGAGTGAAATTCTGGCCTCTCTGGTGCATGTGCAGATGAGATCCTGACCACTTGTCCAGGAGATCCAGTTGGAAGGGCAAAGCATGGAACCTCCCATACTGGAGAACCTCGTAAGAGGCCACCATCTTCCCCAAAAGGCAAATGCATTGATGAACCGACACCCGGGCTGGCTTCAGGACATCCTGGACCATCACCAATGCCTTTTCCTGTGGAAGAAACACCCTCTGCACTTCAGTGTCGAGGATCATCCCCAGAAAAGACAACCTCCGGGTTGGTTCCAAATGAGATTTTGGAAGGTTCAGAATCCAACCGTGGATTCTGAGTAGGCAGGTTGTGAGTACAATGGACTGCAACAGCTCCTCCTTGGACGATGCCTTTATCTGTAGATAGTCCAGATACGGAATTATGTTTACCCCCTGATTTCGGAGTAGAACCATCATCTCCGCCATCACCTTGGTGAACACCCTTGGTGCTGTAGAGAGGCCGAATGGCAGGGCCTGGAACTGGAAATGCCAGTACAGTAATGCAAAATTGAGATAAGTCTGATGCGGTAGCCAAATCGGAATGTGGAGGTACGCATCCTTGATATCCAGGGATACTAGGAATTCCCCCTCTTCCAGACCTGATATTACCACCCTGAAAGACTCCATTTTGAACAATATCTGTCACCCAGGGATCCAGGCCGGACGATACCCAGACGTGACTGAACTGTCTGAGCCTCGCTCCCACTGGTCCCACCTACAGGCCGCGTGGTCAAGCGGAGGACTTCAGCGTACTGGAAGCAGGCTTAGTTTTCTGAGAACCTGCCGCAGCAGGTTTCTTGGATTTAGCTCGACCTCCCCTAAAGAAGGTATCGGACGGTTTGGCCTTTCTAGGCTTGTTAGACTAAAAGGACTGTGAGGCTGATGAAAAGAAGGATTTCTTCGGAGCAGGTGCAGCAGAGGGAAGGAAAGGAGACTTACCCGCTGTAGCCGTGGATAATATCCACGCAACCAAAGCTTCCCCAAAGAGAGCCTGACCTGTATAGGGTAGGGACTCCACACTTTTCCTGGATTCCGCGTCGGCTGACCACTGGTGCAGCCACAAACCCCACCGAGCTGAAACAGACATGGAAGAGATCCCCACAGCCATGGAACCCAGGTCTTTCATGGATTCTATCATAAAACCTGCTGAATCGTGAATGTTACGCAAAAACAATTCAAAATCACCCTTATCCATTGTATCCAAATCATCAAGTAAGGTGCCTGACCATTTTACTATAGCTTTTGCAATCCATGCACAAGCAATAGTGGGACATAATATGGCCCCTGAAGCAGTGTACATTGATTTAAGTGTATTATCAATTTTTTGATCAGCCGGATCCTTTAAGGCGGTAGATCCCGGAACAGGTAAAACCACCTTTTTGGAGAGTCTGGACACAGTTGCGTCAACAATTGGCGGGCTTTCCAATTTTTTCCTATCCTCCTCAGGGAAAGGAAACGCCACATGGACCCTTTTAGGGATCTGGAATTTTTTCTAAGTGTTTTCCCATGCTTTCTCAAATATAGCATATAATTCATTTGACGCAGGAAAGGTTAGCGAGGCTTTCTTATTTTCAGTGAAAATCGACTCCTCAACCTGCTCAGGTGTTGTATCGTTAATATTCAATACATCCCTGATAACCATCAATTGCACACCCTTTGCAAGAGAGGCGGACCCACGCAACACATCCCCAGTACCGTCTGTGGTATCAGAATCGGTATCCATGTCATCTTGCATGACATGAACAAGCGCACGTTAGTGGGGGTATATAGCGGAGCGTCCTGAGGTACCAGAATCGGGCCATACCGCCATAGAGTTCTGTAATACCTGGGTTGCGGATTCATTACTTGCAACCCTATCTGAAATTTGAGAAATCCAAGATTTGATAGAGGAAAATCACTCAGGATCCCTTGCTGGAATCTGTGCTAAACCAGTGCTATCCTGATTACATTGAATGGGATCATCCTGAGAGGACATATCCTCCGCAGCATATGACACAGTGTCCCTGGACATAGCTAAAGGAGACCACGAAACACCCCCCCCACACACACATACACACACACAGGGGAGGGCAGACAGAGTTTCACCCCCAAGAACAGCAAGAGAGACACAGATATTGGAGCCAACCCACACACAGCGCTTTTAACCAAAGGGAGACCCTTTGTCAGCGCTGACTCTGCACCTTAATAGGATACAGTCATATTGCAGCGTTCCCCCCTTCTACAACCCCCTGGTACCGTGAGAGATAGCTGGAGTTGCTGTGGAGGTACCTTCTTTCTCCTGATCAGCGCTGTGCAGGCAGGAAAATGGCACTGAACGCTGCTGGGTCTGCTGTGAGAAGCTCCGCCCCAAAAATGGTGCTGTCTTCCTGCTCTTCATCTGATTATACTGGCCGGAGGATTGATGCTGGCTGAGATCCTGGGACCCCGACAGGCTTTGTGACCAGTGTAGGGTGTAAGTGCTGGCCCAGGGCGCCCCTCAACGCGCCTCACTATGTACCGCTGAGCAATCCCAGGGCGCAGTTAATACTGCATTCCTACCCTGCTGCCGCCATCTTCACACTGGCCCCCCGCTTACTCGCCACAATCTTCTGCTCTTTAAGGGGGTGGCGGCATGCTGCTGGGGTGAGCGATCCCCTGTGGAGGGGAGCGATCTATCCCCTCAGGAGCTCAGTCTCCTGTCAGCGGAGCAAGTGGCTCAGACCCCGCAGGGCTGACACTACTCCCCCCCTTAGTCCCACGCTGCAGGGAGGCTGTTGTCAGCAGCCTCCCTGTAAAATAGAAAACTCTAAAATAACTTTTTTTCTAGAAAAGCTCTGGAGAGCTCCCCTAGCTGTGACCGGCTCCTCCAGGCACATTTTCTAAACTGAGTCTGGTAGGAGGAGCAGGAGGAGCCAGCCCACACTCTCAAACTCTTAAAGTGCCAATGGCTCCTGGTGGACCCGTCTATACCCCATGGTACTAATGTGGACCCCAGCATCCTCTTGGACGTAAGAGAAATATACTGAAGTGATATTACCCAATTTAGCTTAATAAATTGGGTAATACTGTACAGCTGTTGTCATAGAACTCTATAAGAACAGGGATATAATCTGTTAATTATGTTTACTGATTTGCCCAGCATTAGGCTTTTAATAAAAAGCCCCAATCTTAAAATGACCCTTTCTTTGGCGAAAAATAGTTATTTCTTGATAAAAAGGACCTAATTTACTTAACCAGCTGTACAAAATGCATGCTAAAGTAGAAACAGTTATGGTAAGTGTTGCCCATCATGGCTTTATTCCTGTGTGTATGACTTTTTAAACATGACTTTATTTAATATCCACTACAATAATAAATTAAGTGCTTACGAAAGAAGCTAGAGATTGCACATTTAGAGTAACAGGTACAATTTCTTGTAACCATTACTGGTATACATTCCATTATGAAATAATTGCAGTAGTACCAAGCAGCATTGATTAGAGGCATGATTGTATAATTTGTGGAGAAGCTACATGAAATGCTTTACACAACTTAATTATGTGCAATAGAAATAGATCTTTCTGATATTGTATAGAGAGCTAGCTGTTGTACCGAACATAATTTGTCATATGACCAAATGACTATAAATAAAATACAAATAGCCTTTTCTTTCTAAGGGTTTTCAGTTCTAATCAAAATGCATATGCACCACAGTTGTCTACTCTCCCAGAATTTCTGGTAGACTCCCAAATTTGGGGGAATATATTTTTATGGTGTATGATATTTTATTACATTATGTCTATTTTGATTGTGTTTCCTGCTTTATTAGTTTTGTTGCATTTGCATTGTTAAAATTACCCCCCAAAAATATAGAGCTAATTAATGGTTTAGGATTTATTCCCATCCACATGACCACTGCTCTGAAAGATTGCTAACAAAAAAATAAGATAGGCTTCATATGCAGAATCACAATTTAAAAGCAAATGTTCCAGGCAAAACATCATTTATTATAAGCAAGAAAAGCAGGGATTTGTCTTGAAGTCACAGAGATTCTGCTTTTGACTAATCTTTCTGCTGCCCACTTAAATGGCTCTTCATAAATAATTCAAATTTTAATTATGTTACAAGCCCCTGACCTGAAGAGAAATGTAGACACAGGAAAAAAAGGGAAAATACAAAATAAAATAAAGAAAAAAAGGAAAGAACATATTCTTGGACTGAAATTCTGCCTGTAGCAAACCATGCTTTTTCCATATTCCTCAGAAAGCTGTGGCACTTCCTAATGGTATAGGGTAATCTGATGCCTTAGTGCAACAGCATCAAACTGGATTTACAAAATAACTTTCTAAGTATTTAGGTGGTCACTCCGAGTTGATCGCTAGCTGCATTCGTTCGCTCTGCAGCGAAGAGGCAAAAAAAATGGCACTTCTGCGCATGCGTATGTGGCGCAATGCTCATGTGCGGCATACTATTACAACGAACTATGTAGTTTTACACAGGATCTAGCGATGCTTTTCAGTCGCACAGGCAGCCGCAGAGTGATTGACAGGTAGAGGGCGTTTCTGGGTGTCAACTGACCGTTTTCAGGGAGTGTTCGGAAAAACGCAGGTGTGTCAGAAAAAAAAGCAGACGTGGCTGGGCGAACGCAGGGCGTGTTTGTGACGTCAAAACAGGAACTGAATGGTCTGAAGTGATCGCAAGCGCTGAGTAGGTTTGAAGCTACTCTGAAACTGCACAAAATATTTTTGTAGCCGCTCTGCGATCCCTTCGTTTGCACTTCTGCTAAGCTAAAATACACTCCCAGTGGGCGGCGGCATAGCGTTTGCACGGCTGCTAAAAACTGCTAGCGAGCGATCAACTCAGAATGACCACCTTAGTGCAATGTATTATGAGAAGTTTCAATGACATTTTGGAGTTTATCATTTGAGGAATGGAAATGCTTGATAAGACTTTCTGAAACTTTCTGCCTACACAAGCATTCAGTTTCTTTCTTTGCTGCAGCCTGTGCTTGGGGAACGGACTAAGTTATCTTAAACCATTTTTTGAGTAGTGAGGTGCCCTTACTAGACAGCGGGAAGAAGCAGGAAGCAGTTTGAATGTATCCACAGGAATTATAAACACCCAGATGCATAAGCATATACTGGTGCTCTGGGTGGTGTCTACTTTCTGCTGTGACATTTCATCAGACTGATTAAGAGGTTGAAAAAATATTTTGTTGTTATGTTGTGGGACGCTTACATTTTAGAAGAATTAGTGCAAGCTAAGAAAGTGTGTGCCTAACCATTGTGTTGAGTAAGAGCCATCTGTAATTTAGAATTAGCTCTATTTTAGGCACGCTTAGATTTATCAACTGTTATGATCTGCAGCTGATGCCACCTTGTACATGACCATTGCTTAGCAATTGTTGCTGGCTTTCATTTTAGCCAGATACTGCCACTCTTTTGGATATTTATATCAGCTGGTAAGTGAATGTAGCCGACATTGCTTCTCCCCTGATTCCACAGGTACCACTGTTTATTAGTTTAGGTGACATGCTTTTTGGGTTGGACACTGTGATCAAGAGACAGAGGTGTCTACTTACTAAGCCTTGGATAGAGATAAAGTGGACATCACAGGCTGTGTTTGAAAAATGACAGGAGCTGGTTGGCTGGTCCTTTATCTCCATCCAAGACTTAGTAAATAGACCCCAGGGTCCCTAGACTTCATTCTATTGGCTTGCAAGGCATTAATAGGGTCCCTCTCTTGTACACTTGTGCTGGTATTAGTGTACTCTGTACCTGTGGGGTCCGCTATATAATACCGGCGGTCGGGATCCCGGCAGTCAGGAGACTGATACTGGAATCCCGACTGCTGGATTGCCAGTGGCAAACGCAGCGAGTTCCATCACGGGCTTGCCACGCTTCGGCCCGGTGGCGAGCACAGCATTCCAAACTATTATATTCCACCTCAAGTGGTGGAGTGGATCGCCTCCGAGTGGGAATTTGGGGCTGTGGTCGGAATCCCGACTGGCTGCATTTCGCTGGCTGTCACGAATCCAGCGTCGGTCTCCTGACCACCGGGATCCCGACAGCCGGTAAATTAATTGCATCCTGTACCAGTGTGCTGAACCTGCATCATTGATGTGCACTTCTTGTTGTGACCTGGACTTTTGCATTGGACTCTGCTTCTCTCTCCTACTTTGTCTTCAGGTTGCATTTCTATTTTGCTTCTGACTACCTCTGGTTTGACCTTGTCTTGTTTACTGGAAATAGTTTACAGAACTTTCTTATGGTGTATACTGTCACTTGTGAATACTAGCTTTTCAATTATCCTCCCCCCCAGGAGATCCTGAAGGGGGGAGGTTTGTACTGTAGGTCATAGACCTGTGAATCAACTGTTGCATTGTTCTGTTTTTCTATGATTGGATATTATTTCATGCTTGGTAGTAGCTTAGTAAATTGAGCGAAATGCTATCTTCAGCTCGGGTAATAGACCATTGCATAGAGTAGAAACTGGAAGAAAACTTTATCAAAAAGAACTGAATACCTTATTCATCAAAACTAAAACTTCTCATTGTGTCTTATAACAAACAGTTATTTCATATACATGACCAAGTTTGTTTCCTTTGCCTGCATTTACATCTGGGATTTCATTGCATAACATCTCCATCTCTCTGTGCCTAAGGCTCCAAAATGAGATTATCAGTTATTCAGGATATGATTTTATTTGAGAAAGAGTATTTGTGGTTACTTGGGCATGTTATGTAAATGACATAATGTTACAGCTATTATGCCAGGTGCCAAGTTCAGTTTTATTTCACACAAATAATATTTTGCCCTAATTCATTTATACAGATTTCGCACATGCTTACAACAATATGTGAATGTTTGTGGACTGAACTATTAGACAAAAACTATATTTTTAAGAAGTAATAATAATTCTAGTTTTTTAAGCTCATTGTTCAGTAGTAATACCTCTACACAGCTGTGTTGAAATGTGCTAAAGGCAGCTGAAAAAACCCTTGAGAATACCATATTTTAAGCTGCTGCGACATCAAACCACACAGTGAATTGTTGCAGGGCAAATCTGACAATTTTCATCAAGAAAAAAAAAATAATGATGAACATATATAGAATTCTATGGAAAAATGGAGGTGTGCTTATCTACATATATAAAAATGGATGTATGTGTGTATGTTCCAGCATAACTCTGGAATGCCTGGAGCAATTTACACCAAACTTGGTACACATATGACTTACAATTTAGGAAAAAATACTGTGGGGGTAAGACACCCCTAGCACCCCTAGGGGTGGGGGTGGCAAGGGGGTGACATGTAAAAATCCATAGTTTTCGGGCATAAATCTAGAATGCCTAGAGCAATTTACACCAAACTTGGTACACATATGACTTACAATCTGGAAAAAAATACTGTGGGAGTAAGACACCCCTAGAACCCCTAGAAGTGGGGGTGGGAAGGAGGTGACATGTAAAAATCCATAGTTTTCGGGGTCGCGGTGATGAATAGTGACACTCCCAATGCTGTTTAAGTCCAAGTACAGCACCCATCAGCATGGGGGGTGACAAGGGGTGAAAAATAAAATGTCCAAAATGACCGACAGTAGTGTCAAATCCATAGTTTTTTGGGGTTGCTAAGCTGATCGCATTTGGAAAATCGATATGTTCCTTAGACTGTCCATTAACATATACTGTAAGCCATGTATCTTCATGCTAAGGACAGGATGTACCAAGTTGTTCCGCTGCGCTATTAGCCATCTTACCACTCTGTTCTCATCTCCACTGTTAAATTTCTCCTCACCTCCCGGCGCTGCCCGTCTGTCCCATTGTTTACTGCGGCAGTCATCAGTATGAAATAACTGCTCCTCCGTTGCGGTCACTCAGGGCTCGCCGTTGTGGATGGGAGCTGTTATGAGCCGGGCAAAAGTGCAGTTACTGAACGAGGGGAGGATACAGGTCCCATATACGTTATTGCATACGGATCCTGCGGAGGACCAATGGGCAGACGATTGGGCTAGGTAACGTAATGAAAAGATCACGTGATGCGGAAAACAACGGGACTGAATGACAGCGTCAGGAGGTGAGGAGGAATCTAACAGTGGAGATGAGAACGGAGCATTAAGAGGGTTAATAGCGCAGCGGAACAGCAGATTGGAATTATTCTTTAAATTCCGGAATTATTCTTTAAATTCCGGAATTATTCTTTAAATTCCATAGTGAAGCATGGGTATTAAGCTAGTTTAACATAAATCACTGTAGCAGACTATAAGAAGACTGTTGGTACAGGTCAGGTATCCATTATTTGGATACCCGAAAACCAGAATATTTTGGCCCTGTTGTGACATCATGATGCGGCAGGTGCTGTGACGTCACTGGAGTCCGCGGCCAATCACAGACATGTGGGGGAGTGGCTTTGCAGCCATTCCTTCACTGCTGCCAGGACCCACCGCACCAGACCCGCCACAGACCCCCAAAACGCCCTGCTGATGCGCAGGACCCCTGGTACCCTCCCCGCTGACACTCGGACCCAATGCGGACCCCTGGTTTACCAAGAAGTAATAATTCTGCAGACTATTCACAATGTCATGTAACTACCATGTCAATCATAGTGCATTTCACCCAGATAGGGGCTTGGTCACCGTGGAGGCTCCACGGTGACCAAGCCCCTATCTGGATGAAACGTACATTCGTGGTGGACGTCATTGTGACGTCATATCCGGAATTCCATGCAGCGCACATGGATCGGGCACAGAGCACAGCGAGAGACTCTTACCTCACGGGGACCGCTAAGGAACTACACTTATTCACAGGTATTTCTGGTATCCTCTCATCGGGATGCGGTGGTAACAGCCACACTGCAATGACCACAGGGTCACCAGTGTTCCTGAAACCGCCAGCACCCGACAGCAGAGACACCACTTCTTCCTTCCTGCTAGCACCGGCCAGTTAACCCTCTCACCTCCCATTCACTGTACATTGTACACATGGGAAGGCAGTAGAAGTTACTGGACACACGGCTCTGGCACCTAATCTATGTCACGCTGATACATACAATTATGATACATTTTTTCTAATAACTATCATCTAGGGATATGACCTGTGAATATCAGTTATATATTGTAACCAACTACTTTCCTAATTTTTCCAATTGAAATAAGGGGATATAAGTGCATTAGAGGATGTATAACACGCTTGCCTTTTTTATAATGTGTATCCCTTACCTAATGTCCTCGTAAAGGTTGGTACCTCTCGGAAAAGAATTGTTTATATTGTGGATAATTTTCTCTGATGAAATAATCACCTGAATGAGATAGTAACATAGTAACATAGTATCTGAGGTTGAAAAAAGACAATTGTCCATCGAGTTCAACCTATTCGTGGTCTCCTATGCATGATTTATCAAAATTTTTTGACTGATGCTGATGTCAGCCGTTGCATTTTATCCCTTTTTGTAGTAACTATAATGCGTGACTATGCACCATAACCCTGGATTTCCTAATCCATTATGAATTTATCTAACCCATTCTTAAAGGTGTTGACCGATTCCGCCATTACAACTCTCTCAGGCAGGGAATTCCAGACACGTATTGTCCTTACCGTGAAAAAGCCTTTACGACGTATTGTGCGGAATCTCCTCTCCGCTAACCTGAGCGAGTGTCCACGAGTACTATGAGTTGATCTGGCCAAAAACAGGTCCCGCGCAAGCTCTGTGTATTGTCCCCTTATATATTTGTAGTTGTTGATCAAATCCACTCTTAGTCTCCTCTTTTCCAATGTAAACATGCCTAGTTTTTCAAGCCTTTTCTTGTATTCCATCGTCTCCATGCCCTTAATTAGTTTAGTCGCCCTCCTCTGAACCTTTTCTAGATCCAGGATATCCTTTTTGTAGTACGGTGCCCAGAATTGTACACAGTATTCAAGGTGTGGCCTCACTAGTGATTTATATAACGGGAGTATAACATCCTCGTCCCTTGCATCAATTCCCTGTTTTATGCATGCTAGTACCTTATTAGCCTTTTCTGCTGCCATCCTACTTTGGGAACTGCTGCTTAGTTTGCTATCTATGAGAACAACTAAGTCTTTTTCCAGTACAGTATCCCCTAATGTTACCCCATTCAGTTTGTAGGTGTTATTTTTGTTCTTGCTACCACAGTGCATTACCTTACACTTGTCTGTAATGAAACACATTTTCCATTTGGCTGCCCTTCTTCTATTTTAACTAAGTCGTTCTGAAGAGACTCAGCATCCTCCTCTGTATTTATAGCCTTACACAATTTGGTATCATCTGCAAAAATTTACACCATGCTCTTTAGATCTTCTGTTAGGTCGTTAATGAAAATGTTTAACAATAGCGGTCCTAATACCGAACCTTGTGGCATACCACTTAACACTTCAGTCCAATTTGAAAGAGATCCATTAACCACAACACGCTGCTCTCTGTTATCTAATCAATTCTTGACCCAAGTGCATATAGTGCTTCCTAGCCCTATTTCTTGTAGCTTATAGATAAGTCGCATGTGAGGCTCTGTGTCGAAAGCTTTGGCAAAGTCTAAAAAGATTACATCCACGTCTTTACCCTGATCGAGGTTTGCACTTACTGTTTCGTAAAAACCAAGTAAGTTGGTTTGACAGGATCTGTCCTTCACGAATCCATGTTGATTCCTTTTAATGATTTTATTGGCTTCAAGCAACTTCTGAATACTATCCCTTAGAATACCTTCAAGTACTTTCCCCACTATAGATGTAAGACTAACTGGTCTATGGTTACCCGGTTCAGCTTTACTTCCCTTTTTGAATATAGGCACTACTTCCGCTATACGCCAGACTTTGGGAACCATGCCTGATATAACTGAATCCTTAAAGATCAAAAATAGCGGTTTTGCCAGTTCAGAGTTAAGCTCCATTAGAACCCTTGGGTGAATTCCATCGGGCCCCAGTGACTTATTATTCTTTAAGTGTTTTAATCGGTCACAGACTACCTCCTCACTTAAATAAGTACCTATCGGTGGGATATTCTCATTATTGAGATTGTGTGTCAGTCCCTGATTTGGGTCCTCTCTAGTAAATAATGTTGAAAAAAATTCATGAAGTATGTCCGCTATGTCATTATCATTTTTTGAATAAGACTCCCGACTTGTCTTTTACAGGGCCTACACTCTCCTTCTTTAATCACTACATCACTACAAAACAACAGCTTTAATGTGCCCAAGCAGAGGTATGAGGCATTAACGCCCTTCAATTGCTAAACCACTGGCTTACATACTATTATGAAAAATATTTTCACCCTTTTGGATAAAGGTATCAAAAACTGATGATTTTGTTCATACCGTAACACAAGAAATAATAAATTAATGGTCACGCTGATATTGTTACAAAATAATCAGGAGATTCTTAAAAATAATCTCTTTGTTTCAATTTTTTCTATTTAATCTTTTGTTAGATCCTAAGCAGAAACTGCTATTCTATAGAGTAACAATTTGTTTTGCATTTTAATATTATCAATTAAAGTTATATTTTAATCATGTATAGAGATTAATTTAAGAGAGTGCCCCTACACAGAGGTAACCTTCTTGTCCCCCTGCCCTCTAGCAGGGACAATCTCCTTTGATATTACTGTCATTTTCCTCAGGGGAGAGCCGCTAACACCATTATAACTGTCATTTCCTACTGAAAGATTTATTAGTTAATAGTTGGTATCAGCATAATTACGATAATTGTTTAAACTAGCAGTGCGGGGTAACTCTAATCCTTTTGTAAATTCTCATAATTGCAAACCTGGGGGTATATTTACTAAAATTCAATTTGGGATTAATTTTTAAGAATCTTAAAATAAAATGAAATTGATTCTATTGAAACTGAAAAATCCCTTAAAATATCCCTTATACCCCTTTCACATTGCACAAATAATCCAGTATCGACCCGGCATATTGCCGGGTCGACACAGGTCAGTGTGCGATGTGAAAGGGCCATGTCCGAATTCCCGGGTCACCTGACCCGGTAATTCAACCCGGGTAATAAGAAGGGTTATTCTCAGGTTGAATACCGCGTCAGGCGCAGTGTGAATGGGTTGCCGGGTCAATGTGACCCGGTACCCATTCACAGCATAGGGAGAGGCGGCGCTGTGGTGAGCTCATCTCCCAGCACCGCGTCCACCTCGCCCCCACTGCCGACTCCACACCCCACCGCTATGGCAACCGACCCAGCAATTTGCCGGGTCGGGAAGCCAGCACATAGTCTCCAATCCCGGGTGGGATCCGGCATTGGAGATGTGAAAGCAGTATCATTTACTAAAAATTGATTTTGCATTTGATCTTCAAATCAAATTTGATTTTGATTAATTTTTAGAAGGGATTTTGTGTTGAGATTATAAAATCCCTTCCAAAATCGAACCTCAAATTCCCAGCAAAATTGAATGCAAAATCGAAAAGAACTTCCTCATTGTTTCCTATTGGTCCAAATGTATCACATGTACACTAATTAAAGGGGAAGCTCTCTCTTTACACTGTTTATACTGTTTATACTGTTTACACTGATTATTGCATAATCTGGGGAAGTGGTTTATTTAATGTTCAATTATGTAATAGCAGCAGAGCACGATATTGGACACTTTTTGCCAAATTATATAATAATATGCCTCCCAAATTATCATTCTTGGTTTTGCTAGTCCACAGGTGCATTCTGTCATGGATTTGGTGGCTATATATTCCTCTATATACTTATTCTCAGCAGAAGATTGATGATTTGACAATGGATTCACAAGTCAGGAGCAACAACCATAGCCTAAATCACCTGTTGGGAAAGGGGGGGGGGGGATTAGAACAATATAGTAACTAGTACTATTACTGTAGCTGCTTCATTTACACATACTGGTAACTTAGGGCCTAATTCATCATGGATCGCTAGAGAAATCTCAAATTGATCATTTATCAAACGACTGTGCATGCATAGCATTTTCATCACACACGCGTGAGGGGTAATAGTGACAGAAATTGCGAACAGATCATAATGGCAATGTAGCCGCTTTTTGACTGAAAGGAAGCTGGCATTTCTAGGAGAAAACCTGCTATTTTCTGGGTGTGTCAGAAAAAACGCAGGCGTGCCCAGGCATTTTTGGGGCAGGGGTCTCTGATGTATGCGCAGATCACTTCCAGGCCATCTCAGTCACAGATTAGTGGCAGCCTCAGACCTACTCACATTTGCTCAGATGGCAAAGATTCTTCGATGTTCCATGAATTGCGTATGCATCTGAGAGTGGATAGCAAATTGCAATGCATTCGCAATTTTTCACGGGGTGTTATTTCTTCCTGTCGGGGTGGCGCCTTTCTACCTGCAGACAACTGCAATTTCTCTGAGTAGCGATCCATGCTGAATTAGGCCCTTACCGAACAACTGTCCATCTGGAATTTGACTCACCTTAAATTTTGAAGACAGGGATGATTTGCTGAGGATTTAGGCATCATGGCACAAACCAGGATAGCCAGTTATAACTCTCATGAATTGACATTTCATTATATCATCTGACAAAAGTGTCATATATTGTGCTATGCTGCTATCTATTGCACATTCATCGACTAGGTATGATGCCTATTTGTAAAATATGCGCAGTATTCAACTCATGAAGCTGCTGATGTTGCTCTGATTAATGATCCTGGGTTCTCGCAGTCAGGTGGGGATTTACGTACAGCAGGTAGGTGCACAACTTACCATAACCATGGACAGCCATACTGCTCCACATATATTTCGCTATTTTAAAAGTCATCACAATCAATTTCCTACCAATAGAATGGTGTTTAGAGCACAAACACCAAGCACAAGCACAAATCGAATGTCTAAAAGAATTCAATTAATTTGGGGATTTGAAGTTCGATTTAGTGTTCGATATCAAAACGATTTGCAAATTGATTTTTAATAAACGAGGGGATCCTATATTCGACTATGGAAAAACATTAGTGTGTTTCAGAAATTTGATTTTAAGTGGGATTTGAGTTGAATATGGTTTTAGAATCAATTTGGCATTCAATTTTGCCTTTAGTAAATCTCTTCAATCAAACTCTAATGGAAATCGAATGCCAAATACCTCAAAACTGAAAATCGAACAATGGTAAATATACCCCCTGGTCCTATTGCAGATATGTGTTGTGCCCCAAAAAGTTGTGGTAAATATTTTTGATACAACACCTCTCATACCCAGTTTGTACTTCAGTTATTGATGCCATCCTAATGGAATTATGTCGGTTTGAGTACCAGTCGTTTGATAATACTTTGAAAATGCTCCACCAAGACATGATGATGTGATCCAATCCAATTTTATGTAAGCTGTGTCATTGCAAGAGCGTCCAACTGTATTACAGATGCTAGTTGGCATTAGTTGCTCATAAGGACCTATGGATTTGCCCAGTGGCTCTGGTTCTTGCATATCTATATATCCAGCTAGATGTTGATGGGGGGGACTGGCTTGTTCATTGAGGAGGCCCCCTTTTGGCTAAGTACCAGTTTTTTTCAGTTTTGCTGCATTGTGTTCATTCTTCTCTGGGGCTCTCACCCTTAGAATTTGTCATGCACTCCTTCCAGACAGAGGCTTCTATGTCGACTACAGTGGCTTTTTTGATTCAAGCGATGCAAAAGGCTGTCTGCTTTAGGAGTTAAATCTGGCCAGGTAAGGCCTTTGCAGGCAATTTTTTCATAACCTGGCCAGGAACTTTGGCTACACATTGCTGTTCCACCAACAGACAATGTGGTGTTTTGACTGGCCGTATGGATGGTTAGTGGGACTGTAAAATGTATATGTGGTGTATGTAGCTTCCTCTTTCCCTCTTTGTCCTGAAGTCTTTCTCTTACTCCCACCCTGTGAGATTTGATAGTGTTTTTTTTTTGTTATTTGTGATGGCTAAGACGGTTGACACAATTAAGGTTTGTAGTTGTTAAATGGTGCCCTTTTCTTTAGTTTGGTGGATGCTGATGACCTGGGCTGGGTTTCTGCAGCACCACCCATCCGAGTGGTCCACCTCACATTGCTCTATTGGGGGTTGGTTCACCAATAAATGAAGCTTTTGATTTAATGTTGGAGCTTATTTTGCCATTTTCTATTTTGCCACCATACCAATTTCTTTCCCTTCTTTTTCATAAAAATTTTAGTCAAATAAATTTGATCACGTTTTTAAGCCAGTACCTGTGTCTGTCTCACTATTGGGTATTAGAAAATGACATCATGCCCATGAGGGGTCCTGGGCCACTAGGGTGTTTAAAGACTGTAGACATGTGTTAAGCTGGAATTTTCTGGAAATAATAACAATGACACAGGTGACGATTACCTATTTTTTATCAGTAGTCAATTTTATTATACAGAGTGATCATTAAAAACTAATATACATATGGAGCTACGCTAATCATGGCTCTGTCTGTGCCTGGGCGCGCCTATCGCCGACAGCATCGGGGGGGGGGACGCGTGTCTGTGACGCGCACGCGCTTCATTCACTAGAATGGGAGGGCGTCTATTTGCACTCCAATGGGGCTAGGCGGATGGATCGCCTAGTCATGCCGGGAGTGCACGTATGCGATGGAGCCGCACTGGATGAGTGCGGCTCCATGTGTATTACAGAACTGGAGATACTGTATAAAACACAAATACTGAGATAATTTGTTTGATTCTGCTAGTGCTGGGCTGAACTGAATATGAATCTGTCCAGCGAAGGAAGTAGGATTTATTTTTAGAAGATTGCATAACTATAACGTCATTGAAACAGCATGGAATAATATAAATACACTTTTTGGGGACTATTTATTTATAATGACAAAAGTGCTGCAGAAACGATGTAACTAATTTGCTGCGATTTTCAGTGGCATACACTAAACTACCGCCCGAAGCAATTCAGTATTGATCTGGTGGCGGAACAGCTGTTCCAAAAAGCAGGTGTCCTATAAAGCCTTAACACTGCCACTTTTCTGCTAATACTAATGCTAGCAGTGAAGTTTAAACTGCTGGGCATGCATGCACACAGTGAGGTCCAGATCTCCTCCTCATATGCACATGGTGGGCTCAGAAGGCTAATGCCATCTGTAGATGGAGTCAGTGTACAGATCTGGATGAATTTGTATCCCTATACTAGTATATGAGCAGTAGTGCCGAGGGGGCAGGGGGTAGCTGGTACTAACAACACAGGCTTGTTGGAGGGGCCTTGGTCTCACCTCCCCTTCACACCCCCACACACCCCTCTTACTTGTCAGCCAGCATGCAATCACAATGATCTCCCCTGTTTATGTTGGCGATGCTTTGCGCCAAGCTAATAGTAATTTTTGACACTTTTTTTTTAAAGGGGGAGTGGCCACACCTCTGTGGTTAGACCATGTCCCCCCACTACCGCCATATCTTTACGGTCCTGTGCATGAGAATGATGTGCCACATCAGGACTGTTATTTGCATAGGAGGTATGAATAATATCTTCTGTATTGCAGCAAAGGTGAAAAGGTCCATAATTTAAAATATGTGGAAATTACTGTTTGCACTTATATAACAAACCCATATGAATTGGCCCCTTAATGTACTTTTACTGTTATTTAGATCATATGATTCAACAATAAAATAGGCACACCTGTGGTTAGTTTTACAGGGGGCTTATCAGAATTAACGTTCCTATAACAAAATCAGTTAATACAATTTGCTGCTTAACTTCTAAACATAAAGGATCATGACCACATCCATCTCATACTGTTCGCATGGAAAATAACCATTTAAGCATGAATGAGACCTAATGAACTAGTTCTAATGGGACAATCTTGGAACAGGAATGTAATCTGCTCAAGGAGGTGTAAATGGTGCTGGCTGAAATTACTTTTATACACTTCTCTGCTCATAACATGTACATTCAATTATTTACAGTACATATAGCCAATAAATGATAGAGGGATATGTAATATATAGGGGTAGTAGAAAAGAAGTCAGCGGCACTCAGCAGTCGTGATTATTCTGCAAATAAAACTTTTATTCCAGTCCATATATATAGGGGTATATTCAATTGGTGTCGAAAACTGCTGTCTGTCGAAAAGACAGCAGTTTTCGACTTTTTAAGGTCGAATCGTGATTCAACCTAATCAGTCCTTTTCTGCAAGTCGTGGAATTCGACTTGTGGAATAGTACGTGAATCGGCGGTATAGCTGCCGATTCACGTACTTTTGAGTGAAACGGGGCCAAATTCGACAGGATTTGGCCCCGTTTCCGACCATCTCAGTCCGACATAAAAAAATGTCGGACTGAGATGTGGGACCCAGAGGAGGAGAGGAGGGGGAGTCGCAGGGAGACAGAGGACAGCCGCTGGCATACAGGGGAGATCAGCGCTACAGCACAGCGCTGCAGCAGGATGTCTCACAGCCGCGCCGCTCACGGCAGCATCCACCCGGCTCCAACAAGTGAGGTCACGCTTCATGGAGCCGGATGGACACTGCCGTGAGGTCGGGCGACTGTGCTACGTCCTTCTGCAGCGCTGCTGTAACGCTGGTCTCCCGTCGCCCCCCTCTCCTCCTCCAGATCCCTCCTCTCAATTCGACTTTTTAAAAGTCGAATTGAGATGAGATTGAATAGGGGTTCTCGGATCCATTCCGACAAATGCATGTCAGAATGGATCCGACCCTAATTGAATACACCCCATATTCGATTTGTAACTGCCATGCATGTACATCTATATATACCAGGGACGTGCGGTGAGCTAAATGGCTCAGGAGGCACTGGCTTTCCCCAGAGCCAGATTTACACACAATATATGAACCAAAGCGTACCTCTGGGCATTATACACAGTTGCAGCAGTATACATGCCAGGAAATTTGGTGAGTTTTGATCAAAGATGTGCGGAAAAGATAGGTAGGTGAGGCACTGCCTCACCTGCCATAGACTTTTTACTCCAGAGTTTTGGCTTTAAAAATTATTAGAATAATGCAAAGTAGATATTTATAACATATTGTTTGTATTTTTCATATACTTTACACAGTCAAAACTCTGGCACAAACGTAAGTATGACAGGAAAGGCTCTGCCTCACCTGCCTCACCCCCCCGCATGTCACTGATATATACAGTATATATATATATATATATATATTATCTCCTGTCTAAATTACAGATGCATTTGTAATTCTACACAATATATTATATTGTGATAAGTTATTGATGCTTGCATCTTGATATTATTACATGTCACTAGCTTGAACACTGAATGGTCTTCATTTACCAATGCCTTTCCTAGCATGCTTACTGTACTGTACATTAAACCAAGTCTCTAATCAATAATTCACAAAAAAAAAGAAGACCAGGCAATAGTAAGCCATCTTATGATCTTGTCAACAGTATTGTATATTCCATAAGCCAAAATCCATCATGGAACTTACATTTGCCTTTTCACTTACACAACTCATGTCACATTCAATTTTGTAATTAATAAATTCATTAATAATAATAATAATAATAATAATAATAATAGTTTGAATTGTGCCACTCTTTCCTCTCTATTTTCCCCTATATTTGTAAATTAGCATGTTGTAGAGTTTGCAGTATTTAACACAACTAAGACAATGGCAGTCAGTTCATTATGCTGAGAGGTGTAGGTGGGGTAGAACTGGAAACACTTACAGTGGGGCAAAAAACTATTTGGACAGCTACCGTTTGTGCAAGTTGACCCACTTAAAAAGACGAGAGAGGTCTGTAATTTCCATCATAGGTACACTTCAACTGTGAGAGACAGAATCTGGAAAAAAAAAACTAGGAAATCACATTGTAAGATTTTTAAGCAATTTATTTGTATATTCTTACGGAAAATAAATATTTGGACAATCAAAAAGTTTAACTCAATACTTTGAAATATAACCTCGGTTGGCAATTACAGAGGTCAAACGTTTCCTGTAGCTCTTGACCAGGTTTGCACACACTGTAGCAGGTATTATGGCCCACTCTTCCATGCAGCTCTTCTCTAGATCTGTCATGTTTTGGGGCTGTCGCCGGGCAACACGGACTTTCAACTCCCTCCACAGATTTTCTATTGTGTTGAGGTCTGGAGACTGGCTAGGCCACTCCAGGACCTTGAAATGCTTCTTACGGAGACACTCCTTAGTTGCCCGGGCGGTGTGTTTGGGGTCATTGTCATGCTGGAAGACCCAGCCATGTTCCATCTTCAATGCTCTTACTGAGGGAAGGAGGTTTTTGCCCAAAATCTCACGATACATGGCCCCATTCATCCTCTCCTTAATACGGATCAGTCGTCCTGTCACCTTTGCAGAAAAGCAGCCTCAAAGCATGATGTTTCAACACCCATGCTTCACAGTGGGTATGGCGTTCTTGGGATGCCATTCATCATTCTTCTCCCTCCAAACACGGCGAGTAGAGTTTATACCAAAAAGTTCGATTTTGCTCTCATCTGACCACATTACATTCTCCCAATCCTCCTCTGGATCATCCAGATGGTCACTGGCAAACTTTAGATGGGCCCGGACATGTACTGGCTTAAACAGGGGGACCTTTCGGGTGCTGCAGGATTTCAATCCATGATGATGTAGTGTGTTACTAATGGTAACCTTTGTGACTGTGGTCCCAGCTCTCTTGAGGTCATTGACCAGGTCCCCCCATGTAGTTCTGGGCTGATTCCTCACCATTCTCAAGAACATTGATACCCCACGAGGTGAGATCTTGCATGGAGCCCCAGGTCGAGGAAGATTGTCAGTGATCTTGTATTTCTTTCATTTTTTAATAATTGCGCCAGCAGTTGATTTCTTCTCACCAAGCTGCTTGCCTATTGTCGAGTAACTCATCCCAGCCTTGTGTAGCTCTACAATTTTGTCCCCGGTGTCCTTAGACAGTTCTCTGGTCTTGGCCATGGTTTAGAGGTAGCAGTCTGACTGTTTGAGGGTGTGGACAGGTGTCTTTTATACAGATAACCAGTTCAAACAGGTGCCATTAATACAGGTAACGAGTGGAGGAAAGAAGAGCTTCTTAAAGAAGAAGTAATAATAATAATAATAATTTTATTTATATAGCGCTCTTTCTCCAACAGGACTCAAGTAACAGGTTTGTGAGAGCCATAAATCTTGCTGCTTGGTAGGTGTCCGAATATTTATTTTCCACAAGAATATACAAGTAAATTGTTTAAAAATCATACAATGTGATTTCCTGGGTTTTTTTTCAGATTCTGTCTCTCACAGTTGAAGTGTACCTATGATGGAAATTACAGACCTCTCTCATCTGTTTAAGTGGGTCAACTTGCACAATCGGTGGCTGTCCAAATACTTTTCTGCCCCACTGTAAGCCCTAATTCTACCTGTGAAACATAAATAGTTTTGACATTTATCTCATCTCTACCTGACATTCTTGTGCAATGGAGGGTAATTCAGAGTTGATGGCAGCAGCAAATTTATTAGCAGCTGGCCAAAACCATGAACACTGCAGGGGGGGGGGCAGATATAACATGTGCAGAGAGAGTTAGATTTGGGTGAGGTGTGTTCAAACTTAAATCTAAATTGCAGTGTAAAAATAAAGCAGACAGTATTTACCCTACACAGAAACAATATAACTCACCCAAATGTAACTCTCTGTGCAAATGTTATATCTGCCACACCTGCAGTGCACATGGTTTTGCCCAGCTGTTAATAAATTTGCTGCTGCGATCAACTCTGAATTATCCCCATAGTTTGGACTTTGGCATAACCATCTTGCGCTGCAGGGGAAAGCTCAACATGAAAGCGTAATGTAAAAACAAAGGTGCCCAGCATTTCTATGCTAGATACAAAAGTAGACAATATTTTCCTTCATGGAAATAGAAAACTGCAATTTGACCTCAATATAGCTTGTCCAGGTGACAATTTGCACCATTTAGCTAGATTTACGCCTTCCTTTAATTAGGGCTTTTGTATCTGAAAGGCAGAGAGAATTCATATACTTGTACATCTGAAATACTAGGCTTAAACTGTCCAGAGGCAACATATAAAGCATGTTACTTTTTTTCCCTTTATAGATAATATTTTTTCATCACTCTCCATACGTTTTGCCATTACTAAGAACAGGTGAGGATAAACAAAAACATGAGGGGTATATAGTTAATTATTTTGTCCACATTCAGTTTAAGAGTTGTGCAACAATTGGCAATAGTTTCTCTCTGTTACTCAACTCTGCATCACTCTGTATCCGAGCATACAGAAAAACGTCTATTCAGCGTGGAACAATTCGGAAACATACAATTCAAAAGTAATTAATTAATACCAATTAATAGCTGACCTTAAACTCTCTTCATTGTGTATAATTAAATGTTAATTACATGCATGAGAAGTAGTAAAACAGGACAATACATTGAGGCAGATGAAGCATGACAGAGCTGAGAAAGAAAAGGGCTGGCTGTGATCACATTAGTTCTTTACATGAGAGCTTCCATGTGTATTGCCAATTACACTCCTCCATAAACCCTATTATGAAAGCGCTCTAGGTCATCCCCATTGGCAGCCCATATGTTTTTGTGTTAACAAGCAATGGGAGCTATCAAATGGAATGCAATATGGACAATACTTGATGACCTCACAATTTAGGATTTAACTAAATAAAGAATTTTTCATACATAGCAAATTTTGTTTAATTTTGTTGTAATGTACTGTAGCAAAAACATTTATTTACATGATAATTAAGAATCAAAGAAGATTGAAGATTGGTATATTCTTTGATAACTTCCATCTCCATTTGCAGTGAGACTGGACTATGTAGACATTCCCGATAAATACTAATAACTGGAAATATTAACAAATGTAGGTATAGTATGACAGCTTACATAGCCAGTTCAAAGGCAGTGCCAAAAAGTCCCTCAAACAACCCATAGTAATACAAAGGATTTTGGTGGTCATTCCGAGTTGTTCGCTCGCTAGCAGTTTTTGGCAGCAGTGCAAACGATATGCCGCCGCCCAGTGGGAGTGTATTTTAGCTTAGCAGTAGTGCGAACGAAAGGTTCGCAGAGTGGCTACAAAGTATTTTTGTGCAGTTTCTGAGTTGCTCAAAACCTACGATCACTTCAGACTATTCAGTTCCTGTTTTGACGTCACAAACACGCCCTGCGTTCGGCCAGCCACGCCTGCGTTTTTTCTGGCACGCCTGCGTTTTTACGATCACTCCCTGAAAACGGTCAGTTGCCACCCAGAAACGCCCACTTCATGTCAATCACTCTGCGGTCAGCAGTGCGACTGAAAAGCTTCGCTAGACCTTGTGTGAAACTACATCGGCCGTTGTAATAGTACGTCATGTGTGCACATTGCGCCGCATACGCATGCGCAGAAGTCCCGATTTTTTGCCTCAACGCTGCACAGCGAATGAATGCAGCTAGCGATCAACTCGGAATGATTTATGTTAGCAACCCCATGATAATGTATTACAAATATTTGCATTATAAATAAAATAAACATTAGGTTAAAATATAAATACAAACCAATTAATTTACTTAATACATAAATCAATAAATGAAATTGCTCAGAAAGGATTGGGTTAAATATAAACATTTATTCATGAAAAATCAAATCTTAAAACCAACTAGTACAAGCTGGGGCGCTGACAGCCATGCCGGGCCCAGGTACTGGGGAGTGGGGCGTGGCCACGGCAGCCCCCCTTACTAGGAAATATTAATATAGTTTCTGTGTAGCCACTTCGCCACATGGCTGAGTGGGGGGGGGGGGGGGGGGGGTTTGCTGGGCTGGGGAGAGAGACTGCTGCAGCATCAATCAGTCCCCTTTCACCCCGCATCCAAGTGGCCACACACTTTCTTCAATGGGGAAGGTGGGGGGCAGCGGGACCTGTACCCTTCCATCGGGCCCAGGTAGCAGTGGCACTACATATGATAATTCCTCAGTCTTATCTAAAAACAACATTGTTCCAAAATAGGCTATAGAAGCTATAAATGTGTGTGCTGATGTCCCGATTGGGTTAAAACGCACAAAATTACAAGATGAGGCATTTTTTTAATGGTTTGCAGTCATATAAGGAAGTTTACTAGCTGATTGAGTGGCCATCTCATCTTACAGTCAAGATAACTCAGTGCCACACAGAAACTGGAGGTGGAATGTACTAAGCACTAAAATGCAGCAAAACCAGAGAAAGCTGAAGTTTTAAGAGGTTTACCTAAATCCCCATATGTATCCAGAGTTGGTCCTTATAAAAGCCTATGGGCTTCTTTCCACAGATATCCCGGCGAGTGAGCCAGAGGGGGTCTCATCACCCCCCACTCCAGCGCCTCCACCCTTGCAGCATGTGCATACGCTGCCTGATCATGGTTCATAAAATCAGAAGCTCGCAAACCGCAAGGAACAGCATTATTAAACACCCCGATATGCATGCAAAAAGGGGTGCGATGTATTGCATAGAACATGGCGTTTTAAGCCCTCAATTGTGGGCTTCCACCTCTCTGGCAGGAAGTAGACTCCTGCTCATGCAAAGGTCTTCGGGGGCATAGCGCCTGTGCCTTCTTCCCGAGGGGCATCTCCAGTGTGCATGTGCAAACAACTTAGAAAGGGCGGCGGCAGCCATTTTCCAAGTGATTTGTGTCCACACTGCAGGGATGCCACCGCAGGACTCTGATGGGTTATGTATAATATATTGGAGCAGGCTGTGCGGTGTGGGCCTCACACCGCACACACTGCACCTATTATAGAAACGCCTATGGCACATAATATACAATACATACATCCCACCTTGGTAATCTTCCAATAACCAAGTGGTGTGTGTTTAGAATATATTTCCTTCCTTGCTTTATAATTATCAGTGTATCAATAAAAAACCCTAGACAACTTTCTACAGATGTATAAATGCTTAGCAACATAATTTGGGAAACATGATAATACACACTAAACATAGACACATTAGTGATCTAATTGTATACAGAACACAGAGGGGTAGAAGTAAGATGGGTCGTTATAGGGGAAAAGCAGTATCAGCACCATAATGTGAGCTGATACCACTTCACCCACACGCATGAAGTACAGTAAATGTGTGCTGTATACGCCGCAGTCTATATTGGCACTGCTATCTACAAGAAAGCATGCCCATATGCTGGCAATGTAAGAACTGTTAGTGGCACTGAACGTTCCAACAACTGCAGTTATCGATTTCGACAGCTGAAGTAATTGTTACCCATACACCAAAGCAGGGACAGCTCTGTCCCTGGCTGTGGCAGCTGCACGGGAGATCTCACGAGAGTAGCGAGTGGTGAGACACAGCACATAAGCAGTAGGCTGATAAACTGTGGACGTTCTGGCATCGATCGCTGGAGGGGGGAGTTTTCACTGCCTTGCTCTGGCATCCGAGATTTTAATCAGCTGTTACCTGCTTCACCTTGGTAAAGCTATGTGCTGGTATAACAAAGTTACCCCAGAGTGAGAGAGGGTATCACCCACACACAGACCGGTGATACTTAACTCTATCATATATAGAATAAAGGGGGCCCAGATTATGCACTCACTAATACTTAACCAAGCCTCTATGGTGGATGGTCGCACCACTAAGCATGGGCTCTTACCACTGCACTCAACCAGTGGGCACTTCATGCCCCAGTCCGACACTGTATAGAACAGGCCTGGTCAACCTGTGCCTCTCCAGCTGTTGTGAAACTACACATCCCAGCATGCCCTAACACGGTTGTAGCATTCCCTAAAAGCAAAACTATGGCAGGGCATGCTAGAACTTGTGGTTTCACAACAGCTGGAGAGCCACAGGTTGGCCAGGCCTGGTATAGAATCTAACTTCATCACATAGTACATAACAGTGAAGCAGGGGAGCCAACAGAGACATGAGTCTGCAGACCAGTCAATGTTCTCCATGTTGTTGTCAGCATCGATACAAGAGATATGCTGAGTTGCAGAAAGTGTCACCAGCTGGAATACCATTGTGCTGTATAACTGGGATGTATTCATGTGACCACCAATCACATAACCTCCTTTGCTGCGCTCGTCCCCCCCAGCGGGATTCAGCTGACCGCCAGTCAAGCATACCACACCCGTATAACCACCTATCTGCGCCACTATGGAAGAAGTGGTGGTTGTAAGGAGGGGGGGGGGGTAGCAAATTGGGCTGTAAGAAAGGTATAATAATTGTGCCAGCCCCAGGTATTATGCCTTTCTTACAACTGAAAATGAATAATTAGAACAACCACATGACACAACTGTTATGTTGTTTGGTAACTACAAATTCAGCATTGTTATCCTTTATTGATGTAGTGCCATAATATTCACACTAAAGACTTCAGTGCACAAGGCAGATACATGCCCTGATTTATTATTTGAAATTCTAGTGCAACTTATTACTAATGTTAATACTACACTGATTGGATTGTTTGAATAAAAAACATGATACACAGGATTCGCGTTTTCTATTAATACTGAACAACCATTCTTTCCTGTTCTCCCTCAGCGACTGCCACAGCTGCTCATGTAAGGTGATTGCTGTACACCCCTCCCATCAGGTTTTTGTCTGATCCGATCAGTCCAACAACAACTCTATCATTATCACAGGGAGGGGTCTTTCCCAAGTAAAACGGGTCTGTGTGTGCCTTTGTGCTCTCACCAGTGTGACAAGCACCATCCAGCAGGCAACACTGTGTTATTTCCATTGAGAACCTATAATTACTTACTAGAAGCAACACTTTAACATGTTTAACGTATTAGACAACACATTCAGTGGATGGCAAGAATGACAAGTCACACTGAGAGATGTTGACATACTTTATCTATTCTGGATTAATGTCAAAACGAGTGAGCAAAGTGTTTATTACACACATTATGTACAGTGTCTCATGTGTGGAGAGGAATGTATACATTACAGTTTAATCAGCTCAATGTTCATGGTAGTATTTCTATTAATATGACCTCCATATGGCAAGACCAGATTTCATGATAGTTTGTCATACATGCAACTACTCGGCTAATTGTATTCTGCCACACGTGTGAGCTTCCTGAAATATGTGTGTGTATTATTGTGTACCCATGGCACTTTCTACGGGTCTGCTGTATGTTCTGTCTGTTTTCAAGCGTGTGCTGTAGGCAGCATGTACAACATGTTAGCAATGGAGGGATACCGCACAGGTCGTATTGGATGTTAAATAGGAAAGAATCTAATACAAAAATTAAATAGTTGAAGGGAAAAAAATCCTATTCAATAATCTATTGGTGGTGCACCCTGAGTCAGTGTTGCACTAAGCAGAACAAAGAGAAGAAAGAAGACTCTTTTGTGGGTGCACTTAGTGCACCTACAAAATAGTCTTCTTTCTTCTCTTTGTTCTGCTTAGCATGTATAATATGGCAAATAGGTATCATTGATCCATGTGAAGAAGCACAGATATAGTAGTATTTGAAGCATGTGATCACAGAAGCATAAACAGTGGCAAATTTATCATTAAGCATGTGAGGCACGCCTAGGGGTGGTAGTTGTTTGAGAGTGGCACCTGGATGCTTGTGTTGGTACTGCCAGCCCAAAAAGTACCAGTAACTGCAGAATATATCCACTCTACTGTACCATATGGCATCTTGAATGGAGTGTAAATGGGCAGGACATGCACTTTACTGCCCCTGTAATCTGTCCCACCTAGTAAATATGTATAGAAAATTAAAAGTAAAAAAAGTAATTGTTAGTGGGTTTTTTATTATTCTTTTAAATTGGCTATCATCAAATGAGGGCTTATAACTAATCAATAAAAATAATAAAATTAGGCAAGTGGGGGGTCAACCATTACTGTTGTGCCTAGGGGTGCCCTCACCCCTAAATCTGCCCCTGGGCATACAAAGAACCATAGGTACTCAGTCTTAAAAGTCTAAGATAGGTAATAAGACACTGCTTAAAAATGTATCTGATAAGCTGGACCGTGAAGCATGGATACTCATTTACTGTAAACAAAATTATATATTTATAAATTGTAACAAATTATAAAGAAAATCATTAGTTGTAATAAACTACCAATACTACTCTGATCTCTTCATTAGATGGGTCATTTTGATGTAGGCCATATACAATTAGGTTGTGTTCATGCAAATGCAGCTTATTTGTTTATTAACAATTGTTTCCATAGCATAATATTCCACAGCACTTTACAGATAACATTTGCCCATTCTCATCAGTCCCTACCCCATTGAAGCTTACAATCTTTATTCCCTACCACATGTACACACACACACACACACACACACACACACACACACACACACACACACACACACTAGGGTTTTAGTCGGAATGCAGAGCCAAGTAACCTACCAGTATATTTGTGGACTGTGGGCAGGGGCAACCAAAAGGGGGGTGGGGGGGGGTTATGATTACCTGGGCCTAGGCTTGTTGGTGGGGCTCAGGCAAGTAGCTGAGGTGGACATCTAGTTTGCAGTGCGCAGTGCTTTCATAGCACTGTGCATGGTGGTCCAGGTTGCTGCTCGGGGGAAATTGGCCCCCTTTGTAGCACAAAATATTTTTTATATTGTTTTTGCAGGGGGTGTCACAATGCCTCCCAGATTTAGTCATACTATTTTACAAACTACACCTTTTTAATACAGTGGGTATCCCATTAATTAATTGTTCATTATCTCCTTGTATGTCTTAGTTCGGAATCAGTATGATAACCCGGCTGTCAGGATCCCGACATTCAGCAGACCAACGCCGGAATCCCAACAGCCAGAATCCTGGCATCTAGAATACCAGCGGCTAGTGCAGCGTGTCCCCTCACGGGCTCTCTGCGTTCGCCACACTTAGGGCCCGGTGGAGTACGAATCTATTCCCCATCGGGTGGTGGCGTGGAGCAACACCCAAGTGGGGGATCCGCGATTCCGACCGCCGGCATTTTACTGGGTGTCGGGATTCTGGCATATGTATTCTGACCACCGGGATCCTGACAGCCGGCAACGTGATTGCCTCCCCTTAGATCCATGTACAGTATTGCTTATTTGCACATTGTAACCAATGTAGTGCACCCAACATGGCTGCCTCACCTGGTACTCTGTAGAATGAAAAACTCATGGATCTATTGACCTTGCAAGTATCCAGTCGAGCAATTTTAGTTCTCCCATTGCAGTACAGTATGTGTCATCAATTCTAATTATTGCATATTCTGCTCACTGAAATCCTATGTAAGGCATCTTAAATGATTTCTGCACCTGGATCCTTGGTGGGTGAGATGGATAATCACTGTAGCAATTTATGACCCAAAATGACTGCCTCGCCTTTTGTAGTATCTATCTTCATGCTCCATGTATAGAAACATAGAAGCATAGAATTTGACAGCAGATAAGAAAGACTTGGCCCATGGATTTCATGCAAAGCTAAGCCTCTTTATTCTGTTCATAGTTTCTGTACTGTATTATGTTAATACTTTTAAGTGACTTGAGTCCTACTGGAGAAGGAGCACTAAATGCATAAAATTATTATTATTATTATTAAATCTCTTCTTCTTATTATTATTATTATTATTACAGGTTGATGTTAGGGTCTCCTGCCCTGTGCTGCCACGTCGTCATGGCAACCGGGAGACAAGTGCTAGCGGAGTAACCTGAGCGCAGCTGATACTCCGGTTCGGGTCTTTTGCTGTGCAGTGGTTACAGGCTCTGTGCACGGCAGGGGATCCGGTGCTGGTTTTTGTGCTCACAGTCTGTGAGGTCTGAGTGGGGCGTGGACAGCACCTGCTTTATAAGGCCTCTTCTCAGGTTAAGCAGATGCTGCTGAATCTTTGTTGGTTAGTCAGTTCCTGAAAGTTGGCCAGTACTGTGTAGCTTTGTATTTATTGTTGCTTACTGCAAATAGGCCTGGGGATTTGGTACTACACTCTGCCAATCCAGACCTAGCAGTAAGACTGGAGTCAGTCGTTTAGCTTGCTGGGGTTCTTTTACTACTTGGTGAACTTAGCAAGTTTGCGGCTGTATTCTAAGACTTGCCTGCCTAAATCCTGTCTCACTGTGCAAGGTGTCAGGTGTCAGTTTAGTGGCAGTAAGCTGAACCTGTGCACTGCAAGTGAGAATTAGGAGTGTGGAGACTCTCCTTGTGTCTATCATTCCATCTCTGACCAAGGAGTTTACTGCCACACCCGTTGGTAACCCTTTAGGGTTTTGCTGTTGCCCTTAGCAACAGCATTTCGGGTTCTCTACGTATTAAAACACAACATCTTGCTTTTCCCATCTGAGCATTACTAATACTAGGGAGACACCCAGTTCCTTAGCCTCTGGGCTTCTCTGTTCACTTTGTGTGTATTTTGTTACCCTATCACCTTCTGTGTACGTAATGTCATATTACCCAGTCTGTCTGTGAGTTCATTTGTTTTGCATACCTATCCGTTCAGACACCAGTACATTCCTGCAGGCACTGGTGTGCATAACAGTTCAAACACCAGTACATTCCTGCAGGCACTGGAGTGCATAACAGTTCTGACACCAGTACATTCCTGCAGGCACTGGTGTGCATAACATATTCAGCAGCCAAATACTCCTGTTGAAATTTTGTGGGAATATGGAGCATACCCCTCAAAATAAGTTGCAACAGGTGGTCGATCAGGTGCAGGTCCTGACTCGACAATTTAATGATTTGTCCATTAAAATGCACACCTCCCAGGCCGCTGGCGGAGCTCCCGCAGCAGCAGCACCTTCAGGGGTAAAGGAGCCGAAAAGTAAATCTCCCGGATCGTTTTTCTGGAGATCGCTCGCAGTTCTTTTGTTTCAAGGAGAGCTGCAAGCTATACTTCCGGCTTAGGCCTCAGTCTTCTGGGTCGGAGATTCAGCGGGTGGGCATAGTGATTTCCTTGCTACAAGGAGACCCACAGGTCTGGGCATATGGGTTGCAGCCTGACTGTCCGTCGCTTAAAAGTGTTGATGCTTTTTTTACGGCACTGGGCATGTTGTATGATGACCCTGACAAGACGGCCTCAGCCGAGGCTCAGATTTCGATCCTTAAGCAAGGGCGAAGGCCAGTTGAGGTTTACTGTACGGAGTTTCAGAGGTTGGCCCATGATACCCAGTGGAATGACCCAGCCCTGAGACACCAGTACCGAAGAGGTCTTTCTAACCAGATAAAGGACCAACTGGTACAATATCCCTTGCCTGGTAGCTTGGATCAGCTCATGCAGTTATCCATCCGGGTGGATAGACGGCTGAGAGAGCGTAGGCTTGAAAGGGAGACTGAGGTTTCCTTCTTTCCCAATGGAACCTCAGACTCTGAGGAATTTTCTGAGGAGCCTATGCAGATTGGGGCTACCCGCCTCTCCTCGCGTGAGAAGACGCGGAGGAGACAGCAGGGGTTGTGTTTGTACTGTGGGAATAAAGGTCATGTGGTAGTATTATGCCCAGAAAAGCCGGAAAACTTCAGGGCCTGAGGGTGATGGGAAATATCCTGTCAGGCCAGAAGTCAGAATTTCCCAAGAAGACTTTTATCATTCCGGTGACCTTGAAGATCCTCGGTCAAACTGTCAAGACTGAGGCCTTTGTGGACAGTGGGGCCGACGGGGTTTTTATGGACCGCCAATTCGCCCTGAAACACTCTGTTCCCTTAGTACCCTTGGCATCGGAAATTGAGATTTGTGGGTTAAACGGGGAACCATTATCCCAAGGTAAAATTACCTCTTGCACTAGCCAGATTTCTTTGTTTATTGGAGCCACACACTCTGAAAAATTGTCCTTTTATGTGACTGTCTGTACTTTTGCCCCATTGGTGTTGGGGTTACCCTGGTTAAGGGCCCACAATCCTCAATTTGACTGGGTCTCTGGGGAGATTCTTAGTTGGGGTACTGATTGTTTCAGGAGTTGCTTGAGCCTTCCAGTCAGGCTCTCGCAGCTAAGTTTGCCAGGATTGCCAGGGTGTTATGCAGATTTTGCGGACGTGTTCTCCAAAAAAGTTGCAGAGGTACTACCTCCCCATCGCCCCTATGACTGTGCCATTGATTTGTTGCCAAATGCTAAGCTTCCCAAGAGCAGGTTGTACTCCCTGTCACGTCCTGAGACTCAGGCTATGGCAGAGTACATTCAGGAGAACTTGGCTAAGGGATTTATCAGACCTTCACAGTCTCCAGTTGGGTCGGGGTTCTTCTTCGTGGGTAAAAAGGACGGTTCGTTGCGACCCTGCATCGACTTCAGGGAATTGAACCGTATCACGATTAAAAACTCATACCCACTGCCTCTCATTTCGGTCTTGTTTGACCAGCTTCGTACTGCCACCATTTTTTCTAAGATTGACCTACGCGGTGCGTACAATCTAATCCGAATAAGAGAGGGGGATGAATGGAAGACTGCCTTTAATACCCACTCAGGGCATTATGAATATTTGGTGATGCCTTTTGGGCTCTGTAATGCCCCGGCAGTCTTCCAGGATTTCATGAATGATGTGCTCAGGGAATATTTGGATAGATTCTTAGTTGTATACTTAGATGACATCCTAATCTTCTCCCATTCCCTGGAGGAACATCGGAAGCATGTACGCTTAGTCCTCCAGAAACTCAGAGACCACCGGCTTGGGGCGAAGCTGGAGAAGTGCGAATTTGAAGTTCAGCAAATCGCATTTCTAGGATATATTATCTCACCAGAAGGTTTCCAAATGGAGGGTTCCAAGGTACAGGCAGTCCTGGATTGGGTGCAGCCCACTAGTTTGAAGGCGCTTCAGCGTTTCCTGGGCTTTGCAAATTTTTATAGACGATTTATCGCTGGATTTTCGTCTATAGTGGCGCCCTTGGTGGCACTCACTAAGAAAGGGGCGGATGTTGCTCACTGGTCTTGTGAGGCTAAAGCGGCTTTTGCCCATCTCAAAAGGGCATTTGTATCGGCCAAGGTGCTGCGACACCCAGATCCAGAGCGTCCTTTTGTGGTGGAGGTGGATGCCTCTGAGATGGGTATTGGGGCAGTGCTTTCTCAGATGGGAGTGTCTGATAATCGCCTTCATCCCTGTGCTTACTTTTCCCGTAAATTTTCGCCTGCCGAGATGAATTATGACGTGGGTAACCGGGAATTGTTGGCTATTAAGGATGCACTCGAGGAGTGGAGACACTGGCTTGAGGGGGCTAAGTTTGTGGTCTCAATTCTCACCGACCATAAGAATCTGGCATATTTAGAGTCAGCGAAGCATCTCAATGCCAGGCAGGCACGATGGGCTTTGTTTTTTGCTCGCTTTAATTTTTTGATAACATATCGCCCTGGGTCAAAAAACATCAAGGCTGATGCGCTCTCGCGGAGTTTTGCTCCAATCCAGGAGACCACCGAGGAGCCGTTGCCCATTGTGTCCCCATCATGTATTAAAGTGGGCATTACCCAGGACCTCTTATCATTAGTCCTTAGAGCACAGGAGCAGGCTCCTCCAGACCTTCCGGTAGGTCTTTTGTTTGTGCCTCCTAGGTTAAGACAGCGAGTGTTCCTGGAATTCCATGCCAAGAAGTCGGCAGGTCACCCGGGTATTGCCAGAACTCGGGAGTTGCTATCTAGGGCGGTGTGGTGGCCCTCGGTGGCTAAGGATGTGGATCAGTGGGTTCGGGCATGTGACATCTGTGCCCGAAATAAGACTCCTAGAGGGGTTCCTGTTGGCCCATTACATCCACTCTCTATCCCATATAAGCCATGGACCCACATTTCAATGGATTTTGTGGTGGACTTGCCCAAATCCTCGGGGATGACAGCCATCTGGGTTGTCGTTGACAGGTTTTCGAAGATGGCGCACTTCGTTCCACTGGTTGGGCTGCCATCGGCCAGACGCCTGTCTGAATTATTTATGCTGCATGTTGTGCGTCTCCACGGGTTGCCACTTGATGTGGTCTCTGACCGCGGATCCCAGTTTGTGGCCAAATTCTGGAGGGTATTTTGTTGCGATCTCCAGATTTCTGTCAGCTTGTCGTCAGGCTACCATCCGCAGTCTAATGGGCAGACTGAAAGGGTGAACCAGTCCTTGGAGCAGTTCCTCAGGTGTTATGTCTCCAAGTGTCATACTGACTGGGTTGCTCATCTGTCCATGGCGGAGTTTGCCTATAACAACGCGGCTCACTCTGCTACAGGGATCTCTCCCTTCCTTTGTGTGTATGGGCATCATCCTAAGGCCAATTCTTTTGACCCCCTGGACTCCACGCCTGGTGGTTCCTCTGTGGTTTCGGTCCTTAGAGGTATTTGGCGGAAAGTGAAGAAAGCCCTTGTGTCTGTGTCATTAGTGACCAAAAGGGTTTTTGATAAGCGGAAAAGACCCTGCAGCTTCAAATTAGGAGACTTCGTCTGGTTGTCTACCAAGAATTTGAAGTTGAGACAGCCATCTCATAAGTTAGGCCCCCGGTTCATCGGCCCTTATAAGATCACCAGGGTTATCAATCCGGTGGCATTTCAGTTAGATCTGCCCCGTTCTTTGGGTATCAATAAAACATTTCATTCTTCCCTTTAAAACGGGCGATTAGTAATCCTTCTTCCAGTGGAAGACCTTCCCCTCTTCTGATACGTGGCCAGAGGGAGTTTGTTGTTGAAAGGATTCTTGACTCCAAGATGGTTCGGGGTCGGCTGTCATTTTTGGTGCACTGGAAGGGGTATGGCCCGGAGGAGCGGTCGTGGGTGCGCAGTTGTGATCTTCATGCCCCCAGACTGATACGCTTTTTCTTCTCGCAGTTCCCCGATAAACCCGGTGGTAGGGGTTCTTTGACCCCCTCGTCAGAGGGGGGGTACTGTTAGGGTCTCCTGCCCTGTGCTGCCACGTCGTCATGGCAACCGGGAGACAAGTGCTAGCGGAGTAACCTGAGCGCAGCTGATACTCCGGTTCGGGTCTTTTGCTGTGCAGTGGTTACAGGCTCTGTGCACGTCAGGGGATCCGGTGCTGGTTTTTGTGCTCACAGTCTGTGAGGTCTGAGTGGGGCGTGGACAGCACCTGCTTTATAAGGCCTCTTCTCAGGTTAAGCAGATGCTGCTGAATCTTTGTTGGTTAGTCAGTTCCTGAAAGTTAGCCAGTACTGTGTAGCTTTGTATTTATTGTTGCTTACTGCAAATAGGCCTGGGGATTTGGTACTACACTCTGCCAATCCAGACCTAGCAGTAAGACTGGAGTCAGTCGTTTAGCTTGCTGGGGTTCTGTTACTACTCTGTGAACTTAGCAAGTTTGCGGCTGTATTCTAAGACTTGCCTGCCTAAATCCTGTCTCACTGTGCAAGGTGTCAGGTGTCAGTTTAGTGGCAGTAAGCTGAACCTGTGCACTGCAAGTGAGAATTAGGATTGTGGAGACTCTCCTTGTGTCTATCATTCCATCTCTGACCAAGGAGTTTACTGCCACACCCGTTGGTAACCCTTTAGGGTTTTGCTGTTGCCCTTAGCAACAGCATTTCGGGTTCTCTACGTATTAAAACACAACATCTTGCTTTTCCCATCTGAGCATTACTAATACTAGGGAGACACCCAGTTCCTTAGCCTCTGGGCTTCTCTGTTCACTTTGTGTGTATTTTGTTACCCTATCACCTTCTGTGTACGTAATGTCATATTCCCCAGTCTGTCTGTGAGTTCATTTGTTTTGCATACCTATCCGTTCAGACACCAGTACATTCCTGCAGGCACTGGTGTGCATAACAGTTCAAACACCAGTACATTCCTGCAGGCACTGGAGTGCATAACAGTTCTGACACCAGTACATTCCTGCAGGCACTGGTGTGCATAACAGTTGAGTATCCCTTATCCAAAATGCTTGGAACCAGAGGTATTTTGGATATGGGATTTTTCCGTATTTTGGAATAATTGCATACCATAATGAGATATCATGGTGATGGGACCCAAGTCTAAGCACAGAATGCATTTATGTTACATATACACCTTATACACATAGCCTAAAGGTAATTTTAGCCAATATTTTTTATAACTTTTTGCATTAAAGAAAGTGTGTCTACATTCACACAATTCATTTATGTTTCATATACACCTTATATAGACAGCCTGAAGGTCATTTAATACAGTATTATTAATAACTTTGTGTATTAAACAAAGTTTGTGTACATTGAGCCATCAGAAAACAAAGGTTTCACTATCTCACTCTCACTCAAAAAAGTCCGTATTTCGGAATGGGATACTCAACCTGTACTATTATTATTATTATTATTATTATTATTATTATTATATTTCATTATACTGCATATTAGGTAACAAGTGACATTTTATTTCTCTAAACTATCAAAAATAGGTTAATTTAACATAAAGGCAAACATAAACAAGAGATAGTGAAGATGTCATTTAGCTCTGCAACTGTCATAATTCAATGTATTCTGCATAAACCAATATACAGTATATATGTAAGGTTGTATGAACAAAGCCAAGCAAAGCCATAGTTTACTACTTCTACTTAGCATTAAGCAAGATCAGAAATACTACAGCAGGAATAAAAAAAAAGATGACATTTCTAGCAGTGGACCTACTACTTGTTTTAAAGCAATTGCTCTTAATATTTTATTAGTATTTATTCCAACTAGAGGGCTAATTCAGTAAGGATCGCAAAAAAGAGATCCTTACTGCATTAGCCGATATTAAGGGACTGTGCACGCGCAGAACGGGTCCTGCGATCTCTTCTCTAAAATGCGAACACCTCTGCTTGATTGACAGGCGGAGACACTCACGGGAGGGATGGGGGTGAGGGTGGCCATTGTTCGGCAAGTGGCGAGGCCAAGGACTGCGTCGCAAGACGCAGTTACCTTTGCTCTGCAAACCGCACTGCAACGGCAAGGCTGACTAAGCTGATGCCTATTCAGCCTGCCGTCACGGATGAACATCACGTCCCATCTAATTATTATTATAATTATCCTTTATTTATATGGCGGCACAAGGGATCCACAGCGCCCATTACACAGTACATAATCAAATGAGCAAACAAGAAAACAGCAAATACAGTTCAAGACAATATAGGACAGGTATAGAAAACCAGGGATTAGGTGCCATCAAAGGGAGTAAGGAGTATAAGAAAGTGTAAGTAAGAGAAAAAAAGGCACATGAGGAAAGAAGTCCCTGCTCTTGTGAGCTTACAATCTAAAAGGTGAAGGGCTAACAGACCGGGGTGACACAGAAGGGGTAGACAGTGAGCATTTGGGATTGCATCGCAAATGCACGGAGGAGGTGGTTTGCACCTCGTCCTGCATTTGCATTGCTAAGGACTGCACATGCAAACCTGCATTTGGAATCCTTAATGAATCAGGCCCTGAATTGCTTAGGGTTTAATGATATAATTAAATGGCTATCATTTATTAGTGTCAAATATTCTTAAATCTACAATAAAAAAAAAAATGCTGGATGAATTTCTTTATTCTTATCACACGACGTGGAAGCTGCATGCTCTGCAATATTGTTCCTGAATCTATCAGTGACTCGACTAAAACTACAGGAATATTTATTTTATGAATAAATCATTGTGAAAGGCAAATTTTAAGACACAATGCAACTCACTATCGTTCTGCCTTTCATCACATATACAAATCCAATTAATTTCACTTCAATCACAGTCATTTACTTAGGTGTTAATTCAGACCTGATCACTGCTGTGTTTTTGCACAGCGGGCGATCAGGTCTGTACTGCACATGCATATGCACCGCAATGCGTCAGCATCGGAAGACTGCACCAGGCATTGGTGCATAGCGACGGGATAGTGCGAAAAAATCGATCACACGGGCGATCGCAAGTTGACTGACAGAAAGAGGTCAATTATGGGTGGCAACTGACCGTTTTAGAGGAGTGTCCGGGAAAACGCAGGAGGGATCAGACATTTGGAGGGAGGGTTTCTGACAACTCCTTCCCCGATAATCGCAGCGGCTGAGTAAGTCCTGGGCTGAGCAGAGACTGCAAAAACTCATGTTTATGCAGCTCTGCTAAAAATGCGATCGCACACCTGCACACAGCTAATACCCTCCCCCTGTAGGCGGCGACTACCTGATCGCAGGGATGCAAAAAACGCTCCCTAGCGATCAGGTCTGAATTACCCCCTTAGTTTTTTTTTTCATTTTCCATTAGGTCCACTAAAAAAAAGCAGATTATTATTATTATCCTTTGTTTATATGGCGCTACATGGGATCCGCAGCGCCCATTACACAGTACAAAAACAAATAAGCAAAACAAGAAAACAGTGACTTACAGTTAGAGACAATATTGATACCCACCATGGCCTTAACTGTGTGGAGTTTGTTTATTCTCCCCGTACTTGAGTGGGCTTCCACCGGGTACACCAGTTTCCTCCCACTCTCCAAAAATACACTGGTTAATTGGCTCCCAACTAAAAATGAACCCTAGCATGAATGTGTGTGCGAGCATATGTGATAGGGAATATAAACTGTAAGCTCCACTTGGCCAGGGACGGATGTGAATAGGCAAATATTCTCTGTATAGCAATGTGGAATAAGTGTGTGGTATATAAATAACTGGTAATAAAAGAAATAATACTAAATTAAGTAAGAGAAGGAAAAGCACACGAAGGAAGAGGGTCCTGCTCGTGAAAGCTTACGCAGACGAGGTGACACAGATAGGGTAGTAAGTGAGCATGAGACAGAGAACATAGGATGAGAAACGGCTGGGTTTGGTGAAGAAGTGGGTCTTGAGAGCACATTTGATGTTTGTAGAGAGGTGGAGAGTCTGAGGGGGAGAGGTAGAGAATTTTACAGAAAGGGAGCAGCATGTGCAAAATCTTGTAGGAAGGAGTGGGAGGAGGTAATGTGTAGGCAGGAGAGGTGGCATGCATTAGCAGATTGAAGGGGAAGTGCAAGAGTGTAAATGGGAGGGGAGTGGGAGAGGGCTTTGTAAGTGAGTGTGAGAAGCTTGAAAAGGATTCTGAAGGGGAGCCGGTGAAGGGCTTGTAAGAGAGGAAAGGTGGCTGTAGTAAGTTTGGTGAGGAAGATGAGGAGGGCAGCAGCATTGAGGATAGAGGAGTGGAGAGAGGGATTTGTCAGGGATGCCACTTAGGAGAAGATTAAAGTAGTCCAGTCTAGAGATGACCAGTGAGTGGATAAGGGGAAATCTGTGCAAGAAAGGTTCTGATCCTGGAAATATTCACCTAGTATAATGGAAGTGCACGCTGATAAGGATAATTAGTAGCAAACCAGGCATGTATGCTAGACATATTACACAAGCAAAAACAGAACAATGGCAAAACTATGGGGTCGATGTACTAAGCCTTGGAAAGAGGTAAAGTGGACAGGGATGAAGTACTAGCCAATCAGCTCCTAAATGCCTTGTCACAGGCTGTGTTTGAAAATAAGCTGGTTGGTTGGTACTTTATCTCTGTCCACGTTATCTCTCTCCAAGGCTTAGTACATAGGGGCAGATGTATTAAGACTTAAGAAGTGATAAAAGTGGAAGGTGATAACGCACCAGCCAGTTAGCTTCTAATTGTCACTTTCAAACCCAGCCTGTAACTTGACAGTTAGGAGCTGATTGTCTGGTGCGTTATCACCTTCCACTTTATCACTTCTCCAGGCTTAATACATCTGCCCAATAGACCCATATGATGTCAACTACTCTTATTTTATTAAATAGTTTTAGGACTATCGACTTCCAACTAAATTGTCATCCGACAATGTATAAAGTATGCACCTCAATATAAAATTGGATCATAAATATAAGTAAACAATAGATGCATATAGGCATTTTTGTATGCTTCAGCAATATACAGATATAGCCAGGCTCATCTTACCCAATGTTCGTACACACACATTGCAACAGCGTCTTAGTGCGCCCAGCTGCGGTTATTAGCACTTCAGATTAAACAATGAAAACGTAATTGCCTGCGGGTGCTAATATACAAATGCACCTACGTACATGCCAAACTAATTGCAGGTGTGATTAGCCACAGTCATGATGATCGTTCCTAAATTTTAGGTGTGGTTCACAAAAAAACTTCTATGGTTTTACAGAATTAATGCTGTATGTTGTTTTTGTAGAACATCAACTCAAGTGACCCCAATATAAGCATCTCAAATCAAGAAACACAGTACAATTACACAAAGCGCTCAACTTGTATGAGCCCAGTTTCACCAATGACCTTGAGAAACTGTTGCTGTCAACACTCGATTGTGAACACAGCATGCAGAGTTTTTCCAATTATTTTTGCAGTCATTGGGAACAAAAAGTCTGTCATGTCTACGCTAAAGTGAATTTGACACCAGAAAATAACAAAAGTTACTTTCTATGCTATTTAAAACATAATACTTTTGTCTCCCAAATATTAAAATACAAAATAAAGTATAGAATTATTGCATAGTGTACCTCCCAAATTTCCTGATTTTGGGGACAGTCATGATTTTAGGATTGTGTCTCATACCTTTGATTGTGACTGCATTGTCCTGTTAGTCAGTAGTTTGTAAGGTATGTCACAGTCAACACTACTTTTTATAGCAGAATGGCAGTGAATGAGCCCAAAGTGGACTTCTAGCTAGGGTGCATGGCATTGTCTATGTAATTGCAGGAGTATGGAGGGAAATAAAGGGGTAGGCTAATGCACAAGCCTCCTGGTGCATGGGCACACACCCTCCCATGGTGCAACATGTCCATTGTACTGTGGCCACAAACCCTGTCCCATCCACTCAGCTGAACTATTGGAAAGTACAGAATTGTGTCTGCATTTGTGTTCTGCTCATGATAAGTAGCACATCTCTTATCTCACTCCAGGCCAGTGCAAAGCATTGGAAAGCTACAGCCTTTGGTGGCTGCCACTGCACTACATCTCTGTTGCCTTTGCTCAAGTTAATAGCCCTAAATGGGGCTGATTGATAGACATCTTAATATCTCTTCTGGAACAAATTAAAATTGAAGGGTAATGGCAGTTTTTATTTTGAATATTCTTTGCTCTTGAATAGTCAGGTGTCAGTGACTTAATTTAACTCTTTTCAGTCTTCCGATTAGTTACGTTTCATATCATCTAATCAAAGCAAGATTATATAATGTAAAATATAAAACCACTAAAGAAATTAAGAAAAAAAATGTATGCATAAATTACTGAAATTAATACTGCGTCTAAAGTGAATTATGTATTTGCCTTCCCCAGAAAATGTAATCACTGCATGAAAACCAATGATACATGAACTATAAAGTTTCTCATAATTACGTTTGCCATATTTACAGGGAAAACAATATATTGCCCAGGGTGGTTTTAATTACAATCAAGTGCAAGGTGATTGAAGTTTTAATAAAAAATCTAGCACTTAAAAGACATTAAACACAAAATTATCATGAAGAACTATCGCTAATGAGCAATATCTTCTCAGGGTGTACTCTACAACACTTTGATTCCATGAAACTTTAGCTGCTTAAAAGATGATGAACATTAATTAGTAGAAATATTATATTACTGCTTGCAGAGATTTCATTGCGGCAGAAACAAATTTAGCCTCATTTAAATGGCTTCATTTTTATATGGTGGATATTACGTAAATTCATCAGTATTGCCAACTATGATTTATAAATTTATGCACATTCTACTTGTACTACGGAACAGCCAGCAAAATTATGAACAATTTAAGATTGGAATTGCATGAAATAATAAAAATTTGTGGTACTAGAATGAACAATTAGCATTTACTGTACTTGGTGGGAATATGACATTTTCTTGAAATATCTTTACATATCAAAAAACTAGATTCACTACTGAACATGTACTGTTTAAAATCTCCATGAATTGCGTGTTCAAATAGTACATTTGGAGGCCATTATAAGTAGCAGTAAATATAAGGAAAATAAACCTATAAAAAAATGAGTGTACAGTACGTTGAGAGTCAGGCACATCTCCACAATGAGTACAGCTCAAACACAGTAGCAGTTACACCAGAAGTCCACCAGGGACAGTATATGGACGTGTGCTGCACAACAGCATAAAGGATTAGGTATCTCTACATAAATGGATTTAATATTGTTTTTAATGCCTCTGATTCAGTATGGTTTACGACTGACGTGTGTATGTTTGTATGTATAGAATTAATAATTTTTGTTAAATAAGTGTATAACCCGTTTGGTACATGCCTTTTGGAGGGGGACATGTACAAGGACCTGCACATAAGAAAGCCTCCCTGGAGAACAGGAAAACTGTAGTAAGCGCACTTACTCACTCATTTTCGGTGCACTGCCCAAACTACAGTTTAGGCTCCCAAGAGGATTTCATTTTTGTGCATTTCTGCTCGCCACGTTAGGTAGATGCGAACAGAAACAAAAGCAATTGAGTACCTGTATCTTCCATTACTTCCTCCCACCCAACAAAAAGCAACAACATAATTATGTTTAAAGAGGAGTGAGCTACTGTGCATACCATACCCTCCAACATTTTACAGATAAAAATCGGTACAAATTAGGAAAGTGGGCATGGCCATGGGTAAAGGAGGCGTGGCCATGCCCCTTTTCCTATACTTTCAATGGAAGTTCGGAGAGCCAAAAATCGATACAGGCCTTTAAAAAAAATGTACTGTACCTGCCAAAAAGTTACAGTTGGAGGGTATGTGCATACTCCAGTGTTCCTCTTCTACATGGAGGCTTCATGCCATATCAAAAGATGGCCAATGAGACTCTACTGAGCATGTGTAGAAGTGTCCATTTACATAATGGACTGCCATAGTGTGTAAAAAGGGGGAATCAAGGGACCTACACACTGGCCGATTGGTCCCCGTTGGGGGGGTGACGGGGGAGTGAAGTTTCTTCACTCCCCCTGTCACCCGGCCCCATAGCCCTGCATGCTAATATGGACGATATTGTCCATATTGGCTTGCAGGCATAAACGAGCTGGCACCAACGATGAACGAGCACGGTGCCACGCATCGTTCATCATTGGTGCAAACACGCTTAAAGATATGAACAATATCATTCATATCTTTCACTGTAATCAGTAAATGTGTAGGGCCCATCAGTCTGCCTGCAGTAATGAGTAAACAAGGGTTTCTACCTGCCGTAGTGTGTAAAAAGGGGGACTCTGCTGCTGTAATGTGTAAAAAGGGAGACACTGCCTGCCTAATTTGTAAAAAGGGGGACACTGTCTGCCTAATGTGTAAAAAGGGGGACACTGTCTGCCTAATGTGTAAAAAGGGGGACACTGCCTGCCTAATGTGTAAAAATAGGGACTCTGCTGCCGTAATGTGTAAAAAGGGGACTCTGCTGTTGTAATGTATAAAAATGGGGGACTCCTGCCGTAATGGGTAAAAAGGGGAACTCTGCTGCCGTAATGTGTAAAAAGGGGCCCTGCTGCTGTACTGGATAAAAAGGGGGACTGCTGCAGTAATGTGTAAAAAGGGGGACTGCTGCCGTAATGGGTAAAAAGGGGGACTCTGCTGCCTTAATGTGTAAAAAGGGGGACTCTGCTGCCGTAATGGGTAAAAAAGGGGGACTCTGCTGCCGCAACATTGGAGGCCAGTGGTGCCAGTAATATATACATCGATGGCCTCTGCCAGCAATGTATATGTTACTGGTATACTGTAATCATTGGTGGGCAGTGGTGGCAGTAATATATACATTGCTGGCCTCTGCCAGCAATGTATATATTACTGGGGGACAGTCAGAATGAACATTGGTGGCAGTGGACTCACTATATTGTGACTGCCGCTGAACATGAGCTCCGCTGCTGATGCTCCGTGAGTTGGGGCTTGGGGTGGAGCGGGGAGGGAGTAGGGCGGGGCCGCAGTGCCAAGGACAGTTCATCCATCATCGCTCGGCGCCGTACACACTGAGCGATGATGGATAAACAGAGCGAGGTGGGCAAAACATTGTGTGCAAAACATCAGCATGAGTGTTCACCACTCATCGCCCACCCATACACACTAGTAGATTTTTAGCTCAGAGCAGCTCACAACGCCAAAAGTGAGCTGCTTTGAGCTCAAAATCTACTAGTGTTTATGGGCCTTAAGAGTTCTGTACTGACAATCACACTGTATACTAGTCCTCCGAGGCACTGTTTTTTCTCTAAGTTATCTGCTTTCATACATGCCAAAGTTGGCTGTAAGAGTAAACAGCGTTGGTTAAAGTGCATCTGACACTTACTACATCTCATTACATCTCCCGCATATGCTTTGATGTTTGCAGTTTAAGAAGTTGCTCAGTCACTCAGTTTCAAGTCAAGGTGCAGAAAAAAATGCAGTTTAATTAAACTGCAGGTCAGTAAATCTCCCCGTTCACATTCTCTCATGTGACTGCAAGATTATTAGTGGACACCTTATAACAATCTTTAAAACATCAATCATTTTCAGTAACTAGTTGCTGTATATACTCTTGGCAAACAGATTCTAATGGGCCTTACACACATGACGATGTGCCGCTGAGGTGCCCGATGGCCGATACGGCCAGCGTGGGAGGAGTGACGGGAAGAGTGAAGTTTCTTCACTCCCCCCGTCACCCGGCTCCATAGCAGTGCATGCTAATATGGACGAGATTGTCCATATTGGCCTGCATGCATAAGCGACGGGGCACCAACTATGAACGAGCGCAGGGCCGCACATCGTTCATCGTTGGTGCCTACACACTGAACGATATGAACGAGTTCTCGTTCATTAATGAACGAGTCCGTTCATATCGTTCACTGCTATCTGCCAGTGTGTAGGGCACATAAGCCAATATAAATTGCCTGAATTTTAGACTTTTTATAAATATGTTGGAGGTAAAATGTTTACTAGACATTCACACAAATATGGTAACATACAGTGACCATCCTTCTGAATTATCTTCACAAAGAGTTCTGACATTCAAGGAAAAACCATGAATATAAAGTGGAATTTTCTATGTAATACCTACTTTATATAACTTTAGTCAAGGATATTTCGAGGTATGTTAGAATATTACAATATGGGAGAATTCAATTGCTTATGGTAATAATTGATCTCCCGGGTATATTTAATTGACTCCCATGCCAACAGTCTTCTGGGACTTTTTTCGCCTGCTTTAGGCAGGTGAAATAAAAACCCTGATAAACAGCTCTATCATCCCTGTTGTTTTTTGTGTGAAAACACACAGGTCCTGGAACTTATCACGGATCCTATGTGTTTTTGCCCGAAAATAGAAAAAAAATGTGGCCGAAAGAAAATGGGGAATAATTAAATTGTCTGGGGGGAAAAAAACCAGCAAAAAAGTTTGAACGATTGTGAAAAAACACAGTTTTTCATGCAAAAGATTATGGGGGCTAATTGAAATGCCCCTATATCTAATTTGCAGTATTCTGCATATTAGGTGTATTTTAGTAAGAAAGAAAATACTGAAATGTGGAGTACAGTATGTCCAGCTCTGAAAAGGAAACAAGGAAAAGAAGGATTTGTTTTATTTGATATATTATTTGCATAATAGTTGCGAGTAGAATTGGTTTGTGTGTTCTGTTCATCACATTCTCCCTATTATTTAGTACCTTCAGGGAAGAGCTGCAAATAGTAGTCATAAACATAGCCAACGGGGCACAGAATTATTCTCACGCTGCCTTACATGCAAAAAAGGTCATTTTGCATCACGGAAAATATATTTTACTCTCATGTTCAGTGGTAAAGTCCGCCATGTTCATATTAACCCATCACAAAGATATGCAGTGAATATGTTTATTTTACTTTACATTCCCCAGATAAGCCATATGACTGGTAATTCCCCATGTGGATGATAATAATAATAATAATAATAATACACAGTGAATAACATGCAGCTAGCCATTTGGCCTGCTATCATTCATAAACTGTGCTCTTTTTGGTTGCTACATTAACATACAGAGCTGTACAGTCCTATTAAATTCAGTAGCTGGAAGATGTGCTTTTTCACATTACTGCTAACAGGCTTCAAACCTGATGCAAAAAAAGGTCAGCGATGACTTAACAACCCCCTTGCCGCTTACACGTCACATTCTCTCATTTGGGAGACAACAAATAGATTGGCTTAAAGCCAAGTTCTAATATCTTCCCGACCCCCACCCATGCTCTCAGTCGCACTGAATTTACTGCACGGACCACAATGTGCTTAGTTAAGGAAGAATTAATGCACCGAGGGCCTAATTCAAACCTGGTTGCAAGCAGGCATTTTTTGCACTGCTGCGACCAGGTAATTGCCGCCTACAGGGGGAGGGGGTAATCACTGTGCAGGGGTACGAACGGATGTGCAGAGAGCTACACAAACAAAAGTTTGTGCAGTCTCTGCACAGCCCAAGACTTACTCAGCCGCTGCGATGATCCAGACCGATGATGATGGCAGAGACCCTCCTTATGAACGGCTGGACACACCTGTGTTCTCCCGGACACTACTTAAAAACGGTCAGTTGCCACCCACAAACGGCCTCTTCCTGTCAATCCTGCCGGTGCGATCGGTTTCTTTGTAAAATCCATCGCTGTCCGGTGATGCCCGTCGCCAACGGCCAACACGCCTACAGCTAACATTGCGATGCATACGCATGCACAGTTCAGACATGATCGCATTGCTGCAAAAAAAGCTAGCGTGCGATCGGGTCTGAATGACCCCCCCATGTCTGTCACAAGTATAGCAGTTACATTGAGCTGCTGCTTGGAATTACCACCTGCTTGCAATAAGTCAGGCTTTGCTATTTGCTATTGACCAACAGCTGGAGAAGATTTCAGCAGCAGTGGTAGAGCAGTGTTCTAGCCAGCTCCTGGATGCATCTCTTACAGAGAAGGTATAAAAGCTCAGACATCTGTAATTTGCACCTCACAGGCTGACACCAAGCTATCCATGTTTTTGGGAGAAGCTGCCACCTTTATCCAGTGCACAGTGCCAGATTACCTCACCTTTTTTTTCTCTCTGAACAAATCCTCTTTATTAGTATTTTCACTCTGGAACATTACAGCCTGATGCAGAGCTGAACGCAGATCAGCCTTAAATGCAATCACATTGTCTGTATGGCTATAACTGTGTGTAGTCTCAGGTACAGTATGCAGACTTGTATGCGTCTGACCCGCCCCCTACCTGTATGTTTGGCTTGCTTCTCATCAAAATCACCAGTTTGAGCTTGAACAACCTATATTTGGTGCCATTGGTATGCCTGGAAATGGATATATTTACGCATATGTCCAATTGCGTAGCATGCAATTCCATCGACAGGCCCTTTTGAAGAGTCCTACATGAGAACTCCCTTTTACAGCCTAGTTCTGCCTCCTCGGTCACAAGAGGAGGTGCAACTGGAAAGCACGGCTCTGCACTTGAATCCGTACTTGCATACACTTATTGCATAAACATGCAAGATACAGTATGCTCCGCAAATAGACTATGTTCAACACTGTATCAGCCCATTACAGTTACACCACACCATTTAATTGAGGCTAGCACTCCTGTACTTAATCATTATTTCTTACATTGTTTCAGAACAAGCCTTTCTCCGATTAACATTTTAAGCACATGAAATAGTAAAATAATGGAAAAGGTTCATTATTATTCCTGCAGTACAAAATTGAGCTATGTCATTTTTAAGATGAAGGGCATTTCTTTTAAAGGCAACCAGAATGCATCAGTGATATTCTACATAAAAAATATATTATCTACAGGCATATACATACACACACAGCTGATGAAAAGAAATTATAGTTCAAATTAAGACTCTGGATGGAGTATGTTCTCCAAGCTTCCCTGTAGTATAATGTACTATGTCCCCAAAGTTAGTAAGAGCTACTTGTTGAAGAAAAGACACTGATATTAAGTAGGTTTTGTTTGTGTACTGTGTTTTACAAGAGGTTCCATATACTGTAAGTCGCCACGAGAAACCTTATTTAAAATGCATGTAGCCATAAGGATCAATGGGGCAGATGTATTAAGCCTGGAGACGGCATAAGGAAGTGATAAACCAGTGATAAGTATAAGGTGATAAAGGCACCAGCCAATCAGCTTCTAACTGTTAATTTACATATTGGAGCTGATTGGCTGGTGCATGTATCACCTTGCAGTCATCACTGGTATATCACTTCCTCATGCCTTCTCCAGGTTAACACATCTGCCCCATTGTGCCATATAACCAATGTAGGGAAATGGTGCTGATGAGTCCATTTGAATGTACAGTATGTATCTCTGGTCCCATCCCCCAGAATTTAACAGCTATATAATTGGGGTAAGGTACAATCAGGGAAATTGCTGGACTATTCAGAGAGTCAGGGAGATTGCTACTTTTTCAGGGAGTCTCCTGCAAAATGCAGGTGGGTAGGCAACTATGCTATGCACTTCCTTAACATTGCAATAGAACAGTGGATCTCAAACCTGCTCCTCTGGACCCCAGACAGTTTGCGCTTTCAAGGCCATCTAACAGTTGCACAGGTGTATTCATTACTCACTGACACCGTTTAAAAAAATCCAAAGGTGGAGCTAATTATTTCATTTGTATTTAAACTCAATAACCCCAATACCATACTTTGTGTTGTTAATTTGTTCTTGAAAGAATTAATTGAAATCACTTTATGTGTTCAAAGGACCTGGAAACTGTATGAAAATACAGTACAAAGGGGCAGATGTATTAACCTGGAGAAGGCATAAGGAAGTGATAAACCAGTGATATGTGCAAGGTGATAAATGCATCAGCCAATCAGATCCTAACTGTTAATTTACATATTGGAGCTGATTGGCTGCTGCCTTTATCACCTTGCACATATCACTGGTTTATCACTTCTTTATGCCTTCTCCAGGTTAATACATCTGCCCCAAAGTGTGGTATTTCTACATTTTCTATAAGTATTCCACTCCACTTCTATAACTGTGCACAGTCACTTCCACTGCTCTGATGTCATACACTGTCTCTGTGGCTGCTTCATATAAGATTTCTCTCATGTCTGAAATCCTGCTCCAATTGTATGGCATTTGATACATATGGCATAAAATGAAAAGCCTTATAATTAAGCTCTAATTACTTTAATCCAGATGGTTATTGCATATTATATATAATATAATATAATATAACTGGGTGCACTTTTATTCGATGTGTGTTTCCATGTCATGGATGCTTTTCCAGTGACACATGATGCACCCACGTTTCATTGCCTGTAACAATCCCCTGCAGGAACTGCACTTCATCCTCATGGTACCATGCTGGTTATTCCGAGTTGATAGCTCGCTAGCTACTTTTAACAGTCGTACAAATGCATAATCGCCACCCACGGGGGAGTGTATTTTCGCTTTGCAAGAGTGCGAACGCCTGTGCAGCCGAGCGGAACAAAATCATTTTGTGCAAAACAAGACCAGCCCTGTAGTTACTTATTCTGTGCGATGATTGCTGCAACAAAGGTCCCGGAATTGACGTCAGATACCCGCCCTGCAAACGTATGGTCGCGCCTGCGTTTTTCCAAACACTCAAAGAAAACGGTCAGTTGACACCCCTAAACTCCCACTTCCTGTCAATCTCCTTGCGATCGGCTGTGCGAATGGAATCGTTGCTAGAAGCAGTGCAAAACAATGATGCTCCTTGTACCCGTACGCCGCGCGTGCACATTGCGGGCCATACGCATGCGTAGTTTTGTTATTTTTTTAAATGATCGCTACGCAGCGAACAACGGCAGCTAGCGATCATCTCGGAATGAGGGCCCATGTCAAGTGCACATCAGATAATCCAATCCTATTGGATTTGTGAATTTCTGTAAATTGCTTCAGTACCCAGAAAAACATTTTTCCAGTACCCCAGTTGCTCATGAATGATTTTGTGCACAGTACCACTGAGATGTTCAATTTGTCAGCAATATCACTAACTGAAATGCATCTGTCCTTCTGAATCAGACCTTCAATGAATCAGACCTTCTTCCTGCCATTCTCAAAGGCAGTTCACCAAACCTGTTTCCGTGACATGACGTTATCACTGAACCTTAACAAGTTGGTGATGATTTTAACTTGCAGATATGACCTTTAGATGCAGAAATCTGATCATGCAGCACACCTCAATGTCTGACCATGTATCCGCCACCTTCACCATAATTACAGCTAATGTTGTGGCAGTATGTCTGATAAGAGGTGCAGTCTAATGGCCGTAAAGGGAAGCAGTAGTCTACCTGCTCTGGCCTGGCAGGGAATTAAACTGAAACAGAGAACATCAGACATGTGAGAATTCTTGTTACCTTACTTATTGAACCACATATATTATTATTATTATTATTATTATTATTATTATTATTGTTGTTGTACAAATACTTTACAATTACTTAATGGCTACATAAGATCATTTCTCTGGGATCTGATGAAACCTAAAAACTGAATGAAGTGAAGAGGCAAATTATAAGTGATGTCTGCTCACATGGGGGCAGATGTATTAGCCTGGAGAAGTGATAAATCAGTGATAAGTGCAAGGTGATAATGCCCCAGCCAATCTGCTCCAATATGTAAATTGAACGTTAGGAGCTTACTGGCTGGTGCGTTATCACCTTACACTTATCACTGCTTTATCACTTCTCCAGGCTTAATACATCTGTCCCATTGTCAGATATTGTGACTGGGAAACCTTGTGTAATACCTGCAAGCTGAGGTGCTGATTGGTATGAATGTGGTGCTGACAGGCACAAGGAACAGTTATTTGGGACATGTACACTTTAGCCTCTAGTGGGATATGTTATCCTAGAGATTATACAGTATGCGGCAGTGTTTGGTTTTCCACCACCAGATCATCTTATGCACATTCCAGGATTAAGCTCATTATTCTCTTTTTACTGTAAATTGCCCACAGTTTAAATAGGTATGGGACTCAGGGTCGACAGTGTCTAGGTCGACACCTATTGGTAGACAGTAGCTAGGTCGACACTGGAAATAGGTCAACATGGCCATTAGGTCGACATGGAAAAAGGTCGATGTGAGTTTTTAATGTTTTTTTGGTGTCGATTTCTTCGTAAAGTGACCGGGAACACCAATTAGTGCACCGTGTCCCCTCGCATGGCTCGTCATGCTTCGGGCAAGGTGCCTCGCTCCACTAACGCTGCGCTCGGCACAGGTTACCGTTCCCAATTGTAGTCCACGTGGATCGTGGAAAAAAGTTTAAAAAAAGAAAAAAAATTGAAAATCTCATGTTGGCCTTTTTGCACGTCGACCAATGGGTGTCGCCCTAATAGGTGTCGACCTAAGTGGTGTCAACCCAGAGTCCGGATACCGTTTAAATTGAAATACAGGTCACTTTTATGTAAAAGCCACATCTATTAATATTATGTAATACAGTGGTACACTTTATGTAAAGAAAGTATTATGGCCCGTTTCCAGTTCATTGTACACTTGGATAAGTTATTTTTTTTATAGAATGAAAAGCACCAAAATTGGATCACAATGTGTAAGATAATCTCAACACATTGCGGCTGATGCAGAAATGAATGTGCCAGCCATAAGTGCTCCCATGTTTCATCCATGGAAATAAATGCATATACTCACTATAAGCAGATTTGTATGCAACTTGGTTTAATTTTCATTTTCCTATGCAAGAACTTCCCATTACAGCCCAGTTACTGTATGCCACATCAGACGCAAGTGGAGATGTACTGGGAAGCATATGATTCTGCTGTACCAGAAATGCGTACACATGCCCATTGCGAAAGCTTGCAAGATACTCTCCGCAAACTGACTTGCGTTTAACCCTGAATCAGCCCCATTGTCTGTAAAATTTACATTTCAGTGCTACATAGTAATGAAACTGTATACGTTTTGCACTAAGGCATAATTGCCTAACTTCCTAGAATGGCTGGGAGGCTCATGAAAATCGGATGCCTCTCCCCGCCACCCGGAAAAGTGGGTAAGTCTCTCTTGGTCGCCCACTCATAGAGCACAGGTGGGCAGTCCAGGAGGACCCGATGACGCGACTTGTGCTGAACTGCGTCACTGTACCCCTGCCCCCTGTTGCCAAATGCCTGTAATACTGGAATTATATAATGAGGGCATAGGCACGATGACGCAACCGCAAACACCACACCCCCTGTGCTGCTTCTTGTTCTGAGCCCCATCCCTGCCACGCCCCTATGCCACATCATGCCCAGACGCACTGCAGTGCAGAGCTGGCTGCCCTCTGCTTCAGGGGGCAGCCAGAATGTTGGCACTAAGGGGGAATTCAGTTGATGGCAGGAAATTTCCCGCAGCCGCAGGGTTTCGCTATTCAATTGCAGGACATAAAATGAGATGCAGTGACTTCTATAGAAATCACTGCATCTTTTCTCACGTACCCCCAGAGCATGTCAGATTTTTCTTAAAAATCATTCATTTTATGGAAAAAAAAGTCACTTGCTCTGGCAACCTGGCTGCTCCCTCCTTCCCACCCCCTTCCTTGCACCCATAGGACTAATTAAGCAATTGGAAGTTTCCAATTAGCTTAATTAGTCAGTAATTACTCACCTTTCAAAGTGGTGTTTCTCCTCCAGCATCAAGATCCGGACTCCTGTAGCAGCGGTATGTGAGTGTATTGTGTATGTGAGTCTGTGTAATGTGTGTGAGTGAGTGTGACCCCTTACCCCTGTGTAGTGTCTTCCCACCAGAGGCATCGGGTGGGGAAACTACATCTCCCAGCAGCCCCCATGCCTCCTAGCAGCTCCCTCCCCAGTTTAAAGATGGAAGATAGACCACAAAGGCCACTGGGCAGGTATTTATTTTTTTACTTTGCGCCGCAAGGTTTTTAGAGCATTTTTATTAATTGGATACCACGGATATCTGCTGTGCGCACAACTGCGGTCATTTAAATTTGGAGTGCAAGGTATGCAAGGTTTTTAACCTCATTAAACCTTGCGCCCAACTGAATTCCCCCCTAAATTTTGCAAAGTTAGATATAATTTTTTTTTTTTAAAAAGTGGTAAGTTGCTGGAAATGTGCCAAAGCAATTTGCATACTTTTTAACGTGTTTAGAGAGAGCGCAAAGCAATGCAGGCTGACACATTGTAAGTGCCATTCTATATTACAGCCATAATGTTAACCTCTATAATACTTTGTAATTGTTACACACAATAAATTAGGATTCAAACTTGTTAACAGCAGCTACAAAACTCCTTGTCATGTATATTGGGAGTTTTCAGAATTCTATCAAACAGAATTTTCCTGAATTAGGGTGTTAGAAGACAAGGATAGGACAGGCTTTTATGTAATACTTGTTTAAAATAAATAACAAACAAAAAAACAGAATGTCCAGTCGAGCATCATCTATCTCAATGTTCTGCTGACCCATATCCGTCATTTGCGGTACTTGCAACATTGCAAGCTTTCCTGCACTCCTCTTTTGGGAGTAAGGAAAGACTTGCGATGTAGTGGGTCAAGCTGTGCTGTCCTGGAACGGCACATTGCGTTCATTGCATTTAATTTAACTGACAAGTGCTTCCTATTGTAAAGTTTGTTAAAATTCTATGGTCCATGCTCATACAATGGTATAGAGTACAAACAAGTTATATTAGGTAAATGTTCCTAAATATGAGCAAAACATTTTGGAAACTTTAACATTTCTACGAATATGTGTTTCATTTTACAAATCGTTCTAGGACCAAACATTGCTGCTCCTAATACTGCAAGGATGACATCACAAAAAGCCGATTAAAAGGAAATCATTAACCACCTGTCAAAAGTATCTATTGCATCATCCTTTCTATATTTGATCTAACATATGTTATGTATAGATCAGAGGCGGGCTGGCCCAGGGAGCAGGCTGGCCGCCACCTTACACTACACCAGCGGTGGCCAACCCGCGGCACTCTCGTGCCGCATGCGGATCTTTCTATCTCCGCATGTGGCTCGTAAGAACCCGCGGCGCCTCCCGCTGCCCTAATCTGCAGTGCCAGGCGCCTGCCCGTGAGCCAATCAGAGTTCGCGGACCGGCAGCCAATCAGGAGTCTTAGCTGCCGGTCCGCGAACTCCGATCACGGACCGGAGCCTAGTTAGAGAGAATCAACGTCGCCGGAGAGTGGAGACTGAGGGGCAGAAGAGGCGCACGCTGCACTCTCCTCCCCTCACAAGCAGCAGACTGAGCAGAGCAGCACTTGGGGGGGGGGGAGCGCAGTGTGGGGACATGTGTATCTTACACTGGGGGCATATCTGACACTGGGGGGACGTGTATCTGGCACTGGGGGGACATGTGTTTCTGGCACTGGGGGCATCTCTGGCACTGTGGGTACTTGTATCTGGCACTGGGGGCATATCTGGAACTGGGGGGACGTGTTTCTGGCACTGGGGGCATATCTGGCACTGGGGAGACATGTAGCTGACAGTGGGGGCATATTTGGCACTGGGGACATATCTGGCACTGGGGGACATGTGTATCTGGCACTGGGGGGACGTGTATCTGGCAGTGGGGGGACGTGTATCTGGCACTGGGGGGACGTGTATCTGGCAGTGGGGGCATATTTGGCACTGGGGGCATATCTGGCACTGGGAAGACGTGTAGCTAGCAGTGGAGGCATATCTGGCACTGGGGGCATATTTGGCACTGGGAGCATATTTGGCACTGGGGGGACATGTGTGTCTGGCACTGTGGGCATATTCTGGCACTGTGGGCATATCTGGCACTGGGGGACATGTGTATCTGAAACTGGGGGCATATCTGGCACTGGGGGACATGTGTATCTGACACTGGGGGCATATTTGGCACTGGAGGGACATGTGTATCATACACTGGGGGCATATCTGGCAGTGGGGGCATATCTGGCACTGGGGAGATGTGTATCTGACAGTGGGGGCATATCTGGCACTATGGGGACATATATGTATCTGGCACTGTGGGAGCATATATGTATCTTGCACTGTGGGGAAATATATGTATTCTGGCACTGTGGGGACATATATGTATCTGGCACTGTGGGGGCATATATGTATTTGGCACTGTAGAGGCACCCATTTTTTTTGGTGTTTTCATATGTATGTGGCACTGTACAGGGGCTTTATTTGTATTTGGCACTGTACAACGTGACTAAAAATGGGGTTATGACACAAGGTCATACTCCTACAAACATCAAACCAAAAGGTGGGTGCATAAAAATGGGGTGTGGCTTTGTGACAACTATGCCACGCCCCCATTTTCTGCTTGCGCACCTTCGGTGCACGCATTATATGGCTCTTACCCTTGACTACAGATCTTTTCTGGCTCTTTGCCACTGACTGGTTGGCCACCCCTGCAGTACACAGCTCTGCTGAAGCAGCGGCCGCACTGACAAATTTATAATAAAGTATCTTTGGTATAATTTACACCAGGCCTAATTTTTTTTTATTAATAAATATTTTTTAAACAATAAAAACTCCATTTAAGATGGCGCCATTACTTATGGGCCAGTGCTGTGGACTTGCCTCCCAGGCTAAAAGTTGCCAGCCTGCCCCTGGTATAGATATATACATCTACATATATACAATATTTTCTATCCACAAAGTGGATGCTTCAAGTGTTCATGTGTCACTTGCAGACATCTTATTGCTGGGGACATCTTTCATCATCTGCATTCAGGTAAAAAATACTGTATCAGATAAGACATAACCTTAATTGTAATAGTTCTTTTGAAGTGTACCAAATTATATGTCCATGCAGACTATCATATATTGGTAAATCTCAAGGAATGGATGGTAGCACATTGGTCAGCGATACGTGCTGCCTTATTTAGTGGCACAAGTGAATCGCTCATTTGCCCAGTTGGGCCATTATCTTGCGAGCTTAAGTACAGAAGCTCACAAGCTTGAAGTACAGAAGCTGGGTCCCTTCTCTCTAGCCGGTGGCTAGCTCTGGGCACTAGGGTACCTAGGGGACCCTAGTGCTGTTCCAGAGTTTACAGAGCATGCAAAAATGGTGTGGCTGACATTTTCACAGTGATTTTGCTACTGCGCATGCGTGAAACACTGGGAAAATGGTGCCGCGCCATCTTCTCAGTGATTTCTGCAGCGCTGCTGCTGTGCCGCTGTACTCCGGAGGGTAAGTATTAAAAATAATCAGTGCAGGGCGTGCGGTTTGGGCCCCAGTGGACCTCGGGGGCCAGTGGGCACCGCAGACACTGCACCCTATAAAAATATGCCAGTGTGTAATATATTGATGTATTAGTACTAGTACTGCTGTTTTGGCCCATCTAGTCTGCAGTGTAAGATGTCTTTCTATTTATTTGTATACTGAAGATGGTGTTATTACACTGAAACATTGATAGAAGCATACTGTGTCTTTTTCGGATGGGAGTGCTGCACTTTTGAAGCTGTATATATATACGAGTATACAGATGTAACCACACTCATCATTGCTGCTGCTGCTGCGCCATACATGCATCCTAGTAGCGCAATACAAATTGCGCAGGCTGGCGAAGTAAGCCATCCCATAGATTGTAAGCTTGCGAGCAGGGCCCTCCTACCTCTATGACGGTTTGTTTTTACTTAGTTTTGTCTTCTAATTGTGTCCCGTTGTAAAGCGCAACGGAATTTGATACGCTATATAAGAAACTGTTAATAAATAAAATGATAAGGCGCTAGACCAGGCATGGCCAACCTGTGGCTTCCCAGCTGTTGTATAACTACAAATACTAGCTTGCCTTGACACAGTTTAGCATTCCCTACTAGCAAAACTGTGGCAGGGCATGCTAGGACTTGTAGTTTCACAACAGCTGGAGAGCCACAGGTTGGCCAGGCCTGCGCTAAAGGGTCCACAGCATGCAGTAGACAGCTTCACCACTGGGTGGTGAATGCTCCACTATTGAAAACTACAATACAGTGCTGAATAGCAGCATATGGATATGGAACTACAGAATACTGTTCAATACTGTACAATGTATCAAGCCCTGACAAGTGGACCAGTGCACAGTAAATACAGCAGTTCTTTTTTTAATACAGTAATACTGCAGGGCACACTACAAAATTACCTTACCTGCCCAGTGACAACATGCCTTACAACTGAAATGTGAACATAGAAAACGATTTGCTCAGCGTCTCCAACTCATACAAAGAAAAGCACAGTTCAAAGTTCTACACAGCTCTCCAAAAGAAAGAGAATCACACACACACAGTACTATAAAAAAAATGTTTACGTTGAGCTACATCACTACAGATGTGCCCCCTTACATCTTTGCTCCATGCGCTACAGGTCGCGTCACACTTGTATATCTGTGTAAAAAGCAGCAAGCAGTTTTTTTATAATTTTCCTGAAACATGTTCTGTCATGCTTCGTATACAAACTTAGACATGAACACAGATATACCAATCAGTTGCGAAAAAATCTGTGATTGCTAATTTCATCTGTAAATAAAATGCTACGTTACAGTGTATTCCTGGAAATCACTGTAACGTAGCATTTCGTATGCAGATACAGTGGCACTCGCACACAGAATATAGACATGCCGCATATCATTTTAATCAGCAGAGTCTGCTTATGCATCCTATTTGCATAGTGATTTATAAAGAAAAAAAAAAAAAAGATGCCCGATGTTAGCAGAAATGCCCGTGAACTGACAGCCCACTCACGTCAGGCATGAGCTGTTAATTTACATAGTGTACTGGCAGTGTTGTGTTTGTCACTTACTAAGCCAGGGGTGGCCAACCAGTCAGAGGCAAAGAGCCAGAAAAGATCTGGAGTCAAGTAAAAGAGACAAAATCATGTGCGCACCTAAGGCACGCATGCAAAAAGAGGGACGTGGCCTAGTTGTCACAAAGCCACACCCCATTTTTTGTGCGCACACCTTTCGGCATGACATTTATAGGAGTATGACCTTGTGTCACAACCCTGTTTTTAGTCACGTTGTACAGTCTACATACATATCATGCCTCAGTACAGTACCACATACATATAATGCCCCAGTACAGTGCCACATACATATAATGCCTCAGTACACTGCCACATACATATAATGCCCCAGCCAGTGGTGCAAGTAGAAAAATTATCTTAGTGGTACTGTGTGGGCGCGCCAAAGGCCATATGCCACACGGGGTGTGGCCAATGAATATGGGGGCATGATACACATATGGGGGGGACAGATACACATAAGCCCCCAGTAGTGCAGTGACAGATACATATATGCCCCCACAGTGCCAGATACACATAACTGCCTCCACAGTGCCAGATACATATATATCCCCACAGTGCCAGGTACACATATGCCCCACAGTGCCAGATACGCATATGCCCCCAGTGCCAGATACACATATATGCCCCCAAGTGCCAGATACATATATGCCTCCACAGTGCCAGATATGCCCTCACAGTGCCAGATATGCTCCTACAGTGCCAGATACACATATGCCCACACAGTGCCAGATACACATATCTGCCTCCACAGTGTCAGATACATATATGCACCCACAGTGCCAGGTACACATATGCCCCCACAGTGCTGGATTCACATATGCCCTATAGTGCCAGATACGCATATACCAACAGTGCCAGATGCACATATGCCCCTACAGTGCCAGATACACATATGCCCCCACAGTGGCATATACATATATGTCCCCACAGTGCCAGATATGCCCTTACAGAGCCAGGTACACATATGCCCCACAGAGCCAGATACACATATGCCCCCAGTGCCAGATACACATATACCCACAGTGCCAGGTATACATATATGCCTACACAGTGCCTGATATAAATATGCCCCACAGTGCCAGGTACACATATGCCCACACGATGCATGATACAAACATGCCCACACAGTGCCAGATTCATATATGTCCCCACAGTGCTAGATAAGCCCCCCAGAGCTGCTCACCGCGCTGCTGCTGGGCTGTTCCTTTGTTGTTTGAGGGAAGAAGAGCGCAGCACACACCTCTCCTGCCACTCAGTTTCCGTTGGCAGTGTGTGTGTATCAGGCGCCGGTTTGTGAGCAAATCCGGTCCGGCAGCCAATCAGGAGCTGCAGCTACCGGTCCGTGAGTTCTGACTGGCTAACGGGCCTGTGCTCACTTAGAAACGCTGCTGCACTAGCAGTGAGCTGGGCAGGCAGTGGGAGGCGGGACCACCCAGGGCAGGGAGCCGAGCCGCATGCGGATGGAGAAAGAGCCACATGTGGCTTGAGAGCCGCTGGTTGGCCAATGCTGTACTAAACAGTACGACCAGTCTATGAAATCAAGTCTCACAGAGGGTGAGATTGAGGGTGGGGGAGGCTGCCTATTAAAGCAATGGTGAGACCCAGGAAGAAATACAGTAAACAGTCTCATAAAGATAACACTCTAGGAATTTGAAAAGCCACACTTGTATTGTATATCTGTGTAAGAAGTAGCAACCACAGCTTTTTTCTAATTTTCCCAAAACAAGTTCTGTCATGCTTCGTATACATACTCAAGCATGCACACAGATATACTAATCAGTTGCGAAAAAAGCCGTAGATGCTACTTTTTACAGATATACAATACAATACAGTTCAGTGTCATTATCGGTGGGGCATAGACGCACGCAATCAGCTCAATGCGAAAAAAACTTTTACTGTGCTTATAGTGGTACTGTAGTTACTGTGAGTGATCATGAGTGCACCAGCCACATACAGTGCTGAATAAGTATGGTATTTTTGCATCACTGTCGCAGCAAAACTGCAACAAGAACACGTCATGGTGTGAAGAAATATGATATTTGTAATGTAAAATATACAGTACATCATGGGTGGGATTCAAATGATATATCATGCCCAATTTCCTTTCTAAAATGACCTCCGTTATCGTGCATATTGCACCCATAGTGATCAGGTTTAGCTCTGTAAAAGGGTTGGGTGCCTCCCTAGTCTGGGGGTAGCGTGCTGAAATAATGATACCTCGCCCCTGAGGGCAGAAACAGAACGGGTGTTGAAAGCGGTGAAAAGAATTGAATCCCGCCCCATGAGTGATGTGTGCGCCAGCATGAGAACAGCAAAATATGCAGTGTGTAATAAAACAACTGTTATCATGGTAAGGTTTGTGAAACATACATTACATTATATCCACCATAATAAAACATGCTACTTTATAATGTGCAGTACATTTCAGATGGACATAAAAAGCATCTAAAAAAAAGCAGTTCTTAAACTACAAGCATTGTTTCACTTTACAATGGAGACTTCACACATGCGCAATGGTGGCACAAGTTGTGTGCACTGATAACGCTTCTCCCTCATGTATCAGTAACAGGGACACCTCTATCTATATTGGTGCTGCTATATAAAAGATAGCACGCAAATATGCAGGTCAATGTATCAACAGTCAGCAGCGCTGACCATTCTGACACCTGCAGCTATCGATATTGACAGCTGCAGATGTCGATGCTTAAACGCAACAGCCACGGACTGTGCTGTGCCTGGCTGCGGTAGCTGACTGCTCCAGGCTGCAGGTGAGATCTCGAGTTAGTAGCGAGATCTCGCACATGCCCAGTGTAGCCGGCCGAGGGAAAAACACAGGGGCCACTGGGACATGGAGGCAGACGCATGTGCTGTAGAGACAGGAGTGCTGGTAAGGCGAGCTCAGGGAGGACAGAAACCTACCATGGAGCAGAAGGGCAAAATTACCGACAAGGTCAAAATACAGTCATTTAAAATGTTGACAGGTCAAAAAGTCGACAGGTTATAAAAAACAGTGTGCATGTCGACATAGGTTGACATGGACACCGTATAAGTGTACCGGGTCCCCTCGTATGGTTCGCGGTTTCAGGCGTGGTGCCTCGCTGAGCTCAGCACACTATTATATTCCCCCTCCAGGTCCACTGGGATGGTAAAGTATGAACAAGTCTGTTTCAATGAAAAAATCATGTCAACTTTTTAACCTGTCGACATTTTATATGTCGATATTTTGACCTTGTCTGTATTTTAAATATGGGTATTTTAACCGTCAGTCAATGGTTGTTGGGATTTTGACCGTTGGTATACTGATTGTAGACAGTGGCGTCACAAGGCGGGTGCGGGGGGTGCGGCCCGCACCCGGGTGTGACGCCTGGAGGAGGGTGACACCAAATGTCAGCTCCTCCGCACTGACAGGAACCAGGTGCTGCAGTGAGAAAGTCTCCTACAGCACCCGGCTCCTGTCACAGAAGAGGAGCCGACAGTGGACGGAGACTGGCTCTGGGGGAAGCCCAGCATCTCCGGAGATGCTGGGCACGCCCCCAGAGTGACGATTCCGGGATCCCGCAAAGCCACGCCCCCTAAGTGCAAGGCCATGCCCCCTTTTTGCCGTGATCGCGGCAGGAGATCAGGGGCGCACACCGGGTGTCACCACACCCGGTGATGCCTCTGATTGTAGATAAATTGACCACGTCCCATTTACCCCATAAAACACTGAAAACTCCCAACGGTTTCTCTTTTTATGAATCTAAATATCCCTTTCCATCTAACCTTACGCAAATATTGTAAATTCAGATCTTCCTAAATACATCCGCGGCTGAGATTTATTTAAGTTTCTGTCTGGCTCATAAATGTTTAATAAATGTATCTACTGTGTTTCCTATATACTGTAGGTTTATATTTTTTTTCAGTGGTTTGTGGTTTTGTCATTCCATTTATAATAATTTCTGTTAAGAAGTCTGCTGAAGCATGGGCATACGTATCTGTACATAGTTCAATGTGAGTAGCAAACTAGTGGGGACATGCACAAAGAGGTGGTAAGTGTCACATGCACTATAACTAATGCTATTTGACATTTGACATCAAACCGGCAGATAAAGTAGAGAAAAACACTTTTCTCTGGTATCTGCAAACATGTAACAATTCTGATATTGCCATACTGTAGTGTGATGACAGAGAAAACCATGCAGAGGTTACTAAAAAATAATAAGCACATTTGTCAGGCTCACCTACCAATATGTGTACTGTCCAAAGGTGGCATCCATCTGTACATAAGATGTTTGTGAGATCTCGTGCATGCGCATTGGGGCCGACCAGGATAAAAACTGTGGGATTAGCAGGGATATCCACAGGGGGAAGATTTTTCTCCCCCCACGCCAGCAACCAAGATGTTACATTATTGCTTCCTGCTTTGCCTCGATAAGAGGCAGAGCAGGGTGAGCTAGAGCAGCACAGTGCTGCAAAAATACATCTCTTTATGTCTTTTTACCATAAATATGTTATCATACACTTTATGTTCTACTGAACAATTTACAAATACTTGCCACAAATTAATTTGCCTTCTACTGGAGCCTTCCCAGAGGGGGGATGGATGTATCCACTGTGCAGGGAGAAGGTGGTAAACTGGTGCATTTGGCCACACCCCCATGATGCACTGCAGCATCATTCAGAGGAGGCAGTACTATTATGATAACGTTAACTGAGAATCCCGGCATCATTCCTCATCCCACTCTTTTCATTGTTGGATACAGGAGTAAGCGGAACTCACAAAACATTCTGAAGTTTACCAGACATTCTGGAAAATGGCCAATTTATAGTAACAGGCTCTTGGTGGTATCCAGATGATTGGTCAACAGTCAGTAAGGTGACACCAAATGGTCGACATGCATATGGTCGAAATAATCAGATGGTCAACATGGTCAGTCGACATGACCGAAAGGTCGGTATGCTTTTTTTTTTTTTTTTTTTAGTTTCACTTTTTCATACTTTACTATTTACATGGACTACAATTGGTAATAGTACCCTGTGCTGAGAGCAGAATGGAGAGGCACCTTGCCCGAAGCATGGAAAGCGGAACAGGCCATGCGGGGTTATGCAGTAAACTAATTGGGGTTATACGTGCTGCAATGGAAAATGTGACGCCAAAAAAACATAAAAACTCATATTGACTTTTCATGTGTCGACCAATTTCATGTTCAACTTTTGAACCTGTCAACATTTTCACCATGTCAACCTTGTGCATGTCAACCATTTGGTGTCGACCTAGACACTGTTGACCTTTTAACTGTCAACGTATTATACCATAACTGCTCTTGGTATATAGAGAACATTTTTATGTTAAATATGTCAGAAAATTATTAATGCTTTCAATATCTACATACAGTATGTGAATGCATGTCTGTACATTATCATTCACACAGTTAACTTGATTTAGTGATTCCACACTATTTGTTCTGTGGTTCTATAAATTCTATACTAACACATTTATTTTTTGATCACAAAACCACAATATAGATAAAACTACTTTTCAAGTTTAACGTCATGCTCCTCCAAAACTAACTGCAAATATTTGACATCAAAATGATCATATCTCTCCTCAACTAAAATCCAACCTTCTGGATTGTTAGCACTGTTGCAAAGTCTTGTCTTGAAGGGACAGAATTGTCCAATTGTCCATTGTTCCTCGAATAATTCCAAATAGTTATGTTTAAAAATGCAAGACAAATGTCTACACAATTTGTTGTATGTTGTTAGTGTACATTGTATTCTAAAACATATATTCTGTATATCCCCTGACATACCTACAGTAGCAGTACCCATAACCCTTTGTTAGTGACCAGGATTTGGGGTGCCTGGGGCATTTAGGATAGTGGGACCGCCCTACTGCCTAAAATTAAGTGTATGGATTAATGATACACAAGTGAGAGAGCCTTACAATCATGTGGTAATTAGTGTGATAGTTAGAATAAATGGATACCACCATACAATACAGAGAGCATTAACTGTCTCCCATACAACACAGAGCACAATAATGACTGCAAAACAACACACACAGCACACACACCCAATATCATCCCCACATCATTAAAGATATCCTGGTACAGACAGGGACAAAGCAGCAGGTACAGACGGACACAACAGATGGCTCTTGTGCTGGTTTGAAATGGCTTTTGGCCTTAATCCAAACAGGAAAAATAGAATGAGACAAGAATCTGAATACAAAGAAGCGTTCTGTGCTAGATCACTTAGCACACATCTCTGGGAGAAATCTCTTCTGTCTACATGTCCAGCCAATTTAACAGAATCCCTTAGTTGCATCTCCTCCTTCAGCTTATCTAGCAGCTTTTCCAGTAGTTTAATTAAGGGTATGACCTGACTCAGACTGGCTGTGTCTGAAATCACTTCAGTAGTTGAAATTTCAAATAGTTTCAGTACATTGCATAAAACTGAGAGTATTCTTCAGTGTTCTGAACTAAGGTAACATGCCCCCGATAACCTCTTCATCTCATGGCATGACGTGTACTTTAGTATGGCTTGTTGCTGTTACTGAAGCACATAAAGGGTGGAATTCCACCAGGTTACTACCTCTTGCTTTAGTTGGTGGCATGACAAATTGTACTGTTATTGCAGTTGCTATAATGTTCTACATAACGTTGCTGAATGCTGAAAATGCCCAGAAATGTTGTTGGTCACACTCTAAATCTCCTGTATGCACCTGTCATTTTTTAAGAAATTGTGAATCACCAAGTTTATTGTTTGCACAAAACATGGGACCTAATTCTGAGTTGATCGCAGCAGCAAATATGTTAGCAGTTGGGCAAAACCATGTGCACTGCAGGGTGGACAGATATAACATGTGCAGCGAGAGTTAGATGTGGGTGAGGTGTATTCAAACTAAAATCTAACTTGCAGTGTAAAAATAAAGCAGCCAGTATTTACCCTGCACAGAAACAAAATAACCCACCCAAATCTAACTCTCTCTACAAATGTTATATCTGCCACACCTGCAGTGCACATGGTTTTGCCCAATTGCTAACAAACTAGCTGCTGCGATCAACTCAGAATTACCCCCCTGGTACAGTTTAAAATTTGCCCAGTCATAATGCTTGTACAGTGTTACTTGCATTATCAGAAATGACAAATCCTGAGTAGAGTCTTAGTGGGGTAAGCTATTTTGCTATCATATTACTGCCTTTCCCAACCAATTGACACCAGTATGCCTCTTAGTGAAGCCAATGATACAGAGAGTAGACTGCCTGTGAATGAGTAGGTATTGTGATGACCCCACGTTCATATGTGCATTATTCTCGCCTATCGCTCCTCTGCGCCTTGAGCGTTCACAGCTCTGCATGGGCCCCGAGGTCCCTATAGGTTCTGGGATCACCGCAGTAAGCACGCAATAGCAAGGTACCAGAGCACCTTTATTTTATATACACTAAACATACAATATAAAAACAGTAACCACAATATGAACAATATATATACAGGTAGCATTAATAACAATTACAGTAAAGATTATATAAGAAAAAAAACACACAAAAAAGTACCCTCCACCCACCTAAGCAGTCAATAGTCACCTCTCAGGGCACTTGAGCACGGCCCTTTGCAAGGTTATTAGGTTCCGCTGGGCGATCTGCTGCAAGACTTGCTGATCCCGGCTGCTTCTGGCCTGATGGTTCTCTACCCGCCAAAGGTAGGGCGTGCTGACTAATCACCCGGCTCCAGCCGGCACACCAGACACACGCCTGGGACAGCTCCCGATGGAGCAAACGCTTAACTACGTATACTGGACCCTCTCCACAGAGCCAGGTCTCCAGATAAATGGGCTGACAGGATCTCTTGACTCCTGGCAACAGACTCTTTCCAAGCCTCCTCACAAGGCAGGAGCTCCACTTAACACAAAAGCCCTTCCGCTTGACCTTTTAAAACCTCTGAGGCTTGTGGAGTTAGGAGACAACTCTGACTCTGGAATTGGTTGGATTTTCAATCCTAATATTTAAACGTGTCCAGGGACACCAGGGAAACTCCCCTGTGGCTATGGTGCCAGGTCATCTGCTGAAAGGCCATCCAGAACAAAAGACACCTAAGTAAGGTGATAAGAAAGTTGGCTGTGTGTATAAGGTGTATATGAAACATAAATGCATTCTGTGCTTAGACTTAGGTCCGATCACCATGATATCTCATTATGGTATGCAATTATTCCAAAATACGGAAAAATCCGTTATCCAAAATACCTCTGGTCCCAAGCATTTTGGATAAGGGATACTCAACCTGTATATATATAAATTTTGAGTAGTAATGTTTGCGTAGTTCACCTCCACCTTTTTTTTCTATGTGTAGTACAATCAATCTCAGCAAGGTGGCACCTCTCATTACACAGAGCTAGGTTGTGCAGTCTATGGCCCCATCCCCTATGAATGCAGGACTATCTCTAATCTCTAATGAGAAGTTTGATGATGAAGGTGTTCAAAGTGGAGATTGTGCTCTATCCATGCTGCTGGTAGCTGATGCTGGTCTGCTTGTTAATATTTTATATGATTTTTCTTTCCAGATTTTGATAATTTGAATGAATTTGCTGCAAATGACGGATGAGGTGCCAAGACGGTTACGATCACTACCTCTAATTGCTTTGGTTTTCTAAAGGAAACAGATGCCATCACAAATGTCAGGATTTAGGTAAAAACAAATTACATACAGATGGGTCCTCCGTTATTTTGACTGACTGAGGTGTTAGTCACGATCGGGCATACGCAGCGTACCGGGGCGCAGGGAGGTGCGCCTAGTCACAGAGAGGCGCGCCTATTTGCATGGAGGCGCACAGAGCGTTTGACGTTACCTTTATGTGTAATACCTGCGATCACCCACCAGATATTGGTTTTTACAATCACCACTGCGCATGCGTGTGGTCTCCCATAAAATACAATACTGAAATACATAGTAAGAACTACTTTACTAGTGCATCTCATTACGCTGCATACAGTATATACAGCGTCTCATTATGCTACATTATTTCATACAGTATATACAGTACAGATGCAAATAGTACAGCATATATGGTCCATTTACAGTACTTTAGGAATATGTGAGCGTCCAAGTCCCGCAGACAAACCAACATAAAACCAGTAGTGTACACAGATGCAAATAGACGTGTTAGAAGTACATTGTTGCCTATTGATGTTAGGAATATTGTATGTTAGCGTCCTAATCCCGTAGCCATTACAGCATAATCAAAACCAATGGATTTATTAATCTGTCGGCGGCGAAGTGTCTGAGTGGTGAAGCGTTACGCTTCCTATACTTAGAGTCCCGGGTTCAATTCCTAAAGTATGAATGCATGTTAGTTTTTTCCCAGACACTTTATTATTATTTTTATTTTTATATCTATCGTACTGTAGTATACTTTCACATTCAATACAAGTGTGCACACAAGTTTTACATAAACCAGGGCAAAGCTGCAGGAGCGTTTCTACTGTTAAGGTTCTATGCACCGTACTGTACACATACAATTCTGTAGCAGGGCAGACTCAATTGAAATGGCTACCGTCTGTGACTCCTTGCCCCATGGAGGCACTTGGCTATAGAGCAAGTAACATGACAGATTTTGCAGGCTATGGGTCAATGCTGAAGGAGCGTCACAATCCCCTAGCTAAAATACACAGGGGTTATAGGGATAAGCGAGGTCTATGCACATAACGATACACCGGACTCAATCGCATAGCAAACTGACAAAATTACCGTCGCCCGTGAACCCCCACCTCGTGGCATCGCTAGGATATGGAGCAAGCTACGGCATAAGTTTTGCAGGCTATGGGCCAATGCTGAAGGAGCGTCACAATCCCCTAGCTAAAATACACAGGGGCGTTAGGGATAAGTGAGGTCTCTGCACATAACAATACACCGGACTCGATCGCATAGCAAACTGACAAAATGACCGTCGCCCGTGAACCTCCACCTCGTGGCATTGCTCGGATATGGAGCGAGCGACGGCATAGGTTTTACAGGCCACAGGGCAAGGATGAAGGAGCGTCACAATCCCTAGCTAAAATACACAGAGGCGATAGGGATAAGCGAGGTCTCTGCACATAACGATACACCGGACTCGATCGCATAGCAAACTGACAAAATGACCGTCGCCCGTGAACCTCCACCTCGTGGCATTGCTCGGATATGGAGCGAGCGACGGCATAGGTTTTACAGGCCACAGGGCAATGCTGAAGGAGCGTCACAATCCCCTAGCTAAAATACACAGGGGCGATAGGGATAAGTGAGGTCTATGCACACATAACGATACACTGGACTCGATCGCATCGCAAACTGACAAAATGTCCGAGGCACGTGAACCCCCGCCGTGTGGCAGCACTCGGCTATGGATCGAGCGACGCCATACTCTAGGTTTTGCAGGCTATGGGCCAATGCTGAAGGAGCGTCATAATCCCTTAGCTAAAATAACAGTACACAGGGGCAATGAAGTCCTGTAGAATGATTAATTAATAAATACTGTATAATGTACAGTATACAGACACAAAACAAGGAGTTTAAGCAACAGTGTGGATTATTGAAGTCAGGGATACAGTACAGTAGAGTAAGTGAGCGGCCAAGTCCCCCAGCCATTAGGGCTTAATCTAAAACCAATGGCAAGGGATCACTGCTTACTGTATATTTAGACATGAGCTTGTGTACAGTATCTGTCATGAGGTGTTTTTTTCACTGACACTATTATTTTTTCTATTTTAATATACAGAGCCGCCCTAGGCATAGGCAAACTAGTCAAATGGGGCACAAGCAGCTTCTGCTGATTAAAATGATATGCAGCATGCCTATATTCTGTGTGTGACTGCGGCTCTATGAAATAAGAAAATTGAAATATGAAATGCATTACTAATGTGCAGCATTATGTGTATAAGGTGTACTACAGTACTTTGTGGCGCAACGAAAAGAAAGGGCACTACTGCGTGGTCTAATGTGAATAAAGAGCAATATGGTGTAGTGTAATGTGAATAAGGGGCACTACTGTGAGGAGTAATGTGGTACTACCATGTGATGTAACGAGAATAAGAGACACTATTGCATGATATAATGTGAATAAAGTTGCAGAGCTGTGTTGTGTCATTTCAACTGGGGGAATTATTGTGTTGCCATGCCCCTTCCCAGCAAGAACATGCACCGTTTTGGGCTAGCACTGAATGTGCACACTGTTCCTATTTAAAATATAGGGGGTAGGAGCACCAAAATGGGTGAGGGGTGATGGTGCTGGGAAAGGGGTACAGGGTCAGAGGCGGAACTACTGTAGCATCTGTGCAAGGGGGCATCAGCCAAAATCTAGCCTAGGGCATCATATTGGTTAGGTACGGCTCTGGTAATATACTGTACTGTTACTGTACTTTGCATTCAATATAGATACTGTTTGCACACAGGTTTTACATGAATCATTGGCAATGCTGCAGGAGTGTCTCATTAGGCTATCTAAAATATACCACGACTATGGGTGGGGATACAGTAAGTGAGTTCTGTCACTATAAGCTGTCTGCTGTGTAAAGCAGATTTCCGTCTGGGATGCATTTGTGTGTTTGTAATAAAAAATAAAAAAATTTTTACTGTACATTTAGTGTATACAATATTCTCCCCCATAAAGGCACATCATACTGTACAGTTACCCCCATGTACTGTACCACACCGTACTGTATAATGAAATAATTATTGGAAAAGCATCAATATTAATGTAAAAAAAGTATTTATTACAACATCCGATTTCATGTAGTGTACTGATCAAAAATGTACAGTACTCTATTATTCAGAACTTATAAAACTGTAAATAACTGTTCATACACATCAATAACAGTACTACTGTATAGTATAATGTATACTATTGTACATTAGCTTATGCAATATTCAGACAAAGGCAATTTTATAAACAGTTTTAATAATGCATCAATTAAAATTTTATACAGAAAATACAGTACAGAACTATTTATTTGTGGCTTGACCATTTCTTTCAACTATAACAGGTAATACTTTATACAGGTGATTTATATAATTATTACAATGTTCAGGTGTGAGTACTTCTAGCCAAAATTTCTGGGTCCCATCCAACAGTTGCTGTTTTGTTGTTGGCTTCGCAACACTCCTAAGGGTGGGAGTTCAGGTCATGTACAATACACAAACGCCGACGATCTACAGTACTGTGTTGCTCAGTTAGTTGCGTCAGAATACACTAATTTATACTCATTACCGCTGTGTATTTGTATATAGCGTAAAGAATTGCTCCTGCAGATTTACTCTGATTTATGTGAAACCTGTTTGCACCCTTCCATTGAATGTATAACAGAGAAAAAAAAAATAAAGTGAATGTCACGAGAACAAATGTCACAGGAACACATTAAAAAAAAGGTTGGCACTTCCTTCCCATTGGTGTTGGTTTATGCCTTAGGGGACTCGGACGCTCATAATTGTATTTCAAAAGCACTGTATTTTCCACCGCCTCCCCCTACCCCCATCACCCTTTACCCCTGGGAGCCTGCACAGGTCATGCAGTAGACAGGGAGGGAGTTCTGGTCATGTACAATACACAAACGCCGACGATCTACTGTACTGTGTTGCTCAGTTAGTTGCGTCAGAATACACTAATTTATACTCATAACCGCTGTGTATTTGTATATAGTGTAAAGAATCGCTCCTGCAGATTTACTCTGATTTATGTGAAACCTGTGTGCACCCTTTCATTGAATGTATAACAGAGAAAAAAAAATAATAAAGTGAATGTCACAGGAACACATTAAAAAAAAGGTTGGCACTTCCTTCCCATTGGTGTTGGTTTTTGACTTAGGGGACTCGGACACTCATACTTGTATTTCAAAAGCACGGTATTTTCCACCGCCTCCCCCTACCCCCATCACCTTCCCCCCTGGGAGCCTGCACAGGTCATGCAATAGACAGGGAGGTAGTTCAGGTCATGTACAATACACAAACGCCGACGATCTACAGTACTGTGTTGCACAGTTAGTTGCGTCAGAATACACTAATTTATACTCATTACCGCTGTGTATTTGTATATAGCGTAAAGAATTGCTCCTGCAGATTTACTCTGATTTATGTGAAACCTGTGTGCACCCTTCCATTGAATGTATAACAGAGAAAAAAAATAATAAAGTGAATGTCACAGGAACACATTAAAAAAAAGGTTGGCACTTCCTTCCCATTGGTGTTGGTTTATGCCTTAGGGGACTCGGACACTCATACTTGTATTTCAAAAGCACGGTATTTTCCACCGCCTCCCCCTACCCCCATCACCTTCCCCTCTGGGAGCTTGCACAGGTCATGCAATAGACAGGGAGGGAGTTCAGGTCATGTACAATACACAAATGCCGACGATCTACAGTACTGTGTTGCTCAGTTAGTTGCGTCAGAATACACTAATTTATACTCATTACCGCTGTGTATTTGTATATAGCATAAAGAATCGCTCCTGCAGATTTACTCTGATTTATGTGAAACCTGTGTGCACCCTTTCATTGAATGTATAACAGAGAAAAAAAGAATAATAAAGTGAATGTCACAGGAACAAATGTCACGGGAACACATTAAAAAATGGTTGGCACTTCCTTCCCATTGGTGTTGGTTTATGCCTTAGGGGACTCGGACACTCATACTTATATTTCAAAAGCACTGTATTTTCCACTGCCTCCCCCTACCCCCATCGCCCTTCCCCCCTGGGAGCCTGCACAGGTCATGCAATAGACAGGGAGGGAGTTCAGGTCATATACAATACACAAATGCCGACGATCTACAGTACTGTGTTGCTCAGTTAGTTGCGTCAGAATACACTAATTTATACTCATTAACGTTGTGTATTTGTATATAGCATAAAGAATCGCTCCTGCAGATTTACTCTGATTTATGTGAAACCTTTGTGCACCCTTCCATTGAATGTATAACAGAAAAATAATTAATAATAAAGTGAATGTGACGGGAACACATTAAAAAAAATGGTTGGCACTTTAGGACTCGAACCCAGGACTCTCAGCATGGGAGGTAGGAGCCTTCATCGCTATCCCACGACGCTTCATGAGAGATTCACAAGTTCATGTGTAATAGTGCTGCAAAGAGCGACCCCTTCCCATTGGTGTTGGTTTATGCCTTAGGGGACTCGGACGCTCATATATGTATTTCAAAAGCACGGTATTTATGCACTGTACATACTTCCTTTCACACATAAGTTGCGTCTGCATACACAATTTAACATGTTCGTTTGAGTCTGTATAAACTTTTTTTTTTTTTTAACTCTCTCCGTCTGACCTTTGGTCACCATCTATTAACATTACAGTCGTCACTGACCATTTGCCAGGGCTGTATATCAATCCACCGCTATACAATCTAAAGTACTGGATTAGTGGAGTATTAGCCACCCAGTGGTGGAGATGTGTAATGCATGCTGAGTATCTAGTATCGCCTCAACGCGCCTGTCCGTGATTAAACTCAACAACCTAAGCTATTGCCTATGCATGACTAAACCTCAATCTAGGCGCAGAAACAGTCAAGATAACGGAGAACCCATCTGTATGGAAAAGTTGACATATTTTGTCCAGGCATGGCAATGTGCTTCTTCTTACAGTATCTCTGACAATAACTTTTGTCATGGGTGGCTGCCTTACTTTGACAAATACAACATCATCCTCCTAAATTTTATCAACTTCTTCTTGTCCAACACATTCATCATAAACATCCTCATTAGTGTCAGGTACATAATTATCCCCCCTCATCCTGCTGCACTTCCAAAGTAGCATCCTCAGTTTCTATCTCTAAACCCACCACCATTATTACTTTTACAACTACTCATCCTCATATTTGCAGATGGTTCAGAAATAGTAGAAGTATGCTTCACTGCCAATACAGAATCATAAATGGCAGAATCACACATTGCACTCGTGGGCAACCTTAGACTCTTTCAGTTGAAGAAGCACTATGACGGTGAGCACTAGTACTGATCCATTTTATTTTTTACATGAGGACAGGAGTAAAGCTACTGTAGTTACTTAGCTGCCAACACACTAAGTGAACATTCAGTGAGATACAGGAAAATGGTTATGGCTCACTGGGGCACACCCTGTATCTCTATGTCGGACAGCCAAGCTGCAGGGCCAGTCCCTGTCTATGAGAACTGGACAGCCAAGCAGAGTGCCAGGAGGCTGAGCTGTTCAGTTAGCCCGGTCTCTCTATGTAGCTGGACCGTCCCATCAGCCCAAAAGCCCTTCTGCAATTTGCCAGAAATGTGAGATGGGCAATCCCGCCTTGCCTACACAAAATGTGCTTTTTCTCATAACATCAGAGTTCCATAGTAATGAATTCATATAGGAAACCTGGCTTTCTTCTCAGATCTTTCCTGGATACCACCAACTGATGTTTTAGGACTCGTGGCTCCATAGCATCCTTATAAATTGGGGAAATGTAGATTTTCTTGCTTAGTTCTGACTATCACAGCATATGAATATAACAAATTCATGAACCCAGGAGAGTTGGAACAAGGACAGTTAAATTTGATGAACATGTTATTTCTTTTACAACACTGTACAAATGCAATGTTTGCATTTTCACCACATATCATTATCACCTTAACAATCGTAAGTATTCTCTATGCTGCAATAAATATATTTAGCACAAAATCATATATACAGAAATATACATTATTTGTATATATTCATTTGACTGTTTCTTTCTAATTAAGGGCCTAATTCAAACCTGATCGCTCGCTAGGGGCTTGGTTTTTTGAACTGCTGTGAGCATATAGTCGCCGCCCATAAATGAGTGTATTTTTGCTTTGCAAGTGTGCGATCGCATGTGCAGCCGAGCGGTACAAAAAAGTTTTGTGCAGTTTCTGAGTTGCCCAGGACTTACTCAGCTGCTGTGATCACTTCAGCGTGTCCGGGACCGGAATTGACGTCAGACACCTGCTCTGCAAACGCTTGGACAAGACTACATTTTTCCAAACACTCCCAGAAAACAGTCAGTTGACACCCACAAACGCCTTCTTCCTGTCAATCTCCTTGCTATCGGCTGTGCGAATGGATTCTTCGTACAATTCATCGTCCAGCAACAAACCGCTTTGTATCCATACAACGCGCCTGCGCATTGCGGTGCATACGCATGCACAGTTCTGACCTGATCGCAGCGCAGCAAAAAATCCTAGCGTGCGATCAGGTCTGAATGACCCCCAAAATGCATTCATTTTGCAGCTGGTAGCTCTAATGTAACATTTTTAATTTGACACCTTTACTATCTTTTCACTGACAATCTCACTGTATAATAAATGTTGTCAGGAGAAATGTAAAATTATAGAAAAGAACAACTGCATTATGAAACATAATTTCTATATATACAGTAGCTCTAGAACAACAATGTGCAGAAGCACCTGTAGTTTATGTAACCTATTCCTTACAGTACCCAGCCATGATAACAGATGTGTATGCACTACCTGTGAGTGTGGACACATTGGAGTACATTTACTAAAGCTTCTTAAAATGAAAAGAGGTGATGTTGCCCATAGCAACCACTCAAATTATGTCTATCATCTTCTAGGATGCAATAGAGAAATTAAAAAGAGAATCTGATTGGCTGATATGGGCAACATCATATATTTTCATTTTTAGAAGCTTTAGTAAATTTACACCTTTGAGATGTATGTGATTAACGTATGAGAGATTGTATCTTACTAACAACTGATTAGGAAATAGAAATTGGAGATAAAGTGATATTTCTTCATTTACAAATTCCCTATGCTGAATTCTAAATTAACGCTTTCTTACCATGATGGAAAGTTTGGAAATAATGTTCAACAGTTAAACAAGATGTTTGGCTTTCCCATCTAGGCAATATTACAGATTAAGAAAAAGTATCCAGTTTTCTCTCAAATTGATAAATTTAATATAAAAGCTGTACAGTTGTTTATGGGTAAATAAAACACTTACCACAAGAGCTTTAGAACGGTTCCGTAGAAGTTTTTCTATATTAGTTGCAGCACTTTCTACCAACTGACGTGCATTATTGGCCTCCACTGTGTACAAATGTTTGTTTTTTAAGTAGATCTAAAAAAGAAAAAGATACAATTCAGTGAAAATCAAAATTACCTAAAAACAACATAAGACATTTCTACTTTCTGCATAAATTTTAAAAAAATAAAAAATTGAGCCATTGACTTTTGATCAAAGTTTAATATAAATACAATCCAATACACATATCAAGTATATGTAAGGGGTTGCAATAACTGCATGAATATAACACTGAACACAATCAAATAAAAAATACATGTATTACTAAACACAGATGCAGTATATTTTACTGAGGCAAGTGGCATGGGCAGCTGCATAGCATTTTAATTAAATTGCTTTTGCTTAAGCTACCCCTGCCCACTTATACTGAAATATATAAGAGCAGGCTGTGTAATTATTGTGGCATGATCACACATATCCACTCTGCAATCTCTGACTTGTAAAGTATTCTTATCCTGACTGACACCTGGGCTGGGTAAACACCAGTCTGTTTTCTTCTGAACCAGTCTGCAATGCCACTGAAAAGGGTCTGTGATCGCACTGCAGCAGTCTCTTCCAGACGGCATCCGGTCTTTGGGTCGACTACACTTAGGTCAACACTCAATAGGTCGACCGCTATTGGTCGACATGCATTAGGTTGACATGGTTATTAGGTGGACATGGTCACTAGGTCGACAAGGCAAAGGTCTATGAGTTTTTCACTTTTTTTCCATTTTTTAAAACTTTTTCATAGTTTACGATCCACGTGGACTTTAATTGGGAATAGCATGGCGAGTGAAGCTAGCCATGCGATGGGACACGGTGCACTAATTGGGGTTCCCAGTCACTTTACGAGGAAAAAGACCCCCAAAAAAATATTAAAAAACTCATGCCGACCTTTTTCCATGTTGACATTTTCCATGTCGACCTAATGAACGCGCCAACTTATTTCAGGTGTCGACCTAGTCACTGTCAACCAATAGTGGTCGACCTAATGACTGTCGACCAACAGTCGTCGACCTAATGACTGTCGACCTAGTTACTGTCGACCCTATGATCCACACCCCTTCCAGACACAGTAAAATAAGAATTTACTTACCGATAATTCCATTTCTCGTAGTCCGTAGTGGATGCTGGGGACTCCGTAAGGACCATGGGGATAGCGGCTCCGCAGGAGACTGGGCACAAAAGTAAAGCTTTAGAACTACCTGGTGTGCACTGGCTCCTCCCCCTATGACCCTCCTCCAAGCCTCAGTTAGGATACTGTGCCCGGACGAGCGTACACAATAAGGAAGGATTTTGAATCCCGGGTAAGACTCATACCAGCCACACCAATCACACCGTATAACTCGTGATCTAAACCCAGTTAACAGCATGATAACAGAGGAGCCTCTAGAAAAGATGGCTCACTACAGCAATAACCCGATTTTTTGGTAACAATAACTATGTACCAGTATTGCAGACAATCCGCACTTGGGATGGGCGCCCAGCATCCACTACGGACTACGAGAAATAGAATTATCGGTAAGTAAATTCTTATTTTCTCTAACGTCCTAAGTGGATGCTGGGGACTCTGTAAGGACCATGGGGATTATACCAAAGCTCCCAAACGGGCGGGAGAGTGCGGATGACTCTGCAGCACCAAATGAGAGAACTCCAGGTCCTCCTCAGCCAGGGTATCAATTTTGTAGAATTTTACAAACGTATTTGCTCCTGACCAAGTAGCTGCTCGGCAAAGTTGTAAAGCCGAGACCCCTCGGGCAGCCGCCCAAGATGAGCCCACCTTCCTTGTGGAGTGGACATTTACAGATTTTTGGCTGTGGCAGGCCTGCCACAGAATGTGCAAGCTGAATTGTACTACAAATCCAACGAGCAATAGTCTGCTTAGAAGCAGGAGCACCCAGCTTGTTGGGTGCATACAGGATAAACAGCGAGTCAGATTTTCTGACTCCAGCCGTCCTGGAAACATATATTTTCAGGGCCCTGACAACGTCTAGCAACTTGGAGTCCTCCAAGTCCCTAGTAGCCGCAGGCACCACAATAGGTTGGTTCAGGTGAAACGCTGAAACCACCTTAGGGAGAAACTGAGGACGAGTCCTCAATTCCGCCCTGTCCGAATGGAAAATCAGATAAGGGCTTTTACAGGATAAAGCCGCCAATTCTGACACGCGCCTGGCCCAGGCCAGGGCCAACAGCATGACCACTTTCCATGTGAGATATTTTAACTCCACAGATTTAAGTGGTTCAAACCAATGTGACTTTTGGAACCCAAAAACTACATTGAGATCCCAAAGTGCCACTGGAGGCACAAAAGGAGGCTGTATATGCAGTACCCCTTTTACAAACGTCTGAACTTCAGGGACTGAAGCTAGTTCTTTTTGGAAGAAAATTGACAGGGCCGAAATTTGAACCTTAATGGACCCCAATTTCAGGCCCATAGACACTCCAGTTTGCAGGAAATGTAGGAATCGACCCAGTTGAATTTCCTCCGTCGGGCCTTACTGGCCTCGCACCACGCAACATATTTTCGCCAAATGCGGTGATAATGTTTTGCGGTTACATCCTTCCTGGCTTTGATCAGGATAGGGATGACTTCATCCGGAATGCCTTTTTTTCTTCAGGATCCGGCGTTCAACCGCCATGCCGTCAAACGCAGCCGCGGTAAGTCTTGGAACAGACAGGGTCCTTGCTGGAGCAGGTCCCTTCTTAGAGGTAGAGGCCACGAATCCTCCGTGAGCATCTCTTGAAGTTCCGGTTACCAAGTCCTTCTTGGCCAATCCGGAGCCACGAATATAGTGCTTACTCCTCTCCATCTTATCAATCTCAGTACCTTGGGTATGAGAGGCAGAGGAGGGAACACATACACTGACTGGTACACCCACGGTGTTACCAGAGCGTCTACAGCTATTGCCTGAGGGTCCCTTGACCTGGCGCAATACCTGTCGAGTTTTTCCCAACGGTTTATAATCATGTGGAAGACTTCTGGGTGAAGTCTCCACTCTCCCGGGTGGAGGTCGTGTCTGCTGAGGAAGTCTGCTTCCCAGTTGTCCACTCCCGGAATGAATACTGCTGACAGTGCTATCACATGATTTTCCGCCCAGCGAAGAATCCTTGCAGCTTCTGCCATTGCCCTCCTGCTTCTTGTGCCACCCTGTCTGTTTACGTGGGTGACTGCCGTGATGTTGTCCGACTGGATCAACACCGGCTGACCTTGAAGCAGAGGTCTTGCTAAGCTTAGAGCATTGTAAATGGCCCTTAGCTTCAGGATATTTATGTGAAGAGATGTCTCCAGGCTTGACCATAAGCCCTGGATATTCCTTCCCTGTGTGACTGCTCCCCAGCCTCGCAGGCTGGCATCCGTGGTCACCAGGACCCAGTCCTGAATGCCGAATCTGCGGCCCTCTAGAAGATGAGCACTCTGCAACCACCACAGGAGGGACACCCTTGTCCTTGGTGACAGGGTTATCCGCTGATGCATCTGAAGATGCGACCCGGACCATTTGTCCAGCAGGTCCCACTGGAAAGTTCTTGCGTGGAATCTGCCGAATGGGATTGCTTCGTAGGAAGCCACCATTTTACCCAGAACCCTTGTGCATTGATGCACTGAGAGTTGGCTCGGTTTTAGGAGGTTCCTGACTAGCTCGGATAACTCCCTGGCTTTCTCCTCCGGGAGAAACACCTTTTTCTGGACTGTGTCCAGGATCATCCCTAGGAACAGAAGACGAGTCGTCGGAACCAGCTGCGATTTTGGAATATTGAGAATCCAATCGTGCTGCCGCAACACTACCTGAGATAGTGCTACACCGACCTCCAACTGTTCCCTGGATCTTACCCTTATCAGGGAATCGTCCAAGTAAGGGATAACTAAAATTCCCTTCCTTCGAAGGAATATCATCATTTCGGCCATTACCTTGGTAAAGACCCGGGGTGCCGTGGACCATCCATACGGCAGCGTCTGAACTGATAGTGACAGTTCTGTACCATAAACCTGAGGTACCCTTGGTGAGAAGGGTAAATTGGGACATGAAGGTAAGCATCCTTGATGTCCCGAGACATCATGTAGTCCCCTTCTTCCAGGTTCGCAATCACTGCTCTGAGTGACTCAATCTTGAATTTGAACCTCTGTATGTAAGTGTTCAAAGATTTTAGATTTAGAATCGGTCTCACCGAGCCGTCCGGCTTCGGTACCACAACAGTGTGGAATAATACCCCGTTCCCTGTTGCAGGAGGGGTACCTTGATTATCACCTGCTGGGAATACAGCTTGTGAATGGCTTCCAAAACTGTCTCCCTGTCAGAAGGAGACATCGGTAAAGCCGACTTTAGGAAACGGCGAGGGGGAGACGTCTCGAATTCCAATTTGTACCCCTGAGATATCACCTGAAGGATCCAGGGGTCTACTTGCGAGTGAGCCCACTGCGCGCTGAAATTCATTGAGACGGGCCCCCCACCGTGCCTGATTCTGCTTGTAAAGCCCCAGCGTCATACTGAGGGCTTGGCAGAGGCGGGAGAGGGTTTCTGTTCCTGGGAACTGGCTGATTTCTGCAGCCTTTTTCCTCTCCCTCTGTCACGGGGCAGAAATGAGGAACCTTTTGCCCGCTTGTCCACGAAAAGACTGCGCCTGATAATACGGCGTCTTCTCATGTTGAGAGGCGACCTGGGGTACAAACGTGGATTTCCCAGCTGTTGCCGTGGCCACCAGGTCTGAAAGACCGACCCCAAATAACTCCTCCCCTTAATAAGGCAATACTTCCAAATGCCGTTTGGAATCCGCATCACCTGACCACTGTCGTGTCCATAACCCTCTACTGGTAGAAATGGACAACGCACTTAGACTTGATGCCAGTCGGCAAATATTCCGCTGTGCATCACGCATATATAGAAATGCATCTTTCAAATGCTCTATAGGCAATAATATACTGTCCCTATCTAGGGTATCAATATTTTCAGTCAGGGAATCCGACCACGCCAAACCAGCATTGCACATCCAGGCTGAGGCGATTGCTGGTCGCAGTATAACACCAGTATGTGTGTAAATACATTTTAGGATACCCTCCTGCTTTCTATCAGCAGGATCCTTAAGGGCGGCCATCTCAGGAGAGGGTAGAGCCCTTGTTCTTACAAGCGTGTGAGCGCTTTATCCACCCTAGGGGGTGTTTCCCAACGCACCCTAACCTCTGGCGGGAAAGGATATAATGCCAATAACATTTTAGAAATTATCAGTTGTTATCGGGGGAAACCCACGCATCATCACACACCTCATTTAATTTCTCAGATTCAGGAAAACTACAGGTAGTTTTTCCTCACCGAACATAATACCCCTTTTTGGTGGTACTCGTATTATCAGAAATGTGTAAAACATTTTTCATTGCCTCAATCATGTAACGTGTGGCCCTACTGGAAGTCACATTTGTCTCTTCACCGTCGACACTGGAGTCAGTATCCGTGTCGGCGTCTATATCTGCCATCTGAGGTAACGGGCGCTTTAGAGCCCCTGACGGCCTATGAGACGTCTGGACAGGCACAAGCTGAGTAGCCGGCTGTCTCATGTCAACCACTGTCTTTTATACAGAGCTGACACTGTCACGTAATTCCTTCCAACAGTTCATCCACTCAGGTGTCGACCCCCTAGGGGGTGACATCACTATTACTGGCAATCTGCTCCGTCTCCACATCATTTTTCTCCTCATACATGTCGACACAAACGTACCGACACACAGCACACACACAGGGAATGCTCTGATAGAGGACAGGACCCCACTAGCCCTTTGGGGAGACAGAGGGAGAGTTTGCCAGCACACACCAGAGCGCTATATATATACAGGGATAACCTTATATAAGTGTTTTTCCCCTTATAGCTGCTGTATTGTTAATACTGCGCCTAATTAGTGCCCCCCTCTCTTTTTTAACCCTTTCTGTAGTGTAGTGACTGCAGGGGAGAGCCAGGGGAGCTTCCCTCCAACTGAGCTGTGAGGGAAAATGGCGCCAGTGTGCTGAGGAGATAGGCTCCGCCCCTTTTTCGCTGACTTTTCTCCTGCTTTTTTATGGATTCTGGCAGGGGTTAAAATTCATCCATATAGCCCTGGGGGCTATATGTGATGTATTTTCGCCAGCCAAGGTGTTTTTATTGCTGCTCAGGGCGCCCCCCCCTAGCGCCCTGCACCCTCAGTGACCGAAGTGTGAAGTGTGCTGAGGAGCAATGGCGCACAGCTGCAGTGCTGTGCGCTACCTTGGTGAAGACAGGACGTCTTCTGCCGCCGATTTTCCGGACCTCTTCTGTCTTCTGGCTCTGTAAGGGGGCCGGCGGCGCGGCTCTGGGACCCATCCATGGCTGGGCCTGTGATCGTCCCTCTGGAGCTAATGTCCAGTAGCCTAAGAAGCCCAATCCACTCTGCACGCAGGTGAGTTCGCTTCTTCTCCCCTTAGTCCCTCGATGCAGTGAGCCTGTTGCCAGCAGGTCTCACTGAAAATAAAAAACCTAAAACTAAACTTTTCACTAAGCAGCTCAGGAGAGCCACCTAGTGTGCACCCTTCTCGTTCGGGCACAAAAATCTAACTGAGGCTTGGAGGAGGGTCATAGGCGGAGGAGCCAGTGCACACCAGGTAGTTCTAAAGCTTTACTTTTGTGCCCAGTCTCCTGCAGAGCCGCTATCCCCATGGTCCTTACGGAGTCCCCAGCATCCACTTAGGACGTTAGAGAAAAGGGGAAAAAAGACTGCACAAAATTTCATAAAGAAAGATAACTGAACCAACATACAGTATAAACATTTTTATATAAATTGGGTTATAACAATATCCCTCTGTTAATGGTGTGAATGGTTGGTGGGGCTCCCCCTAGAATTATGTCTGGGAAGACCGATGACGCGATTTGCGCTCAATCAAGTAATTGTATAATGAAAGAAAAAATACATGGCCACAAGGAATAGGACAGGTAGTCTCTTCCAGACACATAAGATCTCCCATCACAGCAGCAGGTGGAATTGAGGGGCTGCTCAGGAGACTTCTGTGGATGTATGTGGTGCTGGCGCAAGTGAGTGGGGCCAGGTATGCCATCTAAGCAGTAAACCGCAGGTCAGTGCTACCATCCCCCGACTCCAGTGTCTCTACCTTCTCCAGCCCAGTCTCTTACTCCATCTCACTGACCCACCCACCCCCATCCTCATTCCAGTCTCTGTCACCCAGCCAGTCCTGCCAAAGTAGACCACTGGCCTTATCTCACTCCCCCCCCCTAAGAACCCCCCAGCCAGTCTAGTCGCAGTGCCCCTCTCTCATTCAGGCAGGTGTCCTCCCTTCTCCAACCTAGTATTATCCTCCAACCTCCATCTCACTGCCTCCCTTTCCCATCAAGAACATTGCCCCCCCCATCTATTTCCCTCCTCCTCAAGACCAGTGTCCCCCTCCCATAAATATGGTGCTTGTGAATACTTATAGTAATGTGACTCATTTTTAAACCTTTATGGTTCAAAAGTATGAGACGACATTACCTGTATCAGAGATGATCATCTTTACTATCTTTCAATGTTGCTTCGGCAGCAGTGATACCTACTGGTATGGGTTCTGACCTGCGCACATGCATGACATGAGGTCACACATACATTTGCATGTCTGCAGGTCACTCCCTGCAGGACCACCATCCAATTCAGCAGCCGCTCCTATGGCAAAAGGCCACTGAGTTGCTGTGAGCAGCCTGACTGCTGCTGACTGGCAGTCAGGCAGCTCACAGCCAATCAGCGGCCTGTTCCCATGGAAGGGACTGCTGATTGGCTGGTGGCACTGCAAATGACATAACCCACAGGCGTTCCAGCATTTATGGGAGCTGCACTGTATGTACTGCATGTGCTGTACATACAGCCTGGCTAATGTCTAACTCCTGGATTGCCTCACCTAGGGATGGGTGAGAATGGATCCCCCTTCCCCACATGTAGCAGGATTCTACTGGGGAAGTGGACCGAAGCAGCACCAGGGACAAGTATGTGAGTGTATGTATATATTTAACTTATGCTGTAACAGTGTGTGTGTCCTGTTTTTATTTTAATATTATTTTTACAGAGGGACTATAGGTACCAGCAGGCCCTTAATGCCCCACATGCTGGTGTCTCTTCAAGTCCCACCATGCACAGAAGGCTTGCTGTGACCTCAGGTCCTCCGATAAAAGACAATATTAGTTCTAATTTTGCTTTGATTGCTATCAACTCGGCACCCACTGACCAGGGATGTCGGGGATAACCCCAGGCTTCAGCTCAGGTCTTCAGTGCCCTGGAGGGAGGACCCCTTTATTGGGGTCTCCACTTCCCCAGAAATCCTCAGCCAGGGCTGACTAGTTAGGAGGGATGAATGTTTAGGCTGACAAAGTGTGTTCCCTGGCTGAGGCATTACCCCTCTACTAGCGGAGCCCAGAACTGGTTCTGAAAATACGGGGGACCCCTTATGTAATTTTTCCCGTATATTTGACCAGGACCAAATCTATGAACTCGGTGCTGGTTCATTAAATACAGGGGAACGCTAAACTATTTTTTTACCAACCAGGAAGGAGCAGCCATGTCACACAGGAGGGGGGTGTGGGGAAGGCAGTACGGGGGCATGGTGATGTGACTGCATCATCATAGCCCTGCCTGCTTCCCACTTTACAATGCCCACATTACCAGCAAGTCACACAGGAGTGGGTGTGGAGGAGGCGGTACAGGGGCATGGTGACGTGACTGCATCACTGTAGCCCTGCTCCCCACTTTACAATGTCCACATCACCAACATTGTAAAGCGGGGCACAGGGCTACGAAGATTAGATTTAGCGTAAATTGCATCATCGTCCCACCGCTCCTCCTATGCGGGGGTCAGGGGGGTAGCGGCTGGATGCGGGAGACTTGACCACTTCCCCAGGGGCCGGGTGTGCCACACGGTTTTTGGGAGCTTCCCGGCCTTTCCAGGAGAGTAGGCTAGTATGCAGAGAGTATTTTAAGAAATTAGCCACTTTAAATCTTGCAGCAGAACACAGAAAATAATATGCTATTTGCAAAATGGATGTTTATTGAACAAAATTTTACGTTTTTTGCAGACTTTTTTGCTTTCCATGTTTGTTAGGACCACATAAATTTCCATCCTCATAGATATGGAGACTTGAAAAAATTATATAGTATTACTGAAAATGAAAATCACCTTTCTAAAAATAGCCTTACTATATACTTCACAACAAGCTCTGGTGTTTGACTCAGACAGTGAGCATGACGACCAATTAATGAGAAGTCCACAAAATATACTTTTTTTTTTTTTTATATAATGTATAACTCCCAGCTGAGGACTAAATGAATTTTAAATCATTATTACTTAAAAATTCTGGTGGAAAACTAAGTGTATATTAAAGCAGCAGGAGAGCAGAAGATTTGGGCTATTCACTCATTATGAAAAAATAGTAGCCTGAGCTCTTATATGCAATCCTTTACTTAGGGCTTGTTCACATGGGTGTTGAAGACCAACACCAGTTAATGACTAAATCTTGTACTTTGTTCTAGCTTTTAACAGGTTGCTAGAAGCATGTTCACAAGACTTCTCTACAGAATGGTGCACTGTATACTTAATAACGTTCCCATAGAATTTCATGACCTTACACGTGGACACTATCTGCCTTTCTGTAACGCAGTCATTCGATAATATCCATGACACCAAGCAGCTTAGAGAATATGACCACAGCCTTTTATTTAAAATCTTACTTTTTAAAACCTAGAGAGCATGGAGTACCAGGAAAGCAATGACCATGCCATATGGTCCCATCAGTAGTTTAGGGAGTTTGATGGGCTATTTTGACAATTTATGTTTCAAATTCTGCAAAAATATAGTTTCCAGGAAAACTTCTGCAGTTTCTGTAATCTATGTCTTATACCTCCAACCCCACTTCCTCAGTCTCTCCCAATGTCTGTTGCTCCTCAGTTCTTGGTCTGAGAATTGAGACTAGGTAGAGTTGCCCTTAAATAGAAAGCTGTTCATGGTTAGGAATTAGCTTATTCCAGATATTACTCAATCCCAACTGATGATACTTAATCAAAAGTTAACTTTTTTGTCGATAATACATTGTTGAGATAGTACTCCCCCCCCCCCAAAAAAAAAAAAAAAAAATTATCTCAATATCCTCTTAGTACTTGATACATACTTTACAGATTGGATGCTTTCATCTTTCACCATCCCTCACCCTCACACCAAAGACTACAGTCAACTTTTTCATTATAATTATACCCCTTTACTGAACTCAATAAAGAAAGATTTAGCTAAATGGGTTCCAATCTACAATTTCTTGGTTTAGAAGTTATGTTTTTCTCCCGCTGTTGTACCTATTTCAAACATTATTGATTAAAGTACTGTAACTTTTATTAAGGATATTTTGTATCTATGTTAAATGTATATATATTTTGTATCTATGGTAAATGTACATATATTTTGTATCTATGGTAAATGTATATGGCAGAGAAAGAAACCAAGAGATAAAAAAACATGCATTGTGAACTCTCAATCTAAAGCCAAGCTGGCCCACTCCACCTTTAAAAGGTATTATTACACCAAACGATTGAGTCACATTGCATTCAGACAAATGGGCTTAAGAGAAAGCCCAAAACATTTGTCTTTTACACAGTTGCCGAAGGCTTGAAGACAGCCTCAACAAATGATATTCCATGTGTGCATTTTACTTAAGCTTTTATGGACAAACTAAATTACTGGACCTGTCTTCTTACCTCCCCCACCGCCACACACACTCACCCCTTTCCCCAAGTACAATATGGGGTCTGTGGGCCTGATTCAGAGGATGACGCATTGTGGATTGAGTGATTTATTGAGTGACAGTGTACGCAATGAGGATTTATTCACAAAGTGAGTGACAGGTAGTGATAATTTGTGGGAGGTCAAGGAGGCTTCGAAGAGGCAGGTGTGTCAAACCATTGCAGGGGCGTGTCATAGTGCTTCCACTATGAAACTGAACCCAAATTTATGCTCCAGCGGTTTACTTGCAACAGACATTGCGATCTACCATAGGGTTACTCAGATAATTGATGGTGTGACCGATGGTGAACGCCCATCTGTCCAAGACACCAGCTGCATCTTTAGCATATTTTCGCGGATCTGCTGCGTGCACGAATGCAGTGGAGATGATATTTACATCCACATTTGAATCAGGCCCTTTATCTCCACATATATACAACCATGGATCACATCATCAATATATAAAATCATTCATATTTTAGCTAATTTTGCATCTCAGTCTTTCTACGATCTATGCAAGAGGTATTTTATCTCCAGTTTGTAGCAATGTAAATATGTTCAAACTTATAGCTACAGTAGCAAAACATCTAGGCTTAGAAATCCTATGGTATTCAAACAACAAGTGGTGCTATTTCCCTCCTATAATACATGATCCTATCACTATCTGCTTCAGGGGTGGAGGTAAATGAACTCATATGGTATTAAGGACCTGAGAGTCTCTATTGGCCAGGTGGGGTGGTTGCTCATCTTAAAGGGAATTGCCAAATGCTTAATTAAAACTGCCACAAGAAAAATTACTATAAAATGAAAACTATATAGCATTTGGTTCCAGAAAAACTGTACACTTACTTATGATGGAGAAACTGTGGCATGATAGCCACTTACATTTGATGCCCATGCACATCAACATTTTGGGACAATATCCTTGATCTGATAAACTGTATCCTTGGAACGGTCATCCCAAAAGATCTGTCGACTGTCTGGCAATGCAAATCAGATCTCTTAATAAGCCAACAGTCAGATATTTTCAATGCTGATATATTTTTAATTATCACTGACTAGAAGTAACAATCTCCACCCTCCATGCTGGCACTACTAACATCCAGTATGTGGCATCTATGGAGAACATAACCAGTCTCTTGCATAACAAGGTTAAAATCTTCCATAATATCTGCCATCCCTTATAGGACTATCATAATAGTTCCCCACCAGATGCTACTTTACTAATTTAAGACACTCCTTTAATCCATGTCTTTCAAGGACCTTTGTCTTCAAACATCACTTTCTACCTAAAGGACAGTGGGCAGATGTATTAACCTGGAGAAGGCGTAAGGAAGTGATAAACCAGTGATAGATGCAAGGTGATAAATGCACAGGCCAATCAGCTCCAATATGTAAACGAACAGTTAGTGGCTGATTGGCAGGTGCATTTATCACCTTGCATTTATCACTGGTTTATCACTTCCTTATGCCTTCTCCAGGTTAATATATCTGCCCCAGTGTTTGCCCCCTCCCCTCCACCCTGTATTGACAAAAATAGCAGGATTTTTAAACCGTATCAGTTTATAGATGCTCTCTTCTTCAATATTTAGAACATTACATCTATATCTTATTTATAGTGTTTTACACTTTTGTACTAGTTTACTGTTGTATTATCTTCTGCTGGAATAAATATAAAAAATACAAAAACAAAAAAATACAAAACAAATGGGGAGATTTATCAAGCCTTTAAACTGAAGGTAAGTGGAGGTGTTGCACATAGGTGAGAGAGTTGGAAAGTATGTTACAGATTCTGGCTCATGCTGATCATCAGCACAGAAGTTTTCTCCTGGGGTAGAGCACTCGCAACAAATACAGATGCATTGCTGATAGACATACGTCTGTCTTTACTTCTAAGAAGTCCACAAGTATGGAAACACACCTTTGCGATACATTTTTTTTTTTTTTTTTTAAATAAAGGAAGAGTAAACTAAGCATGTCATGTGCTAGACTTGCAAAAGCCAGTGGCGCACCCAGGGGGGGTTTCCGAGTACCAGGAAACCCCCCTCCACTAAAAAAAAAATATATATATATATATATATTTTTTTTTTTTAGCTGCATGAGTATTATTAATGACTGTCTAGCATCCTCTGCAGCCTGCTGTCTTCCTGGTGGCACTTGCAAGTGCAATAAAAGTTTACTTTATTTTAATTATAGTACATATATATCCATGTGCCTACATATATACACATGTATATACATACATACATACATACATACATATAAACACACACACACACACACATGATATATATATATATATATATATATATACATGTGTATATATATGTGTACTGTATGTGTGTGTATATATATATATATATGTATGAATGTTTAATATGCTATGTATATGTGTATATGGGTTCACTACGATCTCCCGGCGGCCGGCCTCCCGGCGACCAGCATTCCGGCGCCGGGAGGCCGGCCGCCGGCTTACCAACAGTGTGGCGAGCGCAAATGAGCCCCTTGCGGGCTCGCTGCGCTCGCCACGCTACGCGCGCCACACTATTCTATTCTCCCTCCAGGGGGGTCGTGGACCCCCACGAGGTAGAATAAGTGTCGGTATGCCGGCGGTCAGGCTCCTGGCGCCGGTATGCTGGTCGCCGGGAGCCCGACCGCCGGCATACTGAAGACCACCCGTGTATATGTATGTGTGTGTGTATGTATATATATATATATATATATATGTGTGTGTAGATATATGTATATATATATATATATATATATATATATGTGTGTGTAGATATATGTATATATATATATATATACACACACACACACACACACACACAGACACACTAGTTTTACGGACCCAGCATATACTGGGTCACCTCAGTCCCCACCCCCGTGATTGGCTCCGCCCAGTTCTGGAAACCCCCCCATGCAAATCCTGCAATTGCCACTGAAAGCTGTTACCGCTAGTATAGGTGTCATAGGATCATAATCCTTATTTATTTCAACATCATCTTTAAAACTGACAAGAGACATTTTCAAAAACTGTTGCCAAATGTATAAATTAATTATTAATCCCCTAAAAGTGAACTCCTGCGTCTTAGGCCACAGACACGGAATGATAAAGTAAAACCCTGATAAACACATAAAACTGTACTTTTGTACTTAAAGACTATCTAAGCACAAAAGAAGACTTAGTTGATTGGCAAAACACAAAATGTGGTCGAAGGAAGAATAGATGACAATGTTAGTGCGTATGTATATATATATATATATATATATTATTACTGCTTTTAAATGCAAGCGAGCTGTCTCTATTATGTGGTCTCCTACTTGATTATTTACTACATATACAGAGTCATCATGAGTTTGAGTGGGAGAGAGTCAATCACCAGATGAGGAACCATGGAGTGACATTAAGGGGCATATGGATTAGCCGATGGGATTTTCCCATGCGGTAATCACTGGGTTAAAATGTGCTAACCCATTGATTAGGCGTAAAATTTGGAATCAATGGGTTTCCATGCGTGTTAAAATCTGCATTTTAATGTGGATTTTTAGCTAAATACCAAGGACAGGATTTTTCCTTGCAGTGCATCATGCCACCATACAAATTTACACTGTAATGCTGTTTGTGTGTGACTGTAGTGCATAAAATCTGTATACTGTGCGAAAAAGACTCTAAAGTGCAAAAATCCAAACCAGCTATATGTGGTACAGTATTTAAGTTACACTATGCTTCTCGCGCCATATAAAGAAAAACTCTATGTGAATAAGGACCCAGCTGTACTAATTGACTCTAGTTATACCTCAGGCATGAAATCCAGTAAGAATCTCAATTTTTACCAGACACTTGCATGTAAGGGCTTCAATTTGCTGTGGGAATACAGTAACTAATGTTTTCTTCTCCTTCTCCACTGTTCTAGAACCATTATTTAGTGTAGTATTTAGTGTAAATATAAGGGAGAAGTACTATAAAGCAGTAATTTAAGTAGCTAATTTATTGAAAATAGAAATTCTCTGCATTGGACCACAGTTGCTTCTAATGATGATGGATCTGAGTGAATAGGATGCATTCAAAAACTGACAGACTATGCTGTGTGTCTGTACCATTGTAGAGAGAGGAGTCTATGTACTAAGTCTTGAAGAGAGATAAGTGGACGGAGATAAAGTACAAACCAACCAGCTCTTAACCAGAGCTGTCCCAAGGCACATTCCTTAGGAGTGGCTGCGCTGGGGCGCCGGACTCTTAAGGGCGGCCATCTGCCCTCTGCCCTTTCAAATCAGGTGCCGGTTCGTGAGCCAATCAGAACTCATGGATTGGCAGCGGTGGCTCCTAATTGGCTGCTGGACAGCAAGCTTTGATTGGCTCACAAACCGCGGCCTGATTTGACACACATGCTGCCGGAGACGGACTGAGGGGCAAGAGAGGTGCGCACTGCGCTCCCCTCAGACACAGCAGCAGGAGCAGCAGCGGAGACCAGCCAAGGACAGCAGCGGCAGCAGAGACCAGCAGGCGGCGGTGATGAGCAGCACTACTTAGGGCATATGTGTATCTGGCACTGTGGAGGCATATGTGTATCTGGCACTGTGGGGGGCATATGTGTATCTGGCACTATTCGGGGCATATAAGTACCTGGCACTATTGGGGCATATGTGTATATGGAACTGCACTACTGTGGGCATGTGTGTATATGGCACTGTGGGGGCATATTTGTATCTGGCACTATTGGGGGCATATATGTATCTGGCACTATTGGGGGCATATGTGTATCTGGCAATATTGGGGGCATATATGTATCTGGCACTATTGGGGCATATGTGTATCTGGCACTGTGGAGGCATATGTGTATCTGGCACTATTGGGGACATACTGCATGTGTATATGGCACTGCTGGGGGCATATGTGTATCTGGCAATGCACTACTGGGGTCATTGTGTATCTGGCACTCTACTGGGGTCATTATGTGCGTCTGGCACTCTAATAGGGTTATTATGTGTATCTGGCACTCTACTGGGGTCATTATTTGTATCTGGCACTGCACTACTGGGGGCATGTGTGTATCTAGTGCTTCAAAATTTCTCGCTAAGGGTGCTAGTAGGCCTGGAGCTGGCCCTGCTCCTAACTATTTCTTAACATAGCCTGTAAAATGGGAGTTAGGAGCTGATTGCCTGGTACTTTATCTCCATCCACTTTATCTCTCTCCAAGGCAAATTAGTACATAGATCCAGAGTTTTGTATTAAAAAGATAAGTACAGAGGTCTCCATCTGTTTTTAACAATGTCAAAGTGACATAAACACATTCTTACTAGATGCAGTAAAAGTGTCATCACATTTTATGTAGAGCTGATAAAACCACTGTAAGTAAATAGGTGCTGAAAATGTAATTACAACTAAAAGGATAGAATAATCAATAGTTTTAAGAGAACAAAACACACATTTATAAGGGAATTCAATTAGCGGTGGTAATTTACAGTGGACTAATTGATCTCCCGAGTCTATTCAAGCATGCAGTTAACAGGGATTTTTTGGGGGTTTCAGCAGAACCGAAAAGAAATCCCAGATAAGTGGCCTGTTTTCAGGTGCTGCAATGACATTAACTCATAAGTCTGGAAACTTATCTCGGATTCTAAGTGTTAGCGTCTGTTAACAGTGTAATTTACCAGGCGAGAAAAAGGGTCTCTAATTGAATAGCCCCAGGCGTTAAAAACTGAAGCTACCACCCTTTCTAACCCCCAGTAAATTAACGGGGCTAATTAAATCACCCCCTCTTCCCAAACTTTAAAATAGCTTATGTGTTTCACATGATAATACAATAGTCATAGCTAACTACTGTAAAACTAACTATAGCATATTCTCAAACACAACAATAAACTATACAGTTAATGACTAGATGGCAGAAAAAAGGTTGCATGACATGTATACTGTACAAGGAGCTACCATACATTTTGCTGTAGCTATATTTTCACAGATGTCAGTAAATAACAAATATATTCTCCATTAACAAGCTTCAGACATTTGTAGTAGCTATGATCTAGCTACACAAGTGAGGCTGAGTTACCATGTTAAACTTAAGTAGGAAGGTAGAGTTTGGCATATTTAGCCAATGTATATATAGTAACAGACCATTATGTCATGATGTTGACATCATTAGACTAAAAGAGATGACTATGATAACCCAAGGAGTTGCATGTCCTGATATAAAACCTCAGTATGTGCTCGATATAAAGTATGTTATGTTCACATAATGGCTGGAGCATCACATTGATCACTGGAGAAAAGGGAAATCTATAGCAGGATGTAAACCAACGCATTCAAAAATAAAATCCACTTATAACTCTTCCAAATAAAAAAACAGAAGATCATGGGCGTCAATAAGAGTAGGAAGCATCTTATGTAACAATCTTCAGTGTATAACGGCAGAAACAAAGAAGCAATTACATGAATGTATCTCAAGATTTATTTAGTGTACTGTACATCTTTGCAAAAGTAGCACATGTGCCAGATTTGTGCCAGGAGAAAGAATAGTAAATACACATGGTTTATGCCAAGTGTAACAAAAGAGTAAAGAGATAGGGAATAACTGTCTTAGGGGGGTATTCAATTAAGTGGCGTTTTTTCTACTAGTAGAAAAAACAGCACTAATTGGACACAGGGTATTCAATTGCGGGCATTTTCGCTCGTTTTTTATTCCATTTTCATCTATGCCGTTTCACTTTTTTTTTTTGAATCGTCATGAGCAAAAATTGAGCCAAAATTGGCGAAAACATCCGCAAATTAGCCAAAACAAGTGTATCAGAGGCAAATTCGCTGATATACGTGCTTTTCACTAGTGCCGGATTTTTCGACCTACAAACGGGTGAAAAGTGCCATTTTTTCAACTGGTCAAAAAAACTGCACTTATTGAATACCCCCTCTTAGTAGTAAATGTTAAATTTTTCCGTCATATTATCCAACTAGTACACAATAATTAGTACTGCAATGAAGTGTCTAGACCGTTTACATAAATGTGAAAGTTCCAAATACAAAATACAAAACAATTTAATCCAGGCACAAATACAATGTAAAAGTACAAATAAAATCAATATCAATAGACGGTCACAGGTTCAAATAATAAGGCAGCCACACTACTGATTTAGATGCAATTATACTATCACTGGGAGTGGTACAGATACAATGGCTAATTAGAATCTACCACTATCACAGTGGAGTAACTCCTGAGGACACTGGAAGCACTGGCCTCCAGGCTCCAGCTGTCATGTGGCACCAAGGAGGAAATACAGGCGGGGCTGCTGAACTAGGACAGACTCTCTGCACTCATTTCATAGTGATTTGCTACAGTTACTGCGGACTGCTGTCTTTGCTCACAAGCCCTCTCGGTACCTACCTTGAGCTGAAGAGTCCTGGATTGTGTGATAGTAGCAGCAGAGTGGGGAACATCAAAGTGTGTTTATAGTGAGCTACAGTTATATGATGAAAGAAAAGAAGAGCAAATTGATTTAACGAAGTGCACTAATTGTTAAAATAACACTTTAAGGGCTGTATTTATTACCATTTGCAGCCAGCAACCAAAAATAAAAATTCCATATGACCACAATTAGCGGCAATAAGGGATCTTTATTCTCCTTGATGTACTTGTACCATTGGTGAGTCTGCAGGAAATAGGAGCCCATTCCGCCTTATGTTTGCCTGCCGTTTCCTACCTCTCCATGCAAAGGGAGCTGTAAGTGCAAGATGTGACTGTAACTGCATATCAGCATGTGTTTTTTGTGCATTTATCCGGTATGAACAAAAAAAAACCCCCACAAATGCGACCAACTGTATTATGTTTTTACTAAATGTATTACTGGTAGTTAATCATAACTAGGTTGTTACATTACTTAATGAACTGAGAGAAGTAATAAACAGAATTTAAATGCATGCCAAAAAAATAATATGAAAGTGTATTTAATGTTATTTGGTGCAAAACTAGTTTTTATTTGTTTTGTATTTAGCTTATTTTTATGTAAAGTATAATAATTGTATACAGTATGTATGCTATTCAAGGCATAGAAAGAAGGAATCTAACAAAATACAAGAAAAGGTTCCATAAAAATGAATAACTAGAAACCTAAAATTAAATCTCAAATTTTTATTTTTTATTTTTTGCAAAAACTGAACAAGAAACTGAACTCCCCTGGAATTTTAATTCCACAATAAAAAAGGAGCACTGCACTAAACTGTTGGTACCTTTTCTACATTTTACCTTCACATATCAGCATAGTCTGGAACTGAATAATTTTTCATGGAATGCCTCTCCCCAAAACACGAAGAGTATACTTACTAAATTTGGTGGCATTATGTCTACTACAGTAGCTATAGGTACAGACAGCTCTGAATAGCCAAAAAGTTGTACATAATATGCACTGGGGGGGGACAGAACAAAACTTTTCCACTATCCTGTGATCATGCTACAATCAAATGCAGATGTGGGAGCTTGGTTCCTAAGGAATGCTTTGATTGACTGTCCTCACCTGTATTATAAGGTAGATCTAGTCAAGTGTGTCTGTTTGCTAAAACTCGGTCACTGTTTCATTAGTATCCTGATCCCTGACCTTCTGGGTCATGACCTACTGGGACCTATTGCTTAGACTATTCTCTGGATTTTCTCTGATTTATTGGCTGGACATTATTAAGTAGATTGCCACCTGCCCCTGATTTTAACATGGACACTATTTACTGCTCTGACATTTCCCTGCATGTAGCCTATTCTTTAGACTGCCATCTGCCCTTATTTCTGTCTGGACTCTGGACCTTGTTCAATGTGCCACCCACAGCCCTCGTTGTGCACAGCCCTCTATTTACGTTTTGCAATTGAATTCACACATCTGTGTTTCCAATAATCTCCTCTGCTGGCAATCATCTGAGAATAAGCCTCTACCACTTTATGCACAAAAGTTGGGGGTGGGGGAGGGGGCAGACTGAGTATAAGTGAGCACATCCAGTTCTAAGTGAATAAGGCTGCTAAGAAGTCAACAACAACTTGCTTTCTTCTAGAGATTTACACTAGTCTGGACAATGACTCCCAATAGGTTTATCTGATGATCTCATTGGCTAATGCATGTGCCCCCATTTTAAAACCAGAGATTAGGATATGAAGACTGATAATAATAAGAACCTCAGACCCTAGTCAAATGAACACTAAAAAGTTATGAGGATAGTTCAGATGATTCATGAAAGTATATGTAAATATGTAATATGGTTTATATTACACAATACTCCAGAGGAGGCCATTTACAAATGCATACATCAATATTTCTTTGGTAAAATCACATATACTTACTGTACCATCAAAGTTTTAAGGTTTATTAGCAAGATGGCAGCATGTGAGGAGTAAACATTGCTACACCCAATGGGAGGAGTTGACTGATGTGATCGGGTTCCTGGTAAAGTATTGAGTAGGTGTACCACTGCACATAGTTTTATGACACAGTGCCGAGCCGTAACAAGACTTTTTTGTGCACGATGCCAAAAATAGTGCTGGTGCCCCCCTCCCATATTTGATGTAGGGGTGTGGTCTCTCATGAGGAATGGGTGCAGTAACACAATAGTACCTCCAATTCAAATCATGCTACACAATAGTGCACCCTTATTCATAAATGCCACACAGTAGTGCCCCTTATTCATGTTATGTCACACAGTAGTTTTCCTTTATTAACATTACAGTGCACAATAGTGCAACCTTCATTGCAAGGCACAGCAGTGCACCTTATTCACTTTACTTCACACAGTAGTGCACCTTATTCACATTATGTTAAAGAGTTTTGCCCCTTATCCGCGTTACATTACACAGTAGTGCACCTTATTCACATGCCCCTTATACATTATGCTACATATGGTAATGCCCCTTATCCATGTTGCATCACACAGTAGTGCACTTTATACATATGCTTCATATACATTATACATACAGTAATGCCCCTTATCCGTGTTACATCACACAGTAGTGCACATGCTTCTTAAATATTATACACACAGTAATGGCCCTTATACATTTTGATAGACACAGTATTGCCCCTTATACATTATACCATGCACAGTATTGCCCCTTACACATGCCACACAGTTTTGCCCCTTACACATTAATATGCCAAACAGTATTAGTGGCGACTACAGCAACTTGCAGGCTGACAGGCAGCTGCTACCGGGAAGAGCATAGGAGAAGGAGCCCTAGTTAGCAACATACATGGCAGCAGGTGCATCCTGCGCTTTGTACTGTGGCACTGGCATCACCCTAGTTACGGCAAGCAGTGCAAAATGAGATATCAATTTACAGAGATCACAAAATGATTACTAATAAGATAAAAATGTGGGAGATTGCATTTTTTTAGGGCGTTCCATGCTGGAGGGACATATGAACATTCTGACTATGCAAGACTCGATATCTGTACCAGCTATGAAATGCACGTAGTCTATACTTTTAATGGGAGCTATCTTGCTCATGAACCTCACTCATTGGTGGCGAATCTCAATGATAGGTGCATAGTGTACAATTTACATCAAAACTTCAAACAGATAAAGATGCCACATGTAATAAAGTCAGTCCTCGTGATTTATTGATGGCATAAATATAAATTAAGCTCTTTTAGTGCTTTTACTGAAAGAGGTGGTTCTAGAGAGGTAAGAGGTTAAACTTTTGATGTTATGTTTACAAGGTACATTGGGGCAGATGTATTAACCTGGAGAAGGGATAAAGAAGTGATAAACCAGTGATAAGTGCAAGGTGATAACGCACCAGCCAATCATTACGGATTTGAAAAATGACAGTTAAGAGCTGACTGGCTGGTGCGTTATCACCTTGCACTTATCACTGCTTTATCACTTCTTTATCCCTTCTACAGGCTTAATACATCTGCCCCCTTGTACCTTGTAGATTTTTTAGCACCTCTGTATACTCAGGTGTACTGCTAGTTAGAGGAGGTACAGTGTATTCCCAGAGTAAGGAGCAGGTGTGCACTTTAACCTGCACTGGATGGACCACTATGGTGCATTAGTGGAACAACTAAGTTGTTTCGTGCTGCAGACTAAAGTGCAATCCATAAATGACTTCCTGTGACTTTAAGTGTATAAAGCCATATACATTTCTGGTTATAATTTCCAATATGTCAAACTTACTGCATTACCAAGGTAAATAATGGGTAGTTCAACTATATTTCTTTATAGTATAGTTTTTCATTATTGCGAGAAGAGAACTAGTACTCAAGAAACAACACAGTGCATGATGTCAGCCTGACATACTCTTCTGAAAGTCACTCATGAAAAATAGTTTACTGTGACTTTTCCCCAGAACACATCCCTCATTCATTCTGAATCTCTTCCATCAATTAAACAACTAATTGGTACTCAGTGCCTTGGACAAATGCCACTATCGTACTTATCAGAGTTTTCTGCATGAATACTTTGACAGCATGACCCATCTTACTACTGCACAAGAAAGGAGAAAGGAGAATTCAACAAGTATATAAAATACCCTACAGGAATTCCAACTGCTAATTATGTCCTACAGCAATTTAATCTGTTACAGGGGAAAATATTAGACGGCCAAATGGAATACAGCATGCTCAACATTTTTTGGGAATTTTACTTACTTTTTCTATTTTTATTCACATTTTAATTCTTAACTCAAGGAGCTGTGCTATTCAATATATACACCATTATTGTAATTTATTTATAATGTGCTAAAGCATACCTCAGTATTCTACATAATTGGGAACCGAAAAAAGGAGACTGAATAAACTATGTAACAAAATTAGTATTCAGCCAATGTTTACTGTTATTTGTTACAGTAAGTACCATTATAAATGTTCTACAGAACACACAAAATGGAAAATACATGTATATGAAGGAAATTCAATTAAACATGCTATTGAATAGGAGTTGGGTATGTTATCCTGGCGGTCGGGATGCTGGAGATCACATGACCGACAGCGGCATCCTGACACTGGATGGGTTAAGTATTCTACCCCTTCCCTGTCCCCTACCCTAACCCTCCTGGAGTGGCTGCTATGGCTAACCCTTCAGGGGTGGTGGCTATGGCTAACCGTTAGGGGGGGCTATGGCTAACCACCCCACTAGTACCTAACCATAACCCCCCCCCCCCCCCCATGGCTCTAACACTATTCTGTCCCCCAGTACTCACTTTCGGGATGTCAGCTGTCAGTGTTCCGGCGCCAGTCTCCTGAGTGGTGTCGTGATTCCGGAGTCGGTCACATGACCACCGGCATCCTGACCAACGGGATGCCGTGTGCATTCCGTTGAACAGTGCTGATAATTAGTATCCGAAGCGATTCAATTAGCCTCACTGTAAACTCACGACTAGATTCCTGCTCATACTCTCCGGAGATGCGAGCATAAATCCAACAAAACTAGTGCCACGATGTGAGTTGCGGGCTAAATGACCGAAGCTATTCAAATGGCCACATCACGCCTGGCACTTAAGGTGGAGAATGCTGTTTACCATGACTAAATGGCATTCTTTAGGCACAATTTAAATGTTAGGCGCGATGCAGCTAATTGAATAACTCCAGGCACTCATTTCCGGCACTTTTCAATATCGCATTTAATTGAATTTCCCCCCTATGTGCATGCAGCACCTAAATCAAAACTGATATTAAAAAAAATGATGTACATATACTGTAGGAAAAAATTAAATATTGAATTCTCAAAGCTGATTTTTCATTTCTGCTGTATTTAAAAATCTGAACTTAATCGTTCTTCCTTTAATCACCAACAGAAAATAGCCAACCCTTCTGAGCTCATACATCAGGTGTCATCTTAATCTCTATCTCCTCTGTTACACTGTTTGAGAGGTAAATGGAAGAGAGATAGATAATATGTACAGTATGTCAGCTTCTGCCTCTCATTCATTCACTTGTCAGAAAAGTGGAAATAGAGTGAATGGATTAAAAGTGACTTGTGTGCCGAAGCCATTAACCAGTGTCTCTCAATGGCTGTTATATACAGGTCAGAATGTAAAAAATATGAGTCTGATTCTGAGTCGGGAATAAAGCAACAAAGAAAAAGTAACTGTGCACCTTGGTAAAGGCATGTTGCGGTGCCGGTGGGGTCAGAATGGCAAAACTGAAACCTAAATTACAATGTAAATTAAAGCTGTCCGGTATTTGTGGGCAACATGCCAAAGCAGCCAGTACTTACTTACCCCACATAAAAAATGTATGAATTTGAACCCATTGCACTACAATATGGTTTATCCAGGTGTACAGTTGTTGTACTTGATTTTTATTTTTGCACTGTTCCCAACTCAGAATCAGGCAGTATCTCTCATCAAGCTCAGGTCCTATTCAAATACATTAAATCATATTTACTGACCTAGTGATTAACTCAAGTGTGCTTAATTAGGACAATCCCAAAATAATTTCCTATGTAGCCTAATGTTTTCAATATATATAGCTTAGTTATGTACAGTAATTATATTATAGGTTGCATGTACTTTCATCAGTGTGCTCTTCCTTTTTACCAAACCCAAAGGGTGTATCGCAATGTTAGGAACGCTACAGCAATTCAACAAATAAATCAAAAGATGGAATATCATCGATATGCTGTAAACATATTGGGGCTGATCCTTGGCTGGGAGCAAAGCAAAAAAGGAGTAACTTTGCACCTCAACAGAGCATGGTGCAATGCAAGGGGAACAAATGCATTATTTTTTTGGCATACAAGGCAAAAGCTGGCTGCTTTTACATATAGTAGACAAATGCAGGACAGCTTTATTTTTACACTTAGGGTGGGTACACACCAGAATTGTACCTCCCAACTTTCCAGCTTTGGGCGGGACAGTCCAGTGGGCTGCAGTGTCCCGCGGTTTGGGAACAGTTGGGCTGATCACACACGCTGCTCTGCTATGCAAGTAGTAATGTTTGCTAGGCGAGCAGCCGATAATAGATGCCATGTGCACAGCATCTACACAGCACAGGGACAGTTTCTGGGGACAGCCCAGCATCTCCGGAAGTGTGGGGCACACCCCTAAAGTGAGGAAATGAGGGAAGCCGCGAGGACCACGCCCTCATATCCCCTGAGGTCACGCCTCCTTTCGGGTCGCACAGGGTCCCGCTCCACAGACCACCAACGTTGGGAGGTATGCGGCCCAATGGCCCATCGGCAGGACGATTTCCCCTCGTCCAGGACCATCCCCGATTGAGTGCACACATCAGATGATTTAATGAACAACGGAACGATAAGTCATTCTGTCCTTCAATAATAACGCTGCATGAAATATTGTCCAGTTGGCCGTGTAGCACGGGCAACCGGAAAATGTTGCATGAGACCCGCAGGACGATATGCACAATCTGTCGTTCTGATACAGAAAATCCTGCCAATATTGGACTGATGTATACCCACATAAACTTAGATTTGAGCTAGGACACGCTTAAAAGGGAATTTTATGCTTTTGGTCAATATTAATGACAGACTATAAAAATTTTGTTTGCATGTTGCATTCATTCATCTATTCTTCTTTAGTGGGATTTATAATTTGATATTTATTAAAGAAGAGTACAGTATTTAAAATGCACGACAGAAATAGTTTAATTAAATGTTGGTACCATAATTATGAGTGAAAATAATATTAAATTATCTGCTGTTTTGTAATCCAACTAACATTTTATTTTGTGTTCCTTTGAGTTTTACAGTTTTGGTTACTAAATGCTCCTCTGGCTTGCTTCAGGAGAGATGTCTGAAGCTACATATAGGTCAGTCAATAACTGTCTTCTCTGGAACACGGCTGTTTTTGATTCTCCACTCTCTGGGGGCTGAGAATGCTACTTTACTGACAAGTTGTCAGCTTAACACAAATGAAATAAACATTCAGCACAGACCTTATAGAGTCATTTATTAAATGTTTTGTATAGAATGTGAACATTGTTATTTTTATCTATTTTTACAAATACTGAAAATGTCAATGATATTTGTAGCTACAGTATATATATGATATACTGTATAAAGTTAACAGTGTAAGGATTTTACATTCGTAGGTACAGTAACAACTCTGACTTTCTCACAGCTCAGCCTCCGCTATTATGTAACCTCGCTCAGTACAAAAGTACAGTGTAGTCTCCCATATTACAGTGAAGTCACAGCTGTGCAAATGCTGCGCCATTGCAGATATGCTGGGCCCGATTCAAAGATGGATGCAGCCGCGGATACTTCTTTTGTCACACTCGTAACTGCTGCTTAATGCTTATACCGCATTTAATTTTTGAACAACTGAGACGCCCACTTGCAGCGTCTTACACCAGAGCATTTGACACTGTGGCCGGATGTCATGGAGTGCCTTGTATGCCTTGTAAATGATTGACTCTTTAAATAAATGTCTGAGTTCAGGCAGCATCCCACTCGTAGGACAAAATCGGAGTCCATTACATCCTGCTCTGTGTGTATTTAGTTGCTCCATAGGCAAGCTATCCAAACGTGCACCAGCCACTTGGCAAGTGCAGTTTCTCCACCTGAGTATGGCCTCCTGTGTGAGTGGTTGTGTGTCTTTGAACAAAGCCACTGAACTACAGCATGCCTGCTTCACCACCCCGTCGTTACCTCCCACGAATGCCCACTAAAATTCTCAGACCACATGTCTGCTTCTGTGCTGCATCTCTGTGCACATACAATTGGGGTACATGCACTGTGCAACTCAGACACATGCTCAGACTTACCACACCAGAGCGGTCATTCAGACCTAATCACTGCTGCGCGTTTTCGCACAGTGGGCGATCAGGTAGTAAACTGCGCATGCGTATGCACCACAATGCGCACAAACACCGGGCAACAACAGCAACGGGCATCGCTGGTCAGCGACGGGATGGTGCTAAAAAATCAGATCGCACAGTCGTTCGCAAGGTGATTGACAGTAGGAAGCCATTTGAGGGTGGTACCTGTTTATTGGGAGTGTCCAGCAAAACACAGGCGTGTCCAAGCATTTTCAGGGAGGGTGTCTGACGTCAGCTCCGGTCCCGATCATCCTCTTCTCATCGCACTGTAGGAGTAAGTCCTGGGCTACGTGGATTTTTGCAGCTCTGCATACACATCGGATCACACACTTGCACAGCGAATTTACACCCCCCCTGGAGGCGGCAACTATCTGAACGCAGGACAACAAAGTTTGCAGCCCAGCAGTCAGGTCTGAATCCCCCCCCAGATGTTTGTATGTGACAACAACAATGAGTTCAATTCTGCATTAGGCCCATGGGGCAGGATTCATGTTTGTAAGTAAAGCAAAAAAAAAAAAAGTGCATTAAAAAAATTTCTGTGCAGGGTAAATACTGGCTGCTTTTGCATGTGGCCCACAATGTTAGCTAGCTTTATATTAATACTGCAAATCAGATTTCAGTTTGAACATGGCCCACTCAAATCTGACTCTCTCTGCACATGGGAAGTCATTCAGACCCGAACGCACGCTGCATTTTTTTGCAGCTGTGCAATCAGGTCTGTACTGCGCCTGGGCACAGGCCGCAATGTGCAGGCGCATCACTAGCGGGCGACTAGGGTCGCCGGCAGGGGCGGATCCAGGAAAAAATGAACTGGTGAAGGTGCGCGTGGCCTCACAACACGGGCATGACCTAGCAACAAGGGCCATGACATCAAAGGGAATGTCATATTCGTAAGGCGGGAAGAGGGTGACACTTTAGAGAGGCAGAGGGTAACAGGAGAGAGAGGGTGATGGGTTTATAGTGCCGCAGGGGAGAGGAAGAGGGTGAGGCAGTGGGTGAAGGAAACATAGTGGGAGACGGAGAGGCAGGGGGTGACAGAGAGAGGGTGACTGTGAGAGGCAGTGTGGATAACACCGGGGAAAGGGTGACGAGGAAAAAGTGGGTGATGCCAGGGGGAGGTGGCAGTGGGTAATAAAAGAGGGGACAGGGAGAGGCAGTGGTCACTGTAGGAGTAGGAGGGAGTAGTGAGACATTTGTAGTGAGGTTTACAGAGACATGTGAGATGAGGGCAGGGTCTTCTGCTGTGGAGTGAGGACAGGGTCTTCTGTGGGATGAGGACACGGTCATCTGCTGTGGTGCGAGGACATTGTCTTATGCTGTGGGGTGAGGACAGGGACTTCTGCTCTGGGGTGAGGACAGGGACTTCTGCTCTGGGGTGAGGACAGGGACTTCTGTTCTGGGGTGAGGACAGGGACTTCTGCTCTGGGGTGAGGACAGGGACTTCTGCTCTGGGGTGAGGACAGGGACTTCTGCTCTGGGGTGAGGACAGGGACTTCGGTGGGCCACGGGCTCCGGCGTTTGGCTGGCGCGGTTCCCGGCGGTTCTCCGGGGCATGGGCGCCGCCATGACACCCGGCATCACATGGACGGGGGGCAAGTGACATCATCAGACCGCTTCGCCAATCCAGTGGTGGCGGGAGATTCAAAGTCAGACGCCGGACAGAGCCTCAGTGCCTGAGTATCGTCTTTCCCTGACGTGGATGCCAGCGCTCTTGTTCCCGGCAAGGATCTCTGAAGTTGTACTCCAGTGTCTCCGGCATTTCCAGGTGCCAGTTCGCTGCACCGGTTCCAGTGTATTCAGCGGCCGGTGTATCTCTCTGCGGTCCAGTCACCAGTGCTCCTAGGAATCAGCGTGGGCTGTGGGCCCTAAATCACCGTTCTCAAGTTCTACGAATCACCAGCGTCTTAAACCCCTGCACTTCAGTTCTTCACATCATCAGCGTCTCAGTCACCATTCTCAAGTTCTACAAATCAACAGCGTCTTAAACCCCTGCACTTCAGTTCTTCACATCATCAGCGTCTCAGTCACCGTTCTCAAGTTCTACAAATCAACAGCGTCTTAAACCACTGCACTTAACTTCTACAAATCATCAGCGTCCTAAACTTCTGCACTTAAGTTCTTCAAATTACCAGTGTCTTAATCTCCGCTCACAAGTTCTTTAATCATCTGTGTCTTTAACCGCCATTTACAAGTTCTTTAAGTTATCAGTGACTTTTAAACATCACCCACAGTTCCTTCAGTCACCAGCATTTCTGATATTGCTCACAAAACCTTTCAATGGGTCTGGACATTCCCTCATAAGTTCCTTTATGATATATGACTTTAAGTTGTTCTTTTCCTACAATAAAGCTCTTCAATATTTCACCAAACCATACTGTCAGCGTCCTGTATGAGGAAATCCTATATTAGGCCACCCCTGTTCCGGCTCAGTTGTGGTTCCCCTTCCCAACCATCGGAAGAATCCCCGAGTCCACAACACCCTCAGTCTAGGCCAGTGACAGTATACTCAGGCCCCATGGACCCGGGGAATCAGAACCCAGAGGCAAGCACCATGGACCTGGTTTCCCGAGTACAGAGTCAGGAAGCAGCACAAAATCAGGTGATGCATTATCTCCAGGAATTATCTGGCCGGCTGGATCAAATCCAGACTTCTCTGGCTTCAGTGGTTCCGGCTCCAGTTCCAGTATCTGCTCCAGTGGTTGTCTCTAGCAATGTTCCGTCCTTGTCTGGAACCAAGTCACGCCTTCAGCTTCCCACTCCTCCTCGTTATAACGGGAATCCAAAGAATTGTCGTGGTTTCCTCAATCAGTGTGAAGTACATTTCGAACTCCTCTCACATAACTTCCCTACTGATCGGTCTAAAGTGGCATACATTATCTCTTTGCTTGAGGGTTCAGCGTTGGAGTGGGTGTCACGGTTGTGGGAGCGATCAGATCCGTTAGTTTCTAGTTATACCAACTTCATCACGTCATTCTGAAGGATCTTTGATGAGCCCGACAGGACGACCGCTGCCTCTGCTGACTTGCTCCGAGTTCGACAAGGCTCTCGTACAGTGGGACAGTATGTGATTCACTTTCAAACTATAGCTTCAGAACTGTGCTGGAATAATGATGCCCTTCGGGCTGCTTTTTGGAACAGGCTCTCGGATCGTTTAAAGGACGAGTTGATCACTAGAGATCTGCCAGATTCCTTGGAACAGTTGATCTCACTCTGTGTAAAGGTGGATCTTCGCATGCAGGAACGAGGTGGTGAACGTAGTTGGTCAGACCGGTCGAGATTCCGGTCTCTTCCATCTAAGCAAACAGTTATTTCAAGTCCAGACAAACCCATGCAGATTAATCGGTCTCGGCTGTCCCCAGAAGAACGTCAGCGTCGTCGTGAGGGTAGACTCTGCCTCTACTGTGGAGCGGCGGATCATTTCCTCAAGTTTTTCAAGTCTCGCCCGGGAAACGGGCAGTCCTACCTTGTTCTGGAGAAGTCGAGCTAGGGTTTTTTTCTCAATCTTCTCCGGCAGTGGACTGTTTACTCTCCGTGTCTCTGTTTTCTGAGTCTGAAGTCAAAACCGTTAAGGCACTGTTGGACTCAGGGGCTGCGGGGAATATTATTTCCCTTTCCTGTGCCCAGAATCTGGGTTTGAAGTTACAGTCGGTCGAACGACCTATTACGATAACTGTTATTAATGGTACCCAAATTCCAAATGGTCTGATTTCAAGTCGTACTATGCCAATCAAGCTGCAAGTGGGAGCTTTGCATCAAGAACATCTGGAGTTCCTTGTGATTCAGGAGATGCCTCACGATCTCGTTCTTGGTCTTCCCTGGCTCAAGCTTCACAACCCTCACGTCGACTGGAGGTCGACACAGGTAATTTCTTGGAGTCCATTTTGTCATTTGAATTGTCTTACTCCTGTCTACCTGCTTCGTATATCTTCCAAGTCGGACGAAGAGCTTATTCCAGAGGCTTATCGGGAGTTTACAGATGTGTTCTCGGAACAGGCAGCCGATCAGTCACCACCACATAGACCCTGGGACTGTCCTATTGAGCTCATTCCGGGGAAAATGCCACCTCGGGGTCGCACTTATCCTTTATTAGTACCCGAGACTCAAGCTATGTCAGAATATATCAAGTCTAATCTGCAGAAGGGATTCATCCGCCCCTCTACTTCCCCGGCTGGAGCAGGCTTCTTTTTTGTGAAGAAAAAGGACGGAGGCCTGAGGCCATGTATCGACTATCGTGGTCTAAATGAAGTCATCATTAAGAATAAGTTTCCTTTGCTGCTCATCACGGAGCTTTTTCGATAGAGTTCGCGGTCTTCACCAAGCTCGATTTAAGGGGAGCTTATAACTTGATATGCATCCGACAAGGGGACGAATGGAAGATGGCCTTCAATACTAGGGACGGGCATTATGAGTACTTGGTAATGCCGTTCGGCCTCAGCAACGCCCCCGCCGTCTTCCAAGGATTCATTAATGAAATCTTTCGGGATATGTTATACCTGAATGTAGTGGTATATTTGGATAACATCCTGATATTTTCGAAGAATCTCACTGAGCACAGAGTACAAGTTAAAGAGGTACTTCTTCGGTTGCGAGAGAACCATCTATACGGCAAGATTTCCAAGTGCACCTTTGAGGTCCCCTCTATTCCATTTCTGGGTTACATTATTTCTGGCACGGAGTTGCGTATGGATCCGGAGAAACTTTCTGCTATTCGGGACTGGACTCAGCCTCTTTCCTTGAAGGCGGTGCAACGATTTCTAGGGTTTGCAAATTGTTACCGGAAATTCATAAGGGGTTTCTCGACTATTGTGGCGCCTATTACTGCCCTAACCAAGAAGGGGGCTGACCCAAGCCATTGGTCCTCTGAAGCTGTAGCAGCATTCGCTCAGTTGAAGGCAGCCTTTATGACCGCTCCGGTACTTCAGCAACCAGACTTTTTAAAACCATTCTTTCTGGAGGTTGATGCTTCTACGGTAGGCATTGGTGCCGTACTTTTGCAGTACGCTCCAGATGGGAAGTTACATCCATGTGGTTTCCATTCTCGCAAGTTCTCTCCTGCTGAACTAAATTACACCATTGGAGACAAAGAGCTGTTGGCAATAAAATCTGCCTTGGAAGAATGGAGATATCTTTTGGAAGGTGCTAAACACCTAATTACGATTTTCACGGATCACAAGAATTTGCTGTATCTCAAGACGGCCCAGTGCTTGAATCCCCGTCAAGCAAGATGGGTGCTCTTCTTTGCCCGATTTTCGTTTGTCATTAAGTACCGGGCTGGAACTCTTAACACCAAGGCGGATGCCCTATCCCGTTCCTTAATGTTTTTGGATGAGGAGAATTCAGTTGAAAAGGCTTTGATTCTCAGTCCAGTTTCTATTTCAGCGGCTCCCACTGCGTTGGGTCCTCCTCCTGGAAGAATGTTTGTGCCAGCTAAATTTCGACCAAGATTGTTGCAGTGGGCTCACATTTCCAAGTTTTCTGGCCATCCTGGAGTTCAAAAGATGTGGGAATTTCTACGAAGATCCTACTGGTGGGACACTATGAAGAAGGACGTTCAAGAGTATGTCAACTCGTGTCCTCAATGTGCTCAGCACAAAATTCTTCGTCTGCCTCCTGCGGGGTTGTTGCACCCATTGTCCATTCCTAAGAGGCCTTGGACTCATATCTCTATGGACTTTGTTACTGAACTGCCTCTCTCTAAGGGTCATAACACCGTCTGGGTGATTATCGACCGATTCTCTAAGATGGCACATTTTATTCCGTTGACCGGGTTACCATCAGCTCCTAAGTTGGCTTTGTTATTTATTCGGGAACACTTCCGCCTGCACGGGTTACCTCTGGAAATAGTTTCTGACCGAGGGGTACAGTTTACGGCAAGATTCTGGAGAGCCATCTGTACGGCCTTACAATAAAACTCAAGTTTTCATCCGCTTACCACCCACAGACCAATGGGCAAACTGAACGCGTCAATCAAGATTTAGAGACTTTTCTCCGTGTTTACCTCTCCCCCTCGCAAGATAATTGGGTGGAGTTGTTGCCCTGGGCCGAGTTCGCCCATAATCATCTATATCACTCTTCGACTGGTGAGTCTCCATTTTTCATTAATTATGGATTTCATCCCCAAGTTCCAGAATTACCCATTTGTCCTCCGGAAGAAGTTCCTGCTGCAGCCTCTACTCTCCGGCACTTCAGTCAAATTTGGAGTCGAGTTCATGCCAACCTCAAGAGAGTTTCTGGCTGCTATAAGTTCTTTGCGGATAGGAAGCGACGGGCAGCTCCTCAATACAAGGTTGGTGACAGGGTATGGCTCTCTACCCGCAATCTCCGTTTGAAGGTGCCCACTATGAAATTCGCTCCAAGGTTCATTGGTCCTTATCCCGTGATACAAGTCCTGAATCGGGTTGCTTGCAAATTGGGATTGCCTTCCCATCTCCGGATACCAAATTCCTTCCATGTCTCTCTTCTTCGCCCTCTTGTTTTGAACCGGTTTCATTCCAAGTCCCCAAGGCCAATCTCTGCAGAGGCTGAAGAGGGTACGGACTTTGAAATCAAAGCTATTCTTGATTCTCGCTATCTTCACAAGAATCTACAGTATTTGGTGGAATGGAAAGGTTTTGGCCCCGAGGAAAGGAGCTGGGTCAAAGCTACTGAAGTTACGGCTCCCCGACTGGTGCGGATTTTCCATTCCAGACATCCAACAAAACCTGGAAAGTGTCCAGGGGACACTCCTGGAGGAGGGAGTACTGTCACACGCCAGAGGCGGCGTTCGCCGCGCTTACCCCTGTGTGTCTGCTGGTCTGTGTTGCGGCCTCCACCTTCGGAGGGCCACGGGCTCCAGCGTCTGGCTGGCGCGGCTCCCGGCGGTTCTCCGGGGCATGGGCGCCGCCATGACACCCGGCATCACGTGGACGGGGGGCAGGTGACGTCATCAGACCGCTCCGCCAATCCAGTGGTGGCGGAGATTTAAAGTCAGACGTCAGACAGAGCCTCAGTGCCTGAGTATCGTCTTTCCCTGACGTGGATGCCAGCGCTCGTTCCCGGCAAGGATCTCTGAAGTTGTACTCCAGTATCTCCAGCATTTCCAGGTGCCAGTTCGCTGCACCTGTTCCAGTGTATTCAGCGGCCGGTGTATCTCGCTGCGGTCCAGTCACCAGTGCTCCTAGGAATCAGCGTGGGCTGCGGGCCCTAAATCACCGTTCTCAAGTTATACGAATCACCAGCGTCTTAAACCCCTGCACTTAAGTTCTTCACATCATCAGCGTCTCAGTCACCATTCTCAAGTTCTACAAATCAACAGCGTCTTAAACCCCTGCACTTAAGTTCTTCACATCATCAGCGTCTCAGTCACCGTTCTCAAGTTCTACAAATCAACAGCGTCTTAAACCCCTGCACTTCAGTTCTTCACATCATCAGTATCTCAGTCACCATTCTCAAGTTCTACAAATCAACAGCGTCTTAATCCCCTGCACTTCAGTTCTTCACATCATCAGCATCTCAGTCACCGTTCTCAAGTTCTACAAATCAACAGCGTCTTAAACCACTGCACTTAACTTCTACAAATCATCAGCGTCCTAAACTTCTGCACTTAAGTTCTTCAAATTAACAGTGTCTTAATCTCCGCTCACAAGTTCTTTAATCATCTGTGTCTTTAACCCGCCATTTACAAGTTCTTTAAGTTATCAGTGACTTTTAAACATCACCCACAGTTCCTTCAGTCACCAGCATCTCTGATATTGCTCACAAAACCCTTCAATGGGTCTGGACATTCCCTCATAAGTTCCTTTATGATATATGACTTTAAGTTGTTCTTTTCCTACAATAAAGCTCTTCAATATTTCACCAAACCATACTGTCAGCGCCCTGTATGAGGAAATCCTATATTAGGCCACCCTTGTTCCGGCTCAGTTGTGGTTCCCCTTCCCAACCATCGCAAGAATCCCAGAGTCCACAACACCCTCAGTCTAGGCCAGTTACACCATTGTTGGTCAAACTTCAATATTAGATAGGTGGCTCTCCACCATCAATGGTACAGATTCCTCCCAATGGTTCTCCAGTCCCCCAATTGGAGTCTAGCTCCGTCCCCTGATGCAACCACAAAGCTTCGCCTCCAGGTTCTGATTGCTCCATGTGCAAATGAGTGAAGGAGCAGGGAAGACCATTAATGGGTGAAACCATTGATGGTTCTCTATTGCAAAGGTTGCTACCATTGGTGGTCACTTGCAGTTTCTCATACGTCCTAGAGGATGCTGGAGACACTTCAAGAACCATGGGGGTATAGACGGGATCCGCAGGAGACATGGGCACTTTAAGACTTTCAAAGGGGTGTGAACTGGCTCCTCCCTCTATGCCCCTCCTCCAGACTCCAGTTTTAGAATTGTGCCCAGGCAGACTGGATGCACTATGAGGAGCTCTACTGAGTTTCTCTGAAAAAGACTTATGTTAGGTTTTTTTATTTTAAGGGAGACTGCTGGCAACAATCTCTGCTTCGTGGGACTTAGGGGAGAGAAGTTAGACCTACTTTCACTAAGTTAAAGGCTCTGCTCCTTGGCTACAAGACACCATTAGCTCCTGAGGGTTTGGAACACTAGGTACGCATAGGGGTTCATTCCCGGAGCCCGCCGTCACCCCCCTTGCAGAGCCAGAAGTCAGAAGACAGGTGAGTAGAAGAAGATCAGAAGACTTCAGTGACGGCTTTGAGGTACTGCACAGCGATCGCGCTGCGCGCCATGCTCCCACACACAGCGGCACTACAGGGTGCGGGGGGGGGGCGCCCTGGGCAGCATATAAAACCTCATATGAGACTGGCAAAGAGTGGTATAAGTGCCTAGGCACTAAATCCTAACCCTCGCCAGCATAAATATGTTAAAAAATAGCGGGGCTGAAGCGCGCCATTAAGGGGGCGGGGCTTAGCCCTCACAGCTCTACTCAGCGCCATTTTCTCATCAATGCAGAGACGCTGGGCCTTCCTCAACACTGCTGTACATGTTAAAGGGTGCCAAAGGGGGGGAGCGCAGTTAATTTGGTGCAAAATAAGTTAATTATATAAGCGCTACAGGTCTGAGGCAATATATAAGAGTTTCAGAACCGGGATAAGCGCTGGGTTGTGAGCTGGCAAACTCCCTTTGTGTTTCTCTGACAGGCTTTACTGTGGGTCTGTCCCCTATATGCCCAGTATGTCTGTGGGTGTCGGTACATGTGTGTCTTCATGTCTGAGGCTGAGTGCTCTTCCCAGGAGGAGACTGTATTAGGGACAGAAACGGCTGTGGGAGTAACCCTGTCGGCACCGCCGACTCCTGATTGGGTAAATGTGTTGAATGCTTTGAATGCTAATGTGGCTCTTATTAGTAAGAGATTAGACAAATCTGAGTCTCAAAACCAGGCAAAATCTGTGGAGGTTGTGTTATCACAAGTCCAGACCCCCTCGGGGTCACATAAGCGTTTGTTTGCTCAGTTGGCAGACACAGATACCGACACGGACACTGACTCCAGTGTCGACTATAGTGATACCAGATTAGACCCAAAATTGGGAAAGAGCATTCAGTACATGATTGTGGCAATAAAAGACATATTGCATATCACTGATAAAAGGGTCTGTATGCATAAGGGAGAGAAACCTGAGGTAATGTTTCCTCCATCTCATGAACTGAATACTCTCTTGGAAAAACTGTGGGAAAATACTGACAAAAAGTTTCAGATTCCCAAAAGGATTCCGGTGGCGTATCCCTTCCCCTCTGGGGATAGGGAAAAGTGGGAGTCACCCCCCATTGTGGACAAGGCTCTATCACGGTTGTCTAAAAAGGTAGCTCTACCGTCTCCTGACACGGCAGCCCTTAAGGACAAGAAAATACGTTAAAATCCATTTACGTCACCACAGGTACACTACTCAGACCAGCCATTGCACCTGCGTGGGTGAGTAGTGCTATCGAGAAGTGGGCAGATAATTTGTCATCTGATATAGATACCCTGTATAGGGATAGCATCCTTTTAACGCTGGGTTATATCAGGGACGCTGCAGTCTACCTAAAGGAAGCGGCAAGAGATATTGGCCTTTTGGGAAGGACATTGTGGATTCATCAATGGAATGCTGATGCTGACTCTAAGAAAGCTATGGAGTCTATACCGTATAAAGGTGGTGTTTTGTTTGGTGCCGGCCTCGGTGATTTGGTATCTACGGCTACCGCGGGTAAGTCATCTTTTTTGCCTTATGTTCCTCCACAACAAAAAAAAGCTCCCCACTATCAGATGCAGTCCTTTCGGCAAAATAAATACAAAAAAGGGACGAGGTTATTCCTTCCTTGCTAATAGAGGAGGAGGAAAACGCAAAAGATCTCCAGCCGTGGCGGGTTCCCAGGAGCAGAAGTCCTCCCCGGCTTCTGCCAAATCCACCGCATGACGCTGGGACTCCTCTGCGGGAGTCCGCACCGGTGGGGGCATGTCTCAAACTCTTCAGTCAGTTCTGGGTTCGTTCGGCCCTGGACCGATGGGTATTAGAAATAGTGTCCCAGGGGTACAAACTAGAGTTTCAAGACATTCCCCCTCGTCGATTTTTCAAATTGGCCTTACCAGCTTCTCTTCCGTACAGGGAGGTAGTATGCAATGCGATACAAAAGTTGTGTCAAAATCAAGTCATTATCAGGGTTCCCCCGTCACAACAGGGAGAAGGCTTTTATTCGAGTTTGTTCGTGGTCCCGAAACCGGACGGCTCGGTCAGACCAATTCTGAACCTAAAATCCCTCAATTTCTACCTAAGAAAATTCAAATTCAAGATGGAATCTCCCCGAGCAGTGATCTCCAGTCTGGAGGAAGGGGATTTTATGGTGTCGGTCGACATAAAGGATGCCTACTTACACGTCCCCATATATCCTCCGCATCAGGCTTACCTGAGGTTTGCCATTCAGGATTGTCATTACCAATTTCAGACATTGCCGTTTGGTCTGTCCACGGCTCCGAGTATTTTCACCAAGGTAATGGCGGAAATGATGGTTCTCCTGCGCAAGCAAGGAGTCACAATTATCCCATACTTGGATGATCTCCTGATAAAGGCGAGATCCAAGGACAAACTGGTGCAGGACATTACGCTCTCCCTGACGGCTGTCGTTTTGGGAATGATTCTGAACACAGAATTACTGAGAATTTTTCTTCCAGTCGAAAAGGCTGGTCAAACAAATTCTGAAACCAGCGAGAGTGTCAATCCTTCAATGCACTCGATTGCTGGGGAAGATGGTGGCGGCCTACAAGGCCATTCAATTTGGCAGATTCCATGCCAGAGTGTTTCAGTGGGATCTGTTGGACAAGTGGTCCAGATCCCATCTGCACATGCTCTGGAAAATAATCCTGTCCTCCAAGACCAGAATCTCACTCCTGTGGTGGCTGCACAGCTCTCACCTCCTAGAGGGACGTAGGTTCGGGACCCAGGATCCTAGTGACCACGGATGCGAGTCTCCGAGGCTGGGGTGCAGTCACACAGGGAGAAACCTTCCAGGGAAGATGGTCAAGCCAGGAAATTTGTCTACACATAAACGTTCTGGAGTTTACAATGGCTTTCTTCAAGCGGAACATCTTCTTCGCAATCTGCCCGTCCTGATCCAGTCGGACAATATAACAGCAATAGCGCACATAAGCTGCCAGGGCGGAACAAAGAGCAGAGCGGCGATGGCAGAGGCCACAAAAGTTCTCAGCTGGGCGGAAAGACATACAAGTGCTCTGTCAGCGATCTTCATTCCAGGAGTGGACAACTGGGAAGCAGACCTCCTCAGCAGACACGATCTCCATTCAGGAGAGTGGGGTCTTCATCAAGAGGTCTTTGCAGAAGTGACAAGTCGTTGGGGAATTCCTCAAATAAACATGATGGCGTCTCGCCTCAACAAGAAACTTCAGAGATATTGTTCCAGGTCGAGAGACCCTCAAGCAATAGCAGTGGACGCCCAAGTGACACCATGGGTGTTTCACTCGGTGTAGGTTTCCCTCCGCTTCCACTCATTCCAAAGGTGCTACGGATCATAAGAAGAACAAAGGTTCAGGCGATCCTCATTGTTCCGGACTGGCCAAGGAGGGCTTGTTATCCAGATCTTCAGGAATTACTCATAGGAGATCCCTGGCCTCTTCCTCTACGAGAGGATCTGTTACTAGCAGGGGCCGTGCGTATATCAAGACTTACCGCGGCTAGGTTTGACGGCTTGGCGGTTGAACGCCGGATCCTAGCCCGAAAGGATATTCCCCATGAAGTCATTCCCACACTTCTTCAGGCTAGAAAAGGAGGGACGGCGAAACATTACCACCGTATTTGGAGAAAATATGTGTCTTGGTGTGAATCCAAGAAGGCTCCTACAGAAGAATTTCAGTTAGGACGTTTTTTCCATTTTCTCCAAGCAGGTGTGGATGCAAGCCTAAAGTTGGGCTCCATTAAAGTGCACATTTCAGCCTTATCGATTTTCTTCCAAAAACAATTGGCCTCCCTTCCAGAAGGTCAGACTTTTGTGAAAGGCGTGTTGCACATCCAACCTCCTTTTGTGCCCCCTGTGGCACCGTGGGATCTTAACGTGGTGTTGCAATTCCTTCAATCTCATTGGTTTGAACCTTTACAAAAGGTGGAGTTGAAATTCCTCACTTGGAAAGTGGTCATGCTGTTGGCCTTGGCATCCACCAGGCGGGTGTCTAAAATGGCGGCCTTATCTCACAAGAGCCCTTATTTGATCTTCTATGAAGATAGAACAGAATTGAGGACTCGTCAGCAGTTTCTGCCGAAAGTGGTTTCATCGTTCCACTTGAACCAGCCTATTGTGGTGCCAGTGGCTACTGACGCATTGCTAGAATCGAAGCTTCTCGATGTAGTAAGAGCTTTGAAAATTTATGTCGCCAGAACGGCTCAGTTTAGGAAAACAGAAGCGCTGTTTGTCCTGTATGCTCACAATAAAATTGGAGCTCCTGCTTCCAAGCAGACTATTGAGCGCTGGATCTGTCATACGATTCAGCAGGCTCATTCTACGGCTGGAATGCGGTTACCGAAATTGGTGAAGGCCCATTCTACCAGAAAGGTGGGCTCGTCCTGGACGGCTGCCTGGGGTGATCTCGGCATTACAACTTTGCCGAGCGGCTACTTGGTCGGGTTCAAACACCTTTGTGAAGTTCTACAAGTTTGATACCCTGGCTGATGAGGACCTCATGTTTGGTCAATCGGTGCTGCAGAGTCATCCGCACTCTCCCGCCCATTCTAGAGCTTTGGTATAAACCCCATGGTTCTTGAAGTGTCCCCAGCATCCTCTAGGATGTATGAGAAAATAGGATTTTAATACCTACCGGTAAATCCTTTTCTCTTAGTCCATAGAGGATGCTGGGCGACCATCCCAGTGCGGACTGTATCTGCAGTTATTAATTATTAGTTATGGTTACACACAGGTTGTGTTACGTTTGTGGTCAGCCTCATGCTGATGTTGTTCATGCCGTTGACTTGCGTTGTTAAATGCCATGTTGTACGGCGTACTTGAGGTGTGAGCTGGTATGTATCTCACCTTAGTTTAACAATAAATCCTTTTCCTCTAAATGTCCGTCTCCCTGGGCACAGTTCCTATAACTGGAGTCTGGAGGAGGGGCATAGAGGGAGGAGCCAGTTCAAGTTTGAAAGTCTTAAAGTGCCCATGTCTCCTGCGGATCCCGTCTATACCCCCGTGGTTCTTGAAGTGTCACCAGCATCCTCTACGGACTAAGAGAAAAGGATTTACCGGTAGGTATTAAAATCCTATTTTCACCATTGATGGTAACCAACCATTGACGATGAGCACACTGATGGCAATCCTTAGTGTCATGGCCAATAGCGATAATGCAGTGTCACTGCATACCCATCCAAATAATTTGGGGGAACAGACAGCTTAGTATAAGGAGATCAGGAAGAGGAGTCAGGATTTGGCACCCTGTGTTTAAACTGACGACACAATGCTACTCATTTAAACTGCCATCCTAACAGAAACTCACCATTGCGGCTCCACTACCGGGTGCTCAGTTGGTTTGCATTTAATCTCTCTATCATTTTGTCATACCATTCTGGAGCTGCAGCAACTACCTCACATTACCTCTAGTGCTTTGCCCGCAAAACAGAACTTTGCTGCCTGAGATGCTGTTCCAGCTAATCTCATTCCTGCATCAGAGCACTATATACCAGCTCTAGATGCCCTGGCTGAATAACAGCCTCAGCAGTGGCACAAATCTCTCTGCCCTTGTGACACTCTATGAACCCCTCTTCAGTAACCAATATAGGGGCAGATGTATTAACCTGGAGAAGGCATAAGGAAGTGATAAACCAGTGATATGTGCAAAGTGATAAAGGCACCAGCCAATCAGCTCCAATATGTAAATTAACAGTTAGGATCTGATTGGCTGCTACCTTTATCACCTTGCACATATCACTGGTTTATCACTTCCTTATGCCTTCTCCAGGTTAATACATCTACCCCATAATTCTTTACTCTTTACTCCCTCCAGCCTTAACCCCATGCTTTATGAAGCCCTAACCTTCCCATGTGCTGCTGTTATGATTTTACTCAAAGTGTATCTAGTCGTACAGTAGATCAGTGACTCTCTGAGTAATTCTGTGTCTCCATGAAGTGTTAGCCCACCTAACACTGATCAAAGAATCAGACTGATATGTCAGAAGCTGGTGGTTAGAGCAGTGAGCTCTCTATAGAGCTCTCTGTATGTGCACACACTGAACCTTAACTAAGGAGTTAGGTGGTATGGCCCTATTTTCAGATGCAACGCTAACCTGGTGCCAGGGATTTGTGGTACCCGGGACTACATAAAATAAGAGTACATGGGCAGACTTTACTATATTAATGCCCCATTGCAGACAGCAGTTAAGCTTCTCCGCTTCAATGCAGTAACAGGCTACAAACCTAATAATTAACATAAGTGTTCAGTACAAATTGGTGTACTCACAGTGGATGGCTGATTCAGAGTTGCACACAATTCTGTGATTTTTAGTACTACACATGCTTGGTGGCCAAGCAACTACAGGAGATTTGTATTTCCACTTGCAGCTGAACAGATGCAAATGGGCCACAAAGGGTTATCTACACATAGGCTAAATGTGAGGATGTACTATGGGCATGCCCAGACACGTCTCATTTTTGTAAATGCATGCTAATAGTAATTACAGCTACTTCATCAAGTGGATGAATAGGGCAGTAAGGCTGCATACAGATGTGTTCTCATACATCATTGTTGCAGCCATGGAAACCAGCCCCTCTCAGTGCCCCAGGTCCTGTGTGACTCTGCTAGCAGTGCGTGCCTTTTTTGCATCTGTTTTGCCGAAATTGCATCTTAGTTTTAACCATACTTGCCTACCTGACCCTCTCCATGAGGGAGAAAATGCTCTGTTCCTGGACTTTCCTGGTAATGTATGATTGCCATCACCTGTGGTGAGCTAGTTAATTGATAAGAAAGGTGTTTCACCACAGGTGATGGCAATCATACATTACCAGGAAAGTCCAGGAACAGAGCATTTTCTCCCCCATGGAGAGGGTCAGGTAGGCAAGTATGGTTTTAATGCGATGTGAGTAGGACACACAAGAGACTACACCAATCAGTTTGAAATGTGACACTTGTATATCTGGGTGCAACTGAGTCTCTGAATCTAGGGCCCTCATTCCGAGTTGATCGCTCGCTAGCTGCTTTTAGCAGCAGTGCAAACGCTAAGCCGCCGCCCTCTGGGAGTGTATCTTAGTTTAGCAGAAGTGTGAACGAAAGGTTCGCTGAACTGCTTCAAAATATTTTCATGCATTTTCTGAGTAGCTGCAGACCTACTCCTACCTTGCAATCACTTCAGACTATTTAGTTCCTGCTTTGAAGTCACAAACACGCCCTGCCACTCCCCCGTTTCCCCAGGCACGCCTGCGTTTATATCTGACACGCCTGCGTTTTTTAGCACACTACCGGAAAACGGTCAGTTACCTCCCAGAAACGCCCCATTCATGTCAATTACTCACCGATCAGCAGAGCGGCTGAAAAGAGTCGCTCGATCGTGTGTGAAACTGCATAGTTTTTTGTGAAAGTACGTTGTGCGTGCGCACTGCGGCCCATACGCATGCGCAAAAATGCAGATTTTTAGCCTGATCGCTGCGCTGAGAACAACGGCAGCTAGCGATCAACTCGGAATGACCCCCTATATTCAAAGTGCTACGATGCAGCGGACGCATTTTTCATTTTTTCCATAGCAAGTTCCATTGTGCTACATATACAGACTCCGTCGCACCCAGGTACAAGTGTTGTATATCCAATTCTTGCAACTAAGACACATTTTCAGTAATGGGAAGCAAACCTTGGTTCTATTTCTGATGATCACTGGGTGCAGATAGGTGCATCCATTAAGTATACCACTCCATATGTTTGTGATCAGCAGGTTCATAGTTATGTCCTCCATACAGTTTATCACACTCCCGTCTCTCTTATGAATCTGGGCCTTCATACTACTGCCAATTGACCGAAATGTGACTCAGTCAGCAGATGTGTGTTTCTGGCACCTACTCTGGGATTGTGCAGTGGTTTTTCCCTTTTGGACAATATTAGACTAACTACCCCTTCCCTTCCCCTTTTGGGCCCTAGGATATGTTTATTTGTCCTCAATCCTTAGGAAACACATTCTCTAATAATTTGTCGTTATACCTTATGTCTCACTACACTGGCGGAGGTCATAGTAGCTAGAACTTCGTTTACATGTGATCCCCCTGATATATTTAAATGGAGGGCCTTACTGTAGTTAACAATGTTTATAGCCATAAAAGGTTTTCTCTGACGTCCTAAGTGGATGCTGGGGACTCCGTCAGGACCATGGGGATAGCGGCTCCGCAGGAGATAGGGCACAAAAGTAAAAGCTTTAGGATCAGGTGGTGTGCACTGGCTCCTCCCCCTATGACCCTCCTCCAAGCCTCAGTTAGGTTTTTGTGCCCGGCCGAGAAGGGTACAATCTAGGTGGCTCTCCTAAAGAGCTGCTTAGAGTAAAAGTTTTGTTAGGTTTTTTATTTTCAGTGAGTCCTGCTGGCAACAGGCTCACTGCAACGAGGGACTTAGGGGAGAAGAAGTGAACTCACCTGCGTGCAGGATGGATTGGCTTCTTAGGCTACTGGACACTAGCTCCAGAGGGACGATCACAGGTACAGCCTGGATGGGTCACCGGAGCCGCGCCGCCGACCCCCTTGCAGATGCTGAAGAGAGAAGAGGTCCAGAAATCGGCGGCTGAAGACTTCCCAGTCTTCTTAAGGTAGCGCACAGCACTGCAGCTGTGCGCCATTGCTCTCAGCACACTTCACACCAACGGTCACTGAGGGTGCAGGGCGCTGGGGGGGGCGCCCTGGGCAGCAATGAAAGTACCTATGCTGGCTAAATATACATCACATATAGCCTCTGGGGCTATATGGATGTATTTAACCCCTGCCAGGTTGTCAGAAAAACGGGAGAAGAAGCCCGCCGAAAAGGGGGCGGGGCCTATTCTCCTCAGCACACAGCGCCATTTTCCCTCACAGAACTGCTGGTGGGAAGGCTCCCAGGCTCTCCCCTGCACTGCACTACAGAAACAGGGTTAAAACAGAGAGGGGGGGCATTTTTGTGGCGATATTATTACATATTAAGATGCTATAAGGGAAAACACTTATATAAGGTTGTCCCTGTAAAATTATAGCGTTTTGGTGTGTGCTGGCAAACTCTCCCTCTGTCTCCCCAAAGGGCTAGTGGGGTCCTGTCCTCTATCAGAGCATTCCCTGTGTGTGTGCTGTGTGTCGGTACGTGTGTGTCGACATGTATGAGGACGATGTTGGTGAGGAGGCGGAGCAATTGCCTGTAATGGTGATGTCACTCTCTAGGGAGTCGACACCGGAATGGATGGCTTATTTAGGGAATTACGTGATAATGTCAACACGCTGCAAGGTCGGTTGACGACATGAGACGGCCGGCAAACCAATTAGTACCTGTCCAGGCGTCTCAAACACCGTCAGGGGCTTTAAAACGCCCATTACCTCAGTCGGTCGACACAGACACAGAAACGGACACTGACTCCAGTGTCGACGGTGAAGAAACAAACGTATTTTCCATTAGGGCCACACGTTACATGTTAAGGGCAATGAAGGAGGTGTTACATATTTCTGATACTACAAGTACCACAAAAAAGGGTATTATGTGGGGTGTGAAAAAACTACCTGTAGTTTTTCCTGAATCAGATAAATTAAATGAAGTGTGTGATGATGCGTGGGTTTCCCCCGATAGAAAATTATTGGCGTTATACCCTTTCCCGCCAGAAGTTAGGGCGCGTTGGGAAACACCCCCTAGGGTGGATAAGGCGCTCACACGCTTATCAAAACAAGTGGCGTTACCGTCTCCAGATACGGCCGCCCTCAAGAAGCCAGCTAATAGGAGGCTGGAAAATATCCTAAAAAGTATATACACACATACTGGTGTTATACTGCGACCAGCGATCGCCTCAGCCTGGATGTGCAGCGCTGGGGTGGCTTGGTCGGATTCCCTGACTGAAAATATTGATACCCTTGACAGGGACAGTATTTTATTGACTATAGAGCATTTAAAGGATGCATTTCTATATATGCGAGATGCACAGAGGGATATTTGCACTCTGGCATCAAGAGTAAGTGCGATGTCCATGTCTGCCAGAAGATGTTTATGGACACGACAGTGGTCAGGTGATGCAGATTCCAAACGGCACATGGAGGTATTGCCGTATAAAGGGGAGGAGTTATTTGGGGTCGGTCCATCGGACCTGGTGGCCACGGCAACAGCTGGAAAATCCACCTTTTTTACCCCAAGTCACATCTCAGCAGGGAAGAAGACTGCAGCAGGCAGCCCCTTCCCAGGAACAGAAGCCCTCCACCGCTTCTGCCAAGTCCTCAGCATGACGCTGGGGCCGTACAAGCGGACTCAGGTGCGGTGGGGGGTCGTCTCAAGAGTTTCAGCGCGCAGTGGGCTCACTCGCAAGTGGACCCCTGGATCCTACAAGTAGTATCCCAGGGGTACAGATTGGAAATCGAGACGTCTCCCCCTCGCAGGTTCCTGAAGTCTGCTTTACCAACGTCTCCCTCCGACAGGGGGGCAGTATTGGAAACAATTCACAAGCTGTATTCCCAGCAGGTGATAATCAAAGTACCCCTCCTACAACAAGGAAAGGGGTATTATTCCACACTATTGTGGTACTGAAGCCAGACGGCTCGGTGAGATCTATTCTAAATCTGAAATCTTTGAACACTTACATACAAAGGTTCAAATCAAGATGGAGTCACTCAGAGCAGTGATAGCGAACCAGGAAGAAGGGGACTATATGGTGTCCCTGGACATCAAGGATGCTTACCTCCATGTCCCAAATTGCCCTTCTCACCAAGGGTACCTCAGGTTCGTGGTACAGAACTGTCACTATCAGTTTCAGACGCTGCCATTTGGATTGTCCACGGCACCCCGGGTCTTTACCAAGGTAATGGCCGAAATGATGATTCTTCTTCAAAGAAAAGGCGTCTTAATTATCCCTTACTTGGACGATCTCCTGATAAGGGCAAGGTCCAGAGAACAGTTGGAGGTCGGAGTAGCACTATCTCAAGTAGTTCTACGACAGCACGGATGGATTCTAAATATTCCAAAATCGCAGCTGATTCCGACGACACGTCTGCTGTTCCTAGGGATGATTCTGGACACAGTCCAGTAAAAGGTGTTTCTCCCGGAGGAGAAAGCCAGGGAGTTATCCGAGCTAGTTAGGAACCTCCTAGAACCAGGCCAAGTGTCAGTGCATCAATGCACAAGAGTCCTGGGAAAAATGGTGGCTTCTTACGAAGCGATTCCATTCGGCAGATTTCACGCAATAATTTTTCAGTGGGATCTGCTGGACGAATGGTCCGGATCGCATCTTCAGATGCATCAGCGGATAATCCTGTCTCCAAGGACAAGGGTGGCTCTTCTGTGGTGGCTGCAGAGTGCTCATCTACTAGAGGGCAGCAGATTCGGCATTCAGGACTGGGTCCTGGTGACCACGGATGCCAGCCTGAGAGGCTGGGGAGCAGTCACACAGGGAAGAAATTTCCAAGGAGTGTGGTCAAGTCTGGAGACTTCTCTCCACATAAATATACTGGAGCTAAGGGCAATTTACAATGCTCTGAGCCTAGGAAGACCTCTGCTTCAAAGTCAACCGGTGCTGATCCAGTCGGACAACATCACGGCAGTCGCCCACGTAAACAGACAGGGCGGCACAAGAAGCAGGAGGGCAATGGCAGCAAGGATTCTTCGCTGGGCGAAAAATCATGTGATAACACTGTCAGCGGTGTTCATTCCGGGAGTGGACAACTGGGAAGCAGACTTCCTCAGCAGGCACGACCTCCACCCGGGAGAGTGGGGACTTCATCCAGAAGTTTTCCACATGATTGTGAACCGTTGGGAAAGACCAAAGGTGGACATGATGGCGTCCCGTCTGAACAAAAAACTGGACAGGTATTGCGCCAGGTCAAGAGACCCTCAGGCAATAGCTGGGACGCTCTGGTAACACCGTGGGTGTACCAGTCGGTGTATGTGTTCCCTCCTCTGCCTCTCATACCCAAGGTACTGAGAATTATAAGACGGAGAGGAGTAAGAACTATACTCGTGGCTCCGGATTGGCCAAGAAGGACTTGGTACCTGGAACTTCAAGAGATACTAAGAAGGGACTTGCTTCAGCAAGGATCATGTCTGTTCCAAGACTTACCGCGGCTGCGTTTGACGGCATGGCGGTTTAACGCCGGATCCTAAGGGAAAAAGGCATTCCGGAAGAGGTCATCCCTACCCTGGTCAGAGCCAGGAAGGAGGTGACCGCACAACATTATCACCGCATTTGGCGAAAATATGTTGCATGGTGTGAGGCCAGGAAGGCCCCCACGAAGGAATTTCAACTCGGTCGATTCCTGCATTTCCTGCAAACAGGAGTGTCTATGGGCCTCAAATTGGGGTCCATTAAGGTTCAAATTTCGGCCCTGTCGATTTTTCTTCCAGAAAGAATTGGCTTCAGTTCCTGAAGTCCAGAAGTTTGTCAAGGGAGTACTGCATATACAACCCCCTTTTGTGCCTCCAGTGGCACGGTGGGATCTCAACGTAGTTCTGGGATTCCTCAAATCACATTGGTTTAAACCGCTCAAATCTGTGGATTTGAAATATCTCACATGGGAAGTGACCATGCTGTTGGCCCTGGCCTCGGCCAGGCGAGTGTCAGAATTGGCGGCTTTGTCTCACAAAAGCCCATATCTGATTGTCCATTCGGACAGGGCAGAGCTGCGGACTCGTCCCCAGTTTCTCCCTAAGGTGGTGTCAGCGTTTCACCTGAACCAGCTTATTGTGGTACCTGCGGCTACTAGGGACTTGGAGGACTCCAAGTTGCTAGATGTTGTCAGGGCCCTGAAAATATAGGTTTCCAGGACGGCTGGAGTCAGGAAAACTGACTTGCTGTTATCCTGTATGCACCCAACAAACTGGGTGCTCTTGCTTCTAAGCAGACGATTGCTAGTTGGATGTGTAGTACAATTCAGCTTGCACATTCTGTGGCAGGCCTGCCACAGCCAAAATATGTAAATGCCCATTCCACAAGGAAGGTGGGCTCATCTTGGGCGGCTGCCCGAGGGGTCTCGGCTTTACAACTTTGCCGAGCTGCTACTTGGTCAGGGGCAAACACGTTTGAAAAATTCTACAAATTTGATACCCTGGCTGAGGAGGACCTGGAGTTCTCTCATTCGGTGCTGCAGAGTCATCCGCACTCTCCCGCCCGTTTGGGAGCTTTGGTATAATCCCCATGGTCCTGACGGAGTCCCCAGCATCCACTTAGGACGTCAGAGAAAATAAGAATTTACTTACCGATAATTCTATTTCTCGTAGTCCGTAGTGGATGCTGGGCGCCCATCCCAAGTGCGGATTGTCTGCAATACTTGTACATAGTTATTGTTACAAAAATCGGGTTATTATTGTTGTGAGCCATCTTTTCAGAGGCTCCGCTGTTATCATGCTGTTAACTGGGTTCAGATCACAGGTTGTACAGTGTGATTGGTGTGGCTGGTATGAGTCTTACCCGGGATTCAAAATCCTTCCTTATTGTGTACGCTCGTCCGGGCACAGTATCCTAACTGAGGCTTGGAGGAGGGTCATAGGGGGAGGAGCCAGTGCACACCACCTGATCCTAAAGCTTTTACTTTTGTGCCCTGTCTCCTGCGGAGCCGCTATCCCCATGGTCCTGACGGAGTCCCCAGCATCCACTACGGACTACGAGAAATAGAATTATCGGTAAGTAAATTCTTATTTTTGTATAAAAGTCGCAACTCCCTGGCCAATTATCATAACAAATGGGACAGGTGTTGTCATTCCAGATTGGGTAAATATAATGACACTCCTTTACATCCTTTATGCACAGTCTAGGCTTTGAGATTATGACTGCCCGCACCCACTTCTCCTTTTGTATTTCACTAATGTACTTTCGCCTGAGTATATTACTTTGTACCGTTTTGTGCCTTTAGTAATATTATCCTCTGTTTGTGTTGTATGTCTACAGCGGTGTAGCATACTATATGCTTGGTGCTCTATTCTATGATACCTTACTGTATTGACATATTGTATTTTTTTTTTTGCATGAAAACTGAAAATGTAATAAAAATAACTGGACACATTATCAGGCAATAGATGAGGGTAAATGCTACCAGAGTGGCACAGGACCAGGCGTAGCACTCATGCCAGGCATCTCGCGCTGTGTGGCATATTGAGGCTAAATGTATGAGGACACATCTGTAGATTAATGAAATTCTGAATTGGGGTAAAATCCACATTTATTTCCTAGCTCGCAATATGGCCAGAGTTGCGGCTCCCTTGTGCACAACTCTGAATCAGCCCAATAGAGAAAAGGCTTTAAAAGAGAAGGAGGGTAAGAGACATAATACAAGAATAATAAAGGAAGGGTGAGTAAAGACAGAATGAAGAAATCAGAGAAGAGTCTGGTAAATTATCATAAAGAGATGACTATGGTAAGGCAGCAAAGGCTGACATAAATTCATTAAGACAGAGGAGCAAGGAGAATTGATGTAGAGGAGTGGAAAGAGACAATTAAATCATAAGCTTCTGGCTGACATTCTCCCGTAATAAACCTAGAGGTGACAAAGCAATACTCCAGGAAGAAAGCTAAAATGATCAATATTTTTTTTTTTTGTAAGTCATCAATTTTTCTTTAGATATATCAGAAGCTCTTTACTAGGTTATTATTACCAGAATCTAAAACCAATATTGAAGTATTTTAGCTTTGAAAAACATCACAGACAATATTAATATTAACACTACTGTGTGTCTATTTATTGCATGTTGCTCCCAGGCCAAAGGAAGACTAAGAATAATTAGTATACCTCTCAGTACGACTTAGAAGTGTGCAAGCTTCAAGTAGTGTAAGTCATCTTGGGAAGTCCTTTCATGCAGTACTTCCAACACTGCAAAGGTCAACACACTGCAAGCTACACTGCTGTTAGCTTTCATTCCTGCTTTTGATTCCATACATATCTAGTTCTCAAAAACACACAAAAGATTTGTTGCCTCATACTGCAGTAAAAACATAGAGGCAATGATTAAATATTAACTTTAAAGTTTATCTGACTTTGTAGAAATAAAATAAATATGAACTAGCAATGTAACAAAAAGTCTGACCGCAAAATCTCACATTGAAAGAAGCCGCTATTGATGACTTACTATAAAGAATTACATTATCTTTGGTAAAATAACAAAACAAATGTAACATGAGACGTGTATGTAGTGCCCTATATTTATTCATAAATAAAACATGAGGGGAGTAACACAGACATGTTAAATTTAATACATTGATTTGTATGGCAAAATGTATACTGTCATTTGTTATTGGATTAAAACATGTAGTTGCGTATGGAAACAACACTGAACTAATTAAAAAAAAGCCATTGGTGGCACAGAGGGGGATAACAGAGACTGCTGCGGAGACATAGTGACCAGCAAGTCTCCTGTGGGGACAAAGTGTAAACCAGCGTGAAAGGGAGTCATTCGCAGCTGTCAGGTGGGATCAAAAGGACATTAAATGAGGGGACAGAGGGACAACCCTATATATTTACTAATTTGTACACAATCTAATAATGTAAACAAGAGACAAAATTACTGAATTATTAATAAATGTGAATGTTGTACTTTCAATATAAAATGTACCGTATATACTCGAGTATAAGTCGACCCGAATATAAGCCGAGGCACCTAATTTTCCCCCAAAAAACTGGGAAAACTTATTGACTCGAGTATAAGCCTAGGGTGGTAAATGCAGCTATAGCTGGACACGGCCATCATACTGCCAGATATGCCCCCCAGTGCCAGATATACCCCCACAGTGCTAGAGATATGCCCCCATGGTGCCAGATATTTGCCCTCATAGTGCCAGATATTTGCCCTCATAGTGCCAGATATGCCCTCATAGTGCCAGATATGCCCCCACAGTGCTACATATGCCCCCAGTGCCAGATATGCCCTCATAGTGCCAGATATGCCCCCACAGTGCTAGATATGCCCCCATGGTGCCAGATATTTGCCCTCATAGTGCCAGATATGCCCCCACAGTGCTACATATGCCCCCAGTGCCAGATATGCCCTCATAGTGCCAGATATGCCCCCACAGTGCTAGATATGCCCCCATGGTGCCAGATATTTGCCCTCATAGTGCCAGATATGCCTCCACAGTGCATCATATGCCCCCACAGTGCCAGATACCATATGCCCTCACAGTGCCAGATATGCCCAGCCCCCAACTACCCCCCCCCCCCCACGACACACCCGCGCTCCCCCCGACACACCCGCCATCCCCACCCCGCAGCCTGTCTCTACTAACCTTCAATGACGGGGCACGAGAGCAGGCAGCAGCAGGCGGTGCGGGCAGCGGTGGCCGGCCTTGGGACAGAGCGCAGCGGCTGAGGAGGCGGGCGGCGCGGCAGTACTTCGGTGAGCATGGAGAGGGAGAGGGATGGCTGCAGCAGCGTCACTGGTCGATGCACCAATTACAGTGCGCTGCTGCGGCTCCCGAGTCCCCCTCTCTCCTCCTCCTCCTTCTCTCACGGCTGCTTCCTGTGCTCTGCTCCTGCACAGGGCTCCGGGCGCATCACTCGAGTATAAGCCGAGGGGTGCTTTTTCAGCACAAAAAATGTGCTGAAAAACTCGGCTTATACTCGAGTATATACGGTAATTAAATACAAAAGAAAAACAATCAATTGAATTGTGTTGCAATTAACTCAACGTGCCTGCCCAACCAAAATCTGCCTCTCCAGGCATAAAAAGGGGCAAGTTAACTAAACATAATAATAATAATAATAATAATAATAAAAAAAATAAAAAAAAACTATACACAGACATAGTGAAAGAGGCATAAATTACTAGATTAAAGGCCCATACAAACTGGGCGATATTGAACTAAAAGCAGCTCACTTTTGGTGTGTTGAGCCGTCAGTGTGTATGCACAAGCGATGAGCGCTGATGCGCGCTCCCGCTTCATCGCTGGCAGACACCGTTCATCTACTGGTATTACCATTAGATGAACGGCGGAGTGAGCGGCTTTCCATAGCGTCCTGCTATGGAAAGCTGCTCACCCCCGCTGACATCGCTATGCGGGGAAAAAGCGCTCAGTATGCACTGAGCGATTTTCAGCCTAGCGATGTCAACGATCATCGCTGTATATACACGCGGGGCAAAATCGCTTAGTATGTATGGACCTTAAGACACTAAACCAAACACACACCATAGGCCAGGTTTACAAGAGTACTCTTAATGCTTTACTTACCTGTCAACCTACAGCAATACACTCTCCAAGGACAAAACACACAGCTTGAATTAAAAACGTAATGGTAATTTATGAATTGCACTGACTAAAAAACTAGACCTGAGTTATAAACTGGATAAATTAACAGCAAAGGATTCCAAAAATAGGATTTTAATACCTACCGGTAAATCCTTTTCTCTTAGTCCGTAGAGGATGCAGGTGACACCATAAGAACCATGGGGTATAGACGGGATCCGCAGGAGACATGGGCACTTTAAGACTTTGAATGGGTGTGAACTGGCTCCTCCCTCTATGCCCCTCCTCCAGACTCCAGTTATAGGAACTGTGCCCAGGGAGATGGACATTTCGAGGAAAGAAATTATTGTTAAACTAAGGTGAGATACATACCAGCTCACACCTCAACACGCCGTACAACATGGCATTTAACAGAACTCCAGTCAACGGCATGAACAACGTCAGCAACAGGCTGACTATAACATAACACAACCCGTGTGTAAACATAACTAATAACTGCAGATAGAGTCCGCACTGGGACGGGCGCCCAGAATCCTCTACGGACTAAGAGAAAAGGATTTACCGGTAGGTATTAAAATCCTATTTTCTCATACGTCGTAGAGTATGCTAGGGACACTTCAAGAACCATGGGGTTTATACCAAAGCTCTAGAACGGGTGGGAGAGTGCGGATGACTCTGTAGCACCGATTGACCAAACATGAGGTCCTCATCAGCCAGGGTATCAAACTTGTAAAATTTCGCAAAAGTGTTTGAAACCGACCAAGTAGCTGCTCGGCAGAGTTGTAATGCTGAGACTCAGCGGGCAGCCGCCCAAGATGAGCCCACCTTTCTGGTAGAGTGGACCTTCACTGATTTCGGTAACGCCAATCCAGCCATAGAATGAGCATGCTGAATCGTATTACAGATCCAGCGCTCAATAGTCTGCTTGGAAGCAGGCGTTCCAATCTAAGTTAAGCCGTTCTGGAGACATAAATCTTCAAGGCCCTGACAACATCGATAGATTTCGACTCCGCGAAGGCGTCAGTAGCCACTGCTATCACAATAGGCTGGTTCATGTGGAACGATGAAACCACCTTCGGCACAAATTGTTGACGAGTCCTCAACTCTGCTCTATCTTCATGGAAGATTAAATAAGGACTCTTGTGAGACAAAGCCGCTAACTCAGACAACCGCATTGCGGATGCTAAGGCCAATAGCATGACCACTTTCCAAGTGAGAAATTTCAACTCAACCTTCTGTAAAGGTTCAAACCAATGTGATTGAAGGAAATGCAACACCACGTTAAGATCCCATGGTGCCACTGGGGGCACAAATGAAGGTTGGATGTGCAAAACTCCTTTCACGAAAGTCTGAACTTCTGGAAGGGAGGCCAATTGTTTTTGAAAGAAAACCGATAAGGCCGAAATTTGTACTTTAATCGAGCCTAACTTTAGGCCCGCATCCACACCTACTTGCAGGAAATGGAGAAAACGCCCTAGCTGAATTTCTTCCGTAGGAGCCTTCTTGGATTCACACCAAGACACATATTTTCTCCAAATACAGTGATAATGTTTAGACGTTACTCCTTTTCTAGCATGAAGAAGTGTGGGAATAACTTCACTGGGAATACCCTTTCGGGCTAGGATCCGGCATTATACCGCCAAGCCGTCAAACGTAGCCACGGTAAGTCTTCTCGTAGAGGAAGAGGCCAGGGATCTCTTATGAGTAATTCCTGAAGATCTGGATACCAAGCCCTCGTTGGCCAGTCCGGAGCAATGAGGATCGCCTGAACCTTTGTTCTTCTTATGATCTTTAGCACCTTTGGAATGAGTGGAAGCGGAGGGAACACGTACACCAACTGAAACACCCATGGTGTTACCAGCGCGTCCAACGCTATTGCTTGAGGGTCCCTCGACCTGGAACAATATCTCTGAAGTTTCTTGTTGAGGCGAGACGCCATCATGTCTATTTGAGGAATTCCCAAATGACTTGTCACTTCTGTGAAGACCTCTTGATGAAGACCCCACTCTCATGGATGGAGATCGTGCCTGCTGAGGAAGTCTGCTTCCCAGTTGTCCACTCCTGGAATGAACATTGCTGACAGAGCGCTTGTATGTCTTTCCGCCCAGCGAAGAACTTTTGTGGCCTCTGCCATTGCCGCCCTGCTCTTTGTTCCGCCCTGGCGGTTTATGTGCGCTACTGCTGTTAAATTGTCATATTGTATTAGGACGGGCAGGTTGCGAAGAAGACGTTCCGCTTGAAGAAGGCCGTTGTAAATGGCCCTTAACTCCAGAACTTTTATGTGTAGACAAACTTCCTGGTTTGACCATTTTCCCTGGAAGGTTTCACCCTGTGTAACTGCACCCCAGCCTCGGAGACTCGCATCTGTGGTTACTAGGATCCAGTCCTGGATCCCGAACCTGCGTCCCTCTAGGAGGTGAGATTCTGGTCTTGGAGGATAGGATTATTTTCCGGTGCATGTGCAGATGGGATCTGGACCACTTGTCCAATAGGTCCCACTGAAACACTCTGGCATGGAATCTGCCAAACTGAATGGCCTCTTTGGCCGACACCATCTTCCCCAGCAACCGAGTGCGTTGATGAATTGATACTCTCGCTGGTTTTAGAATTTGTTTGATCAAACTCTGAATTTCCAGAGCCTTCTCTTCTGGAAGAAAAACTGTCTGTAATTCCGTGTCCAGAATCATACCTAAAAACAACAGCCGCTTCGTCGGATTCAACTGTGACTTCGGCAGGTTTAGGAGCCAATCATGTTGTTGCAGAACTGTCAGGGAGAGCATAATGTCTTTGGATCTCGCCTTTATCAGGAGATCGTCCAGGTAAGGGATAATTGTGACTCCTTGCTTGCGAAGGAGAACCATCATTTCCGCTATTACCTTGGTGAAATCCTCAGAACCGTAGACCGACCAAACGGCAACGTCTGAAATTGGTAATGACAATCCTGAGTAGCAAACCTCAGGTAAGCCTGATGCGGAGGATATATGAGGACGTGTAAGTAGGCATCCTTTATGTCGACCGACACCATGAAATCCCCTTCTTCCAGACTGGAGATCACTGCTCGGAGAGATTCCATCTTGAATTTGAATTTTCTTAGGTAAAGATTGAGGGACTTTAGGTTCAGAATTGATCTGACCGAGCCGTCCGGCTTTGGGACCACAAACAGGGTTGAATAAAATCCTTCTCCCTGTTGTGCCGGGGGAACCCTGACAATGACTTGATTCAGACTCAACTTTTGTATTGCATTGCATACTACCTCCCTGTTTGGAAGAGAAGCTGGTAAGGCTGATTTGAAAAAACGTCATGGGGGAACGTCTTGAAACTCCAGTTTGTACCCCTGGGACACTATTTCTAAAATCCATGGGTCTAGGGCCGAACGAGCCCAGAATTGACTGAACAGTTTGAGACGTGCCCCCACCGGTGCGGACTCCCGCAGAGGAGCCCCAGCGTCATGCGGTGGATTTGGCAGAAGCCGGGGAGGACTTCTGCTCCTGGGAACCTGCCCCGGCCGGAGATCTTTTACCTTTTTCTCTTCCTCTATTAGCAAGGAAGGAATAACCTCGGCCTTTTTTGTATTTATTTTGCCGAAAGGACTGCATCTGCAAGTGGTGAGCCTTTTTTTGCTGTGGAGGAACAAAAGGCCAAAATGACGACTTACCCGCGGTAGCCGTAGATACCAAATCAGCGAGACCTTCACCAAACAAAACACTACCTTTATACAGTAGAGACTCCACAGCTTTCTTAGAGTCAGCATCAGCATTCCATTGATTAATCCATAATGCTCTTCTAGCTGAGACCGCCATGGCATTGGCCCTTGATCCCAAAAGGCCAATATCTCTCGCCGCTTCCTTTAGGTAGGCTGCAGCGTCCCTGATATAACCCAGCGTTAAAAGGATGTTATCCCTATCTAGGGTATCTATACCAGATGACAAGTTATCTGCCCACTTTTCGATAGCATTACTCACCCAAGCAGATGCAATAGCTGGTCTGAGTAGTGTGCCTGTGGTGATGTAAATGGATTTTAACGTATTTTCCTGTCTACGATCCGCAGGATCCTTAAGGGCCGCCGTGTCAGGAGACAGTAAAGCCATCTTTTTAGACAACCGTTATAGCGCCTTGTCCACAATGGGAGGTGACTCCCACTTTTCTCTATCCCCAGAGGGGAACGGATACGCCATTTGAATCCTTTTAGGAATCAGAAACTTTTTGTCAGGATTTTCCCACATTTTTTCAAAAAGGGTATTCAGTTCATGAGAGGGAGTAAACGTTACCTCAGTTTTCTTTCCCCTATACATACAGACCCTAGTATCAGGAACAGCAGGGTCCTCAGTGATATGCAACACGTCTTTTATTGCCATAATCATGTACTGAATACTCTTTGCCAATTTTGGGTCTAATCTGGTATCACTACAGTCGACACTGGAGTCAGTGTCCGTGTCGGTATCTGTGTCTGCCAACTGAGCAAACAAACGTTTATGTGACCGCGGGGGGTCTGGACCTGTGACAACACATCCTCCACAGATTTCTTCCATACCTGGTTCTGAGATTCAGATTTATCTAATCTCTTATTATGCCACATTAGCATTCAAAGCATTCAACACATTTACCCAATCAGGAGTCGGCGGTGCCGACAGGGTCACTCTCATAGTCATTTCTGCCCCTAACACAGTCTCCTCCTGGGAAGAGCACTCCGCCTCAGACATGCCGACACACGTGTACCGACACCCACAGACACACTGGGCCAATAGGGGACAGACCCACAGTAAAGCCTGTCAGAGAAACACAGAGGGAGTTTGCCAGCTCACAACCCAGCGCTTATCCCAGTTCTGAACCCTTAATATAATGCCTCAGACCCTGCGCTTTTATAATAATTTATTTTAGCACCAAATTTACTGTGCCCCCACTCCCCCTGTTTTGCATCCTGTTACTTGTACAGCAATGGTGAGGAAGGACCAGCTTCTCTGCAGCCTGTGTAGAGAAAATGGCGCTGATTAGAGCTGTGAGGGCTAAGCCCCGCCCCCTTCATGGCGCGCTTCAGCCCGCTATTTTTCAAACTAATTATACTGGTGGGGGTAAGAATTTAGTGCCTAGGCACTCTAATTGCACTTTGCCAGTCTCAAAAGAGGTTTTTAATGCTGCCCAGGGCGCCCCCTCCCTCCGCGCCCTGCACCCTGTAATGCCGCTGTGTGTGGGAGCATGGCGGGCAGCGCAACCGCTGTGCGGTACCTCAGAAGCTGTCACTGAAGTCTTCTATCTTCTTCTACTCACCTGTCTTCTGACTTCTGGCTCTGCAAGGGGGGTAACAGCGGGCTCTGGGAATGAACCCCTAAGGCGTACCTAGTGTTCCAAACCCTCAGGAGCTAATGGTGTCCTGTAGCCACAAGCAGAGCCTTTAAACTCACTAGAAGTAGGTCTGACTTCTCTCCCCTAAGTCCCAGTGCTCCCTGAACATAAAAAAACCTAACATAAAGTATTTTCCGAGAAACTCAGTAGAGCTCCTCAGTGTGCATCCAGTCTGCCTGGGCACAGATTCTAAACTGGAGTCTAGAGGAGGGGCATAGAGGGAGGAGCCAGTTCACACCCATTCAAAGTCTTAAAGTGCCCATGTCTCCTGCGGATCCCGTCTATACCCCATGGTTCTTATGGTGTCCACAGCATCCTCTAGGACGTATGAGAAATGACAGTTACAGTAGGAGCTGATTGGTTGGTACTTTGGTGGATATTTATCAAAGCACGAAGAGAGATAAAGTGGAGAGAGATAAATCAATAACCAATCAGCTTCTCTCATTTTACAGGCTGTGCTTGAAAAATGACAATAAGGAGCTGAATAGTTATAGGGTCATTTATCAATTAGTGATACATTTCACTGTGAGTGATAAATTGCATCAGCCAATAAGCTCCCACCTGTTCATTCAAACACAGCCTCTAACATGGCAGTTAGGAGCTGATTGGCTGGTGCAATTTATCACTCACAGTGAAATGTATCACTCATTGAAAATGAGGCCATTACTGTTTTATCTCTCTCCGCATTATCCCCCTCCAAACTTGGTTAAATCTGCCCATCAGTTTGTAATTTGTCCTGGGCCACATGATCAGGTTGTTTGTCCCAATACAGGGAGATGGGGGGGGGGGGGGGATTTGTTGTGTTGTTCTGCTGCGCACTGTGTGGACCAGTGTCTCCACAGTGTGTGACATACTGTAAAGGAGCTGATTCAATTGTTTGAATCGGTGGCTATCACTGCTGGGTGGCCAATGGAGCAATTGTTGCTCGGTTTAAGTGTGAAAAGTCGCCAAAGCCAGCAATTCAGCATGCAGTGCCCAGCTGTTTGAGCGCCCAAACAGCACTTTTCACGTCGCGCCCTAAACTTTAGTCAGGTTTAGCTGTTTTACATGGCTAAACCTAGCATTGTAGGGTGCAAAAAAAAAAACCGACATTTGAATATCGCCCCACGATCTCCCATAACTGTAGACGGGAGATTGGATGTGAAAAAACAATGGAATCACCCCCAAAAAAAGAAAATTGGGACCTATAGAGAGCATGACTATGCCCCATCCTGCTTTAGAGACCTGCGACATTGGGAGGTATGTGATTTTTTGACATACAATAAAACAGTATATTAAGTCAGAAAATCTTGAAGTTATTGTAATGAAATGTTTTTAGCTAGTGGTAATAGAGGGTAACACAATGTTGTTCTAATAGGATAGAGTAAATCTTTCAGTTAGTTAGCTAGTTGGCAAATGTAAAAAAAATACAGGATAGCTAAGAAAAAATGTATGTTTTAGGTGTGTGCTTGCCATGTGTGGTAGGTGACATGAGTGGTAGGGTATATGGAGTTGGAACAGAGAGAGGCATGCCAATCAAAAAGCACCAGGCTCAGTGGTATTTATTTAGTTACACTGCTAAAACTAGCAACTATTTCAGTTGCGATTGATTTCTAATTGTTTGATTCTTCCAAAATTTCTACCAACTCCAAAACTTTAGCCAAAATTATTTTGCATACAAAAATTTTGTTGCATCAAGAAACTTAGGAAATCTTTATTAGAATTATTTTTTTCTCTATTCTTAATCTAACATTGAATAACTGAATACTTCCTCTATTAGTCACTGTATACACTTAAACATGTATTACCAGTTTCTTACATATTTAACATGCTTGTTATACATAGCTACATCAGCCTTCTTTGTATCAGATGTTCTTTATTCCACTATGGAGCAATTTATTTCTGCCTTGACCACCATTACCCTTTCTCATTGTATTGTATTAACAGCATTGCCAAACACAATACAAAAAAAAGGGGGCGGACTGAAAACTTCACCATGGAGAAGTTGATAAATGAAGGTTGAATTTAAAACTGATAGAAAAGAGCAATGACTGAACAGAAATATCCTATAAATTATTAATATTTTTACGTAAATATTTAACACTTCTTTGGGCTTTGTTGGCAAAAAGAAAGCCACTTACAGTAGGTACTGTTAACATCTAGAAAACTTAGAATTTCAGTGATTATTTTGTAAATATTACATTACATAAAAAATGAGGCCACATAACACAACCAACAGTAATTTTCTGAATAGCTCACTTATAGGGGTAAATATAATAGGGTCTGAGTTACCGGAGGTTCGGGATTTTGGGTGAGAATGCTCTTAATTTTTAAAGCGGTAAACACTTAAAAGGTACAATCAAGCTGGGTTTGCCTTGTCAACAACTGAGGCTTTAAAAATTTGGGCATTCTTGCCCGTATGTCCACCACCACCGGCAACTCAGAATCTATTGCATTTGCCCAATAGACTTTAGCTGGTTTTCTGTTGTATGAATTGTATCATCCCTGAGTACGGATGGTATAATGGATAGCATTACTGCCTCACAGCACCGACGTCATGGGTTTGATTTCCACCATGACCCTAACTGTGTGAAGTTTGCATATTCTCCCCATGTTTGCATGGGTTTCCTCTGGGTACTCCGGTTTCTTAACACAATCCAAAAATATATTGGTAGGTTAACTGGCTCCTGACAAAAAAATTTTTAACCCTAGTATGTGTGCGTACATGTGTTTAGGGCAGACTAGATGGGCCAAGTGGTTCTTATCTGCCGTCAAACTCTATCTCTGGTTGTTCTCTGCAGAGATAGGGGGTATTCAATTAAGTGCCGTTTTTTCGACTGGTTGAATAAACGGCACTAATTCCACAGAGGGTATTCAATTGCGGGTGTTTTCGCCTGTGTTTAAATCCATTTTCGCCCATGCTATTTCCCTTTTTTCTTTGTCGAATCGGCATGGGCAAAAATTGTGCACAAAAAAAGGGTGAAAACGCCCGTGAATTCCCCAAAACGCATGTATTGGTGGCGAATTTGCTGATACACATGGTTTTCTCTAGTGCTGGATTTTTCGATCATTGGAAAAAATGGCACGGGCATTGAATAGGTCGAATGTAAATTTGACCTAAAAAAGGGCTAAGGGGTATATTCAATTAGGGTCGGATCCATTCCGACATGCATATGTCGGAATGGATCCGACAAGGGCTATTCAAAGCCCATCTCAATTCGAGAGGGGGGAGAGCCGCGCGCAGACGGGGGGACAGCAGTGCTGCAGGAGGATGTGGCACAGCCGCCAGACCTCACGGCAGCATCCACCTGGCTCCAGCAAGCGGGACCTTACTTGCTGGACCCGGATGGACACTGCCGTGAGCGGCGGCTATGACACATCCTCCTGCAGCGCAGTGCCGTACTGCTGCTGTCCCCCATCTGCCCGCAGCTCTCCCCCGTCTGCCCACGGCTCTCCCCCCTCTCCTCCTTTCAGGTCCCTCATCTCAGTTCGACTTTTTTTTAAATCAAACTGATATGGTCGGAATCGGGGCTAAACCCTGTCGAATTTGGCCCTGTTTCCCTCAGAAGCACGCAAATTGGCAGCTATACCGCCAATTCACGTACTATTCGACAAGTCGAATTCCCCAACTTGTCGAATAAAACTGCTGGGGACTGAATAGGTCGGAACCCTTTCCGACCTGAAAAAGTCCAAAACAGCCGTCTTTTCGATAAGACGGCAGTTTCGACCTTAACTGAATATACAACTAAAAGTGCCATTTTTTAATCTGGTCGAAAAAACATCACTAATTGAATACCGCCCATAGTGTTTGATGTTCGACAGTATTGCCTATTTAACAAAGACTGTGGTGAAACAAGTACCGCCACTGACCACAAATCAGTACTGTCATCTCATAATTATCATAGTGGTGGGCAGTAAAGGAAAAAATGCATTTGTAATAAAAAAAATAAAGCTTGTTAAATAAATGTAATCTTTTTTTTTTAGTAGTTTCTTTATATTTTTTTTGTTTTATTTAATATATTCTGAAACTGGAAGCCTGGCGTCCAGTGACGTACAGTATGCATTGGTGATCTGTGTCATGTATATATGCACATAGCATCTGGACTGGCTGGTAAACTGTTAAATCTCATCTAACCACTACCAGCCAGGTTCGCTGGGAAGCTGAGCATCGGCCATCTGCCTCCAGTGAATTGTTGTTAAATTGGAATTAAATATATTTTCCAATGCTGCAAGAAGTGTCGATGGAAACTGTTATTGGGCCATACCGATATATAGGCCCACAAATGCTTTAATGCATCTTGACAATATACGTTACTGTACTAATAGGAGACAAGAATATTAGTTGTACATTTAAAAATAGCTAATACTGTACAGGTATGGCGGCCATTATCCACAATGCCTGGTATTTAGCATTCTCTGATCAGAGGTTTCTCTGAAATGTGGAGCACATGCCCAAAAGACACTAAATTTTAATTAAATTACCCCACTGTCCTTAGCACCTTTGTTAGCATCTTTGTTAAATATCTTAGCAGTGACTATAGATTAAATGCTTGTTAATCATGTGTGTCAAATAAAAGTAGAAACCTGTTTGTTTGTCTTTCTGTGAACAGTTTCTGACTGGCTGAACTTTCTGGCTTTTCTATAAAAGAGCCTGCACCAATTTTAACATTCATATTTTCATAAATGGAGCAGTGTAAGCCAAAAAGGACACTGCCTAAAAAGAATGAAAGAAAAAACACCTGGGTAAGTGTTCACGGTATAAATAAATTAACAATGTTTCCGGACAAAACCTCAAAAATTACTACCTGAATCTAAGAAATGTCCTTGGCCTAATTTTTGCAAAGAAAATTATTTAAGAAATGATTTCATTTACTCACGTCTGCAAGCTGATCCACACCACTTGCTGTTCTTGCCAAGGTTACTAAATCATTCTGCATCTTCTCAACCCATTGTTTAATTCTAAAGAAATACAACATATAAAGCAGATTTAGTATAGAAAGAGCAAAACAAAAAACACATACTGTATATGATAATTAGCAATGTAGTCTGCTCTGCACTTTATTACACCTCACATTCATTAACTGAATTACCAATGCCAGTTGAATTCCTCATCTGATTTTCTGCAAACAAACACTGTTAAGGGCCAAAATAGTTCACACAGCACAGCAGTGTAGATGAAAGAGCAAAACGAGAGAACAGATCTTGTTACACTTGGACTTGGATAGCACACCCCAATTTTTATGCATCTGTATTTATCAAGGTAAAAAAAACCACTATAACACATCATTAATATTGATCAAATATCTTCTAGTTGCATAAAAGTGGCATTGCATAGGTATAAGAACTATCCCACAGGAAGCACACTTTGCTAGTCACAGCCAAGACTGGCAGTCCCAGAGGGAGAAAACACCTCCAAATGAGACTCTTTGTCATGAAGGTGACTGGCAGGAAGCACATCCAATGGCAAGTCACTGCCAGTCACATTTTAGCCAGTGCAGTCACTGACTGCAAATGGCTCACTGAGGTGGAAGATTTTACTGGGGGGCTGCAGCCAGGCAGTCCATACGTAAAATCTGCCACCGGTGTCCGTGGAAAACACAAGAAAGAACTAGAGAGCACAGTGAATGATAACCAGTATTGACTATAAAGATTGTATGTATATATATATATATATATATATATATATATATAACTGATAAAAATATCAAAACATAAAAAACTTGAAGGTAATAACATAAAAAAGAGTAAGGGAGGAGATAAAAAGGGTCTGAATATGGGGGTGGGTAGCGATCAAGGGATGAGTAGCGATAGAGGGATGATGAGTAGGAAAGGGGGGAAAAGTGGAAATGTGTTTCTGCCTCAAGTGATTGAGGAATGTGTACACCCCACTTTTAAACATATTAAGAGGTGTTACCATTCTGAGACTTGTAGTGCTATGCAGGAAAAAGAAAATGCAGGTTCACACTCTAAAAACTAAGTACGCTGATAGTAAAAACAAATATTATAAACTCTCCAATTAATATGGAGTATAAATAAGGTTCCCAGCACATATTTGTCCAAAATATGAGAGTCCATTCACCACAACAAGGTGATCCACATCAGTCCTTAATACTGCTAATTAAAAACAGGGGTCGATCCAATTAGCCACGAAGAGTGCGATGTGCCATTGCCACCTCATTTCAAAGTTGGCAACAGCACTCGATCTTGCACCCTTTGCGGGTTGAAATCAGCCCCAATTCGCACAAGATTGGTAGGACCTCTATGGGGTGGTGAGCATTTTTATGCGAATCTGGGCCACCATAAAGTGCGGCCGCTGCAGCGATGACTCGTACCCACGAGATCATTGCGGCTATTGGATTAACTCCACAATTTGTGTATAGCGTACACTGGAAGGTAGCTATTTACATGTACTTCTGTTTGGTACTAGCACCCCTCCCATCTGCTATTTTAAATCAGCACTGCTGTCTAAAGATTATATTATGGTAAGACATAGAAACATAGAATTTGATAGCAGATAAGAACTTCCCGGACTACAGTGTATCTAGTAATCCCTTTTTCTTTTATTCTTTTGGTAACCTCATCCTTTTTGTTCCTTACGTTTTTATAAGACTATTCTTATGTCTATCCCATGCATTTTTAAATTACTCTACTGTCTTAGCCTCTACCTCCTCTGATGGGAGACTATTCTACCTACCACTACTTTTCTGTAAAGTAATTTTCCTCAAATTTCCTTTGACCTACCTCCTTCCAGATTCAGAGCCTGTCATCCCACTCATCTTCCTCTGAAAAAAATGTTTCCCACCTGTACCTTGTTAAAACCTTTGATATATTTGAAAGCTTCTATCATAACCCCCTTTTCCCTGCTTTGCTCCAAACGATACATGTTAAGATCTTTTAGTCTTTCTGGGTAAGCTTTATGATGGAGGCCATGCACCATTTTAGTTACCCTTCTTTGTACCATTCTCTAATGAATTTATCTACTTCTGAAGATATGGCCTCCAGAACTGAACGTAGTATTCTAGCTGAGGGTGTACCAATGACCTACTCTATACAGAGCTTGATAAATTTATCTCAATGAATCGCATAAAGTCACCTGTATTTTCTTACACAATTATTTCTGGGACAGTTTTTTGCGCAACGGAATATTAGCATTATTTATTAATTTATTATCCTTTATTTATATGGCGCAACAAGGTGTTCTGCAGCGCCCAATTACAGAGTACATATGCACATAATCAAAACAGGAAAACAATGACTTACAGTTGAAAGACAATATAGGACAAGTACAGAGTAACTAAATATAACTACATCAGCAGATGACACCGAGATAAGTATCAAGGTGGCCGAAAACTGCAGGATTGGGGCAGTTGAGGATTATTAAAGTGAGAAAAGGATAAGCACATGAGGAAAGAGGGCCCTACTCGTGAGAGCTTACATTCGTTATAGCCCTATTCTGGCTTATAATCATTAATGCAGCATAATTCTGGAATGATAAAACTTCTAAGGAGTTCACACATACAAGGTGTGGCTATTAAATAACAAGACTGATGCTATAATTTACGCTTAATTATATTAAGTAAATTTTAGCTCTGTTCCCCTTCTATGTACTCCCCTTCTACATCTACACAATGCAGCATTCTTTTTTCCATTGGTCAAAGCCGCAGTGTAGCTCAATGGCCCAAATGTATTAAGCTTTAACAAGAGATAAAGTGGAGTCGGATAAAGAGTGATAAATGACCAGCCAATCAGCTCCTAACAGTCATATTCCAAACACAGCCTGTGACATGGCAGATAAGAAGCTGATTGGCTGGTCATTTATCACTCTTTATTCGTCTCCACTTTATCTCTTGTTAAGGCTTAATACATTTGGGCCATTATCTGTTAGATATCTCAACAGCTCCATTATTTTCTTTTTTACCACAGTAATTGCAGTAATTGATGCAAAATGGATTCCCTTGAGTACAGATTTGACTTTAAGGAACAGAAAGAAGTCACACGGTGCTAAGTGTGGCGAGTATGGAGGATGTTCTAGTACTGCAGTCTGTTTTTCAGTACTTCTTCACAGAGAGAGCTGAGTGGGCTGGTGTGTTGTCCTGATGAAGGTTTGAACCATTACACAAGTGTCCTCTTACATCCTTGCTGCAGTCACGCTAAACAGCTCTTGAAGTCACGCCATGCGTCTTAGACGCAAAGTAATGTAATAGGACGCCAAACAACTTCTGTTGATTAAAATGATATGAGGCATGCCTATATTCTGTGTGTAACTGTGGCTCTATCTGCATCCGAAATGCCACGTCACAGTGTTTTCCATGAAAGCGCTGTAGCATAGCATTTTGTATGCAAATAAAGTTGCAGACACACACAGAATATAGGCATGCTACATATCATTTTAATCAGAAGCTGCTTCTGTGTCCTATTACATTACTTTGCGTCTAAGACACATTTTCTCTGAAAAAGCAAAAAAAGATGCCCGTAGCTACAAAGTCACACGTCACTTACGCTTATGTGTAATGCGACTTGTAGCGCACAAAGCAAAGATGTAAGAGGACACATATGTATTCCACAATTCTGGCCTCATTCTTCTGATTCTTTCTCACAAAGTTTCTAAAACATTTTTGTAATAATGTTGATTCACTGTTGCGCTTTCTAGAGATGAGCGGGTTCGGTTTCTCTGAATCCGAACCCGCCAGAACTTCATGTTTTTTTTCACGGGTCCGAGCGACTCGGATCTTCCCGCCTTGCTCGGTTAACCCGAGCGCGCCCGAACGTCATCATGACGCTGTCGGATTCTCGCGAGGCTCGGATTCTATCGCGAGACTCGGATTCTATATAAGGAGCCGCGCGTCGCCGCCATTTTCACACGTGCATTGAGATTGATAGGGAGAGGACGTGGCTGGCGTCCTCTCCATTTAGATTATAAGAGACTGAGAGAGATTTACTGGAGCTGACTAGGAGGAGTACTGTTACTGTAGAAGTGTAGAGACTGAGTGGAGAGAGTTTACTAGTGAGGACAGTGCAGTTTACTTTATAATCCGTTCTCTGCCTGAAAAAAGCGATACACAGCACACAGTGACTCAGTCACATACCATATCTGTGTGCACTGCTCAGGCTCAGGCCAGTGTGCTGCATCATCTATTATCTATATATAATATTATATATATCTGTCTGACTGCTCAGCTCACACAGCTTATAATTGTGGGGGAGACTGGGGAGCACTACTGCAGTGCCAGTTATAGGTTATAGCAGGAGCCAGGAGTACATAATATATTATATAGTGAGTGACCACCAGACACACAGTGCAGTTTATTTAATATATCCGTTCTCTGCCTGAAAAAAGCGATACACACAGTGACTCAGTCAGTCACATACCATATCTGTGTGCACTGCTCAGGCTCAGGCCAGTGTGCTGCATCATCTATATATATTATATATCTGTCTGACTGCTCAGCTCACACAGCTTATAATTGTGGGGGAGACTGGGGAGCACTACTGCAGTGCCAGTTATAGGTTATAGCAGGAGCCAGGAGTACATAATATTATATTAAATTTAAACAGTGCACACTTTTGCTGCAGGAGTGCCACTGCCAGTGTGACTAGTGACCAGTGACCTGACCACCAGTATATATAATATTAGTAGTATACTATCTCTTTATCAACCAGTCTATATTAGCAGCAGACACAGTACAGTGCGGTAGTTCACGGCTGTGGCTACCTCTGTGTCGGCACTCGGCAGCCCGTCCATAATTGTATATACCACCTAACCGTGGTTTTTTTTTCTTTCTTTATACATACATACTAGTTACGAGTATACTATCTCTTTATCAACCAGTCTATATATTAGCAGCAGACACAGTACAGTGCGGTAGTTCACGGCTGTGGCTACCTCTGTGTCGGCACTCGGCAGCCCGTCCATAATTGTATATACCACCTAACCGTGGTTTTTTTTTCTTTCTTTATAGTCATACTAGTTACGAGTATACTATCTCTTTATCAACCAGTCTATATTAGCAGCAGACACAGTACAGTGCGGTAGTTCACGGCTGTGGCTACCTCTGTGTCGGCACTCGGCAGCCCGTCCATAATTGTATATACCACCTAACCGTGGTTTTTTTTTCTTTCTTTATACATACATACTAGTTACGAGTATACTATCTCTTTATCAACCAGTCTATATTAGCAGCAGACACAGTACAGTGCGGTAGTTCACGGCTGTGGCTACCTCTGTGTCGGCACTCGGCAGCCCGTCCATAATTGTATATACCACCTAACCGTGGTTTTTTTTTCTTTCTTTATACATACATACTAGTTACGAGTATACTATCTCTTTATCAACCAGTCTATATATTAGCAGCAGACACAGTACAGTGCGGTAGTTCACGGCTGTGGCTACCTCTGTGTCGGCACTCGGCAGCCCGTCCATAATTGTATATACCACCTAACCGTGGTTTTTTTTTCTTTCTTTATACATACATACTAGTTACGAGTATACTATCTCTTTATCAACCAGTCTATAATAGCAGCAGACACAGTACAGTGCGGTAGTTCACGGCTGTGGCTACCTCTGTGTCGGCACTCGGCAGCCCGTCCATAATTGTATATACCACCTAACCGTGGTTTTTTTTTCTTTCTTTATACATACATACTAGTTACGAGTATACTATCTCTTTATCAACCAGTCTATATATTAGCAGCAGACACAGTACAGTGCGGTAGTTCACGGCTGTGGCTACCTCTGTGTCGGCACTCGGCAGCCCGTCCATAATTGTATATACCACCTAACCGTGGTTTTTTTTTCTTTCTTTATACATACATACTAGTTACGAGTATACTATCTCTTTATCAACCAGTCTATATATTAGCAGCAGACACAGTACAGTGCGGTAGTTCACGGCTGTGGCTACCTCTGTGTCGGCACTCGGCAGCCCGTCCATAATTGTATATACCACCTAACCGTGGTTTTTTTTTTCTTTCTTTATAGTCATACTAGTTACGAGTATACTATCTCTTTATCAACCAGTCTATATTAGCAGCAGACACAGTACAGTGCGGTAGTTCACGGCTGTGGCTACCTCTGTGTCGGCACTCGGCAGCCCGTCCATAATTGTATATACCACCTAACCGTGGTTTTTTTTTTCTTTCTTTATACATACATACTAGTTACGAGTATACTATCTCTTTATCAACCAGTCTATATTAGCAGCAGACACAGTACAGTGCGGTAGTTCACGGCTGTGGCTACCTCTGTGTCGGCACTCGGCAGCCCGTCCATAATTGTATATACCACCTAACCGTGGTTTTTTTTTCTTTCTTTATACATACATACTAGTTACGAGTATACTATCTCTTTATCAACCAGTCTATATATTAGCAGCAGACACAGTACAGTGCGGTAGTTCACGGCTGTGGCTACCTCTGTGTCGGCACTCGGCAGCCCGTCCATAATTGTATACTAGTATCCAATCCATCCATCTCCATTGTTTACCTGAGGTGCCTTTTAGTTGTGCCTATTAAAATATGGAGAACAAAAATGTTGAGGTTCCAAAATTAGGGAAAGATCAAGATCCACTTCCACCTCGTGCTGAAGCTGCTGCCACTAGTCATGGCCGAGACGATGAAATGCCAGCAACGTCGTCTGCCAAGGCCGATGCCCAATGTCATAGTACAGAGCATGTCAAATCCAAAACACCAAATATCAGTAAAAAAAGGACTCCAAAACCTAAAATAAAATTGTCGGAGGAGAAGCGTAAACTTGCCAATATGCCATTTACCACACGGAGTGGCAAGGAACGGCTGAGGCCCTGGCCTATGTTCATGGCTAGTGGTTCAGCTTCACATGAGGATGGAAGCACTCAGCCTCTCGCTAGAAAAATGAAAAGACTCAAGCTGGCAAAAGCAGCACAGCAAAGAACTGTGCATTCTTCGAAATCCCAAATCCACAAGGAGAGTCCAATTGTGTCGGTTGCGATGCCTGACCTTCCCAACACTGGACGTGAAGAGCATGCGCCTTCCACCATTTGCACGCCCCCTGCAAGTGCTGGAAGGAGCACCCGCAGTCCAGTTCCTGATAGTCAGATTGAAGATGTCAGTGTTGAAGTACACCAGGATGAGGAGGATATGGGTGTTGCTGGCGCTGGGGAGGAAATTGACCAGGAGGATTCTGATGGTGAGGTGGTTTGTTTAAGTCAGGCACCCGGGGAGACACCTGTTGTCCGTGGGAGGAATATGGCCGTTGACATGCCAGGTGAAAATACCAAAAAAATCAGCTCTTCGGTGTGGAGGTATTTCACCAGAAATGCGGACAACAGGTGTCAAGCCGTGTGTTCCCTTTGTCAAGCTGTAATAAGTAGGGGTAAGGACGTTAACCACCTCGGAACATCCTCCCTTATACGTCACCTGCAGCGCATTCATAATAAGTCAGTGACAAGTTCAAAAACTTTGGGTGACAGCGGAAGCAGTCCACTGACCAGTAAATCCCTTCCTCTTGTAACCAAGCTCACGCAAACCACCCCACCAACTCCCTCAGTGTCAAATTCCTCCTTCCCCAGGAATGCCAATAGTCCTGCAGGCCATGTCACTGGCAATTCTGACAAGTCCTCTCCTGCCTGGGATTCCTCCGATGCATCCTTGCGTGTAACGCCTACTGCTGCTGGCGCTGCTGTTGTTGCCGCTGGGAGTCGATGGTCATCCCAGAGGGGAAGTCGTAAGCCCACTTGTACTACTTCCAGTAAGCAATTGACTGTTCAACAGTCCTTTGCGAGGAAGATGAAATATCACAGCAGTCATCCTACTGCAAAGCGGATAACTGAGGCCTTGACAACTATGTTGGTGTTAGACGTGCGTCCGGTATCCGCCGTTAGTTCACAGGGAACTAGACAATTTATTGAGGCAGTGTGCCCCCGTTACCAAATACCATCTAGGTTCCACTTCTCTAGGCAGGCGATACCGAGAATGTACACGGACGTCAGAAAAAGACTCACCAGTGTCCTAAAAAATGCAGTTGTACCCAATGTCCACTTAACCACGGACATGTGGACAAGTGGAGCAGGGCAGGGTCAGGACTATATGACTGTGACAGCCCACTGGGTAGATGTATGGACTCCCGCCGCAAGAACAGCAGCGGCGGCACCAGTAGCAGCATCTCGCAAACGCCAACTCTTTCCTAGGCAGGCTACGCTTTGTATCACCGCTTTCCAGAATACGCACACAGCTGAAAACCTCTTACGGCAACTGAGGAAGATCATCGCGGAATGGCTTACCCCAATTGGACTCTCCTGTGGATTTGTGGCATCGGACAACGCCAGCAATATTGTGTGTGCATTAAATATGGGCAAATTCCAGCACGTCCCATGTTTTGCACATACCTTGAATTTGGTGGTGCAGAATTTTTTAAAAAACGACAGGGGCGTGCAAGAGATGCTGTCGGTGGCCAGAAAAATTGCGGGACACTTTCGGCGTACAGGCACCACGTACAGAAGACTGGAGCACCACCAAAAACTACTGAACCTGCCCTGCCATCATCTGAAGCAAGAAGTGGTAACGAGGTGGAATTCAACCCTCTATATGCTTCAGAGGTTGGAGGAGCAGCAAAAGGCCATTCAAGCCTATACAATTGAGCACGATATAGGAGGTGGAATGCACCTGTCTCAAGTGCAGTGGAGAATGATTTCAACGTTGTGCAAGGTTCTGATGCCCTTTGAACTTGCCACACGTGAAGTCAGTTCAGACACTGCCAGCCTGAGTCAGGTCATTCCCCTCATCAGGCTTTTGCAGAAGAAGCTGGAGGCATTGAAGAAGGAGCTAAAAGGGAGCGATTCCGCTAGGCATGTGGGACTTGTGGATGCAGCCCTTAATTCGCTTAACAAGGATTCACGGGTGGTCAATCTGTTGAAATCAGAGCACTACATTTTGGCCACCGTGCTCGATCCTAGATTTAAAGCCTACCTTGGATCTCTCTTTCCGGCAGACACAAGTCTGCTGGGGTTGAAAGACCTGCTGGTGACAAAATTGTCAAGTCAAGCGGAACGCGACCTGTCAACATCTCCTCCTTCACATTCTCCCGCAACTGGGGGTGCGAGGAAAAGGCTCAGAATTCCGAGCCCACCCGCTGGCGGTGATGCAGGGCAGTCTGGAGCGACTGCTGATGCTGACATCTGGTCCGGACTGAAGGACCTGACAACGATTACGGACATGTCGTCTACTGTCACTGCATATGATTCTCTCAACATTGATAGAATGGTGGAGGATTATATGAGTGACCGCATCCAAGTAGGCACGTCACACAGTCCGTACTTATACTGGCAGGAAAAAGAGGCAATTTGGAGGCCCTTGCACAAACTGGCTTTATTCTACCTAAGTTGCCCTCCCACAAGTGGCCCTCATTCCGAGTTGTTCGCTCGCAAGGCGATTATAGCAGAGTTACACACGCTAAGCCGCCGCCTACTGGGAGTGAATCTAAACATCTTAAATGTGCGACCGATGTATTCGCAATATTGCGATCAAAACCGAGTTAGCAGTTTCTGAGTAACTCCAGACTTACTCTGCCTGTGCGATCAATTCAGTGCTTTTCGGTCCCGGCTGACGTCATAAACACACCCAGCGTTCGCCCAAGCACTCCCACCGTTTCTCCAGACACGCCTGCGTTTTTTCCGGAAACGGTAGCGTTTCCTGCCACACGCCCCTAAAACGCCGTACATCCGCCCAGTAACACCCATTTCCTGTCAATCACAATGCGTTCTCCGGAGCGACGAAAAAGCCGTGAGTAAAATTACTTTCTTCTTAGTAAAGTTACTTGACGCATGCGCAGTGCGAACATTACGCATGCGCACTAAGAGAATTCTCACTGCGATGCGATGAAAAATACCGAGCGAACAACTCGGAATGAGGGCCAGTGTGTACTCCGAAAGAGTGTTTAGTGCCGTCGCTCACCTTGTCAGCAATCGGCGTACGAGGTTACATCCAGAAAATGTGGAGAAGATGATGTTCATTAAAATGAATTATAATCAATTCCTCCGCGGAGACATTGACCAGCAGCAATTGCCTCCACAAAGTACACAGGGAGCTGAGATGGTGGATTCCAGTGGGGACGAATTGATAATCTGTGAGGAGGGGGATGTACACGGTGATATATCGGAGGGTGAAGATGAGGTGGACATCTTGCCTCTGTAGAGCCAGTTTGTGCAAGGAGAGATTAATTGCTTCTTTTTTGGGGGGGGTCCAAACCAACCCGTCATATCAGTCACAGTCGTGTGGCAGACCCTGTCACTGAAATGATGGGTTGGTTAAAGTGTGCATGTCCTGTTTTGTTTATACAACATAAGGGTGGGTGGGAGGGCCCAAGGACAATTCCATCTTGCACCTCTTTTTTCTTTTCTTTTTCTTTGCATCATGTGCTGATTGGGGAGGGTTTTTTGGAAGGGACATCCTGCGTGACACTGCAGTGCCACTCCTAGATGGGCCCGGTGTTTGTGTCGGCCACTAGGGTCGCTAATCTTACTCACACAGTCAGCTACCTCATTGCGCCTCTTTTTTTCTTTGCGTCATGTGCTGTTTGGGGAGGGTTTTTTGGAAGGGACATCCTGCGTGACACTGCAGTGCCACTCCTAGATGGGCCCGGTGTTTGTGTCGGCCACTAGGGTCGCTAATCTTACTCACACAGCTACCTCATTGCGCCTCTTTTTTTCTTTGCGTCATGTGCTGTTTGGGGAGGGTTTTTTGGAAGGGACATCCTGCGTGACACTGCAGTGCCACTCCTAGATGGGCCCGGTGTTTGTGTCGGCCACTAGGGTCGCTAATCTTACTCACACAGCTACCTCATTGCGCCTCTTTTTTTCTTTGCGTCATGTGCTGTTTGGGGAGGGTTTTTTGGAAGGGCCATCCTGCGTGACACTGCAGTGCCACTCCTAGATGGGCCCGGTGTTTGTGTCGGCCACTAGGGTCGCTAATCTTACTCACACAGCTACCTCATTGCGCCTCTTTTTTTCTTTGCGTCATGTGCTGTTTGGGGAGGGTTTTTTGGAAGGGACATCCTGCGTGACACTGCAGTGCCACTCCTAGATGGGCCCGGTGTTTGTGTCGGCCACTAGGGTCGCTTATCTTACTCACACAGCGACCTCGGTGCAAATTTTAGGACTAAAAATAATATTGTGAGGTGTGAGGTATTCAGAATAGACTGAAAATGAGTGTAAATTATGGTTTTTGAGGTTAATAATACTTTGGGATCAAAATGACCCCCAAATTCTATGATTTAAGCTGTTTTTTAGTGTTTTTTGAAAAAAACACCCGAATCCAAAACACACCCGAATCCGACAAAAAAAATTCGGTGAGGTTTTGCCAAAACGCGTTCGAACCCAAAACACGGCCGCGGAACCGAACCCAAAACCAAAACACAAAACCCGAAAAATTTCAGGCGCTCATCTCTAGCGCTTTCTGATACCCAGTCTACCAAAATAACACCCTTCATATAAAAGAAAACAATGAACATAGCTTTGAATTTGGATTTGATTTGACATACTGTACTTTCTTCATTATTGGTGATAATGGTGTTTTCCAGTGCATTGAGTGTCTCAGGTTCGTATTGAAAATCCATGTTTCATCACAGGTAATAATGTTATTTAACCACTTAACTGGCATGGTCATGGCCCTACTGTGTCCCACAGTTTTTGACGAGGAGATCCATTCAGCAGATGTGCATAATATAATATTTAAATATTTTAAAAAATACTTTATAAACTCTATTAAATTAAACATTTTTTAAAAAACAATGTTATGAAGGTTTTGAAGTGAAAAAAAGTCAGTTAAGTGGTTAAAAAGCGTGAATCCACTTGAATTTATGCCAAAATGTATGTACAAATTTGCTTTCTGCTCGGAAGTGAGAAGCTTTAGAACCATCTTAGCACAATTTTTTGTCATGTTAAGATGTTGATACAAAACTTGGCTGACAGTTTCTTTGTTGATGTCTACCATTTCTGCTATCATTCGGATGCTAAATGGACGGACAATTAGAACAACTTTCTCAATTTTTTCCACATTTTTGTTTGGTTTTGATGTGCAAGTCCTTCTAGGATGTTCATCATCGTAACAACCATCACTAAATCTTTTGTGGCACTCAAACACACAAGCACGTGACATACAATCTGCCCCATTAGCTAATAAGCCTCGGTTAGCATATTGTAAGATTCGGTGGGCGTTCTGTTCAATTTAACTAAAATTTTTATGTTAACAGATTGCTTTAATTTTCAACTAAGCATTATTATGCTGATCGGGAAAAACACATTATGATGCATGGAAAAAAATAGGATTTTAGTACCTACCGGTAAATCCTTTTCTCCTAGTCCGTAGAGGATGCTGGGGACTCCAAAAGGACCATGGGGTATAGATGGATCCGCAGGAGCTTGGGCACACTATAAAGACTTAAACTGGGTGTGAACTGGCTCCTCCCTCTATGCCCCTCCTCCAGACCTCAGTTAGAAAACTGTGCCCAGGAGAGATGCACATTTCGAGGAAAGAATTGATAAATTAAACACAGTGAGTGTTATACCAGCTCACACCACAAACATACCGCAAGACATGGCCTTCAACAGAATAAAAGCCCACGGTATGAAAACCATACAGCCATATGCTGAGAGAATATGTAACACAACCCGTGTGTCAACCCAACCACTAATAAGAAAGCACATGCCAAGGCATGAACAACGTCAGTAACAGCCTGAAAAATAATAATTACCACAAAGTGTCACCAAAACCAATACTGCAGACATAGCACGCACTGGGACGGGCGCCCAGCATCCTCTACGGACTAGGAGAAAAGGATTTACCGGTAGGTACTAAAATCCTATTTTCTCTTACGTCCTAGAGGATGCTGGGGACTCCAAAAGGACCATGGGGTCTATACCAAAGCTCCAGAACGGGCGGGAGAGTGCGGACGACTCTGCAGCACCGAATGAGCAAACATGAGATCCCCATCAGCCAGGGTATCAAACTTGTAGAGCTTACCAAAGGTGTTTGAAACCCAACCAAGTAGCCGCTCTGCAAAGTTAACCCGCCGTGACAGCTCGGGCATCCGCCCAATAGGAGCCCATCAACCTAGTAGAATGGGCCTCCCCCAACTTTGTCCACTGCAATCCAGCCGTAGAGCTAGCATGCCGAATCGTATCACAGATCCAGCGTGTAACAGCCTGCAGAGACGCAGGCGCCCCAATCACGCTGGGAGCATACCGGACAGCCAAAGCCTCTGTTACCCCAAACGGAACCCAGTTTGCGACATAAATCTTCATAGCCCTGACTACATCGAGAGACTTAGAAGCAGACAATGCTGAAGTTACCACAGGTATCAAAAAAGGCAGGTTTTCCGAGAACACCGAAAACACTTTCCGGCAGAACTAGTATCCGCGTCCTCAATTCTATCCACTTGGAAGATCACACAGGACTCTTGTGAGACAAAGCCGCTACTATCGACAACTGCCTCGCAGTCGCCCAAAGGGGAAAAGCATGACTACTCACCAAGAGAGAAAATCTTTCATAACCATTAATAAAGGTTCCAATCAGTGAGACACAAGAAACCTCAACACCACGTCAAGAACCCACTGTGCCAATAGGGCACAAAGGAGGTTGGATGTGCAGTACTCATTTCATGAAAGTCCAAATTTCCAGAAAGGTGGCCTATTTTTTTTTTTTTAAAGAAAAGTTATAAGGCCGAAACTGCCCTGAAAACCAAATACTGTGGTAAGGCTATTCCGGTACTTCTTTTCTAGCCTGAAGAAGTGTGGAAATGACCACCCTGGGAATACCCATTCGGACTAGGATAAGGCGTACAACCGCCCCGCCGTCAAATGCAGCCGCGGTAAGTCCTGATACACGCCCGGATCTTGTTGTAACAGTTCCTCGCGTAGAGGAAAAGGCCAGGGATCTTATATGAACAAATCTTGGAAAACTGGATACCAAGCCCTCCTTGGCTAGACCGGAACAATGAAGATCACCGGAACCTCCGTTCTTCTTACTTTCATCGCCTTCCGCAGAGTGGAAGCGGAGGGGACACACATACTGAAAACACCCAAGGTGTCACGAGGTCGTCCACCGCTATAGCTCGAGTGACCCTTGACCTGGAATCCTATTCCTGAGGTCTCTCATTGAGGCGAGACGCCAACATGCCCAATTGAGACACTCCTCAAAAACTTGTCACAACTGCTAAACTTCTCGATGACGACAGTCTTTCTCCCGGATGGAGAGGGCGTCTGCAGAGGAAATCTATTTCTCCTTCGTTTACGTCCGGAAACGAAGACTGCTAATATAACCTTTACCAGTCTTTCCACTCAGGGAAACCATTTCAGCTTCTGACAATGGCGCTCTGGTCCTTGTTCCGCCCTAGCGACTTACTTACGCCACTGCTGTCAAGTCGCCCGACAGACTTAATACGGGCAGATCACGAATAATATTGTTCGTTGAAAACCGTTCTTAATTCAAGAAAGCTTATTGTAGACAAGCTTCTCAGCTTGACCTGTTCCTCTGGAAATGCTTCCCATATAAGGACTACTCCCCAGCCTCGGCTATCCGCATACATGGACACCAGGATCTAATCCTGGATCTTGAACCTTCGTCCCTCTAGGAGGTGAGAACTGAGCAGACACCACAGGAGTGATATCCTGGCCATTAGAACTATATTCCGGTGCATGTGCCGGTGAAACCCGGACCACAACCCCAACAGGTCCCATGAAATCCACTCTGGCATTTGACCTGCTCACCGAAAAAGCCTCTTAGGCCGCACCCAACTTCCTCATCGACAGAACATACAGATGGAGTGGCACCACAAATCTGATCCGACTCAGAATCCTCAGACCACTTTTCCACTGGAAAACACAGAACCTCAACAGTTCAGTATCTACCCTGATACTACCTTCGACATCTGCATCATTGGGAACAACAGCCCTTCCCTGTGTTGAAGAACAATCAGAGAGAAACAACGATTTGGACCACTTGTTTCTTGACCTCGCCTCAAGCAGGCAAACATCTCAGTACAGAATAACAATGGCTCTTACTATTGCGAGAAAACCATCACTCCAGGGAAATGGCCAAGACCATCCTGGCTATCCCTCCAGGTAATCTGAATGCGTAGAACAACACATGTAACTTTTTTCTTTTTTTTTTTAAACCGGGACAGGAGGACAAGGCCCGAACCTGACACACCCTTAGTATGGCGCCGCGTACTACCTCCCCTTCCAGAGGGGAAATGGCAATATCCATTATAAAACCAGTGAGGGGAAACATCAGTAATCCAAAATGTCCCCCTTTGGATTCCATAAGTAACTCACTGGTCCTAGTCTATTTCCAGACTAACCGAAAGTAGTAACTGAGTCCTCACCGGAGCGGGGTCCCGCCATATAGACTCTGTGACATGTGTCGTATGTGGTAGAAAAGAAACAACTGTTACGCACACCAGTGCTTACAGGAGTATACCGGTGTATGAACAGAGAGGGAAGCGAAGCAAACGAACTCACAGACAGTATAACATAACATACACAGGAGGTGATGGAATAACTAATAAACACAAAGTGAACGGAGAAGCCCAAAGGCTCAGGAATTGGGTGTCTCCCTAGTGTCAGGAATGCTCAGATGGAATAGAGCGGACAGTGAAGCGAGGTGTAGTGATTTAACATGTGGAGCACCTGAAATGATGTTGCTAAGAGCAACAGAAAAAACCCCAAAGGGTTACCAACGGTGTGGGAATAAACTCCTTGGTCAGAGATAGAAATATAGACACAAGGAGAGTATCCACAATCCTAACCCCCACTTGCAGGGCACAGGTTCAGCTTACTGCTACTAAACTGACACCTGGACGCCCTGCACAGTGAGGGAGGATTAAGCAAGCAGGTCTGAGAGTACAGCCGCAAACCTGCTGGGTTCACAGAATAGCAAAAGAACCCCAGCAGGTCAAACAACTGACTCCAGTCTTACTGCTAGGTCCGGATTGGCAGAATGAAGTACCGAATCCCAAGGCCTATTCGCAGTAAGCAACAAGTAAATACAAAGTCACACAGTACTAGCTAACTCTCTGGAACTGACTAACAAACAAAGATTCAGCAGCATTTGCCTAGCCTGAGAGGATGGTTTATATAGCAGGTGCTGTCCACGCCCCACTCAGACCTCACAGACTGTGAGCACAAAACCAGCGCCGGATTCCCTGCCGTGCACAGAGCCTGTAACCACTACACAGTAAAAACCCGGACCGGAGTATCAGCTGCGCTCAGGTTACTTCGCTAACACTTGCCTCCCGGTTGCCATGGCGACGTGGCAGCACAGAGCAGGAGATCCTAACAACAACATCCTCTTCTGCGAACCTAACAGGCTGCAGAACTCTTACCTTTCCACCTTTCACAGGCTGTACAAAAAGTGAAAAACAAAAAACTGTATTTAACCGATTAAAATGACTGCATCCCCCAAACGAATGCGTCACCACCTGTTGCCAGGGAATCCAACTCCCGAAGTTAGACTTACCAGGAATATCCACCGAGATCGGCTGAACTGAGGCATCCCCCCAACCAGCGGTACACCGTCCCAGGGAAAAAACTCCAGTAACTCTCAGAATCAGCCTCAGCCATCCCCTGGCCATACTACCTGTATACGTACGGCAGTCTGCTGCAAAATTATAGACAAGATCCAACATAAGGAACCTCCCCTCACTCTTTAGGGTGAATCTATTTTATGACTTACCGAACACAAACACTCCCTCACGTGCCTGTAACGCAAAATCCTCACAGCATAGAAAATAATGATATCACTTAGCTTTCATGTATACGATCCTTTGAGACAGGGTTCCGTGTCGACCAGTCGTTGATTTTCACAATATTCCATCCGTGGCGGAAAAGGAATAACCCTTCGGACTTCTGGAGAGGGTGTGAGTCACGGTCGACCGAGAGCTTCATCAACAGATCGACCAGCACATGAGAAGAAATACTATTAATTCAGTATTCATTATAAATCATAATATGAATTTACATATTGTAATACACAGATAGCCACATATCCTAAATATATATATATATATATATATATATATATAACATACATATAATCGGATTGTCCCGAGCCTTCTGGTCTCCAGTGACATTAATGTGGTCTGAACATGTATGACCATGTACTGAAAAGCCCCAGTTGTGCATCTACCAGGAAACATTATATTCGACAGAAAACCCCAGCAGGGATTAGTAACCAGGCAAAATTACCGTCTTGCGACCCCAAGCGGTCCGACGGAAGCAACGTACAACTGTATATACACAGGTATAAGTCAGATACCACATGTCCATTTACCCCGGCGACAACAGACGGTGCCGACAGGGTCACCCACATACCATTGTGCCTCCTGTATAATATTTACTTTTCATGTTGTAGCGAGTACCCACGTGCGTCGGCGATGCCGACAGGGAACCCCATATGTGTTTACAACAGAACACTCACGCCTGCCGACACAAGTGTACTAAACTGGGTATATCTGACAGGGGGCACACAGAAATTACACACAAGAATGAATTCATGGTCATTCCTAACTCAATTAGTGGTATATAAGTGCAACATAACACTAAAACACTATGCCCCCCTCTTGTTTGTGCTTTACAAACTTCTTGGCGGGGACAGAGGGAAAATGGCGCTGACTGTATGTGTGAGGCTAAGCCCAACCCCCCTCGGCGCGCTATAGCTCCACTATATTCTATAAAGCCAGGTTGAGCACCGTATATAGTGTAAAGACACTATATACTCACAGAAAACAATGCTGCTCAGGGCACCCCCCCCCCCACCCCCCCCCCACCCCCCACCCGTGCGCCCTGCACCCCAGGCAACCGACGGCGTGTGGGAGCCCCGGCGCCCGCAGCCCTCTAATGGCGGGTTATCGCATACGTCGCCCGGGACCCCCAAATCACATATATATATATACAAGAAACTGTTAAATATATATGCTGCCCAGGGCGCCAACCCCCCCGGCGCCCTGCACCCATGGAAGCCGGTGGCGGGGGAGAAATGGCGCGCAGTGCACAATAACGCGCCGGCGGGGGTCTGTACACGGAGCCCCGGCAGCGCAAGTTGTCAGGCTAAAAAAAAAACTAAATAGCTGCCCAAGGTGCCCCCCCTATTCCCCCCCCCGCGCCCTGCACCCGTGTAAGCTGCGGCGGGGGATCAAAGGCGCGTAGCACTAAACCATGCTGGCGGGGGAATGAAACATGGTGCCCAGGCACCGAAATGCTTTTAAATGCCAGACTTATTGAGAAAACCAGTAACTTGTTGCCCAGGGCGCTCCCCCCCCCCCCCCCAGCGCCCTGCACCCTGTGAGTGCATTGGTGTGTGGGAGTAATGGCGCGCAGCGCGACCGCTGCGCTGTACCGTTACTGAAGTCTTCTGCCGTCACTGAAGTCTTCTGTTCTTCACATACTCACCCGGCTTCTTTCTTCTTGCTTCTGTGAGGGGGGTGGCGGCGCGGCTCCGGGAACAAGCAGCTAGGCGCACCAAGTGATCGAACCCTCTGGAGCTAATGGTGTCCAGTAGCCGAGAAGCAGAGCCCTTGAACTAAGAAGAAGTAGGTCCTGCTTCTCTCCCCTCACTCCCACGCTGCAGGGAGCCTGTAGCCAGCAGGTCTACCTGAAAATAAAAAACCTAACATGAAGTCTTTTAGAGAAACTCAGGAGAGCTCCCCTAGTGTGTGACCCATCACTCCTGGGCACAAAGTCTAACTGAGGTCTGGAGGAGGGGCATAGAGGGAGGAGCCAGTTCACACCCAGTTTAAGTCTTTATAGTGTGCCCAAGCTCCTGCGGATCCGTCTATACCCCATTGTCCTTTTGGAGTCCCCAGCATCCTCTAGGACGTAAGAGAAACACAGTTTCTTCTAACGGTGTGTGACAGAAAACGATCTGTGCGAGAGGTGGTGAAACTTGCAAACCATTTTGGGATAGTCCACGGTCAATGTTCCCCCAGTCCCTTTTATCTCATGAAGAATAGTTATTTTATTATTTTTTGCACGCACAGTCTGGTTATGTAATAGCACACCTTGTATTTGCATACCTTTTAAAGTTAGTTTATTAAAACTTTAAGGGGTGAATGACATGTAGTAGCCTCTGATTTGTAAGAATTGTGGCTTTTGGCAATTGTTCTAATCTCAAAAATATTTCCAGGATCAGACCCTTTCTCACCCAGGATGCCACTAAGACTCTTATCCACTCACTGGTCATCTCCAGACTGGACTACTGTAATCTCCTCCTGACTGGCATCCCTAACACATACATCTCTCCACTCCAATCTATCCTCAATGCTGCTGCCCGGATCATCTTCCTCACCAAACGCACTACATCCACCTCACCTCTCTTACTAGCCCTTCGCCGGCTCCCCTTTCCCTTCAGAATCCATTTCAAGCTTCTCACACTCACTTACAAAGCCCTCACCAACTCCTCTCCCAGCTACATCTCTGACCTTATCTCCCTTTGCACTCCCGCCCGTCCTCGTCGCTCTGCTAATGCACACCGCCTCTCCTGCCTTCTGATTACCTCCTCCCACTCCTACCTCCAAGATTTTGCACGTGCTGCTCCCTTTTTCTGGAATTCTCTACCTCTCCCCCTCAGACTCTCCACCTCTCTACAAAACTTCAAGCGGGCTCTCAAGACACACTTCTTCACTAAACGCAGCCAAATCTGTGGTCCATGCTCACTTTCTACCCTATCGGTGTCACCCCTGTCTGTGTGCCCCTCCCCTTTAGAATGTAAACTCTCACGAGTAGGGCCCTCTTCCCTCATGTGCTTATCCTTTTTTACTTTAACAGTCTTCAACTGCACCAAATCCCGTAGTTTTTTGCCACCCTGATACTTATGTCAGTGTTATCTGCTTTTGTAGCTATGTTTATTTACCCTGTACTTGTCCTATATTGTCTTCAACTGTAAGTCACTGTTTTCCTGTTTCGATTAATCATTTTTGTACTCTGTAATTGGGTGCTGCGTAACCCTTGTGGTGCCCTATAAATAAATGATAATAATAATAATAATAATAATAATCGTGCAGCTTGTAAATGGTACATGGACCTAATTCAGTGGCCTTTGATTGCATACTCGGATACAGCTTCACTGGCCCTAGCAACGTTACAACATCTGCCATCCTGAGTAAACTGAGGGATACTCAGATGGCTGGTAATTACGCAGAATATCCGATCCTGTGTTTCGGACACAGCAATGGATCAGAGACGCTGGCTGGAGTTGTCTATTTACACAATATGAGGCATCTGCAGCATTAGCATATTTACGTACACAGTTGTATACAAAACGCAGCTGCTGTATGAATTGAATCAGGCCCCATATCTCATTAGATCTAATGATAAATCCTTCGGTTTGGAGGGTGAAAATGCAAGCCACATCCGCTTAGTGGCATACATCCGCTGAATGGCATAAATCCGCTGAATGGTACACATTTGCTGAATGGCACACATCCGCTGAGTGGCATACACCCTCTGAATGGCATACATCCACTAAATGGCACACATCCACTGAATGGCACACATCGCTGAATGGCACACATCTGCTGAGTGGCACACATCCGCTAAGTGGCATACATCCGCTGAATGGCATACATCCGCTAAATGGCAAACATCCGCTGAATGCCACACATCTGCTGAATGGCACACATCCACTTAGTGGCATAAAGCCGCTGAATGGCACACATGCGCTCAATGGCACACTTCTTCACTAAACGCAGCCAACTCTGTGGTCCATGCTCACTTTCTACCCTATCTGTGTCACCCCTGTCTGTGTGCCCCTCCCCTTTAGAATGTAAGCTCTCACGAGCAGGGTCCTCTTCCCTCATGTGCTTTTACGTCTCTTACTTAACTTATCTTCTTTTCAATACTCCTTTTGATGGCACCAAATCCTTCGGTTTTCTGCCACCCTGATACTTATTTCAGTGCTGTTTACTGACGCAGCTATGTTTTTATATCCTGTACTTGTCCTATATTGTATTGAGCTGTAAGTCACTGTCTTCATGACTTATTTGTTTACTCTGTAATTGGGTGCTGTGGATCCCATGTGGTGCCATATAAAGGATAATAATAATAATAATAATAATCATAATAATCATAATAATAATGTGTTGCAAGAAAACCGTGATTTTAAAACATGAGTCATTGCAAATCACTACTCCACTGTGCATCTTTAATGTTGTGAATACAAGTCAATGTAATAAGCATCAAGTTCAAAAATTAGAGTAAAAAATGCAGAAAACAGTCTTAAAACTATATGTAGTTGTGACAGACAAGACAGCTGCAATTGCAGTGCGATGCTGCTGAGTGGATGTGATCAGGGGGACCAACCAGAAGCAGGGCTGCCATCAGAAATTATGGGGCCTGGGACTGGCAAAACAGACAGGGCCACCCCCCACCCCCCCATAAAAATTATAATAATAATTACATTTAATATATATATATATATATATATAAAACAGAAAAGAAAATGTCTACGTCCCCAGAGTTTTGCCTCCAGCACCATATTATGCCCCACACAGTATTGCCCCAGTATCTGCTCACTTGGGAGCTGCTTGTTGTCAGGGGTTCTGATTGTCGTCGCCCCCCTCCCCCCCCCCCCCCCCCCCCTGCAGCCGCTTCCGAAGCCACTGGAGCCGCATCAGACTGTTCGGCAGCCTGCTTCAAGTAAAACTATTGAAAATGTCCCTTCCAAAATGTCCGCCGCCTCGAAGGAGACAGTTATTAAATATACTACAGAGGCGGTGGCCATCTCGAGAGCCTGCAGGAGCCGGGAAAACAACGGGCGGCAGTGGCGGTGGCAGTAGGACGGACGGCGAACAGAGCACCGATGGCGGCGGGCGGGCTGCGGCATGAGTGGCCCGGGCCATACCCTCTCTGTTAAAGAGGCCGGGCCCGGGACAGCTGTGCCCGCAGCACCCCCCTGATGGCGGGCCTGACCAGAGGCTTCAACATCCAACATCACAGAGATTCACAGAGACTGAGTTTTCTCACAACCCCTCTGCAACCATTCACATGATGAGGAATAATGACTACAATGGCTATCTGGGAATGCAGCTTTAGTAAATAGTGATACTGTATCACTGGCTGTGATTATTCCTACAGTACCTTATATGACTAGCCCATGTGTTTGACATGCTGTTTCAACCTATCAACACAGTAGGGTCATTCCGAGTTGATCGCTAGCTGCCGTTGTTCACAGCACAGCGATCAGGCTAAAAATAGGCATTTCTGCGCATGCGTATGCACCGCAATGCGCCCGCGCGACGTACGGGTACAAAGCCATTTGTTGTTTTGCACAGGTTCTAGCGAAGTTTTCAGTCGCACTGACGGCCGCAAGAAGATTGACAGGAAGGGGGCGTTTCTGGGTGTCAACTGACCGTTTTCTGGGAGTGTTTGCAAAAACACAGGCATGACTGGGCGGTCTCTGGGCAGGTGTATGACGTCAAATCCGGACACGAATAGGTTGAAGTAATCACAAGCGCTGAGTAGGTTCAGAGCTACTCTGAAACTGCACAAATTGTTTTTGTTGAGCTCGGCTGCACAAGCGTTCGTACTTCTGCTAAGCTAAAATACACCCCCCAGTGGGCGGCGGAATAGCATTTGCACAGCTGCTAAAACTAGCCAGCGAGCGATCAACTTGGAATGACTGGTCTTTTGATTAATTTGAAAAATAATGTAAGTAACTGTTACATTACTTTTGTTGTTTTACACCATGCAAGGTTCTGAGCCACTGGGCAATAAATTTGCCAATAAATGGTTGGCAATAAATGGTCTTTCAGCTGCTGTGGGACTACACATCCCAACATCCCCCTGCACAGTTTTGCTATCAGAACATGCTACATCTGTGCTGGAATGTGTAGTTCAACAGCAGCTGGGGGGGACACTTTTTGTCCACCCCTGAGGAAATCTCAATGCTAGTTAGATTGTCCACAATATATTTGTATGTCCAATATGTAGCGAGGAGTCTGCAGTGCCATTCATTCTGTTCATCAATATTCCTGAGTAAATTTACAAAGCAATCTTTGGTTCTCAATTAATTGTAAGCATAGCCTTGCCTTTTGGAAATGTTATAACTGAATAAAATATTGATGATATACTATAGCAATTTACATTGTCAAAACATGAAATAGGGCCATATGCTATTATGGTTACATAGCTCTAAACGGATAGCAAAACCATTGGATACTTTCAGATTGTACTGTTCTCTCAACTAGAAATTGTGGGAAGGTATTTGTAACCAGCTTTATTAAAATGATCCTATGTAAAAGTAAGGCAGAACTGAGACAATGCTTGTCTTTTAAAAAAATATATTAGAATGCTCCTCTTCACAAAAGGATTTTGCTGAATAAGAAAGCTGAACAAAAGAATATGGGATCATGATGAATCATCTAACCTGGCAGATTGCTATTAGTAGAAAAGCAACTCATTTAGATAAAGCCTACACATTGCAGTAACCAGTGTTGAGTATTTATGTAAAAACTGAAAAATTCCTGCAAAACTTGGGTGCCAGACAGTTTTTACAATATACATTAAAAGGGACCTAAATAAAGCCACTTTCAGTTGAACATCAACAACCAACATATACAGTAGTACTTGTAGGCTACAATTTGTTAGATTTATTATCTGTATAATGGAATAAATGTGTATATACTGCACCTTATTTATTATACATCATGGAGAAATCAATGATAAACTTTACAATTTTTTTTTTTAACTAACTAATTACTAGCTCTCTGAGGGATACAACAAAGCATCAATAGAAGATATTTTAAATCGCTGCTATTTATCATTAAAATGTCACCAAGGTAACTATTGACTTTTTCATCTGCCTCTAAACCCAATCTCAAGATTCTAGAGCAAACTCTACAAAAAAATGTAAATAATAATAATAATAAAAATTTAAAACAAAAATATTTCCAAGGGTATGGGCCGTTGGGTCGACTCAACTTAGGTCGACAGTCATTAGGTTGACCACTGAAGATCGACATGCACTAGGTCGACAAGGGATTTAGGTCGACATGTACTAGGTCGACAGGTGAAATGGTCAACATGAGCTTTTTGACTGTTTTTAGTGTTGTTTTCTTCGTAAAGTGACGGGGAACCACAATTAGTGCACCATGTCCCCTCGCATGGCTTGCTTCGCTCAGGTTACCGTTCCAATCTTAGTCCACGTGGATCGTCAAGTATGGAAAAATCCAAAAAATAGTTTTGTTTTTTTTTAAACTCATGTCGACCTTTTGACCTGTCGACCTAGCACATTTCAACATAATGACCATGTTGACCTATTGACTATGCACCTAATGCATGTCGACCTTCGGTGGTCGACCTAATGACTGTCGACCTAAGCTGTGTCGACCTAACGACTGTATCCCATTTCCCATATAGCATTCTCCTTTCATTGCCCAATGTATAAGTCACTGGCCCTTGCTATTGTGGCATTTTATGATTATTTCCGAGTCTCTTCTGAGCTGCCTCTGACAATATGAGTGAGGAGGTAATTTGACGATTTCCAGACATGCCAGATAAAGGACCTGATTCATATAAGTGAGCAACTGCAGATATCAGCAAGTGAAGCTGCCGCCCACCGGAGCTATCACAACTCATTCGCAATTGCGTACACATATGCAGTCTATAAGCAAGAACAGAGAACACTGGGCTGAAAGGTAGACCTATGGCTACGCAGACTGGACCTGACAGTAGTCATGCAGGCACCATGTTTTCTACGCAGCTGACGTCAGATACACGCCTCGAAAATAGCCATGACACGCCTGCGTTTTTACATCCATTCCCCGCTAACACCATGTTAACACCCCCAAACGGTCACTTCCTATCAATCATTTGCGATGGAATACTTATTGCGTATGGATCTGCAGCGATACCTTGATGCATGCGCAATGCGAACGCAGCACGTGCACAGTCTGCTGAACATCAGCTTTGTGTACGTCTCTGAAACAGGCCCAAAGTCTGACTGTGCAACCATAGGGGAATATACACACCTACTGTATATATGTTTTTGCAAATGTAAAAATTGTCTTTTGCTCCCACCCTACTGTAAGCATTGTGATTTTTCCTGTTTATTGCACTACTGCCATTCATATCTAGGAAATATGCATAGCACTTGCCAGATTCTTCCATGCATTACTGATACTTGTCTACGACATTTCCACTATTAATCCACCAATTCAATCAAGTCACTGTACACATTTAGGGGTATATTCAATTGAAGTCGGATCCATTTCGACATTCATTTGTCGGAACGGATCCGACTTGGGCTATTCAATGCCATCTCAATTCAACTTTTAAAAAAGTCGAATTGAGATGCAGCAGCTAGATGGGGGAGAGCTGCGGGCAGACTGGGGAGAGCAATGCTACAGCAGATATATAGCCGCTGCTGTAGCGCTGGTCTTCCCCGTCTGCCCGCGGCTCTCCCCCATCTCCCCACCCCCCGTCTCTCTGCCTCCATCTCCACGTCCCTCTGCTCCCCGTCCCCGCATCACAGCCGCCGCTCACGGCAGCGTCCACCCGGCTCCAGCAAGCAAGGTTGCGGCGGCTGTGACATCCTTCAGCACTGCTCTCCCACCGTCTGGCTGCCTGCGGCTCTCGCAGTCTGTCCCTCATCTCAGTCCGACATATTTTTATGTCGGACTGAGATGGTCGGAAACGGGGCCAAATCCTGTCGAATTTGGCCCCGCTTCACTCAAAACTACGTGAATCACCAGCTATACCGCCAATTCACGTACTATACGACAAGTCGAATTCCACAGCTTGTCGAATACAAACTGCTGGGATTGAATAGGTCGAATCACGATTCGACCTTAAAAAGTCAAAAACTGCCGTCTTTTGGACAGACGGTAGTTTTCGACCCTAATTGAATATACCCCTTAAACCACATAACAGAGTGCTGGGAATACCCCCATTCACCGCTTTGTAGTGGTTCCTCACATCACAGCAGCTCTGATTCAGATACTGTACTGGAGTATTTATGAGCTGGTATACAACCTTTTCCTTTGTATTAATAAAGATATTACTATCCATGGATAATTTTTACAGCTGCTATGCTACCATACAGATAGAAGGCGTCTTCTCTGCCCTCTTTCTTAACACTACTTATTATCTAACACAAATCATAATTTCACCGGAACCTGAGGAGATGTCTTATTCAACAAATAGGAAGCTGCAGTAAACTGACTTCCTACTTAGTGATCATCTTACTGTCTGCAAATGTTCTGTGTACCCATTATTGGAGATGAACAGGTAGCTAGGTTTGTGCAAATGCCAATGTTAATGTTAGTAGCATCAACAGCCAGAGTGGCATGGTGGCACAGTAGTTAGCCTTCCTGCTCACAGCACTGGGGTGCTATATCTGTATGTACCTTGTTTGTCATCCCTATGTCTGTCTTGTTTCCTTGTAGGTGTACCAGTTTCTTTTCACTTTCCAAAAACCTACAAGAAGATTAATTGATTGCTAGATAAAATGGACCCTAGTGTTTGTACATGTGGTAGGGAATTTAGGGCCTGATTCCGAGATGGATGAAAATGCAATGCTGCATGCAAGGAGCATTGTATTTCCGTCCGATCTGAAAGAGGGACACACAGGAGACATCTCAGTAGAAGAGACGCCTCCTGCATGTAGTTACTGTGACCTGGACCGGTATGAAATCCAGACGGTCGCGATCCTGGTGGTCAGGAGAACGACGCCGGAATCCCATCAGCCTGAATCCCACCATCGAGTCCCCTCCCAAGCTTGCTGCGCTCATCATGCTTTGGGCCCGGTGGCAAGCTTAGCTCGCCACACTATTATATTCGCCCTCGGGTGGTTGGGATCCCCTGCTGACAGGATTTCTGCGTTGGTATTTCGACTGCCGGGATCCCATTGTTCGGGAAATTAACTGCATCCTCTTTGACCAAAGTTGCAAGCTGTGTTCCGATTCTTACAATGTTCCCCGCAGAGGGCCAGCTGGGCTGACCGATGGAAGCTGGGGCTGCGAGGCCGGGAAGTATGTGTGGTAAAATGCAGACCCCTGGCTCTCCCCTCCCAGAAAATAGGGACAACACCCGATTTCTGGGAACGCAGGCCTCCCCCTGCCCTCTCAATCTTTCAATGAGGTAGTGGCAGAGGGGAAGTGTGAGCGAGATTGCAAGGCCCATTCTGCACATGTGAAGAACAGACCTTGCGTAGCCGCAGAATCTGGGTGCAGACACAGATGCATCAGCTCTGAATCAAGCCCTCAAAAGCCCCATACACTAGAACAATTTATAATGCCCGATTTCATCCAATTTCAGGTATGCAGGCCGATATATCGGGTGAAATCTGGCATTTTGTATGTGTTTCCGATCCGATGCGCATTTCCGTGAGGGTCGGATCGGCTCCCCTAGATCGTTAGTACTGCACTCGGGATATGTCGGTTCCCGCAGGCATGGCTGGGATCGCATACGATATATCACATGCAAAATGTACCAAATCGTATGGAATCGTATGGAATCACTCCCGGGAAGCTCCCGGGAGAGTTCAAGGGAAATTGCCTCCGACTTCAGCCTCCGACATATCGCTGTAGTGGGCCTTTTAGTCTTTAAACAGCAGAGTTCCCTGCCCTAAAGATGCTTTCAGTCCTCCTGGGGTAAATGCACTATACAAATAAAGAATTCTAATTACCGGTATATGGCCACAGAACTCCTCAGTGACTTCTAATATCATTCTATTTCACAACTGCCAGTGAAATATATTGGGGGTCATTCCGAGTTGGTCGCTCGTTATTTTTTTTTCGCAACGGAGCGATTAGTCGCTAATGCGCATGCGCAATGTTCGCACTGCGACTGCGCCAAGTAAATTTGCTATGCAGTTAGGTTTTTTACTCACGGCATTACGAGGTTTTTTCTTCGTTCTGGTGATCGTAATGTGATTGACAGGAAGTGGGTGTTTCTGGGCGGAAACTGGCCGTTTTATGGGTGTGTGTGAAAAAACGCTGCCGTTTCTGGGAAAAACGCGGGAGTGTCTGAAGAAACGGGGGAGTGTCTGGGCGAACGCTGGGTGTGTTTGTGACGTCAAACCAGGAACGAAACTGACTGAACTGATCGCAGTTGCCGAGTAAGTGTGGAGCTACTCAGAAACTGCTAAGAAGTGTCTATTCGCAATTCTGCTAATCTTTCGTTCGCAATTTTGATAAGCTAAGATTCACTCCCAGTAGGCGGCGGCTTAGCGTGTGCAAAGCTGCTAAAAGCAGCTTGCGAGCGAACAACTCGGAATGAGGGCCATTATCCAGTATTTTATACTTCACTTTCAGTTTTTGCTCATGCAGACGTGTTACATGTATTCATCATATTGTTATGAAATGGTATAAGCTACCATTTAAAATACATCATTGGTATTGGTTACAGTTTCTGTCACCCGTCCTTTTTTGTCTGTAACCACCAGTGAGTGTCTTCTATGATTTTTCTTATATCTCCTTTATGAATAGAATCCAAAATAAAAAAAATTCTCCCCTCCTTTTTGAAATAAATGTTCATGTTGATGTCTTTGCTTCTTGATGCATTAAGCTGCTGCTGATCATTTAGATTATTTTGTTGTCACATAAACGCATGTTGGAATACTACCAAAACTAATGTTCTTCATAACCTGCAAAGCTTTACAACTAATAACTAGAACTGTGGGGAGCACAAATATAATGAACAAAATAACAGCATTGTAAAAATTGTTTGTGCCATTTAATTGTCAACAAATACTGTGATTTAATATTTTGGTTATTATTTATTACCTTCATCTTCATAATGCAATACTAAAGTTGCGAATATGATAATAAAAAGTTTCTGATGCAATAAAACATCAGTCGTTGTACTGTGTTCACATGATATCATGAGTTTAATTTCATGGTTACAAATACAAAATAAACACAAACCAACATAAATACCGCTAATAACTTACAACCCGCTGTGTTGGAGAATTTCTAATTTCTACGGGAAAATAAAAATGCTGTAAATCTAAAATTAGCTTGTTAATATGCCTCATCTCTAGATTACATTTATTTTATACCGGACAAGATTGTAATTTGCATAAGGAAGATTTAAAAGACTATTATCTAAAATCCATAAATAATTCAGTTTAGAACTTGTTGCTACATATACTAAACATATTTATTTTTCTACATATTTCTAATGTTTTATGCATTGGCATTAATAAGCATATTTAGTATTGCCTTTCTCCTCTCCAGTGATAAATCACACTCTGACAATGTAACCGCTTCACTTACTTTTCTTGTCTGTTTTCTCACAAACTAAAGTCCTTGGGGAGAAGCAATGGGTGGACTTAAGAGGGAATGAAAAACACATCACAAAGAATTGGATCTGTGCTGAGAAATGACTAGAACTATATTGCTAGCATGGGATGCCTTGTAAACAAATATTATTTATATATTCTCTGTCAGCAAGGTATTGCAAAAAAAATAAATAGAAGTGGTAGAGGCCCAGATGTACGTATACTAGCATGTCAATCTATGTCCACGCACTTAACTTACGTTTCATGCATTGAATAGAAAGAGAAAACCACAATGTACCGAATGCAGTTAACAACAACTGACATTGGAAACATTGTTATTCATTGTCTGATCCAAGGCCGTAACTAAAGGGTGTGCAAGCACTGGGTCAAACAGGGCACAGGACCAGGGGCGGACCCATCACTGCCCCACAGCACCTGCATGTGGCTTACAGGATAGCTGATATGGGACACTGCAGCCAGTAGCACAACTGCAGAGCTAGGCTTAGGGGGCATGGGCAGACACAGAACCTGAAACAGCGCTGGTCAGATCCACCTATATCAGTTGAACTAGAGTTAAAAACCGCTATTACATACATGCAATCTACCTACAGTGGGAAAAGGGCCTTACGGTTTAACAGAACCACTGCTGTGGAAATTGGGGCCCAGATTTACCAAGCCTTGGAAAGTGATAAATTGCACAGAGATCAGTGCTACAAGTATGGCGGTACAGGGTGGTACTGCACACCGGTAAGAAATTGCCAGCCGGTACGCAGTACTGCCAGACCGACTGCCATGCTTGCAGCTGCTGCTGTGTGAGGGGAGGAGAGTGCAGAACACGCCTCTCCTGCCCCTCAATGCTCAGTGTAATCTCCGGAAGCAGTGTGAATCTCAAATGGTGCGCCGATTCGTTAGCCAATCAGAGCTCACGGACCGGCAGCCACGGCTCCTGATTGGCTGCCGGTCCGCAAGCTCTTATTGGCAAACGAATCGTGGAGTGGACGCCCACTCCACGTTGGTTCTCTGTTTGGCTCAATTGGTCTATAGAGCGGTCTTGCTATCTTACACCGCCTCAACACATAATTGTATGCTGCACGCCGGGCGCTCTAGCCGGCGATTATCCGTTGAAAACTTCGCTGGAGACTCTGACAGCACACGCCTGCACGCTGCACGCCGGGCGCTCCAGCCGGCGACTACCCGCTGATAACCTTGCTGGTGATTCTGACAGGTGCCCAGAGCCGGCGGCACCCCGCAATGTTTACCGTTAAAAGGCTTACTACTGACGTCAAAGCCAGCAGATACCAGATGATCACTGCTCACGGCCGTTCTTAGCCGCCTCAACTACATCCAGGATTCCACCTGCTCACATTGGGTATTCACCGCTGTCCTCCGCTGTGGGGTCTATTGCCTGTGACGTGAAAATAGTCATAGAGGTTTCCTGATAAAGCTAACATTCAGGGTGAGCTTGTGCCAATACCATATTGATTACCTGCATATGTGCATTATTTTACAAAACGGACCCTGTATCTAATTACTCCAGGAACCAGCACATGGGTAATTATATATTGCAATTTCTATAAGTCATTTATTAAGAGACTGCATCATTATATTGCGGGACTTTCTTCTATCTAATTGAACACTGGGACGCCAGAGTTTAATAATTTAATTCCAACCAAACAGAGCCAACTAGTTACTTTTAAATATATTGTATATTTCTATATTTCTTTTATAGAGAGCAATTTATTGCTACAAAGTATTGTTATATATGTGTGTCTCATTGTGTCAATTTTAACAGACCAAATATAAAAGTGGTTACATAGATCTGAAGTTGTATTGAGTCAATTACTACACATGACAGACTGCACACTGTGGTTTTGTAAAGTGTCTTTTGGCGCAGAGTAAATTCTTTTTCTGTTTATTTGTTTTAATCACAAGCAACCTAGCCAGTTGCTTCTACTCAGCTGCCAATTTACATTTTTTTATTTAAGTCTATTTTGAATTTTACTTTCTACAATTAGCGCCGGATATTAACAGGTCTGTGACAATTGTCTAGATCTGTTGTTCCCTAAGATTGTTATAGCAAACAGAAAAACAATTCTGAAGGTTCACCGACTGACAACATCGGTTAGCTTTTTTAAAATGTAGACGGGAACAGAGGTTAGCAGGTCCCACAAATGGAAGTGTGAACACCAAGTTCCTGGTCTGTTTAATAATGCTAAAGACACCTGTTACTCATGGTCATGGCTCCTGCTTTCAGTAGTACACAAGTAGCATAATGAGCCCTAAAGAAAGTTCCAAAATCCAATTTTTTACACTTAGGCAACATAGGTCTCTGCAGGACCAAGATGGTAGAAGGACTTCTTCTTGTTATCTTCATTTCCAATGCTGGAGGATAATGCTCCACTAAATGTAAGTGCCATTAACATTTTAGGACACACACTTAAACTCAGACTTATCATGTCACATTAGATCCTCATTGAAAGAAATTAGGGCTGACATTTCTGAGCTGTATGAGAGAACACTGTATTCTGAGTTGATGAATTCCAACACTGAGCTTGTTAACGTGCAGGAAAACACTGAGGGCCAAATATAATAGCCTGCAATATGCAGGAGTAGGAGTGATTCCAGCAAGATAGTCACTAGATTTAAAGCAGCAATTAGAGGCAAAACCAAGTGCAAATATCACAGGCTATTATATTTGGTCCCTGAAACTGAGTTATGCCATGGTGGCTATGAAAAGCTGCTCATGCCACAATTATAACAGACTCACGCTGACCAATCTGGTTCTCATGGTCTGTGAATATACTGTTATCAAAAAATGCTGCTTTAGGATTATTACATTAATCAGTTTTTATTTTCAGATTTTAACCATGTTAGATAAAATAACTTTTAGATAAATATTATATAGCCTGTATACTCCTACACTTGCTGTCCAATAGTTCTGTATTTCTGTTATTCTTTTTAAGAAGTGGCCTCAATGATGCAAAATACACAAACATGTAATGTAAAAATAATGAATGACAAAATGTAACACTGTTAAAATAATAATAATTATAATAATAATTATTATTATTATTATTATTATATAAAAGAAACGTCACTTTTATACCGATAGAGGCTTCTCTCCTGAATACAGTATGTTCTAATACTTGCCCTCCAGAGTAAGTATTAGGGCGCCACTTTCCCAGTGTTTCACTCATGCGCAGTATTTATTTATTAACAGTTATTAACAGTTTCTTATATAGCGCAGCCTATTCCGTTGCGCTTTACAATTACAGTAGAAAAATCACTGGGAAAATGGCCGCCACGCTGTAGACTCTGGAACAACGCTAGGGTCCCTTAGTGCCCAGAGCTAAATGCTGTCAGCTAGAGAGGAGGGGGCCCGGACGGAGCCGCCACGCTGTAGACTCTGGAACAACGCTAGGGTCCCTTAGTGCCCAGAGCTAAATGCTGTCAGCTAGAGAGGAGGGGGCCCGGACGGAGCCCTCCCCCTCTATAGAAATGCCCCTGATCGTGGGAGATGTACTGTGCCTTGGAGAGTGACAAAGTGGAGAGACGTAAAGTACCAATCAATCGTCTCCTAACTGCCATGTTACAGGTTGTGTTTGAAAAATGACTTTATTATTCTCCAAGGCTTAGTACATCTGCCCCTATGTTTCATATGTTTCTTAAAAAGCAAACTATTATTCAAACTCTTGATGATTAGGAAGCAGGTGACCACACTGATCCAGCCAGCAAAAGAATAACCTTTTCATTTTCAGGCTAGTCAAGAAAATGTTTGTACTGAAACATGATTTAAGGCAGAAAGAAATGTCCAGGAACCATATAAAACAACTTCTGACAGCATCCCTGACATGTCATCGTTTTATTATTAATGCCTTTTGTTTACAAATCCACAGTATGTTTTTCTACACACTACAATAATATATTATGAATGAATTAATGATTTATTTTTTGATAAATTGGACATGAAAACAGAAAATATTAATAATCACAACCTACTTCGAATTTCAACTGTGTTGTGAACTAGCAGTTTCTCTCTTAGGGGACAGTGACGTAAGTGTGTTGGCGGAAACTCGGTTCTTATCCCCAAGTAGAACGTTACAAAGGGAAATTTTCCAAACTTAGGCTACCATAACTAAAAATAAAAAATTTGTAAAATCCCTTTCAGCTGTCAGAAGTCACCAAGTCATCAAATTGCTTATTTTACCAATTACCACAGCCCAACGACCTGAATCAAGACATGATTACGATAATTGTATTTTTTTGTAATACTAATAGGCTTTAAATTCATCACAAATCACAGGACAGTTGGTTCTGTATCCTGTTACTATAGTAGGAACCACATAGGAAACAACAGTAATATTTAAGAAAGCAGTGTTTATATCAATACACAGAATTACTATTAGTATTGGTCTCAGAACTATTGCACATGTAGCTCTATTTGTAACTATATGATCCTAGGGGTCGATTCAAATGTTTTCCCCCCACGGCTGTCACTAGGGGGCGCAAAGCAGAGCAATTCAATTGTTGCGCAGTTCGAGCGCCCATTAGCCATGGGAGACACATTTCTTCTTGCAGCTAGCTAAGCTGGCGAGAATAAATGTACGAAAAGTACGTGGTATGGCCGCCCTCACCAGGACTGTAGATGAGTTTAGCTGTGACTAAACCCCGTCTATTTGGGCGTGTGAAAAGTGAAGGATGCCAAATCCGAACAACAACTGAATTGCACCGACAGGCACCCATTACTTAGGGCTCCCGTTATAACAATTAAATTGCGCCCCTAGTGTTCACTTTTCCTAATAGAGAGCATAGAAATGATATGGTGATAAGGGGCCGAAATGAACGTTTGCATTAATAAAATCAAACATGGTCTATTGTTTACTGGAAATACTGCTCTACTAAATATTTGTTTGCTCGCAAACTACATTTGTGGCTTTATAGATAAAAGACTGTCCTACTATCCCCTCCAGCAGTATGTGGATTCTATTCTAAACCAAAGACAGGACCACAAGATGGGTCACTACTGTATTCATGTCACTGTTTTCCAAGGCCCTTTCTCTGACCCGCCACTGCCAAGCTATAAATAGCCAGGAGTAGTGTACTGCTTGGGAATACTGAAATGTGTTTTAACATTCTGGTAAACATGTGCTAGAGGCAGCTTTATGTTTCTGTCTACACAAATGTGTTACTTACCTTCCTTGATTATGGAAAAGAAACCAATCTGACATGCATTCTGAAAAGTATACTATATAGAGAACAGTGTATATTTATACTATAATATTTATATTACAATATTGTATATATTCATTTCAGTAAAAGGAGATTGCCACAGTTTAAATTCAAAGACTCTAGTATATACAATGTAATACTTAAGTTTGATACTCCTTAAGACGTATTGTTCATTATCTAACATATGCAAACGCAGGGGGGGGGGGGGGGGGTTCCTGTTGTCCGGAAACCGCCCTCCTCTTGGCAAGTGGCTCAAATTATGACAATAGCAATGGTATATAATATGATTACTAGAGCTGTGCCACGTCATGCAGTTTAAGGGACAGGTCAGAGTTCTGCACATGCCCAGTGGTATCAGCTTCTTCTATCAAGTTTGCTATGTGTGTGGTCCATAATCAGCGCACTGGACCAGAGAGTAGCTACCAGGAAGAAGAGCCAGGAACCTTACCATGAGGTGGGAGAATGTGTGCTTAGAAAGTGAAGTACTGGTTTTATTATGTTTGTGTATTTATTTATTTATTATAGTATGTTTAACCTATTCCTGGCCACTTATCTTATTTATATTATTTAAATATGTTTGATACAGCCTATACTAGACTATCTATAGTGTTAAATATTAATACTGTATTCAATGTTACGCAGAGCTGGAGATTGTTGATTGCATTTGAAAAAACCCCTCTAGAAATCCTGCGTTAGCCACTGTCTACTGTATGTAAGAAGTAATATATTCAAAGACAGAGTTTCCCATTGTAAAATGTTGTTATGTACTAGTGATTACTAGTTCTCACCAACCAAAATGGCTAATAACCATACCAGCAGCATATCCATGACTTACACAACAACACATAAAGTTTCAACGCACTATAGATACAAATGATATGTATGCAGCATGACCTATATAACCTCATTGTAAACAAACCGTAGGTTTGGCATGAGCTTATAAAGACACAGCATGCCTCTGGAAATAATTCAAATTAGTAGATAGTGGAGAATTTTAATTAGGAGTAAAAAAAGCAACAGCAACATTTAACTGAAATGAATATAAGATAGTGTAGAAAGATGTTACAATGCTGTAATGTAAATAGCAACAACTGGAAACTGATTTTCAATAGCAAATCTGTGTAAAAAATGAAACCGGCTTGAGACAAACCAGGCTTAAAGCTCACCATAATCAGATCATACAAACTGCCTGTCGTGTACCCTTCTGTAGTGGAGGTCTAATGTTTGATCATATAACACAAGGACAGAAGCCTTCTGAAAAGTGCACCAAAATGTGGAAATGAATCCAAATGAACAACTGGAGACAGAAATTAATGTCAGATTTGCTATATTCAGCTGGGTACACACAAAGCTGTTTATGGGTCTGTCAGGCCTCAGCACAATCAGAAACCTACTGATATTAGCAGATTTATTTATTAACAGTTGCTTATTTAGCGCAACAAATTCCGTTAGGCTTTACAACTGATAGTTTGAAACAATAAGTACTGGGCCGTATTCAGATTTGTACACACAAATTTGATGTTTGTGATCAGCATATATGCAGAATGGGTCAAGAAAAATTGCTCGCAGTCCCCCTTAGCCACAGCATGATTCACATGGTGTGGCCTTTGGAGGGCAGAACGGGGGTGGTGACTGGGCCCATTTTACAAAGTGAGTAGTTCAGAGTGAAGTAGTATTCACAGTGCACAATGGAATACTACTTTAATTAGTGGTCATGGTTAGTGGTCACTGGTCATGGGGGGTTCTTCAAAGATGGACGAAGATCTTGCTTCCGCAGCAAGATCTGCACCCATCTACTCACATACTGGGGGCCAGCCAGCATGTGTGTGGTGCCACCCTGCGATGCGTTCACAACTTAATTGCGGGTGCATCGACTTAAGGTCGACCCTTGGCTGTGTTTGTCAGATCCTAACTGACTAAAATAATGGTTTGTCCAGGCAGAGGGCAGGGTCACCAAATTGCCCAACTGACCTCTCACGTGTATCTCATAACAGCTTTCATCACATTTATACAAAGGAAAACCACCTGGTGTAATTTCACCACCACTAGTTCTAGGAACAGGATATTATTTACACTAGATATTGTACATGTTAACCTATCATAATATAAATACAGTCAATGCTTTTTACAGTATATTGTAACCTATCCTATGGTATGCCACACTACTAAGTTATAGTGCCCTAAAAATGATGTATAGTGCATGGTATCTCTTTGAGTAGCAGGTATCTGACATTTCAATCTCTTGGCAAGCATAGGTGTGCGCACAAGGGGTGCCTCGTGTGCACAGGCACACACTAATGTCCGGCAACCCCCCTCACACACGCCTCCTGCAGTGGTCATCCTGCCGATTACTCTCTGCGGTGGCCGGTCAGGACTGCATTACTAGCTGGACGACCGGTTTAATAATCATGGGTGCTACTGCCTCAACCTTCCGGCTCCTTCTCAATGTAACTGCTCGATGTGACATGATGATGTCACACCATGCACACGCTCACCCGCCAGCACACTCTCTCCTCCTGTGCTGCACCAACACAAAGAAGAGCCTTCTAAGCTGTTCTTCTTGTGGCAGCACCTGCCTGGCCTCACTGCCCACCAACTCACGAAGTCATACAGGTGAGGGCAGCTACCAGTGAATTGGGGAAGGGGGAGATGTTGAGAGCCACAGAATGAATGGAGGTGGAGGCTGAAAGACACTGGATGAAGGGTGTGAGGCACAGAGAGAAGGGGGGAGACTGAGAGACAAAAAGTAAGGAAGGTGGCGGGAAATGATGGCATAGTAGAGACACGACGTAGGCGGGAGATGAAGGCGTGACTGAGAGATGGAGAAGGGATGAAAAGATGGTGCGGTTGAGAGACGATGCAGAAAGGAGATGATAGTGTGGCTGAGAGACGATGCAGGGAAATGATGGCGTGACTGAGAGACGACACAGGGAGACGATGGCGTGACTGAAATAATGCAAGGAGAATGATGGTGTGGCTGAAAGACAATGCAGGGAATAGAGATGATGGTATGGCTAAGAGTCGACACAGGGAGATGGTGGTGTGACTGGGAGATGACGAAGGGAGATGATGGCGTGGCTGAGAGACGACACAGGGAGATGATGTGGTGATTTAGAGATGACTCAGGGAGGAGATGATGGTGTGGATGAGAGATGATGCAGGGAGATTATGGCGTGACTGAGAGATGATGCAGGGAAGAGATAATGGTGTGGCTGAAAGACAACTCAGGGAGATGATGGTGTGGCTGAGAGATGACGCAGGCAGGAGATGGTGTGGCTGAAAGACACAGAGGGCATGAATTACATGAGTCAGGTTGAACTTCTGTTGTATGATGATGTCAATGGTTATATTCCTATACAAACAGTAATCTTCCAGTCCATGTGATATACTACATGAACATTGAATACTGACTGAAGATGCCGTCTGCCCAGGAAGAATACATTTTTTTAGAAGTTCCCCATTGTTAGAAACCAACATATAGGTAAGGCGCATACGGAACAGAAAGGAATGCAAATTGGTGGTGGTAGACATGCCCCTCCGACTGGGCACTCCCTAATAAATGTGCTGCACACACCTATGTTGGCAAGTGTCCTCATAGCTGCATACACCAAGGAGGAGACCACCGAATATCATGAATACCATGATTGAATAGTCTAGGTATGATTCGTGGAACTACACATCTGTTAGGGTCTCCTGCCCTGTGCTGCCACGTCGTCATGGCAACCGGGAGACAAGTGCTAGCGGAGTAACCTGAGCGCATCTGATACTCCGGTTCGGGTCTTTTGCTGTGCAGTGGTTACAGGCTCTGTGCACGGCAGGGGATCCGGTGCTGGTTTTTGTGCCCACAGTCTGTGAGGTCTGAGTGGGGCGTGGACAGCACCTGCTTTATAAGGCCTCTTCTCAGGTTAAGCAGATGCTGCTGAATCTTTGTTGGTTAGTCAGTTCCTGAAAGTTAGCCAGTACTGTGTAGCTTTGTATTTGTTGTTGCTTACTGCAAATAGGCCTGGGGATTTGGTACTACACTCTGCCAATCCAGACCTAGCAGTAAGACTGGAGTCAGTCGTTTAGCTTGCTGGGGTTCTTTTACTACTCTGTGAACTTAGCAAGTTTGCGGCTGTATTCTAAGACTTGCCTGCCTAAATCCTGTCTCACTGTGCAAGGTGTCAGGTGTCAGTTTAGTGGCAGTAAGCTGAACCTGTGCATTGCAAGTGAGAATTAGGATTGTGGAGACTCTCCTTGTGTCTATCATTCCATCTCTGACCAAGGAGTTTACTGCCACACCCGTTGGTAACCCTTTAGGGTTTTGCTGTTGCCTTTAGCAACAGCATTTCGGGTTCTCTACGTATTAAAACACAACATCTTGCTTTTCCCATCTGAGCATTACTAATACTAGGGAGACACCCAGTTCCTTAGCCTCTGGGCTTCTCTGTTCACTTTGTGTGTATTTTGTTACCCTATCACCTTCTGTGTCTGTCTGTGAGTTCATTTGCTTTGCATACCTATCCGTTCAGACACCAGTACATTCCTGCAGGCACTGGTGTGCATAACAGTTCAAACACCAGTACATTCCTGCAGGCACTGGAGTGCATAACAGTTCTGACACCAGTACATTCCTGCAGGCACTGGTGTGCATAACATATTCAGCAGCCTAATACTCCTGTTGAAATTTTGTGGGAATATGGAGCATACCCCTCAAAATACGTTGCAACAGGTGGTCGATCAGGTGCAGGTCCTGACTCGACAATTTAATGATTTGTCCATTAAAATGCACACCTCCCAGGCCGCTGGCGGAGCTCCCGCAGCAGCAGCACCTTCAGGGGTTAAGGAGCCGAAAGTAAATCTCCCGGATCGTTTTTCTGGAGATCGCTCGCAGTTCTTTTGTTTCAAGGAGAGCTGCAAGCTATACTTCCGGCTTAGGCCTCAGTCTTCTGGGTCGGAGATTCAGCGGGTGGGCATAGTGATTTCCTTGCTACAAGGAGACCCACAGGTTTGGGCATTTGGATTGCAGCCTGACTGTCCATCGCTTAAAAGTGTTGATGCTTTTTTTACGGCACTGGGCATGTTGTATGATGACCCTGACAAGACGGCCTCAGCCGAGGCTCAGATTTCGATCCTTAAGCAAGGGCGAAGGCCAGTTGAGGTTTACTGTACGGAGTTTCGGAGGTTGGCCCATGATACCCAGTGGAATGACCCAGCCCTGAGACACCAGTACCGAAGAGGTCTTTCTAACCAGATAAAGGACCAACTGGTACAATATCCCTTGCCTGATAGCTTGGATCAGCTCATGCAGTTATCCATCCGGGTGGATAGACGGCTGAGAGAGCGTAGGCTTGAAAGGGAGACTGAGGTTTCCTTCTTTCCCAAGGGAACCTCAGACTCTGAGGAATTTTCCGAGGAGCCTATGCAGATTGGGGCTACCCGCCTCTCCTCGCGTGAGAAGACGCGGAGGAGACAGCAGGGGTTGTGTTTGTACTGTGGGAATAAAGGTCATGTGGTAGTATCATGCCCAGAAAAGCCGGAAAACTTCAGGGCCTGAGGGTGATGGGAAATATCCTGTCAGGCCAGAAGTCAGAATTTCCCAAGAAGACTTTTATCATTCCGGTGACCTTGAAGATCCTCGGTCAAACTGTCAAGACTGAGGCCTTTGTGGACAGTGGGGCCGACGGGGTTTTTATGGACCGCCAATTCGCCCTGAAACACTCTGTTCCCTTAGTACCCTTGGCATCGGAAATTGAGATTTGTGGGTTAAACGGGGAACCATTATCCCAAGGTAAAATTACCTCTTGCACTAGCCAGATTTCTTTGTTTATTGGAGCCACACACTCTGAAAAATTGTCCTTTTATGTGACTGTCTGTACTTTTGCCCCATTGGTGTTGGGGTTACCCTGGTTAAGGGCCCACAATCCTCAATTTGACTGGGTCTCTGGGGAGATTCTTAGTTGGGGTACTGATTGTTTCAGGAGTTGCTTGAGCCTTCCAGTCAGGCTCTCGCAGCTAAGTTTGCCAGGATTGCCAGGGTGTTATGCAGATTTTGCGGACGTGTTCTCCAAAAAAGTTGCAGAGGTACTACCTCCCCATCGCCCCTATGACTGTGCCATTGATTTGTTGCCAAATGCTAAGCTTCCCAAGAGCAGGTTGTACTCCCTGTCACGTCCTGAGACTCAGGCTATGGCAGAGTACATTCAGGAGAACTTGGCTAAGGGATTTATCAGACCTTCACAGTCTCCAGTTGGGTCAGGGTTCTTCTTCGTGGGTAAAAAGGACGGTTCGTTGCGACCCTGCATCGACTTCAGGGAATTGAACCGTATCACGATTAAAAACTCATACCCACTGCCTCTCATTTCGGTCTTGTTTGACCAGCTTCGTACTGCCACCATTTTTTCTAAGATTGACCTACGCGGTGCGTACAATCTAATCCGAATAAGAGAGGGGGATGAATGGAAGACTGCCTTTAATACCCACTCAGGGCATTATGAATATTTGGTGATGCCTTTTGGGCTCTGTAATGCCCCGGCAGTCTTCCAGGATTTCATGAATGATGTGCTCAGGGAATATTTGGATAGATTCTTAGTTGTATACTTAGATGACATCCTAATCTTCTCCCATTCCCTGGAGGAACATCGGAAGCATGTACGCTTAGTCCTCCAGAAACTCAGAGACCACCGGCTTGGGGCGAAGCTGGAGAAGTGCGAATTTGAAGTTCAGCAAATCGCATTTCTAGGATATATTATCTCCCCAGAAGGTTTCCAAATGGAGGGTTCCAAGGTACAGGCAGTCCTGGATTGGGTGCAGCCCACTAGTTTGAAGGCGCTTCAGCGTTTCCTGGGCATTGCGAATTTTTATAGACGATTTATCGCTGGATTTTCGTCTATAGTGGCGCCTTTGGTGGCACTCACTAAGAAAGGGGCGGATGTTGCTCACTGGTCTTGTGAGGCTAAAGCGGCTTTTGCCCGTCTCAAAAGGGCATTTGTATCGGCCAAGGTGCTGCGACACCCAGATCCAGAGCGTCCTTTTGTGGTGGAGGTGGATGCCTCTGAGATGGGTATTGGGGCAGTGCTTTCTCAGATGGGAGTGTCTGATAATCGCCTTCATCCCTGTGCTTACTTTTCCCGTAAATTTTCGCCTGCCGAGATGAATTATGACGTGGGTAACCGCGAATTGTTGGCTATTAAGGATGCACTCGAGGAGTGGAGACACTGGCTTGAGGGGGCTAAGTTTGTGGTCTCAATTCTCACCGACCATAAGAATCTGGCATATTTAGAGTCAGCGAAGCGTCTCAATGCCAGGCAGGCACGATGGGCTTTGTTTTTTGCTCGCTTTAATTTTTTGATAACATATCGCCCTGGGTCAAAAAACATCAAGGCTGATGCGCTCTCGCTGAGTTTTGCTCCAATCCAGGAGACCACCGAGGAGCCATTGCCCATTGTGTCCCCATCATGTATTAAAGTGGGCATTACCCAGGACCTCTTATCATTAGTCCTTAGAGCACAGGAGCAGGCTCCTCCATACCTTCCGGTAGGTCTTTTGTTTGTGCCTCCTAGGTTAAGACAGCGAGTGTTCCTGGAATTCCATGCCAAGAAGTCGGCAGGTCACCCGGGTATTGCCAGAACTCGGGAGTTGCTATCTAGGGCGGTGTGGTGGCCCTCGGTGGCTAAGGATGTGGATCAGTGGGTTCGGGCATGTGACATCTGTGCCCGAAATAAGACTCCTAGAGGGGTTCCTGTTGGCCCATTACATCCACTCTCTATCCCATCTAAGCCATGGACCCACATTTCAATGGATTTTGTGGTGGACTTGCCCAAATCCTCGGGGATGATAGCCATCTGGGTTGTCGTTGACAGGTTTTCGAAGATGGCGCACTTCGTTCCACTGGTTGGGCTGCCATCGGCCAGACGCCTGTCTGAATTATTTATGCTGCATGTTGTGCGTCTCCACGGGTTGCCACTTGATGTGGTCTCTGACCGCGGATCCCAGTTTGTGGCCAAATTCTGGAGGGCATTTTGTTCCGATCTCCAGATTTCTGTCAGCTTGTCGTCAGGCTACCATCCGCAGTCTAATGGGCGGAAAGTGAAGAAAGCCCTTGTGTCTGTGTCATTAGTGACCAAAAGGGTTTTTGATAAGCGGAAAAGACCCTGCAGCTTCAAATTAGGAGACTTCGTCTGGTTGTCTACCAAGAATTTGAAGTTGAGACAGCCATCTCATAAGTTAGGCCCCCGGTTCATCGGCCCTTATAAGATCACCAGGGTTATCAATCCGGTGGCATTTCAGTTAGATCTGCCCCGTTCTTTGGGTATCAATAAAACATTTCATTGTTCCCTTTTAAAACGGGCGATTAGTAATCCTTCTTCCAGTGGAAGACCTTCCCCTCTTCTGATACGTGGCCAGAGGGAGTTTGTTGTTGAAAGGATTCTTGACTCCAAGATGGTTCGGGTCGGCTGTCATTTTTGGTGCACTGGAAGGGGTATGGCCCGGAGGAGCGGTCGTGGGTGCGCAGTTGTGATCTTCATGCCCCCAGACTGATACGCTCTTTCTTCTCGCAGTTCCCCGATAAACCCGGTGGTAGGGGTTCTTTGACCCCTCGTCAGAGGGGGGGTACTGTTAGGGTCTCCTGCCCTGTGCTGCCACGTCGTCATGGCAACCGGGAGACAAGTGCTAGCGGAGTAACCTGAGCGCATCTGATACTCCGGTTTGGGTCTTTTGCTGTGCAGTGGTTACAGGCTCTGTGCACGGCAGGGGATCCGGTGCTGGTTTTTGTGCCCACAGTCTGTGAGGTCTGAGTGGGGCGTGGACAGCACCTGCTTTATAAGGCCTCTTCTCAGGTTAAGCAGATGCTGCTGAATCTTTGTTGGTTAGTCAGTTCCTGAAAGTTAGCCAGTACTGTGTAGCTTTGTATTTGTTGTTGCTTACTGCAAATAGGCCTGGGGATTTGGTACTACACTCTGCCAATCCAGACCTAGCAGTAAGACTGGAGTCAGTCGTTTAGCTTGCTGGGGTTCTTTTACTACTCTGTGAACTTAGCAAGTTTGCGGCTGTATTCTAAGACTTGCCTGCCTAAATCCTGTCTCACTGTGCAAGGTGTCAGGTGTCAGTTTAGTGGCAGTAAGCTGAACCTGTGCACTGCAAGTGAGAATTAGGATTGTGGAGACTCTCCTTGTGTCTATCATTCCATCTCTGACCAAGGAGTTTACTGCCACACCCGTTGGTAACCCTTTAGGGTTTTGCTGTTGCCCTTAGCAACAGCATTTCGGATTCTCTACGTATTAAAACACAACATCTTGCTTTTCCCATCTGAGCATTACTAATACTAGGGAGACACCCAGTTCCTTAGCCTCTGGGCTTCTCTGTTCACTTTGTGTGTATTTTGTTACCCTATCACCTTCTGTGTCTGTCTGTGAGTTCATTTGCTTTGCATACCTATCCGTTCAGACACCAGTACATTCCTGCAGGCACTGGTGTGCATAACAGTTCAAACACCAGTACATTCCTGCAGGCACTGGAGTGCATAACAGTTCTGACACCAGTACATTCCTGCAGGCACTGGTGTGCATAACAACATCCCAGCAAGTTGTACTGCATTTGCTGATTATGTCAAATGAATATCATGATTGAATAGTCTAGGTATGATTCGTGGAACTACACATCCCAGCAAGTTGTACTGCATTTGCTGATTATGTCAAATGAATATCATGATTGAATAGTCTAGGTATATTGAAAAAACGAGTTGTTTTTTTTGTATGTTTTTCTCTTTGTAAAGATATAGTTGGCTGCCTTATTGGTATGTAATGTCTGTTTTTCTAAGCTAATTTATGGCCTTAGCTTAAAGGGGGATTGTATTGGGTGGAGTTTGCAATCATTGCATTCACATGGATATTGTTCCTATTTGAAGTCTAGTATACGGCTGGATAGCCATCGGCTGGCAGTGCTTACACAGAAGTGCTGACATAAAAGTGTTATTATAAAAATAGCGTTATACCTGCGTTAAGCCGAAGCAAAACAGAAGGGAAACATCAACACACCAACACTACCACAAAAGGACTGCCTTAATGCCTCAAAAGTATGTAATTCATCTTATGCATATTATCTGTTTTTAAAAACCTATGAAAAGGCATCCCCAATCTGCTCACTACAGTTCTCTCTTATGCAAACTTATGTATGTTTCTTGAGGAAATGATTTCTGTTAAATGTCATTGCATGTGTGGGGAAGTTGCTCGGTGAAACAGTTTATTATTGCATACTGACTGGTGTTTACCTCCTTTGAACATTTACCCATTGTGGTCAGGTGTACTATATCTTTATATTTAGTAAGGTGTAGTCATGGTGTAAAGGACAGAGTATGATTACTGATTAGTAAAAGAAAATAAATACTGAGCAACATCCCCAAACAGGTAATTTCAACTTTAAACTTGTCATTTATTTTGTATGCTCTGGACATGGCTACTAATAACAAATGCACAGACAAAATTCTTAAAGCTATGTGTGCAAATGCTAGGAGCTTAGGAGACAAAATTCCAGAGCTAATTGCGATAATGACAAGGGATAACCTGGATTTTGTGGCAATTACAGAGTCTTGGTGCAATGAGAATCATGACTGGGACTTAGCTATACCAGCATACAATTTATTTAGGAAAGATAGAATAGGAAGAATAGGAGGAGGGGTAGCAATGTATGTGAAAAAAAGCATAAATACTACTTTAATACAAAATATTGAAGCCAAAACTGAGGCCCTTTGGGTCACCATAGAAACTTGGAAGAAGGACATTATTCGCATTGGGGTGATCTATAGACCACCAGGCCAGGGGCAGGATTTGGACAGGAACCTATTGTTGGACATCTCTAAAATGGCTTTTAAGGGAGAAGTCATAATCATGGGAGACTTTAATTTACCTGATATAAATTGGGAGGAGTCTTTTGCAAGTTCAGCTACAAGTGGCAAATTTCTACATTCCTTACAGGGAGCATCTCTCAAGCAATTGGTGAGGGAGCCCACTTGCAAAGACTCAATATTAGATCTAATTCTTACAAATGGTGATAGGATATCTGATATATATGTGGGTGAGCACCTGGGATCCAGTGATCATCAAGCAGTATGGTTTAGTATAAAGACAGGATCCAACTCCTGTCACACAAAAACAAAGGTGTTGGATTTTAGAAATGCTGACTTTGCAAAAATGGGGAGATGTTTAAGTGATTCATTGGCAGACTGGAGGAACTTGGAAGGAGTGCAGGAGAGGTGGAAAAAACTGAAAAGTGCAATACTAAGTGCAACAGACCTTTGTATCAAAATGGTTAGGAAAAGCACCAGGAAAAGGAAGCCAGTGTGGTTCACAAAAGAAGTATCAACTAGTGTGAAAGCAAAAAAGATGGCTTTTAGGAAATACAAACAGACTCAAAATAATAACAACAAAGAGGTGTATCTGGACAGACGGAAGGATGCTAAGAAAGTGATCAGACGTGCAAAGGCAGAAGCTGAGGAGAAAATGGCCCAGTCAGTAGATAAAGGGGGCAAAACTTTTTTTAAGTATATAAGTGAAAGGAGAAAATCAAATGGAGGAATAATAAGACTTAAGACAGAGAGTGGGCATTTGGTGTAGGGAGACAAGGCAATAGCAGATCACCTAAATAATTATTTTTGCTCAGTATTTACTACAGAAGAAGGGATGGGGCCACAGTTAAGTTGCAAGGACATTCATAAAAATAAGGTAGATGAACATACATTTACATAGGAGAAGGTCCTAACAGAACTTTCAAAACTAAAAGTGGATAAATCAATGGGACCAGATGGGATACACCCAAGGATACTCAAAGAGCTAAAAGATGTGCTGGTTACACCTTTAACAGAATTATTTAACCAGTCACTAAATACAGGTGCTATTCCAGAGGACTGGAAAAGAGCAAATGTAGTTCCACTGCACAAAAGTGGAAGCAAGGAAGAAGCAAGTAACTACAGACCAGTAAGCCTTACATCAGTAGTAGGGAAAGTAATGGAAAAACTATTAAAAGAAAGAGTAGTGGAATATCTTAAATCAAACAACTTACAGGATCCAAAACAGCATGGATTTACTGGTGGGAGATCATGCCAAACAAATCTTATTGACTTTTTTGACTCTGTGATGAAAATAATAGATCAAGGGGGAGCTGTAGATGTAGCATATCTAGACTTTAGTAAGGCATTTGACACTGTCCCACATCGCAGACTGCTAAATAAACTTGAAAGCCTGGGGGTGGATTATAAATCAGTTAAATGGATAAGAACCTGGTTGCAGGATAGGAAACAGACAGTCGTAGTTAATGGAGTGCAATCTATGGAGGGAAATGTTACCAGTGGAGTACCCCAGGGATCTGTACTTGGTCCAGTTCTCTTTAATATCTTTGTTGGTGACATTGCAGATGGTATTGAAGGGAAGATATGCCTTTTTGCAGATGATACAAAGATATGCAACAGGGTAGACACACCGGGAGGGGTCAAACAAATGATTAATGACCTAGGTAGGCTTGAGAAATGGTCAAGAACGTGGCAACTATAGTTTAATGCTAAAAAATGCAAAATCATGCACTTGGGTCTCAAAAACCCAAAGGCTAAGTACAGTATCAAGGGTACTATAATGGAAACTACTGAGGAGGAAAGAGATTTAGGAGTCACTATTTCAAGTGACTTGAAGGCAGGAAAGCAATGCAACAAAGCAATGAGAAAGGCAAGTCAGATGCTTGGTTGCATAGGGAGAGGAATCAGTAGCAGGAAAAAAGAAGTGATAATGCCACTGTATAGGTCATTGGTACGGCCCCATCTGGAATACTGTGTCCAGTTCTGGAGACCCTATCTCCAGAAGGATATAAATATATTAGAGAGTGTACAAAGAAGGGCAACTAAAATGGTGCATGGCCTACATCACAAAACTTACCCGGAAAGGCTAAAAGATCTTAAAATGTATAGTTTGGAGGAGAGAAGGGAAAGGGGGGACATGATAGAAACTTTCAAAGGGACATGAGAGAGAAGGGAAAGGGGGGACATGATAGAAACTTTCTTAACAAAGTTCAGGAGGGAAACATTCTTCAAAGGAAAAGAAGTATTAGAACTCGAGGGCATACATTGAGACTGGAGGGGGGGGGGTTCAGGGGAAATTTAAGGAAAAATTACTTCACAGAAAGGGTAGTGGATAAGTGGAATAGCCTCCCATCAGAGGTGGTAGAGGCTAAGACTGTAGGGCAATTTAAACATGCTTGGGACAGGCATATGGATATCCTTACAAAGAATTAAGGTTAAAAAAGGGTTGAGATTGCCTAAAGGATAAAATAAAAAAGGGGCAGACTAGATGGGCCAAGTGGTTCTTATCTGCCGTCAAATTCTATGTTTCTATGTTTCTATGAATAAGAGGTGGCCTTTTTACAATGCCAGCTAAACTCACTAGGTCCAGCAGCTGAACAGAGAAGAAATTCAGTAGGTCTTCTAAAAAACCCAAGGCTAGATGTACTGTAGTCACAATTATTGTGCCGCTATAGCTCCACCTGATTCACCTCTTACCACGGCGAAGTAGGAAACAATACTGACAACATTTGTTAACATCTTGGCTGCCGTTGTGAAAACTCCCCACTCCGGCAATACCTGCTAACGCTACAACACAGCCTGCTCCACTGCACATGCGTGAGATAATGCAACCATCACAAGATCTCCTGTGTGCAACCCGGACTCCAGCAGCCTCTGCAGGTTAGTACACATATCAGCAGCTAACACCTGCTGATATGTGATGTGGAAAAATGATAAGCAGCAAAAGTCCGCTTATCATTTTTTAATACATCTGATTTTTTGTCATCGTCGAGAAGTTTGCAGGTAATGTAGAGAAAAGTGATTTTTCTCTACATTATCTGCTTTCATACATGCCAAAGCTTGTCTAATAGCGCTGGTTATAGCGCATTTGACACTTACCACCACTTCTTACAAATACTACCCACACCCTGTCCCTGGTGTGATAATACTCCCACTGTGCCAGTACAATTTCATTTTTTTCAGGAGGAAACTTAGTAAACTGTACTTTCTGGGTTCCATTCCCTTTCAGAATCCAATTCAAGCTTTTTACACTCACACAGCCCTCAACCACTCCTCTCCCATTTACATCTCCTATCCCATTTACATTTCTGACCTTATCTTCCTTTACCTTATCTTGCCTACCTCCAAGATTTCTCACGTGCTGCCCCTTTCTCTGGAATTATCTACCTCTCCCCCTCAGACTCTCCACCTTTCTCAAAATCGACTTATTCACCTAACCTAGCTGTTTCTCATCCTAACCATCTGTTCCACGCTCTCTGTCTACCCCATCTGTGTCACCCCTGTCTGTCTGTCCCTCCCCTTTAGAATGTAAGCTCTCACGAGTAGGGCCCTCTTCCCTCATGTGCTTATCCTTTTTTACTTTAACAATCTTCAACTGCACCAAATCCCGTAGTTTTTTTGCCACCCTGATACTTATGTCAGTTTTATCTGCTTTTGTAGCTATGTTTATTTACCCTGTACTTGTCCTATATTGTCTTCAACTGTAAGTCACTGTTTTCCTGTTTCGATTATTCATTTTTGTACTCTGTAATTGGGTGCTGCGTAACCCTTGTGGTGCCCTATAGATAAATGATAATAATAATAATAATAATAATAATAATAATCGTGCAGCTTGTAAATGGTACATGGACCTAATTCAGTGGCCTTTGATTGCATACTCGGATACAGCTTCACTGGCCCTAGCAACGTTACAACATCTGCCATCCTGAGTAAACTGAGGGATACTCAGATGGCTGGTGATTACGCAGAATATCCGATCCTGTGTTTCGGACACAGCAATGGATCAGAGACGCTGGCTGGAGTTGTCTATTTACACAAGATGAGGCATCTGCTGCATTAGCATATTTACGTACACAGTTGTATAAAAAACGCAGCTGCTGTATGAATTGAATCAGGCCCCATATCTCATTAGATCTAATGATAAATCCTTCGGTTTGGAGGGTGAAAATGCAAGCCACATCCGCTTAGTGGCATACATCCGCTAAATGGCATAAATCCGCTGAATGGCACACATTTGCTGAATGGCACACATCCGCTGAGTGGCATACACCCTCTGAATGGCATACATCCACTAAATGGCACACATCCACTGAATGGCACACATCGCTGAATGGCACACATCTGCTGAGTGGCCCACATCCGCTGAATGGCATACATCCGCTGAATGGCACACATCTGCTAAATGGTACACATCCGCTGAGTGGCATACATCCGCTGAATGGCATACATCCGCTAAATGGCAAACATCTGCTGAATGCCACACATCTGCTGAATGGCACACATCCACTGAGTGGCATACAGCCGCTGAATGGCACACATGCGCTCAATGGCACACATCCACTGAACTGCATATATCCGATTAATGGCACACATCTGCTCAATGGCACACATCCACTGAACTGCATACATCCGATTAATGGCACACATCTGCTCAATGGCACACATCCACTGAACTGCATACATCCGATTAATGGCACACATCTGCTCAATGGCACACATCCACTGAACTGCATACATCCGATTAATGGCACACATCTGCTCAATGACATACATCGCTGAATGGCACATATCCGCTGAATTGCTCACATCACTGAATAGCATATATCACTGAATGGCACACATCGCTGATTGGCACACATCTGCTGAATGGCACACATCGCTGAATGGCACATATAGCTGAATCATCCCTCTAGCATACCACTCTGCTTGGGGGTTGGAGTTTCACGGAATGACGAGGTTGCGTCAACCGTGCCATTACGCAAAACTCCGCCCCCCGAGCGGAGCAGAGTAGTATTAGGGAAGAGGGAGGAGGGGGAGCGGAAAGTCTATGCTGGCGGGTGCCACTTACATTCCCTTGACAACGAGCATTCCCCTTGGCATCGAGCATGGATGCCAGAGCATGAAACCGCTGGAAATGAGCATGACACCCAGCACATGAAACCCCTGGCAACGAGCATGACACCAAATGCGTGAAACCCCTCGCAACGAGCGTGACACCCAGCGCATGAAACCCCTGACAACGAGCGTGACACCTAGCGCATGAAACCCATGGCAACAAGCAGATAATTTTAAAGTAATTAGAAGCTTTACTGTAGGGCATAATGTACCACAGGCATTGCGGCGTATGGCATAATATGGTGCAAGAGGCATTAGTGTATGGGGCTTAATATGGTGTAATGATTATTTTTTCCAGTGGTGGACAAGGTCTGTTGTTGTAGGGTTAAAAACTGGGGTATAAGTTGTGTTTTCCTACGAGACCACGCCTATTTTAAGTGAGAACATGCCCATTTTAGCGAGTCCACACGCCTCACCAGAAGCGCAAGTGCTAAATCATTTTTCTTATTTCTAAATAGCTTTTCAATACTTTGGTATAGTAGTTGTGTAATTTTGTGTTTAGACTAATAAAGTTATTGAGACTCCTTATTTTCTGTTTACGTGACTCAAAGTCACTTTTATATTTTATTACGGTCCTTCTGATTTACTGATATTAGGAACAACTTTATTAGCATGTTTTGGGCTGTTACGGATCCAAGTGGAACCATGCAAAATCAGAGTGCACATAACTTCAGTATCAAGTAGTCTCTCTTTGGGAATGCAAAATGAACGGTGTTTGACTGTGTTACCACTTACCAGATAAGCCGCAGATGGGTGCAAAATTGAAAATGTGCAAAAATAAGTCAGTGAGGATGTGTTTACAATGTGCCATGTACGGGTGTAGTACTGGTGACCGGCGGTCAGGAGACCGCCGGTCAGCTTACCAACGCCGGGATCCCGGCGGGGAGGGGCGAGTGCAGCACTCCCACTCTATGGGTGTCGTGGACATATATAACTGTGTTCATTGGCATCTTAAATATTTCTATTGCATTTGTTACAACAATTCAGTTAAGAAACCTGTTAAATCATATGCAAGTACAAACTAGTGTCCTCCGTGTTTTTGCAAAGTAAACTAACTTCAAATATAGACTAAAAAAAGGCCAAAGCACACAGTCATTATTGTCTTATTACAAAGTGTCACAGCAGCACTGTGGTAAGATGATATCAGGTTCCTGATCAAGTTTGTTGTGGTCATATGAACTATCATTTATTGCAATGAAAGTCAGATGAAAATATTTTATACAGGTCTGTAAAGTTGCACATCACTGGGGCCACTGTGGAGTTCTGGCCCCATTACATCTGCATCACCTTAAATGTCACCGATCCTTGGGTACTGTATTACTACACTAGGAGCATTTTCATGTTATGTTGCTTTATGGGAATATTCACCTGACTTGTACACATATATGTTATATGTTATCGCTCCGGCCCAATCCGTACTCTAGGTTTCATAGCTATAATCAGTTTTGGACTGGGGCATGAAGTGCCCATCAGGGGGGAATGCTGAGGTAGTGGCCATGTTTATGGGTGTGGCCAGTTTCCAGAGGGGGTGTGCCAGCTGCCTAGAGAGTGCATAATATGGGTCCATTGATAAAGATATATAGTAAATACTGCTAGTGTATCATGATAATTTACCATATTAATCACAGCAATGCACTGTAGAGAATTTACACCATAGTACTGTGAAATATAAGATAACATATGTATAATGTATAATTCAAGTGCACAGTCTGGAACATGGCTGTAATCATTACAGCAAACTTGCACCAACCCTATCCAGAGATACATCTGAAAATAGGTGTATTTATTTATCTGTACACTGGATCTACATTGCCCGCACACTCTCATTAAACCTTGTCTACATGCGAAAACCCCATGGCCACCCATTTACGTCACTTCTGCCAAAAGTAAAGAGGCAAATGAGCTGAGTTCTGACTGATAAGGTAACCTTGTGCACTGCTATACAATTCCTGGCTAAACTGCTTGCAAAAACCTAAATATATCAGCCCTTGTTCATTAAACACAGAAATAAAAAACTTGTGAATTACTTCCTTAAACGTTATCTAGTTAAATAAAAATCTTGTTTAACAGACTGTAACTGGGAGACTGTGACAGCAGGCTAGCTACAATTATGGGGCGCTGTGCCAGCTATTGTGAATGAGACAGAGATGTTGCAAGGAAACATCAGTCGATAGAATTAGATAACTTGTTTCAGAACCCAGTAAATACAGATTAATGTTCTTTTTAATGGAGTATTGCGGATAGGTTCTATAATTTAGGCACTCAGTTAACAATGCAGCTATTTCCATATGTATCTGTTGACAATGAACTGAATGAAACATAGGTGGCATTCAGCTAGGAGCAGCAGACATTCAGCTGTACTACTGCAGCTTTGAGAGACAATACATTACAATGAGCAGTGGGTCTGGGCAGATGGTACATTAATTAATAACCACACTGCTCTGAACTTTGGCAGAAGACAGATGTTAGTATGTTCGAGCTGAAAAAATACCATGTTCCCAATCATTGCTACAATGCTGCCATAGTGGGAAAATAAGCAGGAAGAGAAGGTTTTTGCCACAATGGCAGACTTACTCAATAGCATTTATTTTGTATTTATGCTATTTGGAAAACAGAGATTAGATTCACCATTCGGAGACATTATGGTCTAACGCATACACCTACAGTATTTGCATAGGGCAAAATAAGTGAATTTCCCCAGTGCATGCCCACCAAGGAAAATGCTTATGTGTGAACGTAAAATTGCTCACATCTAGCTTCTGCTTCATTAAGAGGGATGAGGTTTAATGGGTGATGGAAGGGGCATGAAATCTAATGCCGACAACTTCAAATGGTAAGTATTAGGGTTAGGGTAGGCAGCGGGAGGGGAGGTTTAGGGTTAGGCTGGCGGGTTAGGCTGCGGGAGGGGGCGTTAGGGTTAGGCTGCAGAAGGGGTGGGTTAGGATTGGGGTTAGCCTTAGAATACTTACCAAACATTGCCGGCATTTTCACTGTGGGATTTCACTGCCAGCATACTGTCGGGATGCCGTACACAACACATATGAACAACTGTAAATACATCTGTGCAACTGAGCATTTACACGTAAATCATTTTTGCCTACTTTAATTGTTTCCTTTCCGGACTAGTGGCGTAATTAAGCATGCTCTCTTGCTGAAAAATTGCCATGACTGGCACATATTTGCCTAGGAGTAGTCCGAAAATAGAGCATTTTCTTAGAAACGCATCACTGGGACCCCCTCCTCGAGGACCATGGGATTCCCTATATCAATGGGAGGGTGCCCACTCTTCCGGGGCTGTAAAGGACTACTCAAAAAATTGTGTGTCTTCCACAGTAGGTAAGTATGGTGTAAATATGTTACTTTTGGGAGCACCTCAGTGTAAGGGGTATATTCAATTAAAGTCGGACCCATTCCGACATGTATTCAATACCATCTAAAATTCGACTTTATCAACTTTTTCAAGTCGAATTTAGATGGGACCTAGAGAAGGAGAGGGGGGGGCGAGCCGCTGGGGGACAGCCAGCGGGCATACAGGGAGATCAGTGCTACGGAGTAGCGCTGCAGCAGGATGTCACTCAGCTATCCGACCTCACGGCAGCTGCCGTGAGGTCGGGCGGCTGAGTGACATCCAGCTGCAGCACTGCTGTAGCGCTGATCTCCCTGTATGCCCGCCGGCTGTCCCCCCATCTCCCTGCGGCCCCCCCCCCCCTCGCCTCCTCTGGGTCTGCATCTCAGTCCGACATCATTTTGATGTCGGACTGAGATGGTCGAAAAGAGGGCCAAAACCTGTCGGATTTGGCCCCATTTTCGACATCAACACGTGGATCGGCAGCTATTCCGCCGATCCAAGTGCTTTTCGACAAGTCGAATTTATCGACTTGTCGAAAAAATTAGCAATATATTGAATTGGTCGAATCAGGATTCGACCTTAAAAAGTCGAAAACTGCCGTCTTTTCGACAGACGGCAGTTTTCGACTTCGATTGAATATACCCCTAAATGTCCAGTCAACTCACCATCAATTCCTATATATTTTGTAGCACTTGAAAATAAAAATAAAATAAAAACCTAGATATGTAAGACATCTATACAAATCGCAACCCCACCCAAAAAAACTAAAGGCAAAAATTACCTTGCTTCATACGTGTCTAAGTTTTGAACCCAGCTGCGTTATGTTTTGTGCCCATGCCCGCTCACTTCCCTACTGAGGGTGACCTATTATGTAGCAAAGAATTCCCTGAAACTTGTCTCTTGAGCATACTGGAAGAATAGACAAATACAGCACTGGGGTCATGTTTTCAATTTCCAACCATGGCCCTGTGTGGTTTGAATATTCTCCCCATGTTTCCGTGGGTTTCCTCCCACAATCCAAAAATACAGGTTAATTGACTCCCGACAAAACAAATGAACCCTAGAGTGTAAGTGTGTGCAAGTTCATGGGCGGACTAGGTGGGCCAAGTGGTTCTTATCAGCAATCAAATTATCTGTTTCTATGCATTGTATGTGTCACACAATTTTTATCCCACAAATTACTCAATCATATCAATACTGGGCAGCCTGCATTATATACAGGTTTAGCTAGTAAATCATAGGTCTTGTACTTGCACAGAATTAGTAGGATGCATTATATGGTACTTTGAAGCCTCTTATTCAACTACTTGATTTTTTCTTCTCAGATAAAATGAGCCAGCCTCTGCATGACTCTTTACAATGTTCTATGAAAAAAATGATTCAAAGCTGCATACAACTAATACTTAGTGATTCAGCCCCTGGAGGTAGGTTTATTGATGTAAGTACAGAAAAGAACACAATGGGGGAAATTTACTAAGCTCCCGATTTTGACCGAGATGCCGTTTTTTCATCAAAGTGTCATCTCGGTAATTTACTAAGCAATAATCACGGCAGAGATGAGGGCATTCGTAATATTTTGAAGTCCAAGAAAAAAATCACGAATGAATACACCATCGGTCAAAACGCGGCTGTTTAAGTATGAATCTCGGTCATTTACTAAGAAGTGCACAGCAAAAAAAAAAAAAAACACTGCCGTGAAAAATTACAACTCGTAAAAAAGTGCTAAAAAAAAACAGACCTACTTTTTTTTTCCGTGATTGGATAGGCATGCAGGGATCCATGAGATCCGTGCATGTATATCAGTGGGAAGGGGTGGGAAAGTTGTTATTTTATTAAAAAAAATTGCGTGGGGTCCCCCCTCCTAAGCATAACCAGCCTCGGGCTCTTTGAGCCGATCCTGGTTGCAGAAATATGGGGAAAAAATTGACAGGGGTTCCCCCATATTTAAGCAACCAGCATCGGGCTCTGCGCCTGGTCCTGGTTCCAAAAATACGGGGGACAAAAAGAGTAGGGGTCCCCCGTATTTTTAAAACCAGCACCGGGCTCCACTAGCTGGACAGATAATGCCACAGCCGGGGGTCACTTTGATATAGTGCCCTGCGGCCGTTGCATCAAAAATCCAACTAGTCACCCCTGGCCGGGGTACCCTGGGGGAGTGGGGACCCCTTCAATCAAGGGGTCCCCCCCCCAGCCACCCAAGGGCCAGGGGTGAAGCCCGAGGCTGTCCCCCCCCATCCAATGGGCTGCGGATGGGGAGGCTGATAGCCTTTGTTGTAAAAGAAAAGATATTGTTTTTAGTAGCAGTACTACAAGGCCCAGCAAGCCTCCCCCGCATGCTGGTACTTGGAGAACCACAAGTACCAGCATGCGGCGGAAAAACGGGCCCGCTGGTACCTGTAGTACTACTACTAAAAAAATACCCAAAAAAAGACAAGACACACACACCGTGAAAGTATAATTTTATTACATACATACACACATACATACATACTTACCTTAAGTTCCCACGCAGGTCGGTCCTCTTCTCCAGTAGAATCCAAGGGGTACCTGTTGAAGAAATTATACTCACGAGATCCAGGGGTCCAGGCTCCTCGGGAAATCCAGGGGTAATCCACGTACTTGCATAAAATAAGAAAACGGAAAGCCGAGCCACGAACTGAAAGGGGCCCCATGTTTTCACATGGGACTCCTTTCCACGAATGCCAGAAACCCACTCTGACTGATGTCTAAGTGGGTTTCTTCAGCCAATCAGGGAGTGCCACGTTGTAGCACTCTCCTGATCGGCTGTGTGCTCCTGCTGAGTGACAGGCGGCACACGGCAGTGTTACAATGTAGCGCCTATGCGCTACATTGTAACCAATGCTGGGAACTTTCTGCTCAGCGGTGACGTCACTTTAGGTCAACCGCAGGGCAGAAAGTTCCCATCATTGGTTACAATGTAGCGCATAGGCGCTACATTGTAACACTGCCGTGTGCTGCCTGTCAGTGAGGACAGGACCACACAGCTGATCAGGAGAGTGCTACAACGTGGCGCTCCCTGATTGGCTGAAGAAACCCACTTAGACAGAAGTCAGAGTGGGTTTCTGGCATTCGTGGAAAGGAGTCCCATGTGAAAACATGGGGCCCCTTTCAGTTCGTGGCTCGGCTTTCCGTTTTCTTATTTTATGCAAGTACGTGGATTACCCCTGGATTTCCCGAGGAGCCTGGACCCCTGGATCTCGTGAGTATAATTTCTTCAACAGGTACCCCTTGGATTCTACTGGAGAAGAGGACCGACCTGCGTGGGAACTTAAGGTAAGTATGTATGTATGTGTGTATGTATGTAATAAAATTATACTTTCACGGTGTGTGTGTCTTGTCTTTTTTGGGGTATTTTTTTAGTAGTAGTACTACAGGTACCAGCGGGCCCGTTTTTCCGTCGCATGCTGGTACTTGTGGTTCTCCAAGTACCAGCATGCGGGGGAGGCTTGCTGGGACTTGTAGTACTGCTACTAAAAACAATATCTTTTCTTTTACAACAAAGGCTATCAGCCTCCCCATCCGCAGCCCATTGGATGGGGGGGGACAGCCTCGGGCTTCACCCCTGGCCCTTGGGTGGCTGGGGGGGGGACCCCTTGATTGAAGGGGTCCCCACTCCCCCAGGGTACCCCGGCCAGGAGTGACTAGTTGGATTTTTGATGCCACGGCCGCAGGGCACTATATAAAAGTGACCCCCGGCTGTGGCATTATCTGTCCAGCTAGTGGAGCCCGGTGCTGGTTTTAAAAATACGGGGGACCCCTACTCTTTTTGTCCCCCGTATTTTTGGGACCAGGACCAGGCGCAGAGCCCGATGCTGGTTGCTTAAATATGGGGGAACCCCTGTCATTTTTTTACCCATATTTTTGCAACCAGGATCGGCTCAAAGAGCCCGAGGCTGGTTATGCTTAGGAGGGGGGACCCCACGCATTTTTTTTTATTATTTTACAGTGTTTAATTAAAAAAAAAAAAAAAACCCCAGCACGGATCACACAGATCCGGCCGAGATTGATTGTAAAAAAAGTCGGCAGTGTTTTGCTAATCACTGCCGTAAAAATAGAAAAAAAACCACGAATGACATCGACATCGGAACAAAAGAAAAACCCGAATACGACAGCTTAGTAAATTAGTCGTAATCAATTCAAAAAGTTGCAGTTTTACACTTTCGATGTCATTCGTGATTGAACTTTGACCTGAAACGGGAAAATACGAATCTTAGTAAATTTACCCCAATGTTGTTGATGCAGACCCCTTCTACTAATAGAAGACTTTGTACATTTGTTATGCATACTTTTACATTTCTGGGTAGAAATTAGCCTGTACAGTACCTTGGCACACAAAATAGTTGTGGGTATACAATGCTTCTGAGATAACTACTAAACATATTAGTAAATATGGAATCTCATTTTTAAGTCTAAAACCATGCAGAAGCAGATAAAAGGTGCTTTGACTGCCTGATACCGGTGACTGGAAGGAGGAACAGCTAAGTAGGGGAAGCTCTGTAATATACCCCTATATGCTTGATTTTGTGCCTTCCCTAGAAGGTTTTATTCGGTACGCATGTTATATGAGATTTTAACCTTTTAAGAAATCAATGTATTATGATGTGCACTATGGTCTCCCCACTTTTTTGTCTTGCATAAAATTCACCTGAGGAGGTCGATAAAGCAGAGACGGAGGAGGTGGACCTAGTGAATACACTATTTGGAACTGAAGGAACCGGAGGTTATACTGGAAAAAAGTGACTTTTATTTGGGACATCTTTTTATTTATATTCATTTGTTGACCTTTGTGTCACCACTGCATTACTATTTCTTTACATATAAGAGTGGATAATTGAAGTGACTTTTAGATATAGTGAATAGAGATTAACAGCAACTTTGTCACTATACTAAGGAACTGAGAAATATTCATGATCGATTAATATATATTTTTTGTGTCATTGTACCTTTTAAAAAAAAGTGTGCCGGAATCTTTATAGTGTTGTTTGATTATGCAGAAGCAGATGTTTCCACATTGTTAGGCAAATTTAAATATTGGTGCACTACGAGTACTAACATGCCATGGCACACCTAAATTCTAGTAATTGTAGGACTACACGTGCCAGTATAACCATGGCAGGCAGATATTTCTGGTGTTTTTAGCACTACAAGTGCAGTATGCTCTGACATTCAGTGGTCCCTGGGACCAGTAGCACATCTGCAAAAAACACTGTACATGAAACACATACAGTAGTTATTTACGAAAAAAAAAGCTTCTAAGCTTGTTTATACCCCAAATTTAAAATGGCAATGACTTGTTGTGTTTTGCTATTAAAATTATAGTTGTTTTAAATGTGGGGTTTAAACACACCGAAATTCTGCTTTTGAAAACAGCTGATTACTAGAGACTGGTAGAGCGGATTTAAAATGTGTAGAGAGATTTAGGGGTATATTTACTGAAGGTCGATTTTATCTATAAAAAATAAAAAAATAAAAAAAATCTATCTGCATTGATGTTGAGATTCAGTGGCTGAAAGGCACATTTACAGACATTTAAAATTCAATATAAAAAATGTGTCTGTTAGTAAATGTGTGTCATAGCCCTTTGAACACAAGATCAAGTAAAATTAATTTAAATCGATAATTGACCTTCAGTAAATATACCACTTAGAGTTGGCAAAGGGTGTGCCCTACTCAAACTAAATTACTGCATATAAGATTGTCCAGTATTTATGGGCCACATGAAAAAGCAGTCAGTATTTACGGGAAGAGTGTAAGGAGCTTGGAGGCTTGATGTGGCTCCTCCTTATGTAGAAGTTAGCTGAGTATCACCAATGTTAGACTGATTAGCAGATATATAGTCAGGAGATAGCCTGTCAGTAAGCTGGTTTGGCATTATGCCAAGACTAGGGACACTGTGTAGAAACATGAGGAGAGCTGCCAAAAGCGGAGCCTGAAGGCAGTGGACCAGGTGGGCCATCTTTCAAGGGTTTAAGTAGAGCTACTGAGGGAAAGCGTTTCAAATACCGCCAGTCGGGATCCAGGCGGTCACAATACCGATGCCGGAATACCGACAGCAGGTGAAATGCTGCTGCCGGAATACCGGCGACACACCACGACACCCAGAAATGGAAAATATAACCTGTGGCGAGCACAGCGAGCCACCGTGCCTACAGTGTGGCAAGCGCAGCGATCCTGCAAGGAGCTTTTTAGTGCTCACCCCCCTGCCGGCATTCTGGTGGACGGGGTCATGCTGACGGTGTCATGACAGATGGCATCCTGTCTGCCATTAAATCGTACGTGTCCCCTACAGAGCAAATTCTCTGGTTTAGGTGCACAGTGTCTAGAGGATGCAGACACCTGCTGGACAGAGCGCACTGTCTAGTAAATAACTGAGATAGACCGCACTGACCAGTCTTGCTGATGGAGAGCATGACACTGGGCTTCCTGGATGAAGTGCACAGCGTAGAATAAATTATGTTGCTGAGAGACTGAAGTACACTGTGTGGAATGAAGGCTGGTATTTGCAGACTAAGGGGGGGTATGCAATTAGGTACATTTTTTCACCTAGACGAAAAAAATTCACCAGGAGCTAAAAAAAATGTTGATCAGTGAATCCACTTTTTTTCACCTGCGCCTGTGAAAATGCGGGCCATTTTCACCAATTTTGAAGCATTTTTCGTCAATGTCTTTTCTCTAAAATAAAACGGTGAAAAGGCATTGGCAAAAATGCCTTAAAAATAGGCAAAAACGGCCCGTAATTGAATAGGCAGGGGGGCGTGAAATCAATAGCTCCGAGATTACTGGAGCAAATTGAATACCCCCATGAAGTGCAAACCGGAACAAACCATGAATAACAGCTGGGAGCAACTTGCAAGTCACAAGATTGAAGTTACTCTGGCACTGTTCTGCTCACTAGGATTTCCTTAAGTAGGGCATCCTCTGCTCCAATAGACTCCTTGGATTAAGTGTTCCCAGAGCAGCTCCTGATTGTTGAGCAGGGAGTCAGCTCACAAGAATCAAGATGTACCACTGATGAGAGAGCTGATCTAGGAGATATGAAAAACAACCTGGCTGATTGTCATGCACCAGACTCTGGGATGTCTTTAGCATCCTGACGGCTAAAATAAAGCCAGAAGAGCAGCGCCCCATCAGGTAACTGTACTAATGGGCTTTTGTGGCACAGAAATAGATGTACAGTAGCCAGCATCAACTGAGCAAACTTATTCAAATTGAGCAATTGGAGTGAGCAGAAAAATCTATGATAACATATCAGCAAACTTTTGGACATTGTATTGCCCTCACAGTATACAGTAAATCTGTGTAGTAATCTTACCATGTTATGGGGCAAGTCAATACTCTGCAATGCCTGCAAGTTGACGGTTTGTTACAACCATTTAAGTAGAGCACTACTTTCAAAACAAGGCTATTTATTAGTTAAACAGTTCTCAAACTGTGTGCTGTGGCACCCTGGGGTGCAGCGAGGCTCTTGCAGGGGTGCCTTGGATTGGTGCTCCAGGACCATTTCAAATGACAGTATTTATGGTTAATATAATAGGCAAAACCAGTGCTAGTGGCTGTCAATCATAAAATATTTGGACAAACAGAAGCAAATCTTCTCCCTCACCACATAACTGACCCCAAGGATGATATGTAAATAAACATACGTAATTTCATTTAATATTTCTTTCTAAATTTCTTAATAGAAACTTTTGGCCAAGGGGTTCCATGAAAAAAATTCTGATACTCTAGGGTGTCGTGATTTAAGAAAGTTTGGGAACCACTGAGTTAAACTATAAAACATATAATATTTACATAGAAGACAAAACCAAATGATATATTACTTCTCTACACCTTGTATAGACGCTGAAGTGTTGATGGTTTATAAATACAGCTTGAGTATCCCATATCCAAATATTCCGAAATACGGAATATTCCGAAATACGGAATTTTTTGAGTGAGAGTGAGATAGTGAAACCTTTGTTTTCCGATGGCTCAATGTACAGAAACTTTTTTAATACACAAAGTTATTAAAAATATTGTATTAAATGACCTTCAGGCTGTGTGTATAAAGTGTATATGAAACATATATGATTTGTGTGAATGTACACACACTTTGTTTAATGCACAAAGTTACAAAAAATATTGACTAAAATGACCTCCAGGCTGTGTGTATAAGGTGTATATGTAACATAAATGTATTCTGTGCATAGACTTGAGTCCCATCGCCATGATATCTCATTATGGTATGCAATTATTCCAAAATACGGAATAATCCGATATCCAAAATACCTCTGGTCCCAAGCATTTTGGATAAGGGAGACTCAACCTGTAAATATATTTTCATTGTTTGATACCTTGTAATGAAAATGACAGATCTGATTATCCAGAATCATATTACTGAGACCCTCACATAACAAAAGAATGAGCTCTGTATTCCTTTTCCATATTTTGTAAGCATGTATTCATTAAAAATAATGGCAATTTCCAGAGAAAGGACAAACTAAAAATGATTATAATTAAACTTACATTAACAAACTAGGATATTAATAGCTGAATTTCCTTAAACTAGTGAGACAATATTTGACTAACAGTCTGTATGAGTAGCTGAATAATAAAGTGACCAAATGACTGTAAAATGTAACAATATTCTGAAACGGACAAATTCTCAATGTTAATGGATTTTTGTAGCATAATTCCATCTAAATGACTATACTGTATATGGAAAAGGAATGAGAGAAAGCACTTGGCCCTTAGGGCCTGATTCAGAGGTGAACATTTTTCCTGTATTGCGCCATCAGGAGTCGCACTGCGCACAGGCGGCAAATAACAGGTAAAAGAGAGATGGCTGCGCTGGATTTCAGAAATAAATATTAGTAACAGTAGAGAGAGCCAACGTAACAATAAATAATATCGTATTTTATTTAAAAGATTGTGGGATGATGCATTTAAAACAAATGATAAACATGAAGGAAATTGCTCAGTTCATTATCTCACAATAACGGCACAATTGAAACATGTATAATGGGACAACTGTGTTGTGAGTGCTGAAGTCCGTATTCCGTGACAAAGATGATTATTGTTCTGAATATACGGTAGTAATGAAAAGAAAAGCAGTTGTGACACTCCAGTATTAGATCACGTTTAGGTAGCCAGTAGATCAAACAGTGAAATACCTCTCACGTGGGCTGGTCCATTTACCGGGCGTCCCCGGTCAGGTATCCTGCGTTGCCCACTACCGCTAAGCAGCGGGGAGGAGACGGGTTGCTGTGAAGGATCGACTGGCCTGTGTTGCACGGATAGCAGCGGCAGTTGAAAAGCTGAAGTGAGTCAGGAAGGCTGGCTATTCAACTAGTCCCTGAAGGCAGCCTGCAGGATGCACTTAATGGGGATCTCTCTTCAGGTCTGACTAGACCAGAAAAAGGAGATTTATGGTAGACATACCATAGTTAAATCTCTTTCGGCAAGGTACATTGGATTCCACAGGGAATACATCGGGGTGTAGAGTTGAAAGTTGATCCGAGGCACCAACAGGCTAAAGCTTTGACTGTTTCCAGAATGCATTGCTCCTCTATAACCCCGCCTCCAAGCACTGGAGCTCAGATTTGTTAATCAGTCCAATGCAGTAGCAGGTAAAAGAGACGGTAGATGTTAGTCACATAAAACCACATTCTCCCGACAAGAGAAGGGACTAGCGGCTAATGCCATACAAACTTAAAGAAGCTAAGTGCATCAGGGTGGGCGCCCTGTGGAATCCAGTGTACCTCGCAGAACGAGATTTAACCATGGTAAGTCTACCATAAATCTCCTTTTCTGCAGCGAGGTACACTGAGATTCCACAGGGAATACATCGGGGATGTTCTAAAGCAGTTCCTCATGGGAGGGGACGCACCGTAGCGGGCACAAGAACATGACGTCCAAAGGAAGCATCCTGGGTGGCGGAAGTATAAAAGGCATAGAACCTGATGAACGTGTTCACTGAGGACCACATAGCCGTCTTGCACAATTGTTCAGCGGACGCGCCTCGGAAGGCCACCCAAGAAGGTCCAACAGACCGAGTAGAATGGGCTTTAATAGCAGCAGGAGCTGGAAGACCAGCCTGTGCATAGGCTTGTACAATCACCATTGAAATCCATCTGGCCAAGGTTTGCATATTTGCATGCCAGACACGTTTGTAAAAACCAAAACGTACAAAAAGGGTATCTAACCTCCTGAGGGAGGCAGTCTTCTCTACGTAAATACAGACAGCCCATAACACATCCAAAGACCGCTCTTTGGAGGACAAATCAGAAGAGAAAAAGGCCAGAACCACAATCTCTTGGTTAAGATGAAAAGATGATACGTCCTTAGGTAGGTAACCAGGATGAGTTCGAAGAACTGTCCGATCACGGTGAAAAATAAAAAAGGGTGGACGACAGGACAAAGTGCCTAAGTCGGACACCTTCCTAGCAGAGGCAATAGCCAGTAAAAACACGACCTTAAGTGTAAGACATTTAAGATCTACAAACTCAAGAGGTTAAAATTGAGACTCTTGTAGGGCATTTAAGACAACAGACAGATCCCATGGAGCCACAGTAGGGACATAAGGAGGCTGAATCCATAAAACGCCCTGAGTGAAAGTATGAACATCAGGAATAGACGCAATTTTCCTCTGAAACCACACCGACAAGGCAGATATATGAACCTTGAGGGAGGCCAGACAAAGGCCTAAATCTAGGCCTTGTTGCAGAAAAAGAAATACAGAAAACAAGTACAAATCGCGTAGGCGCTTCTATAATGATCTCTCATTAATCACAAATTCATATGAATGATACCATACTTACATTCCTGTAATAAACTTGTCAGCTTGCATGAAATGGTATCTTTTCCTCTTTTCTTCTCACAATAATTCTCCTCTCCGTATCCAATATTGATTTTTCATGTAAAAGAAGGAAATGCCAATATCTCATGCAATACGTCTTTAATATTTTTAAAAAATTCCAATTTACACATCAAACATAAAATTCCAGCTCTTGTAACTGACACACTTTAGGCAGAGAAGAATCCAGACTTAATGTGAATGGGATAATTACCCGCTCATTTGAGAACAAACGTTTTCAAAAGGATGTTTTTTTGCCGTCAGATGGCCACCCGGGATGCACAGCCCTGCTGAAGGTAATCAGGTCACTCACACGCCGCCCTGGAAATCTCTGCACCAAGCTTGTTGCAGAAAAGCCAAAAGCCTAGAAGTTCTGAACAAAAAGGCATCATAATTCTTAGCAGCACACCGTGTGAAGTAAGAGTTACAGACCCTGTAATAAATCCATGCAGAAGCTGGTTTGCGGGACATCAACATAGTTTGAATAACCGCCTCAGAAAATCCCTTGGCCCTCAGGAGTGAAGCGATCAAAGCCAGTCTGGCCAGGTCCGGATAGACACAAGGGCCCTGAACAAGGAGGTCTGGGTGTTGAGGAAGTAGAAGAGAACGCTCGATCGATAGACCCTGCAGGTCTGCGAACCAATGCCGTCTGGGCCACCCTGGAGCGACTAGATGTAGTATTCCTCTTTCTTGCTTGAACTTCCACAGTACCCTGGGCAGGAGTGACACTGGAGGGAACACATATGGCAGCCGAAAGTTCCATGGAATTGCCAGTGCATCCACGAACGCTGCTTAAGGATCCCTTGTCCTTGATCCGAAGACCGGAACCTGGTAGGCCCCACTTGTCCACTAGGAGTTGAAAGACTTCCGGATGAAGACTCCACTCTCCGGCGTGAACGTCCTGACGACTGAGGAAATCCGCTTACCAGTTGAGGACTCCGGGAATGAAACACTGCCGATACTGCTGGCAGATGGTGTTCCGCCCAACTGAGAATTTTTGATACTTCCAGCATTGCCATGCGGCTTCGAGTGCTGCCTTGATGATTTATGTACGCCACAGTGGTGGCGTTGTCTAATTGTACTTGAATAGGCCTGTTCTGCACTAGAGGCAGGGCCAGTGTCAACGCATTGAACACTGCACGCAATTTAAGAATGTTTATCGGGAGGAGAGATTCCTCCCTGGTCCACCGACCCTGGAGAGAGTGTTGCACCAACACCGTGCCCCAACCCCGCAGTCTGGCATCCATTGTCAGGAGGACCCAGTTGGAGATCCAGAAGGGATGGCCCCTGCTCAACTGTTGGTCCTGTAGCCACCAGCTCAGTGACAGACGAATGATCCGATGAGGCAGGCCGTCCTACTTGGAAAAGATTAACCTCTGCAGAGAGTGGGAATGAAATTGAGCATACTCTACCATGTCAAAAGCCGACACCATGAGGCCTAGTACTTGCATCGCTGAGTATTGGGTGAGAGAGGAAATATCTGATCCTGTCCTGAAGTTTCAGGACTTTCTCTGGAGACAAAAACATTCGTTGGCTGTGTGTGTCCAGTAGTGGCCTCAGGTGCAGCATGTTCCGAGCAGGGACCAGCAAGGACTTCTTCCAGTTGATGAGCCACGCGTGGGCTTGTAGGTATTGGACCGTCAGTTCCAGATGACTGAGGAAAACCTCTGGGCAGTTCGCCAGGATCAGCAAGTCATCCATATACGGCAGGATCCTGATTTCCTGACGGCGGAGAAGAGCCGTCCTCACGGCCATGACCTTGGTAAAGATCAAAGGGGCTGTGGCAAATCCAAAAGCCAGGGCCTGGAATTGATTATGTAGGTTGCCAATAGCAAACCGCAGATATTGCTGATGCAATATGGCAATAGGTATGTGCAGGTAAGTATCCTGTATGTCCAGGGATACCATATAGTCTTCGGGTTCCATGGCCAGCACAATAGAGCGCATAGTTTCCATACAGAATTTGAACACTATCACAAATTTGTTCAATAATTTGAGGTTGAGTATAGGCCGGGAGGACCCAGTTGGCTTCGGAACTAGAAACAGGGTCGAATAGTATCCCCTGCCTCTCTGAGACAGAGGTACCGGCACTACTACTACTGTGTCTAGGAGGGATTGTACAACCAAGTGTAGAGCTTGTGCTTTTAATGGATCTGCAGGGATAATCATTGTGCAAAACTGGCAAGGGGGACGTCTCTTGAAAGAGACTGTGTACCCGTGAGAGACAACTTACCGCACCCAATCGTCCGAAGTGGTCTTTAACCAGGCCTGGGCAAACTGCAGAAGTCGGCCTCTCACCCTGGGGTCCCCCAAGGGGAGGCCCACCCCGTCATACAGCAGGCTTGTCTTGTTTGGAAGCAGGCTGACGGGCGGCCCAGGATTGTTTAGATTTGGGCTTAGTGGTTTTGGAAGCACAAGCCTGTCTCAGATACGCCTGACCTTTTGCTTTCCCTGGAGGTCGAAAGGAACGAAAAGTGGCACTCTTAGCCTTCGGTGCAGAAGGATTAGTACTTGGGAGAAACGCAGTCTTGGCAGTAGCCAAGTCAGTCATAATCTTGTTCATATCCTCCCCAATTAGGATGTCTCCTTTAAAAGGGAGCACCACCAAGGTCTTTTTGGAGTGCAGGTCCACCTTCTAGGACCTCAACCACAGAATTCGGTGAGCCAGGATAGACACAATAGGTGCCTTGGCTGCCATTACACCTGCATCAGTGGACGCCTCCTGAATATATTGGGAGGCTGTGGTAATATATGACAGATATTGTCTGGCAGTGTCAGAAAAATCTTGAGGCAGCTCATCCTCAATTTCCTGAACCCATGCTTCAATTCCTTTCTCAGCGCAGGAGGCTGCCATAGTGGGTCTATGTACTGCACCAGTAAGAAAGTAAATAGACTTCAGACAACCTTCCACACGCTTATCCGGCGGTTCCTTCAGCGAGGTGATGGTGGTGACAGGCAGAGTAGATGACACCACAAGACGGGCGACATGAGAGTCCACTGGCGGTGGAGTTTCCCACTTGTTACTCAACTCTGCAGGGATAGGATAACGAGCTAGCATCTTTTTAGACAGGGAAAATTTCTTTCCTGGAGACGACCAGGATTCCTGACGTTAACTAAATGGTCAGAATGTGGTAAGACTACTTTAGTAACCTTCTGAAGTTTGAACTTATCAGGTTTCTTAGACGCAGTAGTAGGCTAAATGTCATCATCTATTTGGAGAATTAGCTTAATAGCCTCCACTAGGTCAGGAACATCAACCTGGGTTGTAGATTCCTCATCAGAAGCAACTGTATCAGTGTCTGATGTATCAGTATATTCCCCATCCTCATCGGAAGAATTATCTGAAATATTAGTGGATTGTGAGGAAGAAATGGGCCGCTTAGATGACCCCTTGGCCCCAGAGGGGCGCGGGGTAGACTTTTGTCTAACCAAATATTGATTTAATTGTTGTATCTGTGTAGACAGAATGTCCGCCCAGGGCGGATTAATTACAGGGACAATATGTGGCTGTAATGGCACAGGAAGATCCCACAGGGGGCATAAGATGTGTCACAAGTGTATTCAGCCTACTTGAGAACGCTGCCGAAGGTGGGTCCTGATTGGCCACAGGAGCTGCAAGTTGACTGGGAGGTGTATGGCACCCAGCGCCTGAACCAGCGGCTACATTTTCCCCTCAGGTAAATCCATGGTGTCAGCACTGCAGGATGCAGAAGCGTCCGCGGATTTCCCGCTCTGTGTGGCAGACATTATAAGGAATATAGCCTTATAGCATAACAGTACAATATAGCCAGACAAACACAATACCTGCAAATAACCCCCTGTGTTATGTGACAGTAAATACAGGACACAAACACAGGATTTAAGCGGTATGAAGTGACTGAAATAAACAGCAAAAAATACCAAATCGTATATTCTGTGTAGCACTATATAGAAATATGGGACCCTGACACACCGAGCCCCTCAGGGTACCGAATATAGTGATGGCAATATGTGTGATACAAGAGAATGAAATCCACACAGCAGCTACAGGCACACTCAGTCACAGGTACAATGCAGAAGTTATTACAAATAAACAATAAAACTGCACTGGACTAGTAAAACTACATATAAATATGTATGAATATAGATATAACAATGCACAGTAAATACTGGATGTATATCTCAGAATACTTGTACTAAATATTCAGATAGGAGCACACTTGTTCTTAACTAACACTGTCTAAAATGACATGTAGAATACTTAAGTGCCTGTAAATGCAAAGCGCTGATGAGACAGGCGGCTTTACAGAGGAGACTGAGCCCTGCAGTCCTGGAGATCAGCCCAACTAGTAGTGAAGATGGCGCCAAAATCTCTGTCAGGGAGTGAGGGAGAGTGAAATGCAGCTCCAGGGTGGGAACATCAGCAGTAGATGGCGCCCGGAGCTGGGGAGGGGATACAGGTCAGCATCCTATCCCCTATGCTGGTCCTCACCATCAGGTACTGTGGACCCTATATGAAATGGATTTTAGTAAATCCGACCTGTCCTCCCTGCCCTGGTGGATATAGTGGGGTCCCTGTGCAGTACGGTGTCCATGCCAGCGGCGTGGTCCGCCTCCCGGGACCGCGATTAATCGGCAGGTCCAACCTGGGGGACCCTCTTACCTCCTCCCTGATGTGCAGCCACGCGATCCTGGAGAGCGTCAGCGGTGGTGTGCCTGATAACCGGTGCGCCTCTGCTGCAAGTCCCCAGGAACCCGGCCGCAGGAGTATGCAGCGCTGCTGGGGAGGTGATGGAGCCGCAGCACAGAATGTCAGACTGACATAAATAGTGCTGCAGGCCTTGAAGTCTTCTAAAAAAGCTCTTTTCAGGGCTGCCTAGCGCAGCCCCAGTTGTTAGTGACCTGCTCAGGCACCAACTTACAAACTGAGCTCCAGTGCCTGGAGGCGGAGTTATAGAGGAGGCGGTGCAATGCATCCTGGGAACAGTCAAAGCTTTAGCCTGTTGGTGCCTAGGATCAAGATCCAACGCTACACCCCAATGTATTCCCTATGGAATCCCAGTGCATCCCGTTGCTGAAAGAAATGTTATGATAAATAGCCTGCTTCAGGCGCTTTGACATTGTTAACACATAAGTCTGGGAACTTATCACGGATACTATGCATTAACAACCAAAAACAGATTATTTTAACGTGTGAGAAAAAGGGTCTCTAACTGAATATTCCCGGGTGTTAAAGCCCAAGGCTGCCACATTTTTTCACTCCCGTTAAATTAACACGGCAAACTGAATTCCCCCTTAGAGTGTTGGTCTTTCCTTTACAAGGATTGCAAAGAAAACAAAGCTGTCAATGAATACATTTGAGACTTGCCAACAATCCCTGAATGTCAATTAGACTCCCTGAAATAGTAGCACTCTCCCTGACTCCCTAAATAGTGTAGCAATCTCCAAGGTTGCACACCCCTTTTGTAGCTCTTATATACTTGGGGGGGAAATAAATATATAAATTCAAATGAGATCCTCAGTTTCATTTCCCTGCATTGGTTATAAGGCACAATGATCCCTACAGCTACATGCATTTGCAAATAAAGTTCCATATAGCCACTTTTATGGAACCACATGTGAGTAGAACACAATACATAAACAAGCCATGTAAAGCATCTAGTCATCAAGCAGAACTTACTGAGCAACAACTGCAACAAATTACAGATCGATCGAAGATAGACATATAGACAGACAGATACATAGCTAGATCTGTGTGCCGAACTATATAACGGCTTTAGGGCTGGTTTACATTTGGATGTAAAACATTTTTATGACACGCCTCTCAGATGGACCACTACACAACCACTTTACAACCTCGCTCTTGGGTGTTGCTTTCACAATCTCCCTGCAAAGCGTTTTCAAAAGTAGGAAACTGGAGACAACTGACTGGAAGAGATCTGGAGACAAGTTTTCGAAGAGTCAACAGCTCTTGCGATACTGTAGGTAGCTCACAGGACAAAAGCTACTGTAAGCACAGCTTAACACTGCTCAAAGTAGTCTCAGTTTAACCTGAAGATTACACTTTGAGCTGCAGATTTGACAGGTAGAGTGTCAGTAAGAAAGCCATTACTAAGATGCCAAAATAAGCAAAAGAGTACAATTGCACAGTATATCTTTGGTTTAGAACACGGGATTTTGAATGCAATCCAATAATCAAATGGATGCTTGTTTCTTCAGTGCGTGACACCAACTGTCAAAGGTATGGGACAAAGCATGATGGTCTAGTTTTCTTTTGCTGGTTCCTAAGTCATTAACACCCCTTCACAAAGTGGTTAAAACCCAGGTTATTGCCAGGGCAAACCGGCATGGGTCCAGGCTCACTGTGAAAGGGTCGACCAGGGTCATGCATCCTGAGTCTGTCCCAGATGCACTACATGGGTTGTGAAAAAAAGTTATTCCTGGGTCTGACCCAGGTCAGATGCAGTGTGAAAGGCAGACCAAGGTCCTTGATGACCCGGGTCATGCCTAAAAGACTGCCGATCGGCTGGCTCAGAAGTGCTTGGAGATCACATAATCATCTAAATAAGCAAACTCCGTCGGAAAAGCAGGTAATCAACCAATCATGTAAAACAGCATACACCAGAATTGTGGTGTATGTACATACAGTACAGTATACACACTTGCATTCAATACTGACAGAAAGACCAGGTACTGTGTGATGAACATAGCTGACACTTTACTCAAAACTGTACATAAAAGCGTGAACAGTAAGTATATATAAACAGTGCATAATAGCGGCCAACACAGAAACTGTAATTAAAAAATATCTATTGAGGCCTAGCTTCAATACATAACAGGAACAATGGGGGTAATTCAGACCTGATCGTAACAGCAAATTTGTTAGCAGTTGGGCAAAACCATGTGCACTGCAGGTGGGGCAGATATAACATGTGCACAGAAAGTTAGATTTGGGTGGGTTATTTTGTTTCTGTCAGGCTAAATACTGCCTGCTTTATTTTTACACTGCAATTTAGATTTCAGTTTGAACACACCCCACCCAAATCTAACTCTCTCTCACATGTTATATCTGCCCCCCTGCAGTGCACATGGGGGGTCATTCCGAGTTGTTCGCTCGTTGCCAATTTTCACAACGGAGCAATTAAGGCGAAAATGCGCATGCGCATGGTATGCAGTGCGCATGCGCTGAGTATTTTAGCACAAAACTTAGTAGATTTACTCACATCCGAACTAAGAATTTTCATTGTTGAAGTGATCGTAGTGTGATTGACAGGAAGTGGGTGTTTCTGGGCGGAAACTGACCGTTTTCTGGGAGTGTGCGGAAAAACGCAGGCGTGCCAGGATAAAACGCAGGAGTAGCTGGAGAAACGGGGGAGTGGCTGGCCGAACGCAGGGCGTGTTTGTGACGTCAAACCAGGAACGAAACGGCCTGAGCTGATCGCAGTGTAGGAGTAAGTCTCGAGCTACTCAGAAACTGCTAAGAATTTTCTATTCGCAATTCTGCTAATCTTTCGTTCGCAATTCTGCTAAGCTAAAATACACTCCCAGAGGGCGGCGGCCTAGCGTGTGCAATGCTGCTAAAATCTGCTAGCGAGCGAACAACTCAGAATGACCCCCATGGTTTTGCCCAACTGCTAACAAATGTGCTGCTACGATCAGGTCTGAATTACCCCCATAATCATAATAACCTTGTGTAAATACCATTTGTGGAAGCAAAAGTCAGCTTTGTTCACAGAAGTTCAAACCAAGGTTCCATTGTCTCAGAAACAGAAACATGGATACCAGAGATAGGAATCAGCACCATTCCTCTCTATGTGAACATCACCTAAGCAACCATTATCTCTATGGAAACCAATCACAACATAGCAAGCCACAAGCCTGCAACCTCCATATTGAATATACACATAGTCTAGGTCACAGGTTCTCAAACTCGGTCCTCAGGACCCGGCCCACACAGTGCATGTTTTGCAGGTCTCCTCACAGAATCGCAAGTGAAATAATTAGCTCCACCTGTGGACCTTTTAAAATGTGTCTGTGAGTAATTAATACACCTGTGCACCTGCTGGGTTACCTGCAAAACATGCACTGTGTGGGGTCCTGAGGACCAAGTTTGAGAACCACTGCTCTAGGTAACCACTAACAATATATAAACATATGTTCAGTGAGATTAGTAGAATGAGTTTTAATTTAATCAAATAAATTAAAAATGGGATGCTGTGACACATGGAAATAGACCTAAATAGCCCCACTGCTGTCTAACTTTAAAACGGATGGACAGTAAAGGAGAAACATACATTACTGCACAGCAAATAAAAAATGGACAAATACAAAAGCACAAGATATATAAAAATTCAGAAAACAACAAAGCATCTAGTCCCACAGATCCAAAAAAGTGCAGATATAGTGAATCCATATTATAAAAACACGTGAAACTTAACTCTTTGTCAATGCTGTTGAATATGCTGTCATTGGAAATTAACACGTATAAGTGCCAATTTTATTATGTAACTGATGTGAAATATTTTTTCACTATTGGACTATTGCTGTCCTCTAGTTGTTGAACTAGAAATTATATATACCTGTATATAATTTTTATTTGTAAAGAGTACATAAGGAGCACAGTGCACATGGAGGAACCATCTATAGAAGAGGCACTGAATAATGCATCTGAGGAAAGCTATCATGTGAGCTGTTTACTACACAAAGGGGGTAATTCCAAGCTGATCGCAGCAGGGCATTTTTTAGCAGTTGGGCAAAACCATGGGGGTAATTCCAAGTTGATCGCAGCAGGATTTTTGTTAGCAATTGGGCAAAACCATGTGCACTGCAGGGGAGGCAGAAATAACATGTGCAGAGAGAGATAGATTTGGGTGGGGTGTGTTCAGTCTGCAATCTAATTTGCAGTGTAAAAATTAAGCAGCCAGTATTTACCCTGCACAGAAATAAAATAACCCACCCAAATCTAACTCTTTCTGCACATGTTATATCTGCCTCCCCTGCAGTGCACATGGTTTTGCCCAATTGCTATCAAAAATCCTGCTGCGATCAACTTGGAATTACCCCCCATGTGCACTGCAGGAGGGGCAGATATAACATGTGCAGACAGAGTTAGATTTGGGTGGGGTGTGTTCAAACTGAAATCTAAATTGCAGTGTAAAAATAAAGCAGCCAGTATTTACCCTGCACAGAAACAAAATAACCCACCCAAATCTAACTCTCTCTGCAAATGTTATATCTGCCCCCCCTGCAGTGCACATGGTTTTGCCCAACTGCTAAAAAAATTCCTGCTGCGATCAACTTGGAATTATCCCCAAAATGCGCGGACACCTGCTAAGGCTTGAAGAGAGGAAATTTCATATTCAGTGCAGGAAGGGATTCTTCACTGTAAGGGCAATTCGAATATGGAATGCACTGCCAGTGAAGGTTGTAATGGTGGGCTCAGTCAATGGGGGATATTCAATTGTTTTAAAAGTCAGTTGGGTGTCTGTTATTTCCTATCTAACAGACACCCAAACGACTTTTCAAACATTTGAATTCCCCCCAATGCGTTTAAAAATGGGTTAGACAAATTTCTAACTGAAAAAGATATACGAGTATATAGCCTTTAACCTAAATAGATTAGGGAATGCAATATAATGCAGGTTGAACTTGATGGACTACTAGTCTTTTTTCAACCTCACCTACTATGTTACTATGTAATAAATGTAATTTTATTAGAAAATTACACAATCCTGTTAAAAAAACTGAGGGGTCTATTTACTAAGCCGTTGAGAGCGATAAAGTGGAGAGAGAAAGTACCAACCAACCATCTCTGGACATTTTTCAAACACAGCCTGGAACATGGCAGTTAGGAGTTGATTGGCTGGGATACGTTCACCATCCCGATGGACAGGATGCCACCGACCATGTGACCAAAGCCAGAATCCCAACACTACTCAGGAGTGCGGCGCCGAACGTCTGACCGCCGACATCCCGAAGGTACGTATCGCGGAGACCTTTAGAGTAAGGGCCTGGGGGAGGGGAGGGGCGGGGAGAGTTAGGCACTAAGGGGGGTTAGCCCAAGCCGCCACCCCCAGAGGGTTACGGTAGGGGTGTGGGGGTATAAATGGTTACCCCCTCCACCATCATGTGACCGTCGGCATCCAAACTACCGGGATTGCATACCACACCTGATTGGCTGGTACTTTATCTCTCTCCAAGGCTTAATACATAGACCCGTGTGTTACTGAAAGGTGTTGATGGATATTCAGCTGGAGACCCCTGGGGGTAGATTTACTAAAGCTTCTAAAACCTCCTCTGCCTTGCTTGCTGTGCCAAGAGGTGCTTTGCAGTATTGTAATGTGTTGCATCATATGCTAGAAGTTGGTGATAATGTTTATGGTATGCTCAGTACCCCAGCATGTGAAAAATAACAGGTATGGTATGACTTCCTTACAAGCTTTTTGAAGTTTCTTTGCAGTGACACTGTAAGGCAGGACACTGACTCCCAGTTTCATCACTGCTCATGGAAATCTATCAGCAAGAGGTGTCTAATCAATAGGGAAATTCAAAATGAAGGGCTCACAATTCAATAGTAATTGTCAGTGTGTGCTAATACCAATTGCAATCCCCTCCACCACCTCAGGCTGCCCACAGCTAACCAACAAGCACTTGACCTGCCTACTAAACTATTCAGCTTCATCTTGGTTAGAGTGCACCCTCACATTTGCATTGTATAGCTCTCAAATACGTGAAGTGGCTTTGCATAATGAATCTGAAATCAGGAGTGCCTTGAAAAAAGAATACAAACAGAAAAACCATTGTAAAAGTTCTAATTATTATTATTGAAAATCAATTACATTTATAACAGAAAACAAAATAATATGTTAATACTAAAACAATATAAAAAAGGATTTAAAAAAATAATAATTTACTCACCGGTAATTCTATTTCTCGTAGTCCGTAGTGGATGCTGGGAACTCCGTAAGGACCATGGGGAATAGACGGGCTCCGCAGGAGACTGGGCACTCTAAAAGAAAGATTAGGTACTATCTGGTGTGCACTGGCTCCTCCCTCTATGCCCCTCCTCCAGACCTCAGTTAAGGAAACTGTGCCCGGAAGAGCTGACACAACAAGGAAAGGATTTGGAATCCAGGGTAAGACTCATACCAGCCACACCAATCACACTGTACAACCTGTGATAACCATACCCAGTTAACAGTATGAACAACAACTGAGCCTCAGTAACAGATGGCTCATAACAATAACCATTTAGTTAAGCAATAACTATATACATGTATTGCAGAGAGTCCGCACTTGGGACGGGCGCCCAGCATCCACTACGGACTACGAGAAATAGAATTACCGGTGAGTAAATTCTTATTTTCTCTGACGTCCTAGTGGATGCTGGGAACTCCGTAAGGACCATGGGGATTATACCAAAGCTCCCAAACGGGCAGGAGAGTGCGGATGACTCTGCAGCACCGAATGAGCAAAGGCAAGGTCCTCCTCAGCCAGGGTATCAAATTGTAGAACTTAGCAAATGTGTTTGAACCCGACCAAGTAGCAGCTCGGCAAAGCTGTAAAGCCGAGACCCCTCGGGCAGCCGCCCAAGAAGAGCCCACCTTCCTTGTGGAATGGGCTTTTACTGATTTAGGATGCGGTAAGCCTGCCGCAGAATGAGCTTGCTGAATCGTGTTACAGATCCAGCGCGCAATAGTTTGCTTTGAAGCCGGAGCACCCAGTTTGTTGGGTGCATGCAGGATAAACAGCGAGTCAGTTTTCCTGACTCCAGCCGTCCTGGCTACATAGATTTTCAAAGCCCTGACTACGTCCAGCAACTTGGAGGCCTCCAAGTCCCGAGTAGCCGCAGGCACCACAATAGGTTGGTTCAAATGAAACGCTGATACCACCTTTGGGAGAAATTGGGGACGAGTCCTCAATTCTGCCCTGTCCATATGGAAGATCAGATACGGGCTTTTACAGGACAAAGCCGCCAATTCGGACACACGCCTAGCTGAAGCCAAGGCCAACAGCATGACCACCTTCCACGTGAGATACTTTAGCTCCACGGTCTTAAGTGGCTCAAACCAGTGTGATTTCAGGAAATCCAGCACAACGTTAAGATCCCAAGGTGCCACTGGAGGCACAAAAGGGGACTGAATATGCAGCACTCCCTTAACAAACGTCTGAACTTCAGGCAGTGAAGCCAATTCTTTTTGAAAGAAAATAGATAGGGCCGAAATCTGGACCTTTATGGATCCTAATTTTAGGCCCATAGTCACTCCTAACTGTAGGAAGTGCAGGAATCGACCCAGCTGGAATTCCTCTGTAGGGGCCTTCCTGGCCTCACACCAAGCAACATATTTTCCCCATATACGGTGATAATGTTTTGCTGTCACGTCTTTCCTAGCCTTTATCAGCGTAGGAATAACTTAATCCGGAATGCCCTTTTCCGCTAGAATCCGGCGTTCAACCGCCATGCCGTCAAACGCAGCCGCGGTAAGTCTTGGAACAGACAGGGCCCCTGCTGTAACAGGTCCTGTCTGAGAGGCAGAGGCCATGGGTCCTCTGAGATCATTTCTTGTAGTTCTGGGTACCAAGTTCTTCTTGGCCAATCCGGAACAATGAGTATAGTTCTTACTCCTCTCTTTCTTACTATCCTCAGTACCTTGGGTATGAGAGGAAGAGGAGGGAACACATAAACCGACTGGTACACCCACGGTGTCACTAGTGCATCCACAGCTATCGCCTGAGGGTCCCGTGACCTGGCGCAATATTTTTTTTTTTACTTTTTGCTGAGGCGGGACGCCATCATGTCCACCTGTGGCAGTTCCCAATGGTTTACAATCTGTGTGAAGACTTCTTGATGAAGTCCCCACTCTCCCGGGTGGAGGTCGTGCCTGCTGAGGAAGTCTGCTTCCCAGTTGTCCACTCCCGGAATGAACACTGCTGACAGTGCTAGCACGTGATTCTCCGCCCATCGAAGAATCCTTGTGGCTTCTGCCATTGCCATCCTCCTTCTTGTGCCGTCCTGGCGGTTTACATGGGCGACCGCCGTGATGTTGTCTGACTGAATCAGTACAGATTGGTTTTGAAGCAGGGGCTCTGCTTGACTCAGGGCGTTGTAGATTGCCCTTAGTTCCAATATATTTATGTGTAGAGAAGTCTCCAGACTTGACCACTGTCCTTGGAAGTTTCTTCCCTGAGTGACTGCCCCCCATCCTCGGAGGCTTGCATCCGTGGTCACCAGGATCCAGTCCTGTATGCCGAACCTGCGTCCCTCGAGAAGATGAGCACTCTGCAGCCACCACAGCAGAGACACCCTGGCCCTTGGGGACAGGGTGATCAACCGATGCATCTGAAGATGCGATCCGGACCATTTGTCCAACAGATCCCACTGAAAGATCCTTGCATGGAACCTGCCGAAGGGAATTGCTTCGTAAGAAGCCACCATCTTTCCCAGGACTCGCGTGCAGTGATGCACCGACACCTGTTTTGGTTTCAGGAGGTCCCTGACCAGAGATGACAATTCCTAGGCCTTCTCCTCCGGGAGAAACACCTTCTTCTGTTCTGTGTCCAGAATCATTCCCAGGAAAAGCAGACGCGTCGTAGGGATCAGCTGCGACTTTGGGATATTCAGAATCCAGCTGTGCTGTTGCAACACTTCCTGAGAGAGTGCTACGCTGAACAACAACTGCTCTTTGGACCTCGCCTTTATGAGGAGATCGTCCAAGTACGGGATAATTATAACTCCCTTTCTTCGAAGGAGTATCATCATTTCGGCCATTACCTTGGAAAATATTCTCGGAGCCGTGGATAGACCAAACGGCAACGTCTGGAATTGGTAATGACAGTTCTGTATCACAAACCTGAGGTACTCCTGGTGAGGTGGGAAAATGGGGACATGGAAGTAAGCATCCTTGATGTCCAGCGACACCATAAAATCCCCCTCTTCCAGGCTTGCAATAACCGCCCTGAGCGATTCCATTTTGAACTTGAACTTCTTTATATAAGTGTTCAAGGATTTTAAATTCAGGATGGGTCTCACCGAACCGTCCGGTTTCGGTACCACAAACATTGTGGAATAGTAACCCCTGCCCTGTTGAAGGAGGGGGACCTTGATTATCACCTGCTGGAGGTACAGCTTGTGAATTGCCGCCAGTACTACCTCCCTTTCCCTGGGAGCAGCTGGCAAGGCTGATTTGAGGTAACGGTGAGGGGGAGTCGCCTCGAACTCCAGCTTGTATCCCTGAGATACAATTTATACTGCCCATAGATCCACTTGTGAGCGAACCCACTGGTTGCTGAAGTTTCGGAGACGCGCCCCCACCGCACCTGGCTCCGTCTGTGGAGCCCCAACGTCATGCGGTGGACTTAGTGGAAGCAGGGGAGGATTTTTGTTCCTGGGAACTGGCTGCCTGGTGCAGCTTCTTACCTCTACCTTTGCCTCTGGCCAGAAAGGATGCTCCTCTGACCCGCCTGCCTTTCTGAGGCCGAAAGAACTGCATTTGATAATACGGTGCTTTCTTAGGCTGTGAGGGAACCTGAGGTAAAAAGGTCGACTTCCCAGCAGTTGCTGTGGATACGAGGTCCGAGAGACCGTCCCCAAATAGTTCCTCACCCTTAAAAGGCAAAACCTCCATGTGTTTTTTAGAATCAGCATCACCTGTCCACTGCCGAGTCCATAATACTCTCCTGGCAGAAATGGACATTGCATTAATTCTAGATGCCAGCAAGCAAATGTCCCTCTGTGCATCCCGCATATATAAGACGACGACTTTTATATGTTCGATGGTTAGCAAAATAGTATCCCTGTCGAGGGAATCAATGTTGTCTGACAGGGTATCAGTCCATGCTGCTGCAGCACTACACATCCAGGCTGAAGCAATAGCAGGTCTCAGTAGAGTACCAGAGTGTGTATACACAGACTTCAGGATAGCTTCCTGCTTTCTATCCGCAGGATCCTTTAGGGCGGCCGTATCCTGAGACGGCAGTACCACCCTTTTAGATAAGCGTGTTAGCGCCTTGTCCACCCTAGGGGATGTTTCCCAACGTAACCTATCCGTTGGCGGGAAAGGGTACGCCATCAGTAACCTCTTAGAAATCACTAGTTTCTTATCAGGGGAACTCCACGCTTCTTTACACAAATCATTTAATTCATCAGATGGGGGAAAAGTCACTGGCTGCTTTTTCTCCCCAAACATAATACCCCTTTTGGTGGTAACCGGGTTAATATCAGAAATGTGTAATACATCTTTCATTGCAGTAATCATGCATCGGATGGCTTTTGTAGACTGTACATTTGTCTCATCCTCATCTACACTGGAGTCAGACTCCGTGTCGACATCTGTGTCTACCATCAGAGCTAGCGGGCGTTTATGAGCCCCTGACGGCTTCTGAGTCACCTGGGCAGGCGCGGGCTGAGACCCCGGCTGTCCCAAGGCTGCTGCGTCATCAAACCTTTTATGTAAGGAGTTGACACTGTCGGTTAAGACCTTCCACATATCCATCCAATCAGGTGTCGGCCCCGTCGGGGGCGACACCACATGTATCTGCCCCTGCTCCGCCTCCACGTAACCCTCCTCATCAAACATGTCGACACAGCCGTACCGACACACCGCACACACAGGGAATGCTCAGACTGAGGACAGGACCCCACAAAGTCCTTTGGGGAGACAGAGAGAGAGTATGCCAGCACACACCACAGCGCTATATAACACAGGGATTTACACTACTAATAAGTGATTTTCCCAATAGCTGCTTGTTTGTATCGATTTGCGCCTAAATTTATGTGCCCCCCCTCTCTTTTTAACCCGTCTTGTACCTGGATACTGCAGGGGAGAGCCTGGGGAGCGTGCTTCCAGCGGAGCTGTGAAGGGAAAATGGCGCTGGTGTGCTGAGGAAGAAGGCCCCGCCCCTTCAGCGGCGGGCTTCTGTCCCGCGTTTTCTTTAACTTAATGGCGGGTTTTTTACACATATACAGTTTACTGACTGTATTATGTGTATATTTAGCCAAAGGTAATATAATTGCTGCCCAGGGCGCCCCCCCCAGGCGCCCTGCACCCTACAGTGACCGGAGTGTGTGGTGTGCTGTGGGAGCAATGGTGCACAGCTGCAGTGCTGTGCGCTACCTTAATGAAGACCGGAGTCTTCTGCCGCCGATTTCATCTCCTTCTGGCTCTGCAAGGGGGACGGCGGCGCGGCTCCGGGAACGGACGATCGAGGTCAGGCCCTGTGTTCGAACCCTCTTTCTTTCTAGCAAGCTCAGGAGAGCCCACTAGGAGCACCCAGCTCTGGCCGGGCACAGATTCTAACTGAGGTCTGGAGGAGGGGCATAGAGGGAGGAGCCAGTGCACACCTGATAGTACCTAATCTTTCTTTTAGAGTGCCCAGTCTCCTGCGGAGCCCGTCTATTCCCCATGGTCCTTACAGAGTTCCCAGCATCCACTAGGACGTCAGAGAAATAATAAGCATTTGTCAATAATGATTTTCAGAGGTCTAAATAGTAAGTACTGCTTATACGTGGATCACTTTCGGATTCTGTGCTCTAGCACTGCGCATAAGTTGACTGCGAAGTACGCTAGACTTAAGCAAAGAGACATGCTAGGAGAGCGCAAGGGCTATAATGTGATACCCCTGGGGTTGTACCACTGTATTGTCAGACTTGAGGGCAACTTGTCATAATAAGATCCTGAATGATCTTATATACATGTGTTTGCACCTATGGATCAAGCGGAAAAAAAAGGATTTCAAGGCTGCTCAGGCCATGGATAGTTTCAGCCAGTGGCGTAACTAGAAATTTTTCTCCCCCAAGCCAAAAAATTCTTTGGCGCCCTCCCCCCCCCCCCCCATCCCCACCCGCCGCATAATTGGGAGCAAGAAAGGGATAAATATGCGCGCGCCGAAGGCTCGTTGCCAGGTGTTTCATGCACTGGGTGTCATGCTCGTTGTCAGGTGTTTCATGCACTGGGTGTCATGCTCGTTGCTAGGAGGTAGTCCTTGTTGCTAGGGCTGTGCTCCCAGTGCCACATATGACCCCAGTGCCAGATATTCTCCACGGTGCCAGGTACTCACATGCCCCCGGTGCCAAATATAGCCCCCCCCATGTGCCAGGTACACATATACCCCCCCCCCCCCCCCCCGAAGGCGCGCGCTGCAAAAAAAGGGGCGTGGTTTTGTTGGAATGGGCGTGGTTTCTCATAAAGGGGCGTGGTATTGCAGGAAAAGACTACCTTATACCCCAGTTTTGCAACCTGCACGCCCAGACGTTAGCCACCACAGGAAAGAAAAATAATCCTGATTCATGCCCCTTACATTATTTGTCATTTTTCCTCCTTATAGTAATGCCCAGTATACATTATGCCACATACTGCAATGGCCCTTAGACATTATTCCACACACAATAATGCACATGACACATTATGCCACACACCATAATGCCCCCGACACATTATGCCACACACCGTAATGCCTGTGACACATTATGCCACACACCGTAATGCCTGTGACACATTATGCCACACACCGTAATGCCCCCGACACATTATGACAGGAATCGCAATGCCCGTTATACATTATGCTATACACTGCAATGCCCCTGATACATTATAGCACATACAATGCCTGTGACACATTATGACACACACCGCAATGACCTTGAGACATTATACCACAATGCCCGTGATATAGTATACCATACACCGTAATGCCTGTGACACATTATGACACACACCGCAATGTCCGTGATACATTATGCCACACACCGTAATGCCAATTACACATTAAGTCCTACAGTAAGGCTTCTAATTACTTTTCAATTACCTTCTCGTTGTCAGGGGTTTCATGCACTGGGTGTCATGCTCGTTGCCAGGTGTTTCATGCACTGGGTGTCATGCTCGTTGTCAGGTGTTTCATGCACTGGGTGTCATGCTCGTTGCTAGGAGGTAGTCCTTGTTGCTAGGGCTGTGCTCCCAGTGCCACATATGACCCCAGTGCCAGATATTCTCCACGGTGCCAGGTACTCACATGCCCCCGGTGCCAAATATAGCCCCCCCCATGTGCCAGGTACACATATACCCCCCCCCAGTGCCACATATGCCCCCAGTGCCAGATATTCCCCCCCAGTGCCACATATGCCCCCAGTGCCAGATATTCCCCCCGTGCCAGATATGCCGCCAGTGCCATATATTCCCCCCCAGTGCCACATATGCCCCCAGTGCCAGATATTCCCCCAGTGCCAGATATCCCCCCTAGTGCCAGACATCCCCCCCCAGTGCCAGACATCCCCCCCAGTGCCATATATGCCCCAGTGCCAGACATCCCCCCCCAGTGCCAGATATCCCCCCCAGTGCCAGACATCCCCCACCCCAGTGCCATATATGCCCCAGTGCCAGACATCCCCCCCCAGTGCCATATATGCCCCAGTGCCAGACATCCCCCCCCAGTGCCAGATATCCCCCCCAGAGCCAGACATCCCCCCCCACAGTGCCAGATATCCCCCCCCCAGTGCCATATATGCCCCAGTGCCAGATATCCCCCCTAGTGCCAGACATCTCCGCCCCAGTGCCATATATGCCCCAGTGCCAGATATCCCCCCCAGTGCCAGACATCCCCCCCCAGTGCCATATATGCCCCAGTGCCAGATATCCCCCCTAGTGCCAGACATCTCCCCCCCAGTGCCATATATGCCCCAGTGCCAGACATCCCCCCCCCCAGTGCCAGATATTCCCCCCAGTGCCGCCGCCGCCGCTTATTGGAGGGACACGGAGGGCACAGATCGCCTCTCCTGTGTCCCTCCTGCTGCATCATCTCCGGCGGCCGCGGGTCTAATAGGGGGAAGTGCCGTCCGTGAGCCAATTAGAGCTCACGGACGGCACTTCCCCCTATTAGACCCGCGGCCGCCGGAGATGATGCAGGAGGGACACAGGAGAGGCACACGCTGTGCCGTCCGTGTCCCTCCAACAAGCGGCGGCGGGAAGGAGACCGCAGACTGACATGCGGGCGCACGTCCGCATGTCAGTCTGCTGTAATCAGTGGCGCCCCCGCAGCCCCTCGCCCCCAAGCCACCGCGAGGACTGCGGGGGCAGTAGTTACGCCACTGGTTTCAGCTTTTAAGTTATAAGGAAATTGGCTAGCGGGTTTTACATTGTTTTCTGCTTGCTACCTTGAAATGCGCCCAGATGAACACCTTAAAATTATATGGTACACAGCATGCAGAGATCATCCGGGGACATGGCTTAGCGTGAATACAACAAAACCTTCGCCTTAAGCAAGATGGTCGGCAGGTGATGGACTTTGGGTGCAAGGATGTGGAAGTGTGGCTGGAGGTAACAATAGCCTTCGCGTGCTGCACCTGATGTTCCACTTGCATGTATGGTGTCAGGACCTGTCAGGGTGAATGTGCAGCAGACTACTAGAGGCATATGGTTTGAATTTAATAATGCTTCCTGCACACAGGTCCAGTGGTGTCGCTTTTGACACCTCTGTCTGTGATGCGGTGGAGCACACCCAGTAAGCAAATGTTTCAGACTCGGGGCCCAACAGCAATCTGGGAAATTAACTAGTCCAGCAGGTGCTAAGTATGGCACCTTCCCCTGATCATCTTGGTTTTAGTTTGGGGTTTTGTTTGCAAGGTAGCAGTTTTGTGAACACTGGTGGTTGCCAGAGAGTTGAGTTTTTGGAAATATAGGGCCATTTGCCAAATCCCCCGATTTCTCCAGTCACTGTGGTTCCTAAAACAATTCACAGGAAATATAGGCTCATTCAGCAACTTTCTTACTCAGCTGGATTATCTGTTAATGATGCTATACCAACTAAATTTTGCTCAGTGGTATACCAGTCTTTTGATGAGACATCTTTTGGTCCTGGAATTCTTCTTGCTAAGGTCGATGTTGAATTACTTCTCTTGCATCAATTTGTTCAAATTCATAAGATTTTGCCTTGATGATGAATATTACGTAAATGATTGCCTATGTGGTATACAGTGTATTTTGCATTTTTTGCGTGGTTCTGCATCTTTCTCCATTGGTGCATTGAATTTTCTTGTAGTGGTTATGGGAGAACGCATTTATCTTGATAACTTTGGGTGGGTAGGTCTTGCTGACTCAGAAAGATGCAGTCATTTTGTTTTAATTTTAAAGTTTCTGTTTTTATAGCAGAATGTACAACTGTGCATAAGATCATTCTACGTATGACCCAATACTTGTTGGGCCTGTTTAACTTTGCTTGATACTCATAAGCAGAGTTGTTGGGGTTTTTTGGAAGCTGGAAAGGGTCATGACGGGGTGACTAAGACTCACCATTTGATTTGGCATCACAGATTAAGTGGGACCTGTCCGCATAGTTCCCGTTTCTTGAGAAGTGTAATGGAGTTCGGTTGTGTATCATCCCAATCACATAATTTACACCTGCAGGTGTTCACAAACGCAGCATGTTCTACAGGGTTCAGCTGTTACCTCTGTTGTTCCTGGTGCGTGAGTCCTATCGTGAGGAATGGGTATTGATGGTTTTGATAAAAGATCTTTTTCTACTTGAACTTTTCCCCATAATGGTCACCATGGAAATCTAGGTAGATCAGTTGTGCAATCACAGTATCGTGTTGAGGTGTGACAACCTTGATGTAGTGCTCGGGACAAATCTTCCGTTGGCTTTGTACCTATTGGTTTTGCTTTTGCTTGCATAGCTAATGATGACCTGTTTGCATTGTAACATTATTTTTAAAACTTGGCATGTGTCTCAGGTGGACATGATTGGCTTCTGATGCTGATGACAGTATGCTTTGCCACCATTATGATTAGCAGACGATGGAGGGCATAGCAGAGCAGTCTCTACCCCTGGCACTCTATGGCCACCAGGCATGGACGAGTGGGAAGATTTTCCTCATGGCTGCAGACATGGACGTAAGGGTGGGAATCGCCCCATGCTTTCTTTTATTTGGCATCAGTGCCGTTTCTAGCGCACAGGGCACTTAGCGTGTCCTTATCTCCCCCTCCTCCCTCTTCCCGAGCACTCGCAATCGCGTCATTCCGCGAAACCCAGCCCCCCGAGCAGGAGTACTCAAGAGGGAGGAGAAGCAGACAAGCCTTGAAGAAGTAGGCGGCCGGCGCGAGGGAGGTGAGGTGTCCCGACCCGAAGAGTGGGAAGAACCTGTATGTAAGTAGTCTCTCTCTCTCCCCCCGCTCCCTCTCCCTTCCTTCCCCCCCACTTGATACCTGCCTGCCGCACTGTGTAAAATGGGGACACCTGCCTACCGCACTGTGTAAAATGGGGACACCTGCCTGCCGCACTGTTTAAAATGGGGACACCTGCCTGACGCACTGTTTAAAATGGGGACACCTGCCTGCCATACTGTGTAAAATGGGGACACTTGCCTGTCGCACTGTGTAAAATGGGGACACTTGCCTGCCGTACTGTGTAAAATGGGGACACCTGCCGTACTGTGTAAAATGGGGACACTTGCCTGCCGTACTGTGCAAAATGGGGACACTTGCCTGCCGCACTGTGTAAAATGGGGACACTTGCCTGCCGCACTGTTTGAAATGGGGACACTTGCCTGCCGCACTGTGTAAAATGGGGACACTTGCCTGCCATACTGTGTAAAATGGGGACATGTGCCTGCTGTAATGTGTAAAATGGGGACTTTGATTTTTTTTTTGTCCCTGTGGTGGCCATAATGATATCAGATGAGGCCACGCCCACTTTAACGAGACCACGCCCATTTTAAATCAGCCCACGCCCCTTGTCAGGGGCGCGCGCATGCTTTTTCTTTTTATAGCTGGGGGGGGGGCCATTTATTTTTATAGCAATGGGGGGGGGGGGGGCGCATTTTGAAATTTTGCACTGGGAGCCAAATTGGCTAGAAACGTCCCTGTTTGGCATCTTTATGTCTCTGGCAGATCCAGGGCTCACGTAGTTTATTCCATTGTGAGGGCTTTAAAGTGTTGGCCGTGCATATGCCTGGCAGTAGCTGACTGTAGGATACCTACATATGCTCCCAACAATCCTAGCGGCTGTTGAAGCGTGGCAGTTTAAATTTGCTTTTTCAATGGCCTTCATGTGGCTTTTCCAGTTTCAGATTGAGTCCTCCAAACAGGTGGCTGCTGCTAGGCTCAATTTGGACGTTCTCGTGAGGGGTCGATCTTCTGTGGACTTTGGAGCTCCCAGACTAATAAAACTGTTCAGGGATGGGTGAATTTTATTGGTTCCTTTAGAAGGAATACTGAGTATTCCCTGATGTCCTTATTAAACAGTATGTGTACTTTCACCCAGCTTTTGACATATTGATGGCACTCTGCTTATGAAGTACCAGTTTGGCTGATTTTTAAAGAGTTGAGTTTTGAGTGTTGGCCTCTTGCTACTAGAGTTTGACAAGAAATCATTCTGGAGCGGCAAAGTCACTTTTGCTGCGGCAGCAGTATTTTTGGTTGCGTAAATTAAGGCATTGAGTCGATTCTATTAGGCCTTTTCGTTAAATTTGTTGTCTGCTGTTAGTGCAGTGGTGGTTATTGCCTACTTATGTAGTTTTTTAATTTGTTTGTTGTGTCATGTGTTGTTTTGTCTCGTTTATTACCCTTGTCTATCCTACTCGGGAATTAGCTACTCACCAATTTTGGCAGTGGGAGTCTTGAGGGATATTAAAAAAAAATTGCCTGGCGGACTTAGGGGCTGATTCTGATTTGGGAAAAAGTAAGTAACCGTACACCATGGTAAAACCATGTTGTACTGCAGGTAGGGCAGACTTAAAATGTGCAGAGAGATTTAGATTTGGGTGGGGCGTGTCCAAACTGAAATCTTGTTATGGAACTAGCGCACAATTTCATAAGACTTCTAGAGCCCTAGTGAGGGTCTTCCGCCTACAACAGCTGCCCGTTGTTCCCTTAGTGTACAATACACACACCGGTACTTAGGATGCCACCAGGTCTTATACCTATGGCAGTAGAGGCTTACACAATTGGGCAACTGGAACACGGACCAACAGCTTATACCACAGCATAAACTATAACTGCCAGGGAGAAGCTGGCCTGACTGCCTTATAACAGAGAGATCCACCAATCAGTGCAGCCAGGGAGAGAGGGACTCCAAATTAAATAAATAAAAGCATCTGTAATGCTGCATGTAACAAAGAACCCTATTTGACATGTGTACTAGATTGCTAGGCAACCTTGGACATACAGTAGTAGTTGACCGGCGTCCTGGTTGCCGAGCAGCTTGCAGGGACCACCACCATCGCTCCCGGAAGACGCAACATATCGGTTGCTAGTCAGCAACCGGTACTCGCGAGCCATACAAGCCACATGGCAGCTTGTAACAAATCTAAAGTATAATGTAAAAATAAAGCTGCCCAGCATTTGTGTGCTACATGCAAAAGCAACTAGTATTTATCCTACATGCAAAAACAATGTACACATTTGCAGTTGCACCTCTTACATTGCAACATGGGGCCTGATTCATGTTTTTAAGTAAAGCAAAAAAAAAAAACAAGTAACTTTGTGTCAGGAACAAAACATGCTGCCATGCAAGGGGAACAAATATATTTGTATATTTTCTGAAAAGGGTAATTACTGGCTGCTTTTGTATGTAGGCCACAAATGTTAGACTGTTTTTGATTTTACACTGCAATTTAGATTTCAGTTGAACATACCCCAACCAAATATAAATCTCTGCAATTATTACATCTGCCACATGCGCAGTGCAACATGGTTTTGCCCAGTCGCTTACTTTTTGTTACTTACAAACATGAATCAGGCCCATGGATTGTCCAGGTTCATAATTATTTATATTTCTTACATTATTCCTAAATCAGAATAGGAATCAGTCCCTTAATATGACTAATAAGGCTCTTACAATGTAATTATAAGATACTATTCTGTTCCTCAGGAGTTTTTTTTTATTAGTAGCACTTGCCAAGTTAATTTGCTTTCCTTTAAGTACCCCATCCAAACACCATACCTCCTAACTCAGCAGGACAGACCCAGCTTTCGGCCACTGTCCTTCTCTCCCACCCACAGTCATCTGCGTCTTGGAACGCAGATGACTTCCTGTTGACTGGGCGCTACTGTGAGCGGCTTGGCGCTACTGCAAGCAGATTGATGTGATCATTGGCACATGCGCACTGGGCTGAGATGCACGCCTGTGTGTGTCTGACGGTGGTATAACGCGGCTGTTTGAAATTTGTGAGTAATGAATTACTATTTAAGATGGTGCTATGTACTTCATGTCCAGATGGCTCTTGACCAAGGAGGGTGACTGTGATGCGATGCAGGGGTCTTGAACGGTCATTAACTGACCGAGGTCGACGGACCAACCATGTGACCAATTCATCTTTCCTTTTTCTCTAGACATGATGAGTAATTTCATGAGCATATTAAGTTGCTATTATGGATGTATTTAAGTTTATTTGAGATTTATGCTGAGCCACCATACTATGGGACTTTTTTACAAGGTGCTCGACATGGGTGAAAATAAAATTCTATGTGTTTTTCTATATTCAAGAGTGCCCTTCTCTAGAGAAATTAGTTTTTCCTGGACCAGTTTGGAACAGCTTTAAGGGAGCACCAGTAATGACATGTTGTAGCAGTGTGCAAATGTTTCTACATGGATATATATATATATATATATATATATATATATTATATATAATGTGTGTATGTAATATTACATACATATGTTTAACACAGGCGGTCGAAGCATACATATTGTAACTGTTGACAAAGGAACCCTTATTTTCTTACTTTGGCCTGGGTTAGCATGCAGAATGTGGACATTTTAGGATGTACAGTTTATTGAAAGTGAACATAAGCCTGATTAACTTCCAGATTTATTGTATATATTTTTTTACCTGCCAGGCAATTTTATTTTTCCCCAGGCTAGTGGAACTGTTCAGGGTCACAAGTCCACAATGCTTGTCAGACTACTCAATATACCTTAAAAAGACAGCCTATTCAGGAGCAGTCACTGACATTTCAAAGGGTACCCCCTCCCCTTTCCAGTCTTTCTTTCCTATCTTGACACGTTCCTAATTAAGCAGCAATATAACTGCTGTGTAATTGAACAGATGTAGTAGTCATTAACAGGAATTACCCATTCTTCTATAAATTCTGTATATGCAGAGGGGGTGCAGTGTGCAATGGGTGAATCTAATTGCCCGGGACTTCCCAAGGGAGATGTACAAACAGATCAAGACATCACACAAGTGAGAGGTTGGAGTTCTGACATAGGATTGTTGTCAGTCACTCATTTATCTTGTCATGCTGAAAAGCTAATGGTAGCAGGAATCAGTGTTGTGAGATTCCATAAATACAGCTAGGTAGGTCTGTGTCTGAAATGAAGCACACCACAGCTCTGTCTGAGCTATAGTGACATTTTGATTAAAGCCTCACATAAAGCAGTGGCTTTTATGAGCAGCTGCTTAAAAGACAATCTATTTAAGTGAAAACACGGTTCAGAGTATCTCATTTCCCTTGGCAATTTACTGGTAGCCATTTGTTTGCATCACACACATAGGGATTATAATCACAGCACTGCTCATGAAATCAGCCTTTAGCAACCATTTCTGTGGACTCTAAAGATTTATAAAAGACTAAATGATTTCCTTTCTATTGCAAAAATGAATCTCAGCATTGCTGTTGCAGGCTTAAAATAGCATACAGATTAATTATAATTACATAAAGCCTGTGTGATATACGTCTTAAACTACTGGTTATTGCACAACATCTACAGTTGTACACAGCACAGCACTCTCTTCACTACTGCCTTCTGGCTTCACGCGGGAGATGTCCTCCTTCCTGTATCCCACTTCTCTTACTCATAAACTGGATGGGGTTGGACCTTGATGACGCTATTCAGACAATCAGGTCCCTCCTTAAGTGGCTTAAGTAGCAAATAGTGGGCCCAGGTGCAAAAATATGTTATCACCCCCCTCCCGCCCCAGCTAAAGAAAAACAATGAGTGCAGGTCTTTGTCGCATGAACCTCTCCTATCTCCTACCACATGTCTTTACTGGGAAATGGCATGCACCGGTGACCCATCCCCTATGACATGCCCAGGGCCGCAGCTAGGGGAGTAGGGGCTAGGGGTTATTTGAAGGGGCGCTGAGGATGGGCTGAGGACGGCTCTGCATGGGTTGACTCCCTGGCTGTTCCCTAGCTTCAGCTTTGTCTAATCTTTTGTGCAATAAATTTACATTAGCATTTAAAACATTCCACATATCCATCCAGTCAGGTGTCGGTGTTGTCGACAGAGACACCAAATTCATTTGCTCCCCCTCCTCCCTAGGAGAGCCTTCTAACTCAGACATGTCGACACACGCGTACCGACACACCACACACTCAGGGAATCCTCTTATCTGAAGACAGTTCCCCCACAAGGCCCTTTGGAGAGACAGAGAGAGAGTATGCCAGCACACACCCAGCGCTATATGACCCAGGAAAAAACACAATAAATATATGTTTACCCAGTAGCGCTGTTTATATATATATATATATATATATATATATATATATATATATATATATATGCGCCAATTATGTGCCCCCCCTTCTTTAAAACTATCTTTCACCATGGAATAAGCAGGGGAGAGTCCGGGGAGCTTCCTCTCAGCGCTGTGCTGTGGAGAAAATGGCGCTGGTGAGTGCTGAGGGAGAAGCCCCGCCCCCTTGGCGGCGGGCTTCTGTCCCGCTCAAATATACTAAAAACTGGCGGGGGCTATTTATATATACAGTGCCCAGCTGTATATATGTATATTTTTGCCAAAGAGAGGTTCATATGCTGCCCAGGGTGCCCCCCCTGCGCCCTGCACCCTTACAGTGACTGCCGTGTGTGAGGTGTATGGGAGCAATGGCGCACAGCTTCACTGCTGTGCGTTACCTCAGTGAAGATCATGAAGTCTTCTGCCGCCTCTGAAGTCTTCTTTTCTTCTCATACTCACCCGGCTTCTATCTTCAGGCTCTGCTAGGAGGACGGCGGCGCGGCTCTGGGACGGACGGCGAGGGTGAGACCTGCGTACCGATCCCTCTAGAGCTAATGGTGTCCAGTAGCCTAAGAAACAGAGCCTAGCATTAAAGTAGGTCTGTTTCTCTCCCATCAGTCCCTCGATGCAGGGAGTCTGTTGCCAGCAGGCTCCCTGAAAATAAAAAACCTAACATATATACTTTCTGACAGGAAACTCAGGAGAGCTCCCTGTAATGCACCCAGTCTCCTCTGGGCACAGTAGTAAACTGAGGTCTGGAGGAGGGGCATAGAGGGAGGAGCCAGTGCACACCCATACCTAAAGTCTTTCTTAAAGTGCCCATGTCTCCTGCAGAGCCCGTCTATCCCCATGGTCCTTACGGAGTCCCCAGAATCCTCTAGGACGTAAGAGAAATGTACTTACCTACATTCCATATCTCACTTTTGGAAGCTGAAGACGTAAATTATGAAAAGAACAGGTGAGCATGACCTGGTGACTAGGTCTTGGCTTAACATCTGGCAGCTTAACTCAGCTGTCTAGTATACCATGATTCAATGGGCTACCAGTGAGATGCCTCCACCCCAATTGTGCAGATTTTTGTGCTCGAGCCCCAGTCAGTCCCTGACCCACAGTCTCAATTTAAAAGAGGAATAATGTCACTTTATTCCAAGGTAGTCATACAGGTAACATATGAATGCTGTATGTTACCCGTATGTTACCTTTATGACTACCTTGGAATAAAGTGGCGAGTGTTGGGTCTTCATTTTTTTCTGTCTAGGAAAGGGTGAGTATTTATATTTTGGACCCTGCACCACAAATACCTAGAAGTATTGTACCCAAGGTGCCTTCCATTATCATAGATAATATTATCTTACAGTATTCCTGAGGAAATTTCTAGTGAAAGAACTTAAATGTTGAAATTGATATGTTCCTGCATCATTCTTTACATTTTTAAAGTCTGTGAGTGCCACGAGACAGTATGATATACATATAGGTCAGAGCTGCTGCAGCTGGGCATGTGCAGCAGCTCTCCTTCAGACATCTGTATGCCTGGCATGAACAAAGAGCACTGCTAATTAGAGCTTTTGGTTCCGGCAGCGCAAAGACAGAAACACATATGGGACGGGATTCTGTATAGCTTGTACAAGGACTCAAATAAATCATCACAAAATTATCTTTTGTCAACTTATTGCTTTGATCTTTAATTTAACATTTTGGAAATTCTGCTTTTCTCACCTGTGCAGCACTGGAGTCTCAGCAGCGTTCTGCATCAGACATCAATGCATCTTGGCAGCCAAGAGAATGCAATATTTCTTATTTTTATCCTTGTAAAGTCAAGTGTGAGAGGGGCTGCCTAGGTCACCGAGAAACCTTGATCAACACTGTTGATGTCATTTCTATAAATTGAGCAGTTAAAGCACACAATGATTACAATTTCATCATCACAACTCTTTTTTGGGGGGCTCGCTGATGCAATTAACTGGCAGTTAAGTGCTTTCCTGCAACAAGGTCTTGATTTCCCAGGAAATCTTGCTCTAATCTAAGCATTTTCATTGACATAGGCAACTATGGTATATTTGTGTTGCACTTTATGAGCTGACATTAAATGATCAAGTACTTTGCTTTAAAAAACATTCACAGTTCAGAAATGAGTTGTGATATCTCAGCTCCAAACATTTGTAAGGCATTCTAAAGTTCCACAAAATTTGGAAAGTCAGAGGTTGTCGAAAACTAATTGATTTCATTACTTATCAGTCTTCCTAGTTTCTTGTGTTTGGTTTTAAGTAATATTGACTATATCATCTACTTCAAAGCAGAATCAATCACATAAAATTACTTAATTTGCACAGCTGCAAATCCATTATCCAAATTTTGTCAGTGAGGTTCTTGATCGATCCCAAATTACACATGGCAGACTCTTCACCTAATAGAAACAGACTTGCTTCATTTTGAGCCACAGTGCCTTCCTGTCCCTTTGCCAACATCTCAGATTTCATTTATTGATTTCAGATTCAGACCTGTTTTGGAGAGTGCTAGATTCTTAACTCTCCTCAAATTAGGTTATAACAGAGCATCGCAATTAAGACACAAAACTTCATACTGGCTGGGGGTTACAATTTTCAGTTGCAGGTCAATACTAACATGCAAGTGCATAGTTTTGACACTTGCATTTGTGCTTTATTCCTCAATTATGCTCCTAACATGTCATCTATACAAACTGGATTTGTGTCTGTGGTGATAAATATAATTTTTGTCTGTATATTGTTGAGTTATGGGTGCTCAATGTACATTAAACCTTTATAGGATGTCCCACAGAAATGGAACAAGCGTTAGCCTGATATTCAAATTACATAAAAGTGCAGTTTAAGAAACAAGCTTAAATAACCCTACCAACATGGGATCGGTATGAAATACCTCCAATCAAAATCCCAACAGCAATTGACCGACGGTCAAAATCCCGACATGGACAAAATACTGACATTTAAAATACCGACAAGGTCACTCAAAATACCGACATGTAAAATGCCGACAGGTCAAAATACCGACATGTGTTTTTCATTGTTCTGTGTGTATGTCGACATAGGTCGCCATGCTTCGGACACGGTGCCTCGCTGCGCTCGGCACACTATTATATTCCCCCTCCAGGTCCACTGGGATGGTAAAGTATGAACAAGTCGGTTTCAATGAAAAAAATAATGAAAAACTCATGTCGGCATTTCAACCTGTCAGCATTTTACATGTCGGTATTTTGACCTTGTCAGTATTTTAAATGTCAGTATTTTGTCCATGTCGGGATTTTGACCTTGTCGGGATTTTGACCGTCGGTCAATTGCTGTCAAGATTTCGACCGTCGGGATTTTGATTGGAGGTAAATTGACTGCATCCCACCAAGATTAGTTACATAGAATGGGGTATTGGTGCAACAAGTTGGGAGTGTGACAGCATCATAGTGGACATGCTTGTACTTCTGAAGTTTTAAGCTGACCTTCTCAGTAAAATGCCATCTTATTGCACTATGCATTGGAAAAACCACCCAATTAAATGCAAATTCAATGACTGTTAGGATCATGGGGTGGCAGGACAATACCCTAAAATCATGACTGTACCTGTGAATTTAGGACAGTTATAAGGTATAGTTAAGGCACTGCTGTCTTGTTAATGAAGCATCGTATTTCTAAAGAAAAAATAAGAATTTACTCACCGGTAATTCTATTTCTCGTAGTCCGTAGTGGATGCTGGGTACTCCGTAAGGACCATGGGGAATAGACGGGCTCCGCAGGAGACTGGGCACTCTTAAAAGAAAGATTAGGTACTATATCTGGTGTGCACTGGCTCCTCCCTCTATGCCCCTCCTCCAGACCTCAGTTAGGGAAACTGTGCCCGGAAGAGCTGACATTACTAGGAAAGGATTTGGAATCCAGGGTAAGACTCATACCAGCCACACCAATCACACCGTACAACTTGTGATAACTATACCCAGTTAACAGTATGAACAACAACTGAGCCTCATTCAACAGATGGCTTATAACAATAACCCTATAGTTAAGCAATAACTATATACATGTATTGCAGAAAGTCCGCACTTGGGACGGGCTCCCAGCATCCACTACGGACTACGAGAAATAGAATTACCGGTGAGTAAATTCTTATTTTCTCTGACGTCCTAGTGGATGCTGGGTACTCCGTAAGGACCACGGGGATTATACCAAAGCTCCCAAACGGGCGGGAGAGTGCGGATGACTCTGCAGCACCGAATGAGCAAACTCAAGGTCCTCCTCAGCCAGGGTATCAAACTTGTAGAATTTTGCAAAAGTGTTTGATCCCGACCAAGTAGCAGCTCGGCAAAGTTGTAAAGCCGAGACCCCTCGGGCAGCCGCCCAAGAAGAGCCCACCTTCCTCGTGGAATGGGCTTTTACTGATTTAGGATGCGGCAGTCCAGCCGCAGAATGTGCAAGTTGAATCGTGCTACAGATCCAGCGAGCAATAGTCTGCTTTGAAGCAGGAGCACCCAGATTGTTGGGTGCATGCAGGATAAACAGCAAGTCAGTTTTTCTGACTCTAGCCGTCCTGGAAACATAGATTTTCAGGGCCCGGACTACGTCCAGCAACTTGGAATCCTCCAAGTCCCGAGTAGCCGCAGGCACCACAATAGGTTGGTTCAAATGAAACGCTGATACCACCTTTGGGAGAAATTGGGGACGAGTCCTCAATTCTGCCCTGTCCATATGGAAAATCAGATATGGGCTTTTACAGGACAAAGCTGCCAATTCTGACACACGCCTAGCTGAGGCCAAGGCCAACAGCATGACTACCTTCCACGTGAGATACTTCAACTCCACGGTCTGAAGTGGCTCAAACCAATGTGATTTTAGGATATCCAACACAACGTTGAGATCCCAAGGTGCCACTGGAGGCACAAAAGGGGGCTGAATATGCAGCACTCCCTTAACAAACGTCTGAACTTCAGGCAGTGAAGCCAGTTCTTTTTGAAAGAAAATAGACAGGGCCGAAATCTGGACTTTAATGGATCCCAATTTTAGGCCCATAGTCACTCCTGACTGTAGGAAGTGCAGAAATCGACCCAGCTGAAATTCCTCTGTTGGGGCCCTTCTGGCCTCACACCAAGCAACATATGCGGTGATAATGTTTTGCTGTCACATCCTTCCTAGCTTTTATCAGCGTAGGAATGACTTCATCTGAAATGCCCTTTTCCATTAGGATCCGGCATTCAACCGCCATGCCGTCAAATGCAGCCGCGGTAAGTCTTGGAACAGACAGGGCCCCTGCTGTAGCAGGTCCTGTCTGAGCGGCAGAGGCCAAGGGTCCTCTGAGATCATTTCTTGTAGTTCCGGGTACCAAGTTCTACTGGGCCATCCGGAACGATGAGTATAGTTCTTACTCCTCTTTCTTATTATCCTCAGTACCTTTGGTATGAGAGGAAGAGGAGGGAACACATAAACCAACTGGTACACCCACGGTGTCACTAGAGCGTCCACAGCTATCGCCTGAGGGTCCCTTGACCTGGCGCAATATCTTTTTAGCTTTTTGTTGAGGCGGGACGCCATCATGTCCACCTGTGGCCTTTCCCAACGAGTTACAATCAGCTTGAAGACTTCTGGATGAAGTCCCCACTCTCCTGGGTGGAGGTCGTGCCTGCTGAGGAAGTCTGCTTCCCAGTTGTCCACTCCCGGAATGAACACCGCTGACAGTGCTAGCACGTGATTCTCCGCCCATCGAAGAATCCTTGTGGCTTCTGCCATCGCCATCCTGCTTCTTGTGCCGCCATGTCGGTTTACATGGGCGACCGCCGTGATGTTGTCTGACTGAATCAGCACCGGTTGGTTTTGAAGCAGGGGTTCTGCTTGACTCAGGGCATTGTAAATGGCCCTTAGTTCCAGAATATTTATGTGTAGGGAAGTCGCCTGACTCGACCACTGTCCTTGGAAGTTTCTTCCCTGAGTGACTGCCCCCCAACCTCGGAGGCTTGCATCCGTGGTCACCAGGACCTAGTCCTGAATGCCGAATCTGCGGCCCTCGAGAAGATGAGCACTCTGCAGCCACCACAGCAGAGACACCCTGGCCCTCGGGGACAGGGTGATCAACCGATGCATCTGAAGATGCGATCCGGACCACTTGTCTAACAGATCCCACTGAAAGATCCTTGCATGGAACCTGCCGAAGGGAATTGCTTCGTAAGAAGCTACCATTTTTCCCAGGACTCGCGTGCAGTGATGCACCGACACCTGTTTTGGTTTCAGGAGGACCCTGACCAGAGATGACAATTCCTGGGCCTTCTCCTCCGGGAGAAACACCTTCTTCTGTTCTGTGTCCAGAATCATGCCCAAGAACAGCAGACGCGTCGTAGGAATCAGCTGCGACTTTGGGATATTCAGAATCCAGCCGTGCTGTTGTAGCACTTCCCGAGATAGTGCTACTCCGACTAACAACTGCTCCTTGGACCTTGCATTTATAAGGAGATCGTCCAAGTACGGGATAATTATAACTCCCTTCTTTAGAAGGAGTATCATCATTTCGGCCATTACCTTGGTAAATACCCTCGGTGCCGTGGACAGACCAAACGGCAACGTCTGGAATTGGTAATGACAGTCCTGTACCACAAACCTGAGGTACTCCTGGTGAGGTGGGTAAATGGGGACATGTAGGTAAGCATCCTTGATGTCCAGTGACACCATAAAATCCCCCTCTTCCAGGCTTGCAATAACCGCCCTGAGCGATTTCATTTTGAACTTGAACTTCCTTATATAAGTGTTCAAGGATTTCAAATTTAGAATGGGTTTCACCGAACCGTCTGGTTTCGGTACCACAAACATTGTGGAATAGTAACCCCGTCCCTGTTGAAGGAGGGGAACTTTGATTATCACCTGCTGAAGGTACAGCTTGTGAATTGCCGCCAGTACTACCTCCCTTTCCTTGGGAGCAGCTGGCAAGGCTGATTTGAGGTAACGGCGAGGGGGAGATGCCTTGAACTCCAGCTTGTATCCCTGAGATACCACTTGTAGAACCCAGAGATCCACCTGTGAGCGAACCCACTGGTCGCTGAAGTTCCGGAGACGCGCCCCCACCGCACCTGGCTCCACCTGTGGAGCCCCAGCGTCATGCGGTGGACTTAGTGGAAGCAGGGGAGGATTTTTGTTCCTGGGAACTGGCTGTCTGGTGCAGCTTTTTCCCTCTACCCATGCCTCTGGGCAGAAAGGACGCGCCTCTGACCCGCTTGCCTTTCTGAGGCCGAAAGGACTGTACTTGATAATACGGTGCTTTCTTAGGCTGTGAGGGAACCTGAGGTAAAAAAGTCGACTTCCCAGCTGTTGCTGTGGATACGAGGTCCGAGAGACCGTCCCCAAACAATTCCTCACCCTTATAAGGCAAAACCTCCATGTGCCTTTTAGAATCAGCATCACCTGTCCACTGCCGAGTCCATAATACTCTCCTGGCAGAAATGGACATTGCATAAATTCTAGATGCCAGCCGGCAAATGTCCCTCTGTGCATCCCTCATATATAAGACGACGTCTTTAATATGCTCTATGGTTAGCAAAATAGTATCCCTATCAAGGGAATCAATGTTATCTGACAGGGTATCAGACCAAGCAGCTGCAGCACTACACATCCATGCTAAAGCAATTGCAGGTCTCAGTATAGTACCTGAGTGTGTATACACAGACTTCAGGATAGCCTCCTGCTTTCTATCTGCAGGCTCCTTTAAGGCGGCCGTATCCTGAGACGGCAGTGCCACCTTTTTTGATAAGCGTGTGAGCGCCTTGTCCACCCTAGGGGAAGTTTCCCAACGTAACCTGTCCGTTGGCGGGAAAGGGTACGCCATTAGTAACCTCTTAGAAATCACTAATTTCTTATCTGGGGAACACCACGCTTCTTCACACAATTCATTTAACTCATCAGATGGGGGAAAAGTCACTGGCTGCTTTTTCTCCCCAAACATAATACCCTTTTTAGTGGTAACCGGGTTAATGTCAGAAATGTGCAACACATTTTTCATTGCCGTAATCATGCATCGGATGGCCCTTGTGGACTGTACATTTGTCTCATCCTCGTCTACACTGGAGTCAGACTCCGTGTCGACATCTGTGTCTGCCATCTGAGGTAGCGGGCGTTTTTGAGCCCCTGATGGCCTCTGAGACGCCTGGGCAGGCGCGGGCTGAGATGCCGGCTGTCCCAAAGCTGTTACGTCATCGAACCTTTTATGCAAGGAGTTGACACTGTCGGTTAATACCTGCCACATATCCATCCACTCTGGTGTCGGCCCCGCAGGGGGCGACATCACACTTATCGGCTCTTGCTCCGCCTCCACATAAGCGTCCTCATCAAATATGTCGACACAGCCGTACCGACACACCGCACACACACAGGGAATGCTCTGACTGAGGACAGGACCCCACAAAGTCCTTTGGGAGACAGAGAGAGAGTATGCCAGCACACACCAGAGCGCTATATAACAGAGGGATTTACACTAACACAAAGTGAATTTTCCCCCAATAGCTGCTTATATCACCTTTTGCGCCTAAATTTATGTGCCCCCCCTCTCTTTTTTACCCTTCTTGTAGTGTATACTGCAGGGGAGAGCCTGGGGAGCGTCCTTCCAGCGGAGCTGTGAAGAGAAAATGGCGCCGGTGTGCTGAGGGAGATAGCCCCGCCCCCTCCGCGGCGGGCTTCTCCCGCTTTTTTAATAATGTTAATGGCGGGGGATTAGGCACATATACAGTTTACAACTGTATTATGTGCACATTTGCCAAAAGGTATACTTATTGCAGCCCAGGGCGCGCCCCCCCCCCCCCCCCCCCCCCCAGCGACCTGCACCCACCAGTGACCGGAGCGTGTGGTGTGCTATGGGAGCAATGGCGCACAGCTGCAGTGCGGTGCGCTACCTTATTGAAGACCGGAGTCTTCAGCCGCCGATTTTCTCCTGGTTCTTCAGTCTTCTGGCTCTGCAAGGGGGACGGCGGCGCGGCTCCGGGAACGGACGATCGAGGTCGGGCCCTGTGTTCGATCCCTCTGGAGCTAATGGTGTCCAGTAGCCTTAGAAGCACAAGCTAGCTGCAAGCAGGTAGGTTTGCTTCTCTCCCCTCAGTCCCTCGTAGCAGTGAGTCTGTTGCCAGCAGATCTCACTGAAAATAAAAAACCTAACAAAAACTTTCTTTTCTAGTAAGCTCAGGAGAGCCCACTAGGTGCATCCAGCTCTGACCGGGCACAGATTCTAACTGAGGTCTGGAGGAGGGGCATAGAGGGAGGAGCCAGTGCACACCAGATATAGTACCTAATCTTTCTTTTAAGAGTGCCCAGTCTCCTGCGGAGCCCGTCTATTCCCCATGGTCCTAACGGAGTACCCAGCATCCACTAGGACGTCAGAGAAAGCTTGCTGAAAAAAAATGAAGTTTACAGTTTATTTTTTATTTATTTATTTACAGTTTCTTATATAGTGCAGCAAATTACGTTGTGCTTTACAATTGGAAACAACAATTATAAAACAAAACTGGTTGATAACAAAAAGTCATAGTGGTAGGAAGGCCCGGCTCGCAAGCTAACTGGTTGGCTGATCATTTATCACTCTTTATCCATCTTTATCTCTTGTTAAGGACTTAGTCTCCACAACATAGCGGGATCCAGAGGTGGAACTACCGCCAGTGCAACCAGTGCGTTGCACTGGGGCCCGCCTCTGTCCAGGGGCCCAAAGCATGTAATGAGTCAAACTGACTCATTACATGCCGCTGTGTGCTGCGGGCAACCGCTGCCCGCAGCGCACAGACGCCCGGAGAGGAGAGGAGCAGCGGTACGGGGGAAGGAGGAGGATGGAGGTGGAGGAGGCAGCCGCAGCAGCGCTTTGTTACTGGTTGGGGCACTGCTGCTGCTGCCCCTCTGCTTCACTATAGGCTGTCTTCCGAGAACAGCCTATAGTGAAGCAGAGGGGCAGCAGCAGCAGCGCCTCCACCAATAACACAGCGCTGCTGCGGCTCCCTCCTCCACCTCCCTCCTCCTCCTTCTCTACTGCCCGGGAATCGTCAAGCTGCACCGAGGAGCCTGAGCCAGCGGAGAGGGTAAGTATAATTCTTCTTTCTTTCTGTCTCTTTCTTTCTTTCTTTCTTTCTTTCTTTCTTTCTTTCTTTCTTTCTGTCTTTCTGTCTTTCTTTCTGTCTTTGTTGGGACTGCCTGCCGCAATGTGTAAAAATGGGTAATCTGCCTGCCACTATGTGTAAAAATGGGGAATCTGCCTGCCGCAATGTGTAAAAAGGGGGAATCTGCATGCCGCAATGTGTAAAAATGGGGAATCTGCCTGCCGCAATGTGTAAAAATGGGGAATCTGCCTGCCGCAATGTGTAAAAAGGGGGAATCTGCCTGCCGTAATGTGTAAAAAGGGGGACGCTGTCTGCCGTAATGTGTAATAAGGGCACGCTGTCTGCCGTAATGTGTAAAAAGGGGACGCTGTCTGCCGTTATGTGTAAAAAGTGTACACTGTCTGCCGCTATGTTTAACAAGGGCACGCTGTCTGCCGTTATGTGTAAAAAGTGTACGCTGCCTGCCGCTATGTGTAACAAGGGCACGCTGTCTGCCGTTATGTGTAAAAAGGGGACGCTGTCTGCCGTTATGTGTAAAAAGTGCACGCTGTCTGCCGTAATGTGTAAAAAGGGGGACGCTGTCTGCCGTAGTGTGTAAAAAGGGGACGCTGTCTGCCGTAATGTATAAAAAGAGGAATCTGTCCGCTGTAAGGTGTAAAAGGGTCTCTACCTGGTGTAGTGGTGCTACTGTGTGGCATAATTTGAATAATGGAGACTACTGTGCACCATTTTATGAATTGATATTATTTTGTGGCCACACCCCTTCCCCACGAAGCCACGCCACTATGTATTTTTGCGCACTGCCCCTGTTTTGCATGCAGGGGTGGGGCTCCGATGCCGTTTCTTGCACACAGTGCTAAAATGTCTAGTTACGGCACTGTTGCTAGGTATCCATTTCTCTGGCCCTGAGCAGGTCCCCCTCACCAGATCCTCTCCAGGGGTGAGGGGGTGGACTTGGATGGGATGGGGGGCAAAGCATTTTGTCGCACCTGGGCCCACCGCTCGCTGGTTCCGCCACTTGCGGGATCCATGTTTCCGAAGACCTACGCATGCGCAGTAGACTCTGGCACAAAGCCACTGCACACTGGCCCTCTCCTCTGTTAAAACGCCCCTGGTCCTGCTGTATGTGTTTTAATTGAAAATTATTTCTTGATTGTCTTTTATCACAAATATTTCTATTGTATATAATATGAATATTATATTACATTTTAATTTTAACCATATAGTATACGCTATAGTGTTAAAGCAGTATACTTTAAAATACTAAATAAGAAAACAACACCCAAGCCTTTTTACATAACTCATTTAGATCGTGTGAAGGGGGGAAGGTCACCACCTGCCTTTTTTTCCCATACATATGAACCCTCTTGTCAGGGACTGGGGTTTCCTCTGTGATGTGCAACACATCCTTAATTGCTATAATCATATAACGGATGGATTTAGCCAATTTAGGCTGTTTCTTTGCATCATCGTAATCGACACTGGAGTCAGAATCCATGTCGGTATCTGTGTCAACAATTTGGGATAGAGGGCGCTTCTGAGACCCTGACGGCCTCTGCGATATAGGATCAGGCACGGGCTGAGACCCTGACTGTCCTAAGGCTTCAGCTTTATCCAACCTTTTATGCAAGGAATTAACATTATCATTTAAAACCTTCCACATATCCATCCAATCAGGTGTCGGCGCCGTCGGCGGAGACACCACATTCATTTGCTCCCGCTCTGTTTCCACATAGCCTTCCTCGTCAAACATGTCGACACAAGCGTACCGACACACCACACACACAGGGAATGCTCTTTTTGAAGACAGTTCCCCCACAAGGCCCTTTGGAGAGACAGAGAGAGAGTATGCCAGCACACACCCCAGCGCTATATAACCCAGGAATAACACAGTAACTTAATGTTAAGTTAACCCAGTAGCCGCTGTTATAATGATTTTTGCGCCTAATTATGTGCCCCCCCCCCCCCTCTCTTTTTACCCTCTTCTACTGTGTATCTGCAGGGGAGAGCCTGGAGAAACAATGGCGCTGGTGAGTGCTGAGGAAGAAGCCCCGCCCCCTCTGCGGCGGGCTTCTGTCCCGCTTTAATGTACAATATTTTGGCGGGGGCTCATACATATATACAGTGCCCAACTGTATATATGCAAAACTTTTGCCAAGAGGTCCTTATTGCTGCCCAGGGCGCCCCACCCCCTGCGCCCTGCACCCTTACAGTGACCGGAGTATGTGAGTGTGTGTGGGAGCAATGGCGCACAGCTGCAGTGCTGTGCGCTACCTCAGTGAAGACTGGAGTCTTCTGCCGCCGATTTCGAAGTCTTCTTGCTTCTTATCCTCACTCGGCTTCTGTCTTCCGGCTCTGCGAGGGGGACGGCGGCGCGGCTCTGGGATCGGACTACGAGGGTGAGATTCTGTGTACGATCCCTCTGGAGCTAATGGTGTCCAGTAGCCTAAGAAGCAGGACCTATCTGCAGAGAGTAGGGCTGCTTCTCTCCCCTCAGTCCCACGATGCAGGTAGTCAGTTGCCAGCAGAGCTCCCTGAAAATAAAAAACCTAACAAAATACTTTCTTACAGCAAGCTCAGGAACTCGTCCGGGCACAGATTAAAACTGAGGTCTGGAGGAGGGACATAGAGGGAGGAGCCAGAGCACACCAGAATCTAAATTCTTTCTGAAAGTGCCCATGTCTCCTGCGGTGCCCGTCTATTCCCCATGGTCCTTACGGAGTCCCGAGCATCCACTAGGACGTTAGAGAAATCACAGTGCTGATGAGGCAGGCGGATTTACAGAGGAGTCAATGCCCTGCAGTCCTGGAGATCAGCCGCAGCTACTTGTAAAGATGGCGCCAAAATCTCTGTTAGGGAGTGAGGGAGAGTGAAATGCCGCTCCAGGACAATAACACCAGCAGTAGATGGCGCCCTGAGCTGGGGGAGGGGCTACAGGTCAGCGCCTTATCCCCTATGCTGGTCCTCACCACCGGGTACCGTGGAGCCTATGTAAAATGGATTATTGAAAATCCGACCTGTGCTCCCTACCCTGGTGGATATAGTGGGGTCCCTGTGCAGTACAGTGTCTACGCCAGCGGCGAGGTCCGTCTCCTGGAACCGCAATTTACCGGTGGGTTCCACCTGGGGGACCCCTTACCTCCTCCCTGATGTGCAGCCACGCGATCCTGGACAGCGTCAGCGGTGGTGTGCCTGGAAACCGGAGCGCCTCCGCCGCAAGTACCTGGGAACCAGGCCAGCGGGAGTATGCGGCGCTGCCGGAGAGGTGATGGAGCCGCAGCACAGCATGTCACAATGACATAAACAGTGCTGCGGCCCTAGAAGTCTTCTTAAAAAGCTCTTTTCAGGGCAGCCTAGCGCAGCCCCACCTGTTAAGTGACCTGCTCTGCAGGCACCAACTTACAAACTGAGCTCCAGTGTCCGGATATGGGGTTATAGAGGAGGCGGTGCCTCGGATCAAGATCCAACTCTACACCCCGATGTATTCCCTGTGGAACCCAGTGTACCTCACAGAAAAAGATTTAACTATGGTAAGTCTACCATAAATCTCCTTTTTTACATTTTAGTGATATCGTTATAAGAATCGGTTTATAATATAGAGCAAATGTAATATACAAAAAGTAGATATTATCTTTGGTCATTTTAGTGAAAAAAGCAAATATCTGTCTGGTAGGGTTACAGAATAAATGTAGTATTTTTCTGCAGAAATACCATTATTTCACAATTATATGTACAGTATATACAGTGTAAATATGCCTTGTTTCTTTTTATTCAAACTTGCTCCAACTTGGGTCTAATATTTAGTTAGCTTATTTAAACCTCAGTGTTGGTCCCAAACATATAACAAACAGAAAGCATAGTTCATTTATATGTAGTTCTATTATTTTTGTATGAGATTTTTCTGCAACTATTTGTTCATGTATTTTTTATTTACTGTGTATAGGAATCGGGATCGGCGGGATCCCGGGATTTGGGCCCAAAAATGCCGGGATTTGAGTCCCGGGATTGGAGCCTCCAATCCCGGGATTCAAGGGATTACAGTGCACATGTGCGGGAGGGTTGGAAGCAGCGCGGGAGGGCGGGTGGGTGTAAGTAATAACACTTACTATCAGGCGGCCGCGGCAGCCATGAATACGCTGAACGCGGCGGCATTTCAAATGAAGCGCCGGCCGCCAGCCAATCAGAGCTGGCGGACCGGCAGCCAATCAGGGAAGCTGCCGCAGCAGCGGCAGCCAATCAGGAGCTACTGCTGTGGCAGCTTCCCTGATTGGCTGCTGGTCCGCCAGCTCTGGTTGGCTGGCGGCCAGCGCTTCATTTGAAATGCTGCCGTGTTCAGTGTGTCCATGGCTGCCGCGGCCGCCCGCCTAATAGTAAGTGTTATTACTTACACCCACCCTCCCTCCCACACTGCTACCAACCCTCCCAAGCCACTACCTACACCCTCCCTCCCGCACCACTACCTACACCCACCCTCCCTTACCGCTACCTACCCCCATAAGTGTGCGCAGACACTGACAGGCGGGTGCCGCTCCGGTTTCCCCCCCCCCCTCCACGGCACGGCATTATAGTGTTCTCTCACCTCACCTGTCCTGGACATAGACTGCTTACCTGGGCCGCCCAGGTGAGCAGTCTACATCCAGGACAGGGGAGGAGAGAGTACACTATAATGCCGTGGAGGAGGGGGGGGGGGGGAGTCCGGAGCGGCACCCGCCTGTCAGTGTATGCGCACGCCTATGCCTATCCCCTCCCTACCTCCCGCACCGCTACCTACACCCTCCCTCCAGCGCTGCTCCCTACTTCTTTCACTGGTCCTTACTGCACTCCCGGGATCCCGGGAATCCCGGGATTGACCGTTTTTCAATCCCGGGATTGAAAAAAACGGCCCGGGATTGGCCTCCCTAACTGTGTATGCACATTGCAAGGACTGCACATTAAAATAACAGGCTAGTTGCTCTCACATATTCTTTACAAAGCAAACATATTTTAAAACAAATATATAAAGTACCTTTTCACTGTATCAGCTCACAGGCACACACAGAACCTACTAAACACAAATCCAATGCACTCTCTTTAAATTATTTATAGTGATGTTTTGATTCAGCTTTCCCAAACTCATTTCATAACAATAGGGTGAAACATTTTCCAGCAAAAAAGCCTTACCGGAAACATTATTGTTGAATGTTATAATATCCATTGCCTCTGCTCTGAGAATTGCTTTACTACTCACAAAAATGACCCATACAGACAGGACCTTAAGGTGCATACACACGGTAAGATCCTTGCTATGCCCGATTTTGAGTATGCGATTTCCCTTGAACTCCCCCAGAGCCCAGATAACACAGATTTTGACTATCTGTACTTGAGATTTTGTCTATGTACGATTTTGACTAAGTGCCAGTTTTGACTATACTCTGTACTAGATAGTCAAGAGTGACTTACCTGCACAGTCTATCTAGCCTTGCGATAATGACCCTGTGGGAGTGCGCATCGGGATCGAATCTGTATCGCAAGCTGCCTAACACCTTGCCATTTCCACTAACTTTCCTTGCGATTTTGACTATATAATCAAAATCCTGTGTATACACCCTAAGAAAGAGTTGTGTGGGTGGTGCAATCACCCTAGTTACAATGTCTTCCCCAGCCCATGATGGTGCTTTCATCCTGATCTGGCAGCCGCCATGATGGACAGCAGCAGTGCACCCGGTTGTTACAGTCTCAGCTCGTTCTGTGTACAGATGTGGTGCTACTAGAGACAGTAACTGTATGAGAAGATGATGTCATAACTATGGATGGCCATCGGAAACTGATGGTAGGCAATCATTGAAGGTCCCAACTCAATGGAATTATTTTTTTAAGTTAATGTGCCAGGATTTTGATGGTTACACAACAATCACATGCTTGTTTCCTTTGCTCATCCAATCATGCTTGACGTCAGTTCAGCAGCGGATGGCTACATTCCATCACAAAGGTGGCAATGCCGCAACTCTTTCTATGGTCATCCCTAGTTACAACGTCATAACATCTCATCCCCAAAAAGATGAGGCCTTGCAAAGAATAAAGCCCATCTGAGTCCAGCCCCAGAGTACATAGATGAAAATAAAGACAGTAGTTTAAGAAAAGAGGAATATAGGAAGAAGCGTACGAGCATGAAAGAAAACACAAAATGGTGTGGGCGGCCGTCAATATGCCATCAGACCCCTCGAATGCCTCTTGAATGCCATCATCCCTCTCCACATGCCCCTTTATAAGAAGCTTCCCTTGAATAATATCCCATGGCATGTAATTTTATCATAGCATGGTTTACACTCTGAGCACTAGCACAGGTTACACTGGTGGAATATGGCTGGACACAGATATAATTTTAATAAAAAATGTTAGTACTCTTGCACATATTGCCCACTTGCATGCTGGACACAGATATAATTGTGTCCAGTAATGATTGCTGAGATACAGTGCACATCTGCACTCTCCAGCTACCCTCTTTGAAAATGCTTCCACCATGCGTTACTGCTTAAGGATGGTTAAGGGATCTCAAGCACAGTGCAACTCTGATGCTGCCAGACTCCTGGAGCAGGATAGTGCCACGTGGCATGTACAAACCATGTTGGGTGGAGTGCATGTGAAACTGATCCTGGGGAGAAATCTGAAATAGTTTTTTGTTTTGTTTTTTATTTCAATGATGGTGACGAATTGGTAGCAAAATTCTATTTTTGTTCTTGGTCAGATATGAAGAACATAAGGGGAAGTACAAAACAAAAACAAAAGTAGTCGAATTTCTCCACGCATGACTGGAATGGAGGATTACAGAATGCTTTTCCTAGACATCTTTCAGACATACAGTAAGACTCCGTTAATATACGGGTACGCCCCTGGTCTATTAACCTTGGAATTTCCCAGGTCCCAGTCTGAGACTCCCATTCACACTACACCAAAATCCCAGGAAATTCCCAAGTTAGATGCATTTCACTGAACCTGGGTCTGCCCTGGAATTTGGTGTGTATTTAAAGGGGACACTTTCATGTATATTATTCTAACTTTGGTAACTGTTAATGGCAAATTTGTGGTTTTATTTTCTATTTAAATACATTTTGCTTTAAATCTGTGCTACTTACTAGGTAACTTTTTTATTTTGTGTTTTCTAACTAAGGTTCTACCACTCACATTTCCCCTCCCACACCCAGCTATCAGCCAATATTACCATTCCTTAGTTTCAGATCTGCCCTTCTCGTGTGTAAACTTCCTGTAAGTACACAGTATTTACCCAGTCTGCTGTGTAATAGTCTGGGTTATGTTATAGCCATTAGCCAAACAGCTAATTAGTCACTTTTCTTCTAACAAGGGAAAAACCCTGGCAGAGCAGGGTTGTGGACCTGGGACTTCGACCCGGGTAGTTTCAGTTCACACACAGCAAAGAAACAGGATTGATATGCATTCATGGGCAAAAACCTGGGTTTTTGCTAAACTGTATGTCTGAAAGTGGTATACTGTACATTTATTTTCCAGATTTTCTAGAAAGCACTATTAACTTTAAACTCCAACATGTCAACATGTTCTGTGGCACCAGGTACAGGTTTTATTATTTGGGGTGGTGTAACTTCCAGGCAGTTGTGAAGCTATAGATGTATTTTAATTAGCTGCGCTAATGAGATAAAAGCTGCTTTCTTAAGAATTGTTAATGTGATGTTTAAAAGAAAGCGCTGTGGATGTTAATTAAATGTGTGCATTAAGTGTATAGTGATTAAATTATAAAAAGCGGTACCTGTAAAAAAGAAAAATTATTATTAGTGATACAATGTTTACACTCTTTTGAGTGGATGTGGTGAAGGAGGTAGCCAGCAACACTTTAATTGTCCTGAATTGTCGTGGTTTCCTACCTTTCCCTATGCTTTGCTCTGGGGCCGCTGAGAGCACTGAGCGCTGAGACCGCTGAGAGAGCCGCTGAGAGCCGCTGGGAGCACTGCGGCTCTGATGGTTTTCCTCTGCGGCTGTTGGTTGTTGGCGGGGCTGGCAGCGCTTACGTGTCCCGCTGTGTCCTGGGCTGGCAACGCTTGTGTGTCCCGCTATGTCCTGCGGGCTGTACGCCGGCGTGATGTTGATCCCGGCTTCAGGTGCAGCAGGTGTTTATTCTGCTCGTGTTGCGGCCGATGTTATGGCCGTGCAGAGGGCTTCCTCCTTGAAGTGTAAATGATATCCAACGCGTTTCATGCACTTCAATGCACTTTTTCGAGGAGTAAAGTGAATAAAAAGTTATTTTTATTTGGTTTTATTTATCAATTGTTGTGAAGCTATACATACTGTATGTCTTGTGCCTCTCATTCGAATTACAAGGACGGCACAGAACACGCATCAAAATGACCTGGCACACCAAACTAGAGCTGTAATGTGGACAGGGCCGGTTCTACACCTTGTGGCGCCCAGTGCGAAAGTTTCCACTGGCGCCACCCCCCCCGCGCGTTTCAAAAAGTAGGGGCGTGGCTTCATAGGGGAGAGGCGTGGCTACAGTTATGCCCCCAGATTTGCCCCAAGTAGTTGTGCCCTCCAGTTGATTTGCCCCCAGTAGATTTGTCCCCTGTAGCTGTGCCCTCTTTTGCTGTGCCCCCTGTTGCTTTGCCCCCAGTAGACTTGCCCCAGTAGTTGTGCCAACAGTTGCTTTGCCCCCAGTAGTTGTGCCCTCTGCTGCTGTGCCCCCTGTTGCTGTGTCCCCAGTAGTTGTGCCCTCTGCTGCTGTGCCCCCAATAGTTGTGCCCTCTGCTGCTGTGCCCCCAATGGTTGTGCCCCTGTTGTGCCCTCTGTTGCTGTGCCTCTGATAGTTGTGCCCTCTGCTGCTGTGCCCCCTGTTGTGCCCTCTCTTGCTGTGCCCCCGATAGTTGTGCCCTCTGCTGCTGTGCACCGTTGTGCCCTCTGCTGCTGTGCCCCGTTGTGCCAATAGTTGTGGCCTCTGCTGCACTGCCCCGTTAACACACACACAAAAATAAAAAAACAATACTTACCGCTGCCCCGCTCCTGATTCCCGACCGGCTGCTGCTGCCGCTCCGTCTGGCCGCCGGCTCCTCTGTATGGGAGAGACGTCATGACATCTCTCCCATAGCAGCGCCGCACAGACACTAGAGGTCAATCCTGACCTCTAGTGTCTGTCACTGGAGCCGGCTGCAGCAGACGCCCACACAGGCCACGGCGTCCGCTGCAGCCGGGGAGCAGGGAGTGGGGTGCGGGTAGGCGGCGGTGACTGCGGGGTGACTGCGGCCGCGCCCCCAGGCCGCAGCACCCCGGGCGCAGGCACTGCTTGCCCGCACCTAGGACCGCTCCTGAATGTGGAACCTTAGTGCTTAGTCTGAGGCTCATGGCTTGGGGCAAACATTTTATGACCACTCAGATATGTAAGAAGAGGAGGTACAGCAAGTGTCTAATGCATTATAACCAGCGCTATTAGACACTTACAACAAACCTCAGTATGTATGAAAGCAGATAATGCACAAAAGGATCACTTTTCTCTACATTATATGCAAGCATGTAATGATTTTGCAGTCACCATACTTTTGTATGGCGACGGAAAATCATCTAGATCACAGGTTCTCAAACTCGGTCCTCAGGACCCCACACAGTTCATGTTTGTCAGGTTTCTTCACAGAATCACAAATAATCAGCTCCACCTGTGGATCTTTTAAAATGTATCAGTGCATAATGAATACACCTGTGCACCTGCTAGGTGATCTGGAAAACGTTAACCGTGGGGGCTACCGGGCACCATGCTAATACATTGGGGGTAATTCTGAGTTGATCGCAGCAGGATTTTTGTTAGCAGTTGGGCAAAACCATGTGCACTGCAGGGGAGGCAGATATAACATGTGCAGAGAGAGTTAGATTTAGGTGGGTTTTTTTTTTTTCTGTGTAGGGTAAATACTGGCTGCTTTATTTTTACACTGCAGTGCACACGGTTTCGCCAAACTGCTAACAAAAATCCTGCTGCGATCAACTCAGAATTACCCCCATAGTGAAGACTTGAGTGAAGGGCTTTTAACTAAGTATAGTAGCTGCAAAGGAGTGCCTACTTCACAATGCCTTACTAACATCCTATTCACGTGAAGGCCCAAATGTATTTAAGTCATAACAAGAGATATGGATAAAAAGCGATATAGTACCAGCCAACTAGCTCCTGTCATTTTTCAAACACAGCCTGTTACATGGCAGTTAGGAAGCTAACTTTATCTCTTGTTAAAGCTTAATACATTGTTAAAGCTTAATACATTCAGGCTGAAGTGCTGGAGTTGGGATATCACTGCGAGTCTGCAACGCTTAAAGGCTGCTAAGTTTCAGGAACCAGACTGTTAAAGCAACATACTGTAAGCACATACTTGCCTACTCTCCCGGAATGGCCAGGAGGCTCCCGAAAATCGGGTGACCCTCCCGGCCCCACGGAAGAGCAGACAAGTCTCCCGGTTTTTAAGTTACCCCCTGCCCGGCCGCCCACTTTGAGCGTAAAGTGGGCGGTCCGGACAGTAGATGACGCGATTCTTGTTAAATCGCGTCATCATAGTCACGCCCCCTGCTATAAAATGCCGGTTATAGTGGCATTATAGAGCGGAGGCGTGGCTTAATGGTGTAAACTATGTAACCCCGCCCTCGTTCCGCCTCTGCCCCTCCTCCGCCACGCCCCATTCCACCTCCTTCCCGCCCCCTCCTCTCATCATTTTCCAGCCCAGCCCCTCCATTGAGCCGTCCTGGCAGCTCTCTCCCAGAGAGAGCTGCTAGGAAGTAGGTAAGTATGTGTAAGCAGTGTATGAAGACAGACTGAATCAATGTCTTATATTTATTCTTTATTATTATTATTATTATTCTGTATAAAATGACTAATGGTCTAATTCATTGCAAGAATATGCCTGAGCCACACTGCATGCTACAACCCTATATACTTGTATACAATGAGGAATAAAAATTGTGGACGGTGTGGAATCCTATGACAGTGTTGTGCTTTTTGCAATCATGCACTGGCCTGCTATTTTTAATGGGTGTAAAGCATCAGGACACAATGCATAGATTTCAGTCTGTGCACCTCAGCATGTGGTTGCTAGGACACCAGTGAGCCAACATTTACATAACCCTTTCAGCACCACTACAGGATATAACCCAGATCTAACAATGTGTCATCTTAAATAAAGAAATAAAAAAGCATCTATACTTGTCAACAATATGCAATGTATATAACTAAACGGCTTGCTATGAGCACGTGGGTGCATTAATATGTGCCGCTAGGCTTCTGACATCTATCCAAATACAGCTCAATGATTATTTAATATGTGGTATGGCTTCTCTACTTCCAGAGTTGTGCTATTTGGTAATGCTAGCAATTTGTTTTACTTGCAGTGTTCCAAGCCTAGATTGTGTAGGAGGACACTGAAATGGATACAGGGCAAATTATTTCTGTGTTGTCACTTGCTAGATTGGTCATTGGCTGAACTTGCAATACAATTAAATCTAGCACTCCTATTTTATTACATGACTATTGAGAACTTCTCAATTTGCTGCTGACGAATTTAAAACTTAACATGGCGTATTTTTTTTAATATATACAAAAAAACATATATATGTATATATACAGAGCATTGAGAATACAAGGTTCTATTTTGCTGGGTCCCTACGTAGAAAAACATTAGGCAAAGATCAACAGTATTCATTCAATAGCTGAAGAGGGATTAACAATGATTGATGATTAAATGGGAAACAGTTGGATTCAAGAATATTTGAATAGTGTGGATTGCCCAGATATCAAGCACACATTAATTGTTAATTAAAGTAGAAATGGGATAGCTTTTACTATATGTATGCCTTGAGTAAACACTTGCTTATGTGCTCCGATTCTGTGCTTGTCTATTACTCACTGTACTAATATTACTTCTCTTCATCATCACTGTCACGCATCAGTGTCTGCACAAACTAGTGCTTGGTGGCAACGTGCACACGTTTTGTATGCAGAATTTTATAAGAAGACTTACTGCACTTGATGGTATAAAATAGTATACATGTTTAGACACAACACATATTGGCAATATCTTGTAAGAAAAAATAAAACTGGACTTTAGCGTAGGTCCTGTGGACTGAGGATCAGTGATTTGACCAAGGGAGCTACAGCAGGTGCTATTTGGGCAGTACGGATGGTGTAATGGTTAGCAATACTGCCTCACAGCACATAGGTCATGGGTTCAATTCCCACCATGGCCGTAACTGTGTGGAGTTTGTATATTCTCCTGTGCTTGCGTGGGTTTCCTCCGTGTGCTCCGGTTTCCTCCCACAATCCAAAAAATATACTGGTAGGTTAATTTGCTCCCAAGAAAATTAACCCTAGCATGAATGTGACTGCGTGTATATGAGATAGGGAATATAGATTGTAAGCTCCACTGGGACACGGACTGATGTGAATGGCCAAATATTCTCTGTACAGCGCTGCGGAATATGTGTGCAATATATAAATAACTGGTAACAAATAAATAAATTTCTCTGACGTCCTAGTGGATGCTGGGAACTCCGTAAGGACCATGGGGAATAGCGGCTCCGCAGGAGACTGGGCACATCTAAAGAAAGCTTTAGGACTAGCTGGTGTGCACTGGCTCCTCCCCCTATGACCCTCCTCCAAGCCTCAGTTAGATTTCTGTGCCCGACGAGAAGGGTGCACACTAGGGGCTCTCCTGAGCTCTTTGTGAAAGTTTTAGTTTAGGTTTATTATTTTCAGTGAGACCTGCTGGCAACAGGCTCACTGCATCGTGGGACTAAGGGGAGAAGAAACGGACTCACCTGCGTGCAGAGTGGATCGGGTTTCTTAGGCTACTGGACATTAGCTCCAGAGGGACGATCACAGGTTCAGCCTGGATGGGTCCCGGAGCCGCGCCGCCGGCCCCCTTACAGAGCCAGAAGAGCGAAGAGGTCCGGTGAAATCGGCGGCAGAAGACGATCCTGTCTTCAGATAAGGTAGCGCACAGCACCGCAGCTGTGCGCCATTGCTCTCAGCACACTTCACACTCCGGTCACTGAGGGTGCAGGGCGCTGGGGGGGCAGCGCCCTGAGACGCAATAAATCGATAAAACCTTATATGGCTAAAATAAATGCATCACATATAACTCCTGGGCTATATGGATGCATTTAACCCCTGCCAAAACATATAGAAAAACGGATGATAAGGACGCCGAGAAAGGGGCGGAGCCTATCTCCTCAGCACACTGGCGCCATTTTCCCTCACAGCTCAGTTGGAGGGAAGCTCCCTGGCTCTCCCCTGCAGTCACTACACTACAGAAAGGGGTTAAAAAAGAGAGGGGGGCACAAATTAGGTGCAGTATAAACAATACAGCAGCTATAAAGGGAAAAACACTTATATAAGGTTATCCCTGTATATATATAGCGCTCTGGTGTGTGCTGGCAAACTCTCCCTCTGTCTCCCCAAAGGGCTAGTGGGTCCTGTCCTCTATCAGAGCATTCCCTGTGTGTGTGCTGTGTGTCGGTACTTTTGTGTCGACATGTATGAGGAGAAAAATGATGTGGAGACGGAGTAGAGTGTCTGTAATAGTGTTGTCACCCCCTAGGGGGTCGACACCTGAGTGGATGTACTGTTGAAATTGCGTGACAGTGTCAGCTTTGTATAAAAGACAGTGGTTGACATGAGACAGCCGGCTACTCAGCTTGTGCATGTCCAGATGTCTCATACAGGGGCTCTAAAGCGCCCGTTACCTCAGATACAGACGCCGACACGGATACTGGCTCCTGTGTCGACGTGAAGAGACAACCGTGATTTCCAATAGGGCCACACATTGCATGATTGAGGCAATGGAAAATGTTTACACTTTTCTGATAATATGAATACCACCAAAAAAGGGGTATTATGTTTGGTGAGGAAAAACTTCCTATAGTTTTCCTGAATCTGAAAAATAAAATGAGGTGTGTGATGATGCGTGGGTTTTCCTCCGATAACAATTGATAATTCTAAAAAGTTATTGGCAGTATACCTTTTCCCGCCAGAGGTTAGGGTGCGTTGGGAAACACCCCCTACAGGGGATAAGACGCTCACACGATTGTAAGAACAAGGGCTCTACCCTCTCTTGAGATGGCCGCCCTTAAGGATCCTGCTGATAAAAAGCAGGAGGGTATCCTAAAATGTATTTACACACATACTGGTGTTATACTGCGACCAGCAATCGCCTCAGCCTGGATGTGCAGTGCTGGGTGGCGTGGTCGGATTCCCTGACTGGAAATATTGATATCCTAGATAAGGACAGTATATTATTGCCTATAGAGCAATTAAAAGATGCTTTTCTATATATGCATGATGCACAGCGGAATATTTGCCGACTGGCATCAAGTATAAGTGCTTTGTATTCTACCAGTAAAGTGGTCAGGGATTCCAAACGGCATTTGGAAGAATTGCCTTAAAAAAGGGGATGTACCCTAGGTCGCCTCTCAAAATAAGACGCCGTATTATCAGGCGCAGTCCTGGTTGGCAAGCGGACAAAAGGGTTCCTCTTTTCTGCTCGTGACAGAGGGAGAGGAAAATGGCTGCAGAGATCAGCCAGTTCCCAGGAACAGAAACCCTTTTCCGCCGATGCCAAGCCCTCAGTATGACGCTAGGGCTTTACAAGTTCAGGCACGGTGGGGGCCCGTTCTCAGTGAATTTCAGTGCGCAGTGGGCTCACTCGCAAGTAGACCCCTGGATCCTTCAGGTAATATTTCAGGGGTACAAATTGGAATTCGAGACGTATTTCCCTCGCCGTTTCCAAAAAGTCTGTTTTACCGACGTCTCCCGCTGTCAGGGAGGCAGTTTTGGAAGCCATTCACAAGCTGTATTCCCAGCAGGTGATAATTAAGGTACCCCTCCTGCAACAGGGAACGGGGTATTATTCCACACTATTGTGGTACCGAAGCCAGACGGCTCGGTGAGACCGATTTTAAAATCTAAAATCTTTGAACACTTACATACAGAGGTTCAAATTCAAAATTGAGTCACTCAGAGCAGTGATTGCAAACCTGGAAGAAGGGGACTACATGATGTCTCGGGACATCAAGGATGCTTACCTTCATGTCAAAATTTACCCTTCTCACCAAAGGTATCTCAGGTTATGGTACAGAACTGTCACTATCAGTTCAGACGCTGCCGTAGGGATGGTCCACGGCACCCCGGGTCTTTACTGAAGTAATGACCGAAATGATGATATTCCTTCGAAGGAAGGGAATTTTAGTTATCCTTTACTTGGACGATTCCCTGATAAGGGTAAGATCCAGAGAACAGTTGGAGGTCGGTGTAGCACTATCTCAGGTAGTGTTGCGGCAGCACGAGTGGATTCTCAATATTCCAAAATCGCAGCTGGTTCCGACGACTTGTCTTCTGTTCCTAGGGATGATCCTGGACACAGTCCAGAAAGAAGGTGTTTCTCCCGGAGGAGAAAGCCAGGGAGTTATCCGAGCTAGTCAGGAACCTCCTAAAACCGAACCAAGTCTCAGTGCATCAATGCACAAGGGTTCTGGGTAAAAATGGTGGCTTCCTACGAAGCAATCCCATTCGGCAGATTCCACACAAGAACTTTCCAGTGGAACCTACTGGACAAATGGTCCGGGTCGCATCTTCAGATGCATCAGCGGATAACCCTGTCACCAAGGACAAGGGTGTCCCTCCTGTGGTGGTTGCAGAGTGCTCATCTTCTAGAGGGCCGCAGATTCGGCATTCAGGACTGGGTCCTGGTGACCACGGATGCCAGCCTGCGAGGCTGGGGAGCAGTCACACAGGGAAGAAATATCCAGGGCTTATGGTCAAGCCTGGAGACAAAAATATCCTGGAACTAAGGGCCATTTACAATGCCCTAAGTCAAGCAAAGCCTCTGCTTCAGGGTCAACCGGTATTGATCCAGTCGGACAACATCACGGCTGTCGCCCACGTAAACAGACAGGGCGGCACAAGAAGCAGGAGAGCAATGGCAGAAGCTGCAAGGATTCTCTGCTGGGCGGAAAATCATGTGATAGCACTGTCAGCAGTGTTCATTCCGGGAGTGGACAACTGGGAAGCAGACTTCCTCAGCAGACAGGACCTCCACCCGGGGGAGTGGGGACTTCACCCAGAAGTCTTCCAACTGATTGTAAACCGTTGGGAAAAACCAAAGGTGGACATGATGGCGTCCCGTCTTAACAAGAAACTGGACAGATATTGCGCAAGGTCAAGGGACCCTCAGGCAATAGCGGTGGACGCTCTGGTGACACCGTGGGTGTACCAGTCAGTGTATGTGTTCCCTCCTCTGCCTCTCATACCAAAAGTACTGAGAATCATAAGAAGGAGAGGAGTAAGAACGATACTCGTGGTTCCGGATTGGCCAAGAAGGACTTGGTACCCGGAACTTCAAGAGATGCTCACGGAAGACCCGTGGCCTCTACCTCTAAGAAAGGACCTGCTCCAGCAGGGGCCTTGTCTGTTCCAAGACTTACCGCGGCTGCGTTTGACGGCATGGCGGTTGAACGCCGGATCCTGAAGGAAAAAGGCATTCCAGATGAAGTCATCCCTACCCTGGTCAAAGCCAGGAAGGATGTAAGCGCAAAACATTATCACCGCATTTGGCGAAAATATGTTGCGTGATGTGAGGCCAAGAAGGCCCCTACAGAGGAATTTCAACCAGGTCGTTTCCTCCATTTCCTGCAGACAGGACTGTCTATGGGCCTAAAATTAGGGTCCATTAAGGTTCAAATTTCGGCCCTGTCGATTTTCTTCCAGAAAGAACTGGCTTCAGTACCTGAAGTTCAGACATTTGTAAAAGGGGTACTGCATATACAACCTCCTTTTGTGCCTCCAGTGGCACCTTGGGATCTCAATGTTGTTTTGAGGTTCCTTAAGTCACATTGGTTGAACCACTCACCACTGTGGACTTAAAATATCATCTCACATGGAAGGTGACGATGCTGTTAGCCCTGGCTTCAACCAGGCGTGTGTCAGAATTGGCGGCTTTTATCATATAAAAGCCCTTACTTAATTTTTCATTCTGACAGGGCAGAATTGAGGACTCGTCCTCAATTTCTCCCATTTCTGCTTTTCACATGAACCAACCTATTGTGGTGCCTGCGGCTACTAGGGACTTGGAGGACTCCAAGTTACTTGACGTTGTCAGGGCCCTGAAAATATATGTTTCCAGGACGGCTGGAGTCAGAAAATCTGACTCGCTGTTTATCCTGTATGCACCCAACAAGCTGGGTGCTCCTGCTTCTAAGCAGACTATTGCTCGTTGGATTTGTAGTACAATTCAGCTTGCACATTCTGTGGCAGGCCTGCCACAGCCAAAATCTGTAAAAGCCCATTCCACAAGGAAAGTGGGCTCATCTTGGGCGGCTGCCCGAGGGGTCTCGGCTTTACAACTTTGCCGAGCAGCTACTTGGTCAGGGGCAAACACGTTTGCTAAATTCTACAAATTTGATACCCTGGCTGAGGAGGACCTGGAGTTCTCTCATTCGGTGCTGCAGAGTCATCCGCACTCTCCCGCCCGTTTGGGAGCTTTGGTATAATCCCCATGGTCCTTACGGAGTTCCCAGCATCCACTAGGACGTCAGAGAAAATAAGATTTTACTTACCGATAAATCTATTTCTCGTAGTCCGTAGTGGATGCTGGGCGCCCATCCCAAGTGCGGATTGTCTGCAATACTTGTACATAGTTATTGTTAACTAAATCGGGTTATTGTTGTTGTGAGCCATCTTTTCAGAGGCTCCTTCGTTGTTATCATACTGTTAACTGGGTTCAGATCACAAGTTGTACGGTGTGATTGGTGTGGCTGGTATGAGTCTTACCCGGGATTCAATATCCTTCCTTATTATGTACGCTCGTCCGGGCACAGTATCCTAACTGAGGCTTGGAGGAGGGTCATAGGGGGAGGAGCCAGTGCACACCAGCTAGTCCTAAAGCTTTCTTTAGATGTGCCCAGTCTCCTGCGGAGCCGCTATTCCCCATGGTCCTTACGGAGTTCCCAGCATCCACTACGGACTACGAGAAATAGATTTATCGGTAAGTAAAATCTTATTATTTGTATGATATATAAATAGATATATATAAATATTTGTACAATATAAATACAAATAGATATATTTGTAAATATTTGTTCTGAAAGACTTAAACATTGTGAGGGTGATCCAGAGTTAGAAACAAGTCAAAGGAAGGAGCAATATGTACCTTGATACAACCACGTTGCAATGCATACAGGGCAGTTTTAAAATGTGGAAGAGATTTACAGTTGGGAAAGGTGTGTCCTTGCTTAAGTGTAAATGTCAATGTTAAAATAAGGTGTCCAGTATTTGTTCACTACATGTAAAAGCAGTCAGTATTATCCCAGTATGCAAAAATATGCAAGTATTTGGACCCTTTGCATAGCAACATGGTCTGTTCCAGGAACAAATTGCTCCTTTTTTTCTATTTGCTCGTAACTCTGAATCAGCATCATATATTATTAAAACCAATCCCCTGCAACCTGGTGGTATATAAGGCTGATAAATAACATCATCAGCGCATGATTATTGTGCTTTGCATACTAATGCATTCTTGATTTATCTCCAAAAATCGTGTGGCACTCCCAGCCACTTGCCACCCGGCCACCGACTTTCCTAGTGAAGTGGCCAGTAGAAATGGGCAATGGCACAATTTGCATTGAATAGCAGCATCATGCCCCCAGCACCACCCACTTCTGCTACCCGCATCCCACCGGCATTGCCGACCTAGCTGCCCCAAAGGTCGACAAGTATGGTCTAATGCTAGGTACTCACCTGATCGATTGCACTTATGATCCAACCAACTCTATGATTTTCTTAGTGATGAAACGATCTTGAATATCCGATTTCTATTGTACACACTAGTGATTTATTGTTCCGATCCAAATGATTATCTATCCAAAAGCTTGACGTTTTAAAAAAAATGTCACACATGACCAGAAATTTATACATACTTTAAAATGTGCAATATATCAGCTCACCGTCTTCAATAAATGTTGTGCAGCAGGTAAAATCCAATAATCCGACCTAACACTTTTGGACTGATAATCAGACCTGGGTGCCACACAAACAATCTGAGATTATCAGACAAAGCAGTTGAAAATCATCTGATCAGTCCGATTATTTTATAGTGTGTACCTAGTTTGACTGCTCCTGTAACCTTGCGTTGTTGTTTAACTTCATGGACTTTGACCCTTGGCTTTGTCTGACCTCCACTCTGGCTAGTTTATCTCTTGGCTACCAGAGATATATTCCTTGACATAAAAACACAACTAGAGACAGGTACTGTATGAGACCTTTCCTTTTTCCTGTGTTTATCCACATAATTTCATCCAGCAATGCGAAGCCTGCCACTACTGCACTCAGGAAATAGATTCCGCTAGATGATGGGTGCACTGCCTTTTTTTTTTAGTCCAGAGACCACACTGGGAGCTCACATTCATTCAAACCACAATAAACATCTATTGACATATATCTGTGGTGGGTAATGGAGGTCAGTCCACACAATGCTTAATCTGGGATTAGTTTATTAACCAGGTAGAACACAGAATGCTAGTCAACACAGGATTGCTATAGCAGGTATACAATGCAGGAACATATAGGAGAACAGATCCAGCCAAGAGTGGGTTAATGCAGGTGGTGTGCGGAATCTGGAACACACACCTGCACATACAGTGGTGGAAGTGGAATGTAGGGATCACCTAGTGTTGATTCAGTTCTGCAGTACAGTCTCCATATATCCTGCTACAACACTGTAGTTACTTGAGAAGTGTAAGATTTCTAAAGCTTGCCTGACAGAAATTTAGATGAATGTACCAGTATACATGTTTCTGCCCAGCAGCCTGCTTGTAATACGGCAATCCATGGCTATGGGTTCTATCAAATGTAAACCATTCAACTCAGAGAAGAAACAGGCAGACAGGACAGTACTCCATGGACTCAGACTTCACAGACCCTTGTGATGATAATTCAGTACAAACAATTCTGGACTCTGGTATTCAGGCGATAGAGATACAATAACTGCATGGGTCATTGATCCTTCTATTTTGAAGGACTTGAATTCTTTGTACTCTATTAAGCCAGGAGCTAACTTCATCTTGAAGCCATTTCAGAACAAAGGAGCAATGTCACGATCTCGTAAAGCAAAAAAATGGACTTTATAGGACTTGCTCCCAGGCTCTGTAGACTAAGGATCAATGAGTTTACTGATAGCGCCACAACAGGTATATAATAGTATGAAAAACAACAGCACCTGTGCCGGATTATTGTGCCTTGTACTTTACCTGTTCATACAACCTGGCTGCAAACAGACAGATCTCTGAAGAAACAGCCTTATAGTGGATCTATTAGTTCTGCTAGTCCAACATAAGATGAACAGATATACTACATAAGGCTAAACCACTTACTGTAACTGACGATTTTTTTCCTCAAAAACTGCTCCGAAATTGTCATTTTTTATATGAGTGAATTAGGTGAAGAACATTAATTTAACCCTATCCAAAATGATTTTAGTTTAAAAAAAAAAGTGGTTTTTTTAAAATAAATAAATAAATTTTATGTTTTTCCCCCCAAACATCAATCAGTAACATTGCGACCATCTGGACCATACAAAGCTTTCTTTTTGAAAGTCGGGACAGCCTCCAGGTATACAGGGGGGGACTGGGGGTGGATCGGGGGGGTTAATTTACACTTCCCCAGCGGCTGCTATTGTCTGCAGTCACTGTATGGGGGGGATCCTGCCGTGGTGACCGACCAGCAGTGATCGGCAGCACAGCAATCAGTAGGGGAGAGTGCAGGGAGGCAGAGGGAAGTTTCCCTTCCCTGCCGCTTCTAACACTGTCTGATGCGACCATGCCAGGCAAGTGGTTAAAGGGCCCTACACATTAGCGGATTTGGCGCTGAGGTGCCCGAAAGGCTGATACGGCCGAAAGACGATCTGGCGGCGGGGGGGGGGGGTGTGTATAAACGGCCCGGCACCAACAATAAACAAACGCGGGGCCGCGCATCGCCCATCGTTGGTGCATACACACTGAAAGATATGAATGATATCTCGTTCATTAACGAACGTGATCGTTCATATCTTTCAGTGTAATCGCTAAGTGTGTAGGGACCAGGGACGTGCAGTCAGGGTAGGCAGGGGAGGCAGAGCCTCCCCTATCATACTGCCTGTCATACCACAGTTTTAGCTAAAAATGATTAGGATAAAACAAAGACGATATTTATAAATTATAAGTATCTTCTTTGCAATATTGCAATCATTTTCATAGTTCCAGCTTGTAGGATTTGCGGGGCTGGAATTGCAGGGAGAAATGAGATGTGGGGCAGCAACAGCTCTGCCTCACATCTCATAGTCAGACAGGGCCTGTCACTGTATGAAGAGCGGGGCGGGACCACACCGTGGGCAATAATACTGCTTAGAAAAAGTGCAATGTGAGGCATGCCTCACAGTTGGGGGGCGCGCCATTAGCGATGATGGACCAATCCAGGAAATCTGAACATGCTGACTCTGTGACCAAAAACCCGGTGGCACAGTGATCTCTCAGCCTCCACCGCACCGGAGAGGAAGCCTTCTCTCCTGTGCCGCCAGCCTCGCATATTATAATTATTAAAATAAGATTTTACTTACCGATAAATCTATTTCTCGTAGTCCGTAGTGGATGCTGGGACTCCGTAAGGACCATGGGGATATAGCGGCTCCGCAGGAGACAGGGCACAAAATAAAAGCTTAAGGATCAGGTGGTGTGCACTGGCTCCTCCCCCTATGACCCTCCTCCAAGCCTCAGTTAGGATACTGTGCCCGGACGAGCGTACATAATAAGGAAGGATATTGAATCCCGGGTAAGACTCATACCAGCCACACCAATCACACCGTACAACTTGTGATCTGAACCCAGTTAACAGTATGATAAACGCAAAGGAGCCTCTGAAAAGATGGCTCACAACAATAATAACCCGAATTTTTTGTAACAATAACTATATACAAGTATTGCAGACAATCCGCACTAGGGATGGGCGCCCAGCATCCACTACGGACTACGAGAAATAGATTTATCGGTAAGTAAAATCTTATTTTCTCTGACGTCCTAGTGGATGCTGGGACTCCGTAAGGACCATGGGGATTATACCAAAGCTCCCAAACGGGCGGGAGAGTGCGGATGACTCTGCAGCACCGAATGAGAGAACTCCAGGTCCTCCTCAGCCAGGGTATCAAATTTGTAGAATTTAGCAAACGTGTTTGCCCCTGACCAAGTAGCTGCTCGGCAAAGTTGTAAAGCCGAGACCCCTCGGGCAGCCGCCCAAGATGAGCCCACCTTCCTTGTGGAATGGGCTTTTACTGATTTTGGCTGTGGCAATCCTGCCACAGAATGTGCAAGCTGAATTGTACTACAAATCCAACGAGCAATCGTCTGCTTAGAAGCAGGAGCACCCAGCTTGTTGGGTGCATACAGGATAAACAGCGAGTCAGATTTTCTGACTCCAGCCGTCCTGGAAACATATATTTTCAAGGCCCTGACAACGTCAAGCAACTTAGAGTCCTCTAAGTCCCTGGTAGCCGCAGGTACCACAATAGGTTGGTTCATGTGAAATGCAGAAACCACCTTAGGTAGAAATTGAGGACGAGTCCTCAATTCCGCCCTGTCAGAATGAAATATCAAGTAAGGGCTTTTATATGATAAAGCCGCCAATTCTGACACACGCCTGGCTGAAGCCAAGGCTAACAGCATCGACACCTTCCATGTGAGATATTTTAAGTCCACAGTGGAAAGTGGTTCAAACCAATGTGACTTTAGAAAACTCAACACCACATTGAGATCCCAAGGTGCCACTGGAGGCACAAAAGGAGGCTGTATGTGCAGCACCCCTTTTACAAATGTCTGAACTTCAGGTACTGAAGCCAGTTCTTTCTGGAAGAAAATCGACAGGGCCGAAATTTGAACCTTAATGGACCCTAATTTTAGGCCCATAGACAGTCCTGTTTGCAGGAAATGAAGGAAACGACCCAGTTGAAATTCCTCTGTAGGGGCCTTCTTGGCCTCACACCACGCAACATATTTACGCCAAATGCGGTGATAATGTTTTGCGGTTACGTCCTTCCTGGCTTTGACCAGAGTAGGGATGACTTCTTCTGGAATGCCTTTTTCCCTCAGGATCCGGCGTTCAACCGCCATGCCGTCAAACGCAGCCGCGGTAAGTCTTGGAACAGACAAGGCCCCTGCAGTAGCAGGTCCTTTCTTAGAGGTAGAGGCCACGATTCGTCCGTGAGCATCTCTTGAAGTTCCGGGTACCAAGTCCGTCTTGGCCAATCCGGAACCACGAGTATAGTTCTTACTCCTCTCCTTCTTATGATTCTCAGTACTTTTGGTATGAGAGGCAGAGGAGGGAACACATACACTGACTGGTACACCCACGGCGTTACCAGAGCGTCCACTGCTATTGCCTGAGGGTCCCTTGACCTGGCGCAATATCTGTCCAGTTTTTTGTTTAGACGTGACGCCATCATGTCCACCTTTGGTTTTTCCCAACGGTTTACAATCAGGTGGAAGACTTCTGGGTGAAGTCCCCACTCTCCCGGGTGAAGGTCGTGTCTGCTGAGGAAGTCTGCTTCCCAGTTGTCCACTCCCGGAATGAATACTGCTGACAGTGCTATCACATGATTTTCCGCCCAGCGAAGAATCCTTGCAGCTTCTGCCATTGCCCTCCTGCTTCTTGTGCCGCCCTGTCTGTTTACGTGGGCGACTGACGTGATGTTGTCCGATTGGATCAACACCGCCTGACCCTGAAGCAGAGGTTTTGCTTGACTTAGGGCATTGTAAATGGCCCTTAGTTCCAGAATGTTTATATGAAGAGACGTTTCCAAGCTTGACCACAGGCCCTGGAAATTCCTTCCCTGTGTGACTGCTCCCCAGCCTCTCAGGCTGGCATCCGTGGTTACCAGGATCCAATCCTGAATGCCAAATCTGCGGCCCTCTAGTAGATGAGCACTCTGCAGCCACCACAGGAGAGACACCCTTGTCCTTGGCGACAGGGTTATCCGCTGATGCATCTGCAGATGCGATCCGGACCATTTGTCCAGTAGATCCCACTGAAATGTTCTTGCATGGAATCTTCCGAATGGAATCGCTTCGTAAGAAGCCACCATTTTCCCCAGGACCCTCGTGCACTGATGCACTGAGACCTGTCCTGGTTTTAGGAGGTTCCTGACTAGCTCGGATAACTCCCTGGCCTTCTCCTCCGGGAGAAACACCTTCTTCTGGACTGTGTCCAGAATCATTCCTAGGAACAGTAGACGTGTCGTTGGAATCAGCTGCGATTTTGGAATATTTAGAATCCACCCGTGCTGACGTAACACTACCTGAGATAGTGCTACTCCGACTTCTAACTGTTCCCTGGATCTTGCCCTTATCAGGAGATCGTCCAAGTAAGGGATAATTGAAATGCCTTTTCTTCGTAGAAGAATCATCATTTCGGCCATTACCTTGGTAAAGACCCGAGGTGCCGTGGACAATCCAAACGGCAGCGTCTGAAACTGATAATGACAGTTTAGTACTACAAACCTGAGGTACCCTTGGTGAGAAGGGTATATCGGGACGTGGAGATAAGCATCTTTGATGTCCAGAGACACCATATAGTCCCCTTCTTCCAGGTTCGCTATCACTGCTCTGAGTGACTCCATCTTGAATTTGAACCTTTTTATGTAAGTGTTCAAGGATTTCAGATTTAAAATTGGTCTCACCGAGCCGTCCGGCTTCGGTACCACAAACAGCGTGGAATAATACCCCTTTCCTTGTTGCAGGAGGGGTACCTTGATTATCACCTGCTGGGAATACAGCTTGTGAATGGCTTCTAGAACTGCCTCCCTGTCGGAGGGAGACTTTGGTAAAGCAGACTTCAGGAAACGATGAGGGGGAAACGCCTCGAATTCCAGTTTGTACCCCTGCGATACTACCTGTAGAATCCAGGGATCCACTTGCGAGTGAGCCCACTGCGTGTTGAAATTTTTGAGACGGGCCCCCACCATATCTGAGTCTGCTTGTAAAGCCCCAGCGTCATGCTGAAGACTTGGCAGAAGCAGGGGAGGGCTTCTGCTCTTGGGAAGCGGCTGCATGGTGCAGTCTTTTTCCTCTTCCTCTGCCCCGGGGCAGAAAGGAGTGGCCTTTTGCTCGCTTGTACTTATGGGAACGAAAGGACTGAGATTGAAAAGACGGTGTCTTTTTCTGCTGATGTGGAGTGACCTGGGGTAAAAAGGTGGATTTTCCAGCCGTTGCCGTGGCCACCAGGTCCGATAGACCAGCCCCAAATAACTCCTCCCCTTTATACGGCAATACTTCCATGTGCCGTTTGGAATCCGCATCCCCTGACCACTGTCGCGTCCACAACGCTCTTCTGGCAGAGATGGACATAGCACTTACTCTTGATGCCAGGGTGCAAATATCCCTCTGTGCATCACGCATATATAATAATGCATCCTTTTAATGTTCTATAGTTAACAAAATATTGTCCCTATCCAGGGTATCAATATTCTCAGTCAGGGAATCCGACCATGCGACTCCAGCACTGCACATCCAGGCTGAGGCGATTGCTGGTCGCAGTATAACACCAGTATGTGTGTATATACTTTTTAGGATATTTTCCAGCCTTCTATCAGCTGGTTCTTTGAGGGTAGCCGTATCAGGAGACGGTAACGCTACTTGTTTAGATAAACGTGTGAGCGCCTTATCTACCCTAGGGGGTGTTTCCCAACGCGCCCTAACCTCTGGCGGGAAAGGATATAATGCTAATAATTTTTTAGAAATTAGCTGTTTTTTATCGGGAGAAACCCACGCTTTTTCACACACCTCATTTATTTCCTCTGACTCAGGAAAAAATATTGGTAGTTTTTTCTCACCCCACATAATACCCTTCTTTGTGGTACTTGTAGTGTCAGAAAGGTTCAATGCCTCTTTCATTGCCGTGATCATGTAACGTGTGGCCCTACTGGACATTACGTTTGTCTCGTCACCGTCGACACTAGACTCAGTATCTGTGTCAGGGTCTGTGTCGACCCACTGAGGTAACGGGCGTTTTAGCGCCCCTGACGGTGTCTGAGACGCCTGGACAGGCACTAACTGATTTGCCGGCTGTCTCATGTCGTCAACAGTTTTTTGCAAATTGCTGACATTATCACTTAATTGTTTAAATACAATCATCCAGTCAGGTGTCGACTCCCTAGGGGGTGACATCACCAACGCAGGCAACTGCTCCGCCTCCACATAATTTTCCTCCTCATACATGTCGACACACGCGTACCGACACACAGCACACACACACCGGGAATGCTCTGATAGAGGACAGGACCCCACTTAGCCCTTTGGAGAGACAGAGGGAGAGTCTGCCAGCACACACCCAGCGCTATATATATATACAGGGATAACCTTATATAAGTGTTATTCCCTGATAGCTGCTGTTAATTATTGTTATTTGCTGCCAACAATGCCCCCCCTTCTCTTTTTTACCCTGATTCTGAAGCAGGACTGCAGGGGAGAGTCAGGGAGCCGTCCTTCCAGCGGAGCTGTGAGGGAAAATGGCGCTTGTGTGCTGAGGAGATAGGCTCCGCCCCTTCACGACGTCCTTATCTCCCGCTTTTTTGTGTAAAATGGCAGGGGATTAAAATACATCCATATAGCCCAGGAGCTATATGTGATGTATTCTGTTTTGCCACCTAAGGTATTCTGTTATATTGCGTCTCAGGGCGCTCCCCCCCCAGCGCCCTGCACCCTCAGTGACTGGAGTGTGAAGTGTGCTGAGAGCAATGGCGCACAGCTGCGGTGCTGTGCGCTACCTTAGTCTGAAGACAGGATGTCTTCTGCCGCCGATTTCACCGGACCTCTTCGTCTCTTCTGGCTCTGTAAGGGGGACGGCGGCGCGGCTCCGGTGACCCATCCAGGCTGAACCTGTGATCGTCCCTCTGGAGCTAGTGTCCAGTAGCCTAAGAAACCCGATCCACTCTGCACTCAGGTGAGTCCGTTTCTTCTCCCCTTAGTCCCACGATGCAGTGAGCCTGTTGCCAGCAGGACTCACTGAAAATAAAAAAACCTAACTAAACTTTTATTCTAAGCAGCTCAGGAGAGCCACCTAGATTGCACCCTTCTCGGCCGGGCACAAAAATCTAACTGAGGCTTGGAGGAGGGTCATAGGGGGAGGAGCCAGTGCACACCACCTGATCCTTAAGCTTTTATTTTGTGCCCTGTCTCCTGCGGAGCCGCTATATCCCCATGGTCCTTACGGAGTCCCAGCATCCACTAGGACGTCAGAGAAAAATACGGTGCTTTTTTTATGCTTGTTATTTCTCTTGGGTGTTTGTACTTTATATATTCACATTCCACTCAACAGTGCCTCCCCAGACATTGCCTTCACCGCACCTTACTGGTAGGGCCTTTACACACCAAAGTAGGTGCAATTACTGAGTAACAGATCCAAAATTATTTTACAAATATTTGTCCACCTATAATGTAAATCCGCAAGGGCAGCTTACAATTTGGAAGTACGCACCACTGCCAGGTCTGCAGTGGGTCTTGCCACAGTGTTGACAATATTGAGTAAATAAATGCATACTGTGATAGTTGATAGTTTTTACCAAATCAGCTTGCTTGTCTAACCAGAACCGGTGTTAGAAAATAACCATAGAGCAATTTCATTTTTTCCCACTGCAGTACTGGTGGGGGTAAGGGCCACTGGACTGCCTCATCCTTAAATAAATATATTTATCATGTATCAATCGGGAATGGAAAGAGCGAGTAATCTATGAGATCCCTATGAGCAGTAACAATGCTGTCAAAATTAGTGGTTTAAAACATGTTGATTCTAACCAGTATTGTCACAGTAAGATTAAAGGGTCATGACACACTTTACTGTTAGGGCTTTTAAACTTATCAAAACAACTGTCAGTGAGAGGCTGCAATATTGTTGTATACAGTACATTCTTCTATTTTTGTGATATAGATGCTACTACTTGCTAAACAAAAGAACATTTCCTACTGTATACAATTTTGCTTTAAACCAACTTGCAGTGGAGATTCACTATAAAACTGAACAATGCATGTTTATGCGTCATATGTGAAGAATGCCTTTTTTGTTGCCCTGTAAGAGAAGTGCTTTTTATATTAAAAAACAAAGTATGATTTTTGTTTTATCGTATTTTCTATTACTGTACCATTTTCCCTGCTTACGTACTACCTTGGTTAAATATGCAATAAAGTATAACCTTTAAGTGCTATCCAAACAAGTACATTCGAAAATGTTACTAAATAAAGGCTTGTTTTGAACTAAAGTTTTGTCTACACGGAAATATGAAAGATCACATATATGTTTGTTTTCATAAACAATCTGTAATCAACTACTACATGGAAATGTTATCTCTACATTGCATGAAGAAAATGAACAGTTACATTAGTTTTGCCAAATATGTATCTTATTTCAGCAGTACATAGAGCTTGACTGGGTAGCAGATGGCAGATTGTTACTATACAACCTGTATGCAGCACATCAATGAAATCAGTGTGCACAAAGAAACCACTGATCAAAGCGCTGTTTGGATATTGATTAACCAAGTATTGCATTTTCTATTCAAGCACATGAAACATCAAACATATCTTTGTTTCCAAATAGCATACACAGCTATATTCTACATGAATTTATTTCAATAATAAAATATTGTGACCGTCTCACTTTAGTCCGTCTCTAGGCCTTTCCTTCCCCTCTCTCTTTCCTCCTCTCTTAGCTGGGGGGGGGGGGGTTCTGAACTGTATCTAAATGTAAACCAAATGAAAACACAAGTCTTGGAGAACGTTCTCACAGTTATTTAGTAAAATAAATAAGTAAATGAAAATGTGCTAATTATAAAATGCTGTAAATGCTTGTCATTTATAAAAACCCAGTAAAATAAAAGGGCAAGTCTGATCTAGCACTCAGAAATGCCACCCAATGTAAAGCACTGCCGTCTTCTATTATTGTAATAGAAAAGCATGGGTGTAAAACAGTTTTTCTTCAAAATCAAAGACAGCCCATACAATCAGTGGCCTATTAATTGTCGACATTTGTATGTTTAAAAGGCCTTGACAATACAATCCATGTTCTCAAGGCAGATCCACGCCCATTCTGAATGAACAAGCAGCTATGTATTGTGATATGGAGTGTGAACACACTCGCCAAAGTAGTTTTTTTTTACTAAAGCAGTAAAGCTGTCGGTGAGTTGTTCAGCTGTGACCACTCTTCATTCTATAATGGCTTATTTATGAGAATTGTACCATTACGCTGAATCCCTTTATCCTATCCCTATGCTTCAACAGATTTGGGTTACTTCCAAAAAAAAACTTAATTCTCTGCTGTAATAAACATTTATACTGCATTAAATTAACACATAAAAAGCTATTGTGAAAACGGGGATGTGAGAATAAATCCTGGTTTCATTTTAAAAACCCTGTTCATGACCATTATTTTGTGTATATTAATCCCAGCATTAAGTAATATAGGCCACTATTATAACTCCAGTTGCTTATTTGGAATGTTTTTTGGGTTTTTTTGTATAGCACTTTTCATTGGGTGAGAAAAAAGCTAAGTTAGCTGTACATGTTTTTCTGTTTCATTAAATATTAATAAGGTGCATGGTTATTACAGTGATATGGTTAACATATTAGCATTCAAAAACTACACAGAAGCACATTTCAAAGGGAAAATATAAAGTAGGTGTTATGGGCCCTACACAATAGGCGATATAACTGAACGATATGAACGTTCTCATTCATTACTGAACAAGAACTCATTCATATCGTTCAGTGTGTAGGCACCAACGATGAGCGATGCGTGGCTCCGCGCTCGTTGATCATTAATGCGCCGTCGCTTATGCATGCAAGCAAATCTGGACAATCTCATCCATATTAGCTTGCACTGTTATCGAGCCGGGTGACGGTGGAGTGAAGAAACATCACCCCCCCCCGCCAAGTCGCCCGTCTGCCGTATCGGTGGTCGGGCAGCTCGGTGGCAGGTTGCCGAATGTGTAGGGACAATTAGACCAATGTGTGCTTGAAATATTGCTCCAGCATATCATAGTGACAGGATTTTACTATATGAGAATATTCAGAACATGTGGAACACTAACACGACATTCAAATAGACCATAAATAATTTGAATTGGTCCTGGGCCACCAATCCACGGCACCCCTGCAAGTGTCCTAATGCACCCCAGGGTGCCACAGCACACAGTTTTGAGAACCACTGGACTATAGTATATTATTGAGTTCACTTATATTATCCAAAAATCAGTAGTGATAGAAATGAGAAAAGTACCAGGGATGTGCAGTCAGGGGAAGAAGTGCCTCCCCTGTCATTAATGATTAAAATAATACAAAGAAGATACATAAGACACATATTATGTGTCATATGTATCCTCTTTATATCATTCTAATCATTTTAGAACATTTAATTAGTTCGGGAGGCACTGATAGCTTGTGCCTCCCATAGATATTGGGTACGGGGACAAAGCGGGGGGCGGGGCCAAGTGCTGGGCTGTAAAAGACCATTAGAAAAAAAAGGGGAATGCGACACTGATACAAGTGCCTCGCTGGCAGGGAAAGCACGCCCCTGCCAGCGAGGCACATATGATTGGACAGCGGATCCAGTGCTGAATCCGCTGGCCCAATCACACATATGCGGCGGGGAGAAGCGGCGGCAGGACCCGACAGTTCCTGTCACTACAGCAGCGGTGGCCCCGGGAAGCCCAGACCAGGAATGTATGTGGCAGCGGTGGCCAGCACTCTCCCCTCTCATTTCTCCTCCTCTGTCCCCCAGCCAGCAGCAGCAGCGGCGCCTACACTCTGGGGACATCTCAGGTAAGAGTGAGAGAGGGGGGGTGGGGGGGGCAGATGGATATATATATATATATATATCTATGTGTGCCTCCCCAGACAAAGACTTCACCGCACGTCACTGAAAATAAGAATTTACTCACCGGTAATTCTATTTCTCATAGTCCGTAGTGGATGCTGGGGACTCCGTAAGGACCATGGGGATTAGCGGCTCCGCAGGAGACTGGGCACAACTATAAAGAAAGATTTTAGACTACTGGTGTGCACTGGCTCCTCCCACTAAGACCCTACTCCAGACCTCAGTTAGGATACTGTGCCCGGAAGAGCTGACACAATTAGGAAGGATTTTGAATCCCGGGTAAGACTCATACCAGCCACACCAATCACACCGTATAACTCGTGATACAATACCCAGTTAACAGCATGATAACAACTGAGCCTCTCAACAGATGGCTCAACAATAACCCTTTAGTTAAGCAATAACTATATACAAGAATTGCAGACAATCCGCACTTGGGATGGGCGCCCAGCATCCACTACGGACTATGAGAAATAGAATTACCGGTGAGTAAATTCTTATTTTCTCTAACGTCCTAAGTGGATGCTGGGGACTCCGTAAGGACCATGGGGATTATACCAAAGCTCCCAAACGGGCGGGAGAGTGCGGATGACTCTGCAGCACCGAATGAGAGAACTCAAGGTCCTCCTCAGCCAGGGTATCAAATTTGTAGAATTTTGCAAACGTGTTTGCCCCTGACCAAGTCGCAGCTCGGCAAAGTTGATGAGCCGAGACCCCTCGGGCAGCCGCCCAAGAAGAGCCCACTTTCCTCGTGGAATGGGCTTTCACTGATTTAGGATGCGGCAGTCCAGCCGCAGAATGTGCAAGCTGAATCGTACTACAGATCCATCGAGCAATAGTCTGCTTAGAAGCAGGTGCACCCAACTTGTTGGGCGCATACAGGATAAAGAGCGAGTCAGTCTTCCTGACTCCAGCTGTCCTGGAAACATACATTTTTAGGGCCCTGACTACATCCAACAACTTGGAAGCCTCCAAGTCATTTGTAGCCGTAGGCACCACGATAGGTTGGTTCAGATGAAAAGCTGATACCACTTTGGGGAGAAACTGGGGACAAGTCCTCAATTCTGCCCTATCCATATGGAAAATCAGATAAGCGCTTTTACATGACAAAGCCGCCAATTCTGAAACACGCCTGGCCGAAGCCAAGGCCAACAACATGACCACTTTCCACGTGAGATATTTCAAATCCACGGTTTTCAGTGGCTCAAACCAATGTGACTTTAGGAAATCCAACACCACGTTGAGATCCCAAGGTGCCACTGGAGGCACAAAAGGGGGCTGAATATGCAGCACTCCCTTAACAAAAGTTTGAACTTCAGGTAGTGAAGCCAATTCTCTCTGGAAGAAAATCGATAGAGCCGAAATCTGGACCTTAATGGAACCCAATTTAAGGCCCATAGTCACCCCAGACTGTAGGAAGTGCAGGAACCGGCCCAGATGAAATTCTTCCGTTGGAGCCTTCCTGGCCTCACACCACGCAACATATTTACGCCATATGCGGTGATAATGGTTTGCGGTTACTTCTTTTCTAGCTTTTATCAGCGTAGGAATGACTTCCTCCGGAATGCCCTTTTCCTTCAGGATCCGGTGTTCAACCGCCATGCCGTCAAACGCAGCCGCGGTAAGTCTTGGAACAGACAGGGCCCCTGCTGCAGCAGGTCTTGTCTGAGCGGTAGAGGCCATGGGTCCTCTGACATCATTTCTTGAAGTTCCGGATACCACGCTCTTCTTGGCCAATCCGGAACAATGAGTATAGTTCTTACTCCTCTTCTCCTTATTATCCTCAGTACCTTCGGTATGAGAGGAAGAGGAGGGAACACATAAACCGATCGGTACACCCACGGTGTTACCAGAGCGTCCACAGCTATCGCCTGCGGGTCTCTCGACCTGGCGCAATATTTTTCTAGCTTTTTGTTTAGGCGGGACGCCATCATGTCCACCTGTGGTTTTTCCCACTGGTTTACAATCATTTGAAAGACTTCTGGATGAAGTCCCCACTCTCCCGGGTGGAGGTCGTGCCTGCTGAGGAAGTCCACCTCCCAGTTGTCCACTCCCGGAATGAACACTGCTGACAGTGCTAACACGTGATTTTCCGCCCATCGGAGAATCCTTGTGGCTTCTGCCATCGCCGTCCTGCTTCTCGTGCCGCCCTGTCGATTTACATGGGCGACCGCCGTGATGTTGTCTGACTGACCGGCTGGTTTTGAAGCAGGGGTTTTGCCTGACTTAGGGCATTGTAAATGGCCCTTAGTTCCAGAATATTTATGTGCAGGGAAGTCTCCTGACTTGACCATAGTCCTTGGAAGTTTCTTCCCTGTGTGACTGCTCCCCAGCCTCGTAGGCTGGCATCCGTGGTCACCAGGACCCAGTCCTGTATGCCGAATCTGCGGCCCTCTTGAAGATGAGCACTCTGCAGCCACCACAGCAGAGACACCCTTGTCCTCGGAGACAGGGTTATCAGACGATGCATCTGAAGATGCGATCCGGACCACTTGTCCAACAGGTCCCACTGAAAGGTTCTTGCATGAAACCTGCCGAATGGAATCGCTTCGTAGGAAGCTACCATTTTTCCCAGGATCCGCGTGCAATGATGCACCGACACCTGTTTTGGTTTTAGGAGGCCTCTGACTAGAGATGACAGCTCCTTGGCCTTTTCCTCCGGGAGAAACACTTTTCTCTGTTCTGTGTCCAGAACCATCCCTAGGAACAGCAGGCGTGTCGTAGGGACCAGCTGTGACTTTGGAATGTTTAGAATCCAGCCGTGCTGTTGTAGCACTTCCCGAGATAGTGCTACCCCTACCAACAACTGCTCTCTGGACCTCGCCTTTATCAGGAGATCGTCCAAGTACGGGATAATTAAAACTCCCTTCCTTCGAAGGAGTATCATCATTTCCGCCATTACCTTGGTAAAGACCCTCGGAGCCGTGGAGAGACCGAACGGCAACGTCTGGAATTGGTAATGACAATCCTGTACCACAAACCTGAGGTACTCCTGGTGAGGATGGTAAATGGGGACATGTAGGTAAGCATCCTTGATGTCCAGCGATACCATGTAATCTCCCTCGTCCAGGCTTGCAATAACCGCCCTGAGCGATTCCATCTTGAACTTGAATTTTTTTATATATGTGTTCAAGGATTTCAAATTTAAAATGGGTCTCACCGAACCGTCCGGTTTCGGTACCACAAACATTGTGGAATAGTAACCCCTTCCTTGTTGAAGTAGGGGCACCTTTACTATCACTTGTTGTGAATACAGCTTTTGAATTGCCTGTAACACTGCCTCCCTGCCTGAGGGAGTGGTTGGCAAGGCAGATTTGAGGAAACGGCGAGGGGGAGACGTCTCGAATTCCAGTTTGTACCCCTGAGATACTATTTGAAGGATCCAGGGATCCACCCGTGAGCGAGCCCACTGATTGCTGAAATTTTTGAGACGGGCCCCCACCGTACCTGGCTCCGCCTGTGGAGCCCCAGCGTCATGCTGTGGACTTAGAGGAAGCGGGGGAGGACTTTTGCTCCTGGGAACTGGCTGTATGCTGCAGCTTTTTCCCTCTGCCTCTGGGCAGAAAGGACGCGCCTTTAACCCGCTTGCCCCTATTGGGCCGAAAGGACTGTACCTGATAATACGGTGCTTTCTTTGGTTGTGAGGGAACATGGGGCAAAAATGTAGACTTCCCAGCTGTTGCTGTGGAAACGAGGTCCGAGAGACCATCCCCGAACAATTCCTCACCCTTATAAGGCAGAACTTCCATGTGTCGTTTGGAATCTGCATCACCTGTCCACTGCCGAGTCCATAACCCTCTCCTGGCAGAAATGGACATTGCACTAATTTTGGATGCCAGCCGGCAAATATCCCTCTGTGCATCCCTCATGTATAAAAGTGCGTCTTTTATATGCTCTACGTTTAGCAAAACAGTGTCCCTGTCTAGGGTATCTATATTTTCTGACAGGGAATCTGACCACGCAGCAGCAGCACTGCACATCCAGGCTGAAGCTATAGCCGGTCTCAGTATAACACCTGTGTGTGTATATATAGATTTCAGGATAGCCTCCTGCTTTCTATCAGCAGATTCCTTCAGGGCGGCCGTATCCGGAGACGGTAGTGCCACCTTCTTTGACAAGCGTGTGAGCGCTTTATCCACCCTAGGGGATGTTTCCCAGCGTGACCTATCCTCTGGCGGGAAAGGGTACGCCATTAGTAACCTCTTAGAAATTACCAGCTTTTTATCAGAGGAAGCCCACGCTTCTTCACACACTTCATTTAACTCTTCAGATGGAGGAAAAGCTACTGGTAGGTTTTTCTCTCCAAACATTATACCCTTTTTTTGTGGTACCGGGGGTAACATCAGAAATGTGCAACACATTTTTCATTGCCTCAATCATGTAACGTGTGGCCCTACTGGAAGTTACATTAGTCTCTTCGTCGTCGACACTGGAGTCAGTATCCGTGTCGACATCTGTGTCAACCATCTGAGGTAGCGGGCGTTTTAGAGCCCCTGATGGTTTTTGAGACGCCTGGGCAGGCACAGGCTGAGAAGCCGGCTGTCCCACATTTGGTATGTCGTCAAACCTTTTATGTAAGGAGTCGACACTATCACGTAATTCCTTCCACAGCACCATCCACTCAGGTGTCGACCCCGCAGGGGGTGACATCACATTTACAGGCATCTGCTCCGCCTCCACATAAGCCTCCTCATCAAACATGTCGACACAGCCGTACCGACACACCGCAAACACACAGGGAATGCTCTGACAGAGGACAGGATTCCACAAAGCCCTTTGGGGAGACAGAGAGAGAGTATGCCAGCACACACCAGAGCGCTATATAACACTGGGATCCCACTATCAATGAGTGTTTTCCCTATAGCTGCTTTTTTATATATATTATATATATATAATATCTATACTGCGCCTAAATTTAGTGCCCCCCCCCTCTCTTTTTTACCCTTCTGTAGTATTCAGACTGCAGGGGAGAGCCAGGGAGCTTCCTTCCAGCGGAACTGTGAGGGAAAAATGGCGCCAGTGTGCTGAGGGAGAAGCCCCGCCCCCTTTTCGGCGGACTTTCTCCCGCTTTTTCTGTAATACTGGCAGGGGTAATTTTACATCTATATAGCCTCTAGGACTATATATGATGTATATTTTGCCAGCCAAGGTGTTATTTATTGCCCTCAGGGCGCCCCCCCCCCCCCCAGCGCCCTGCACCCATCAGTGACCGAAGTGTGAGGTGTACATGAGGAGCAATGGCGCACAGCTGCAGTGCTGTGCGCTACCTTGGTGAAGACCGAAGTCTTCTGCCGCCGATTTTCCGGACCTTCTTCGTGCTTCTGGCTCTGTAAGGGGGACGGCGGCGCGGCTCCGGGAACGAACACCAAGCTCGGTTCCTGCGGTCGATCCCTCTGGAGCTAATGGTGTCCAGTAGCCTAAGAAGCCCAAACTACCACCTGTTAGGTAGGTTCGCTTCTTCTCCCCTTAGTCCCTCGCTGCAGTGAGTCTGTTGCCAGCAGATCTCACTGAAAATAAAAAACCTAAATATACTTTCTTTCTAGGTGCTCAGGAGAGCCCCTAGTGTGCATCCAGCTCAGCCGGGCACAAGAATCTAACTGAGGTCTGGAGGAGGGTCTTAGTGGGAGGAGCCAGTGCACACCAGTAGTCTAAAAGGTTTCTTTATAGTTGTGCCCAGTCTCCTGCGGAGCCGCTAATCCCCATGGTCCTTACGGAGTCCCCAGCATCCACTTAGGACGTTAGAGAAAAGAACATAGATTAGAAAGTACACTAGTACACTATGACAGCTGACAATTGTTTGATTTACTAATAGTTTGTGCGGTAATGCAGTATATTGGTCTTCCACATAGACAGATCACTAAGCAGGTGTTCATGAGATTTTCCATTAGCAGCATAGGTTATTAGCATGCTGTGTCTTGAAACTGAGGATTGTGTAGACTCTGGAACAAGATATGTGACCGAGCAACAAAGGGTTCAATTGTGACCTCACCATCTGTTGTTTGTTTAATATATGCCAACAAGAAACATAGTCCCTGTACATTATATACAATAGAGAATCACAAAATATCACCAATGAATACCAAGATGTATTCAGTTTAACTAAAACAAAATAAATTATTGGGGGGGGGGGGGGGGGTTTTAAATGTAGTTAGAATTTTTTTTCTCCCAATTAGCTATATCTTTTCCTTAACAAGTAGTTGATGCTGCATGACAATATTCTAGTGGAGGGAGGGGTTTCAGGTGATAGAATCCTGGGAATGCAATTCTAAACAAGAGTCTAAAAAATTGCATCTATTCTAATTGAAAAAGAATGATTGTAAAATGTCCATTAGCATTAAGTATTGTAAAAAGATCATAGATCAACCAAAATGTCTACTTGTCATTTTCATATCCCTCCCTTAATTAATTACAAATGCAATTAAATGTTTCAGTCAGTTACATTGCCTGTACCCTAGTTTTCAGATGGGGGAGTGGTGGTGACGGTGGTGGTGGCGGTGGGGGGAGGTTGTAGTGCTGTAGTGGAGGAGAGAATGTTACATTTCTGATTTGAATTTGCAAACAGATGGAAGTTGTCATTCTGTAGAAAATGTGCTGCACCTACTGTACCATGTATAAAGTGGAGAAGCACACATTCCACACAGTCACAAATAGGCAATATGCATAGGCCAATAGCAATTATTAGTAAGAAAATACACGCAGGCAAAGCTTCATATATTATTGAAAAGGTTCCTACAGCCAAAGCTTTCTGAATTTGATCGATCACGTGTGGTAAATGGTCACTTGTTTAGACAGAAGTGTTATGAATTCAGATGTCTCACAGAGCCCTAGTTATGACAAATGACGCTTGGGTGTGAAGGGGATATTTCACTTCTCCTTTTCATTAACCATGTTAACCCTTGATTTATCCATTTTACACTGAAGCAGAATAATACATAATACAAGTCACCTACTGTATTTGTAGGGGCACTTGCACATGCTTATTGTGTTACAAAAAACAATACCTGGCTACACGTGTTAAGTGCTGGGTGAATATCTCTCTGTGAATATGTAACAGCCACACAGCATTTTAAAATTAAACATGGTTGTTAAAATAAGTAAATTTTGTCCGAGCTATAACATTACACATTAAGATATGTACTGATAGTGTAACCCTGATTAAGGGTTTATACAACACTTATACTGAGGTAGTTCAAATATTTTAATAAAAATTAAGTATAAGCATATTGAAGTTAACTAATGTTTTTATATGCATTTTCTGAGGTAAATAATATAGTTCACATATATGTAATTGTATGTACATTGATGTAAATGTAGTGGTAAATATAATTAAAGCTTATTTTATGGTTTCACAGTTCATCTAAACGGTTAATGTCCTTGTGCTCCTAACTGTCAATCACCTAGTGGGGTGATTGCCAGTGGGCGGGGCATCACCTCAGAGTGGGTCATGTGACTACTAGAGAGGGGTGGATAGGTGCTGTCAGTGTAGCTGACAAGGAGACTGCAGATCCTCTGGTGAGAGCACACACCTCATTGCTGCTCCGGCCGTCACCCACATTAGAACTGAGTGGTATACATTGCGGCGGCCGGAGGGGGCTTAGTGTGTGAAGCCAGAGCAGAGCTTCCTGGCAGTAAAGGTGGCGTCAACGGCATTGAGGCTCAGCACTGTTCACAGAACCCGGCATCAGTGCTAGTCAAATCAACCAGCAGTATTAGAAGGGCGCGTCTGTGACAGGGAGGCGGAGAGGGTTCCTTCCTGTACCCCGAGTTATGGCAGCTCTACCTACTACAGACACAGACTCTGACAGTCACAACACAGAAGCAGCAGAGGCTCCATTCTGTGTGGCTGTAAGTGTAAGGGAGAAGTTGGGGGAGTGTCGGCAGGAGGCGGAGACTGAGCAGCAGTGAGGCATTTGTAAGTGTAATACTATACTCACCCCAGCTACACCAAGGCAAAGTGACAGCCCCTGCACTGCAGCTAATATTGCATGCACTTGTAACTTCAAAGGAGTAAATATCTTAGACTAATACTTTGTAGCTATTATAGCAGCTAAGTGACAGTTAATCCAAGAAGATAAAGTACAGTATAGCTGCATAAAATATAACTGATCTCATCTACGGAGGTTCATAAACATTGTAGAGGTAGCTACATTACTCAGCTCACATTATAAGCAGCACCATCTGTGACATTGCTACCTATTGCGCCAACTCCATAACATTTGCAGAGGGAAGAGTAGCTAACAGAACTACACACAAGTTAGTAGAAGAGTGGCAGGACCGTAGAGTGGCTGCATGTGTGACTCCATATAGTAAATGAGAGGTTCATAACTAAGTTCTAACGGAGGCAGATGAAGAGAAATATGCTGCCTTTCTGGATTTTAAACAAATGTAGCTACTAATATATAAAGCAAAGTTAAAAACAGGAAAGGAAATTTTTATTTGATGGTTACAGTTGAGTTTTACGGAGGAGTGAATTAAATATAAAATAACTGAACTCTTTCCTGAAGGGGATTAAACGCAGCTATATTGAGTAGGTGAATTGTAATTTTCTGCGTGAATCAAAAACATTTCTACATTCAACTAAAGAGTTTGTTAAACAGAGAAATATAACTTCAAACTCAGTTTAGGCTTACAAGGAGAAGCGACAACATACAGTACAGCACATATAGTGCTGACTAATCCTTCACAGTGGAACTAGTGAAATACTTTCTCATCGTTAACGAAACTTAAGATCTTCCTTAAAGGGCCCCAACGTAAGTGCACCGACGTTACTGCAGTACACAGTGAGACAAATTTGAACCCGGGTTTATAGTTATGATTTTTGTTTTGTTTTGTTATTTGTATTTAATAGGGCATATCTATGTGTTCTACAACTACATACGGTGCAACTATTAGATAAATGTTAATGTTGGCAATGTTATTATACCTATGTGCTTACATTAAAACCTATGTACTTGTCTGTTGCATAACATTCTAGTGTAATATTCTTTGTGAAAGCAGATAAAGAATACAGGTATTCTTATACAGCAACAATTTCAGGTGTAAATGTCATGCTATTGTTTAAACTAGTACAATTGTAATCTCACATGCCTATACATAGGACACAGATTGCCTACCCATCAGGCTTACCCAAGCAAGCCAAATAGAATATAGCTTGGGTGGAGGCACATATGTATTAAGTACCCCTGGGTGGTGAGAGAGGGGTTACATTTGGAGGCACCGCTTGAGATAGAAATTACACCCAGGCCCTGTTACACCACAGGTGTCAGCTGCCATTAGTTGTTATTGACAAAGTCCCTCACATCTCTAAAAATAAAATACAAATATGGGAAAGAAGCAAAGGAACAGAGAGAAGGTTGGACAAAAAGCCATTGCTGTATCAGTCGGGAGAGTTGGAGCCCATAGAGAATGTAAAAGTATGGACAAACTAGAGTACCATCAGCGGCCAGACTTAAAGGAAGAGGTGACATGCAAGTTTGCTGGAACTATTGGAAATAACCTAGGTGTGAAAGATGAAAAAATATTAGATGTCCCTGTAGAGTTGGAGAAGAGAAAGAAAAAATCCAAGGACAAGAAAGTCAGACTGGATCCTAACCTGAAGGATACTGAGGGAGGTATTAGTGACAACCTTGCTCAGACTTTGGTCACTAATATGGATTATGGAATGATAGGAGATAAGAATGTTGTACCACTGAAAGAGAGAGTTTCAGGGGAAGTGAAAATAGATGTAGGTATACAGAAATTAGAAACTGTGCTAAAGCAAATAGTTGAGGATTTTAAGAAACATGGACAATTCGTATTAGCTCTTCCAAAAGATCAACAGAAGGACCTGCTTTCCCTGTTTCCAACTTCTATTGAGGAACAAACAAGGAGAGAAAGTCCAGTGGATGTACAGACCCCGATAGAGGTGATAAGACATATAGCACTGGACAGGTCTAAACATATTTATCAGTTGTTGGAGGTTCTAGATGAAACCCGATGGAAGCTAAAAGAAGAACAAATGTTTAACACCAAAATTGATGAAAGGAATAAAGAGCTTGAAAGAGAACTTTGGTTTATACAGAGAGAGATGGAAACCATGGCATCTGATGAAAGACAAACCAGAGTAGATCAGGAGCAACAAAAGTTGATAATGTACCAGCAGCAGGAAGACAATATTCATTCTCTGGAATCAAAAATAACTGAGCTGTCTGAATTATTGGAAGTGGGTAAAGAAACTGAAAAGGAGGATCGTATTCGTCTGAATGAAATGAAAGAAAGACTGTCTCAGCTAGAATCTGAGAATAAAATACTCAAGGATGCCAACATCCTAAACAACTGTCCTGAAGACTGTATCTATGAAGTTTCTATGCGACCGGATACTAAGGACATAGGATTACAGACTGAGGTAGTGGATGATATATTGCTGAGACAATCTTCTATGAATAAAGTTAATAGTCAAGGGACACAGTATATGTCTATTAAAATGACTGGCACAGTAATATGGTTCCATGTAAAGAAAGGCTATGGCTTCATTAAAAGGCATGACACCGGAGAAGACATATTTGTACATTGGACATCCATAAGGAATAATAACCCCCTAAAACTGTTGTACAGTGTAGGAGATGGAGAGAAAGTAGAATTTGAAGTGTTGGAAGGGGAAAAGGGTGTACATGCAGCAAATGTGACTGGCATAGGTGGAGTGCCAGTGAAAGGGAGTCGATTTGCTCCAAAACGAAAAGGATCATACAGTTATTGTTACCAGTCACGAGATAAAGCAGTTGATGAAGGAAGTGCATATTCAGAACAAAGGCAAGGGAGAGATCCAGCTCCATGTCATCCTTCTGCAACCTTACATTACCAACGTTTCTCGAAATTCAAAGGTAGAGTAAATCAGTCCCAGGATCGAGAAACAGCAAATTCAGATGCTAAAGACTTGATAACTTTAGAAGCTTCGTCAGAGGAAGAACATAGTCTCAGTGACAATCGTAGTGAAGTACATGATCCCTTTACCCTAGCCAAATATCTTAAATTTTCCATCCAAAGTCCAGTACTAAATGAAGTCAATAGGTCAGGTGTAGAAGAACAAGGGAAACCAGCACGATCAGAGAACACTATCCCAGGGAGGCATGAAGGCTATGTAGTTCCATCTCTCCCTAGTTGGCCAACAGTCAAAATGATTGAGATGAGGTGGCTTGCTAATGTATGTGAATGAATATAAACTATTTTAGCATAGTGAGTAAGGTAGATGGTGCATTGGCCCCTATAGATGGAAAACGGTGACAATGCACCAGGGGGAGAAATGTAACCCTGATTAAGGGTTTATACAACACTTATACTGAGGTAGTTCAAATATTTTAATAAAAATTAAGTATAAGCATATTGAAGTTAACTAATGTTTTTATATGCATTTTCTGAGGTAAATAATATAGTTCACATATATGTAATTGTATGTACATTGATGTAAATGTAGTGGTAAATATAATTAAAGCTTATTTTATGGTTTCACAGTTCATCTAAACGGTTAATGTCCTTGTGCTCCTAACTGTCAATCACCTAGTGGGGTGATTGCCAGTGGGCGGGGCATCACCTCAGAGTGGGTCATGTGACTACTAGAGAGGGGTGGATAGGTGCTGTCAGTGTAGCTGACAAGGAGACTGCAGATCCTCTGGTGAGAGCACACACCTCATTGCTGCTCCGGCCGTCGCCCACATTAGAACTGAGTGGTATACATTGCGGCGGCCGGAGGGGGCTTAGTGTGTGAAGCCAGAGCAGAGCTTCCTGGCAGTAAAGGTGGCGTCAACGGCATTGAGGCTCAGCACTGTTCACAGAACCCGGCATCAGTGCTAGTCAAATCAACCAGCAGTATTAGAAGGGCGCGTCTGTGACAGGGAGGCGGAGAGGGTTCCTTCCTGTACCCCGAGTTATGGCAGCTCTACCTACTACAGACACAGACTCTGACAGTCACAACACAGAAGCAGCAGAGGCTCCATTCTGTGTGGCTGTAAGTGTAAGGGAGAAGTTGGGGGAGTGTCGGCAGGAGGCGGAGACTGAGCAGCAGTGAGGCATTTGTAAGTGTAATACTATACTCACCCCAGCTACACCAAGGCAAAGTGACAGCCCCTGCACTGCAGCTAATATTGCATGCACTTGTAACTTCAAAGGAGTAAATATCTTAGACTAATACTTTGTAGCTATTATAGCAGCTAAGTGACAGTTAATCCAAGAAGATAAAGTACAGTATAGCTGCATAAAATATAACTGATCTCATCTACGGAGGTTCATAAACATTGTAGAGGTAGCTACATTACTCAGCTCACATTATAAGCAGCACCATCTGTGACATTGCTACCTATTGCGCCAACTCCATAACATTTGCAGAGGGAAGAGTAGCTAACAGAACTACACACAAGTTAGTAGAAGAGTGGCAGGACCGTAGAGTGGCTGCATGTGTGACTCCATATAGTAAATGAGAGGTTCATAACTAAGTTCTAACGGAGGCAGATGAAGAGAAATATGCTGCCTTTCTGGATTTTAAACAAATGTAGCTACTAATATATAAAGCAAAGTTAAAAACAGGAAAGGAAATTTTTATTTGATGGTTACAGTTGAGTTTTACGGAGGAGTGAATTAAATATAAAATAACTGAACTCTTTCCTGAAGGGGATTAAACGCAGCTATATTGAGTAGGTGAATTGTAATTTTCTGCGTGAATCAAAAACATTTCTACATTCAACTAAAGAGTTTGTTAAACAGAGAAATATAACTTCAAACTCAGTTTAGGCTTACAAGGAGAAGCGACAACATACAGTACAGCACATATAGTGCTGACTAATCCTTCACAGTGGAACTAGTGAAATACTTTCTCATCGTTAACGAAACTTAAGATCTTCCTTAAAGGGCCCCAACGTAAGTGCACCGACGTTACTGCAGTACACAGTGAGACAAATTTGAACCCGGGTTTATAGTTATGATTTTTGTTTTGTTTTGTTATTTGTATTTAATAGGGCATATCTATGTGTTCTACAACTACATACGGTGCAACTATTAGATAAATGTTAATGTTGGCAATGTTATTATACCTATGTGCTTACATTAAAACCTATGTACTTGTCTGTTGCATAACATTCTAGTGTAATATTCTTTGTGAAAGCAGATAAAGAATACAGGTATTCTTATACAGCAACAATTTCAGGTGTAAATGTCATGCTATTGTTTAAACTAGTACAATTGTAATCTCACATGCCTATACATAGGACACAGATTGCCTACCCATCAGGCTTACCCAAGCAAGCCAAATAGAATATAGCTTGGGTGGAGGCACATATGTATTAAGTACCCCTGGGTGGTGAGAGAGGGGTTACAATAGTATGAGAAAACTGAGAGTGTCTCCTAGTGACGGCACATTTTACAACTATTATACTAAAAAAATGTGTTTTTTATTCAAAATGCTTAAAGCCAGTGGCATGCCCAGTGCTAATATTTAACTCCTCCTTTGTGTGTGTGTATTTCTCTGAAAAATTATTTTGCATTTTCCATTTTGTATTACTATTCAGATTTATTTACTTAGAATAAGTGATAAGTAGGACTAATGCTTAACATTAATTTGTTGTTCTTATTTTAAATTTCATCTATTTCTGAGTATACATTGTAGCATTAATATGTTTAGTCTAGCTACATATATTCAGATGTCACAGGAATAATAAGCTGTAAAAATTGGTTTTATTGAAAGATGAAAAATAAATCCAATCAAAGCCTAATAACATTATTAATGTTAGAAAGCATTAAAACATGATTGATCAAGGTTTCTAATACATGATTCATTAATGTAAAAAAAGAAACCTGGTTTAAGCAAAACAAAAAACTTTTTTTAAACCCTGATATTACTATATGTATTACTAGTTATTTTGTATAAGACAATTTATATTCTAAATTTAGTAGTCTCTTATATATTACAGATCTCCAACAGATTATGGGGTCTACTTATTAAGGCATACATTCTGCAAAAATGTCTATTTTCACAGGATTGTGGCAAATGAAGTAACTTTTCTATTTGTTAATGCAACATTGTAGGAGATGTCACAGATTTTTCAGTCTTTTACTAAACTTTCAGTAATCAACCTTATTGTTCTTGAACAATATGGGTTTATATAGCAAGCTTCAATGGGCATAGCCTGGCTCGGTTAGGTAATGCCATCTTCCATATGGTGAAAGCACAGCCGAGTCTCTGACCCTTCCCCGGTAGGCTACCCCCCAAACAGTGAACGCTATAACTATACTATTTTCTTTTTGATGGTAAACAGTATCTTATCAGATGCAACGTCTCAGCTGGGTCTTCTTGATAGCTTGTCCTGAAGCTTCATATTTTATCTCTAATAGTGGCAATAAGGGGTTTATACTCTATGGATAAAAAAAATAAAAATAAAGCATTATTTAATGAATGTGTCCCTGCATACCTGCCAACTTTCAGCGTGACTGTCACTTTTTTGGAGAATGTCCTACCTGCTGTCTGTAGTGTCGCGTGGGGTCGGGGATGGGTCGGGTTTGCACGTGAGCAATGTCACTGCTGCTCTATATAGAGCAGAGTGTGACTAGATTCCTTTGACACATCCAAAGTCCTGTTTTCAATGGACATGATGTTAGGAGGTATATCCCTGTATGGCAAATTAAACATCTTGGTAAATATGGCTCCTTTTGGCTGCAAAATAATAAGTGCAACTATCTTTACAGATTCCATCATAAAGGGACATTTCTGTCCACTAGCACAAAATATGCCCATTTTATATGATTTGAAATTCTACATGTTGTACTTGTTATGATGTGTTATGTCCACTGAGCATGTTTATTTAACATTTCTATTATTGTACTGTGACATTATCTTGCTTTTAAAAGGAATTAAATGATATACAAAAAAAATAAGAATTTACTTACCGATAATTCTATTTCTCATAGTCCGTAGTGGATGCTGGGGACTCCGTCAGGACCATGGGGAATAGCGGCTCCGCAGGAGACAGGGCACAAAAAGTAAGCTTTTAGGATCACATGGTGTGTACTGGCTCCTCCCCCTATGACCCTCCTCCAAGCCTCAGTTAGGTACCGTGCCCGGACGAGCGTACACAATAAGGAAGGATCTTGAATCCCGGGTAAGACTCATACCAGCCACACCAATCACACCGTACAACTTGTGATTTGAACCCAGTTAACAGTATGATAACAACGAAGAAGCCTCTGAAAAGATGGCTCACAACAATAATAACCCGATTTTTGTAACAATAACTATGTACAAGTATTGCAGACAATCCGCACTTGGGATGGGCGCCCAGCATCCACTACGGACTATGAGAAATAGAATTATCGGTAAGTAAATTCTTATTTTCTCTAACGTCCTAGTGGATGCTGGGGACTCCGTCAGGACCATGGGGATTATACCAAAGCTCCCAAACGGGCGAGAGAGTGCGGATGACTCTGCAGCACCGAATGAGAGAACTCCAGGTCCTCCTTAGCCAGAGTATCAAATTTGTAAAATTTTACAAACGTGTTCTCCCCTGACCACGTAGCTGCTCGGCAAAGTTGTAATGCCGAGACCCCTCGGGCAGCCGCCCAAGATGAGCCCACCTTCCTTGTGGAGTGGGCATTTACAGATTTAGGCTGTGGCAGGCCTGCCACAGAATGTGCAAGTTGGATTGTGCTACAGATCCAACGAGCAATCGTCTGCTTAGACGCAGGAGCACCCATCTTGTTGGGTGCATACAGGATAAACAGCGAGTCAGATTTTCTGACTCCAGCCGTCCTTGAAATATATATTTTCAATGTTCTGACAACGTCCAGCAACTTGGAGTCCTCCAAGTCGCTAGTAGCCGCAGGCACCACAATAGGCTGGTTCAAGTGAAAAGCCGAAACCACCTTAGGCAGAAACTGAGGACGCGTCCGCAGTTCTGCCCTGTCCGAATGGAAAATCAGATATGGGCTTTTGTACGATAAAGCCGCCAACTCTGATACTCTCCTGGCTGAAGCCAGGGCCAGTAGCATGGTTACTTTCCATGTAAGATACTTCAAATCTACCGATTTGAGCGGCTCAAACCAATGGGATTTGAGAAAATCCAAAACTACGTTGAGATCCCACGGTGCCACTGGAGGCACAATCGGGGGCTGTATATGTAGTACACCTTTGACAAAGGTTTGTACTTCAGGCACTGAAGCCAATTCTTTCTGGAAGAAAATCGATAAGGCCGAAATTTGAACCTTAATAGACCCCAATTTGAGGCCCATAGACAATCCTGCCTGCAGGAAATGTAGGAATCGACCCAATTGAAATTCCTCCATTGGGGCCTTCTTGGCCTCACACCACGCAACATATTTTCTCCAAATGCGGTGATAATGTTGTGCGGTCACTTCCTTCCTGGCTTTAATCAAGGTAGGAATAACTTCCTCTGGAATGCCCTTTTCTTTTAGAATCCGGCGTTCAACCGCCATGCCGTCAAACGCAGTCGCGGTAAGTCTTGGAACATACAAGGTCCCTGCTGAAGCAGATCCCTTCTTAACGGTAGAGGCCACGGCTCTTCCGTGAGCATCTCTTGAAGTTCCGGGTACCAAGTCCTTCTCGGCCAATCCGGAGCCACGAGTATTGTTCTTACTCCCCGTAGCCGTATAATTCTCAGTACCTTTGGTATGAGAGGCAGAGGAGGAAACACATACATGGACTGGTACACCCACGGTGTTACCAGAGCGTCCACAGCTATTGCCTGAGGGTCTCTTGACCTGGCGCAATATCTGTCCAGTTTCTTGTTGAGGCGGGACGCCATCATGTCCACCTTTGGTTTTTCCCAACGGTTCACAATCATGTGGAAGACTTCTGGATGAAGTCCCCACTCTCCCGGGTGGAGGTCGTGTCTGCTGAGGAAGTCTGCTTCCCAGTTGTCCACTCCCGGAATGAACACTGCTGACAGTGCTATGACATGATTTTCCGCCCAGCGAAGAATCCTTGCAGCTTCTGTCATTGCTCTTCTGCTTCTCGTGCCGCCCTGTCTGTTTACGTGGGCGACTGCCGTGATGTTGTCCGACTGGATCAACACCGGCTGACCCTGAAGCAGCGGTTTTGCCAGGCTTAGAGCATTGTAAATCGCTCTTAGCTCCAGTATATTTATGTGAAGAGACGTCTCCAGGTTTGACCACACGCCCTGGAAGTTTCTTCCCTGTGTGACTGCTCCCCAGCCTCGTAGGCTGGCATCCGTAGTCACCAGGACCCAGTCCTGTATGCCGAATCTGCGGCCCTCTAACAGATGGGCACTCTGCAACCACCACAGAAGAGACACCCTTGTTCTTGGTGACAGTGTTATCCGCTGATGCATGTGCAGATGCGATCCGGACCATTTGTCCAGCAGATCCCACTGAAATATTCGTGCGTGGAATCTGCCGAATGGAATTGCTTCGTAAGAAGCCACCATCTTTCCCAGGACTCTTGTGCATTGATGTACTGACACATTTCCTGGTTTTAGGAGGTTCCTGACAAGTTTAGATAACTCCCTTGCATTCTCCTCCGGGAGAAACACCTTTTTCTGAACAGTGTCCAGAATCATTCCCAGGAACAGCAGACGTGTCGTCGGGGTCAATTGAGATTTTGGAAGATTCAGAATCCACCCGTGTTGTTGAAGCACTACTTGGGTTAGTGCTACTCCGACTTCCAGCTGTTCTCTGGACCTTGCCCTTATCAGGAGATCGTCCAAGTAAGGGATAATTAATACGCCTTTTCTTCGTAGAAGAACCATCATTTCGGCCATTACCTTGGTAAAGACCCAAGGTGCCGTGGACAAACCAAACGGCAGCGTTTGAAACTGATAATGACAGTTTTGTATCACGAACCTGAGATACCCTTGGTGTGAAGGGTAAATTGGGACATGCAGATAAGCATCTTTTATGTCCAGGGACACCATGAAGTCCCCTTCTTCCAGATTCGCTATCACTGCTCTGAGTGACTCCATCTTGAACTTGAATTTCTGTATGTACAGGTTCAAGGATTTCAGATTTAGAATAGGTCTTACCGAACCGTCCGGCTTCGGTACCACAAATAGTGTGGAATAATACCCCTTTCCCTGTTGTAGGAGGGGTACCTTGACTATCACCTGCTGAGAATACAGCTTGTGAATGGCTTCCAATACCGTCGCCCTTTCTGAGGGAGACGTTGGTAAAGCAGACTTTAGGAACCGGCGAGGGGGAGACTTTTCGAATTCCAACTTGTAACCCTGAGATACTACCTGCAGGATCCAAGGGTCCACCTGTGAGCGCGCCCACTGTGTGCTGAAAATCTTTAGTCGACCCCCCACCGCCCCTGAGTCCGCTTGCACAGCCCCAGCGTCATGCTGAGGGCTTTGTAGAAGCCGGGGAGGGCTTCTGTTCGTGGGAAGTAGTTGCTTGCTGCACCCTCTTACCCCTTCCTTTGCCTCTGGGCAAATATGACTGTCCTTTTGCCCGCTTGTTCTTATAGGAACGAAAGGACTGCGGCTGAAAAGACGGTGTCTTTTTCTGTTGGGAGGTGACCTGAGGTAAAAAAGTGGATTTTCCGGCTGTTGCCGTGGCCACCAGATCCGATAGACCGACCCCAAATAATTCCTCTCCTTTATACGGCAATACTTCCATATGCCGTTTGGAATCCGCATCACCTGACCACTGTCGCGTCCATAAACTTCTTCTGGCAGATATGGACATCGCACTTACTCTCGATGCCAGAGTGCAAATATCCCTCTGAGCATCTCGCATATAAAGAAAAGCATCCTTTAATTGCTCTATAGTCAATAAAATACTGTCCCTATCCAGGGTATCAATATTTTCAGTCAGGGAATCCGACCACACCACCCCAGCACTGCACATCCAGGCTGAGGCTATTGCTGGTCGCAGTATAACACCAGTATGTGTGTATATACTCTTCAGGGTAGTTTCCAGCCTCCTATCAGCTGGATCCTTGAGGGCGGCCGTATCAGGAGACGGTAACGCCACTTGTTTTGATAAGCGTGTGAGCGCCTTATCCACCCTAGGGGGTGTTTCCCAGCGCACCCTAACCTCTGGTGGGAAAGGGTATAATGCCAATAACTTCTTTGAAATTAGCAGTTTTCTATCGGGGTTAACCAACGCTTCATCACACACGTCATTCAATTCCTCTGATTCTGGAAAAGCTACAGGTAGTTTTTTCACACCCCACATAATACCCCCCTTTGAGGTACCTGCAGTATCAGAGATATGCAAAGCCTCCTTCATTGCCGTGATCATATAACGTGTGGCCCTATTGGAAAATACGTTTCTTTCTTCACCGTCGACACTAGATTCATCTGTGTCGGTACCTGTGTCGACTGACTGAGGTAAGGGACGTTTTACAGCCCCTGACGGTGCCTGAGACGCCTGGACAGGTACTAACTGGTTTTCCGGCCGTCTCATGTCGTCAACTGACTTTTGCAGCGTGCTAACATTATCACGTAATTCCATAATTAAAGCCATCCATTCCGGTGTCGACTCCCTAGGGGGTGACATCACCATTACCGGCAATTGCTCCGCCTCCACACCAACATCGTCCTCATACATGTCGACACACACGTACCGACACACAGCAGACACACAGGGAATGCTCTTATCGAAGACAGGACCCCACTAGCCCTTTGGGGAGACAGAGGGAGAGTTTGCCAGCACACACCAAAGCGCTATAAAAATGTATATAAACAACCCTAAAAGGTGTTGTTTCTGTTATATGCGCTTAATATATAAAAATATCGCCAAAATATGCCCCCCTTCTCTGTTTTACCCTGTTTCTGTAGTGCAGTGCAGGGGAGAGTCCTGGGAGCCTTCCTCACAGCGGAGCTGAGCAGGAAAATGGCGCTGTGTGCTGAGGAGAATAGGCCCCGCCCCCTAAAACGGCGGGCTCTTCTCCCGGAGTTTGCAATATATGGCAGGGGTTAAATACATCCATATAGCCTCAAGGGCTATATGTGATGTATTTTAGCCATAGAAAAAGGTATTATACATTGCTGCCCAGGGCGCCCCCCCCAGCGCCCTGCACCCTCAGTGACCGCTGGTGTGAAGTGTGCCGACAACAATGGCGCACATCTGCAGTGCTGTGCGCTACCTTATGAAGACTGAAAGTCTTCTGCCGCCTGTTTCCGGACCTCTGGACCTCTTCAACTTCGGCATCTGCAAGGGGGGTCGGCGGCACGGCTCCGGGACCGGACTCCATGGCTGGGCCTGTGTTCGATCCCTCTGGAGCTAATGGTGTCCAGTAGCCTAAGAAGCAAATCCATCCTGCACGCAGGTGAGTTCACTTCTCTCCCCTAAGTCCCTCGTAGCAGTGAGCCTGTTGCCAGCAGGACTCACTGAAAATAAGAAACCTAAAAAACTTTTTCTAAGCAGCTCTTTATGAGAGCCACCTAGATTGCACCCTGCTCGGACGGGCACAAAAACCTAACTGGAGGAGGGTCATAGGGGGAGGAGCCAGTACACACCATGTGATCCTAAAAGCTTACTTTTTGTGCCCTGTCTCCTGCGGAGCCGCTATTCCCCATGGTCCTGACGGAGTCCCCAGCATCCACTAGGACGTTAGAGAAAAAAGAAACAAATACATAGGACAAAAAAGTAATGTCTATTTCAAAGGTTCCAAAGGTTAACTCAAGATTGTTTGCCCTTTGATAGTGCAAGAAATTACTCTTCATGCCATAAACCATCGAAATGATTTAAAATGGGTCAATCGGTTTCAATTGCTATATTTACCAAGGTAATGTTTTGTAAGCACAAATCTATTATTACAAAGAGTAAGATCACATGCATACACTACAAAATCAAAGCATATGTTTCAGCGGATAACATGCATATGCTCAGGAAATGCAAATGAAACACTAGCACAGATGACGTATCTCAGCAGTTCATGCTCACCTTGCTAACATCTGTTAAAGATTTTTCTTGTTTGTCAACCAGATGCACCCTCATGCTCTGAAATACGCAACTTACGGCATCAGATAATTACATCTACATACTTTGTAAAGGTCTAAATTAGCAAGAAGAAATGACTGTTTTTCCATAGACAATTCTGGTATAACGCCATGTCAACTAACAGCATTGCTCTTCACCGATCTCTGCCCTACTCTTCTTCAATCTACAGTAGTTATGCTTTACATTACTCATTCCCCTCAATACTTATTCCAGATATAGAAGTGATCATTAAAAAAGGATACAGGGCCCCAGCAAAGGAATCCATGAGGATAATACAAGTTTCAAATTCAGAGACCAAGGGGGTTATTCAGTAAGCTTTTCAGTAGAACTTGCAAGTGCAATCCTTTCTTTCACATGCTGGGGGGCCACACATCGCAGGGCAAGGCTGCCCAGCATGCAGAATGGCCTAGCCAGCAGCTGCGACCACATTTCTATTGACGTCGCTGCTACTGCGGTCAACCCCCTGCAGCCACAGCTAGGCTACGTATGCAGGCGGTTAGCCGCCATTTTTCACACCCCTGTTTTCCCCCGCGCCACCCCCGCAGCGCTCCATTGCAACTCTGCGAATGATTCTGCCTGTCAATCAGGTAGAGGGATTCACACTCATTGCGCGCCAATCGCATTCACATTCAGTCTGCGTGTGCGCAGCTTAGCGATGCAGCCTGAATAACCCACACAGTCAGTAAGCTTTTGTATGTTATGGTTAGCGTCACACAAGGGTTCTTCTGTGTCACCCTACCCTGCAGCCGTTAGTGTATGCGATGTCATGACATCACTGAGCTTGGTGGAGACAAGTGCCTGTCTCAGCCCAATAGTGCTACCAGCCTACATGCAATGTTATATATTAGCAATTTAGGTGATAATTGCCCTTTTAATATTAGCGACTAATACATTTAATAGATGTGCACTCACTACTATATTAGCTCTATTAAATGTAATATTATTTACAGATTTAAATTGTGTTAAGAGACTAATCCAAGCAGTTTACTGTATATCCTATATCAGCGACACTAATGAAATAATTCTAGGTAGCTATACAGTATATGTATAATCGTTAGTAGTAGTAGTATGGTGGTAATAATGGCAATATACAGAATTAGTGCAGTACTCAATTACACAAAGTGACTGTCATGATGACCATGCAGTGGAGCATATAGTGCCAAACAGTGGAGTTTAGAGTGCCATGCTCACTAAAGCTTACTAAATAATAGAAATCTATAAAATGAAATGAAATTGGGGGTTCTTGAAAACAAAAAACAAGTTGTTACAGTCAAGCAAGGAAACAGTGAAACATTATCTACATTTTCTAAAGCAGGTGTAAAAAATGCACCTCACTCCACTAATCCAGCTGGTCCACCTGCCCTAATTTGCCATTAAGCACATGTAAGTGATTGCCCCTTTTTTAAAGTGGAAATCACTTACAAGGCAGGGTTTTGCCTAGTAAGTGATTGCCCCTTTAAAAAAACTTCCCAGTTCAGCCGGTATCCCGCACAGCCTCCGAACTCGGGTGACATTACATCCAGCCCTATACCTCCAAATTTACCTGCAGTCTCATAACATTCGAGAGACTCCTGAAATCCTGGAAGAGCAGATCAGTCTCCTGCATCCTGTCCACTTTCTAGGGAATGTCGTGACATGATTCTCGGCAGGGAAGAAACACAAGTACTGTATGTATACTGTATGTCAGATGACACTGTATACCTCTTGTTGGTGCTGTAACTTGCCCAATACTTTCTGCACTCTCTATACTATTTACTGTCCTGAAATGGTATATGACATCCTGCTGTACGTATATTGTTTGTACTGTTCCAAGATTACATACAATGGAAGATACTTCTGAAACCGGTCACACAGAAATTTTAAACAAGAACAGTTCAGCAGAAAATAAATGTGTATTTGTCCCTGGTTTCTGACATACATGATTTAAAACCCCAGGAAAATGTCTGTAATTGCAAAATAAACTGGTCAAATGTTTTGGGCTTTAGTAAAAGCCGATAAGGGGTTCCCGGGGTTGTGGATGAAAATAGAGGGCGGGCGCTATCCACAAGGCTAATTAGTGCTGGCACCTGTAGAGGCCTATACAGCTGTGTCAGGGATTTACTCAGGGTCTCACTGCCTGGTGAAAAGGGAAAGGGCTTGTTCAGAGACACTGTGATGTAGTGACCGTTAGTACATTGCTTTATTGTGGTGAGGGCATTAGGTCCTGCCACTGAGAGGGAACCTGTGTATTACTTAATACTCAGATGGGCTAGGATTTATTTTATATTTTGTTAATCTGTACAGCACAATAAACCTAACTACAGCTAGGCACGAAAACCCTGTACTTGTGTACTGTTTTCCTGGCTGCTGTGTGTTTAGAGATGCCCATCAACCCCGGGTGAGGGCACCCGTACCTTAATCTCCTTACACCCCCTACAGACTCAATCCACTATGCACATGTGTGGATAATCTCCATGAATTTTAATTTAACCCTTCAACAGGGTTAGGCTGCTGGCGAGGAGATTTAAACTTTTAATTAGCAGCTCCTATGTGAGCCCAGGCATTATAAATTGCAGTGGTGCAACATTATGTATCTCTGCAATACGGGTCTTGGTAAACAGACTACAGTGCCTTGCTAAAGTATTCACCCTCCTTGGCTTTTTACCTATTTTGTTACATTACAACCTGTAATTAGATTTTTTTTTATATGAATTTTATGTGATGGATTTGCACAAAATAGTCTAAGTTGGTGAAGTGAAATGAGAAAAATGCATATAAAAAATAATTTTTACAAATAATAATTTGAAAATTAACATGTGCATATGTATTCACCCCCTTTTACATGAAGCCCCTCAAAAGTTCTGGTGCAACTAATTACCCTCAGAAGTCACATAATTAGTCAAATGAGGTCAACCTGTGTGCAATCTAAGTGTCAAATGATCTGTCACACCTGTTCTGAAAGGCCCCAGAGGCTGCAACACGACTAAACAAGAGGCATCACACCATGAAGACCAAGGAGCTCTCCAAACAAGTCAGGGGCAAAGTTGTTGAGAAGTACAAGTCAGGGTTGGGTTATAAAAAAATATCCAAAGCTTTGATGATCCCCTGGAGCACCATCAAATCCATCATCTTCAAATGGAAAGAACATGGTACCACAACAAACCTGCCAAGAGAAGGCCTGCCACCAAAACTCACAGACCGGGCAAGGAGGGCATTAATCAGAGAGGCAGCACAGAGACCAAAGGTAACCCTGAAGGAGCTGCAGAGTTCCACAGCAGAGACTGGTGTATCTGCGCATGTGATCACAATAAGCTGTACACTCCATAAAACTGGGCTTTATGGAAGAGTGGCCAGAAAAAAGCCATTACTTGGTGTTAAAAATAAGAAGGCATGTTTTGAGTTTGCCAAAAGGCATGTGGACGACTCCTCAAATGTATGGAGGAAGGTGCTCTGGTCAGGTGAGACTAAAGTTGAACTTTTCGCCCACCAAGGAAAACGCTATGTCTGGCACAAACCCAACACATCCCATCACCCCAAGAACACCATCCCCACAGTGAAACATGGTGGTGGCAGCATCATGCTGTGGGGATGTTTTTCAGCAGCAGGGACTGGGAAACTGTTTTGAGTCGAGGGAAAGATGGATGGTGCTAAATACAAAGATATTCTTGAGCAAAACCTGTTTCAGTCTGCCTGTGATTTGAGACTGGGACGGAGGTTCACCTTACAGCAGGACAATGGGACTAATACAGACCTGATCGTAGATGTGCTAAATTGGGAGTGTATTTTAACTTAGCAGAAGTGCGAATGGTTGTATCGCAGAGCACCTGCAAAAAAATTGTGTGTAGTTTCAGAGTAGCTCAAAACCTACTTAGCGCTTGCGATCACTTCAAACTATTCAGTTCCGGATTTGACGTCACAAACCCGCCCAGCCACGCCTGTGTTTTCCCTGGCACGCCTGCATTTTTTCGAACACTCCCTGAAAACGGTCAGTTGCCACCCAGAAACGCCCACTTCATGTCAATCACTCTGCGGCAACCAGTGCAACTGAAATGCATCGATATACCCTGTGCAAAACTGCATCGTTCGTTGTGCCCATACGTCGCGCGTGCGCATTGCGCAGCATACGCATGCGCAGAACTGCGGTTTTTTAGCCTGATCGCTGCGCAGCAAACAAATGCAGCTAGCGATCAACCACCAAAAATCCCAGTGGAAAGATGTGGCAAGCTCATAGAAACTTATCCAAAGCGATTTGCAGCTGTAATTTCCGCAAAAGGTGGCTCTACAAAGTAGTGACTTTAGGGAGGGAATAGTTACGCACGCCAAAGTTTTCTGTTATTTTGTCCTATTTGCTGTTTGCTTCACAATAAAAAAAAAAACATCTTCAAAGTTGTAGCCATGTTCTGTGAATGAAATGATGTAAACCTTCAAATAATCCAATTTAATTCCAGGTTGTGATGAAAAATGCAAAGGGGGGGGGGGGGGGAATACTTTAGCAGGGAACTGTATATGTCCTCTACTGAGTGCCATTATTGCAAAACATTTTATTTTTTTTGCTAACTACTTTCATAGCCAGTAGATGTGGTGAAAAAAGTAGTGATATGTGACAAATAAGTGTCACACAAAATAAAGGGTAATTATGAAAATAAATGTGATTGTACTGGTGATCCTTCTTGGAAGATGCATGTCTTTGCCCTTGGCTGTCACTCAGTCCTTTCCTAAACACAGAAATAGTATTAGGATTTAAGAACCCATCTTGTCTGTATATTGGTGGTGCGTTGCACGACTTGTCAGTCCCAGTCTGCTCAAGGAAAGTGCTGCTACACTTTGAATGTTTCGGCGTTAAATAGCGTGTAATTTCCAGTTTGTCTTTCTTAATTAAAGAATGATTGGTTTGATTTAGCCTGCTTAAAGAAAGCTTAAGAATCTGAGTTTGTGTGGAGTAATTGTAAAATTAGATACATCAAGCCGTTGCTTTGCCAGGTGATAGTTTACATAATACAGCTCACTTTTATTTTGTGTCAGAGTATAATTAAATAGCTCTTTCTATGAAGTGAAAGGCTGACCCATATTTTCCTGTTATATAGGCTAAACCCTCACTACAGGTACATTTACTAAGTACCTGCCAATGAAACACCCTGTGCTGAGCATATTGGCTGTAGCTTATGCATACATTTACTGATTTTAAGAGGATCTTGCCAGATAAAGATTTACATCTCTTCTTGTTGCCAAGACCTGTCAAAGGCTTAGTTGTTATACAAGAGCAGTCTTATAGCACTGGTGAAACAACAACACAAGCTAAATTTCAGGGTGCTGATATTAAAAGAACGTTGCCGGATACAGCAGCACCAGTTGGCGTATGTACAAAAATTGCACTGAAAGAAGATGATTTTTCTTTGTTTGGTGATGAGATTTTAAATACATCCACAACTAACATGGAAACTGAATAAAATAAATGCTGCATGTTGTTTTCAAATCAGAAAAAAGGCCTTATTCAGGTTTGTTGGCAAACCAAAAAAGTTAGCAATTGGGCAACATCATGTTGCACTGCAGGTGCGGCAGATGTAACATGTGCAGAGAGAGTTAGATTTGGGTGGGGTGTGTTCAAACTAAAATCTAAATTGTGGTGTCTAAATAAAGCAGCCAGTATTTACCCTGCACAGAAACAAAATAACCCACCCAAATCTAACTCTCTCTGCACATGTTATATCTGCCACACCTGCAGTGCAACATGGTTTTGCTCAATTACTAACTTTTTTGGTTTGTAAACAAACCTGAATAACCCCCTAAGTACATTATGTATTACATAATAATTTAGTAGTGACAGAGGCAGCTATATAGAGTAAGTGTGCAGACTCCATGCGGGGCCCTCCTGTCTCCGGCAGCACAGGTGAGTAGCCTCTATCACCATAGCAGTCTACTGAGCATATGCAGGTCTCCAGGAAAGTGGCCTCAGCAACATTTTCCCAGTGATTTGGCCAGCGCTACCACCGCAGCCACCACAAGACTCCAGAGAAATGCATATAATACATAAATGCAGGGAGTGCAGTGTGGGTCCATGTACCCACACGACACACCCTGCACTGTACACCCTGCATCCATTATAGATACGCTACTGAGTAGTGATGCAATTATATTATTTAATATTTCAGCTCAATACCACTTTACCCAAAGCTTTAGTCACTGTATTTGTAACATGCATCAGAAACAAATACTTTCTGAGATACATTCCTCTATGTTAGCATACAGCATGTATAGAGCCACCACATCACCTATGCATATTTGAAGATCTCTCCTGGACTCCCAAGAGAGTAGCCTAGCGTCCTTCCCCTGAAAGGTGGGCTGTTTCGGGATTTGATGATGAATCCCAACAATGTATTGTGGGAGGAGGAACTGCAATCATCGTGCAAGACCCCCCACCTGCTCCTCCCCTAGGTAAAAAGTCAGCAAGTACTGCATATATATACATATTGTTTATGTTCGAACGCATATGAAACATATGTGCTGTATGACTTTGTTGCCATGAATTTACATGTATGCCACCTTCTCCATAGATGAAAACTTGAAAAGTTAAGATTACGTCCAGACAAAATTTTATACATTAAAATGAAATGTTGACTTGAATATCTTTGCACTGTAGTGTCCTGCGATGTGGACCTTTAATTGATTTATATAACTGGATCCAAAAGTCCTGCTAGTGCTGCAGCTCTATACCTATTGCTATTTCTACATTAATCAAGGCACCCAGGTATTTTTTACAATATCCTTGGATTTGGAGTGCCAGACACTCATTGACAGTATTGATAGATAGATAGATAGATAGATAGATAGATAGATAGATAGATAGATAGATAGATAGATAGATAGATAGATAGATATAGATATAGATATATTGTCCAATATGTCCTGCACTCCATATTAGAAAATAGCTGGACACAAATAGTGTAACACACAGTTCAGCAGGTTAGTGCGGCACTCACGGCTTGTGGATGAAGGAATAAGGCAACGAGACCACTACAGTCTGTTTCATTCAGTGCTTCAATCTTACATGATTGCCATCAGGATATAGGTATCCTGATGACAATTGTGTAAGGTTGAAACGTTGAAACAGACTGGTGGTCTCGTTGTCTTATTTCTTCATCCAGAAGCAGCGAGTGCTTTAACTACCTGCCACTGAACCGTGTATATATATATGGGATATACATACATTGCCAGCAGTCGGGATCACGGCGTTCAGGATACCGACGCCGGAATCCCGACCACTGACAATGCCGAACAGGGGCTATTCCACGACACCAAAAGAGTGGGAATAGAAAATGTGGCGAGTGCACCGCTGCCGGCACTCTGGCCGCCGAGTTCCTATACCTAACGTATATATATATATATATATATATATATACACACACACTAAATTGTAATCTGGAGGGAAACCCCATAATGCTAGACCCCATGGGGGTCTTAATCTGTCTGTCTGTCTCTCTCTCTCTCTCTCTTTGACTCGGCAATGTTAAGGAGGATGGTGGGCCTGCACTAGAAACATTCCTACTTATCTATGCCCACTTTCCATGGGCATGGACTGGCAGTAAGGCATATTTAGTTTAAACAAAACGGCCACCCTGGGGACACCATAGACCTTTCTTATTTACTAAAAAAAAAAGCATCAGGCCATTCTTATTTATTAATAAAAAGCCCCAGGTCTTACTTATTTATTTATTTAAAAAAAAAAAAGCCCCAAGCCTTGATTATTTATTTTTTAAACAAAGAGCACCAGACCTTGCTTATTTATTTAAAAAAATAAAGCCTGAGGCCTTGCTTATTTATTAAAAAAAAACCTCCTGTAATCCAACAATAACTTTTATATTTTTAAATACTTTGTTTTTTTTTATTCTGAACAGTTTTATAGCAATCAACCAGCCAGTTTATGTATCTATATGATATTTCCATCATGCTTTTATTGTTTTGTTTGTGTGGAGGGGATGGGGGGGAGCTCACTGCTTTAAATTTTTTCCTGGGCGCCAAAAACCCTAGTCATGCTTCTGCCTATACCTGATCCAGAGCATACGCAGAAACTGATTTCTTTCTTTGGGGCATGCATACTGACACCTGTGGGATCCATGCGCACTGGAACTTAGAAACACGCCCTATATGACTTATTTACAATCCCATGGACATCATTTTTGTCAGTCTACAAGATCACCAAGCCCCAAACAATAATTTCACCACCATTGCCATTAGTGCATGAGGTGTGGCATTGAAGAGGTTATGGTGCCCATACACTTGTGCGATGCCCCACGACGCGACATCGCGGGGCATCGCACCGGCAGTTCAGGTGGAATGAAAGTGATTACCATGCGATCATGCAATAGATCGCATGGTAATAACGTGACCGGCACGTCACCGCCGAGTGAGAGCGGCGCGGGCGCCCATCGCACATCGCAGTGCGATATATCTCATGTGGTTATAAAACCACATGCGATCGCACTGCGATGCGAGAGATATTAAGTGCAGCACATAATATCTTGAGACGCGACATTCGAGCTGTGTGCCCGCGCATCGCGTCTCAAGGTACCTAAAATGTGCATACAACCAAACCAAATCTAACTCTCTGCACATGTTATATCTGCCCCCCTGCAGTGCACATGGTTTTGCTTAACGGCTAACAAATTTGCTGCTGCGATCAGGTCTGAATTACCCCAGTGACAGATATATTAGCTTGTGTTGCAGGTGGGTAAGCAGTGTAGTATGCGCTACAGACTAGACAACCACGTGCTCCCGACAACAGTTTAGTCAGTTCTGAGCAGGACCCCTCACCCCATTCGCAGACACACACCTTTTGCCAGTGTTAATACTGTACCTTTAAGGTGATATTTTCAGAAAGATGGAGCATGCACAAAAGAGAGCAAAGGGTCTTGTACAATACCAGAGTTTTGCTATCAAGTACACCAGTGCCATATTTACAAAAAATATCACAAGAGAGCACAGCCATCAGACTACATGGAGAGACAGTGTGGTCTGTTCTACATGCAACTTGTGAGGTGCAGGGCCCCCCTTGACCCAAGTGCCCATTTGCACAGCATGCCCTGCATCCACTGTAGATATGCCACTGGTCCTGAGCTACCTGTCCGAGGAAAGAGGTCCAGTGTTGCCTGAGAGCCAGATACATTTCACGGCACCCTATTCTAAAGAAAGCAGAGCGGGTGCAAAGTCAAAGGTAAGGGACAGACTAGAAAAGTGACAGTTGCTACTCCAAGCAGAGAATAACCTGTGAGGACAGAGGGAGCTGATCATAGTACAGTGGTGCTGATAGGGCAGATAAGATGCTGCAGATACCGATGTGTCAGCATTTGCATTTTAAGAATGAAAAAGTATGCTCTAAATTGTGAATTGAAGCCTGTAATCAATAGTTGCCTGCCAGCGGCTACTGAACATCATAATATTGCCTATTGTTACATGGATTCCCAATGAATGGGCTAAAAAATCCTCTCATGATTACTATTTAACCTCAGCTATCTTGTCAGGCTCTAACCCTCTCAGCCTCATGATACTAATGACTTGATAAACCAGACCTCACCTTCCAATGGAATAAGACAGGGAAAAGGGTTATTCTATATGAAAGAGCAGTCACTTGATCTTACAAATCAGACTACAGTTTTGTAAAGATTGGATTACATACTACTCCTTAATCTTAACCATGAGAGACTATTAAAATAGTAATATAATAAAATTCCTCAATCTTGCCAGTTACACCTTGGGAGTAAGCACCTTGCACATATTTATTCTAATAAAAAAAACTGTAGTACAAACTGCTTTACATTATTGACAAATTAACTAGCAAAATATGCTGCAGTATCTACCAAATTAAATGTAATCCTCATTTATAGTATTTTACAGTCAAATTAGAGGCAGCAAGCATCTAGTACAATAAACTATATTTATTGGGAAGGAAGGGCAACTTGTCCCCTACACCTATATACTAAGTCAGAAGTGGAAGTACCACCAATAGACAAAACCTACAGAGAACCCAGGAGTACCAGTATATTTTCACCCTCGTATCCAAATTGAGCAGATGTTATAGTAAGTTATACTGTAGTAAGATGAAACCGTGGACAAGACATCCAAGAAAAACTTTATATGTAGGTGAAATCTCTAACATTGCAAAGATGCAGATTAAGCTATGAAGGTATTCAACATATCTTTTCCATATCTGGATTTACTTGACTAATCTGGTGAGGTCCTGGTCATTTCCTGCAATAGCATATGTCATCTCTACAAGACCAGGAACTCACCAGATCAGTCATGGAAAGACATAGGTGGAAACTTCTTACCTGGAGATTTCTGTCATTTCTTGAAGTGGCTGGTCGGAGACAGAGATCAACATCAAAGTAATCAGTGGAAGCAGCAATTATTTCATAGTACTCAAATTCTTTATGAATGCATAAGCAGGAGAGGGGTATTACTAGAAGTATATGTTCCAAAAACAAAATTGTCATGGGTTCTTTGAGGGAAATTCAATTGTTATTATCCAATAAGGCAAAATACCATACCTATCTACTCTCTCGTAATGCTGAACTACTCCAGAATTTCAGGAAGTCGCAATGGACTACTAGAAGAATGGCACTCCCAACCACATCTCAACTACTTCCTAGCAAAACTGGCGATACATGGGGCGTTATCATATGAATCTCTGTGAACCACATCATCTTGGCCCCACCCACTGCACGTTACTGCAATTTGGGGGGTGGGCCCATAATTATACAATTTGATTACCCCCAGCACTGGCCATATGCATCTCCCCTCCTGGAACACCCAGTAGGAGAAATGTAAAATTATCAAGTATGCAGAGCACTAATTAAATTAGTAGAAATGTTCTACATCATATAACTGCTTGTATTAATCCATTGAGAAGCCTTATTAAGTTTGGATCGTAAGGCCATATTTGCTGCTTGGACAGGGCCCCGTGTACTTGACTACTTTTTGGACATTCCCTCTGGGAAATTGTGCAGAGTAGGTTCAAGTGTTTAATAATATTTCTCTCATCATGAACAGTCACGTCCCCCAAAGCGCAATGTTGAATTTTGCATTATCACAAAATGGTGCCCCATGACTGTATCGCCAAGCCCCACCCATCACTGCACAGTAACATGAATCGTGACCTTGTGCAGCTGAGGCTGAGCCTGCTGCATCATCAACATTCCGTCCTTGGAACAAGAAAGAGAAGTGGGGTCTGGGAGTGTGGTTTAATCTCATGAGAGTTCAGTAGCACTCTCCAAAATTTGAGAATCCCCCCGATATAGGCCAGTATACAATTACACCCTTGGACATTAGGCATAACTTGATGCAGGGCCGAAAACGGAATATTGGTCAACTGGGGAAAGGCAGTAATTTGGCACCCCCTCCATGTGTGTCTTTTATTTACCAGTATATAATGATCCCATAACCTGCATGTACCAGCTCCCTCTCTTATATCAGCAATAGTCCCACCCAGTGTGCAAGTAGTAAAAATGTCTTGGTGGTACTGTATGCGTGTGCCAAAATGGGTGTGGCCACATGCCACATGGGGTGTGGCCAATGAAAATGGGGGCATGATAGACATATGGAGGGCCAGATACACATTTGACCGCAATAGTGCAGTGCCAGATACACATATGCCCCCACAGTGCCAGATGCAAATATTCCCCCACAGTGTCAAATACAAATATGACCCCTCAGTGCCAGACACACATATGCCCCCACAGTGCCAGATATGCCCCCACATTGCCAGATAAGCTCCCACAGTGCCAGATACAAATATGCCCCCACAGTGCCAGATACACATATGCCCACAGTAGTGCAGTGCCAGATACACAATTTCCCCCACAGTGCCTGAAACACATATGGCCCCACAGTGCCAGATATGCCCCCCTTCCCCAACTGATCACATCTAATACCTCCCATTTCAATGTACTTCTCTCTCATTTTAAAAAATTACATCTCACAGCACTGTCCCAAAGCTTTCAAAATTCACTTCCCGGCACCCGTTCCCAGCCAGCAAATGTACCTTCTTTATTCTGATGATCTCTTGGAGGCGGCTGTCTCAGCTGTAGTGGCACGGCTGTGCAGCAGCACGTACATGCGGCTGTGGGGGCAGCCGGGAGCACTGCAATTGTACCAGGCCGGAAGCAATGTACAGCTGTACTGCGGCGGCTTACAGTTGCAGCGGGGGATGTGGGGACAGCCTGCGTCTCCTTAAAGTTGGGAGCCAAATCTGCGCCCATCAAATCTGGCACGCATGCTCCCCTAGCCCCCCCTATTTGCGGCCAAGCTGGATGTCTCACACCTCGAAGCTGCCATCTATTTGCATTTATAAATCCACATTTAATGGTAATTTATTTTTTATTTTTTTTGTACTACCTTATAATATAATGAAATACACATACTGCAAATATGTATTTGCAATCAAATTAAATGTATGTTTCATTTTTGCGACTGTAGCTTTGCAGACATTAAGTTGTGCTGCTTCCAGTAAACTGTGTTTAAGAAAAAATCTAATTCCTAAGGGACTCACTGATCCCTAACCGAGCAGTTTACAAACAGAAATAAGCTTATGGTAGTTTGCATGTGTGTGCATATAGCACTGCTGTATTAAATAAGCTCTATTTTTTACCAACTCACCACAAACATTACAGAGATTTACAAAATTATGCTGACTGTATACAGTATATCTCACAGTTCTCACACACTACTTCAGGCTTATACCTCTATTGTACACCCCAAGAGATATAGCACAAACATAAAAACTGTACAATATTTACAGCTGACCATGTGACAATTATATGAGGTGCTTTTGCTCATCGAGGGTCATTCAGGCACTTCATACGTGTCAGGACTATAATTATGTAAACAAAATAAAATCTCAAATTACAATAATTACAGTGATCATGGTTGTGAAGAGCAAATTAGTAATTAGTGTGAATTCCGATATTATGTGTCTTGTACATGTTTATGGCGTAAAATATGATACAGGTTGAGTATCCCATATCCAAATATTCCGAAATACGGAATATTCCGAAATACGGACTTTTTTGAGTGAGACTGAGATAGTGAAACCTTTGTTTTTTGATGGCTCAATGTACACAAACTTTATTTAATACTCAAAGTTATTAAAAATATTGTATTAAATGACCTTCAGGCTGTGTGCATAAGGTGTATATGAAACATAAATTAATTGTGTGAATGTACACACACTTTGTTTAATGCACAAAGTTATAAAAAATATTGGATAAAATGACCTTCAGCCTGTGTGTATAAGGTGTATATGAATCATAAATGCATTCTGTGCTTAGACTTAGGTCCCATCACCATAATATCTCATTATGGTATGCAATTATTCCAAAATACGGAAAAATCCGATATCCAAAATTCCTCTGGTCCCAAGCATTTTGGATAAGGGATACTCAACCTGTATTATTGCATATTAGTGTTCACTCTAGGTGCAAGATGCTGATCAGTGAGGGGAGCATATTTTAATATTGAAGGTCAAAAGTTTAAGCGTGATATATCACTACAGCTACTGTAGCCATAGCAGTACATCACATATAACATTTTGCCCTTTCAAATTAAAATATGCTTCCCTCACTGATCAGCATCCTGCACCAAGGGGTATATTTGCTAAGGTGCCAGTTTAAAGAAGAGGAGATGTTGCCCATACCAACCAATCAATAAGATTCTAGCTATTATCTTCTAGAAGGTGTTAGATAAATGATAAGTAGAGTCTGATTGGTTACTATGGGAAACATCTCCACTTCTATAAACCCACACCTTAGTAAATATAACCCTTAGAGCAGTGGTTCCCAAACTTTTTTGAATAACGTAGATTATCAGAATTTTTTCACGGCACTTCTAGGCCAAATGTTTCTTATTTAGAAATTTAGAAATAATGATTAAATTAAGTAAATTGTGTTTACAAGTCATCCTTAGGTTCAATTGTGTGATGAGGGAAAATATTTGCTTCTGTAAGTTGACAATTACCAGCAGTGGTTTTACCTATTATATTGACCATAAATAATTTGAATTGGTCTTGGAACACCAACCAAGGCACCCCTGCAAGTGCCCTAAGGTACCCCCAAGGTGCCACGGCACACAGTTGTAGATCGACTGCCCAAGAGTGAACACTACATATTATCACATTTTTTAACTACGTATAGTTTAAAGTGAAAATGTATGGCTATTCAATGCTCTATAATCTGATTCAGTTTACATGTCAATCATGGGCTTAAGTAGACATTTGTGGGCCCCACAGCAACATTTTCTTAGGGTCCACATGTGTATAAATGGGTTTTTCATAATGGGTGGTACACCCATTATGAAAAACCCATTTATACACATGTGGCGTTGACAGGATAGGTGGCCCACCCCTCGGATGTGGGCTACATAACAGCTGCACTGCGTGCGCCTATGGTAGTTACACCGCCTATGGTAGTTACACCATAGGTACATGAAGTAGTGTTGTACTCAAAATTTTCATTATTTATGCCAAAATAATGTTTACACAACTACTCTTATATGGTAAGCCACAAAAATCCCAATCAGCATAATCTAAGTGACACTTTGGCTAAAGAAATACACTAGACTCAAGCACAAGAGATTGGCCAATGATGCTTCAGCAAGTTTGAATGGGAATAGCTTTCATAATGTTTTTTGCTATTTGAGATTTTTGTGTCCAACTAGAGGTTTTTGCGTTAATGGCTGTAACCTGCAGAATGTGCATTTTGCAGTTTGTATGTTGCAAGCGAACCTACAACACAGTGGCAAAACTGACATTCATGCTACAAATACATTTCTTTGTCCTTAAATATAAAAAGAGAAGAGGAAAACAGAATCAGAGAAAATAAATGATGATTTGTATGAAAACAAATGTGCACAATACCTTTCCCAATCTTTCTTTTTTACTTCTATAAATTAAACAGATTGGTGTTCAGCAGAAATATAGTACTGCATTTAATTAATAATGTAATTAGTTATATAATCAATAAATCTATAACTCACAAGCTGTTAACTGAACATGCACATTCCCATGTACATGTGGTACCCCGGGGTGGTGAGTGAGTGAGTGAGTGAGTGTGAGTGGGTGTGGTGCGTTCAACTTGGAATTACATGGTTGAGTCACATTATTATGACCACCTCCTACACTTGTCGTCGGCAGCGCGCAGCCCATGAAGTATGTCACGTGTCGTGCGCTGGCTTGGTGGGTATAAAAGGTGTGTTATAGGCCGTCTGCACACATATCACTCATTGCTGCCATGAGAAAAAGGGACGATTTATCCAAGTTGCAAAAATAGATGATAATCGTCTTTCGGGCCAAGGGTGGCAATATTTCTGAAACAGCGCAGTCTGTGAACTGTTTGCATGCTGCTGTGGTGAAGGTGTATTGTGACTGGAGAAATGGAACCATTGCGAATAACCGACGTGGAAACTTAAGAGCACCTTGTGCCATTGAGGTGAGAGGTGAACGTCAACTACGAAGATCCGTGAGGGCTGACCGACACGCTACTGTGGAGCAGCTCACCGTCAAAATGAACCTGGGAGCAACCAAACGTGTGTCTAAATTGACAGTTCAGCCGGTCTAGCTGCTGTCCGTGCTGCACACTTCGGATACTCTGGCTGGTGGTCATAATATTGTCAATGTGCCTCGACCGTGTACTGTGGTCAGCTCCTCATCTGAGATACTCTCTTGCTCTATCACAGTCCAGCGAGGTAAGGACAGTGGCCAGAACAGACACAAATACTGTAGATGATTTGGGTGGCTTATAAAAGAATTGTAGTATGTATTCTGCAACCAGTATGGCATGTCTGTAAACCCAGTGCAGCTTAATCATCCAAGGATAAAGATATTACATACATCCCAAAAGACAATTAACTTATGCAACCTAAAGTATTAAAACAAATGCAATGTCTTTCAATCTCCAAAACACACACTAACTTTGACAGGAAAGTTATTATGTAACACTAGAGTGCAATATACAACAACAACAACAACAACAACAACAAATAGTAAATAGGGATCTTGCAAGGTAATGGGGTTATGGCTTAGTTTCTTAATCTAATGTTGCATCTGGTTGATGCATGATGCGGCCTATGCATAGCAATACCGTGCACCTTCATTGCACAAGCATTTCTATCAGTAGATCATTTTTTCCTAAGAAGTTAAGAGTCTCACTAGTCAGTCACAGCAATACAATTTACTCCAAGTTTGTCAGCATATATGGCAGGATGTAATGACACCCGAGTTCTGTGGCCATACGGGATGCCGGCCGAACGCGGACAATTTTTTTAAAGGGGCAGTCACTTATAAGTCATGTTTTTTCCTTGTAAGTGATTGCCCCTTTAAAAAAACGTCTCAGTTCGGCCGGCATCCCACACTGCCACCGAACTCGGGTATCATTACTCCGAACCTTGGTGTGTAATTAGCAGACAGTGCGTTTTAAATCTGAAATGTTCTCACCCAAAAGATCTGCTCCTCAGGGTCAGGCTTTTCCTCCACATGTAGGAACGACAGTGAAGATGTGTGGAAGTCCTGATCTCTGAACCTTGTTTATTTCTATTTTCTCAACTCTGGTCTCCGCTAACACCCCAGTGGCTTTGCAGAAAGTCTCTGTCACTCTGTAAAGGTTTTCCGAAGACTCCATCCCTTAGCCCTGATGTCTCAACCTCACAAGATGGCCGTCACATCAGTTTATTTCCTCACACTTTCCTCAGACCAACTGTCGCTCACCAACTGTCACTTCTCTTCTACCAGCTGTCCCCAAACTTCCAGCTGACTTATCACAGGGCCCCTCTCTGCTTGTGCATGTGCAGAAAAGCACAATGTTGGGGGGCAGCCATAATACCTCAATTATCAGGAGTATTACATATGTATCAATTAAAACATAATTCCTTTACTAGACATTAATTATTCAGAAACTATTACCTTCCTTTACACATTTTAAAACAAGTATATAATAAGCATATATCTATATAATAAGCAATAAAAGTGTGTGTGTGTGTGTGTGTGTGTGTGTTTGTTTGTCCTTCACACACCGCCAGAGTTTTGTACCAAGCTCCACCAAACTTGGGGCCTAGTTCAGACCACATCGCTGTTGTGCGAAATCTCACAGCGGCCGATTATCAAACGACTGTGCATGCATACGGATCGTAATGCGCAGGCGCGAGGCCAAATCCTGCATATTTTTGATCGCTAGGCGAACGCAGGCTGACTGGCAGGAAGCAGGTATTTGGGGGTGGTAACTGGCTGTTTTCTGGGAGTGTTAGGAAAACGCAGGCATTTGCAAGCGTTTTTAGGGAGGGATGTGACGTCAGCTCCGGCCCGATCAGCCATACTGTTCGTATCGCACTGTAGGAGTAAGTCCTGGGCTACGCATAGACTGCACAGACTGGAAAAATCATTTGATGGCGAGTGAGTTGTGAACAGATTTGCAGCTGACCGGAAATTTGCAGAAGTGCGATCAGGTCTGAATTAGGCCCTTGGCACGCTGGTGTAGATTGACCAGGATTAGGTTTTTGGCTATGTTTGTACTTCAATGTATTTAAGAAATAATTCTGTAAAATATTGTATTAACAAGTCTTTATGAATATTGACTAGTATTTCTTAAAACATCTATTTCTGTAAACCCTGATTGCAATCTTAAGTGTAATATATACTTTGGACCTCATTCAGAGATGGACGCAGATCACTGCATACGCAGCCAGATCTGCGTCCATCTCCCCACATGCTGGGAGCAGCGCTGCATGTGTGAGGTCGCCTCCCGATGCGTCCGCAATTAGATTGCGGACCAATCGGGACCAAGGTTGACCCATGGCAGCGCAGCCAGGCGGTCAGCTGCCATATTTTTATTCGGAGTGGCTGTGTGTGACTTCACGCAGCCGCACCGAAAATGGTCCCGGCCCCATTCAAACCGCCCCACCCCCTACGCCGCGTTGCCGCCCCACAAATGCCCGCCTCTGTGAATCACATCGCGGTCGCATCCATCGGGGATGCGACCACAATGTGTGTAGCTGCGCAGCCGCGATGCAGCCACTGCGCATGTGCAGTTTGACTCTATCTGCAAACTGTGCTGCGGCCCGCATCAGCAGTGGGGTCTGAATGACCCCCTTAATACATAAATTGAAAGGAGTGTAAGTATTCACACAATATAACAGCTAATTGTGTACTCCTCCCACCATGATCTGAATTGTCAAGGTGAAAATATATGTGATCCAAAGCATCACTGAGTGACAGTATTATAAAGTGTTTCAACCCGGCAAATTCACAAAAAGAAAAACTCTAATGATTATGGGGTGCAGGTTTTAATATAATTTTTCACTAGAATGTGATATCACAAAGCAGACTATAACACATATGAATATATATATATATATATATGAGACAAGAATTACTCTCCCACTGCGCTATTTCAAATAAAACACTAAAATTAATTAATTATATGGCTGCCTGTATCCTCTAAGTTCCCTGTTAGGAGGAACTAAATGTGTGAAAATATGAAACGAAATAGAGGAGATGGCGCCAGGGGAGTTATATCAACGCCCTACCTAAAAACGGACCCTTACAGTACTCTCCGGATAAATTACATCAGATAACAAATACTAACCTAAAAATGTATTAAAACAACATATAAACCCGACACAAATGTTCATAAGTATACAGAGTTGATACATTTACATTTGTCGCACACGAGCGTTTATCTTCTCATATATCAGGATAAGGCATTTTACACTTCATAAAGGATTGAGGACGTCCATCAGTTATCCTAGATGAAGGGCTTATGCCTGAAACGCGTTGGATTTCATATTAAGGAGCCCATACTGTGCACTGAATTTGGGAAATCAGACTGTGACACGGACGGGGAACAAGCCGCCTGCTAGCCGCTTATTACAGCCGCCAGCGCCAGCCATCAAGCCGCTAATCAGAAGTGGTCAGCCGTCAGCCGTATACATAACAGAAGCAGTGGAGAGTGAGCACCGTGTGCTACGGGTGCCGGAGCCGCTGTTCAAAGCAAGGATTACAGGGGTAAGATACTCCTCAATATACTCGTTTACTAACAACTAACGGACTGACGAGTATTTAGGTAGGGTTAGATAGGTATCCTCATCTTTTTGGCTGAACTGCAACCCAATCCTTAATTAGTCCAAAAAGGGCTGAAAACATTTTTATTAATCTTTTTCTTTCACAGGTTTTGCGCATACACATATTCACATATATCAAGCGCTCTTTTTATTTTTACATTATATGAGTACCTTTAACTGAGCTGCTCATAAATCCCATTTTTAGCGCAATTTAGTACTTTATTTTAACTTGATATTCAGGCTGTCCGGATAAATTGCGTGATGTCAGACAACTGTGGACAGGGATTCAGGGGTATATGTATGAAGCAGTGATGAGAGTGGAGAAGTGAGCCAGTGGAGAAGTTGCCCATGGCAACCAATCATCTGCTCTGTATAATTTTATAGTATGCAAATGATATAAGTTACGTCAATGCTGATTGGTTGCCATGGGCAACTTCTCCACTGGCTCACTTCTCCACTCTTATCACTGCTTCATACATTTACCTCAGTATGATATCCAGGCTGTCCGGATAAATGACCAGCCAACCAGCTCCTAACTGTCATTTTTCAAAGAAATCCTGTGACATAGCAGTTAGGAAGCTGATTGGCTGGCCATTTTTCACGATTTATCCATCTCCACTTTATCTCTTGCTAAAGCTTAATACATTTGGGCCTAAATGGGAGTAATAAATATTGATATTTAAAGTATATAGAGGAATACTAAATCATCTCACCCACTTCTGCTATTTCATGTCATCCACTGGAAAGGACGGAAAATGAGAGAGTAGGAGTACAGCAATCCTATGAAAAATAGTAACAGTGGTCACTGGAGGTTCTATATGGGAGTTCTATATGGCACCCCTGCATCCCACTTTGAAATAAGGCTGTATTTGCATAAAAAATCCTACATTGGGATTTCGTATGCAGATACAGCTGCAGTCGCACACATAATACAGGCATGCTGCATTTCATTTTAATCAGCAGAGTCTGCTTGTGTGTCTTATTGACACAGCAAAGCAAATAAGATGCATGTTAGCAGAGTTGTACTGAAACTGCCAGCAGACTCGTGCCAGGCATCTCTCAGTGCATGGCGTATGAGGACACATCTGTAATTTGAATTTAAATCCAGGGGCAATGTCTTCTGTGTTCCTTTTCAATGCTTTCCCCTTCAGTATACCACATTTAAACGAAGTTTACTTCTTTTCACATCTCAGCCTTTAAAAATGTGGCACTGTTACAGCACAACACAGACTAAGTTTCAAAAAAATCCATGCCACCAAAATAACATTCAAGTCTGGGTTGCAGCTCCTCATCTGCTAGAAGTAAAATAGTGACAAGATGTGAGAAGACTTCAGAGGAAGTATAAGCACGCTTGCCAGCTCAACAAGACATAACAGTAGCCACTCGACAGAGAGAATCACTTAATGCAAGGCTAGCTCGCCAATCTGCTTATGCTGCTAAACATGCAGCATCCAGGGCCATGGAGTCCCCAGCTGCAAGACAAGCACGCCTGTCAGCTGATGCTGCTAGACATGCAGTCTCAAGGGACATGGAGTCACCAGCTGCAAGACAAACACGTCAGTCAATCAAGGCTGCTCAAATTGCTATATCCAGGGCCATGGAGTCCCCAGCTGCAAGACAAACCCACCAGTCAGCCAGTGAAATACAAACTGCAGCCTCAAGAGCCATGGAGTCTCCAGCAGCAATACAAATTCGGTATTCTGCTAATGCTGCAAGAACTGCAGTTCTCAGATTAAACTATGGCAAGACTTTAAACATGCTGCATTTCACTATGATGCAAATATCCAGTATTAGATGCACCCTAAGGTAAATATTGGGAACATGTCCAGGCACTGCAGGCAGTGCAAATCAGGACAAGTAGAGTATACCACAACCACGCAAATAAGGTGCATGGTAAGGCCACACTGGACACCATCTGGAGGTATAACATGTCCACTGGGAGCCTAGAACTTCAGGAACACTAGGCTGACTCAATCTTCTCCCTTCCCTGAAATAAACATTGAATTGCAGTGTGCAGTAGACAAACATGGCAACTGTTGTGAGAATGGGACAGCACTTTCAAACTGTCTTGCCTCAGGAAGTTGTGAACATATCTATAAAATGCATCATTTTCTTGAACCTGTGACAGATTCATTTAGCCTCTGAACTCTAATGCTATGTGGGTTATCTAGCAGGAAAATCTTGTTTGTTTTGCCTACGTACAATAAATGTGCATGCAAAAAAATCAAACAATGTTTTCTGCATGTAATAACCCATTTTGTGAACAACAGTACATTGGGCCTAATTCAGAGAAAATTTGTTAGCAGTTGGGCAAAACCATGGGGGTCATTCTGAGTTGATCGATCGCTGCCGATTTTTCGCAGCGATCAGGTACAAAATGGCAAAACTGTGCATGCGGATGCGCGGCAATGCGCACGTGCGTCGTACGGGCACAAAGAGCATTACTGCTGTGCACTGGATCTAGCAAAGACTCCATTCGCACAGCCTATCGCAATCAGATTGACAGGAAGAGGGCGTTTATGGGTGTCAACTGACCGTTTTCTGGGAGTGTTTGGGAAAACGCAAGCGTGTCCAGGCATTTGCAGGGCGGGTATCTGACGTCAATTCCGGGACCTTCGTCGCTGCAATCATCGCACAGAATAAGTAACTACAGGGCTGGTCTTGTTCTGCACAAAATGTGTTTGTACCACTCAGCTGCACAGGCGTTCGCACACTTGCAAAGCGAAAATGCACTCCCCCGTGGGCGGCGACTGTGCGTTTCCACGGCTGCTAAAAGTAGCTAGCGAGTGATCAACTCGGAATGTGCAAGCAGGGGGGGGCAGATATAACATGTGCAGAGAGTTAGATATGGGTGTGGTGTTTTCAAACTGAAATCTAAATTGCAGTGTAAAAATAAAGCAGCCAGTATTTACCCTGCACAGAAACACTATAACCCACCCAAATCTAACTCTCTCCGCACATGTTATATCTGCCGTACCTGCAGTGCATATGGGCCCTCATTCCGAGTTGTTCGCTCTGTAATTTTTTTCGCATTGCAGCGATTTTCCGCTTAGTGCGCATGCGCAATGTCCGCAGTGCGACTGCGCCAAGTAAATTTGCTATGCAGTTAGGAATTTTACTCACGGTTTTTTCTTCGTTCTGGTGATCGTAATGTGATTGACAGGAAGTGGGTGTTTCTGGGCGGAAACTGGCCGTTTTATGGGTGTGTGCGAAAAAACGCTACCGTTTCTGGGAAAAACGCGGGAGTGGCTGGAGAAACGGGGGAGTGTCTGGGCGAACGCTGGGTGTGTTTGTGACGTCAAACCAGGAACGAAACTGACTGAACTGATCGCAGTGGCAGAGTGTCGAGCTACTCAAAAACTGCAAATAAATTTCTATTCGCAATTTTGAGAATCTTTCATTCGCAATTTTGCTAAGCTAAGATTCACTCCCAGTAGGCGGCGGCTTAGCGTGTGCAATGCTGCTAAAAGCAGCTTGCGAGCGAACAACTCGGAATGAGGGCCCATGTCAGTGGCAAACGCAGGATTTGCATGGAGGGGGTTTCCAGAACTGGGCATATATCTACACACATATATATATATATATATATATATATATATACATACATATACACACACACACACACACACACACACATACATATACACATATACATAGCATATTAAACATGCGTACATACATACATATATATATGTACACACACATACAGTACACACATATATATATACACACACACACACACACACACACACATGTATATATATATCATATGTGTGTGTGTATATATGTATGTAAGTATGTATATACATGTGTATATATGTATGCACATGGATATATATGTATTATAATTAAAATAAAGTAAACTTTTATTGCACTTACAAGTGACACCAGGAAGACAGCAGGCTGCAGAGGACTCTAGACAGCCATTAATAATACTCATGCAGCTAAAAAAAAAAAACTAAAAAAAATTTATTTATTTTTTTTTAAAGTCGAGGGGGTTTCTGGGTGCTCGGAAACCCCCCCTGGGTGCGCCACTGCATGTGCACTGCAGGGGAGGAAGATATAACATGTGCAGAGAGAGAGTTAGATTTGGGTGTGGTGTGTTCAATCTGCAATCTAAATTGCAGTGTAAAAATAAAGCAGCCAGTATTTACCCTGCACAGAAACAAAATAACCCACCCAAATCTAACTCTCTCTGCAAATGTTATATATGCCTCCCCTGCAGTGCACATGGTTTTGCCCAACTGCTAACAAAAATTCCTGCTGCGATCAACTCAGAATTACCCCCCTAGTGCGTTGTGTGTTCTGTCAGATTTCTGCTAATTCAAATGAGTGTTTGGTCATAATTTGCTCACACCACTGAAAACCACTATGGGGGGGGGGGGGAATCCAACTGGACCCAAAAAAATTTCAGTCACAAAAAATGGGAGGGGGGGGGGGGGGGGGTTGCATTTTCTTTTATATTATCATCAATTTTTTTCCGCCCCATCCAATGAATCCCCTTTTTTCAGCAGAAAAGTGTTCTATTTTCACCTGAAAACACATAGGTTCCAGGATAAGTTCCCGGTACTATGTGTACATAACTGTGATAATGGTGCATCTGGAATGTGTTGTAGTTCTGTCAGAAAGCTCATAAGACCAAGTTCTAAAAAGTTTTGCTTTCCTGAGTGCTTATTGTATACCAAGTACTTTATGTGCACTTTGAGCAACTCAATGATAATGATAATAAAGCCTGTTGACAAATGCTTCTGAGGCACCTGACTCTGGGCCAGATGTACTAAGCTTGAAAAGTGATAAATATCACTGTGATAAAGCACCAGCCAATCGGCTCCTAACTGTCATTTTTCAAACACAGCCTGTGACATGGCAGTTAGGAGCCTATTGGCTGGTGCTTTATCACAGTGATATTTATCACTTTTCAGGCTTAGTACATCTCCCCCAAAATGAGGGTATGTCTCCAAGTTTACTCAGTCAATTTTTCTTTGCTTATTTGGGGGCAGATGTATTAAGCCTGGAGAAGTGATAAAGCAGTTATAAAGCAGTGATAAGTGGAAGGTGATAACGCACCAGCCAATCAGTTCATTTACATATCGGAGCTGATTGGCTGATGCCATATCACCATGCATTTATCACTGCATTATCACTTCTCCTGGCTCAATACATCTGCCCCTCAGTCACACAAAACCACCACTACATGTATACTGTGCCAGGTGCAAACAATGATACCTTGTGAATGGCTATAGCTCACCATAATCAGCCCACTGTCTAGCCAAGCTCTATGCAATTTAAAGCTATAATCCAGATGCAAAGTTCGTAATCATAAACTGGCACATAGTTCAAAAGTTGGTACAATGGGTTCTCCCAATATGCACATGGAAAATAGTATCCAAGGGTTAAATGTTCGCCTTACATGCATATACCCGTGTTCACAAACACGTTGACTGTGTGAACATTTTTGCTTATAAAAGTGCATAACTGATGTACAGAACCTCTATATGAAAATGGCAAGCAGCTATTCTATTCAATTATTGGCTTCTTACCAAGAGAATAACATGTATGTGAAACTCACATGTGCATAGCTCATGTACTTCTGATTGGTTTAGCAGAGCTATACTGAGATGTACTGTATAGTGGTTTATTTGCTACTTCTCATAGTGTTTATTACCAAAATTTAAAAGATCAGTACTTTAGCTGTGTTTTGCTAGTAAAAGTATTGTCCTTTAAAATGTCAGGCATAAACAGGATTGGAAGCACCAGGACTACCCTGTAGTCTCTTTTAAGTTATTTAAACCTTTGATACATTGAACATGACTCTGAAATGAATAAATGAAATGAATGTAGTACAATTCAATGTATGAAAAATGAGTCCCTGTGGATATTAAGCTTTCACGTGGTGATGCATGGACACCACCTGCTTAGAAACTATTGAAATAGGTGCACATCTTTATTGTGATATGGCTGAAAACAGGATTCATGCAACCAATAATGTCTGTTTTCGATTTCATTAAGATGGTTGCATTGAGAAGTTCTTCATTGTGACATTTTTTGGTTATGAGCAGTGCTCTTTTTCTCATTTGAAAAGGTTGACAGTCACCAGGCCGACATCAAAAGGTCACCATGTGAAAAAGGTTGATGTGGTAAAATGGTCGACATGAAATAAGGCCTTTCCACAGTATATCTGAGCACCCTATTGGATTATACTATAAATTGGAAGGAAGGAAGGCTAGATAGATAGGTAGATAGATAGGTAGAGAGAGAGAGAGAGAGAGAGAGAGAGAGAGAGAGAGAGAGAGAGAGAGAAAGAGATAGCACTCCAAAGTGCATAAGCGGACTCTGTTCATAAAAGCTTGTAATCTAATGGTAAAAAGGAAGAGGTAACAAAGAAAATCTATGAAGGGGAGGGAAGGGGGGGGGGGGGGCTGGTCGAGAACAAGAACAAGAACATGTGTTGACTGAAAATATCACAGGTAATATAACATAGCAATAACAAATATCTGAATTAATCAGGTAATTAAGCTAAGTAAAACACAAGGGACACATATTGTTGGATAGATAGATAGATAGATAGATAGATAGATAGATAGATAGATAGATAGATAGATAGATAGATAGATAGATAGAGCACTCAGAGGAAGCAAAGCAACATTCTTCTTATAGCCTCTCAGAGTGATTTATGCTAAAAGCTCATACATCTTGGTCTAGCTGGCAAATCCCCCAATCCCCCAACAGAGCCATAAATAGGTGTGTGCAAGCAGCGCCGCCACAGAGAACTGTCCTTGTTTCTAGCAGGAATGGTACCCTACAGCTAGGATCACTGCTGCAGTGCCAACGTAACATCCTTTAGTTGCTCCAGACAGGCGCCCTGCAGCCTGTACGGCCGATTGAAGCATCTTCAGGATGCTTTGGTCAGCAATGTACTTACGGGGGCTACCAGCCCCTCCCCCTCTGTGCAACATAATGAAGTCATGCGCGGCGTTCAGGGGTGGGCCGACACAAGACACTTTTGAGCCCTGTTATGGAGCTACTCCTACCTTCTACTATTCTTTCCCTTCTTTCATCCCTGTGGTCTGCTACACGACCCTTCATGATTCCCGAATATTCCATATACTAGAAAATGCAATATCGGAGATTTGTTTGACTTATCCTTCTATATAGCTTTGTGTTCTCTGTATTACCTATACTGTGAAACTTTGTTGATCATCAATAAACATACCCTTAAAAACTAAAATAACAAACACCTTTTAATCATCTTCTTGCAAACTGAAAGGTAGCCATAAGCATTTCTTACTTATTGATTGGGCTATTTCTTATGTTTCATGTGCTTGCCCTCTGGTTGTATGTGCAGCTGAATACATTATATTTGTATTTTTTTTACGTGTTTGTTCCCATTTTTTACAAAAACAAATAAAATAATAATAATAATAATAATAATAATAATAATAATAATAATATTAAAACTGTCTCTTTTTTTCATAGGATTATTGCATTAATTTTAAGTCACAAAGTTTGTGTATCAAGCCCACCCTGTGTGTATAAATGCATGAAGACAGATTACGCTTTGATTACTAAATTAGAATAATAATGCAGAAATGCTATTACTCACAGTGGAGTAAACAAAATGTACAGTATCACATCAAAGTCCTGCAATGGGTTTAAATAAATATGTACAGCTACAATTAAGGAGGCCAATCCTGGGATCAGGATCGACGGGATCCCAGGATTTTGAAAGAACAATGCCGGGATTTAAATCTCGGGATTGGTGCGTATGCGTACATCTGTTTTCAGCCCGGGCAGCGCTTAGCACCAGTATTCGGCACAGACGCTGCCTGCCCCCTGAACTTCTATGGCATGGCTGTGTGGCTGCACATGATGTCACAGAGGTCACACTGCGCAGTCCAATGCCAGCCTGCATTTTAAACAGCCAGTCCCACCAGCACTGTGTGTGGTGTGAGCTGTGGGCAGCCTGCTTGCTAAGTGAGGATACCTGCCGCAGCCGCTCGGTGAGAGTGAGTGACACACTGTCACTGTCCGAACGGTGTCTGCAACCTGACTTTGGGACTGGCGCTGTTACTTGAAAGACTTGAGAGGCTGGAGGAGGTCAAGGTGGGAGGCACTCAGTACCTGTGCTGCTCAGTACCAGTGAGTGCCTGTGCCCAGGGCTGGCCCTGCCTGCTGTGTACTCTGCAAAACTGCTGTGATCTGACTGCTGAAGCCTCAATCCCAGGAATGCTGGGACTGAGACTTTTTTAATCCCGGGAATGAAAAAAATTAGGTGGGATTGGCTTCCCTAATTACAATAATGCCATGTTTCAAATGGGTCACTAAATGCCATTTGAAAGGCGGCCAATCACACATGCTGGGCGGCCTTGCCCTGTGCTGGGCGGCCAACAGCATGTGAGGTGATGGACGCAGATCTGGCTGCGTATGCATCTCTGAATAAGTTCCTTTGTTTTCCTTTGCAAAAGTGATGTCATGTGGTTAAGAGTATAAGTAGCTGGTCTAGGACACCTCTCTCAGTATTACCTAGGACTCTGAGAGGATCACTTTGCTCCCATTTGTAAGTATCACTGATGCTATCCTGCTTTCATATATGGACACTGGGATTATTTATATTTATATATTTTTATTTTTAAAGTGTCTGTTCACATTTGTATGGTTTTCTATGCATTTATACCTAGGTAAAACAAATCCGGCTTATACTGGCATTTTAGGAACTATCGATATATTTTTTATCTGATGTCCAAATATGAACTACAATTAATATTATAATAGATTTGGAGAGAGAACCTCTCATTATTTATACCCATATACCAATCATGAGTTATATACTAGGAATAAGATTTAATTGAGTATAATGTAAGGTACTAATTACGTCCAAATCAACTTTTGAGGTTTATTAGCTGTGGTGCGGCCATATGAAGTTGGTTACTACCCTTCTATAGAGTCAGGGTTAAACTTTCCTTTTACCTAAGATCGGTATGTATTGTCCTACATAGAAACATAGAAACATAGAATTTGTCGGCAGATAAGAACCACTTGGCCCATCTAGTCTGCCCCTTATTTTTTTTATTTTTTTTATATTATTTTTTAACACTAACCTTATTTGATCCTTATTTCTTTGTAAGGATATCCTTATGTCTATCCCATGCATGTTTAAATTGCTCTACTGTCTTAGCCTCTACCACCTCTGATGGGAGGCTATTCCACTTGTCCACTACCCTTTCTGTGAAATAATTTTTCCGCAAATTTCCCCTGAACCTCCCCCCCTCCAGTCTCAGTGCATGTCCTCGTGTCCTATTGCTTCTCTTCATTTGGAGAATGTTTCCCTCCTGGACTTTGTTAAAACCCTTGATATATTTGAAAGTTTCTATCATGTCCCCCCTTTCCCTTCTCTGCTCCAAACTATACATATTGAGATTTCTTAGTCTTTCTGGGTATGTTTTGTGATGTAGGCCATGCACCATTTTAGTTGCCCTCCTTTGTACAGTTTCTAATGTATTAATATCCTTTTGAAGATATGGCCTCCAGAACTGAATACAGTATTCTAGATGAGGCCGTACCAATGACCTATACAGTGGCATTATTACTTCTTTCTTTCTGCTGCTGATTCCCCTCCCAATGCAGCCAAGCATCTGACTAGCCTTCCTCATTGCTTTGTTACATTGCTTACCTGCTTTTAAGTCATCTGAAATAGTGACTCCTAGATCCCTTTCCTCCTCAGTAGTTTCCAGTACAGTGCCATTAATACTGTATTTAGCTTTAGGATTTTTGAGACCCAAGTGCATGATTTTGCATTTTTTGGCATTAAACTGTAATTGCCAGACTCTTGACCATTCCTCTAGTCTACCTAGATCCTCAATCATTTGTTTTACCCCACCTGGTGTGTCTACCCTGTTGCATACCTTTGTGTCATCTGCAAAAAGGCATACTTTCCCTTTAATGCCATTTGCAATGTCACCAATAAAGATATTAAAAAGCACTGGTCCAAGTACAGATCCCTGGGGTACTCCACTGGTAACATTTCCCTCCTGTGAATGCACTCCATTTACCACAACTCTCTGTTTTCTATCCTTCAACCAAGATCTTATCCATTCAATAATCCTAATATCCAATCCCAAACTTTCAAGTTTATTTAGCAATCTGCGATGTGGAACTGTGTCAAAAGCCTTACTAAAGTCTAGATAAGCTATATCCATGGCTCCACCTTTATCCATCACTTTAGTCACACAATCAAAAAAGTCAATAAGATTTGTTTGACATGATCTCCCCCCAGTGAATCCATGCTGTTTGTGATCCAGTAATTTGCCAGATTTGAGATAATCTACAACTCTTTCTTTTAAGAGTGTTTCCATCAATTTCCCTACTACTGATGTAAGACTCACTGGTCTGTAGTTGTTTGCCTCTTCCTTGCTTCCACTTTTGTGCAGTGGGACTACGTTTGCTCTTTTCCAGTCCCCTGGAATTTCTCCTGTAGCTAATGACTGGTTGAATAATTCTGTCAATGGTGCTACCAGCACCTCTTTAAGTTCTTTTAATATCCTTGGATGTATCCCATCTGGCCCCATAGATTTGTCCACTTTCAGCTTTGAGAGTTCTGTTAGGACCTTCTCCTCTGTAAATGTACTTGTTTCATTTTCCTGAATATCCCTGCAACTTAACTGTGGCCCCTTCCCCTCTCTTTCAGTAGTAAATACTGAGCAAAAATAATCATTAAGATGATCTGCTATTAAATTGTCTCCTTCAACAAGACTCCCAGTGTCCGTCTTTAGTTTTATAATTCCGCCTTTTGTTTTTCTCTTTTCGCTTATATACCTAAAAAAAGTTTTGCCTCCTTTACCCACTGACTGGGCCATTTTCTCCTCAGCTTGTGCCTTTGCACATCTGATTACCTTCTTTGTCTCCTTCTGTCTAACAAGATATATCTTTTTGTCTTCATTATTTTGTGTCTGCTTATATTTCCTAAAAGCCATCTTTTTTGCTCTCACAATATTTGCTACTTCTTTTGCAAACCACACTGGCTTCCTTTTCCTTGTGTTTTTCCTAACAGTTTTGATACAAAGGTCTGTTGCCTTCAATATTGCACATTTGAATGTTTCCCACCTCTCCTGCACTGTTTCCAAGTTCCTCCACTCTGCCAAAGAATTGCTTACACATTTTCCCATCCCTACAAAATCAGCCTTCCTAAAATCCAACACCTTTGTTTTTGTATGGGACGAGTCAGTCTCTGTCTTAATGCTGAACCATACTGCTTGATGACCACTGGATCCCAGGTTTTCACCCACTTTTACGTCCGATAATCTGTCTCCATTTGTAAGTATTAAGTCTAATATTGCGTCTTTCCGAGTGGGCTCCCTCACCAATTGGTGGAGGGATGCTCCCTGAAGGGAATTTAAAATGTTCCTACTTCTAGTGGAACTAGCAACAGACACCTCCCAGTTTACATCAGGAAGATTAAAGTCTCCCATGATTATTACCTCTCCTTTTAATGCCATTTTAGTTATGTCCTGCAATAGGTTCTTGTCAAGTTCCTCTTCCTGACCTGGTGGCCTGTATATCACGCCAATACGAATAATCAACTTTTCCCCTGTTTTTATGGTCACCCAAAGGGCCTCAGTTTTTTCTTCAATACTTTGTATTAATGTAGTATTTATGGCATTTTTTACATACATTGCTACCCCTCCTCCGATTTTTCCAATTCTGTCCTTCCTAAATAAAGTATATCCCGGTATAGCTATGTCCCAGTCATGATTTTCATTGTACCATGACTCTGTAACTGCCACAATGTCTAGATCATCCCTTGTCATTATTGCAGTTAGTTCTGGGATTTTATTTCCTAAGCTCCTAGCATTTGCACACATAGCTTTTAGAGTTTTGTTTGTGCTTTTTCTGTTCCTAGCTATGTTCTTCTCTCTGCCTATTTTTATTTGGTTTTGATCTGAATTATCTTCTGTTGCTGTGGATATGCTTCCTATTCCTTTTGCCTGCAGAAACAATACCTCTGTGTTGGGGGAGCAGATTTCTTTATTCCTATTTGGTTCACTGCCCCTCCTTTTTTTTTTTTTTGCTTAAACCATTGTTTAAGTTCCAAAACCACCCTTTTGGCTTTTTACTGATTAAACCCTAATTCTCTTCTCAATACAGGTCACTTAACTGACCATATTCTGAACTGTTATCTGTTGGATTCCATGTAAACATGGAATCACGCCATTAAGTTACCTATCAAAGTAACTTGGTATGTATTATTGTGTTACCTTCCTTCCCTGTTCATCCTCAAACTCCTTTTTTCACCTCTAGAGACTTCTTTTTAGAGATTTTTTTAAGAAAAAACTTTTTTATATATTGTTTTTAGGTTTTATATTCATACATATCGATACATACAGTGATGCACATGCCTCTTCAGGACTCTTAAATTATTCAGCATTTAGTCTGTATAGTTACATTATTATAATCCTTATTGAGAAGCTGGTAGTACTGGTTTAGAATCATTGTCCATTGTTTATCATTTAGAAATAATACCCCTGAGGAAGTCCCAGTAGAGACGAAACGCGCTGGGTTTTATTCAAGCATTGTTTCCATCAATGCTACATGCTGACAAAGAAGGAATCTTTCAAGCATTGAGTCCACCTATGCCACATGCTGATAAAGGACTGTATCATTAATGGATTTCTAATCAGATAATACTTGGAATTATATTTCATGGATATCATGATGTTGTTATATTGTATGTATATAAATAAATATCAAAACTGATTTTTGAAACTGTTTATATGTTAATTAGGTATTGTAAGTAGCGCCCTCAGATCTGTGTTTTATATATATATATATATATTTATTTATTTACAGTATATATATATATATACAGTATATATATATATATATATATTTATTTATTTTCTATTTCTTCTTGATGTTAATCTATAGCCATGTCACATGATTCTCTTTATGTAAAAGAACAATGAAGTGAGTAATGAATAATGCATTTACACAGACACCACCCAAAATGATGCTTTCACAGTTCAGCTAGTTATACAGCTTAGATTTATAACGTGCTATCTGGAGTACAATGGTGTTGAAACAAAGCTACCATTTTCCCATGCTGGGTACTCAGCCATTTGTACCAGTTAGACTATTTTGGGGGGGTTTAAAACGCTATTCTGCATTTGTGATCTCAACAGCTATAGATTGCTACTAAATATTTCTGGTAAGCTTACATGCAAGTGAGCTTGTTGAAGCAAGTACACAGGAATTGGTTGGGGTCAATCATTAGACTTTCTATTGTGGAAATGTGGTATTTATTGTGGATATTAAACTGCGTGATATTTTGGTAAATTTGCAATAAAGAATGAATAAAGTTCAGTCACGAAAAATACCTGTCTTTTGGTCCCAATAAACCCACAAATATAAGTAACCTCTAAAGGCAGAGTTCTAATCATGTTTCTATTAAACGTACATTACTTGCCACAAATATAGTCAGTGAATTAATGTACTTTAAAAGCTTACTCACATTCTTGATACATCTCCCATTTGCAAATCAACAAAACACATACAGTATAGTTGAATAAATCCGCTTAGTATAAACCAGAAAAACTATAACAACAAATATATATTATGCATGCTTTATTGTCACAAAAGCCCATTCTTAGAATTACAGAATATAGTAATAAATCCTTACAATATAATCAGGGTGTCTGTGTTTCTTAGCGGAAACAGCAACAGAAAAATCAGAGCTTACTCCCTGTATGCATCATCAGAGAGTGCCAAGGAGAAAGCCTATCAGGCCGATCAGGGCTGCTGCAGGCTTCCAAAGTACTGCATTTGCCTGGCAATGCTCAAGGTTCTTTCACACATAGAGCTCCACTCATGAATCAGCCCCAGAAGACTTTCTATTGCAGCTTATCATGGGGATAGAACAACATTTTTGGAGCTATTCAAAAACAACATAATAAAAAATTGCAGTGGCAGATGAGCGATGACTTGTTTCCCCAAATACATTTTCACCATTTTCCATTACATCAATTTAACAAAATCTTCAGCTGTAATCCTTTATTATAGTATGGCTAACATTATTGAACAAATGTAGTAGGAGTTGAGAAATGTTGATATTTTACATCACACAGTTTTACGCTATGTACAGAAGTACAAATATGTGCTTGGGACACATATATAAAATTCATTGGTCTGTTTATTTGTTTGTTTGTTCATCTGCCCGGCATTCGGACACCCCTGCACCGACTGGGATGAAACCAACATGAGGTGGTCCAGTTGGATCCTTGCCAGGTTTTAGAGGGGTTAGGGTCCCGGTCGGACCTTCTGCTAATGCACGCTGGGCAGAACTTTGACTTTCCATCCAAGTCTATCCAGTGGAAGGCCCAGAACAGGCTGCCTGTGTCACAATTCTGTCTGCCATACACCAACAAGAACGTTCGACCAGGACCTCAACCCTTTAGTATGTCTACTTGGGCTCAATGTTATCACTCTGTGAAATCCAGATCCATCCAGTGGAAGGCAGAGAATAGGCTCATCTGGTTAAAATGGGTGGATTTCAATGAAAACTTTAATGAAGTGTAATAACTGACTGATATAACCATAAATCAATTAACTAAAATAACTGACAGAAGTGGAGGTGGGAAGACAAAAAAAGAGATTTATGGTAAACTTACCATGGTTAAATCTCTTTCTGCGAGTTACACTGGATTCCACAGGGAATAACATTGGGGTGTAGAGTTGGATCTTGATCCGAGGCACCAACAGGCTAAAGCTTTGACTGTTCCCAGGATGCATTGCACCGCCTCCTCTATAACCCTGCCTCCAGGCACTGGGGCTCAGTTTTGTTAACCAGTCCAATGCAGTAGCAGGCAAAAGAGACGGTAGATGTTAGTCACATAGAACCACATTCTCACAACAGGAGAAGAGACTAGCGGCTAATGAGGGTAATAACAACTGCACCGGGATTAGCAGAGTATACAACAATGTATGTGTATAAATATAAAAACCACCGTGTGTCAAAAAAACAATATTCCAATGATTAAATGCATAAAAAATATTTTTATATATATTCACAATATAGATTAAAAATTACTGTGCACAATAAAAAACTGAAATCACATGAGACAATAATCACATAATAATTGTATCAATTGCAAAGGCAACAATGTAACAAGTGATGTGTTGTCTGTTACAATAGACCGTATATAACGAAACATCCGTTTGATTCACTGGTTTAAGTGAAAACTGAGGTAGCTGAATTATAAGCCAGTCACAATGTGCTTCAATGAAAACTTGATGATATACTTTATATTTGAGAGTCCCTTTATAGAGTCCAATAGCATATATCACAGTTCAGCTCAATGAACAGGTGGAGAACAGCTTTGCTCATGCAGATCTGCTGCTGGAAGGAAGCTATTACCAGACCAGGTAAGTGTGGCGTCCCACATTGCTGGTTACCTGATCTTATTTGCGAGGGAGAACCAGGGCAAGGCTATGCTCACCTCGTGGACGGCTGCTGATTCACTTCCAGAGATGGACCGCTGTAAGTGCTGAGGGCCGGCCGGCCGTGTTCTCATCTGGTGCCAGGCAGCGCTGGCTGTAGTACAGGAGACCTCCACAGGATCTCACCGGAGTCTGTGTATATAGCAGTGGTTTGAAGCGGCACAATAGGGAGGACTTATACACATACATTGTTCCATACTCTGCTAATCCCAGGCGCAGTTGTTATTACCCTCCTTTCCTGCTTTTATTAGACAAACCTGCAGAGGTTTGTTTACAACAGCGAAGGGGAGTAGCGGAGATAGTAAGAAATATTTACGCATATATGTTGAACTGATAATTCATTGGTATTCTACAATTCAGCGCCTAGGTTCTTTTTACTAGCAGCTAATGCCATACAAACCCAAAGAAGCTAAGTGCGTCAGGGTGGCCGCCCAGTGGAATCCAGTGTACCTCGCAGAAAAAGATTTAACTATGGTAAGTCTACCATAAATATCCTTTACTGCAGCGGGGTACACTGGTATTCCACAAGGAATAACATTGGGGATGTCCTAAAGCAATTCCTCATGGGAAGGGACGCACTGTAGTGGGCACAAGAACCCGGCGTCCAAAGGAAGCATCCTGGGCGGCGGAAGTATCAAAGGCATTGAACCTGATGAACGTGTTCACTGAGGACCACGTAGCCGTCTTGCACAATTGTTCAGCGGATGCACCACGGCGAGTCACCCAAGAAGGTCCAATAGACCGACTAGAATGGGCCTTGATAGCAGCAGGAGCCAGTAAACCAGTCTGCGCATAAGCATGTGCAATCACCATTCTAATCCATTTGGTCGCAGGCCAGCCACGTTTGTGAAAAACAAAAAGTACAAAAAGGGTATCTGACCTCCTGATGGAGGCAGTCCTCTCTAAATACGGAGAGCCCGTACCACATCCAAAGACCCCTCTTTGGGAGGACAAACAAGAAGAGATAAAGGCTGGAACCACAATCTATTGGTTAAGATGAAAAGATGATACCACCTTAGGTAGATAACCAAGGCAAGTTCGAAGAACTGCCCGATCACGGTGAAAAATCAGAAAGGGTGGACGACAGGACAAGGCACCTAAGTCCGACACCATCCTAGCAGAGGTAATAGCTAAAAAAAACACGACCTTAAGTTTAAGGAATGGAGACTCTTGTAGGGCATTTAAGACAACAGACAGATCCCATGGAGCCACAGGAGGGACATAGGGAGGTTGAATCCGTAAAACGCCCTGAGTAAAAGTATGAACGTCAGGAACAGACATAGTTTTCCTATGAAACCACACCGACAACGCAGATATATGAACCTTAAGGAAGGCCAGATGAAGGCCTAAATCTAGGCCTTGTTGCAGAAAAGCCAAAAGCCTAGAAGTACTGAATGAATAGGCATCGTAATTCTTAGCAGCACACCATGTGAAGTAAAAGTTCCAGATCCTGTAATAAATCCGTGCAGAAGCCGGCTTGCGGGCCTTCAACATAGTTTGAATACCCGCCTCTGAGAATCCCTTGGCCCTCAGGAGTGAAGCTTCAAGAGCCATGCCGTCAAAGCCAGTCTGGCCAGGTCCGGATAGACAAATGGGCCCTGAACGAGGAGGTCTGGGCGTTGAGGAAGTAGAAGAGGACGCTCTATCGATAGACCCTGCAGGTCTGAGAACCAATGCTGTCTGGGCCACGCTGGAGCGACTAAAAGTAGTAATCTATTTTTTGCTTGAACTTCCTTAGAACCCTGAGCAGGAGTGACAACGGATGGAACATGTATGGCAGCCAAAAGTTCCATGGAATTGCCAGTGCATCAAGGAATGCTGCTTGAGGATCCCTTGTCCTTGATCCGAAAACCGGAACCTTGTAATGGTGTCGAGACACCATCGGGTCTACGTCTGGTAGGCCCCACTTGTCCACTAGGAGTTGAAAAACTTCCGGATGTAGACTCCACTCTCCAGCGTGAATGTCCTGACGACTGAGGAAATCCGCTTCCCAGTTGAGGACTCCGGGGATGAACACTGCCGATATTGCTGGCAGATGGCGTTCCGGCCAATGGAGGATTTCTGACACTTCCAGCATTGCCACGCAGCTTCGAGTGTCGCCTTGATGATTTTTGTATGCCACCATGGTGGCGTTGTATGATTGTACTTGAACAGGCCTGTTCTGTACTAGAGGCAGGTCCAGTGTCAACGCATTGAACATTGCCCGCAATTGGTAGAATCCTCCCTGTCCACCGACCCTGGAGACCTTTTTGGAGTCCAGGTCCACCTTCCAGGACCTCAACCACATTGTTCGACAAGCCAGCATAGACGTAGTAGATGCCTTGGCCACCATTACACCTGCATCAGAGGACACCTCCTGAATATAATGGGAGGCTGTGGTAATATAAGACAAATATTGTCTGGCAGTGTCAGAAAAATCCTGAAGCAGCTCATTCTCAATTGCCTGAACCCATGCTTCAATTCCTTTCGTAGCCCAGGAGGCTGCCATAGTGGGTCTATGTACAGCACCTGTGAGTAAATAGACTTCAGGCATCCCTCCACACACTTATCCGTCGATTCCTTCAGGGAGGTGACGGTGGTGACAGGCAGAGTAGATGACACCACAAGACGGGCGACATGAGAGTCCACCGGCGGTGGAGTTTCCCACTTGTTACTCAACTCCGCAGGGATAGGATAATGAGCTAGCATCTTTTTAGATAGGGAAAATTTCTTTCCTGGAGACAACCAGGATTCCTGTAAATGGTCAGAATGTGGCAAGACTACTTTAGCAATCTTCTGACATTTGAACTTATCAGGTTTCTGACGCAGTAGTAGGCTCAATGTCATCATCTATTTGAAGAATTAGCTTAATGCCCTCCACTAGGTCAGGAACATAAACCTAGGATGTAGAGTCCTCATCAGAAGCAACAGTATCAGTGTCTGACGGATCAGTATATTCCCCATCCCCATCGGAAGAATCATCCGAAATATTAGTGGATTGTGAGGAAGAAATAGCCCGTTTAGATGACCCGTTGGTCCCAGAGGGGCATGGGGTAGACTTTTGTCTAACCAAAGATTGATTTAATTGTTGTAATTGGGTAGACAGAGTATCCACCCAGGGCGGATTAACTACAGGGACAATATGTGGCTGCAATGGCACAGGAGGTCCTACAGGCGTAAGACGTGTCACAAGTGTAGTTAGCATACTTGAGAATGCTGCCCAAGGTGGGTCCTGATAGCCACAGGTGCTGCAAGTTGACTGCTGCAAGTTGACTGGGTGTATGGCACTCAGCACATGAACCAGCAGCTAAAACTGCTCCCTCAGGTAAATCTGTAGCGCCAGCACTGCAGGATGCAGAAGCGTCCGTGGATTTCCCGCCCTTTGTGGCAGACATTATAAGGAATGTAGCCCTAGGGCGTAACAGTACAATATAGCCAGACAAACTCAATACCTGCAAATAAGTCCTTATGTCAAAGGTTCCCAAACGCGGTCCTCAAGGCACCCCAACGGTCCTAGCCACAGGTGACTTAATTAGCACCTTAGTCAATTTGATTTAACCATCTGTGCTGAGCCATGGATATAGCTAAAACCTGGACTGTTGGGGTGCCTTGCGGACCGCGTTTAGGAACCTCTGCCCTATGTAATGTGACACCAAATACAGGACACAGAACAGAGGATTTAAGCGGTATGAGGGGACTGAAAAACACAGGAAAAATACCAAATCGTATATTCTGTGTGACACTATATAGATATATGGGACCCTGACGCACCTAGCCCCTCAGGGTACAGAATATAGTGATAGCAATATGTGATACAGGAGAATGGAATCTCACACAACAGCTACAGGCACAATGCAGAAGTTATTACATACAAACAATAAAACTGCACTGAACTAGTAATTTACATATTACTATGTATGAGTATAGATATAAAAATGCACAGTAGATACTGGATGTATATCACAGAATACTTGTACCAAATATTCAGCTAGCAGTACACTTGTTCTTAACACTGTCTAAAATGACATGTAGAAAACTTAAGTGTCTGTAAAAGCACAGCGCTGATGAGACAGGCGGCTTTACAGAGGAGACAGAACCCTGCAGTCCTGGAGATCAGCCCAACTAATAGTGAAGATGGCGCCAAAATCTCTGTCAGGGAGTGAGGGAGAGTGAAATGCAGCTCCAGGGCGGGAACACCAGCAGTAATGGCGCCCGGAGCTGGGGGAGAGGCTACAGGTCAGCGCCTTATCCCATATGCTGATCCTCACCACCGGGTACTGTGGAGCTAATAACAAATGGATTTTAGTAAATCTGACCTATGTTCCCTTGCCCTAGTGGATATAGTGGGGTCCCTGTGCAGTACAGTGTCCACGACAACGGCGTGGTCCGTCTCCTGGGACCGTGACCAGATCGCGATTTACCGACGGGTCCCACCTGAGGGGCCCTCTTACCTCCTCCCTGATGTGCACCCACGCAATCCAGGAGAGCGTCAGCGGTGTGTGCCTGAAGTCCGTTGCGCCTCCGCCGCAAGTACTGGGAACCAGGCTGCGGGAGTATGCAGCGCTGCTGGGGAGGTGATGGAGCTGCAGCACAGAATGTCAGACTGACATAAAAGTGCTGCGGCCCTTGAAGTCTTTAAAAAAAAGCTCTATTCAGGGCTGCCTAGCGCAGCCCCAACTGTTAGCTGCCTGCACTGCAGGCACCAACTTACAAACTGAGCTCCAGTGCCTGGAGGCGGGGTTATAGAGGAGGTGGTGCAATGCATCCTGGGAACAGGATGCATCCAACTCCAACTCTACACTCCGATGTTATTCTCTGTGGAATACCAGTGTACCCCGCTGCAGAAATATTGTGTATCCAAAAGCCCTGAAATAGCAACATTGATAACAGGAGGATAACTTTAAACCCATCCTCACAATGTATACATGATTATAAAACTGAACAGAAAGTAAAGCTGGGGATTATGGCTACTGGCGACACCACAGTGGTGGTGTTAATGCTGGGATTTATTGCAAATCCGTTCTGGGGGATATCCAATTATCCACGGTAAAACATCTTTTTTCCGATGTTTCACCAAATATTTTTACACGCTATCCAGATGGATCGCCTGTAAAAAAAAAAAAAAAAACACCTTCTCCCGAAAACACACAGGTTCAGTGAAACCTGTGTGTTTTTTTGTGTGAAACAGCCCCGTTTTCGTCCGAAAACTGCACTGTTTCCGGAGATTCTGCTTCGCCTGCCAGAGGCAGGTGAAACAAAATCCCTGATAAGCCGGCATGTGCCACGGCTTATCGGGGCTAATTAGCTAGCCCCCGGCGGGAAAATTAGCCTTGGTAAATTACTGCTTAAACCATTGGATGTATAAGAGAGTAGTATGGAAGTGTGTGTGTGTGTGTGTGTGTGTGTGTGTGTGTGTGTGTGTGTGTGTGTGTGTGTGTGTGTATGTATGTGTATATATATATATATATATATGTGTGTGTGTATGCATATATATGTACAGTATGTGTGTATATATATTTGTGTGTGTATGTATGTATTTATATATATATATGTATATGTGTGTGTACATATATATATGTATATATATAAGCAAGAAGAAAAGGGCGGCACTCAGAGACTTTGAAGTAACAACAAGTGTATTTCACGGATAGACCGACGTTTCGGGGCTAATTTACCCCTTTGTCAAGGTCACCTTGACAAAGGGGTAAATTAGCCCCGAAACGTCGGTCTATCCGTGAAATACACTTGTTGTTACTTCAAAGTCTCTGAGTGCCGCCCTTTTCTTCTTGCTTGTTTGGACTTTTATGGAGGGCACCGGAGTACCTATTGAGTGCAGAAGGGAGTGCCGGTCCATTTGGAACATATGTATATATATATATACATATATACATAGCAGAAAGCTTCATATTATAGTAGATATACAGTAATCCAACAGATGAAATGAAAATAACGCTAATATCATATAACAGGTTTCATAATTTGGCCTTTCCTTTTCATAAAAGCATGCTGTCCTAGCATATATGTAATGAATTGTCAGGTCATGTACATTTTTCGTATTTATGATGAAGCTATTGCTTTTCTTCATAAAGGAAAGAGTAAAATAAATGGGGTCGATTTACAATTACATTTGAATGCGAGCACTTTCAGTAATTGCTCTTCACTAGAAAAAAAGAGCAATGACACATATGTATCATCTCACTATTGTACAGGAAACAAAAAAAAATATTTTACAAAACATAAAAAAAAAAAATGAAAACATAAAACTATTTGCTAATGCTTTACATGACATATCACAGGGCTATGGTTGTGAGAGTCTGGCCCAGGATGCACATTGATGTATGTAAGATCAGAATACTTAGAGGTGAACAAATGACTCTGCCGAGTACCATGCATGGTTTCCTCTTTGATTTTCTTCCTCCCTCCACATATTTAATCTTCACACATTAAATTGTGTTCAGTTACACAGTGAAGCACGACAATGACATCTTAGTCTATTGGGATTTAATTTAATCTCCACATGGCAAATAAGAATGACTCCCTAGTGGCCACCTAGAAGTGTGTCATATATTTACACACAGATGTGACCTGTACAATAGCATGGTCTAACTTAAACACAGTGTTTCTCATGTTATTGTCTTATAAGTAAATGCATAGGTGAAATGCATTGTATGATAAATGATTGCAGCATGTGGCAAATACAGGTGAAACTCAGAAAATTAGAATATTGTGCAAAAGTTCATTTATTTCAGTAATTCTACTTAAAATGTGAAACTAATATATTATATAGACTCATTACATGCAAAGTGAGATATTTCAACCCTTTGTGCCTAATTCAGACCTGATCGCTAGCAGGCGATTTTTGCACTGCTGCGATCAGATAGTCGCCGCCTACTGGGGGAGTGAATTTTAGCTGTGCAAGTGTGCGAACGCATGTATAGCAGAGCTGTACAAACAGATTTTGTGCAGTCTCTGAGTAGCCCAGGACTTACTCAGCCGCTGCGATCACTTCAGCCTGTTCGGGACTGGAACTGACGCCAGGAACCCTCCCTGCAAACGCTTGGACACGCCTGCGTTTTTCCAACCACTCCCTGAAAACGGTCAGTTGCCACCCACAGCTTAAGAAAACCACAAATCCAAAATCTCAGAAAATTAGAATATTACATAAAATCAATAAAAAAAATAAGAATTTACTCACCGGTAATTCTATTTCTCGTAGTCCGTAGTGGATGCTGGGAACTCCGTAAGGACCATGGGGAATAGTGGGCTCCGAAGGAGGCTGGGCACTCTAGACAGATCTTAGACTACCTGGTGTGCACTGGCCCCTCCCACTATGACCCTCCTCCAAGCCTCAGTTAGGATACTGTGCCCGGACGAGCGTACACAATAAGGAAGGATTTTGAATCCCGGGTAAGACTCATACCAGCCACACCAATCACACCGTACAACTCGTGATATGAAACCCAGTTAACAGTATGAAACAACAGAGCCTCTCAACAGATGGCTCAACAATAACCCGATTTAGTTAACAGTTTCTATGTACAAGTATTGCAGATAAACCGCACTTGGGATGGGCGCCCAGCATCCACTACGGACTACGAGAAATAGAATTACTGGTGAGTAAATTCTTATTTTCTCTGACGTCCTAGTGGATGCTGGGAACTCCGTAAGGACCATGGGGATTATACCAAAGCTCCCAAACGGGCGGGAGAGTGCGGATGACTCTGCAACACCGAATGAGAGAACTCCAGGTCCTCCTCAGCCAGGGTATCAAATTTATAGAATTTTGCAAATGTGTTTGCCCCTGACCAAGTAGCAGCTCAGCAAAGTTGTAAAGCCGAGACCCCTCGGGCAGCCGCCCAAGATGAGCCCACCTTCCTTGTGGAATGGGCATTGACAGATTTTGGCTGTGGCAGGCCTGCCACAGAATGTGCAAGCTGAATTGTATTACAAATCCAACGAGCAATAGTCTGCTTAGAAGCAGGAGCACCCAGCTTGTTGGGTGCATATAGGATAAACAGCGAGTCAGATTCTCTGACTCTAGCCGTTCTGGAAAAATATATTTTCAGTGCCCTGACAACGTCTAGCAACTTGGAGTCCTCCAAGTCCCTAGTAGCCGCAGGTACCACAATAGGCTGGTTCAGGTGAAACGCTGACACCACCTTTGGGAGAAACTGGGGACGAGTCCTCAATTCTGCCCTATCCATATGGAAAATCAGATAAGGGCTTTTACAGGACAAAGCCGCCAATTCTGATACTCGCCTGGCAGAAGCCAAGGCCAATAACATAACCACCTTCCACGTGAGATATTTCAGATCCACGGTTTTTAGTGGTTCAAACCAATGTGATTTTAAGAAACTCAACACCACGTTGAGATCCCAAGGTGCCACAGGGGGCACAAACGGGGGCTGAATATGCAGCACTCCTTTAACAAATGTCTGAACTTCAGGTACTGAAGCTAGTTCTTTTTGAAAGAAAATCGACAGAGCCGAGATCTGTACCTTAATGGAGCCCAGTTTTAGGCCCATATTTACTCCTGCTTGCAGGAAATGCAGAAATCGACCTAGTTGAAATTCCTCCGTTGGGGCCTTTTCGGCCTCACACCATGCAACATACTTCCGCCATATGCGGTGATAATGAGTTGCTGTGACCTCTTTCCTGGCTTTAATAAGCGTAGGAATGACTTCCTCCGGAATGCCCTTTTCCTTCAGGATCCGGCGTTCAACCGCCATGCCGTCAAACGCAGCCGCGGTAAGTCTTGGAACAGACAGGGCCCCTGCTGTAGCAGGTCTTGTCTGAGCGGCAGAGACCACGGGTCCTCTGAGATCATCTCTTGAAGTTCCGGGTACCACGCTCTTCTTGGCCAATCCGGAACCACGAGAATTGTGTTTACTCCTCGCTTTCTTATTATTCTCAATACCTTTGGTATGAGAGGTAGAGGAGGGAACACATAAACTGACCGGTACACCCACGGTGTCACTAGAGCGTCCACAGCTATCGCCTGAGGGTCTCTTGACCTGGCGCAATACCTCTCTAGTTTTTTGTTTAGGCGGGATGCCATCATGTCCACCTGTGGACGACCCCATTGATTTACAATCATTTGGAAGACTTCTGGATGAAGTCCCCACTCTCCCGGGTGGAGGTCGTGCCTGCTGAGAAAGTCTGCTTCCCAGTTGTCCACTCCCGGGATGAACACTGCTGACAGTGCTAGTACATGATTCTCCGCCCATCGGAGAATTCTTGTGGCTTCTGCCATTGCCATCCTGCTTCTTGTGCCGCCCTGTCGATTCACATGGGCGACTGCCGTGATGTTGTCTGACTGGATCAGCACCGGCTGGTGTAGGAGCAGGGATTTTGCTTGACTTAGGGCATTGTAAATAGTCCTTGGAAGTTTCTTCCCTTTGTGACTGCCCCCCAGCCTCGTAGGCTGGCATCCGTGGTCACCAGGACCCAGTCCTGTATGCCGAATCTGCGGCCCTCCAGAAGATGAGCACTCTGCAGCCACCACAGAAGAGACACCCTGGTTCTTGGGGACAGGGTTATCAAGCGATGCATCTGAAGATGCGATCCGGACCACTTGTCCAACAGGTCCCACTGAAAAATTCTGGCATGGAACCTGCCGAATGGAATTGCTTCGTAAGAAGCTACCATCTTTCCCAGGACCCGCGTGCAGTGATGCACCGATACCTGTTTTGGTTTTAGGAGGTCTCTGACTAGAGACGACAACTCCCTGGCTTTCTCCTCCGGGAGAAACACTTTTTTTCTGGACTGTGTCCAGAATCATTCCCAGGAACATTAGACGTGTCGTGGGGACCAGCTGTGACTTTGGGATATTCAGAATCCAGCCGTGCTGGCGCAGCACTTCCTGAGATAGTGCTACTCCCACTAACAACTGTTCCTTGGATCGTGCCTTTATTAGGAGATCGTCCAAGTATGGGATAATTAAAACTCCCTTTTTTCGAAGGAGTATCATCATTTCCGCCATAACCTTGGTAAATACCCTCGGTGAGGTGGAGAGTCCAAACGGCAGCGTCTGGAATTGGTAATGGCAATCCTGTACCACAAATCTGAGGTACTCCTGGTGAGGATGGTAAATGGGGACATGCAGGTAAGCATCCTTGATGTCCAGGGATACCATGTAATCGCCCTCGTCCAGGCTTGCAATAACCGCCCTGAGCGATTCCATCTTGAACTTGAATTTTTTTATGTATGTGTTCAAGGATTTCAAATTTAAAATGGGTCTCACCGAACCGTCCGGTTTCGGCACCACAAATAGTGTGGAATAGTAACCCCGGCCTTGTTGAAGTAGGGGTACCCTGATTATCACCTGCTGGGAATACAGCTTGTGAATCGCTGCTAGCACCGCCTCCCTGTCTGAGGGAGCAATCGGCAAGGCAGATTTTAGGAACCGGTGGGGTGGAGCCGCCTCGAATTCCAGCTTGTATCCCTGAGATACTATTTGAAGGATCCAGGGATCCACCTGTGAGCGAGCCCACTGATCGCTGAAATTCCTGAGGCGGGCCCCCACCGTACCTGGCTCCGCCTGTGGAGCCCCACCGTCATGCGGCGGACTTGGAAGAGGAAGCGGGGGAGGACTTTTGTTCCTGGGAACCTGCTGTTTGCTGCTGCCTTTTTCCCCTACCTCTGCCTCTAGACAGAAAAGACCCTCCTTTTCCCCGCTTGTTTTTCTGGGTCCGAAAGGACTGAACCTGATAAAATGGCGCCTTCTTAGGCTGTGAGGGGACATGGGGTAAAAATGCTGACTTCCCAGACGTTGCTGTGGAAACTAGGTCGGAGAGACCATCCCCAAATAATTCCTCCCCTTTATAAGGCAAAACTTGTCTAATGTGTCAATATTTTCTGACAGTTTTTCTGACCACGCAGCGGCAGCACTGCACATCCATGCTGACGCAATAGCTGGTCTAAGTATAATGCCTGAGTGTGTATATACAGACTTCAGGATCGCCTCCTGCTTTCTATCAGCAGGTTCCTTAAGGGCGGCCGTATCCTGGGACGGTAGTGCCACCTTTTTAGACAAATGTGTGAGCACTTTATCCACCCTAGGGGGTGTTTCCCAACGTAACCTATCCTCTGGCGGGAAAGGGAACGCCATTAGTATCTTCTTAGGAATTACCAATTTCTTATCAGGGGAAGCCCACGCTTCTTCACACACTTCATTTAATTCATCTGACGGGGGAAAAACTACAGGTAGTTTTTTCTCCCCAAACATAATACCCTTTTTTGTGGTACCTGGATGTAAATCAGAAATATTTAACACCTCTTTCATTGCCTCAATCATGCAGTGAATGGCCTTAACGGGCATTAAATTTGACTCATCGTCGTCGACACTGGTGTCAGTATCCGTGTCGACATCTACTTGTGCCATCTGAGATAGCGGGCGTTTCAGAGCCCCTGATGACTTTTGAGACACCTGGACAGGCACGAGCTGAAGACTCGGCTGTCCCACAGTCGGCATGTCGTCAAATTTTTTATGTAAGGAGTCTATACGTGCACTCATTTCCTGCCATAAACTCATCCACTCAGGTGTCTGCCCCCCAGGGGGTGACATCCCTGCTAAAGGCATCTGCTCCCCCTCCACATCATTATCCTCCTCAAACATGTCGACACAGCCGTACCGACACACTCCACACACACAGGGAATGCTCAAACAGAGGACAGGACCCACAAAAAGCCCTTTGGGGGGACAGAGTAAGAGTATGCCAGCACACACCAGAGCGCTATATATATACAGGGACTAACTGAGTTATGTCCCTAATAGCTGCTTTTCAATAAAATATATATACTGCCAAATTTAATGCCCCCCCTCTCTTTTCCCTCTTACTGGTACTGTAGATTGCAGGGAAGAGCCAGGGAGCTTCCTTCCAGCAGGAGCTGTGAGGGAAAAATGGCGCCAGTATGCTGAGGAGATAGGCTCCGCCCCTTTTTTGTGGCCTATTCTCCCGCTTTTTATGGAATTCTGGCAGGGGTATTTACCTCATATATAGCCCCAGGGGCTATATATTGAGGTATTTTAGCCAGCCAAGGTGTTTTTATTGCTTCCTCAGGGCGCCCCTCCCCAGCGCCCTGCACCCTCAGTGACCGGAGTGTGAAGTGTGTGAGAGGAGCAATGGCGCACAGCTGCAGTGCTGTGCGCTACCTTGGTGAAGACAGAGTCTTCATGCCGCCGATTTTCCGGACCATCTTCTTGCTTCTGGCTCTGTAAGGGGGACGGCGGCGCGGCTCCGGGACCGAACATCAAGGCTGGGCCTGCAGTCGATCCCTCTGGAGCTAATGGTGTCCAGTAGCCTAAGAAGCCCAATCCGGCTGCAAGCAGGCGAGTTCGCTTCTTCTCCCCTTAGTCCCTCGCTGCAGTGAGCCTGTTGCCAGCAGGTCTCACTGAAAATAAAATAATCTAAGACTATTACTTTCTAAGAGCTCAGGAGAGCCCCTAGTGTGCATCCAACCTCGGCCGGGCACGAAATCTAACTGAGGCTTGGAGGAGGGTCATAGTGGGAGGGGCCAGTGCACACCAGGTAGTCTAAGATCTTTCTAGAGTGCCCAGCCTCCTTCGGAGCCCGCTATTCCCCATGGTCCTTACGGAGTTCCCAGCATCCACTAGGACGTCAGAGAAAGGATTTTAAATAGAGAAATGTCGGCCCTCTGAAAAGTATCATCATGCATATGTACTCAGTACTTGGTTTGGGCCCATTTTGCATGAATTACTGCCTCAATGTGGCGTGGCATGGATTCAGCCTGTAGCACTGCTTGAGGTGTTATGGAAGACCAGGATGCTTCAATAGCAGCCTTCAGTAAAAGAATAAGTAAAAGAATAAGTATAGCATACATCTTATACGAAATGAGGCATTAATCACTTCAGTCACAAGTACACATGTGATCAAAACACGTACTATTCTGCATCGCCAATACTTACGTACACTAAGTTTTGGCACATGCTCAGTACCAGACTTTGGAAGAAACCCCTACAAAGATGCATTAATTCAACTCTGCATCAGCCTCAGAATGCACAATGGTACAACTCGTACAGAGGGGGTAATTAATAATAATAATAATAATTTTATTTATATAGCGCTCTTTCTCCAACAGGACTCAAAGCTGCAGTGGCAGCGATCGCAGTCTAAATTCCTTTGTGGATTGCGCACGTGCAGCAGGCACACTGCATGTGCACATCCCGGGAGCCCAGTGAGATGCTAAAAGCCTATCACTCAGGCTGAGGCGGTCGCGGGGCTGGAGGGGGCGTGCAAACGGTGTTAGAACGCCGTTGGCGGGGCGCAGTCCGGATAATGCAGGTATGTCCGGACCGTTGCGAGCTGTGGTGGCTGCGTGACATCACACGCAGCCGCTGCAACCTGGAACGTGGCAGTCAGTCCCCTGCCAGCGCGCAGGAGCTGCGCTGGCAGGGAGCTACTCAGCGGGTACAAAAGCATCGCCGCTGTTCGGCGTCCAAAGGAGGCATCCTGGGAGGTGGAAGTATCGAAGGCATAGAACCTTATGAACGTGTTCACTGAGGACCATGTAGCCGCCTTACACAATTGTTCAAGGGTCACACCACGGCAGGCCGCCCAAGAAGGTCCAATAGACCGACTAGAATGGGCTTTGATGGTAGCAGGAGCTGGTAGGCCAGCCTGTACATAAGCATGCGCTATCACCATTCTAATCCATCTGGCCAAGGTTTGCTTGTTAGCAGGCCAGCCACGTTTGTGAAAACCAAAAAGAACAAAGAGAGAATCAGATCTCCTAAGTGAAGCTGTTCTTTTCACATAAATACGGAGAGCCCGTACCACATCCAAAGACCGCTCTTTGGAAGATAAATCTGGAGAGGTAAAGGCCGGAACCACAATCTCTTGGTTAAGTTGGAAAGATGAAACCACCTTAGGCAGATGACCAGGAAGAGTTCTAAGAACCGCCCGGTCACGGTGAAAAATCAGAAAGGTTACCGACAGGATAAGTCTGAAACCCGTCTAACAGAAGCAATAGCCAGCAAAAACAAGACCTTAAGCGTAAGCCACTTAAGGTCTGCAGACTCAAGAGGTTCAAACGGAGACTCTTGTAAGGCATCCAGAACAACCGACAAATCCCAAGGAGCCACAGGAGGAACATAGGGAGGTTGTATCCGTAAAACACCCTGAGTGAATGTATGAACATAAGGTAGAGTCGCAATTTTTCTCTGAAACCAAATCGACAAGGCAGAAATATGAACCTTGAGGGAGGCCAGATGAAGGCCCAAGTCCAGGCCCTGTGCAGGAAAGCCGAGAGTTTGGCAGTACTGAACTTGTATGCATCATAATTCTTAGCCGCACACCAGGTGAAGTAAGTATTCCAGACCCTATAATAAATCCGAGCAGAAGACGGTTTACGGGCCTTCAACATAGTTTGAATGACAGACTCAGAAAATCCGTTGGCCCTCAGAACTGAAGCTTCAAGAGCCATGCCGTCAAAGCCAGTCGGGCCAGATCCTGGTAGACACAAGGACCCTGAACGAGGAGGTCTGGGCGTTGCGGAAGTAGAAGAGGACACTCTATCAAGAGACCCTGTAGGTCTGAGAACCAATGCCATCTCAGCCAGGCTGGCGCGATTAGAAGCAGTATTCTTCCTTCTTGCTTGAACTTCCGTATTACTCTGGGCAGAAGTGACACCGGGTGGAACACGTACGGCAGCCGAAAGTTCCATGGAATTGCTAGTGCATCCACAAACGCTGCTTGTAGATCCCTTGTTCTTGCTCCGGAACCTTGCGATTGTGTCGAGACGCCATCAGGTCCACATCTGGTAGGCCCCACTTGTCCACTAGAAGTTGAAAGACTTCTCGGTGAAGACTCCACTCTCCGGCGTGTACGTCCTGACGACTGTGGAAGTCCGCTTCCCAGTTGAGGACCTCCGGAATGAACACTGCCGATATGGCTGGCAGATGGCGTTCCGCCCAACGAAGGATCTTTGACACTTCCATCAATACCATGCAGCTTCAAATGCCGCCTTGATGATTTATGTACGCCACCGTGGTGGCGTTGTCCGACTGTACTTGAACAGTCCTGTTCTGTACTAGAGGCAGGGCCAGTTTCAAAGCTTGAACACTGCCCACAACTCCAGAATGTTTATCGGAAGGAGAGATTCCTCTCTGGTCCACCAACCCTGAAGAGAGTGTTGCTCCAACACCGCACCCCAACACCGCAGACTGACATCTGTCATTAGAAGGACTCAGTTGGAGATCCAGAAGGGACGACCCCTGTTCAATTGCTGGTCCTGTAGACACCAGGTCAGTGACAGGCGAACCTCCGGAGTCAAGGAGAACATGTGAGTCCTGATCCGGTGAGGCAGGCCGTCCTAATTGGAAAGGATTAACCTCTGCAGAGGGCGGGAATTAAATTGAGTGTACTCCCCCATGTCGAAAGCCGACACCATGAGGCCTAGTACTTGCAACGCAGAGTGTATCGACACACGTGGGTGAGATAGGAAGCATCTTATCTTGTCCTGAAGTTTCAGGACCTTCTCCGGAGACAAGAACAACCGTTGGTTGTGAGTGTCCAACAGTGCCCCCAGGTGCACCATGCTCTGAGCAGGGACTGGTGAGGATTTCTTCCAGTTGATGAGCCATCCGTGGGCTTGCAGGAATTGGGCCGTCAGTTCCAGATGACGGAGGAGAACCTTCGGAGAGTTCGCCAGGATCAATAAGTCGTCCAGGTATGGCAGGATCCTGATACCCTGACGGCGGAGCAGAGCCGTCATGACCTTGGTGAAGATCCTTGGAGCCGTGGTCAGACTAAAAGGTAAGGCCTGGAATTGAAAATGTAGGATGCCAATAGCAAACCACAGGTATTGCTGATGCGACACTGCAATAGATATATGCAGGCAAGCATCCTGTATGTCCAGGGATACCATATAGTCCATGGGCTCCAAAGCCAGAGCAATAGAGCAAAGAGTTTCCATACGGAATTTGGACACCTTCACAAATGTGTTCAAAAACTTGAGGCTGAGAATGGGCCGGGAGGACCCATTCGGTTTCAGAACTAGGAACAGCGTTGCATAGTACCCCCTGCCTCCCTGAGCCAGAGGCACCGGCACTATCACTCCTGTGTCCAGGAGGGATTGTACCACTACCTGATGGAGAGTTTTTGCTTTTACCAAATTCGAACGGATGTTTGTTGAGCAAAACTGGCAAGGGCACATTTCTTGAAAAAGATGGCGTATCAGTGATTGATGACTTCCTTTACCCAGGCATCCGAAGTGGTCTCTAACCATACCTAGGCAAACCGCAGAAGTCGGCCTCCCACCCTGGGATCCCCCAGGGGGAGGCCCGCCCCGTCATGCAGCAGGCTTGTCTGTTTTGGAAGCAGGCTGACGGGCAGCCCAGGAACGTTTAGGTTTGGGCTTAGTGGATTTGGAAGTGCAAGTCTGTTTCGGGTACGCTTAACCCTTTGCTTTACTTGTAGGTTGAAAGGAACGAGAGGAGGTACTTTTTGCCTTTGGAGCCGAAGGATTAGTACTAGGCAGACAGGCAGTCTTAGCGGATGCTAAGTCAGCCACAATCTTGTTGAGATCCTCCCCAAAAAGGATGTTTCTCTTAAAAAGGATCACCTCCAAGGTCTTTTTAGAGTCCAGATCTACAGACCAGGACCGCAACCAGAGAATCCGGCAAGCAAGAAGGGACGTAGTAGACGCTTTAGCCACCAGGACACCAGCATCAGATGCCGCCTCCTGAATATAATGAGAGGCTGTAATAATATACGAGAGACACTGTCCAGCATTATCAGGAAAATCAGAAGGTAGTTCCGCTTCAACTTCCTGAACCCAGGCCTCAATAGCTTTTGCGGCCCAAGAGGCCACTAAAGTGGGCCTATGCACAGCTCCTGCAAGAGTGTAAATAGACTTCAAGCAACCCTCCACATGCTTATCCGTCGGTTCCTTCAGAGAGGTGACGGTAGTGACAGGCAGAGCAGAGGACATCACCAGACATGCGACCTGCGAGTCCAACGGCAGTGGTGTTTCACAATTTTTACTTAGCTCCACAGCGAGGCTATAACGAGCTAGCATCTTCTTAGACAGAGAGAATTTCTTTCCTGGATACTCCCAGTATTCCTGACGTATGTCAACCAAGTGGTCAGAATGGGGTAAAACCAGTTTAGTCACCTTCTGACGCTTGAACTTATCAGGTTTTTTTAGAGGTATCTGGAGGTTCTGCGTCATCATCTATTTGAAGAATCAGCCTGATTGCCTCCAAGTGGTCAGGAACTTCCACCTGTTTAATAGATTCCCCATCAGAAGCATCTGCATCAGTGTCTGAGGGGTAAGTATATGCGCCATCTTCATCAGAAGAAGTATTCAAAGCATGTTTGGATTGTGAGGAAGTAATGGCCCGGTTAGAGGACCCCTTGGTTCTAGGCGGGTGAGGGTTAGGTGTTTGTATAGCAAAAGACTGATTTCATTGCTGTAACTGAGTGGAAAGATTATCTGCCCATGGCGGATTAACTGCAGGGACAATGTGGCTGTACTGGCACAGGAGTTCCCACAGGGGCCGCAAGGCTAGTTACTAGCATAGTCAGTAAATTAGAAAAAGCAGCCCAAGGTGGGTCTTGGTGTACCACCGGTGCTGCAGACTGACTGAGGGGAATAGAACCCCCAGTACCTGAACCCTCAGCTGCAATGTTTTCCTCAGAGAAATCCGTGGCATCCACACTGTATGATGCAGGATCAGCCATGGATGTACCGCCCTGTTTAGCAGACATTATTTGAAAATGTAGCCTTAGGGCGTAATAGTACAATCTAGAAGACAAATTACCTAACAAAAAAACCCCTGTACAGTGTGACTGCAAAGCAGAGCACAAACAGAGAATTTAAGAGGTATATGGTGACTGAAATACACAGAGAACAATACCAAAGTAGTATATCCTGTGAACCACTATGCACTTAGCCCCCTTCAGGGTACAGAATATAGGGATAGCAATATGTGTGAGATACACGGAATAGAGATCACACAGCAGCTATTGGCACACACAGTCACATGTACAATGCAGGAATTATTACAAACAACAATAAAACTGCACTGGACTAGCAATACTAAGTAACTGGACTACTGAGTAAAGCTATGTATGTATACAGATATAACAATGCACAGTAAAGACTGGATGTATATCACAGGGTACTTGTACTAAATATCCCTGAAGATATGCACTTGTTCTTAACTAACACTGAGGGTGATGTATGAAAAAACGTCCTAACGGACGTTATGTGTCCAGGGGCGTATCACCACATTATCGTGGTGATACGCCCGCAGCCGCCGCCACAATGTATGATTAAGGCCCCTGCCGATGTGGGAGTGCGGTATCCTACCTGTCCTGCGGTAGCGCACCTCCCACATCGGCTCGGCCGGGTTCAGCTCCGCAGTCTGTGCGCATGCGCACTTCTCTCCCGCTGCCTGTCTGTGCCGCAGGAGGCCCCCGGCGCATGCGCGATGATGTTTGTGGACCAGCAGATTACTGGCCACGAACAGTAACGTTTTTTGAAGAAAAAAAACCCAACTCAGCGAGTGCACATTTTGCACTCATCGCCTGCCTGGGGGAGGCTATACGCCCGGCGGCTACAAGAGACGAAAAGTGACAGCAGAGGCAATAATACATTGCCTCTGCTCTTCGTCTCCCATGCAGTAGTGCGGGGAAGCGGTAAGTGGCGGGGGCGCACGGCGGCCAGGGCATACGGCGTTAACACGCCGTTCATACATATGGGTGCAGAGCAAAATGCTGCCTTAAGGTGCGCTGTGGTCAGCGGGAACCACAGCGCACTTTCACACATCTGGCCCACTGTGTTATTGACATGTAGAGTACTTAAGTGTCCTGTAAATGCACAGCGCTGATGAGGCAGCGGCTTCACAGAGGAGACATTGCCCAGCAGTCCCAGGATCAGCGTAGCTGTGTGTAATGGAGCCCAAACGCTGACAGGGAGTGAGGGAGAAGAGGGATGCAGCTCCACGGCGGGAACATTTGCAGTAAATGGCGCCTGGGGCTGGGGGGAGGGGCTACAGGTCAGAGCCTTATCTCCTCTGCTGGACTTCACCACCGGGTACTGCGGGGCCTATAGAAAATGGATTATTAGCAATCCGACCTGTGCCCCTTGCCCTGGTGGTCCTCGTGGGGTCCCTGTACGGCCACAGTGTCCATGTCAGCGCGCGCGGTCCGTCTCTCGAAGACCGCGCCGGATCGCAATTTCAGTGGGTCCCCCCTGGGGGACCCTCTTACCTCCTCCCTATGATGCGGCCACGCAATCCAGGAGAGCGTCAGCGGTGATGTGTGCCTGATGTGGACCGGAGCACCTCCGCTGTAAGTACCTGGCAACCAGGGCGCAGGAGTATACAGCGCTGCTGGGGGAGGTGAGGGAGCCGCAGCACGATATGTCAGACTGACATATAGCACTTCTAAGTGCCTGTGCTGCGGCCCTTGAAGTCTTCTTTCTTCCAACAGCTCTTTTCAGGGCTGCCTAGCGCAGCCCTCCCTGTTAGCTGCCTGCACTGCAGGCACCAACTTACAAACTGAGCTCCAGTGGATGGAGGCGGGGATATAGAGGAGGCGGCGCTATGCATCCTGGGAACAGTCAAAGCTTTTAGCCTGTTGGTGCCTCGGATCAAGATCCAACTCTACACCCCCATGTCATTCTCTGTGGAATCACAGTGTACTCCGCTGCAGAAAGTATGTTTTCCATATAGAGTAGGGGGCTAATTCAGACACGCACATCAGCGATTAGGTCTGAACTGCGTATGCAGAGGCGGTGGCTGGGTGGGTGGGGGTGGGCCGGCGGCATTTAGCCGCCGTTTAGGGGGAACGGTCCGGGCAACACAGGCGTGCCCGGACCGATGGGGGGTGGGCCGCGGCCCATGCGTGACGTCACATGCAGCCGCTGCGACCTGAGCAGCGACGAGTAGCTCCCTGCCAGCGCGCAGGAGCTGCACTGGTGGGGAGTTACTCCTACACTACAACAGCATTGCCACTGTGCGATGCTTCTGTACTTGTGCGACGGGGCAGGTTCTGACATGCGGGGCGGACTAGCCCTGTGCTGGGCGTCCCCCCGCATATCAGGGAAGCTGATCGTAGATGTGCTAAATTTAGCACATCTACGATCAGTTCTGAATCACCCCCTATAACTCTATGGCTCAGTATAGTGAGCATAAAAACTGTATGCTATGTTGTGTGGATCACGCCATAAAAACCATACAAAGATTGTAAAGCTGGGAAAGTCTGTCACTCTATATTCACCTCCTAAGATTACTATTCTTTAAAAGCGCTGTGTTAAATACATGTAAATTATGCTGTGTTATTTGAGTCATTACAGAAATCCATGGGAGAGTTTAGTGAGAGGGATATACCAGAGTCAATCTGCTAGCATGCTTGCAACAAAAAAAGAAAAGCAATAATGTCAAAATATCCAGTATGATCAAAGGGCAGAGCAGCAATTAGGCATTATTAGAGTTCATTGTGTGACCTTTGACTTTTTAATATAGATATTGGAAATGAAAGTGTGTATCACCAAGGATATATGTGCATATATATATTCTACAGCATGTGCATATAAGAATTATAGTCAACAGGCTATTTTTAGTAGTTCACACCACCTCTAAGATCAGCTCTGCCAGAATGAGTAACATCTTTTATACAATTTAATCATTCTGTACATAGGTTTTTGCTGACTTTTCTGCTTGACATTCAATTTATATATGAAATTTTTTTTTCTGATTAAAAGAAAAAACACACAAGGGACATTGGGAGACATCTATGGGATATTCAAAAAATATAAAATAAATCCTCACTGTTTAAGAATCTGCAGAAACAATCAGAAGTAATGACATAGCTGGAATACACTCCAGTTGTATGTACTGTATATTGCTAGGAAATGGTACATGATGTGTGGACGGTCCCCAGAACTAGGCTTGCATGAAGCATCTGACATGTGCACAGTGAGTTTGCCAAGGAATCATGATACTTCTAAGTTTACTTACTTTGATGTATGTGTATTCTCCATCAAAGGGCACGATTCAATTCTAAGGGGCTAATTCAGACCTGATCGCTGCTGTGCGTTTTCGCACAGCAGGAGATCAGGTCTGAACTGCGCATGCCAGAGATGCGATCAGCATCTCTGCCCAGCGATTGCCTCTGCCTGATTGACAGGCAGAGGCGTTCACTTGGCGGAAGGGGTCGGGCTGGCGGCGTTGGGCCGCCGTTTTGGGGGTGCGGCCCAGGCAATGCAAGCGTGTCCGGACTGTGAGGGGGGAGGGCCGTGGTGGCTACGTGACGTCACACGCAGCCGCAGTGACCCGTAGAGCGACGGTAGGGAGCTACTCTTCAGGTACAAAAGCATTGCCGTCGTGTGATGCTTTTGTACTTGTGCGGCAGGGGGATGGTCAGACATGCGGGACGGACTAGCCCTGTGCTGGGCGTCCACCCGCATGTCAGGGTGGCTGATTGTAGGCCCTAAGAGAGTTGAATAGCGGCGGGAATTAGCTCCCGGGCTGTTCAGTACACTGCAATGGTAAGTCGGAGAATGTCCGTTTTCCCAGACTAAACAGGGTGTCTCCAATTTAAGTGCCCGACGCGATGCTGTTTCCGATGCAGAAATCAGCATTGCGCCGGCACATTTGTCGGATTTCTGCTCACACCCCTCTGGGGGTGCGAGAAGAAATCCTGTTGTTGGGTTTTACAGGACGCTGTATTGAATAGTCCTGGGAGCTTATTCCTAGCGCTATTCAACTCTCTTCGAATTGAATCGTGCCCAAAGAATTTACTTGTGAAAAAAAAAAAAAATCATTACACAGCTCTCAGCCTAACCCACTGCTCCTTACACTTTCCTCGCTGTGTGTGCCATCTGTGTCACTCCTATCTGTCTTCCCCTCCCTTTTAGAATGTAAGCTCTTATGCACAGGGACCTCTATCCTCATCTGCTGCTCCTTCTTTTACTTATATTATCATTTACTTCATAAACCCCGCAAAGGCATAAAGCACTTGGTTGCTGCAGCCATGCTGCTTATTTCAGTGATATGATCGCTTCTGCAGGAATGTTTATACACCATCTACTGTACTTGTCATGCATGCTTTTCTTCTTTAACTCATTTGTTTATGTACTTTGTTAGGCGCTGCAGAACCCTTGTGGCTCCATATTAATAAAGAATAATAATAATAGAGTACCACAACACCAAGACTGGAGGCAGACAATAAGTGGGCTGGACCAATATTCAACCTATTGATTCTCTGAAAACTAATGACTTTACTAAGCTTTTTAAAATGCATTGTAAGTACCCCATCTCCATTTGGTTTGGGAAGATATATAAAACCGCACTGCACTTGCACTCCTGTATATATAGCATGAGTGCTCATTCATTTTTAAAATGTATATGAATATTTAGTTTAACAATATAACAATATAAACAATAGAACAATATAAACAAAGTTGACAAAATGTTTGGGGCTTGTTTACACGGAATACATATGTTTACCGGCAGACGGGATGCCGGCTGTCAATATCCCGACAGCGGCATCCCGTCTGCTAGAATGCCGTCAGCATGGCGATCACTAAGAGGCCCCTTGTGGGCTCACTGAGCTCGCCACACTTCAGGTTCAGTGGCTCACTGTGCTCGTCACAGGATGTATTCCCACTCTATGGGTTTCGTGGACACCCACGAGTGGGAAAAAACCCTGGTGCGCCGGGATTCCGCCTGTCGGCATTGTTGGCTGTGGGCATTTCGACGTCGGTATCCTGAACGACGGGATCCCAACAGACGGGATTTTAACTGCAATCTGTTTACACAGACCTACTGCAGTGCCCTGTGCATTTGGGTACAGTTGGGTTTTATCGCACTGACTACTTGCCCAGTGCAATATAACTGCAATAAGTTTGGGACCCTTGTCACATATGCTAGCATACCTGGGGAAATTCTGTGCATGCTGTCAACATATCATTGCAAATTTCAGAGCAACTGTGGTGAACAAACCTTTAGGAAGGACGGAAAGAGGAGAAAAACAGAAACATCAAACTTGCTTAAGACACTGCTTAAAATAAAGGCCCATAAACACACTTGCCAACAAAATGAACAACATCGCTCATTTTCCCCCTTCTTGAACGATGTCGCTTATTTTCTCGCAAGTGTGTATGCCGCCAGCGACGAATGATGCGCGGACCCGCAGGTTGGCAACTATCGTCGCTGTCGGCAGTGCATGCGTGCTCTATCTGTACTGTCATCCAGGAACTGCATGCACAGCCGGCCGCTGTGTGACGTCACTGAGCGATATGAGCGGTCATATTGCTCAGCGTGTATGGGCGGCCGCCGACCGCCTGGTCCGGGAGTGGAAACACTAGACGACGTCGCTCATAGACCGTAAGTCATGGACCTTAAGTCAAATAATCGACTGAATCCATTCATAGCAGGTTTAACATAACCTCTCACTGTTCTCATTCATTACTTGTTTGGGTGTTTTAAGAAATTATACATATAAATAAAATAATTTTAGAACAAGTTGAAATGTGTAATTGTCATTTCAGGAACTCTATTATTTAGTAGTTGAAAATCGCAATGTACCCTGCAGCTTGTAGATGTACAGTATGCTTCCAATACACACCACACACATTTATGGCACAAGCACGTTATTGTATATACAAACAGTACTCACAGCACCATAAAAGGAAAAGGACATTGAGCAACAACAGTTACAAGAAAGAATGTATGTCAGGAATAAACTGGCAAGTTCTTGCTACAGTATCTATAAATAATGAATATCACAAAAAGTTATTATAAAACTTTTAACTTTCTTATAACATTTACAGAATCTCCAGTAGCTCTATAGAACTGTAAGCACAAATAATAAAATTTTTACATTGCCCAAATAACCCGGGTTATTACCGCGTCGACGGGTCGCCCCTCAGTGTAAAAGGGTCACTGAGGAAAAACCCGCAATCCAACCCGGGTAGCAAGCAGAGTTAGACCCATGTAAATGGGTAATGTAAAGAGTAACCCAGGCCGTCCAATCCAGGTCACACTTAAGGCAGGGGGAGATCGGATTCCCCGGCGCCTGGAGAATGATATCAAATCCAAGCAACAGCAGAAGAGTTCCACTGCACATGGGTGCAGAGTGCTCGGTGCTGACCAGGGAATAGCCAGGTCAGGGCCACAGTGTGCAAAGGGTCTGTCAGAAATAACAGCTCTGCTACGTCTGACATCGGCTATACCTCTGACTCATATACTGTATGTCTGAATCATATATACAGTATGTCTCTTTTTATTATTTCATTTCAAATCCAGTTATCCTTACCGCATCTATTCTAACCCTATCTATGCAATATATGGTTATTTGTGTGGCTAACTAAATCAGATTATTCTGTTGGTTTTGATCAACGTATGATTGATTACAAAACTCCAGATAATTATATGATCAATCCTGGTAAAAGCAAATGTTTTTCCACACTTTCTATCCACCAGAGTCCAGCGTGTAGAGTCACAGACATATCAATCAGAGCAACTAATATGATAAATACGCTTCTATGCAGCTCTCATACCTCTCCCCTACCACCTTCCCTCCCTCCCCCCTCCTTCCGTATATCAGTGCTCTCACCACTGTAGATCAGTACAGAGTGCTGATATACAGCAGGGGGCTGGCAGCAGAAATAGTTGAGCAATTAACATGCTGGGCACGCTTGTTACCACATCCTCTCCCAGGTGAACTGGGTGTGAGTGTGTGTGCGCAGAGGTAGGGCGATGTATTATGTTTTTAACAGTGTAGCTAATAAAACTAAATAAAAAATAACAAGCCAACAAAATATCTTCTTCACATTACAGGTCCTCTTAATTTTAGGGGTTGAAAAGAAAACAAATAATGAACCCACACCCTATAACTTATATACAGGCTGGTACAGCAGTGATACAGCGAAAGAAGATCAAACCATGAACACTGAAATGTTGGCATCAAAATCTCCTATTTCTAGAATATAAGGCAGCTACACTATTCACAAACTCCAGCCCTCATCCTGTTTATAAAATGCAGACCCTGAGACAGCGCTGCCACACTGGCAGTGGGAAGTTTTTTACTGTCTCATTGTTTTCTGCATCTAACACTGAGTAGTGGGGTGCAAGGGTTAAAGTGAGCCGGAACGGAACTGCGTTCCGTCAGCTCCATTTGGAGACGGAAACAGTTCTGCCTCCTCCGGCCCACCTAACCCAAGCAGTCAGCCCCGATCCGCAGGGAGATGGCGGGCTCTTGCTAAGAACTTACTAGCGGGCGCCCGGCTCCGTCCTCACAGTGGCAGCTGGAAGCTCACTCCTGATCTCCTGCAGTGTGCACTACGGGAGAGACGTCATGATTACCACCCAAACAGCTTCTGTCATTTTTCAAGCACAGCCTGTAACATGTAAGACAGAAGCTGATTAACTAGTACTTTATCTCTCACAATTTTATCTCTTTCCGAGCTTTGATAAATACCCCCCTTAGTGTTTTCCCTGCTCACTGCTCTAGTTTCTCATTCTTACTCTGACACACAAACCGACCCACATCTTCCAGCCCAGGTAAGTATACTTTTTAATAGTACTCTAAATGTCATCATTATTAAAATTTTGATACATTGCAAAATGTTCAATGAATTTATGAATGTTTCTGATTTAAAACAACAGTAAAGGAATTACAAAGCATTATTTCTTTGCCTGCTACTGTATCTAGAAATGTCTGGTTTCTGTTGCATTTTAGAGAATGATGTATAATTTATTTCATTCCCATAGAGCCAGACTGGCACTTTAAAGCAAACTTTTGCATACAAAGCGCACATGCCCACACTTATTTACATGTCTGAGGTAAAAACTAAAATAAACAAAATGTTCTAAATCTAATGTCACAGGGAGACCAATTATTCTCTAAGAGTACTTAAAAGTTTGACGGAGTCTCAAAATTGGCGCACAAGCTAGTGTCCACAGATAGGTCACCCTAGACTGTCACCACATTCCAAATTTAAGACACTTCACAAGAAAGTCTGAAATTACCCTACTGCTGGGCGCTCTAATAAATACAAATTATGCAGTGGTAATACACTATATATGTCTCTATTAAAAATGTAGAATGTTCTTCCAAATGGGTCTTTTTCTCCTCCTCTCACAAATATGTCTTCCAGTTATGTATCATCATCACATATGGAAATACATAGAAAGACAGAGGAGCCAACAATGTATTTAAATGTATACAAATGTTGTTTCAAATGTCCCCCTGCGTTTCACACAAAGCAAAATACTACAGGAGTGCAGCTGGGACTGTCACCAGAATCTGATTATATAAACAAGGGCATACCTGACTCACTTATAATAATTGAGTATTGCACATACAGTATAACGGTATCTTTACAGGTGTGTTATATACTGATCACCCAGACAACCACAAGAAGGCGTACCCCACTCACAATCTACGTTTCTTTTCCACATCACAGGGATGCACCCCTCTTTCCTGTCCTCCAAATGGAGGGAGTGTGACATATGGAGACAAAGGAGGGATGTAATAGCAGTAAGGTGCGGTGAAGGCAATGTCTGGGGAGGCACTGTTGAGTGGAATGTGAATATATAAAGTACAAACACCCAAGAAAAATAACAAGTATAAAAGCCTCAGGACAGATGGAGGAGGAGGGGGCTTCCGAGTCACCGAGGGGGATCCAGAGAAGATAGAAGACCAAGTCTGCAGCGCCAGGAGAAGCTGTAAAAAGGGACTGGGGGCTCGGCGGCTGGCAGGGGAATCGGGTCTGCGCGCCTATCCTGATACAGCCAGGCTTCCAATGCTGGGCGCTGTCACCTCCTCCTGATGTGCGAGGCTGGCGGCACAGGAGAGAAGGCTTCCTCTCCGGTGCGGTGGAGGCTGAGAGATCACTGTGCCTCCGGGTTTTTGGTCACAGAGTCAGCATGTTCAGATTTCCTGGATTGGTCCATCATCGCTAATGGCACGCCCCCCAACTGTGAGGCATGCCTCACATTGCACTTTTTCTAAGCAGTATTATTGCCCACGGTGTGGTCCCGACCCGCTCTTCACACAGTGACAGGCCCTGTCTGACTATGAGATGTGAGGCAGAGCTGTTGCTGCCCCACATCTCATTTCTCCCTGCAATTCCAACCCCGCAAATCCTACAAGCTGGAACTATGAAAATGATTGCAATATTGCAAAGAAGATACTTATAATTTATAAATATCGTCTTTGTTTTATCCTAATCATTTTTAGCTAAAACTGTGGTATGAAAGGCAGTATGATAGGGGAGGCTCTGCCTCCCTTGCTTACCCTGACTGCACGTCCCTGTGTAATAGGATGTGAAAATCAGGAAGTGAGAGATTTTGTGAGGGTTCTGTTTTTTTAAAGTGGCAATCATGGGAAAACCAGGTTAATTCTGGCATGTTAATGATTATCATTTTTAAAAAAACACAGGAAAACTCTCACAAAATATCTTACTTCCTGATTCTCACACCCTATTACAAAATATATATTTTAATGGTAATAGTTAAACTATAGGTAAAACAACAAAATAAAAAATCCTATACACGGGTAAGTAAAAAAAAAATCATATAGGAGGTAAGTTAAAAGATAAAAACAACAGGTGCTCCGTTCTACCTGGTAGGAGGTAACCATTAAAAATGTGATGGTAATCTTACTCTTCTAAACAATTCCCAGTCCTGCTTAAAAAAAAAATTGAAAAGCGGTAAATAACACACCTCCTCCTAGAATAGCAACACTAGTCACCCCAAGCTCACACTTCCTCTGGCCTAACTGAACCTTTATCAAGGCATCTAAGAGCATCAGGACTACAGCTGTTTGATGGCACCAAAAAGAGCCTACATTAGGGGGAGCCAAATGGAAAGAGTATAGTTGCAGTGCAGGGGGGTGTGTTGCTATGGGGTTGTGATGGTGTTGCTACAGAAGTGAGGATATGGGATGGCCACACCGACGGTGGTGGTGTATCCTTTTGTCAATAAAATAACAGTGAATCGTGAATCATCTGCTATATACACACAACTGTGTTGGAAAACAATGGTAGTTCAAAATATAGCCAAAATCTTCTATGTCCTTAATTTATAAAGAGTATTTTAACCGTATTCATTGCATTTATCAAAGCATCACTGCTGCATAATGTACTTATCCACCCCAGGCTGTGCGTTATCTGACCTGGTCGCAAACAATGCGACCAGTCAGAAACGCAGAGTGGGCGGCTGCCACATGATAATCAATCTTCTAGCAGGCATCAATCACAGAGGGGACTCCCGACCCCTCTGCATCCCTGCCCTCTTCCCCGATGTCTGCTGATCACTGCTTAACAGTCAGCATAGCAGAACCTCCCACAAAGGAGCATGTAAATTAGTCCCCACCACCACCACCCACAGCCCCCAGTGTTTACCTGGCGGCTGCTCAGATGGTCCCAATGTTCGGAATGGTCCGATAATGATGGTCATGATGCTCCAATATTTGAAAAAAAATTATATTTCACAATTTTTTTTTTTTTTTAATAAAATCATTTGGGATAAGCTTTAAATATATATTCTTCACCTAATTCAATCATAAAAAAACAGACAGTTTTTGGTAAAAAATAAATAAATAAATAAATAAATAAATAAAATTGCCAGTTAAGTGGTTAACAAGCATTCACACAGAATGCTTTACTGTATATTGAACCAAGTGTTAACACTTCTGAACATTGCAGGCAATGTCAAAATTAAAACTAAGCAAAGTGAAGTGAAAGCTTGTCAGAAAGTGTATGTTTGTGTACAGGTCCATTTTCTTACATAGCGAACTATCAGCATTAAGGTTTGTTTAATAGGCATTAAACAACAAAACACCTGTGTGCATGAAGCATAAAAGCATAAACAGTCATGTCATCACAGTGTCCTATTAACTAGATCTAATCTAACAATATGATTGGTGGGAAATAAAAACCCAATTACTATAAATGAATAATAATAAACAAACTAATAACTGGTGCATATTTGAAAAAATATATTTACTCATGCCTTTCATATACAATTTTTGATAAATTATAATTTTAAGTAAATTCACCAGAGTCTTGGCATACATTGCAGAATTTACATCTCAGGCTTGGCCTTCTGTCACTGATATAATCCAATTAGCAGCAGAATGGCTGTATTACCCAACCTCCCAGTCTCCAGGAAATCTGCATACAGTATTCACTTCATGTGGAAATCATTAGCCGAACAGAATGGACCCATGGTTGTTAAAGTCATGATCTAGTCATGATCTAGAAAATAATAGTCATGCAGTTCATTATCTGTAAGTGAAAACTCTAAGAATAACCACAATACAAATAAAAAATGTAAACTGTGCCTACTACAGAGTACTGATATTTAAAATAGGTGATTGAGAGTTTTTGTGAGCAAAATATATTTCAATTGCCTAAATAAAGCCCAGGGCCTACACATTCCCTTTGCAGATAAATATTATGGTGAAGACCAAGTCCAAGCAACAGTTTAGCATATGGCTAGTTAATCAAGGTGATGTGAAGACCCTTTCACTCAATCAAACAGTACTCTATTACATCATGGGTATGTTGCTAACAGGTTATTGATTGTTATTAGATTGTCACACATGCCTTTATTAAATAGTAAATTCAGGAAATAGTTTGACTGTTTTAATGCTTGAGACACTCCCTTAAAATCCATTTCTTACTGCTTGCCTACTGGATCTCTTCATACACAGTACCACTAGCTCCCTCCTCTTCTCTCCCCATTCACTTCTTGTCTGCCTTACTGTCCCTCTTCTCTCCCATCCTGTACATTGTAAGCGCTCACATGGAGGGTCTTCCTACACCTGTCTCTCAGGACCTTAAGTAGGGATTTGCAACCAGTTTTGCTGTACAGGGTGCAAGGCTGAAAGGTGTGGCTGCTGACAGGAGAGTATCAGTATGCTAAGGGAGCCTGGCTCACAGCTTCCCGTTACTGGCTCCCTCTTCCTTAACACGGTACTGGAGCTTTTGGGGGTAGTCTATGGTGCCTCAGTGCCCTGCTGCAACAATGCTGCCCATGTTTTGTCCCTGAAAGTTTCACACTACACAGTGGTACTGCATGCCCAACTTGGTTATTTTGATGTATTGTATCCTGTGTTTACTACATTTTGGGTTCCATTCATGGAGCAGTGAAAAATAAGAATTTACTTACCGATAATTCTATTTCTCGTAGTCCGTAGTGGATGTTGGGAACTCCGTAAGGACCATGGGGAATAGCGGCTCCGCAGGAGACTGGGCACAAAAGTAAAAGCTTTAGGACTACCTGGTGTGCACTGGCTCCTCCCCCTATGACCCTCCTCCAAGCCTCAGTTAGGATACTGTGCCCGGACGAGCGTACACAATAAGGAAGGATTTTGAATCCCGGGTAAGAAGCCAGGGCTAACAGCATTACCACTTTCCAAGTGAGATATTTTAAGTCCACAGTGGAGAGTGGTTCAAACCAATGTGATTTTAGGAACCCCAAAACTACATTGAGATCCCAAGGTGCCACTGGAGGCACAAAAGGAGGCTGTATATGCAGTACCCCCTTGACAAACGTCTGAACTTCAGGAACTGAAGCCAGTTCTTTCTGGAAGAAAATCGACAGGGCCGAAATTTGAACCTTAATGGACCCTAATTTTAGGCCCATAGACAGTCCTGTTTGCAGGAAATGCAGGAAACGACCCAGTTGAAATTCCTCTGTAGGGGCCTTCCTGGCCTCGCACCACACAACATATTTACGCCAAATACGGTGATAATGCTGTACGGTTACATCCTTCCTGGCTTTGATCAGGGTAGGGATGACTTCATCCGGAATGCCTTTTTCCTTCAGGATCCGGCGTTCAACCGCCATGCCGTCAAACGCAGCCGCGGTAAGTCTTGGAACAGACAGGGTCCCTGCTGGAGCAGGTCCTTTCTTAGAGGTAGAGGCCACGGGTCCTCTGTGAGCATCTCTTGAAGTTCCGGGTACCAAGTCCTTCTTGGCCAATCCGGAGCCACGCGTATAGTCCTTACTCCTCTCCTTCTTATGATTCTCAGTACCTTGGGTATGAGAGGCAGAGGAGGGAACACATACACTGACTGGTACACCCAAGGTGTTACCAGAGCGTCCACAGCTATTGCCTGAGGGTCCCTTGACCTGGCGCAATACCTGTCTAGTTTTTTTGTTGAGGCGGGACGCCATCATGTCCACCTTTGGTTTTTCCCAACGGTTCACAATCATGTGGCAGACTTCTGGGTGAAGTCCCCACTCCCCCGGGTGGAGGTCGTGTCTGCTGAGGAAGTCTGCTTCCCAGTTGTCCACTCCCGGAATGAACACTGCTGACAGTGCTATCACATGATTTTCCGCCCAGCGAAGAATCCTTGCAACTTCAGGCATTGCCCTCCTGCTTCTTGTGCCGCCCTGTCTGTTTACGTGGGCGACTGCCGTGATGTTGTCTGACTGGATCAGCACCGGCTGACCTTGAAGCAGAGGTCTTGCTAGGCTTAGAGCATTGTAGATGGCCCTTAGCTCCAGGATATTTATGTGAAGTAATGTCTCCAGGCTTGACCACAAGCCCTGGAAATTTTTTCCCTGTGTGACTGCTCCCCAGCCTCTCAGGCTGGCATCCGTGGTCACCAGGATCCAGTCCTGAATGCCGAATCTGCGGCCCTCTAGAAGATGAGCACTCTGCAACCACCACAGGAGAGACACCCTTGTCCTTGGTGACAAGATTATCCGCTGATGCATCTGAAGATGCGACCCGGACCATTTGTCTAGCAGATCCCACTGGAAGGTTCTTGCGTGGAATCTGCCGAATGGGATTGCTTCGTAAGAAGCCACCATCTTTCCCAGGACCCTTGTGCATTGATGCACTGAGACTTGGCCTGGTTTTAGGAGATTTCTGACTAGTTCGGATAACTCCCTGGCTTTCTCCTCCGGGAGAAACACCTTTTTCTGGACTGTGTCCAGGATCATCCCTAGGAATAGAAGTCGTGTCGTCGGGATCAGCTGTGATTTTGGAATATTGAGAATCCAACCGCGCTGGCGCAGCACTATCTGAGATAGTGTTACCCCGACTTCCAACTGTTCCCTGGATCTTGCCCTTATCAGGAGATCGTCCAAGTAAGGGATAACTAAAACTCCCTTCCTTCGAAGGAGTATCATTATTTCGGCCATTACCTTGGTAAAGACCCGGGGTGCCGTGGACAATCCAAACGGCAGCGTCTGAAACTGATAGTGACAGTTCTGTACCACAAACCTGAGGTACCCTTGGTGAGAAGGGTAAATTGGGACATGTAGGTAAGCATCTTTGATGTCCAGAGACACTATATAGTCCCCTTCTTCCAGGTTTGCAATCACTGCTCTGAGTGACTCCATCTTGAATTTGAACCTTTGTATGTAAGTGTTCAAGGATTTTAGGTTTAAAATTGGTCTCACCGAGCCGTCCGGCTTCGGTACCACAATAGTGTGGAATAGTACCCCTTTCCCTGTTGTAGGAGGGGTACCTTGATTATCACCTGCTGGGAATACAGCTTGTGAATGACTTCCAATACTGCCTCCCTGTCTGAGGGAGACGTCGGTAAAGCAAACTTTAGAAAACGGCGAGGGGGAGACGTCTCGAATTCCAATTTGTACCCCTGAGATACCACTTGAAGGATCCAGGGGTCCACTTGCGAGTGGGCCCACTGCGCACTGAACTTCTTGAGACGGGCCCCCACCGTGCCTGAGTCTGCTTGTAAAGCCCCAGCGTCATGCTGAGGACTTTGCGGAGGTGGGAGAGGGCTTTTGTTCCTGGGAACTGGCTGTTTGTTGCAGCCTTTTTCCTCTCCCTCTGCCACGGGGCAGAAATGAGGCGCCTTTTGCCCGCTTGCCCTTATGGGGCCGAAAGGACTGCGCCTGATAATACGGCGTCTTCTTAGGTTGAGAAGCTACCTGGGGTAAAAATGTGGATTTTCCAGCAGTTGCCGTGGCTACCAGGTCTGATAGACCTACCCCAAATAACTCCTCCCCCTTATAAGGCAATACTTCCATGTGCCTTTTAGAATCCGCATCACCTGACCACTGCCGCGTCCATAAACCTCTTCTTGCAGAAATGGACAGCGCGCTAACTCTTGATGCCAGTCGGCAAATATCCCTCTGTGCATCACGCATATATAGAAATGCATCCTTCAAATGCTCTATAGTCAGTAATATACTGTCCCTATCTAGGGTATCAATATTTTCAGTCAGGGAATCCGACCACGCCAGGCCCGCACTGCACATCCAGGCTGAGGCGATAGCTGGTCGCAGTATAACACCCGTGTGAGAGTATATACATTTTAGGATATTCTCCAGCTTTCTATCGGCAGGTTCCTTTAGGGCAGCCGTATCAGGAGAGGGTAGTGCTACCTGTTTAGACAAGCGTGTGAGCGCTTTATCCACCCTAGGGGGTGTTTCCCAACGTGCCCTATCCTCTGGCGGGAAAGGGTACGATGCCAATAATCTTTTAGGAATTATCAGTTTTTTATCGGGGGAAACCCACGCCTCATCACACACTTCATTTAATTCCTCGGATACAGGAAAAACTACAGGCAGTTTTTTCTCACCAAACATAATACCCTTTTTAGTGGTACTTGTATTATCAGAGATATGCAATACATTTTTCATTGCTTCAATCATGTAACGTGTGGCCCTAGTGGAAGTCACGTTTGTCTCCTCATCATCGACACTGGAGTCAATATCCGTGTCTGTGTCTGCCATTTGAGGTAACGGGCGTTTTAAAGCCCCTGATGGCGTTTGAGACCCCTGGACAGGCACAAGCTGAGTAGCCGGCTGTCTCATGTCGTCAACTGTCTGTCGTAAAGAGCTGACACCGTCACGCAATTCCTTCCATAAGCTCATCCACTCAGGTGTCGACTCCCTAGGGGGTGACAACTGTATAATAGGCAATTGCTCCGCCTCCATCTCATTTTCCTCCTCAAACATGTCGACACAATCGTACCGACACACCGCACACACACAGGGAATGCTCTGATAGAGGACAGGACCCCACTAGCCCTTTGGGGAGACAGAGGGAGAGTATGCCAGCACACACCAGAGCGCTATATATAGACAGGAATACCACTATAAAATGTGCTTTTCCCTTTATAGCTGCTGTTAGTATTAAAACTGCACCAAATTAGTGCCCCCCTCTCTTTTTTACCCTTTTCTGTAGTGCAGGACTGCAGGGGAGAGTCAGGGAGACGTCCTTCCAGCGGAGCTGTGATGGAAAATGGCGCCCGTGTGCTGAGGAGATAGGCTCCGCCCCCTTCTCGGCTGCCTTTTCTCCCGCTTTTTTGGTGAGTTCTGGCAGGGGTTAAAATACATCCATAAAGCCCTGGGGGTTATATGTGGTGTATTTATGCCAGCCAAGGTGTTTTACATTGCTGCTCAGGGCGCCCCCCCCTAGCGCCCTGCACCCTCAGTGACCGGAGTGTGAAGTGTGCCTGAGTAACAATGGCGCACAGCTGCAGTGCTGTGCGCTACCTTGTTGAAGACTGATGTCTTCTGCCGCCGATTTTTCCGGACCTCTTCTTGCTTCTCGCTCTGTAAGGGGGCCGGCGGCGCGGCTCTGGGACCGAGCTCCGAGGCTGGGCCTGTGTTCGGTCCCTCTGGAGCTAATGGTGTCCAGTAGCCTAAGAAGCCCAATCCACTCTGCACGCAGGTGAGTTTGCTTCTTCTCCCCTTAGTCCCTCGATGCAGTGAGCCTGTTGCCAGCAGGTCTCACTGAAAATAAAAAACCTAAAACTAAACTTTCACTAAGAAGCTCAGGAGAGCCCCTAGTGTGCACCCTTCTCGGCCGGGCACAAAAATCTAACTGAGGCTTGGAGGAGGGTCATAGGGGGAGGAGCCAGTGCACACCAGGTAGTCCTAAAGCTTTTACTTTTGTGCCCAGTCTCCTGCGGAGCCGCTATTCCCCATGGTCCTTACGGAGTTCCCAGCATCCACTAGGACGTCAGAGAAAGTCCTTTAACAGTGATAACAGGGCTTGTCACTGCTTCCTCCTATCCACAGAAGGGGTTACCATGGAGAAATTACAGATTTCTCCAGTGGGTCCGCTGCTCCATATAAAGATCACTTCCTCATACATTAGTATGGGGAGAGCAATTCATAGAAGCTTGGAAAGCTCAGCTTTCCGTTTTGCTTCTCAAAACAAAATCGCAAGTTGAGGGTGGCGTAAGGAGGTTGCAGAGCGGAGAAGAGCAGTGGTGACTCCTGTCTCCCCACCTCCTAACCATACTCTCCACCCCCTTCATGTTAGCCAATCAGGTGCAGGGAGTGAGTGGCAGAGAACAAAATCTGTCCCTTCTCCCTGTGTAACTGGCACTGCCGGGACACTGAGCGTTCTTACTGTAGTGTTTGTAGACAGTACAGCTTATAATAGTGACAATTTGCTTGCACTGCACCCCCCCCCCCTCTGCTGCCATTCTGTCCTGCACATACTTTAGTGAAGTGACCCAGGTTACTTTAGACTACTGACTCCCCTCTGCCATTTGCCCGCTCCCTCACCAACTGATTCCCCACTGCCCTCTCCTCGCTCCATCCACTGCCAGCTACCTCCCCTATTGACTTACTGCTACCCTCTGCACCCTTCATCCACTGCCCGCTCCCTACCCTACTGACTTCCAGTCCCCGCTGCCCCTTCCATCTGTGCCCGAAGCTCTGCCAATGCATGTCCAGACAGGAACTTCTGTTCTTCTGCATGCTAACAAAGAAGACCGCTGCAGAAGAGCGGATTTCTGGAGCCCTAGATTTCCCATTGCTTCATTGGACAGGTAAATATGCATAAATTGCTACTTAACAAGGTTATATATCGCATCGAATTGATGCAATGTATAGTGAGAAGTTACAATTCAAATTTCACTTTCTTCATGAATAGACCCCTTACATTCTTATTTACTTGTGCATTTATAGTGTTTATGTATCATGTATGATTTTCTGTTGTTTATGTCTATGTATGATTCTGTATTTCCTACTACCTTATCTGTATCCACATTCTATTTACTGCACTCCTATACTGCATGATCTGTGGAGCCATATAAATAATTGAAGATGATGCTTTAAATGAATAGTGTGTTTCCCAGTTTTGAAACCAGATAATGAAGACAGAAAATGTTCCTTCTTTCTGAATAACTATTAGAACTCCTCCCAGGCATGCACATCAGATTGGTAGAGTGTCCCTCTGCTGGGACTTCTACTATTACATTAACCTGCTGCCAAGGACTGTTGTGACATTAAAATGTCAACTGAATAATGAAACACAGCATCCCACTAGATAGGTCTGGAACCTGTGCAAACTGTCTGGAGCTACAGTATTAATTGCACTGGAAAACTACTGGAAAATACATGTTACCTTTAAATAAGTGACACCTCTTAAAGGCTCCTGAAAACCTTTCAATATCCCATTCTTCAGTAAAATGTATTCAAAAATATATTACATATTATTGGATGCTAGATTATTATCCCAAGTAAGATGATATGATATGGAAAACGACAGGTCCGACACGAATGAGCGGTACCATGCATCATTATGCTTAATCTGCTACTTTATACCAATTCCATTGCTACAAAAAATTTTTAGTGCCCATGTCTCCTGCGGAGCCCGTCTATTCCCCATGGTCCTTACGGAGTCCCCAGCATCCTCTACGGACTAGGAGAAAAAGATTTACCGGTAGGTTTAAAATCTTATTTTCTCTTACGTCCTAGAGGATGCTGGGTACTCCGTAAGGACCATGGGGATTATACCAAAGCTCCAAAACGGGCGGGAGAGTGCGGATGACTCTGCAGCACCGATTGAGCAAACATGAGGACCTCATCAGCCAGGGTATCAAACTTGTAGAACTTTGCAAAGGTGTTTGAACCCGACCAAGTCGCCGCTCGGCAAAGCTGTAATGCCGAGACACCTTGGGCAGCCGCCCAAGAAGAGCCCACCTTCCTAGTGGAATGGGCCTTTACTGAATTTGGTAACGGCAATCCTGCCGTAGAATGAGCCTGCTGAATCGTGTTACAGATCCAGCGAGCAATAGTCTGCTTAGAAGCAGGAGCGCCAACCTTGTTGGCTTCATACAGGACAAACAGAGCCTCTGTTTTCCTAACCCGAGCCGTTCTGGCTACATAAATTTTCAATGCCCTGACCACATCAAGGGACTCGGAATCCTCCAAGTCCCGCGTAGCCACAGGCACCACAATAGGTTGGTTCATATGAAAAGAGGCAACCACCATAGGCAAAAATTGAGGACGAGTCCGCAACTCCGCTCTATCCACATGGAAAATCAGATAGGGGCTTTTGTGAGATAAAGCCGCCAACTCAGACACTCGCCTTGCCGATGCCAAGGCCAACAACATGACCACTTTCCAAGTGAGATACTTTAATTCCACCATTTGAAGAGGCTCAAACCAGTGAGACTTAAGGAACCGTAACACCACGTTAAGGTCCCATGGTGCCACAGGAGGCACAAAAGGAGGCTGGATATGCAGCACTCCCTTCACAAAAGTCTGGACTTCTGGGAGAGAAGCCAATTCCTTCTGAAAGAAAATGGATAGGGCCGAAATCTGAACCTTAATGGAGCCTAATTTTAGGCCCAAATTCACTCCAGTCTGTAGGAAGTGAAGGAAACGGCCCAGATGGAATTCTTCCGGAGGACCCTCAGGCGGTAGCAGTGGACACCCTGGTGACACCGTGGGTGTTCCAGTCAGTCTATGTGTTCCCTCCTCTTCCTCTCATCTCCATGGAGATGAGAGGAAGAGGAGGGAACACATAGACTGACTGGAACACCCACGGTGTCACCAGGGCGTCCACTGCTACCGCCTGAGGGTCCCTTGACCTGGCGCAATACTTCGGAAGTTTCTTGTTGAGGCGTGACGCCATCATGTCTATTTGAGGCAGTCCCCACTGACTTGCAATCTCTGCAAAGACCTCCTGATGAAGTGCCCACTCTCCTGGATGTAGATCGTGTCTGCTGAGGAAGTCCGCTTCCCAGTTGTCCACTCCCGGAATGAAGACTGCTCTCAGAGCGCTTACATGATTTTCCGCCCAGCGAAGAATCCTGGTGGCTTCTGCCATTGCTACTCTGCTCTTTGTTCCGCCTTGACGGTTTACATGAGCCACTGCGGTGATGTTGCCTGACTGGATCAGAACCGGTAGGTCGCGAAGCAAATTCTCCGCTTGACAAAGGCCGTTGTATATGGCCCTTAATTCCAGTACGTTGATGTGTAGACAAGCCTCCTGGCTTGACCATAGATCTTGGAAGTTTCTTCCCTGTGTGACTGCTCCCCATCCTCGGAGGCTCGCGTCCGTGGTTACCAGTACCCAGTCCTGAATGCCGAACCTGCGACCCTCTAGAAGGAGAGCACTCTGCAGCCACCACAGGAGAGATACCCTGGCCCTTGGGGACAGGCTGATCATCTGATGAATCTGTAGATGCGACCCGGACCTACTTGTCCAGAAGGTCCCACTGAAAAGTCCTCGCATGGAACCTGCCGAATGGAATGGCCTCGTAAGACGCCACCATCTTTACCAGAACTCGAGTGCAGTGATGAACCGACACCCTTTTTGGCTTCAAGAGGTCCCTGACCAAGTTCAGGAGTTCTTGGGCCTTTTCCATCGGGAGAAAAACCCTTTTCTGGTCTGTATCCAGAATCATGCCTAAGAAAGGCAAACGGGTCGTTGGAACCAACTGTGACTTCAGGAGATTAAGAATCCAGCCGTGCTGCTGCAACACCCTCAGGGAGAGTGACATGCTGATCAGCAACTGCTCTCTTGATCTCGCTTTTATTAGGAGATCGTCCAAGTATGGGATAATTGTGACTCCCTGCTTGCGCAGGAGCACCATCATTTCTGCCAAAATCTTGGTGAAAATCCTCGGGGCCGTGGAAAGCCCAAACGGCAACGTCTGAAATTGGTAATGACAATCCTGTACAGCAAACCTCAGGAACGCCTGATGAGGCGGATATATGGGGACATGACGGTATGCATCCTTTATGTCCAGGGACACCATATAATCCCCCCCTCCCAGGCTGGCGATGACCGCTCTGAGCGATTCCATCTTGAACTTGAACCTTTTTAAGTATAGGTTTAAGGATTTTAAATTCAGAATGGGTCTGACCGAACCGTCCGGTTTCGGGACCACAAACAGGGTTGAGTAATACCCCATCCCCTGCTGGGGACCTGTGGAAACCAGGTCCGTGAGACCTTCCCCAAATAAGTCCTCACCCTTGTAAGGCAAAACTTTCATATGCCTCTTCGAGTCGGCATCACCCATCCAATCTCGGGTCCATAGGGCTCACCTAGCAGAAATCGCCATAGCGTTGGCTCTGGAACCCACTGCTACCGCCTGAGGGTCCCTTGACCTGGCGCAATACTTCGGAAGTTTCTTGTTGAGGCGTGACGCCATCATGTCTATTTGAGGCAGTCCCCACTGACTTGCAATCTCTGCAAAGACCTCCCGATGAAGTGCCCACTCTCCTGGATGTAGATCGTGTCTGCTGAGGAAGTCCGCTTCCCAGTTGTCCACTCCCGGAATGAAGACTGCTCTCAGAGCGCTTACATGATTTTCCGCCCAGCGAAGAATCCTGGTGGCTTCTGCCATTGCTACTCTGCTCTTTGTTCCGCCTTGACGGTTTACATGAGCCACTGCGGTGATGTTGCCTGACTGGATCAGAACCGGTAGGTCGCGAAGCAAATTCTCCGCTTGACGAAGGCCGTTGTATATGGCCCTTAATTCCAGTACGTTGATGTGTAGACAAGCCTCCAGGCATTACCATAGATCTTGGAAGTTTCTTCCCTGTGTGACTGCTCCCCATCCTCGGAGGCTCGCGTCCGTGGTTACCAGTACCCAGTCCTGAATGCCGAACCTGCGACCCTCTAGAAGGTGAGCACTCTGCAGCCACCACAGGAGAGATACCCTGGCCCTTGGGGACAGGCTGATCATCTGATGAATCTGTAGATGCGACCCGGACCTACTTGTCCAGAAGGTCCCACTGAAAAGTCCTCGCATGGAACCTGCCGAATGGAATGGCCTCGTAAGACGCCACCATCTTTACCAGAACTCGAGTGCAGTGATGCACCGACACCCTTTTTGGCTTCAAGAGGTCCCTGACCAAGTTCAGGAGTTCTTGGGCCTTTTCCATCGGGAGAAAAACCCTTTTCTGGTCTGTATCCAGAATCATGCCTAAGAAAGGCAAACGGGTCGTTGGAACCAACTGTGACTTCAGGAGATTGAGAATCCAGCCGTGCTGCTGCAACACCCTCAGGGAGAGTGACATGCTGATCAGCAACTGCTCTCTTGATCTCGCTTTTATTAGGAGATCGTCCAAGTACGGGATAATTGTGACTCCCTGCTTGCGCAGGAGCACCATCATTTCTGCCAAAATCTTGGTGAAAATCCTCGGGGCCGTGGAAAGCCCAAACGGCAACGTCTGAAATTGGTAATGACAATCCTGTACAGCAAACCTCAGGAACGCCTGATGAGGCGGATATATGGGGACATGACGGTATGCATCCTTTATGTCCAGGGACACCATATAATCCCCCCCTCCCAGGCTGGCGATGACCGCTCTGAGCGATTCCATCTTGAACTTGAACCTTTTTAAGTATAGGTTTAAGGATTTTAAATTCAGAATGGGTTTGACCGAACCGTCCGGTTTCGGGACCACAAACAGGGTTGAGTAATACCCCATCCCCTGCTGAAGCAGGGGAACCTTGACCACCACTTGTTGAAGACACAATTTTTGAATTGCTGCTAAAACTACCTCCCACTCTGGGGAAGAAGCCGGTAGGGCCGATTTGAAAAACCGACTTGTAACCCTGGGAATCAATGTCTACTGCCCAGGGATCCACCTGTGATTGAACCCAGACGTGGCTGAATAGTCGAAGACGTGCCCCCACTGGAGCGGACTCCCTCCGCGGAGCCCCAGCGTCATGCGGTGGATTTTGTAGAAGCCGGGGAGGACTTCTGCTCCTGGGAACTAGCTGTAGTTGGCAGCTTTTTCCCCTTGCCCTTACCTCTGGCAAGAAAGAAAGATCCCCGTACTCTCTTGGATTCATGCAACCGACAGGACTACATCTGATAATGTGGCGTTTTCTTAGGCTGTGAGGAAACATAAGGAAAAAAAGTTGATTACCTGCAGTAGCTGTGGAAACCAGGTCCGTGAGACCTTCCCCAAATAAGTCCTCACCCTTGTAAGGCAAAACCTCCATATGCCTCTTCGAGTCGGCATCACCCGTCCAATCTCGGGTCCATAGGGCTCGCCTAGCAGAAATCGCCATAGCGTTGGCTCTGGAACCCAGTAGGCCAACGTCTCTCTGAGCATCTCTCATATATAGGACAGCATCCTTAATATGACCCAAGGTCAATAAAATGTTTTCCTTATCCAGCGTATCAATATCAGCAGATAAGGTATCTGTCCACGCTGCTACAGCGCTACAAACCCAAGCCGATGCTATCGCCGGTCTGAGTAATGTACCAGTATGTGTGTAAATTGACTTCAAGGTAGTCTCCTGCCTGCGATCAGCAGGATCCTTGAGGGCTGCGGTATCTTGAGATGGCAGCGCTACCTTTTTGGATAAGCGTGTCAACGCTTTGTCCACCCTTGGGGAGGATTCCCACCGTATCCTGTCCTTAGTCGGGAAAGGATACGCCATAAGAATCCTTTTGGGAATCTGCAGTTTCTTGTCAGGAGTTTCCCAAGCCCTTTCAAACAACTCATTTAGCTCATGTGAAGGGGGAAAAGTAACCTCAGGCTTCTTTTCTTTAAACATGTGTACCCTCGTGTCAGGTACAGGGGGGTCATCTGTTATATGCAACACATCCTTTATTGCAATAATCATATAATGAATACTTTTAGCCAATTTAGGTTGCAACTTCGCATCATCATAGTCGACACTGGAGTCAGAATCCGTGTCGGTATCAGTGTCAACTACTTGGGATAGTGGGCGCTTCTGAGACCCAGTAAGTCCCTGCGTCATAGTGAAAGGCAGGGCTTGACTCCCTGTACATTCCCTGGACTCCGCTTTGTCCAACCTCTTGTGTAATAAATTCACATTTGCATTTAAAACATTCCACACATCCAACCAGTCAGGTGTCGGCGTTGCCGACGGAGACACCACACTCATTTGCTCCACCTCCTCCTTAGAAGAGCCTTCCGCTTCAGACATGCCGACACACGCGTACCGACACCCACACACTCAGGGAAATCTCTAATCTGGAGACAGTTCCCCAACAAGGCCCTTTGGAGAGACAGAGAGAGAGTATGCCAGCACACACCCAGCACCAATGACCCTGGAAAAATCCCAGATATATATAGCGCTTTTCTTTATATAATAACTGCGCCAAATGATGTGCCCCCCCCCCCCTTCTTTAAAACCCTCTGTCACCGTGTTCAGCAGGGGAGACTCCGGGGAGCCAGCTTCTCAGCGGTGTGCTGTGGAGAAAATGGCGCTGGTTAGTGCTGAGGGATCAAGCTCCGCCCCCTCAGCGGCGGGCTTCGGTCCAGCTCTATTTCTTCAAAACTGGCGGGGGTTTTAAATATACAGCCCGCAGAGCCTATATATATATATCTGGCCAGTCCTAGAGGTTTATTATTGCTGCCCAGGGCGCCCCCCCCTGCGCCCTGCACCCATCAGTGCCTGCCGTGTGTGTTGTGTGTGGGAGCAATGACTGCGCGTTACCTCTGAGAAGATCTGAAGTCTTCTGCCGCCTCTGAAGTCTTCTATCTTCTTATACTCACCCGGCTTCTATCTTCCGGCTCTGTGAGGAGGACGGTGGCGCGGCTCCGGGACGAACAGCGAGGCGAGACCTGCGTTCTGACTCCCCCTGGAGCTAATGGTGTCCAGTAGCCTAAGAAGCAGGGCCTAGCATTTAAGTAGGTCTGCTTCTCTCTCCTCAGTCCCACGATGCAGGGAGTCTGTTGCCAGCAGGGCTCCCTGAAAATAAAAAACCTAACAAAATTCTTTCTTTCAGAGAAACTCAGGAGAGCTCCCTGTGGTGCACCCAGTCTCCTCTGGGCACAGTATCAAACTGGGGTCTGGTGGAGGGGCATAGAGGGAGGAGCCAGTGCACACCCATATCTAAAGTTCTTTTTAGTGCCCATGTCTCCTGCGGAGCCCGTCTATTCCCCATGGTCCTTACGGAGTCCCCAGCATCCTCTAGGACGTAAGAGAAATACTGATACTAAGGGGGTCATTCCGTTTTCGACGCGCCACCCCCGGCAACATTCCATTGCGCCCCATAAACGCCTCTGCCTGTCAACCAGGCAGAGGCATTTGCACCCGTTGCGAGGCGGCCACGCACATGCAGGACTGTACCTGCGCGTACGCACTGGCACCACTGACAGGGTTATTGCGGTCATATCGCTTTGACCTGCACAACACCCTAAAATGCAAAACAGAGGAAAAAGTACCATAATTGAAGAAAGAAAGTACCAAACGGGAATTGCGGCAGGCGTAGCAAATAGGATCTAGGTGTATATGGACACATTTGTAACACCAATTTGCACACTTACAGTCGATGAGCCAGAGTTTGTCTAGAGCAGACTACCAACTAAAATAATCACAAAAGTACTTAGGCCCTCATTCCGAGTTGATCGGTCGCAAGGCGAATTTAGCAGAGTTACACACGCTAAGCCGCCGCCTACTGGGAGTGAATCTTAGCTTCTTAAAATTGCGACCGATGTATTCGCAATATTGCGATTACTAACTACTTAGCAGTTTCAGAGTAGCTCCAGACTTACTCTGCCTGTGCGATCAGTTCAGTGCTTGTCGTTCCTGGTTGACGTCACAAACACACCCAGCGTTCGCCCAGGCACTCCCACCGTTTCTCCGGCCACTCCTGCGTTTTTTCCGGAAACGGTAGCGTTTTCAGCCACACGCCCCTGAAACGCCGTGTTTCCGCCCAGTAACACCCATTTCCTGTCAATCACATTACGATCGCCGGAGCGATGAAAAAGCCGTGAGTAAAATTACTTTCTACATAGCAAAGTTACTTGGCGCAGTCGCAGTGCGAACATTGCGCATGCGTACTAAGCGGATTTTCATTGCGATGCGATGAAAAATACCGAGCGAACAACTCGGAATGAGGGCCTTAATTTGTTATGTACTGCAATAAACTGAAGATGTTTTACAAAGGCTGTTGACAGGATCAATCTGTGTTTTATGCATATCACTCAAAGAAATCCTTAAAGTCTGCATGTGAATCCTACATATATTTATACATTAATTCAGGCGGTGGACTCATTTATAAATTGTAGTTTCTTATTGTATGATCACTTTCAACTTCAAACTGCTTTTATGGAATCCTGGGATGAAAATATAGGCTCTCGTCATGAAGACACACAATGGTCTTCGACATATAACATCTGAACGTGTGACTAGATCATTTATTAATATGCTTCAGAAAATGTCCGTATAGTGGAAATACACAAAGATAAAAAAAAAAGAACATTGATCTGTCCAAACCACCGGAGTCCATCACAGGCAGTACCATCTGTGAAACCTTTTCTAATTTATTGTGATTAGATCTCAATTCAGAAGTCTTCTTTGTCTCATTCTAACATATCCACCAGATTATGCATTCAGTAGAGGTTGCAGGGCCTTTCCACTTGGCAGTAAGAGCTCGTGTCACTGCAGCAAGGACATGCTGATCTAATTAGCTCTAATTTTTAGAGTGGTCTGGTAAAGGCAAGCAAAATAAAGAAACCATACCGAGAGGTGGACCCTGGTGGTGTACAGTTTAAAAATCAAGAGCTTAATTTAGAGTTTGGAGTAAATCCATATTGCATTGTAGCAAAAGAATTTCACCACTTGCAGCTGGTACAAAATGAAAAAGCCAAGCAAATGAAGAACCCAGGCTGTTCGCTAACTAGCTATGTTCCTGCCGCATAACACCCATTCTCTACTCTCTGCCTGTAATATAGCAAATCTATTTCAAGATTGGCTTACTGACTTTTAAATCTCTACATAACCAAGATACAAGGCACATGAAGGAGCTTCTGATTCCTTATACAGGTTGAGTATCCCATATCCAAATATTCCGAAATACGGAATATTCCGAAATACAGACTTTTTTGAGTGAGACTGAGATAGTGAAACCTTTGTTTTCTGATGGCTCAATGTACACAAACTTTGTTTAATACTCAAAGTTATTAAAAATATTGTATTAAATGACCTCACGGCTGTGTGTATAAGGGCCCTCATTCCGAGTTGATCGCTCGCAAGGCGAATGTAGCAGAGTTACACACGCTAAGCCGCCGCCTACTGGGAGTGAATCTTAGCTTCTTAAATGTGCGACCGATGTATGCGCAATATTGCGATTACAAACGAGTTAGCAGTTTTTGAGTAGCTTCAGACTTACTCTGCCTGTGCGATCAGTTCAGTGCTTTTCGGTCCTGGCTGACGTCATAAACACACCCAGCGTTCGCCCAGGCACACCCACCGTTTCCCCGGCCACTCCTGCGTTTTCTCCGGAAACGGTAGCGTTTCCAGCCACACGCCCCTAAAACGCCGTGCATCCGCCCAGTAACACCCATTTCCTGTCAATCACAATGCGAACGTCGGAGCGATGAAAAAGCCGTGAGTAAACTTACTTTCTTCATAGTAAAGTTACTTGGCGCAGTCGCAGTGCGAACATTGCGCATGCGCACTAAGAGAATTCTCACTGCGATGCGATGAAAATCTCCGAGCGAACAACTCGGAATGAGGGCCAAGGTGTATATGAAACATAAATGAATTGTGGGAATGTACACACTTTGTTTAATGCACAAAGTTATAAAAAATATTTGCTAAAATTACCTTCAGGCTGTGTGTATAAGGTGTATATGTGACATAAATGCATTCTGTGCTTAGATTTAGGTCCCATCACCATAATATCTCATTATGATATGCAATTATTCCAAAATACGGAAAAATCCCATATCCAAAATTCCTCTGGTCCCAAGCATTTTGGATAAGGGATACTCAACCTGTACTATCTCTTACATTGATCCACAGATTATTATTTATTATTATCATTTATTTATATGGCGCCATAAGGGTTCAGCAGCGCCCAGATGATGGACTACTAGTAGTATCTAGAACCTCCCATATTTTATTTAGGGGTCAAGCTTTTAGCTTTGAAGGTCTGACTCTATGGAACTGGCTTTCTGGCGCAGTTTGAGTGGCATCCACTCTAGAAAATATCAAAGTCTCAAGATTTATGTTTACTTAAGTATTTAATGAATGCACTTTAATTCCTAAAAAGTTAACAATACAAATGCTTAGCTCCCTTATCTGTTAATACTTCAATTGATTTTGTATCATGTGTTGTTTAATCTGCAAATATAAGGCACTTTGGGGGGGAATTCAATTCTTTTTGCCGTCAGCCAGCAGATCGTCTTGGGTGGTGAGCTGAAATGCGCGAAAAGTGACCCATCTCAGCACTCAAAACAGGACTTTTTGCATTGCAACCATTACTTTCACGGTCAGCACGAGAAAAGAAAAAATAAACTGTGCCCTGTGATCTCCTGTCACTTTAGATGGGAGAATGGGAGATCGGGAGCGCAAAACAATTGAATTCCCCCTTTGAGTCTTTTTTTTTTTTGTGGGGGGGGGGTAGGAGGAGCTTGTCCAGGTTCAAATGTGCACCCTTTAGCTGTATTTGCTATTAACTCTGAATGAGGCCCAATATCTCCACAATATATCACTAGAGCAGGACCACTACACATTGGGCCTGATCCCGATATGTACCATTCAACTATATGCTGATGCAGCAGGAGTCATCTGTAGAAAAAACACACGCCTCCTTTCAGTATCTGAGATCTGAGTGATGCGTCCTAAGACGCAGAATCAGATCGCCATCATGACCATCAGTCGCAATGGTCGCAGCACTGGCCCATTTGAGTAAGCCAAAGCTAAGTCAGATCTCTTCTAGCGGGCCACGAAGTTTATGTCTAAAGATGCACCCTGGACTCAGCATACCTGCAAAGCAGGGGCGACACTCCCCCATTTTGAAGAACGGTCTCCATAACCACACCCCAAATGATCCAACATGTCAATCAAGCTGTGGCTAAGGGGGGAGGGGGGCTGCGAGCAATCACAAAGGACTCATTTTGCACATGTGCAGAATGGATCATGCACATGCTAAGTTCCCCCGGTTTTACTTTCTGCTTCGTGTTTAGTATGGTTTTCCTTATTTAACTGTATGAATTAGGTTCACAGCGGCACATTGTATTCTTTGTCCCTCTGTATGGTGTGTAGAGAGACATGTCTCCAGATGTCTCATTGCCAACTTGCTCCTTTTCTGTGTATATATTTTTATTTTTCCAATTACAAGTTTGTGGGGGAAAAATCACTAAGTACTTTCTATGCACTCAACTATCCTTGTCAGCTAGAGGACTCAAGAAACCTGGGCCTCCAGAATGGATGTTCATAGGTCAACACCGAGAACACAACACCTTTGCATTATCGGGTGAGAACATGCTTGGGAGAACAGCAAATCAGACTCGGCTGAGGTGCATCTTAAAATATTTTTTTTTCATTCCTTTTAGTAGGAGCCTGCTAGAGAAATGTAGTGCATGGCCAAATAATAAACTAGATAACAGTTGGATGAAAGTACAGAGGGGATGAGTATATATATATATATATATATATATATATAGCAACTACCACTGACTCATCACACAATCTCCTGAACCATAAGCGCTAGGAACTTGACATTTAGACAGTAGCATGCTTTTGTGACGTAGGCACCCACTAAGAACCGATTTTTTCAAAATTCCACCCACAAAGGTGTTAAAAGAGGTGAGATAATTCCCCCCTCACAGAGGAGAGTTAAGACAGCCCACCCAGCCGGGGCTATAAAGAATGCATGGTGCCGGCAATACCAAGTCAGGGGGAAGGACACAATGCTCTGTTCTTGGACTTCCTTGCAGTGGCAGTTGCAGAGCAGTCCATTATTCCAATAGGGGAGCCACATCAACTGCCACCCCTAAATACTGTCAAACATCGAGTGTGGCTGGGTGTGGTATAAAAGATCTACATTCATTAGGTCTACAGTCAAATGGTCGGCATACACAAAGTTGACAAGTGTAAGATCGACACTGGAAAAGGTCGGCAGGTGTAAAAGGTCGACGGTGTCATATCTACTTATATCCTCTTACAGCTAGTTACAAAACAGCCGAAATGGCTCAGATCCTAGCTCTACCTTCACTTGGCAGACCTGTTATTATCCTCTTTGGTATGACAGTTATTGGGCTTACTCATACCGCTTTCATATCGCAATGCCGGGTCCCACTCAGGAATTGGAAACGGGTCCTTACCGGGTGGGACCCGGCATCGGACCCTTACAGACCTCCATCCCAAACCGGCCATATGCCGGGTTGCCATCCGAGGGCAGGGACGGAGCCGGCATCATCTCCGCGACGCCTCTCCCTATGCAGTGAACGGGTCCCGGTCACATCAACCCGGCAACCCATTTACACTGCACCTGACCAGGTATTTATCCCGGGAATAACTTTTATTCATTCCCGGGTTGAATTACCGGGTCAGGCAACCAGTGAATTTGTTCATGGCCCCTTTCACACCGCACAGCGACCCGTGTTGACCCGGCAATATACCAGGTCAATACCGGGTTATTTTTGTGGTGTGAATGGGGTATAAGTGAACATCTTTGCATTGTAATAATGGCACAAAATAAGTATATGCTTGTGCAGTATATCTCATGATGGAAACTTACTTCGGTCATCTGTGATACATGAATTTAAACAGAATAGCTATTTATAGAAGCTGTTTAACAGTGGCATTACTTTATAGTGCCAGGGAAAATAAGAACACATGAAGCCTGGACAAATTCCTCTGAAAGCTTGAGACAGGGCCAAAAATGAGGAGGCAGCAATTGTGTGAATGAAGTGCAAATCTGCAAATAATAATGGGCCTAATTCTGAGTTGATCGCAGCAGCAAATTTGTTAGCAGTTGGGCAAAACCTTGTGCACTGCAGGGGGGACAGATATAACATTTGCAGAGAGAGTTAAGGGGGGTACTCACGGAGCGAATTTCTAAGCAATCTGACTAGATTGCTTAGAATATAAGCATGATCGCTCCGTGTGTAGCCCTTACAGCGATAGTGATGCGCAGCCCCGCGCATCGCTATCGCTGCTGCTAGATTAGCCTGCACACGTTATATCTGCCTCCCCTGCAGTGCACATGGTTTTGCCCAATTGCTATCAAAAATCCTGCTGCGATCAACTTGGAATTACCCCCTATGTCTGCATAATGGTTCAGCAGCTATTGCCATGCAGTAGGGCACACTAGCTTGGAGCTGGCAGAAATTGGGGGCGGGATGCATTAAACATCACATTTTGCATGCGATATAACCCGCCAATCATCTCAATTATAAATGGCATTTATTAATGTTCCATGCTTGAATAAAATGACAAAGGACAGCTCTCCCAGTAAGAGCTGTCCTATGCAATAGAAGGACTTCCAGCATGGGTGGACTCTTCAAATGGCCTTGGTCTTCAGAAGGCATCCATTCATCCGCATCACTTCTGATCGGGATGAGGGGCAGAGGCACACATAGGTTGAAGTTTCAAAGACATGCATGAGGAGATGCGGCAAAAGCCATTGTGGAGATGGGGCAGAGGCACTGATGGATAGGGGGCTGAGGCACATATGGTAAGGGGGAAGGACATAGATATGAGGAGTGGGTCATAGAGAGGGGCTGAAACAAGAGCAATAAAGGGGACAGAAGGACAGACTATAGTGGATTAGGTCAGAGGCACACAACGGGAACCTCTGTGCATTGTCTATTGCCGTGTGATGCACTGTGCACACTATTCCCTGCCAATTGGAGCAGGAGAGGAGGATGAGACTAGGGGGGCATAGCTGGGGCAGGGGCCAAGTCAAGGCCAAGTTGAAGCCAGGAAAACTGATCCAGGGGTGGTGCTGGGGAGGGGGGTGCAATGTAGAGAACAGTGAAATTGGTGCTCTGTAAATCACTGGCTTGCTGGGAGATTGTCAAGGTGTGGGACAGTGAGTGATTGGATGACTCCATGAGCATTCATTTACTGCATTAAGCTCCATATTCCACTCAAGAGAGAAATATATTTTAGTGCATTGGCTGTGAGGATCAAGGATTACTTCTAATAGGGAAAGATAAAGAAGGATTCCAGCACATCACTGATTTTCCAACTAGTAGGCCGTGCCTATATCAATCACCCTCTATGTGGGCTGGCCCTAATACTGCAGACCAGTCAGAAGTACTGGATGTCCAGTAATTTTACCCATTTATGTAACCTCAATGGAGGAAAGCACAGTCATTCATAGGTGGGCTACGACTTCCACCCAAAAAGTTTAATTTTAATTGCTTATTTTCCCAAAATGTGGAAAACATATATAACACACAGGAGCAGATGTACGAAGGCTTGGAGAGAGATACAGTACCAGCCAAACAGCTTACTAAGTGCCATGTTACAGGCTGTGACAACTAGGATAAGATTGGCTGGTACTTTATCTCTCTCCACTTTATCACTCTCCAAGGCTTAGTACATCAGCCCCTATTTGTTTTAACATATATGGGGCCTAAACATGTAGTGAAGGATTTATTTGCCTGAGTAAACTTCAGGTTAGTCTACAACTAAGGATGCCTAGGATTTTTCTTTCTAAACAAAGGGAGCCCCACACACGTCAGAAAGTGAAAACTGCACTGGATTACTACTGACAGCAGACACTACAACTACAAACTTGACAAAACACAGAGCTGTGGTCACCAGGGTGCATTTCTTTTGTTGCCATAGCAACCTAGCAACTGGCATTTGTCTAGCCGTGGAATACATCATAATAATGCACCAAGCAATTTCCATATCCAGACATGACTAAACTGACCACACCATGTTTCAAATATTAGCTATGTTTCATTGCAAGATTTAAGAATGGATTTTTCCCTGGCATGGTCACTTTGAAGCTTAGAATAGCAAGCAAAATGTTTCTGTATACAAAGCTGACAGCTGGGTTTCTTGTGGCCCTCTACTCTCTTCCAGGGGGAAATGTACCAAAACCTTCAAGAGAGATAAACTGGAGAAGTTGCCTATAGCAACCAATAAGCTTCCAACTGTCATTTTATAGAAGTGTTAATAAATACTACCTAGAGGCTGATTGGATCCCTTGGGCAACTTTTGCAATTTATCTCACTCGGAGCATGGAATAAAAGGGACACCAGAGAACCAGCAAGGCCATGTAACCAGTAAAGTCAGGTAAATACTGTACCCTAGATGGCAATTTTAGAGAGGCAGCAGACATCATTTTGGGGCAGATGTATTAAGCCTGGAGAAGTGAGAAAGCAGTGATAAGTGCAAGGTGATAACACACCAGCCAATCAGCTCCTAACTGTAAATTGACATACTGGAGCTGATTGACTGGTGCATTATCACCTTGCACTTATCACTGCTTTATCACTTCTCCAGGCTTAATACAGTACATCTGCCCTAAGTGCACCATTGCCTCTTAGCACTGCAACCAGTCATGTAGCACTCAAGTAAGAATATGCTTTTCCACAGAAAATAAGATTTTACTTACCGGTAAATCTATTTCTCGTAGTCCGTAGTGGATGCTGGGAACTCCGTAAGGACCATGGGGAATAGCGGCTCCGCAGGAGACTGGGCACAACTAAAGAAAGCTTTAGGACTACCTGGTGTGCACTGGCTCCTCCCTCTATGACCCTCCTCCAGACCTCAGTTAGGATACTGTGCCCGGAAGAGCTGACACAATAAGGAAAGGATTTTGAATCCCGGGTAAGACTCATACCAGCCACACCAATCACACCGTATAACTCGTGATACTATACCCAGTTAACAGTATGAAATATAACTGAGCCTCTCAACAGATGGCTCAACAATAACCGTTTAGTTAAACAATAACTATATACAAGTATTGCAGACAATCCGCACTTGGGACGGGCGCCCAGCATCCACTACGGACTACGAGAAATAGATTTACCGGTGAGTAAAATCTTATTTTCTCTGACGTCCTAGTGGATGCTGGGAACTCCGTAAGGACCATGGGGATTATACCAAAGCTCCCAAACGGGCTGGAGAGTGCGGATGACTCTGCAGCACCGAATGAGTGAACTCTAGGTCCTCCTCAGCCAGGGTATCAAACTTGTACAATTTAGCAAATGTGTTTGACCCCGACCAAGTAGCTGCTCGGCAAAGTTGTAAAGCCGAGACCCCTCGGGCAGCCGCCCAAGAAGAGCCCACCTTCCTCGTGGAATGGGCTTTTACAGATTTAGGATGCGGCAGTCCAGCCGCAGAATGTGCAAGTTGAATCGTGCTACAGATCCAGCGAACAATAGTCTGCTTTGAAGCAGGCGCACCCAACTTGTTGGGCGCATGCAGGATAAATAGCGAGTCAGTCTTTCTGACTCCAGCTGTCCTGGAAACATAGATTTTTAGGGCCCGGACTACGTCCAGCAACTTGGAGTCCTCCAAGTCACGAGTAGCCGCAGGCACCACAATAGGCTGGTTCAAATGAAACGCTGAAACCACCTTTGGGAGAAATTGGGGACGAGTCCTCAATTCCGCCCTATCCATATGGAAAATCAGAAAAGGGCTTTTACAAGACAAAGCCGCCAATTCTGACACACGCCTGGCCGAAGCCAAGGCCAACAGCATGACCACTTTCCACTGAGATATTTTAGTTCCACGGTTTTAAGTGGTTCAAACCAATGCGACTTTAGGAAATCCAACACCACGTTGAGATCGCAAGGTGCCACTGGGGGCACAAAAGGGGGCTGAATATGCAGCACTCCCTTAACAAATGTCTGAACTTCAGGTAGTGAAGCCAGTTCTTTTTGGAAGAAAATCGATAAATCTGGACCTTAATGGAACCCAATTTTAGGCCCATAGTCACCCCTGACTGTAGGAAGTGCAGAAATCGACCTAGCTGAAATTCCTCCGTTGGGGCCTTCCTGGCCTCACACCACGCAATATATTTCCGCCATATGCGGTGATAATGGTTTGCGGTCACTTCTTTCCTAGCTTTAATAAGCGTAGGGATAACTTCCTCCGGAATGCCCTTTTCCTTCAGGATCCGGCGTTCAACCGCCATGCCGTCAAACGCAGCCGCGGTAAGTCTTGGAACAGACAGGGCCCCTGCTGCAGCAGGTCCTGTCTGAGCGGCAGAGGCCATGGGTCCCCTGAGATCATTTCTTGAAGTTCTGGGTACCAAGCTCTTCTTGGCCAATCCGGAACAATGAGTATAGTTCTTACTCCTCTCCTTCTTATTAGTCTCAGTACCTTGGGTATGAGAGGCAGAGGAGGGAAAACATACACCGACCGGTACACCCACGGTGTTACCAGAGCATCCATAGCTATCACCTGAGGGTCCCTTGACCTGGCGCAATATCTTTTTAGCTTTTTGTTGAGGCGGGACGCCATCATGTCCACCTGTGGCCTTTCCCACCGGTGTACAATCATTTGGAAGACTTCTGGATGAAGTCCCCACTCTCCCGGGTGGAGGTCGTGTCTGCTGAGAAAGTCTGCTTCCCAGTTGTCCACTCCGGGAATGAACACTGCTGACAGTGCTAACACATGATTTTCCGCCCATCGGAGAATCCTTGAGGCTTCTGCCATTGCCATCCTGCTTCTTGTGCCGCCCTGTCGGTTTACATGGGCGACCGCCGTGATGTTGTCTGACTGGATCAGCACCGGCTGGTGTTGAAGCAGGGGTCTTGCCTGACTTAGGGCATTGTAAATGGCCCTTAGTTCCAGAATATTTATGTTAGAGATGAGCGGATTCGGTTTTACTCGGTTTTACTCGGTTCTCAAAACCGAATCTCATTGGCTCACGGATGTCACGTGTTTTGGATAGCCAATAAGATTCGGTTTTGAGAACCGAGTAAAACCGAGTAAAACCGAATCCGCTCATCTCTAATTTATGTGTAGGGAAGTCTCCTGACTTGTCCATAGTCCCTGGAAGTTTCTTCCCTGTGTGACTGCCCCCCAACCTCGAAGGCTGGCATCCGTGGTCACCAGGACCCAGTCCTGTATGCCGAATCTGTGGCCCTCTAGAAGATGAGCACTCTGCAGCCACCACAACAGCGACACCCTGGTCCTTGGAGACAGGGTTATCAGCCGATGCATCTGAAGATGCGATCCGGACCACTTGTCCAACAGATCCCACTGAAAGATCCTTGCATGGAACCTTCCGAATGGAATTGCTTCGTAAGAAGCCACCATCTTTCCCAGGACTCGCGTGCAGTGGTGCACCGACACCTGTTTTGGTTTTAGGAGGTCTCTGACTAGAGATGACAACTCCTTGGCCTTCTCCTCCGGGAGAAATACTTTTTTCTGTTCTGTGTCCAGAACCATCCCCAGGAACAGTAGACGCGTTGTAGGAACCAGCTGCGATTTTGGAATATTCAGGATCTAGCCGTGCTGTTGTAGCACTTCCCGAGCTAGTGCTACACCGATCAACAACTGTTCCCTGGACCTCGCCTTTATAAGGAGATCGTCCAAGTACGGGATAATTAAAACTCCCTTTCTCCGAAGGAGTATCATCATTTCGGCCATTACCTTGGTAAATACCCTCGGTGCCGTGGACAGACCAAACGGCAACGTCTGGAATTGGTAATGACAGTCCTGTACCACAAATCTGAGGTACTCCTGGTGAGGAGGGCAAATGGGGACATGCAGGTAAGCATCCTTGATGTCCAGTGATACCATGGAATCCCCCTCGTCCAGGCTTGCAATCACCGCCCTGAGCGATTCCATCTTGAACTTGAACCTTCTTATATAAGTGTTCAAGGATTTTAAATTTAAAATGGGTCTCACCGAACCGTCCGGTTTCGGTACCACAAACATTGTGGAATAGTAACCCCGTCCTTGTTGAAGGAGGGGTACCTTGATTATCACCTGCTGAGAATACAGCTTGTGAATCGCCTCCAGCACTGCCTCCCTGTCCGGGGGAGCTGTCGGCAAGGCAGATTTGAGGAAACGGCGAGGGGGAGACGTCTCGAATTCCAGCTTGTACCCCTGAGATACTACTTGTAGAATCCAGGGATCCACCCGTGAGCGAGCCCACTGGTCGCTGAAGTTCTTGAGACGGGCCCCCACCGTACCTGGCTCCGCCTGTGGAGCCCCAGCGTCATGCGGTGGACTTAGAGGAAGCGGGGGAGGACTTTTGTTCCTGGGAACTGGCTGTATGTTGCAGCTTTTTCCCTCTACCTCTGCCTCTGGGCAGAAAGGACGCGCCTCTAACCCGCTTGCCTTTCTGGGGCCGAAAGGACTGTACCTGATAATACGGTGATTTCTTTGGCTGTGAGGGAACATGGGGTAAAAATGCTGACTTCCCAGCTGTCACTGTGGAAACGAGGTCCGAGAGACCATCCCCAAACAACTCCTCACCCTTGTAAGGCAATACTTCCATGTGCCTTTTAGAATCTGCATCTCCTGTCCACTGCCGAGTCCACAATCCTCTCCTGGCAGAAATGGACATTGCGTTTATTTTAGATGCCAGCCGGCAAATATCCCTCTGTGCATCTCTCATGTACAAGACAGCGTCTTTAATATGCTCTACGGTTAGCAATATAGTGTCCCTGTCTAGGGTATCAATGTTTTCCAACAGGGAATCTGACCACGCAGCTGCAGCACTGCACATCCATGCTGAAGCAATAGCCGGTCTCAGTATAATACCTGAGTGTGTATATACAGACTTCAGGATAGCCTCTTGCTTTCTATCTGCAGGCTCCTTTAGGGCGGCCATGTCCGGAGACGGTAGTGCCACCTTTTTTGACAGACGTGTGAGCGCTTTATCCACCCTAGGGGATGTCTCCCAACGTGACCTGTCCTCTGGCGGAAAAGGGTACGCCATTAGTAACTTTTTAGAAATTACCAGTTTCTTATCGGGGAAAGCCCACGCTTCTTCACACACTTCATTTAATTCATCAGATGGGGGAAAAACCACTGGTAGTTTTTTCTCCCCAAACATAATACCCTTTTTTGTGGTACCTGGGGTAATATCAGAAATATGCAACACATTTTTCATTGCCGTAATCATGTAACGGGTGGCTCTATTGGAATGTACACTAGTCTCATCATCGTCGACACTGGAGTCAGTATCCGTGTCGACATCTGTGTCTGCCATCTGAGGTAGCGGGCGTTTTAGAGCCCCTGATGGCTTTAGAGACGTCTGGGCAGGCACAGGCTGAGAAGCCGGCTGTCCCACATCTGCTATATCGTCAAACCTTTTATGTAAGGAGTCGACACTGTCGCGTAATTCCTTCCACATAACCATCCACTCAGGTGTCGACCCCGCAGGGGGTGACATCACATTTATCGGCACCTGCTCCACCTCCACATAAGCCTCCTCATCAAACATGTCGACACAGCCGTACCGACACACCGCACACACAAAGGGAATGCTCTGACTGAGGACAGGACCCCACAAAGCCCTTTGGGGAGACAGAGAGAGAGTATGCCAGCACACACCAACAGCGCTATATAACACAGGGATTAACACTATAACTGAGTGATTTTTCCCAATAGCTGCTTGTATACAATATATTGCGCCTACATTTAGTGCCCCCCCCTCTCTTTTTTACCCTATGTAGTCTGGAAACTGCAGGGGAGAGCCTGGGAGCGATCCTTCCAGCGGAGCTGTGAGGGAAAATGGCGCCAGTGTGCTGAGGGAGATAGCCCCGCCCCTTTTTCGGTGGACTTCTCCCTCTTTTTTCTATGTATATCTGGCAGGGGTATTTTACACATATATAGTCTCTACGACTATATTATGTGTTATTTGCCAGCCAAGGTACTCAATATTGCAGCCCAGGGCGCCCCCCCCCCCAGCGCCCTGCACCCATCAGTGACCGGAGTGTGAGGTGTGCATGGGAAGCAATGGCGCACAGCTGCAGTGCTGTGCGCTACCTTGATGAGGACCGAAGTCTTCTGCCGCCGATTTCCTGGACCCTCTTCTTGCTTCTGGCTCTGTAAGGGGGACGGCGGCGCGGCTCCGGGACCGGACGACCGAGGCTGGGCCTGTGTTCGATCCCTCTGGAGCTAATGGTGTCCAGTAGCCTAGAAGCCCAAGCTAGCTGCAAGCAGGTAGGTTCGCTTCTCTCCCCTTAGTCCCTCGTAGCAGTGAGTCTGTTGCCAGCAGATCTCACTGAAAATAAAAAAACTAAAATAAACTTTCTTTTTCTAAGAGCTCAGGAGAGCCCCTAGTGTGCATCCAGCTCAGCCGGGCACAAAATTCTAACTGAGGTCTGGAGGAGGGTCATAGAGGGAGGAGCCAGTGCACACCAGGTAGTCCTAAAGCTTTCTTTAGTTGTGCCCAGTCTCCGGCGGAGCCGCTATTCCCCATGGTCCTTACGGAGTTCCCAGCATCCACTAGGACGTCAGAGAAATACAGCTGGAAGAAAGAAAGCGAGTTCCATTCTAAGTATAGAAATAAACTAATGCCAGAGGTGATGGGAAACCCAAGTGCTTTTCAAGACAAAAGGCTGTGTGCCATTCCACAAAGCAGTAAAAGCCCTTTTAAATCCCTGTACCTTGTTTAACTAATCCCATATTGCTAAAATAAATGTTGTGTGTATACTGCAGTGCAAAGCTAATTGCACTTAGTAAGTAATGATCTGTATACATGCTCGGCCATCTTGGATTGCAAAATCCAAGGCCATAGATTTAGATGCATGGTATCCCAGGACAACATTTGCATTGAGCTTTGGTGTCAGTGAATGACTTAATGATCATGTTTACCACTCACTCATGTGACCTACATTGTAATGAAATAACTTGTTGGATTGACACTCATTAATTAGGCTGATAAAATGGAACCTTCATAACAAAAGGCTTAAATAACCTATATGTAAGCTAGTATGTTATAATTTAGTAAGTATTCTATAAGTGTATGTGTGGTAGACACACATATACAATGTAAGTCAGCGAGCAGCGCCCTCCTACCTCTGTCTGTCTGTTATTACCCAGTTTTGTTTTATCATTGTTGTATCCAATTGTAACGTGCTAAAGAATTTGCTGCGCTATATAAGAAACTGTTATTATTAATAATAATAATTACAGACTCCTATTTTATTCTACAATTAGTTTAGCTAGGATATAGCATTTTAATGGCAAACTGGTTAGCCATTAAAATGAGAGTATACACACATTCAAACAACTTATGCAGGAGACAAACCCTTTAAGAAAGATATAATTAACTAATTACAGCTCAGGATAGTATTCAGTGATATAACATATTTAACAATCTAGGTCCCAGTATAGTTTTTATTTTCAAGTACTACCACGTACTATATTAACATCCTTCCCATTGGGTATTAGGCATTACACTAAATGTTGGGTGATACTGAATAGATTCAAATCTGATTCAAAAGTTTTTTTCCACAGAAAGTTTATTGTTTACATAGCTACCAATGCAATCTTACGCAATGTGAAGTTACATTACTGATATATTGACAATTACATACCTAATATGGTTAAGAAGTCACATGCATATGAAAATCCGCCATACAGAAAAATACAATAAACTTAAACAAAATAATAATGAATTACTAATTCTATGCAGGATTTATAAATCAGTGACATTCTCTTTAGCTCTGTACAGCACTCAAAAGTGCATAAGCAAAGCAATGGGTAAAGAGGACTCTGCTCATAAAAGCTTGTAATCTAATGGTAAAAAGGAAGAGGTAACAAAGAAAATCTATGGAGGGGAGGGAAGGGGGGGGGGGCTGGTCGAGAACAAGAACAAGAACATGTGTTGACAGAAAATATCACAGGTAATAAAACATATCAATAACATATATCTGATTTTATCAGTTAAACAAGCTAAGTAAAATACAAAGGACACATATTGTAGGATAGATAGATAGATAGATAGATAGATAGATAGATAGATAGATAGATAGATAGATAGATAGATAGATAGATAGATAGATAGATAGATAGATAGTACAAATAAAATATATACACATATAGCCTCAATTTATTGTTCATCCATCTCAAACCAACATGGTGTGTTGAGAATACAATACAAGCTGGTTGTGTTTAGTAGTTTTAAGTTGCCTCAAAATAATATGATTAAATATAATTACAAGTAATTAATTGCAATTAATTGTAACTGTGACAGTGTCACTGACAGTAATAGCACAGGCCGTGAGAGGGAGTTTTAAATACAAGGAAATTTCCTTTATGTACATAAATTGTATCAGATGATGTACATTTTTATTTTACATTTAGCAGTCATGGGTTTTACTGCATTAATACTCAGAGTAGTGGGAAACATCAATTTGTTTAAAAACTAAAAGGATCAGTAAGGCCTTCTTGTAAATTGCTTTAGATCTATCGTTAATTCACTTTTCTCTCTGCTGTGAGCTACTAAAACTGAGCCAGAAAATGAGCCAGTGACTAGAGTCCTATTTGTTTTCCTTTTTCTGTCTGTTAATTCTAAATAATGAATGACAAAGCTTTTTTTATCCAGTTATGCGGCCCAGCAGAACATGTTAGCATAATAACAATAAAAGAGATGAATCAGAATTTTCTACTAAGACTAGAAACACACATGACAATCGGATATACACATTTTTAAAATAATATTCTAAACAGTCATCTTTTGTATAAACTCATTTCTCATGGCATTGAATCCAAAAGTTCAATTGTCAATATGCTGCAAAAAATAAATAATTAATCAGCCAGAACCGGAAATAGGAAAGCCTCATCACTTATCAACTAAATTGGCAGTTTAACTAAATGTTATACACCTAATCCTGCAAAAAATCAAATACGGTTAATATAAACACTAATTAGAAGTTACTCATCTCCAGTTCATTTTTTATTAAAGGAATCTTCACTTTCTCTTGTGATTCCAAAAATGTTACCTCCACTGAAAATGTATACAATCAGTAGATGTAGTTATAGATGGTGTGCTTAAAAATAAAAACCTGTAATAGACAAGTGACTGAAATGTCAACAGTAAGTACCCTGGATATAGGGATGTACTAAGCACATCTAATTTATATGATCTATTATATGTTCTAGCAAAACCTGTATGATTAGTGACTGTGAAAGAAACTAAATAATAATTGGTTATATTCCCATACATAAGTATTACATCTACAAGGTACCTAATTTGTATAAATAAATCACACCTAGTACTGAAATGACTGCAGGGGAAAGTCAGTCTCTAGACAGCAATGCTGCGATAAATGAAGAATGGAAAGCCAGGGCAACCAACTACATGTAATTAAAATTCATATTTTACCCAACTGTCAAGCAACACAAAAAAAATAGAAGGCATATTAGCATCAGATTGGACCTGCTTCAGTAAATACACAGGCAGAGGCATCAAAACCACTGTATGTGTTTTAGAACAGTACATTTCAAGAAGAGCCCTGTGATTGATTCCGGAGTGTGTGGTGATGTATAACTGTCTAATGTAACACATGCTCACTGTCTGCCCTCAGGGATCTACATGCAAATTAGACAGATCGGCTAATCAGATTATTCTGGATAGCAGTGAGCTGCTTTTGTGAACAGCCAATTGTTTTTACTTTGGATATATTTGTACATCCATTTAATTTGCCTTACATTGCTAACACTAGCTAAAGAATGAGATGGGCAGAGAGTGCTATTGTATGAAAATCTCATTTGTCTTCACAGATGATTGTAAACATAGCCATGATCCTGTCACATAGCTCAAAACATATCCTACTCAAACTCAACAAGTACACAATAGTTCTGGCCAACAGCATATACCAATAAAACATAATACATGGACCACCCAAAAAAAGAAAGAAAGAACTAAACATTTTAACCCTATTAAAATTTGCATAAAAATATGAGACAAATTTCAATTGAAAGAAACAATCCCCAAATAGCAAAGCTAAAATACAGCAAACCCTTTGAATCATGTGATAATGTTCCAACTTTATTTATCATGTAACATACAATTTCCATGAAGTAATTATAGTAGGTTTATATTAATGTTAACCCCCCCCCTCCCCCCAGAGATATTAGAAAAGAAAGATGGTATCACATAGTCATTCCAATGCAATGTAACAACATCTTCAGCCCAATATTTAGGTAACACAATAACGCAATATATTTGTGTTAGATTTTTTAAATTATTCCAAATTATATAGTATAAAATAGCAATTTAATGCAAATATAAAGATGAGTCTCCTTATATCAGAAAAAGTACATTGCATACAGTGTAAAATATCCCTCCTATAATTCTTTAACCTTGTGAATTTACAATATTTAAATGTACACAGCTATAACGCTGATAAAGGAGCAACATTTGTGTATTTTAACAGTGTTTGATATACTAATTTATTACTTTTGTTTGTTTACAATATACGTTAATCTTGTATTTCCAAACATCCATCAGGAGAATGAACATTTTCTTTAATACTAATATTCCGAAAACACATTTATTATCCATTTAAAGAAAATGTACTTCTAATTGCATTTTATAAAAATATTACAATGAGGAGTGAATAGTGCAATGAATTTACTTGTGATATTAAATGTACCATATAATATAAAATACAAATATGTACAGCACAAGTAAAATGCAAGAATTGTATAACATTTTATGCTAAATGCCCAAAAACAGACATGGAGAGAATTTAGATTTCCAATTATATTTACAATTAGGAGGTAACAGTGGACAGATGCTGGGATGTATATTATTATTACCTACCTCAGCAATGTACTAAATATTTTGCAACTGAACATGATATTCGGTAGCTCAAAACTATAAACTTAGCATTTAATTATTTTCTTTGTTTTTTTTGTCTTCCAGAGTTACCAATAAAAGGAGGAACACTTCTATGAGATAAATCCTTGCCATTTGGCTAGTTACCATGCAATATGAAATAAAATCAGTGGATACCGCCACCTTTTCATAATCATTGGTTCTTATAGGTTATACCTATGTCATATTTATGTTACAAATTTTTTCATCTATATGATTCCTGTCTTAAATATTACAGATGTTTCTATTTCACCCATAAATTACAGTAATATTGCTTCTTTAATAAATTCATTTATAGCTGCCAGCAGTGGTTAGGAATCACATACATGGTCCAAGATCATTATACATTTGACACATAACAGCAGATGACACACCAGCTTAAGTTGAAAAGAATAATGTCAAAGCACCACCTGGTCCCTGAATCTACACACTGCCATAAAGCAAGGGACCACTTTTCTTCAGCTTATTCATAAATGTATTATTTATGTGTTTGCTGCACTTACTTTTGTTTATTTTATGGGTGTTTTTTGTTGTACTATAGCTTGGAATGAATGGCTATTTGAATACTTTACTAAACCTAGCATACTGTACACTATCATAACATAAGCAGCACATTCTCTTGAAAATATTACATTTGCGCTCTCTCTCTCTCTCTCTATATATATATATATATATATATATATGTATATATACATATACACACACAAATGTACATATAGACACACATATAATATGTATACATGTGTGTGTATGTATATATATATATATATATATATATATATATATATTAAAACACATATATAAATATTATGGTGCATCATATTATATATAACTCACACAGGTTATAGAAACAAACTCAGCTTAATTTCAATTTTAACAGATATACATTACACACTATTATTAACTGACCCCGTATTAATTTATCTGTGAAAAGAAATATTATATTATTATTATTATTATTATTATTATTATTATTATTATGTCTGTGAACCAGTTGCACCAGTAGGTTTTCAGCTAGTGCATTATCACATGCACAAATCACTATAATAGTGTATGAGGTGTTTTCTGTATATTTGAGTAAAGGCACACCAGTAGTGAGATAAACTCCCATGGGAATATAGTAAATACTTTTCACAACAGTGAATGAAAATTTAATGCGCTCCTGCCATCTGAGGCTGTGAACAGCACTGAGACATTTAAGGACACTCCTGAGGTTTCTCTACCCAGCAAATCACTAATATACACAGAAAAATGTAATATGAAGAATGCAATTGCTGTGAAAAAAGGGCTTGATGACAAACAAAGGCAGCACAATTAGCTGTATGGTTTATTTGAAATGAATTTTCCCTCCACATGTCACCAGGTGTGCTCTTCCTAAAACAACACTTTTTATATGTCCACAGTGACCTTTTTCTGCTATATATATTGTCCACGTATTCCCCTGCCCAGTCACATGCAGCTCATGACTGGTATGGAGCCGGCTTTTACCACTGAACCATTCTCTGCTTCCTAGGCAAGGATCTGCTTTGTGCTGCCAATTATTCTTGCTCGGATACATAATGGAATAAATCCTAGGAACAGGATCCATTTATAACAGCATACAAGCAGCACTAATTGGACAAATGTACTACTGGCAAGCGGCGAGAACTCCCTTCCATTCTGCACTGCATTGGCCTGAGAGCTGTGGCACAATGCACCGTCCAGGAGATCACAGCAAGACACGGGGTCTGGCTAAGTGTCTTCCCCGGACTAGCCCGGTCACTGATACACACTGTGCACCGTCCCGGTCATCTGCAAAGTGCTTCATGCGCACGGAGCATCCCTAGGTATTAATATGGCCATTCATTGTGCGGGTACCAGGGAAGGAGTGCCAGGGCACATCCACTGCGAGCTGCAATGTTCTGTTATTATAGTGTCATGAAATGAATGTAGGTTTCTTCCCCTAGTAGTCACAGAGCTAGTGGGCAGATGACATCGCAGCATTACTCACAGCTCTTCCAGACACTGATTTATGACTACAGACTGCAGAGACTCATGGGGCTGAAGCAACAACTGGCGGCGGCAGCAGCAGCATGCAGGACGGGTCCCTGGGTCTGCTACTGCCCCAGTAGCGCTATAGCCAGGAGGAGAAGTGTAATAAGCCATGTTCCATAAAGTAGCGGGTTACTCCCAGCCACAGGCATGACCTTACCTTATAAAGAGATAACAGCAAACTTTATTCCCAGCACAGCTGAAGTGCTGCTGGTTATATTTAGAGTTGGGACCTGAGTTCTGCTCCCCTGCTAATTCCCCTGGACTAAGAAGTCATGCCTTATCAGGCTCCCCCAGTCTCTAATTACAGGCATGATAGGAATTAGAGACCTGAGATAAAGTGCAGGCACATCCTGACAGCACCTTACAGAGAGGTCATACTCCTCCCAGCCCATCACTGTACATTGCCATTATCCCTGGGTACTTACGTTGCCGCAGAAGGAAAGTATTCTTCAGAGGATGGGCATATCAGCAAAGACTGGAAAAGTGTCAGACTAAAGACTAGGAACCAGGAAGCAGCCATCTTCACAATCTAACAGGCAGATCTCCTATCCAGCACAATGTAGGGATGGGATGGAAAATGAGAAACTCCAGCAGCAGGCAGCAGCTATAGGGGGATACTGGGCTGAGACTAGTTTACTCTGGCAGCCAGCTCTGATCAGCCGCCATCAGTGATACTTTAGGATGAAATCTCAGCTCCCAATCTCTCTCTCTCCGTTTCCTTTTCTGATTTATTCCCCCGATGGCAGAGAAGGGGAGGGAGGATGAGGTGGGTAAGTTACAAGGGAGGAGTGAGGGGAGGCTCCTGCACACACTGAGCACACGCTGCTGCTGCCGCTGCTGGAAAGTTAAGTGCACTGTCTGAAGCTCAATCACCGCTGACAATACACCACGCCCTATGGAAGAGCACAGGGTGTAACTTCACTGATCATCCATCTATCAGTGTCCCAGTGTGGTCACACTCCTCTCTCCCCAGCCCAGACTGAGACACTCACAGACGGAGCCCACTCTCCTGCATTACCGTAATTACCCTTGTGCTGCAGCAGCCCTATGGTTTTCAATTACCGACATATCTAGCAGTAACAGGCATTTGATTTTATCTCTTCCCTACATGGCATTGAAGCTACTGTACCAGCAGCCTTGTCTCTCAACTCTAGCTGGGGAAGATGCTGACGGTCGCTGGCTGTATGATCATACTCCCCTCGGCTCACCTACCTCTGCTGCTACATGTACTGTATATACAGTGTACACACTCCGCTATTTGCTGCACGGGTTCCATTGTATAGAGTCAAAGTCAGGTTGACAGTCAATAGGTCGACTCAATATAGTCAGCATGCGTTAGGTTGACACTGACAAAATGTTGACATGCACAAAAGGTAGACTGGTTCAAATGGTCGTCATGAAAATAGTCGACACATGTCGACACAACACTGGGATGTTCTCTAACGTCCTAGTGGAAACGTCCTAGTGGACTGGATGCTGGGGACTCCGTAAGGACCATGGGGAATAGACGGGCTCCGCAGGAGACTGGGCACTCTAAGAAATAATTAGTACTACTGGTGTGCACTGGCTCCTCCCTCTATGCCCCTCCTCCAGACCTCAGTTAGAATCTGTGCCCAGAAGGAGCTGGGTGCATTTTAGTGAGCTCTCCTGAGCTTGCTATTAAGAAAGTATTTTAGTTAGGTTTTTTTATTTTCAGAGAGCTTCTGCTGGCAACAGACTCTCTGCTACGTGGGACTGAGGGGAGAGAAGCAAACCTACTAACTGCGGCTAGGTTGCGCTTCTTAGGCTACTGGACACCATTAGCTCCAGAGGGTTCGAACACAGGAACTTAACCTTGGTCGTCCGTTCCCGGAGCCGCGCCTCCGTCCCCCTCGCAGAGCCAGAAGACAGAAGCCGGCGGATGAAGCAAGACGTCAAAATCGGCGGCAGAAGACTCCTGTCTTCACATGAGGTAGCGCACAGCACTGCAGCTGTGCGCCATTGCGCCCACACTAACCCACACACTCCGGTCACTGTAGGGTGCAGGGCGCAGCAATTGAGTACCTCCTGGCAAAAGCAGCATATATACAGCTGGGCACTGTATATATGCATGAGCCCCCGCCATTTTTTACACCAAATCGCGGGACAGAAGCCCGCCGCTGAGGGGGCGGGGCTTCTTCCTCAGCACTCACCAGCGCCATTTTCTCTCCACAGCTCCGCTGAGAGGAAGCTCCCCAGGCTCTCCCCTGCAGACTCACGGTAGAAAGAGGGTAAAAAGAGAGGGGGGGGGCACATAAATTTAGCGCAATAATCATATATACAGCAGCTACTGGGTAAACACTAAGTTACTGTGTGATTCCTGGGTCATATAGCGCTGGGGTGTGTGCTGGCATACTCTCTCTCTGTCTCTCCAAAAGGCCTTGTGGGGGTCCTGTCCTCATATAGAGCATTCCCTGTGTGTGTGGTGTGTCGGTATGCTTGTGTTGACATGTTTGACGAGGAGGGCTATGTGGAGGCAGAGCAGGTGCAGATGAATGAGGTGTCCCCGCCGACGGCGCCGACACCTGATTGGATGGATATGTGGAAGGTGTTAAATGATAATGTAAACTCCTTGCATAAAAGGTTGTATAAAGCTGAAGCCTTGGGACAGTCGGGGTCTCAGCCCATGCCTGATCCTACAGCGCAGAGGCCGTCAGGGTCTCAGAAGCGCCCACTATCCCATATTGTTGACACAGATATCGACACGGATTCTGACTCCAGTGTCGATGGCGATGATGCAAAATTGCAGCCTAAAATGGCTAAAGCCATCCGCTACATGATTGTAGCTATGAAGGATGTATTGCACATATCAGAGGTAAACCCTGTCCCTGACAAGAGGGTTTATATGTTTGGGGAGAAAAAGCAAGAGGTGACTTTTCCCCCTTCACATGAGTTAAATGAGTTATGTGAAAAAGCTTGGGATTCTCCTGATAGGAAAGTGCTGATTTCCAAAAGGTTACTTATGGCGTACCCCTTCCCGCCAACGGACAGGATGCGCTGGGAATCCTCCCCTAGGGTAGACAAAGCTCTGACACGCTTATCTAAGAAGGTGGCCCTGCCGTCACAGGATACGGCCTCCCTAAAGGATCCTGCGGATAGGAAGCAGGAAGGTATCCTGAAGTCTGTTTATACACATTCAGGTACCATACTGCGGCCGGCAATTGCGTCGGCCTGGATGTGTAGTGCTGTAGCAGCATGGACAGATACACTGTCTGAGGAACTGGATACCTTGGACAAGGATACTATTTTACTGACCCTGGGGCATATAAAAGACGCTGTCCTATATATGAGGGATGCCCAGAGGGACATTTGCCTACTGGGCTCTAGAATAAATGCAATGTCGATTTCTGCCAGAAGGGTCCTGTGGACTCGGCAATGGACAGGCGATGCCGACTCTAAAAAGCACATGGAGGTTTTACCCTACAAGGGTGAGGAATTGTTTGGGGACGGTCTCTCGGACCTAGTTTCCACAGCTACAGCTGGGAAGTCAAATTTTTTGCCATATATTCCCTCACAGCCTAAGAAAGCACCGTATTACCAAATGCAGTCCTTTCGGTCACAAAAAGGCAAGAAAGTCAGAGGTGCGTCCTTTCTTGCCAGGGGCAGGGGTAGAGGAAAGAAGCTGCACCATACAGCTAGTTCCCAGGAACAGAAGTCCTCCCCGGCTTCCATTAAATCCACCGCATGACGCTGGGGCTCCACAGGTGGAGCCGGGAGCGGTGGGGGCGCGTCTCCGAAAATTCAACCACCAGTGGGTTCGCTCACAGGTGGATCCCTGGGCTATACAGATTGTGTCTCAGGGATACAAGCTGGAATTCGAAGTGATGCCCCCTCACCGTTACCTAAAATCAGCCCTGCCTACTTCCCCCATAGAAAGGGAAGTAGTGTTAGCGGCAATTCACAAATTATATCTCCAGCAGGTGGTGGTACAGGTTCCCCTCCCTCAACAGGGAAGGGGTTACTATTCCACAATGTTTGTGGTTCCGAAACCGGACGGTTCGGTCAGACCCATATTGAATTTAAAATCCCTGAACATTTACCTGAAAAGGTTCAAGTTCAAGATGGAATCGCTCAGAGCGGTCATTGCAAGCCTGGAAGAGGGGGACTTTATGGTGTCTCTGGACATAAAGGATGCTTACCTGCATGTCCCCATTTATCCACCTCATCAGGAGTACCTCAGATTTGTGGTACAGGACTGTCATTACCAATTCCAGACGTTGCCGTTTGGTCTCTCCACGGCACCGAGAATATTTACCAAGGTAATGGCGGAAATGATGGTGCTCCTTCGAAAGCAGGGTGTCACAGTTATCCCATACTTGGACGATCTCCTCATAAAGGCGAGGTCCAGAGAGCAGTTGCTGATCAGCGTAGCACACTCTCAGGAATTGTTGCAACAGCACGGCTGGATTTTGAATATTCCAAAGTAGCAGCTGATCCCTACGACTCGTCTGCCCTTCCTGGGCATGATTCTGGACACGGACCAGAAAAAGGTGTTTCTCCCGGGGGAGAAGGCTCAGGAGCTCGTGACTCTTGTCAGAGAACTCTTAAAACCAAAACAGGTGTCGGTGCATCACTGCACGCGAGTCCTGGGAAAGATGGTGGCGTCATACGAAGCCATTCCCTTCGGCAGGTTCCATGCGAGGACCTTTCAGTGGGATCTGTTGGACAAGTGGTCCGGATCGCATCTTCAGATGCATCGGCTGATCACTCTGTCCCCCAGGGCCAGGGTGTCTCTTCTGTGGTGGCTGCAGAGTGCTCACCTTCTCGAGGGCTGCAGGTTCAGCATACAGGACTGGGTCCTGGTGACCACGAATGCAAGCCTCCGAGGATGGGGAGCAGTCACTCAGAGAAGAAACTTCCAAGGGCTGTGGTCAAGTCAGGAGGCTTGTCTGCACATCAATATCCTGGAACTAAGGGCCATATACAACGCCCTGAGTCAAGCGGAGCCTCTGCTTCGCAACCAACCGCTGCTGATTCAGTCAGACAACATCACCGCAGTGGCTCATGTAAACCGCCAGGGCTGCACAAGAAGCAGGGTAGCGATGGCGGAAGCCACCAGGATTCTTCGTTGGGCGGAGAATCGCGTGCAAGCACTGTCAGCAGTGTTCATTCCGGGAGTGGACAACTGGGAAGCAGACTTCCTCAGCAGGCACGACCTCCACCCGGGAGAGTGGGGACTTCATCAAGAAGTCTTCACACAGATTACAAATCGTTGGGAACTGCCACAGGTGGACATGATGGCATCCCGCCTCAACAAAAAGCTACAAAGGTATTGCGCCAGGTCAAGAGACCCTCAGGCGATAGCTGTGGACGCACTAGTAACACCGTGGGTGTTCCAGTCGGTCTATGTGTTTCCTCCTCTTCCTCTCATACCCAAGGTGCTGAGAATCGTAAGAAAAAGAGGAGTGAGAACAATACTCATTGTTCCGGATTGGCCAAGAAGGACTTGGTACCCAGAACTGCAAGAAATGCTCACAGAGGACCCATGGCCTCTGCCTCTCAGACAGGATCTGTTGCAACAGGGGCCCTGTCTGTTCCAAGACTTACCGCGGCTGCGTTTGACGGCATGGCGGTTGAACGCCGGATCCTAGCGGAGAAAGGCATTCCGGATGAAGTTATTCCTACGCTAATAAAGGCTAGGAAGGACGTGACAGCAAAACATTATCACCGTATATGGCGAAAATATGTTGCTTGGTGTGAGGCCAGGAAGGCCCCTACAGAGGAATTCCAGCTGGGCCGGTTCCTGCACTTCCTACAGTCAGGAGTGACTATGGGCTTAAAATTAGGGTCCATAAAGGTCCAGATTTCGGCCCTATCCATTTTCTTTCAAAAGGAACTGGCTTCGCTTCCTGAAGTTCAGACGTTTGTAAAGGGAGTGCTGCATATTCAGCCCCCTTTTGTGCCACCAGTGGCACCTTGGTATCTTAACGTGGTGTTGAGTTTCCTGAAATCTCACTGGTTTGAGCCACTTAAGACCGTGGAGCTAAAGTATCTCACGTGGAAAGTGGTCATGCTATTGGCCTTAGCTTCGGCTAGGCGTGTGTCAGAATTGGCGGCTTTGTCATGTAAAATCCCCTATCTGGTTTTCCATATGGACAGGGCAGAATTACGGACTCGTCCGCAATTTCTGCCGAAGGTGGTGTCATCTTTTCATTTGAACCAACCTATTGTGGTGCCTGCGGCTACTCGTGACTTGGAGGACTCCAAGTTGCTTGATGTAGTCAGGGCTTTGAAGATTTATGTAGCCAGGACGGCTGGAGTCAGGAAAACTGACTCGCTGTTTATCCTGTATGCATCCAACAAGCTGGGTGCTCCTGCTTCAAAGCAGACTATTGCTCGCTGGATCTGTAACACGATTCAGCAGGCTCATTCTGCGGCTGGTTTGCCGCATCCAAAATCAGTGAAGGCCCATTCCACAAGGAAAGTGGGCTCTTCTTGGGCGGCTGCCCGAGGGGTCTCGGCATTACAACTTTGCCGAGCAGCTACTTGGTCGGGTTCAATCACCTTTGCAAAGTTCAATAAGTTTGATACCCTGGCTGAGGAGGACCTTGTGTTTGCCCATTCGGTGCTACAGAGTCATCCGCACTCTCCCGCTCGTTTGGGAGCTTTGGTATAATCCCCATGGTCCTTACGGAGTCCCCAGCGTCCACTAGGACGTTAGAGAAAATAAGATTTTACTCACCGGTAAATCTATTTCTCGTAGTCCGTAGTGGATGCTGGGCGCCCGTCCCAAGTGCGGACTTTCTGCAATACGTGTATATAGTTATTGCTTAATAAAAGGGTTATGTTATGTTGGCATCTGTTGTTTGATGCTCTGTTGTTGTTCATACTGTTAACTGGGTATGTTATCACGAGTTATACGGTGTGATTGGTGTGGCTGGTATGAGTCTTACCCTGGATTCCAAAATCCTTTCCTTGTAATGTCAGCTATTCCGGGCACAGTTTCCTTAACTGAGGTCTGGAGGAGGGGCATAGAGGGAGGAGCCAGTGCACACCAGTAGTACTAATTCTTTCTTAGAGTGCCCAGTCTCCTGCGGAGCCCGTCTATTCCCCATGGTCTTTACGGAGTCCCCAGCATCCACTACGGACTACGAGAAATAGATTTACCGGTGAGTAAAATCTTATTTTTTTATATACTTTACCATCCACATGGACTATGATTGGGAATAGTGAGCCATGCAAGGGGACGTGGTACACTAATTCGGGTTCCCTGTGATCTGATGGTGGAAATCACACAAAAAAAAATTAAAAACAGTTGTCAACCTTTTTTGTGTCAAACATTTCCTGTGCCAACCTTTTTCTGTGTCGACCTTTCATAGGTCAACCTTTTGAACATGTCAACATGTTGTCAGTGTCGACCTAATGCATGTCGACTTTATGGGGTTGACCTAATGACTGTCGACCTAGACATTGTAGATCTTCTATACCACACCCTTGCAGCGGCAGCCCCCTCTTAGTACATGGATAGCAGCAAATTAAGGACACAATGGAAAGGTAAAACACATAGGTGGTCATTCCGAGTTGTTCGCTCGTTGCCGATTTTCGCTATGCTGCGATTTGTTGCTAAATGCGCATGGTACGCAGAGCGCATGCGCTTAGTTATTTTACTAAAAACGTAGCAGTTTTGCTGTTGTCTTTGCAGCTCTTTTCAGTCGCACTGCTAATCCGTGAGTGATTGACAGGAAAGGGGCGTTTCTGGGTAGTAACTGAGCGTTTTCCGGGAGTGTGCTAAAAAACGCAGGCGTGTCAGGGAAAAACGCGGGAGTGTCTGGAGAAACGGGGGAGTGGCTGGCCGAACGCAGGGCGTGTTTGTGACGTCAAACCAGGAACTAAACGGACTGAGCTAATCGCAATCTAGGAGTAGGTCTGGAGCTACTCAGAAACTGCAAGAAAATATTTAGTAGCAATTCTGCTACTCTTTCGTTCGCTATTCTGCTAAGCTAAGATACACTCCCAGAGGGAGGCGGCTTAGCGTTTGCAATGCTGCTAAAAGCAGCTAGCGAGCGAACAACTCGGAATGACCACCATAGGGGGTAATTCTGAGTTGATCGCAGCAGCAAGTTGTTAGCAATTGGGCAAAACCATGTGCAGTGCAGGGGGGGCAGATATAACATTTGCAGAGAGAGTTAGATTTGGGTGGGTTATTTTGTTTCTGTGCAGGGTAAATACTGGCTGCTTTATTTTTACACTGCAATTTAGATTTCAGTTTGAACACGCCCCACCCAAATCTAACTCTCTCTGCACATGTTACATCTGCCCCTCCTGCAGTGCACATGGTTTTGCCCAACTGCTAAAAAATTTGATGCTGCGATCAACTCAGAATTAGGCCCATAGTGTATAGAATGAGCTTACAAACAAACATGTAACGTTGCGTCCTTTACACTGAAAAACATACATATTAAGATATAAATATGTTGAAAGGGAATTGGTGAATTGAAAAGTGCAGTTGCGTAGAGAAGGCCCATTTACTCAACATGAGATGAAAATCTGAATATGACTGATGTTATAAGGCAATAATAAATAGTTCTGAATGAAATATTCATATCTAATCTTACATTCTACTTCCTACTGAGGAGCATGTAGTTAGAAAAATTCATAGTGCTCAATTCAGTTACTGTAGGTGCAATTATGTAGCACCCGCAAGTAAATATGACTATATGTCTCACTTATGGTACAGCTGGACCATAATAGGGCAGCATACAAAAATCCTGGAGCCCTGGTGAGATTGAGTCGCAAAGGGGATGGGTTACACAGCCTTTGCCAACATTTCTACAACTTTGCATTGGCAACTAGCACCTAATTGAAGTGGTAAAGTGAAAGTTTATCCACGTTTTTAAAACATCTTTAGTGCAGAGACAGGATCAGGAGAGGAGGAATCCCATGTGCAGACTCTGCACCCCCTCTTCTCTAGCCGGCAGTGCTGTGTAGACTCTGAGCGCTTGGGCCACTAGGGGACGCTAGCACTGTCAGAGTGTAGTGCGCATGCGCAGGTCTCCAGAAAAATGGCACAGCTAGTATTTTCCCAGTGATTTTCCTACTGCGTATGCGCAAAATGCTGTGAAAATGTGCCATTTTCCTGGTGATATCCGCAGCACTGCTGCTACCAATACGGGACTCCGGAAGGTAAGTATTAAAAAAAATGGGTACAGGGTGTGCGGTGTGCGGTGTGCGGTGTGCCCCCCCCCCCCCCCAACCCCCCCCCCCCCCACACACACACACACACCTTCCGGGCCCATTATAAATTTGCCAGTGTGCAGAGAGGTGTTATACACATAACATTAACATTCCAAATAACACTTGTTTTAGGCATATACAAAATCATAACTTTTATCGGAGCATTAAATACACATTCATTAACACAGCTGTCCAACAGCGTTGGAGGCAATTCGATTAGCCGCGAGATTCTGAATTGAGTTGGCCCCTTTGCGTGCTGTGTATTTAAGCACACAACTACACTGTATTAACGTTTCTGAATGTTGAAGCATACAGCAGGTGTGAGAATAAGGAAAGGAGATAGAAAAACTTGGGGATGGTGAAAGAAATAAACATGGGTAGAGATTTAGAGTGGTGCAAGAAGAGTAATGGGAAACAGGAAGGGAATAGAGAATGAGCAGCAGAGGGTAGACATGGAAGAAAAGGCTAACAAGAGAAAAATGTACCATCTATTCAGCATCAGAGTACCTGTCTGGCAGTGTGCCACCTCCTCATCTCAGGACAGTTCCTTTTGGTTGGTTCTTAAGCCTTAGACATTGGGTCTATTGATGACATGGATCAAAGCCATAGATTGTAAGCTTGCGAGCAGGGCCCTCCTCCCTCAATGACTGTTTTTACCCAGTTTTGTCTTCTAATTGTGTCCAGTTGTAAAGCGTAACGGAATTTGCTGCGCTAAATAAGAAACGGTTAATAAATAAAAAACTGTTAATAAAGATCTAAAGCTGCTGGATTTTTAGCCATTTGGTAAAAATAGCTGAGATTTAAGCACCATCTAATAAGCTCTAGGACTGATCAGCGCTTCCTTAATATTTAATACTATGATTGGCCACAGGTGATGCTATTCCTTTCTAATTCATTTCCTGCTCGTGCGTGTGTTGATAGTTTTGAAGAATAAACCAGGAGGTAATCCGAACTTATTCAGATACAACTAACAAAATGTATGAAAAGCACAGAGTATGATTCATTTTTGTATGGTAAGAAGTAGTAGCTGCTATGGTTGTCACATCTGCTACTGCTAAATTCTGCAAATGCTGCAGGAGGGGTCTGATGAAAAAAAGACACCTTCTACCAGCATCGCAGATCCAAGTGCCGTGTCCGAAGACTCAGCATCAGATCATCATTACTACCATCAGTTGCGAAGGTCGCAGTCATCACCCATCTTATGTCCTCACTGGGAATTAGGAGAAATAGGAGTAGAATGAGGAAACAGAAGAGCAGCCTGTGTCTGTGAGACCTTGAATGACAGCCAGCTGAATTTACAAGCTTAAAGATAGAAGTGTATTGAAGCTGTTAATTAACAATCCAGGTCAGGAGGTTGCTACAGATGTTTAGCCTCCTCCTCAGGAAAGAAGAGCTGTAACTATGGTGAGGTGATTTACTACCAAAGGTTTGGGTTGTGAAAAAAAGTACAAAGACCAGACCGACTCTCCTGGAACATCCGAGAGATTCCAAACTCTCTGGTGGCTCCCCAGGATGCTTGGAAAAACAGGCTTGTCTCCAGGAGGCCTCTTGCAACCGCCTATTTCCTGTTTGAAGTGGTAGTCTGGGTGTATTTATGATTCCATTTATGCAGAATAGTGGGCACGTTGCTACTTTACAATGCTGCAAATCCTTCAATTTATCCAGCTGCTTCTGCAAAAGCCTGATGAGGGGAATGACCTGTTTCAAGCTGGCAGTGTCTGAACTGACTTCACGTGTGGCAAGTTCGAAGGGTTGGAGAACCTTGCACAAGACGAAAATCATTCTCCACTGCACTTAAGTCAGGTGCATTCCCCCTCCTTTGCCTATATTGTAGGTGGATGTATAGGCTTGAATGGCCTTTTGCTGCTCCTCCATCCTCTGAAGCATATAGAGTGTTGAATTCCACCTCGTTACCACCTCTTGCTTCAGGTGATGGCAGGGCAGGTTCAAGAGTGTTTGATGGCGCTCCAGTCTTCGGCACCCGGTGGCTGAATGCCGAATGTGGCCCGCAATTTTTCAGGCCACCGACAGCATCTCCTGCACGCCCCTGTCATTTAAAAAAAAATTCTGCACCACCAAATTAATTGTATGTGCAAAACATGAGACGTGCTGGAATTTGCCCAGATGTAATGCATGCACAATATTGGTGGCGTTGTCCGATATAACAAATCCCCAGGAGAGTCTAATTGGCGTAAGCCATTGTGCAATGATGTCTCGCAGTTTCCAAAAGAGGTTGTCAGCGGTGTGCATCTTACGGAAACCGGTCATACATAGCGTAGTCTGCCTAGGAACGAGTTGGCGTTTTCGAGATGCTGCTACTGTTGCCACTGCTGTTGTTGCTGCGGGAGGCCATACATCTACCCAGTGGGCTGTTACAGTCATACAGTCCTTAGTCTGCCCTGTTCCACTTGACCACATGTCCGTGGTTAAGTGGACAGTGAGTATAACTGCATTTTTTAGGACACTGAGGACACTTTCTGACGTCTGTGTACATTCTCGGTTTCGCCTGCCTAGAGAAGTGGAACCTAGATGGTAATTGATTCTTTAAGTCCCACTGAACTAATGGCGGATATCGGACGCACGTCTAACACCAACAAAGCTGTCAAGCTATACGCTTTGCAAAAGGATGACTACTGTCATATTTCATCTTCTTCACAAAGGACTGTTGGACAGTCAATTGCTTACTGGAAGTAGTACAAGTGATCTTCCGACTTCCCCTCTGGGATGACGATTGACTCCCAGCAGCAACAACAGCAGCGGCAGCAACAGCAGGTGTACCACTCAAGGATCCTCCGGAGGAATCCCGGTTAGGAGAGGACTCCTCAGTCTTGCCAGTGACATGGGCTGCAGGACTACTGACGTTCCTGTCTAAGGAGTAAGTTGACGTTGAGGGAGTTGGTGGTGTGGCTTGCAGGAGCTTGGGTACAAGAGAAAGAAGGGATTTAGGTGTCAGTGGACTGCTTACGCTCTTACCCAAATTTTCACAACTTGACACTGACTTCTGATGAATGCACTGCAGGTGACGTATAAGGGAGGATGTTGCTAGGTGGTTAACGTCCTTAACCCTACTTATTACAGATTGACAGAGGCAACACACGGCTTGACACCTGTTGTCCGGATTTGTGGAGAAATAATTCCACACCGAAGAGGTGGCTTGATTGGTATTTTGCCCAGGCATCACAATGGACTTATTCATCCCACGGACAACAGGTGTCTCCCTCGGTGCCTTATTTAAACAAACCACATCCTCATCAGAATTCTTATTGTCAACTTCCTCCTCAGCACCAGGAACACCCATATCCTCATCCTGGTGTACTTCAACAGTGACATCTTCAATATGAATATCAGAAACTGGACTGTGGGTGCTACTTCCAGCACTTGCAGAGGGCGTGCAAATGGTGGAAGGAGCCACCTCTTCCCGTCCAGTGTTGGGAAGGTCAGGCATCGCAACCGCCGACACACTTGGACTCTCCTTGGGGATTTGTGATACCATCTTTGAATGCACAGTTCTTTTCTGTGCTTTTTCCATCTTAACTCTTATCATTTTTCTAGTGGAAGCTAAACCACTAGTCATGAACATAGGCCAGGGCCTTAGTCGTTCCTTGCCACTCCGTGTCGTAAATGGCATATTGGCAAGCTTACATTTCTCCTCAGACCATTTAAATTTCTTTTATTGTGTCTTTTTACTGAACTTTGGCATTTTGGATTTTACATGCCCTCTACTATCACATTGGGCATCAGCCTTGGCAGACGACGTTGATGGGATTTCATCATCTATGTCATGACTAGTGGCAGCAGCTTCAGCACTAGGAGGAAGTGGTTCTTGATCTTTCCCTATTTTACCCTCCAAATTTTTGTACTCCATTATTTTTCTGGAGTTATATAACAATATGTGTTACAGGAGAGCATACCTCTACATCACACACGGCAAACCATGTAAAAATTATTTGGATTAATTATTAATAACCCCTTTATTTGGAGTAAATAATATACAGCACAGGACAGCACCACTGATCTTATATGGCAGCACCACTGGACTGGACTTAAACGCCAGTACCACTGGAATTATACAGCAGGATCACTGGAATTATACGGTAGTATCACTGGAATTATACGGCAGTACCACTAGACTTATACGGCAGTACCACTGGACATATACGGCAGTATCACTGGACTGGATTTATATGCCAGTACCACTGGAACTATACGGAAGTATCACTAGACTGGATTTACACGCCAGTACCACTGAAATTATATGTCAGGATCACTGGAATTATACGGCAGTATCACTGGAATTATACGGCAGTACCACTGGATTTATACGGCAGTACCACTGAACATATATGGCAGTATCGCTGGACTGGATTTAATTGCCAGTACCACTGCAATTATACGGCAGGATCACTGAATTTATACGCCAGAACCACTGGAATTATATCGCAGGATCACTGGAATAATACGGCAGTATCACTGGATTTATACGCCAGTACCCCTGGAATTATACAGCAGGATCACTGGCATTATACGGCAGTACCACTGGAATTATACGGCATTACCACTGGACATATACAGCAGTATCACTGGACTGGGCTTATACGTCAGTACCACTGGAATTATATGGCAGGATCACTGGATTTATACGCCAGTACCACTGGAATTATGCGGCAGGATCACTGGAATAATACGGCAGGATCACTGGAATTATACGGCAGGATCACTGGAAGTATATGGCAGTACCACTGGATTTATACGGCAGTACCACTGGACATATACGGCAGTATCACTAGACTGGATTTATACTCCCGTACCACTGGAATTATATGTCAGGATCACTGGATTTATACGCCAGTACCACTGGAATTATACGGCAGGATCACTGGAATTATGCGCCATTACCACTGGATTTATATGTCAGTACCACTGGACATATACGGCAGTATCAGTGGACTGGACTTATACGCCAGTACCACTGGAATTATACAGCAGGATCACTGGATTTATACACCAGTACCACTGGAATTATGCAGCAGGATTACTGGAATTATACGGCAGTACCACTGGACACATACAGCAGTATCACTGGATTGGATTTATACGCCAGTACCACTGGAATTATACAGCAGTACCACTGGATTTATATGCCAGTACCACTGGACATATATATGGCAGTATCACTGGACTGGAGTTATACGCCAGTACCACTGGAATTATACGGCAGGATCACTTGAGTTATACGCCAGTACCACTGGAATTATACAGCAGGATCACTGGAATTATACAGCAGTACCACTGGATTTATACGGCAGTACCACTGGACATATACGGCAGTATCACTGGACTGGACTTATATGCCAGTACCACTGGAATTATACGGCAGGATCACTGTACTTATACGCCAGTACCATGGAATTATACGGCAGGATCACTGGAATTATACGGCAGTACCACTGGACTGGATTTATACGGCAGTACCACTGAAATTACACGGCAGGATCACTGGATTTATACGCCAGTACCACTGGAATTATATGGCAGAATCACTGGAATTATACGGCAGTACCAGTGGACTTATACAACAGTACCACTGGACATATACGGCAGTATCACTGGACTGGACTTATATGCCCAGTACCACTGGAATTAAACGGCAGGATCACTGGAATTATATGGCAGTACCACCGGATTTATACGGCATTACCACTGAACATTTACAGCAGTATCGCCGGACTGGATTTACACGCCAGTACCACTGGAATTATACTGCAGGATCACTGGAATTATACGGCAGGATCACTGGAATTATACGGCAGTATCACTAGACTGGATTTATACTCCAGTACCACTGGAATTATACATCAGGATCACTGGATTTATATGCCAGTACCACTGGAATTATACGGCAGGATCACTGGAATTATACAACAGTACCACTGGATTTATATGGCAGTACCACTGGACATATACGGCAGTATCGCTGGACTGGACTTACACACCAGTACCACTGGAATTATACTGCAGGATCACTGGAATTATACGGCAGGATCACTGGAATTATACGGCAGTACCACTGGACATATACGGCAGTATCACTAGACTGGATTTATACTCCAGTACCACTGGAATTTTACGGCAGGATCACTGGACTTATGCACCAGTACCACTGGAATTATACGGCAGGATCACTGGAATGATATGGCAGTACCACTGGACATAAACAGCAGTACCAATGGACTGGATTTATACGCCAGTACCACTGGAATTATACGGCAGGATCACTGTACTTATACGCCAGTACCACTGGAATTATACGGCAGTACCACTGGACATATACGGCAGTACCACTAGACATATACAGCAGTATCACTGGACTGGACTTATACGCCAGTACCACTGGAATTATACAGCAGGATCACTCGATTTATACGCTAGTCCCACTGGAATTATACGGCAGAATCATTGGAATAATACAGCAGGATCACTGGAATTATACGGCAGTACCACTGGATTTATACAGCAGTACCACTGGATTTATACGGCAGTATCACTGAACTGGATTTATACGCCAGTACCACTGGAATTATACGGCAGGATCACTTGATTTATACGCTAGTACCGCTGGAATTATACGGCAGGATCACTGGAATAATACAGCAGGATTACTGGAATTATACGGCAGTACCACTGGAGTTATATGGCATTACCACTGGATTTATACGGCAGTATTACTGGACTGGACATATATACGCCAGTACCACTGGAATTATACGGCAGGATCACTGGAATTATACGGCAGGATCACTAGATTTATACGGCAGGATCACTGGATTTATACAGCAGGATCACTGGAATTATATGGCAGGATCACTGGATTTATACGCCACTACCACTTGAATTATACGGCAGGATCACCAGACTTATACGCCAGTGCCACTGGAATTATACGGCAGGATCACTGGAATTATATGGCAGGATCACTGGATTTCTATGGCAGTACCGCTGGACATATACGGCAGTATCAATGGACATTTACGGCAGTATCACTGGACATATATGGCAGTACCACTGGGCATATACAGCAGCACAGGGACACCACCACTGGACTGATGCAGGACAACACAGCATCACTGCAATAGACTGGAATTATACAGCAGCACTGGACATATGGCAGCAGAGGACACCACCACTGTGACTGGACTGATGCAGCACAAGACACCACAACTGGACTGATGCAGCACAACAGAGCACCACTGGACTGGACTTATACAGCAGCACTGGACATATTGCAGCAGAGGACACCACCACTGTGACTGGACTGATGCAGCACAAGACACTACTACTGAACTGATGCAGGACACTGAGGACAGAGACACGTCCTCTCTCTACACTCTCCAATGCCGGAGTGAAAATGGCGTTGACGCACGGCTCCTTATATGGAATCCAAACCCCGCGAGAATCCGACAGCAGGATGATGACGTTTTGCCTCGTTCTGGTTTCCAAGTCAGGCAGGAAAACCCGAGCCTGAATCGGATTCGGGCTCGTGAAATGAAGTTCTCAGCTCTAGTTTTTACATTGCCTTGAACTTAAAGAGATATTTTCACCGCAATAAATACAATTTATAAATACAATTTGTCCAGTAACTTTCTTATATCTGCATGTTAATTTAGTTTAAAATCAATGTTTATTAATATATTGATTAAATTATAAAATGCAATAGAATATGCTAGGGCTAGATAATAAATATTAACAAATTGGTTACAGTTGCTATAATTTTCACTTCCTAGATTCCCTGGAACAAGTTCTCATTTCAGGCTGCCATTCACTGCAGTACCCTGTTGTTTACTTTAATGATACCTGTGTCTAAGCAAAGTGAAAAAAGATTGTAAGGGTTTAATTTACTAAGAATCAAGTTTGGTTGAGTTTAAATATGCTGGGCATCACTAGGATATGTGACAGTTTTTCAAGATCAAACACTCAAATTTACTAAAAATCGTGTTTGACAAAATCGTTTTCTTATGGTCTATGCCAGTGATCAATGTGACTAATCAGTGATCCTCTGATCACTCTGATATGTGAAGTATTCTTCAGAACACACTGATCACAGGCAGGTCTATTTGATACTCACATTTTGGTCCGAGTTTGCTCTGTGTTTAGAAACACGATTCTTAGTAAATCTCCGCGTTGTGGCCCTAATTCACTAAGGATTGCATTTGCAAAGCTGCTGCAATCTTTAGTTATGCAAATGCAGGAGAAAGTGCATAGCAACTCCTTCCTGCTTTTGCGATCTGTACACATCGATGCGATCGTAGTTCTGGATAAACATCGCAACCAATCTGCGACGGCAAGCTGAGGAAGTCTGAGCTTACTCTGGCTTGCCATTGCAGGGCGGCTTGCGAGTCCAAGGAAACTGTGTCTCATGACGCAGTCCTTGGCATCGCCACTACCAGAAGATGGGTGCAATCACATGCCCCTGTTTCCAGTAACACCGCCCCTGCCTCGTCCCTCTCCCTGAACAACTCTACCTGTCAATCAGGCAGAGACGTTCTCATTTCTACAATGCGATCGCAGGACCCGTTCTGCACATACACAGAATGGGTCCTGCGCTGACGCAGTTTTCTGACCATCGGGAAACTGTGGGTTGCATTGCATAAACAATTCAACTTGAATTAGGCGCTGCTATTCAGGTGAGTTGGTTCGATGGTGTTTTGACTTCCATTTATGTTTTCAGACGTGTTTTCCAAATAGAATCATGTTTTTTTATTAGTAAATCTTGAGTTTCAAAAACAGGCTTAACTCGCACGAGAATGCATTCTCAACCAAATGCGATTCTTAGTTAATTTATACCTAAGACTGTTGGAGAACAAAACTGATTTATATGATTATGTAAACCTGTATTTTGCACCGAACTGCTGGAAAAGATGGAACACCTTGTCTTACTAGCCAAGAAGAACTGCCATATGAATGTATATTGCCCACTGAACCCATCTAGGGGCACCAACTGGGGAAGGAGTAAAAAATTGATAGGGAGCTTTCTATTTAGTATCGATCTAGAATCTTATTACAATATTGGAGAAATATTATCACAAAGGGGTCTATGTAGATAGACCAGCTCCTATAATATTTCAAACGCAAAATGTAACATGGCATTTGGGAGCTGACTGGCTAGTACTTTGGGGCTCATTTATCAACGAGTGATAAAACTCATTGTGGATGATAAAACTCATTGCATATGATAAATGGGGCCACAGCCAATCAACTCCAACTGTCATTTGTCAAACACATGACAAATGGGAGCTGATTGGTTGGAGCAAAATGTATCGTACGCAACAGGTTTAATCATCCACAACGAGTTTTATCACTCGTTGTTAAATGAGCCCCTTTATCTCTGTCCACTAAATCAGTCTCTCTATCCGAGGCCTAATACATAGACCCCTTAATCCCAGAGTTCATAAAACTTTATATGTATGACACTGCATTGCTTCATGCAACAGTGAGTTTAACACCTTTTGTTTGAGTGATTGATATATATATATATATATATATATATATATATATATATACACATATTATGGTTATACTCATATTCTCCTAATAAGTACTAACTAATTCTGGAAGTATCCTCTAGCCCAGGCATTCCCAACCACGGTCCTCAAGGCACACCAACAGTGCATGTTTTAGTAATATCCAGGCTTCAGCACAGGTGACTTAATTAGTAGCTCAGTTATTTTGATTTAACCATCTGTGCTGCAGCCTGGATATCACTAAAACCTGCACTGTTGGTGTGCCTTGAGGACCGTGGTTGGGAATGCCTGCTCTAGCCAGTGGCGTAGCCAGTTTTTGAGGGTAATCACCACCATATAACTAGCCAAAAAACTCAAAAACGGAGCTACGATAGATGGGACAGAAATGTTAAACCAAAATAGCTTAAACTTTTTATTTTGTCAATTTTCCAGAAATACATCAATTCATCCAACATAGCTAAACATAGAATAAAATCACACAGAACTCATTAATAATTCAAGCGGTGAAAAGCAGCATATGGACTATTAGTGCACTTACATTTTGAGCAGCTCAGTGGTTGAAGTGAGAAAGTAGAAGCACTAGAACGGAATCTCTAAATAAATGGGGGCCTAACCCCTGAAGATTTATGGATTTTTATAGCGTGAAATTGCATTTAGATGCTTTTTTTTGTAATACTTCTGTGATCAGCTGAGACTGAAATGTTAGGCCACTTTATTTTTTAATTGTTTTTCACATACAATTTTTTTTTACTAATATCATAAGGTATTTCAAAATGTCACAGTTCTAAATGTTATTGTTTACAAGGCAATATCCTGTCCAACTTTGTGGGCCCCATTGCAACATTTTGAAGGGGCCCCTGTCACAGTGCTTCTAGAGAGACACAACTCTGCAGCAGCTGTTAAATGTATGCACCTTAATAGATCCCTAGTTTACTTTTTGAACCATAGTAGTGCTTTAGTTAATGTTATGCCCTATAGTAATGCCCTAGTTTGTTTTATGAACCATAGTAGTGCCCTAGTTCATGTCATGTGTACTCCCCGAGTACAAAGAAGAAGGAGAAAAAGGGCTGTATTGCCGGTGCACATAAGGGAGAGTGACCTAATTGTCACATCCACCTGTGTATTTGTAAAATGTAACTTTTATTGTTGTCTGCTTAAAATGGTGTGAAAATAACTAACACACAAACTACAAGTATAGGCGAAACATAGAGGTTAAAATTCTGACATATACAAAACATTCAAAAGTGCAATGAAAATAATAAATGTGATTAAAGATTAAAATGTGTGTCCGCGTGTTTTGTTCTAATGCCCAAATAAATTTAATATTGTTTTTGATTTAAGCCAGTATCATTATTTGTCTAGTCGTCAGCAATTCCTCTCCAATGTATGTCTTCTGGCCACTATTAGTATATTAGGTGCCGTAATTCCAACACTCCTTTGGTGGTGCTGTTAGCTAACAATATAATCTGCACTTTTCTGGCCACCATTCATATATTGAATACCGTACTCCCAAAGCTCCTATGGTGGTACTATTGGCACTGACAATATGATCTGCACTTATCCACACTGTGTGTGTCATATATTTTCAACGGTATCGGTCTCTCTCCATTCCCCAATATCCACTTATCACGGTTTGGTGTGCATATTATTGTAATTATAAAAAATCTTTATAATTGATGGCAAATGACACCTACCGGACTTGACCCACTTTTATCTGTGTAAATAATATTGTTTAGGGGGATGGTGTCCTTTAATATATGTATATCACTGGTTCAATATTTTATACATCCTCCCTAAACATCCTGAGGAACATTCTCATAGACCGGTCCTTCCCTTTATACAACACAGTTATAGATAGTGCAGATTTGGGATGCAAATTCTATTCTTTTACCTTGAGAGTATCGTATTAACCATAATAGTTAATGTTAGTACGTTTACTGCAACTATAGATAGTGCAGATCAATTATGTTGTTGTATCTCAGAAATATCGGTTATAATTACTGACCTTAATATATTTATTATTTATCTATTAACTCAGTTATAAATATGGCCTTTGTTAGACTCCCTACAAACATGCCGTGCATCCCTTTCAGACATCATTTGGTATTAAATAGTATTGTTCGCCAACTCAATTTAGCTTATAACGAACACAACACAGATAATTGATTAAGTTGAATATAGGTGACACATAAGGTCCAATTCTAATATGTGATACACCTTAAGGGATATATATCTCCCTCTCTTTTCAGTATTAGTATAATTTAAATAGGTGACAAACTATTGTGATGGTCAGATGTTTACAGTATTTATAGAAGGTACGTCACTCTTTACTTTAAGTGACCAATATATTATGTATCAGCTTTTTGCAAGAGTTTAAGAGTAATGTACCTTCTTTTAGTTTACAGATATATAACCCTTAATAATGAAGGTGTTTTCCTTCTAGGGATATAAATACTGTAAAAATACTCCATAAAAGGGGGTGTGGTCACCCAAAAGGGGGCGTGTCCAGTGTAGTAGAACCCCTTATACTATCTAGCACTGGTGACCCTTTCACCTTATAGCACACGGTACGAGCCGAAATTCACATTGTAGCACACTGTATGAGCCAAAATTCACATTGTAGCACACTGAATGAGCCGAAAATCACATTGTAGCACACTGAATGAGCCGAAATTCACTTTATAGCACACTGAATGAGCCGAAATTCACATTGTAGCACACTGAATGAGCCGAAATTCACATTGTAGCACACTGAATGAGCTGAAATTCACATTGTAGCCCACTGAATGAGCCGAAATTCACATTGTAGCACACTGAATGAGCCGAAATTCACATTGTAGCACACTGAATGAGCCGAAATTCACATTGTAGCACACTGAATGAGCCGAAATTCACATTGTAGCACAATGAATGAGCCGAAATTCACATTATAGCACACGGAATGAGCCGAAATTCACATTATAGCACACTGAATGAACCGAAATTCACATTATAGCACACTGAATGAGCTGAAATTGTGACAGCAGGGACAGCCAGAGTGACAGCAGGGACAGGGAGAGAGAGTGATGACAAGGAGAGAGAGTGACGACAGGGAGAGAGAGAGTGACGACAGGGAGAGAGAGAGTGATGACAGGGAGAGAGTGACGACAGTGACAGCAGGGGGAGAGAGAGTGACAGTAGGGACAGGGACAGTAACGACAGGGAGAGAGGGTGACATCAAGGGAACATTACCTGACTGTGGTCGGCGGAGGCACCCATGGGCAGCGGCGGTGATAAGGAGGCCTTCGGTGCGGAGAGGTCCCTCTGACCACCATTTGTTGCGGGTGTGCGGCTGGCGGCGGTGTACGGTGGGCGGCTGGCGGCGGTGAGCGGCTGACTATTGCTGTATTGATCATTGGTGGCCAGTGGTGTCAGTAATATAAACATTGCTGGCCTGTGTCAGCAATGTATATATTACTGCTTTATTGATCATTGGTGGCCAGTGGTGACAGGAATATATACATTGCTGGCCTGTGCCAGCAATGTATACATTACTGGCTAAAAATAAAAAAAGCATAACCATTGGTTGCCAGTGGTACGGTATATACATTGCTGGCCTATGCCAGCAATGTATATAACCGAGGGCAACAGCTATATGCAGCAACTTACTGATAGCGCTGCTTCTGAAGGAGGGAGCCTGGAGAACTGAACGGCAGCTGATTGAGGCCGGAGGCGGAGCACTGAGTGGAGGGAGCAGAGCAGACGGGCCGCGGCGGGGAGATTGCAGGGCGGCTGGCGGTGGTGAGCGGCTGTGAACGAGTACAGCGCTCTACACAGCCGCCGGCCACTGCACACGGACAGGAGGACAATGTGCAGCAGGATGGCCACTTCCCTCACCTTCTGCTGCACTTGCATTTCTGGGTCAGTGGAAGAAATGGCGGTATACCATACCGCCCCACTTTGACCACTGTATATATATATCTATATATCTGTATATATATAAACAAAACACAGGAAACTGCGGCACTCCAGTAGTAAACCTTGTATTGATTTACATGATCATAGTAGCAAATAAAGGTGGCGGCAACGTTTCGGTACGCGCAGGTACCGTTGTCAAGCCGCTTGCTAACAGGCTGTAAAGTGACAAACAAGATAGGCACAAAAGCACTTACCTATATACCGAACCCCCGGCGCTGAAGGAAGCCGGGTCCGGAGGGGTTCCCGCGGCGTGTCCGTCCGTGGTGGTCGCCTCCGATGACGTCAGCGTGAAGGCGCCGGCGGTCGCCCAGTGACACGTGATGCGTTGCCTAGGAAACCCGACGCCAGCCTGCTGCGATGCCTCCCCGGCCTCCCCCAGCGCCTGAAGTGACAAAACAAACAAAAACATATGCAAATGTAAATACAGATGTGCAAAAGGCAGGATATGAAACAATGGCCAATTAGATAATACTCATAACATAGATGCTGAAAGCACCACTACTTGGGAATCTACACAGAACAGCAGCACATGAAAATCTGATAAAAAATTATTATTATGTATATATAATAAATGCATGCATGTAAGCAATGAATGTATATAGTTAAATCACTTAAGTGTTACAGAAAATTATAAGAAAATATTCCAATTGTATCGTTCATTTAGACCCGCAGGTGATACTGTATTTAAATAGTGAATCCACTTCATTTCACATTTAAGAAGCTTGCCATTGCGGTCGCCCCCTCTTAAAGAGGCAGGAACATGGTCGATGACCATGTGTTTTAAAGATGCTAAAGAGTGGCCAGTCTGTTGGAAATGGCGGGCCACTGGCTGGTCAGAGGTCCCACTTGCAATGGCTTTGACAATGGATGACCGATGTAGAGCCATGCGTTCCCGTACTGTGCGAATGGTTTTACCCACGTAGTACAAATTGCACGGGCATATGATGATATAGATCACGTGGGTGGAGAGACATGACAAGGTACTGTATGTTTAATGAAAATGGACTTAAAAGTATGGGGATGTTTAAATGACGGTCCTGTAAGCATGTGAGAACAGGTGGTACACAGTGGGCATTTATAGCAACCAAAGGGTTTAGAGAGAAAGTGTGGAGGAGGGATGGGCTTAGTGAAACCCGTAATGAGCGTGTGGACTAGCATATCCCTTAAATTCTGGCCCCTGGTGAAGCAAGGCATGGGTCTTTTGTGTTTGAAACATGGCAAATTTTTATCTGAAGCCACTATAGGCCACAGAGCTCGACTAGCCCTCTGTACCACTTGACTTGAGGTGGAAAACTCCATCTTCCAAGGAATTACCGATTGTTTGTCCTTGACCTGCGGGACACGCAACTGCCTCCTATCTAACGCCAAAACCTCCATTTTTTTGTTTTTTCAATGCTGTTAAATTATAGCCCCTAGCCACAAACTTATCTATAACAGTGTCAATACTAGCTTCTGCTATCTCATGGCTACTGGCAATACGGGCTACCCTGATCATTTGGGATTTGGGCAATCCTCTTTTCAGTGGTTTAGGATGAAAACTGGAAGATGCCAAAAGCGTGTTCCGATCTGTCGGTTTGGAAAAAACTTCAGTCCGTAGAGTATGATCTATGATAGATACTTTAACATCTAAATAGTGGATGGAAGTGGTACTGTAATTCGACGTGATTCTGATAGTGGAAGTTTTTGTATTGATGAACTCAATCAACCGCAATAACCCTTTTTCATCACCAACCCATACGAAGAAAACATCGTCGATGTAGCGCATGTATGATGTAATGCAGCTCCTAAATTCAGGAATCGAGAAAAACATAGATTCTTCTTCCATAAACATATATATGTTGGCATAACTGGGTGCTACATTGCTACCCATGGCACATCCCAGCAGTTGCCTGTAGAATGTACCATTGTAGATGAAATAATTGCGGGTAAGAGTGAGTTCAAGAAGTCTAATAAAGACATCCACATTTAAATCAGCAATCCCCTCTTTGATATAGAAAGATCTAACCGCCGTTAGGCCTTGTTTGTGTGGGATTGATGTATACAAACTGTTGATGTCCATCGTGCATAAAAATGCATCTGTGGGGATGGTCTTCATATCGGCCAACCGATTTAGAAAACTGGTGGTGTCCTTTATTAATCGCTGTTGTTTTATGACATACGGTTGAAGTATGCTGTCCAAATACATCGCAATGGGTTGATAAAGGGAGTCTTTGGCTGAAATGATAGGACGGCCAGGAGGGTGTGCCGGGTCCTTGTGGATCTTGGGGACAGTGTACAAAATCAGGCTGACCGGAAAAGGTTGTTGTAATGCTGCCAATAGTGCATCATCAATGTGGCCGTCAGATCTAGCTAGTTGTAAAATGTCGGTGAGCTCAGTTTGATATTGATGAGTGGGATCCACATCCAATTTTTGATATACATAAATATCTGCCAGTTGACGTTCAATTTCTGACATGTAGTCACAAAGATTTTGGACCACGACAGCACCCCCCTTATCTGCTGACCGGATAACAATATCTCTATAACCAGAGAGATCCTTCAAAGCTGAAGACTCTTGTTTGCTTAAATTGAAGTGTTGGACCACCGATGCTGAGACAAATTTCTGTACTGAATCATCCATGAGTCTAGTGAACGTTTGAATGGAGGTATTTTGTGAATGAGGATCAAATCTTGATTGACTCCTTTTTCTGATGAATTGCTGTGTAGAAGTTATGTTAGGTACCTCAACATGATGCTGAAAATGTTCCTGTAATCGTAGATTGCGGGAGAAGCGGTGTAAATCAATGTTCCACTTGAAATCCTTGTGTCTATTGGTTGGGACAAAGGAGAGGCCCTTGTTGAGGACCCTCTCCTCAGTCTCTGTAAGGATGTGGGAGGAGAGATTGTAAATCATTTTTTCTTTTGGGAGGGTACTTCTTTTTTGCCGTGTGTTCTGACCCCCGCGGCGGGTGGCTTTGATTTGACAGCTTGTTCTTTTGATTTTTTGACGAGTTCCCCCCTGGGAGCAGATGTCCCTTCTAAAGGGTCGTCAGAAGAATCTTGTACTTGAAAATCACTGTCGCTGTTGGAAGCCAAAGTATTACGCCCTCTATTCTCGCGGCGCTGACGCCAGCTTTGTCGAGATCCTCCTTGCTGTGATCGTGTGGGAAAACGATCTCCACCCATCAACCAATGGTAGACCCTATTAGTTTCATAGTCCTGCACCACAGTATCGTATTTCCTTAATTTGAACTTGGTAAGTTCTTTTTGATAAGCTTCAATGGTAGCTTTAATCTTAGAGTGCCATATAAAAGTGACGGGACATTCTGTGTATGTATATTCCACATAATGTATGAATGTGTGTTTGCTATATATATATATATATATATATATATATATAAATGGTATAGACTTGCTTGTGTGAAGAGGTCTCTCACCAATCAACATGCTCACAAATACAGCCGGAACTTCACGGACTTCAATAATAAGGTAATGAATTTTTATGTGAAAAAACAACATTCTGGTCTTTTCACATATAAATTCATTACCTTATTATTGAAGTACGTGGAGTGCCGACTGTATTTGTGAGCGTGATGATTGGTGAGAGACCTCTTTACACAAGCAAGTCTATACCATTTATCTGAGGAGGGCACCCCGGCAATACTTTTTATACACAGGAGTGCCAACTAATATGGATATATACATAGACAATCAAACACATACATAAACAAGCAAACACACACACACACACACACTTACATAAGGTACAGTACTACATTTATACTGTACATACCAGCCCAGGGGCTTGCAGCAGACAGGCGCCACTAAGAAGGAGGGAGCTGCTGTGTTTGAGCATGCGCAGCCAGCAGCTCCCTCCGGACAAGCTGTTTGTAGAGAGCTATGTACAGTAGCTCTCTGATGTCGTGGCTTTTGCTGAGATGGAGACAGAGCTGTCTCCGTCTCTAAAACATTAAACTACGGTCATCAGGGGGGGTTTCCAGGTACTCGGAACACCCCCCCCCCCTGCGTGCGCCACTAGATTACTAGCTGGAGTACCCGGCGTTGCCCGGGATTTTAAGAATGTCTGTTTACAAAAATAAATTAAAATATTAAACACACAGTATATATAACATTGTAGATAGCTGAATACCTGTAGTGGCTGGAGCCCTTTTTGGTCCCCCAAGGGACCCTGCTCTTCCCCTATACAACTCTCAGTCTGTGGCTTCCTGCTGCCTCCATACCCCTCCTCACATCATGTCAGTGCCCCTGTTAAATTATCGCTCTTTTTACAGTTTCGTATATAGCGTGGCACATTATGTATCTCCTGATATACTCTGTGCTGCTGGGGGACTGTGCTACATCCACTATATAACTCTCAGTGTGTGGGTTTATGCTACCTGCTCACATCATGTCACATGCAGCCTGTCATCACTGACATATTTATTCATTAACAGTTTCTTATATAGTGCAGCATATTCCATTACGCTTTACAATTATCATGCATGTCCTGATATAGTCTGTGCTGCTGGCCCACCACTAGGGGTGCTAGTGGTGTGTTACCCCCACAGTGTTTGTTCCCAGAGTGTAAGTCATATGTGTAGCAAGTTTGGTGTAAATTGCTCCTAGCATTCCAGATTTATGCTGTCTGCTGAAAAACTCTGTGCTGCTGCCTCACCCCTAGGGGTGCTAGGGGTGTCTTACCCCCACATTGTTTGTTTCCAGCTTGTAAGTTATATGTGTATCAAGTTTGTTGTAAATTGGTCCAGGCATTCAGGAGTTATGCTGTCTCCTGAAATACTTTGTGCTGCTGCCCCACGCCTAGGGGTGCTAGGGGTGTCTAACCCCCACAGAGTTTGTTCCCAGATTGTAAGTAAGATGTGTGCCAAGTTTAGTGTAAAGTGCTCCAGGCCTTCCACAGTCTGCTGACATACTCTGTGCTGCTGTCCCACCTCTACTGCTGCTGTCTCACCTCTTACCCCCACAGTGTTTGTTTCCAGAGTGAAAGTCATATGTGTACCAAGTTTGGTGTAAACTGCTGCAGGCATTCCAGAGTTATGCTGTCTGCTGACATACTCTGTGCTGCTGTCCCACCCCTAGGGGTGCTAGGGATGTCTGACCCCCACAGTGTTTGTTTCCAGAGTGAAAGTAATATGTGTACCAAGTTTGGTGTAAACTACTGCAGGCATTCCAGAGTTATGCTGTCTGCTGAAATACTCAGTGCTGTTGCTTCACCCCTAGGGGTGCTAGGGGTGTCTTTCCCCCCATAGTGTTTCCAGAGTGTAAGGCATTTGTGTACCAATTTTGGAGTACATGGGTCCAGCAATTCCAGAGTTATGCTGTCTCCTGATATACTCTGTGCTGCTGTCCCTCCCCCTAGTGGTGCTAGGGAATTCTCATTTTTATAGTTGCCTTCAGCGTGTTTTAATACTCTCGTATGCCAAATTTCACGATCTTCGCTTGTAAACTATGGATTTGTAAAGAAAGACAGACAGAAGTACAAATTTTCACTTTTATATAGTAGATGGCTGTGTTTGGTCTGTCCAGTCATTGCTAATCCAATGCTGCACAGATTATTATTTTGATTATATTTGGGATATTTTTTTGATAATTACCTATAACCATGTGGCATTCACTGGTGTATTAACTAACTGTAAGATACACTTCTTTTTGTTACATGATGGCGCCTGATACTTTGTAGTATTTTACTATGTAACATTTATTTTAATGCAGAAAATGATTGACACGTTCTGCTACTAGCTGAACATAGACTTATGCCCGGCACTAGTATTCGGTCTTTAGGTGTGTCGACCGCTGAAGAGCGACAGTAAGTAGGTCGACACATGAATAGTTCGACAGGTATGGAAGGTCAATGCAGTCATTAGGTCGACGTGGGCAAGGTCGACTCGACACACAAAAGGTGTGTGCGACTGTGTCTGTACATGAAGTGCTACAATGTAGCAGCTGCTGCATTTTTCCAATACAAGTTCAGCTGTGCTCTGTATACAGACTCAGTCATACACAATATACAAGAGTCATATATAAAATTAACCAGCACAGTCTCATCATGTACCCTAGTCACATTGAGTTGCGACTAAAATGCATTTACTGCAAAAAAAGATGCCTGAAGTTAGCAGAGTTTCACGAGACCTGGAGGCTCACTAACTCCAGGCATCTCGCGTTGCATGGTGTACTGAGGATAGATATATGGGGACACATCTGTATTTGTAACATTACTTTATAATATGTTATCGCTGCAGTGTGCATTTAAAAAAAGGTTCTATCTGTATGTCATTCACCTCATGTTTAGGTATGCAGTCTCTAAATCTTCATTCACACGGTTGGCATTCACAGTGTCAATTGCAGAAGGACATTGATGATGATGATGACATGGTTAAAATGTCAACATCATTAATGCAGACACATGTAACATGTCAATATTACAAATATCAACATTTCCAGGAGACTTAGGGGTAGATGTAGTAAGCTTTGGAGAGAGATAAAGTATTAATCAGCTTCTGCCATTTTATAGGCTGTGCTAGAAAAATGACAATTAGAAGTTGATTTGTTGGTACTTTATCTATGTCCACTTTATCGCTCTCTAGGAATTGATATACCGCCCCCTTAGGGTTAGCGTTAGGGTTCTGGGCAGAATCAGTAGAAAACCAGTATGTCTACATTCTAACAATGTCAACGTAACATGATTGTCAACATGTTCAAAGACTTTATGACTATGTCAACATTCTCATGTTAACATAATGACTGACGGGAATGACAAAATATTACATAAAGCTCTGTTTATTATGTGTGCACTGTATAAATAACTGTTATTACATAATAAAATAGTATATTTCTAGTAGAATACAGATACCTTCAAAGGAAGGTTTTACTGTACAGTAACATTTAGTGTGGCGAATTTTTAATCCCCAGAATTTAGATTTCACACCAATAAAATCTGGTTATTGCTGTCTATTTGGGTTATTTCTGAATCGGAAACAATGTGAGATGCAGTGCATAGATATATTGTTGTGTGAATTTCATGATTTGCTGTGAGAATAAACAAATGCATTTTGTATTTGGACGTCTGTGAATGCAAATGCTTTGTTCAACCTTTTTCAGATTTGTGGCTCGTCATAAGAATGTGCATTCTACCAAAAATAAAGTCACTATAATTTTTAGACTACCTGCTCAAATAGCTTTTTCTTGTTTTCCTCTATTGCTAATGTATGACCTAAATGATTAATGAGAACAAACAGACATCTGTTCTTATTTATTTATTTAGTCACTCACTCACTCATTTAAATATATATATTTTTTTAAATGGTGGATTAGGATTACAGTAGATAAACAAATGGCGCAAAAGTAAGCGTAGAGTAGAAGGACTTACCGCAACTCAACATTAGCATAGAGGGTTATCATACAGCAACAGTGGTGGAACTTGTGAGTGGTGGGCCCAGGGTAAAAATATAGTTTGGGCCCCCCTCCTCCACCCCAAACCAAGATCACAATATGCCACACAACAGTGGGTGACAGGGAGAGGCAGACGGTCACAGTGTAAGACAGGGGGAGGCAGAGGGTGACAACGCAAGTCAAGGGGAGGTAGAGGGTGTCAGCAGAATGCATGGGGAGCCAGACAGTGAAAGGGGGAGGCAGTAGGTGACAGGGAGAGATAGTGGGTGACAGGGGTGCAAGCTTAAAGTCTTGTGTGGTGTGGAGAACAAGGGGCATGGCATATACTTTGGTGGGTTCAGGAATACAGCGGCCTCTGCTCTATCTGTGACAGGAGCTCCCACCCCTTGTGCTTTCCTCAGTTGGCACTTGGTCAGGCAGACTCTGACAGATCCAGTTACATCGGCTGTGAGCTGCCTTTAATTCACAGACAGTGAATCAATTTTGTTTATAACTGTGAGTTAATTAGAGGCAGGCTTTGATCATCAGCGCTGAAAGGTAGCAGGACTCCTCTATCAGGCTGGCACACATAAGGTCAGCCGTGCCTACCTATGGTAAGGGGACGTTCCCTCAGGCAGTGGGGCCCACCGTGCTCTCTGCACTGGGCCATTCGTCTGATATTGCTCAAAATATTTGCGCGTGTGTGTGTGTGTGTGTGGGGGCCTGGCAGGGTATAATTAATTGCTGGTCTGGGCAGCTGTGGGCCCCTTAGTCCTCAGGTGCCCTGGTGCAATGCACCTGCTGCACCAATGGTAGTTCCGCCTCTGTACAAGATAACGTTTACCACATGAGGTGATTAATTGAAAGGTTGCGATTTATTGTGCCTGGGTACAAGAGGTGCATATTAAATCCATTAGTGAAGTGTACATCTCTTAATGCCTCAGGTGGTTCATCATGAAGGAATTCTCAGGTTGTCCTAAATGTAAACACCAGGATCGTCTTAAGAGAGGAGGGGTCTGTGTGCAGTCTCTGTCCGGGCCACCCCCTGTTTATCCAGCCATACTTGAGTTGAGTGGCTGCATGGAGGCACCGCCTCATTGGGGATGCAGGTTGGCCACCAGGACCTGTACCACTAACTGGTGCTGACCACCAGCTGGCACCATCAGCATTGGGCTCATCTTCCGGCTCGGACCCATCCCCGACCCATAACCCATACTCGGCAACATCATCCAGGTCATACAGCCGCAGTGAGCAGTGCACTATGACTGTGGTTGAGGAAGGGAACTCATCGGAATTACAACTAGTACAGGCAGCAAGTGGCTTCCGGAAGGAATTCATGTTCCTTCCCTCATCGCGGGACATTTTAAGCAGCTTCACAATGTCAAATGCACCTGCACTGTAGCCTCTGCCGCAATTTCTGAAAATCAGTCAGCAGCAGCCAGCTCAGTACAAAGCAGCAAGGCTATCACTGTCTTCATATCAACTATCAGTCTACTGTGGGGTTAATGTGTATGTGTTTATTTTCCCCTGTGGTGGCCAATGTGTGTTTTTTGTTACTGTGAGTGGCAATGTTTGCTTTTTTTTTTTTTTATAGCCCTGTGGGGCACAATGTTTGTTATTTGCCTATGGGCTCCAACATATGTTTTTGTTACTGTGTGTGTGGGGGGAAGATGTAGATGGAATGGAAGGACACACTATAAATTCTTGCACAGGGTGCTAGTAGACATGGCCCTGGGCATTGTGCTCCACTACTCACAGCCATCCCTCTGCTTTGCCAAACACTTGTGCTAACCCATTATCATTTTTAGTATAAGTATAAGTAACCTTTCTTTCTTTCTTTCTTTCTTTCTTTCTTTCTTTCTTTCTTTCTGTTATGATACCAGTACGTCTGACCAGAGGTGATCTTATGACGGAGGTCAGAGTACTGGAATGGAATGCTGGTTACGGGAGCAGGAAAGCCTAGTAACCCCTGGCGCCCTAACTCCGTTGTCTCGCCCGTGTTATCAGAAATCCCCTGCGAGACTATGGTTGCTTGAGCCCATGGCAGCCGCGTTTGAAGGGCGGATTATGTCTGCCCAACTCCGATGCCCCCTCAGGTCTTAATGGGAGACAAAGGGAAATCCGAGACAGGGTGATAACAAGGGGCCCTCTGACTAAGCAACCAGGCCAGGGGCTACAAGCTAACTAACTTAAACCAGAAGTATGTGCGGACAAACCGCCAGGGAAAAGGACAACCAAAAATCCACGAATCCGTTACTCCTATCCAGCACCGCTGGATACCAGAGTGGATTTGTGGGAGCGGAATCCTCCGCAAAAGCTCCGAAACATAATATAACCAAATAATAAATAGTAAGCGGTCAAGCCGCAACACACGGCTACGCCGCGACTCACGAACACCACAGGATGTTAAAGGTGCTCGGTCAGGACTCCAGGAAAAGATGACAACTTCCGAGTATTGGACCGCTGAGGACAGGAACGACCGGATAGACAGGACTGGAAAACTCTCTGCAACAGACACAGCAAACAGGAAGCTATTACCGGCGTCTGTGAGAAGTCCAGAGAGTGCTTTTAACTGGGAGCTCTCCAATCAGGAGCCAGACAGGGTAATTAACAATCATGCCGTGCAGCTGCATGCTGCACGGCCAGGATACCAATGAGGTGATTAATCTAGACCCAGCAACGGGGAACGCGGTCCGACAGTGGCGTCCCCGTTGCTAGGGTCTGAGCGGCTCCGTGCGCCCGGCGTCTAGCGTTGCTAGGGAGCCGGCGGCTGTCCGCATGCGGCGTCCCTAGTTGCTAGGCGCCGGGCCGCACTGACGGGCGGACCCTCGGCGCCTAACAGTACCCCCCCCCTTGAGGAGGGGTCAAGGAACCCCTAAGGCCAGGTTTCTGAGGAAATTCTCGAAAAAATGCCTTTTTGAGCCTCGGGGCATGGAGATCCTCATCCAGGACCCAAGACCTTTCTTCTGGACCATAACCTCTCCAATGTACCAAAAAATAAAGCCGACCCCGGGACAACTTGGAATCGAGAACCTTCTCCACCAAGAACTCCTGCTGACCCTGTACATCTATTGATGATTTCCCCTGAGAGATCTTCCGAGGAAATCTACTGGAAGAAACGTATGGTTTCAACAGGGAGCAATGGAAAGTATTTCCGATCCGGAGAGTTCTTGGTAAACGTAACCGGAAAGCAACTGGATTGATTTTTTTTATAACATGAAATGGTCCAATAAATTTAGGGCCCAATCTAGCTGAGGTTTGTCGAAGTCTAATGTTGCGAGTCGACAACCACACCCTATCTCCAACTTTAAAAGTGCACGGCCGCCGGAGCCTGTCAGAAAATTTTTTCTCCCGAAATGCCGCTTTTCTGAGAGCAAGGTGCACTTTTCTCCAAATGAGTCTGAGATGAGCGGTCAAGGTCAGTGAGGAGACAGAGGAATGTTGAAAAAAGGAATTAGCTCTGGGGTGAAAACCAAAAACTGTAAAAAATGGAGACACATTGGTGGAGGAATGACAGGCATTATTGTAAGCAAACTCCGCCAACGGAAGAAACTCGGACCAGTCATTTTGGAGTTTGGCCGAGTACAAACGCAAATATTGTTTTAATGATTGATTAACTCGCTCAGTCTGCCCGTTGGATTGGGGATGGTAGCCAGACGTTAAAGACAATTTCATCTTTAAAGAGGCACAAAAAGACTTCCAAAATTGTGCAATGAATTGTGGACCCCGATCAGAAACAATATCAGTGGGTAACCCATGGAGTCTGAAAACATGGCGGAGGAACAAAACTGCCAATCCCTGGGCAGATGGCAATCGGGGAAGAGCAATGAAATGGGCCATCTTGCTAAAACGGTCAACTACCACCCATATGACTCGGCATCCGGCTGACAGAGGGAGGTCCACCACAAAATCCATGGAAATATGAGACCATGGCCTGAGAGGAACATTCAAGGGCATAAGTTGACCGATAGGCAAGGAACGGGGAACTTTATGCTGTGCACAGACCTGACACGAAAAAACAAACTCCTTAATGTCTTTGGAAAGACCAGGCCACCATACTGAGCGGGAGACTAATTCCAAAGTCTTAGCGATCCCCGGATGCCCGGCAACTTTGCTATCATGAAACTCCGTCAAAACAGTTGCTCTCAAAAACTCAGGGACATAAAGACGACCAGCAGGAGTATTTCCAGGAGCTTGATGTTGAAGCTGCTTTAACTGGGTAAATAAATCTTGTGTGAGGCCTGCCCGAATGACTGAAGACGGAAGTATGGGAGTAACAGGACTGTTATCATGAACTGGAAGAAAACTGCGTGACAGGGCATCCGCCTTGGCATTCTTGGAACCTGGCCTGAAGGTGATAATAAACTTGAAACGAGTAAAAAATAATGCCCAACGAGCTTGCCGGGCATTCAGCCGTTTAGCTGATTCAATGTACTGAAGATTTTTGTGATCAGTCAAAACTGAAATGGTATGTGTTGCTCCCTCAAGCCAATGCCTCCACTCCTCGAAAGCCCATTTAATAGCCAGTAATTCCCGGTTACCAACATCGTAGTTGGATTCAGCAGATGAGAATTTCCTGGACATAAAGGCACAAGGATGTAATTCTAGAGAATCCGGATCCTTCTGAGATAGGATAGCCCCTACTCCAACCTCCGAGGCATCAACCTCAACAATGAAAGGCAATTCTGGGTTGGGATGTCTGAGGACCGGGGCTGAGACAAAGGCTTGTTTCAAGGCCTGAAAAGATAACTCAGCTTCACGTGACCAGTTGGTTGGATCCGCTCCCTTCTTAGTCAGTGCCACAATGGGAGCAACTAGGTCGGAGAAAGAGTGAATAAATCTTCTATAATAATTCGCAAACCCTAAAAAGCGCTGAATTGCTTTTAAGTTGGTGGGTTGCGCCCAACTAAGGATGGCTTGGAGCTTCTTCGGTTCCATACAGAATCCCCGAGGGGAAATAATGTACCCTAAAAAGGATACCTCCGTGACATGAAATTCACACTTCTCCAGCTTGGCATATAGGTGATTTTCACGTAATTTTTTTAGAACCTGACGCACCTGGGTAACGTGTTGTTCAATAGAGTCAGAATATATCAAGATATCGTCTAAATAGACTACTACGAATCTTCCAAGAAAATCACGGAGCACATCGTTAATGAGATCCTGGAAAACTGCCGGAGCGTTAGACAGGCCGAATGGCATAACCAGATACTCATAGTGACCCGACTGAGTACTGAATGCCGTTTTCCACTCATCCCCTGACTTGATTCGGATGAGGTTATATGCTCCTCTCAGGTCAATCTTAGAAAAAATCACAGCCGAACGTAGCTGATCAAAGAGGACAGAAATCAGCGGCAAAGGGTAAGTATTTTTTACTGAGATTTTATTCAAGGCTCTAAAGTCAATGCAAGGTTTGAGTGATCCATCCTTCTCCACAAAGAAGAAGCCTGCACTTAAAGGGGATTTAGACGGCCTGATAAATCCTTTCCCTAGGCTTTCTTTAACATATTCATTCATGGCCACAGTTCCTGGTCCGGACAATGCATATAACCTTCCCTTAGGCAAAGTGGCACCAGGAATTAGCTCAATAGCACAATCATAAGGCCGATGGGGAGGCAGAATGTCCGCATTGCCCTTGGAAAATACATCAACAAAATCCTGGTATTCCACAGGAATGGGTGCGGGAATGACAGCAGCTATTCTGATGGGAAGCGTAATACATTCCTTATTACAGATGGTACCCCACTGTGAGATCTCCCCCGACTGCCAATCAATGATGGGATTATGAAAGGCCAGCCAAGGGTGACCCAGAACCACTGGAACTGCTGGGCAATGGGTAAGGAAAAATTCAATCTTTTCGGAATGAAGAGCTCCTACCGAAACTAGTACAGGAGGTGTACAGAGAGAAATAACCCCATTGGACAAGGGACTCCCATCTAAACCATGCATGGTGATACACCTACCCAAGGCTAACTGAGGAATACCTAAGGCCTTGGCCCACGTTAAGTCCATAAAGTTCCCTGCAGCTTCACTGTCAACAAAAGCCGACACCGAGGAACAGAGGCTGCCAAAGGAAACTTTAGCTGGGACTACCAGTGAATTATTTGAGGAGATAAGCTGTAGACCAAAGTGAACCCCCTCACAATTCACTTGGTCGAGGCGTTTCCCGACTTGTTCGGACAATTACGGGCAAAATGTCCCTTACTCCCACAGTACAAACAAAGACCAGAATTTTGCCTTCTGGTTCTTTCTTCAGGAGACAGCTTGGAGAGACCTATCTGCATGGGCTCCTCTATGTCCACAGGAATGGAAAAAACACCAGGAGTAGACCCGACAGATGCTCCTTTTTCAGCCCTCCGCTCTCTGAGACGATGATCAATCTTAATAGAAAGCTCCATGAGTTTATCAAGAGTCTCAGGAGCGGGATACTGAAGGAGACTGTCTTTTATAGACTCAGATAAGCCGAGGCGAAACTGACTGCGCAGGGCTGGGTCATACCATCCACAGTCGTTCGACCAACGGCGAAACTCCGTACAATAAATCTCTGCGGGATTCTTACCCTGTCTGAGAGCACGCAAATGACTCTCGGCGGATGCCTCTCTATCAGGGTCATCATACAATAGCCCTAAAGACCCCAGAAAGGCGTCTACAGACAACAATGCCGGATCGTCAGTTCTTAAACCAAAAGCCCAGGTCAGGGGATCCCCCTGAAGTAAAGAAATAATAATTCCGACCCGCTGAGATTCCGTACCTGAGGAGACTGGTCTTAAACGAAAATAAAGTTTACAAGACTCTTTAAAATTAAAAAACTGCTTTCTATCCCCAGAAAAACGGTCAGGCAAATGCATTTTTGGTTCAGGAACGACCCTCGGGGAAGTCCGTAACAGATCTTCCTGTGACCTCACCCGAAGGGATAGATCCTGAACCATCTGAGTAAGTTCTTGAATCTGACTAACTAGAAGCTGGCCAGGATTTGGCCCTACACCAGTGGGATTCATGAGGCCGACAAATCTTCCAAACTGAAATAAGGGAAAAAATCAAACCCTGTTTAATTTTAAATTTTAGTTGGGCCGGTAATAATGTTATGATACCAGTACGTCTGACCAGAGGTGATCTTATGACGGAGGTCAGAGTACTGGAATGGAATGCTGGTTACGGGAGCAGGAAAGCCTAGTAACCCCTGGCGCCCTAACTCCGTTGTCTCGCCCGTGTTATCAGAAATCCCCTGCGAGACTATGGTTGCTTGAGCCCATGGCAGCCGCGTTTGAAGGGCGGATTATGTCTGCCCAACTCCGATGCCCCCTCAGGTCTTAATGGGAGACAAAGGGAAATCCGAGACAGGGTGATAACAAGGGGCCCTCTGACTAAGCAACCAGGCCAGGGGCTACAAGCTAACTAACTTAAACCAGAAGTATGTGCGGACAAACCGCCAGGGAAAAGGACAACCAAAAATCCACGAATCCGTTACTCCTATCCAGCACCGCTGGATACCAGAGTGGATTTGTGGGAGCGGAATCCTCCGCAAAAGCTCCGAAACATAATATAACCAAATAATAAATAGTAAGCGGTCAAGCCGCAACACACGGCTACGCCGCGACTCACGAACACCACAGGATGTTAAAGGTGCTCGGTCAGGACTCCAGGAAAAGATGACAACTTCCGAGTATTGGACCACTGAGGACAGGAACGACCGGATAGACAGGACTGGAAAACTCTCTGCAACAGACACAGCAAACAGGAAGCTATTACCGGCGTCTGTGAGAAGTCCAGAGAGTGCTTTTAACTGGGAGCTCTCCAATCAGGAGCCAGACAGGGTAATTAACAATCATGCCGTGCAGCTACATGCTGCACGGCCAGGATACCAATGAGGTGATTAATCTAGACCCAGCAACGGGGAACGCGGTCCGACAGTGGCGTCCCCGTTGCTAGGGTCTGTCAAAGTCAGAAAAATGTCTCAATGCACGTTGCCATATTTGCACCGCACACTGGTCCGTGCTGCGCATGCGTACGCTCTCCCGTGGAAGCGCATACCCGCAATCGCGTGCACTCGCACGCGCAGTATGCGCATTTACGGTAGAGTTTATGTGATCGTAGCGTGCGACTCATTAGTTACAAATGTTCACAATTAATGTAGTTTATAGATCATGATCCCTTTGATAGTTTCTGTAAGTTTGGTTAAAGTACAATGTCCCAGAGCTGAGGAATCCCTCTTTGCATCGTACGAAGGGTCTAACAGGAATCATACTGCAGTGTTTGGTACCCATCGGAAGAGTATTTAATTAGCAATATTCCGGTGTTGGTTTGGAGCGTATTAATCGCTCGTGCGAATAGTTATGGACATAAGAAGTTTATGTCCATTTCTATGATTTACACATACTCAGGTATGCGGCGGGAAACCCAGTTTCCCACCCACCTGAGCTGTTGGAAATCGTCACAGCCCACCTGTATGAATCACCCTATGACCTTTTGTTATGATGCAGGGCCGAATTCCTTCGGCCAATGGACAATGGGATTGTAGGACCAGGAGATTGCATTGTGTGTGGAGCATAAATAGGCAGGCCGACCACATCCAGCTCTCACTCTCTCATCAACGGTTATCTGCTGATAATCGGGAGCTGGATATCGAGGCGCTGGCGATCATACCCTTTGTGCGTAAGTTCTCTCCATAATCATTGTCTTTCTGCGAGCCAATCTCTCTCTCTCTCTCTCTCTCTATCTCTCTCTCTCCTCTTTTTCTCTTAAATACCTTATAGTATTATAGTATTGTATCGTATTGCATTTAGGTCAGTGTAGTATTGTCTTTTTGTATTTATTGTTTAGTTCTGTGGTTAGGAAGTCTCTGTTATATTGTAGTGTATCATATGTACTGTTATCCCCTTTTACAAGTATATTAGACATAATACAGTTAATAGGCCTTGGAAACCTAAACCAGTATCTGTGTATTTTCTATAGTGATAAGTGTTCATTTGAGCGTCGGTGACGCTCATGCAGCTTTGTAGATAGTCAGGTTCCACAAGGTTGCACTTACACCCTGTACTCACATTAAGGTATTCAGTGTATTTCATCGGTATAAGGTTTAACATAAAGGTATAGTGTTGTGAGCGTCTGCATCGCTGGTGACCTCCTCGTGGTCTCTAGCGTACGCTACGTTACAGCGAATCTTTCCCCTAGACATAACCAATAACGTGTCCTGTGATCCCTGGGCCGTGAGCGAACGTGACGCCTGAGCGTCTCGCCTACGGCTGAGCGATCGTTACGCAACTAGCGTACCATTACGGTACTTCTTAAGTAAACAGCGTACAGTGTTCTTAGCTTCATAAAGGGTTGTTTATACGACAAAGGAATTTAGCATTGTCAATTGCGGGCTCGTCCGGTCCTTTTCACATCTGCACTAGGTAGATCAGCAGACATTATCCCTCCAGCAAAGGGTGGGAGGTTGTCTCACAGTGCTGACGGGATAAGCGTCTGCTTCGCTTAGACAAAGAGTGCTGAAGGAACCCGGTAACCGGAAGTAAGAACAAAACGCTTGTGTCTTTTTAAAACTGTTTATTTTTCTTTTGTCTTGCGTACGCATACATACCTGCATTTCTTTTCACTTGTGTATTTCATTTTTTCGTATATCACTATTCCTGTTTGCCAAATTTTATAGTTGATAGAAAGTGCAAAAAAGAGATTTGCTGTTATTTAATAGTAGAGGTGATAGTTAAAGTATAGAACAAACACACGGTTTGTCTGAGATACAAGGCAGTCAGTGTGGATTGCGGTAGATGATCAGGGATCACCTACATTGATAAATAAATATATTGTGTTACGGTGGATCTTTTGCATTGCGTACACGTGTCGCTAACAAAGACTAGCGTACGCAATCCAAAAGGCAGACGCACGCAGCGTACATTACGCAACGTAGCGTCCGGTTACGCTCACGTAGCTCAAGTCACGAAAAAGTTGAATTAGCGCAAAGCGATAATTAGCGCAAGGCGATAAGTAACGCACAGCGGTAGATAACGCGAAGCGATAAATAACGCAAATCTATTTTTAGAAAATCTGAAATTTAGTTTAACAGATCCTGCTCCTAATTGGTAACACTCTTGGCCTGAAGACAATTTCTGCGCAGAAATAGATATAGAAACAAAGTGTACATGTGTTGAGTGAGTGTGTTTTGTATACAAAAGTTTATATAACTTTAAGGTGGAACCAAAAGGAAAGCCGGGTACTCTTCAAGGGACATACGTGTAAGTGACATATACGGTGGCCAGGGAGGCATCCCTGGTTAAATAATATTTGAGCATTAGAGTATAGCGGACCATAAGGTAACAAGACCAGGAGGTCATAAGGTAACAAGACCAGGAGGTCGTAAGGTAAAAGGTCCGCTATAAAAGTCCAGTGGCACAACGCCTGGGGTGTTGGTGCAGAACCCATATAGGCCATAAGCTCTTGCTGAAGGAATCGCGGCCGGAAACATCGATTCCATTGGTCTTTCAGTACATGACAAGTAGTGCTCGTGTACTGAACGATTGGACCGCACGTAATTGTGTGCAGTAGTTAGTAATCTGACCTAATACCATTAGAGTAAAGTGGTCACAAACGCTATTTGTACATTCTGACGTGATTTGTGTAATTTTTTATTTTTGGAAGGGAAGTTCGCTGGTCACTCAGGAACTATCTAACAACCCCACCTTTACTGGAAAGAGTAAGTGTCCTGCGGGTAACCCTCATATGTTCCAGTAAACTGAAGGTTCCATAGGGGCCCTGTATCGAGTACGCCAGCACCACGTCGGTGTGATCAGGTCGTATTGGTCGAGATGGGCGAGTGAGTGGGGTACTCGGTAAACCGCCACCGCCGGCCTACTGTGGAGTAATTTGGTTGTCTGAAAAGGCTTGCTGAAAACCTTGATACAGAGATCCAAGGAGGACTAAGCAACACCTGCAGACTATGGGGGCCAGTTGCTCAGGTAGGGGGCGATCAACCCTGGTTCAGGTTGATTCTGTGAACCGACCAGTTGGGTCGGCACGATATGTAATGTGTGAAAAATATGGAATTCACACCGAATCTTTATGTGATGAATGGGAGAGAATGACTGTACAAGACAGGGACAAATTCCCAAGAATAGGTAGCTTCAGTCCAGAAGTGTTACAAAATTTAAGGAGGAGGATATGTCTCGTAAAATCAGCAAAGAGACGAATTCAGCATCATGATTATTTACAGTTATGGCACCAGGAAGGTGAGATACAGAGAGGTTTGGCTCTGGCGGCAGGATCTGGGGCAGTCAGGAAGTTGATTGCCACAGCTCCTCCCCCACCATACATTGCAGGAGAGAAGTTGATTGCGGAGAGAAACGCACTGGGTTGTAAAACACAAACTCTTAGTAACACTGTAAATGTTAATGATGTTAACCAAATAACTCATGCAAGTATTAACCCGTGCAAGATGTACCCTGTTTTGAACCTTCCTCAGGAGTGTGATCAAGAAGACGATTCAGCAACAATTTCAGCTCTCTCTCTTGCAGCCACCATAGCAGAGACCACAGTAGGCACAGCGACACCCACGAGATTAGTGAAAGCCCCTAGCGGAGGGATAGGTGAGGTCGTGTCAACGGGTAAGTACGGCACCATGCACTACACTGAAACAATTGTACCACAACAAGCTGTAGAATCTACACAGGAAGAGGCTGTTAGAATTGCTCCTGTAAGGGTAATAGCAGTCCCCAATGGAAAAACAGATGTCTCTGGAGCCACTCCCATAAGGAACATAGCCATGTACACTCCATTTTCCAGAATGGAATTAAGAACAATAGTGTCCGAATTTCCTGACCCCAGGAAGGATTTAATTGCTAGCCAAAAATACATCAGGGATTTAGGTAACACGGTAGAACCCAACAACAAGGATTGGCAGATACTGCTAAGAGCTTGTTTACCTTCCAATGTTGATGCAACTCAGTTTTTAGCTGATTGTGCATTGGATAAAGATGTACCGCTTACAGACGTGTACAACAAGGATAATGTAAAAAGGATAAATTTACAGCTAAAGGAGTATTTCCCTGCCGTTGTTAAATGGAATAAAATATTTTCCATTAAGCAAAAGGAGTCCGAAACGGCAACAGAATATTTTCACCGGGCACTATTAGAAATGGCAAAGTACACTGGTATAGAAGACATTAAGACCAACCCAAACCATCGAGAAGTAGCAGTATCTGTACTGATGGATGGTTTGAAAGAAACATTAAAAGCTAGGGTACAGACCACGCAGCCATGTTGGCGAGGTCTGTCAGTGTCCACCTTGAGAGAGGCTGCTATTGATCACGACAGAAATATCACTAGGCACAGGGAGTCGCAAAGTGATAAGTTGATGTCCGTAAGTATACAGGCGCTGACCACAAGGCAGCCTGCGTATGTACCACCGAATCCTGTGGGTAAGGCAAGTGTAATAACATGTTTTTCTTGTAACAGACCGGGACACTTTGCACGAGAATGTAGAACAAAGAATGTACAAAGGTCTTTTCAACCCCCTAGACAACAACACAACACACGACATTGGGAGCAGGGTCCACAGAGGCGGAGTTTTGAGCCACATACAGGGGAAACAAAAAGATATCCCCCAAACAGAGACTGGCATGCCTCTGGTAGCTCCCAGCTAACTCCCTCACAAGTAGTTGCTGCCAGCGGGATTCAGGGAGGTCAGCATACCCAATAGGGGTGTGGCCATACCTGTAATCTGCAGCCAGTTAAGTTGATTGCTAGTCTTGGAAACGAACCAGAAATTGCAATCAATGTAGCTGGTAAAACTTTAAACTTTCTTGTAGACACAGGGGCGGCCAAGTCAGTGATAAATTCGACAGTGGGCATGAGAACCACTGGTAGGACAATTCCAGCCATGGGAGTAACAGGAGTAGTCCAGCACTACCCTGTTAGCAAACCAGCCGAGATTACAATAGGGCCTTTGCATACCAAGCATTCCTTTTTGCTGGCTGCATCGGCACCAACTAATCTCCTGGGGAGAGACTTACTATGTAAAATGGGTTGCGTCATTTATTGTACCCCTGAAGGTGTATTCTTGGACATCCCTGAGAATCACGCTCAGGAAGTACGAGACATGTTAGACTCCCCATCAAAATTAATGTCACACACCATTATGACAAATAGGAACCCATCGCAGGTAGAAGAGATGACATCTCAGATACCAGAGTCACTTTGGACAAAAGATGGACAGGACACTGGATTAATGGCAAACGTAGCTCCAGTAGTAGTACAAGTAAAAGAAGGTAGGATAGCTCCAAAAATCCCACAGTATCCTCTGAAGCCAGAGGTGGAGTTAGGAGTTTTTCCCGTAATAGAGCGCTTGCTACAACAGGGCATTCTAGTAAGAACGTCCAGCACAGCAAATAGTCCCATCTTCCCTGTTAAAAAGAGTGGGGGGAGGGGTTACAGGCTAGTGCAGGATCTAAGGGGGATTAACAAAATAGTTGAGAGTCAGTTCCCCGTAGTGCCTAATCCAGCTGTCATCCTAATGCAAATTCCTCCCACTGCCAAATTTTTCACTGTTATTGACCTCTGCTCCGCTTTCTTTTCGGTACCTCTGCACCCTGACAGCCAATATTTGTTTGCATTCACATACAGAGGAGTCCAATACACGTGGACTCGGTTACCCCAAGGTTTCATAGATAGTCCAAGTATATTTTCTCAGGCTTTGCATGATTGTTTACAGTCTTTCCAACCAGACAGTGGATCAGTATTGATACAGTATGTGGACGATTTATTACTGTGTTCAGATTCACTGGAAGCATCTCTGAAGGATACGAAACAGCTCCTGTTTCATCTTTCAGACACAGGTCACAAGGTTTCCAAAGACAAGTTGCAATTATGCCAGACTAAGGTAAAATATTTGGGACACTGTCTAACACAAGGACTGAGACACTTGACCGCTGATAGAATCCAAGCCATTAGAGACATGACACTGCCACAAACCCAGCAACAGATCAGGACGTTTTTAGGAATGTGTGGGTATTGCCGTAATTGGATCCCAGGGTTTTCCATATTGGCGTTACCTTTGCAGGAAATGGTCTCCTCAAACAAACCTGATCGGATTTCGCATACAGACGAATCCGAAACAGCATTTGAGAGACTCAAACAGTGTCTAACGCAGGCACCTGCACTAGGTATGCCAGACTATGGGAAACCCTTTGAACTATACGGAACAGAAAGTGCTGGGTGCGCAGCAGGTGTACTAACACAAAAACACGGTGATGCCAGCAGGCCAGTTGCATACTACAGCGCTCAGCTAGATACGGTAGCGCGGTCCCTCCCCACATGCTTGCGTAGCGTTGCAGCGATAGCATTGCTAGTGACAAAAAGCGAAGATGTCGTGCTAGGCCACAACCTCACAATCCATACACCGCATGCGGTATCTGCCTTATTGAATTCTGCCCAAACCAGACACGTCTCATCTGCAAGGTTTACAAGATGGGAATTGGCATTAATGGCCCCCGTAAACATCACCATAAGGAGATGCAGTGCATTAAACCCTGCAACATTTCTCCCAGGTGTGCCTGGTCAGACACAAAGGGTGGGAGGTGAGAGTGATGGGGAAGGAGGATTTAATGCAAAGGAAGATACACATGATTGTATGGAATATTTGACCCAAAATTTTACCGCAAGGCCTGACATCAGTGACAATCCACTAGAAGATGCAGAACTCACGTTCTACACGGACGGTAGTTGTCACAGACAGTCAGACTCGGGAGACTTGTGTACTGGATACGCAGTCGTGGATGACCAAGACACCATAGAAGCGGAACCACTAGGCCCACCTCACTCAGCCCAGGTTGCTGAACTGGTCGCCCTAACCAGAGCATGTGAATTGGCTAAGGGAAAGTCAGCCAATATCTACACCGATTCCAGATACGCGTTCGGGGTAGTACATGATTTCGGAGCGCTATGGCGTCTCAGAAATTTCATGACGGCAGCTGGCACACCGATAGCGCATGCAGCTCATATAAAAAGGCTTCTAACAGCGATACAGGAACCCGACAGAGTGGCTGTTATCAAATGTAAAGCACATACATATAGCCAAGACCCAGTATCCCTTGGTAACAGCCGAGCAGACGAAGCTGCAAAGCTTGCAGCTGCTACCCCCATACGGACAGACACCACACAACTGATGGTATTTAATACCATCAACACACGAAAGTTGTGTGAAATGCAGAATTTGTGTTCCACTCAGGAGAGAGCAGTCTGGAAGGCAAAGGGATATGGCCAAGAGTCCTCAGGGCTCTGGACGGATGGACATGGTAAACCAGTGGCCCCCAGGGCATACCTTCCGTGTCTGGCTGAAGCAGCTCACGGGCTGACTCATCTAGGCAAGGAGGGGATGTGCAAATTGGTAAGAGCATACTGGTGCGCCCCAGGATTCTCCTCTCATGCTAGTAAAAGAGCAATGTCATGCCTTACCTGTCTGAGAAAGAATATTGGAAAGGCAATACCTACAGAACCATCCCATATCCCACCTGCCGGCGGCCCTTTCCAAGTAATACAAATTGACTTCATTCAATTGCCCCCATGTAGAAATTTAAAGTATGTACTTGTCTGTATAGATGTTTTCTCAAATTGGGTCGAAGCTTTTCCAGCAGCTACAAATACCGCTATGTTTACAGCTAAGAAAATTGTGCAGGAATTTGTATGTAGATATGGTATCCCTAGAATCATTGAAAGCGATAGGGGTACCCATTTTACAGGTGATGTCTTCCAAGGAATGTGTAAGTTGATGGGAATTGATAGCAAGCTGCACACTCCGTACCGTCCACAGGCGAGTGCGAAGGTCGAAAGAGTGAACAGCACTATTAAAAATAAATTGAGTAAAGTAATGGCAGAGACAGGATTGACGTGGCCAGAAGCTTTACCCATTGTTTTGTATAGCATCAGAACCACTCCCAGGTCCCCTCTTAATCTGTCTCCTTTTGAAATCTTGTTTGGTCGACAACCGCATGTCATGATTAACCCTCAGGATGATTTGAAATGTAACAATGAAGTAACTGTAAAGTACTTGATTAACATGAGTAAACAGTTGAGGAATCAAAATGATAATCTGAAGTTGGTGATTCCTGATTTACCAGATAGTAATTGTCATGACATTGAACCTGGGGATTATGTAATGATACAAAATTTTCTACGCTCAGGTTGTCTTATTGATAGATGGGAAGGACCATACCAGGTCTTATTGACTAGCACCACAGCATTGAAGGTTGCTGAGAGAGAGACTTGGGTCCATTCATCCCACTGCAAGAAGGTTGCTGATCCAGAGAAGTCCCGTGATAAGGAACAGACGGTAGAGGTTGTATCACTGGAGTGTCTGTTCCAGGAGGACTGAGGCGGCACCTGAGCCTTGAAGACCGGAAGCAGTTGTCGACTCCCCTCTCCTTTTTATTGTTTTTCTCCACTTCCCATCCCCTCTCCCTTAAAATTTCTGTTTCCCCCTTCTCAATCTTCTCCATTTCCTCCTCAAAGATGGACTTGCCCAAAGAGACTGTGATCCGGATTTTGATGTTGACCATGATGTTGACCAGAGCAGTCTATTCCGGCGAGAGTACCATAGAGGTCGAGAGAGGTTCTGGAATGGGTTCCGATTATGATGATGGAGGCGTAGTTTTCCAAGATCAACCAATCCAACAAGCAAAGGCGAGTATCAGAAAACGATCCGATAGAAGAAATTGTGATGGATTGTTAGCTGAGGAAAATTGTATCTGTAGGCTCTGTGATAATCTGGTTGAAGATGGATGCATAAAGAAATGCCAATCTAGTTTTAATATCCATATAGACCGGCATCCATTGAGTGACTATCACTCCTTAGTGGGTAACGTGTTAAACCAAACAGATTGTTGGGTATGCTCTCAAGTACCTCAGGGTCACAGTAAATCAGGGCTAGTACCATTTCCTTTAACGTTAGGGGAGGTACTTGAGCTAAGTGGTGGGAGACCGGTGGACCGGAGGTTTAACATCTCCAGCCCTCCTAGTTTGAAGCTCCACCAATACCATGTGGATAGGTCCCTCATATGTTTTAACATCTCCAATCCCAGAAAACCGGGAAATTGGGAAGTGTCATGGAGCAACCTTACCATGACCTTTTCACACAGAGCAGATAGAATGCCTACAGATACAGAGCTCGTACGCCACATAGCCAGTAGAGGAAAGTCTTTCCGGTATCGATATACCTTAGGAAATAGGATTACTAAAGTTGGAGAGGTATCACCAGGATACTGTGCACATATCGTACAAACCGATACGTGCATTAGGCAGATGGAAGAATTAGGGTCAGGAGATTTCACCTGGAAGGTTTGTAACATGGTCATGTCCTTCTCCGTCCCATATGTTCTCCCCGATGATGCATATTTCATATGCGGGAGAAAGGCGTACAAGTGGCTTGCCCCAAACTCTGAAGGATTGTGTTATATTGGAAAAGTATTGCCTGAAGTGATGACTGTTACACATGACAAAATGAAGGACATACACCGTGGTGCCCAAGCTCCTTATACTCACACTCATTACGAACACCGAGTTAAAAGACAACTGTCAGAAAGGTTAGAGCATCCGGCCTCTGATCTTATCCATGAATCCACCGGGATTCAGGTTCTGGTAGCGTTAGATTTCACTCGTACCGCTCGAGGAGTGATGAATTATAGATACATTTCCGCACTCGCCAATTTGTTAGATAATATCACTGAAATGTATGATGACACGTTTAGATACACTGGAAGAGAACTTCAAGCTTACAAAACAGAACTAGTTCAGCATAGGATGGTTCTTAATTATCTTACAGCAGTAACAGGCGGATATTGTGTTACATTGGCAACACAGTACGGCATAAAGTGTTGCACGTATATCACCAATAGCACCGAGGATCCGGTAGAGGTCATAGACCAAAAGATGGATGATATTCTGCAATTAAAGTGGGAATTTCGTCGAAAACACAATCTCACCCTTGCTGCTGTAGGTAATGAGCTGACTGGTTGGGTGTCATGGTTGAACCCGCGAAATTGGTTCTCCGGTTTGGGAGAGTGGGCTCAAGGAGTCATAATGGATGTTGGAAAGTTTCTACTGTGTATTTTGGGTGTCGTTATATCGTTTGGATTGATATTTAGATGCGGGCAGGCTTTGATGAGGTGTAAACAAAGTACAAAAGTGATGAGCTTGAGGAGTGAGGAAACTGTAATTAACCTGGATTTGATTTATGACCCAATGCTAGAAACCATGACGTAATGATGTAATGAGTATACGGTCCGTCTTTCACCCATTTCTATGTTTTCCTCCGAGGTACAAAGACCCACGTAGACGAAGGATTTGATGAGCCAAGGGGCCGACAACGGAAAGATGGAAAGAAGAAGAGCAGACGACCTGATATACAAGATTTTGATGGACAATGCCATGGGTACCCCAGTTTCCCTAGGAACTTTAAAATCACGCTAGCCCAACATTTTTTGTAAATCCATGGACGTTGTTTGCTTTACTCACGATTTATGAGCAAAAGCACAAAGAAGAAGACTCCAATCAACCGACACCAATCAAGACCTCAATCGACGAATGTACCTTTCCCTGACATAGAATACCATTGCATTTTCCATAAGTGTTCTCTATCTTCATCTCTACAACCCTCAGGTAATGACACACATAGACGATAGGGAATTCAGGCACAGATATCAGCAACCACATACCTCCCCCATTCATGTATCATCAACTAAAATGTGCATCCCCATTTTGTTACAACTACAGCCGAAATGAGCTCGGTAAAGTTTGACAGCCCATCCACAGACCTGTACCACAGGATAAGAAGGAATTCAAATGTATACTTCGCAATACCTCGAAGCTTGATCTACCACACGTACGGCACGATGATACATGACCCTCCAAACATGGACTCATACACACATGCTCCTGCTTTCTCACTAGGTCATACCCTCTTCACACCTTCTCCTCTCTCCTCCCCTACCCAACCATGGAAATCAATTAACCCCTGACTTACATTTTTCTCCTTAAATGTTTTGTGGCAGTTATTATTGACTGCCAAAGGGTGGACTGTCAAAGTCAGAAAAATGTCTCAATGCACGTTGCCATATTTGCACCGCACACTGGTCCGTGCTGCGCATGCGTACGCTCTCCCGTGGAAGCGCATACCCGCAATCGCGTGCACTCGCACGCGCAGTATGCGCATTTACGGTAGAGTTTATGTGATCGTAGCGTGCGACTCATTAGTTACAAATGTTCACAATTAATGTAGTTTATAGATCATGATCCCTTTGATAGTTTCTGTAAGTTTGGTTAAAGTACAATGTCCCAGAGCTGAGGAATCCCTCTTTGCATCGTACGAAGGGTCTAACAGGAATCATACTGCAGTGTTTGGTACCCATCGGAAGAGTATTTAATTAGCAATATTCCGGTGTTGGTTTGGAGCGTATTAATCGCTCGTGCGAATAGTTATGGACATAAGAAGTTTATGTCCATTTCTATGATTTACACATACTCAGGTATGCGGCGGGAAACCCAGTTTCCCACCCACCTGAGCTGTTGGAAATCGTCACAGCCCACCTGTATGAATCACCCTATGACCTTTTGTTATGATGCAGGGCCGAATTCCTTCGGCCAATGGACAATGGGATTGTAGGACCAGGAGATTGCATTGTGTGTGGAGCATAAATAGGCAGGCCGACCACATCCAGCTCTCACTCTCTCATCAACGGTTATCTGCTGATAATCGGGAGCTGGATATCGAGGCGCTGGCGATCATACCCTTTGTGCGTAAGTTCTCTCCATAATCATTGTCTTTCTGCGAGCCAATCTCTCTCTCTCTCTCTCTCTCTCTCTCTCTATCTCTCTCTCTCCTCTTTTTCTCTTAAATACCTTATAGTATTATAGTATTGTATCGTATTGCATTTAGGTCAGTGTAGTATTGTCTTTTTGTATTTATTGTTTAGTTCTGTGGTTAGGAAGTCTCTGTTATATTGTAGTGTATCATATGTACTGTTATCCCCTTTTACAAGTATATTAGACATAATACAGTTAATAGGCCTTGGAAACCTAAACCAGTATCTGTGTATTTTCTATAGTGATAAGTGTTCATTTGAGCGTCGGTGACGCTCATGCAGCTTTGTAGATAGTCAGGTTCCACAAGGTTGCACTTACACCCTGTACTCACATTAAGGTATTCAGTGTATTTCATCGGTATAAGGTTTAACATAAAGGTATAGTGTTGTGAGCATCTGCATCGCTGGTGACCTCCTCGTGGTCTCTAGCGTACGCTACGTTACAGCGAATCTTTCCCCTAGACATAACCAATAACGTGTCCTGTGATCCCTGGGCCGTGAGCGAACGTGACGCCTGAGCGTCTCGCCTACGGCTGAGCGATCGTTACGCAACTAGCGTACCATTACGGTACTTCTTAAGTAAACAGCGTACAGTGTTCTTAGCTTCATAAAGGGTTGTTTATACGACAAAGGAATTTAGCATTGTCAGGTCTGAGCGGCTCCGTGCGCCCGGCGTCTAGCGTTGCTAGGGAGCCGGCGGCTGTCCGCATGCGGCGTCCCTAGTTGCTAGGCGCCGGGCCGCACTGACGGGCGGACCCTCGGCGCCTAACACTTTCTTTCTTTCTTTCTTTCTTTCTTTCTTTTTTGTGTTGGTATATTGGCCCTCATTCCGAGTTGTTCGCTCGCTAGCCGCTTTTAGCAGCATTGCACACGCTAAGCCGCCGCCCTCTGGGAGTGAATCTTAGCTTAGCTGAATTGCGAACGAAGTATTCGCAATATTGCGAAAAGATTTTTCTTTGCAGTTTCTGAGTAGCTCGAGACTTACTCTTACAGTGCGATCAGTTCAGTGCTTGTCGTTCCTGGTTTGACGTCACAAACACACCCAGCGTTCGCCCAGACACTCCTCCGTTTCTCCAGCCACTCCCGCGTTTTTCCCAGAAACGGCAGCGTTTTTTCACACACACCCATAAAATGGCCAGTTTCCGCCCAGAAACACCCACTTCCTGTCAATCACACTCCGATCACCAGAACGAAGAAAAATCCTCGTAATGCCGTGAGTAAAATACCTAACTGTTGAGTAAAATAACTAAGCGCATGTGCTCTGCAAACATTGCGCATGCGCAGTAAGTGACTAATCCCAATATAGCGAAATTCGGCAACGAGCGAACAACTCGGAATGAGGGCCATTATGCAGTGCTATACGTACATTGAGGTGGGTATCATAATACTAACAATTTATGTACAACTAACTACCGGTCCGTCAAAATGATGGAACAACACAACAGTAATGTCAGTGCTGGCAGCTGTGCATGACCAAATGGAGCACCATATATAGGTGAGGAGCAGCATTAGCCTTTTATTATACAGGATAGTTTAAAAGAGATGGAGAGATGACTCTTCCCCAATAATTGAACAATCTGAAGTGTCATGAAACCAATTGGTACAAAAGATAGGCAACATGGCTATCCTTCAATATTTACATTTTCAAAAAAGTCCTCCCTATTCAGGATAAGGGGTTTGCATTTCTCCATGGGTACTCTATCTGTCAACTGAACATAGCCAAGTGTCTGCCTGTGTTTGATATCATATCAGCTGCAGCACACAGAGCCAAAACACCTCATCTTCATGTTTGTAGAAGATTTTGCGGCAACTACTGTCACCAAGGATGTCACCATCGCCAACAGAGATGGCAACAGCAGCAATGACAGTTGTACCCACGGGGTCCTACAGTTGAAATGAAATGGTATTTGTGTGATGGGATGCAGTTAATGTGCTGGCTGACAGAATCCCGGCGGTCAGGATACCGACAGCTGACAATGCCGACAGCCGACAATGCCGACAGACGGAATCCCGTCTCACAGGGGCTGTTCCCACTCGTGGGTGTCCATGGCACACATTGAGTGGGAATATAACCTGTGGCAAGCGCAGTGAGCCACCAAGACCGCAGCATGGCAAGCGCGGCAAGCCCACAAGGGGGATCTTTGCACTCACACCTCTGCCGGCATACTAGCAGGGTGGGATGCTGCTGTCGGTATGCTGACAGCTGGCATCCCGGCTGCCGGTAAATCATACTGATTCCTGTGTGATGCCGCCCATAGTGAGGCATTAATTGCAAAGTGATTGACAGGAAGGGACCATTTGGGGAAGGTGGTGGTAACCAACTGTTTTCATGGCATGTCTTAGCATCCAAATGCAATTTCTTATGCAGAAAATATGCTGTTAGTGTTGCAGCTCCAGCAGCCATTCGGTGACACTATAGACACAATCAGGGAGTCTATTTTACTTGCATCTGCATGGCATTTGTGATGGATTATGCACTTGCTAAGATGTTGCGATGACTCAAGTGGGCGGCTGTTACACTTGCATTGTCTTGCAGTTCTGTAGCTTTAAAAATTGCAGCTGCGTAGGCATTAGCCACCGCATCTGTGTCAGGCCCAATGTTTGAAATATCACTTGACTGCAGGTCTTAATTAAAATGGGTTGTACACACTATGGCAGATTCAGTTAAGGTTTTGCCGGAACCTTGCATGATGTACAGCTGTGCACATATGGAGCAAAAATCTTGTTTACTTTTGTTTGCAGCCTATAGAGGTACAAGCAAAAATTGAGCAAGGTTTTCTTGCCTGGATAATTAACCAAAGTAGTTGAAGCTTGGTGGCTAAGTGATCTACCCCACCATCTCTAAAAAAATTAATTTGTTTCTGTTCTTGCTCTTATTAATGAAGTTTTGGACACATGATCTACAGATGGAGCCACGTTCATCTTGGTTTCTGTGCTGCGCCTATGGTTTATTAGCATAAACCCTTCATCTATTGTTCTCAGCTGCAGTACAATACAGAGAGAACAATACATCAAGGGATTAAGGGGGTCATTCTGAGTTGTTTGCTCATTGCCGATTTTCGCTATGCTGCGATTTGTTGCAAATTGCGCATGCGCAAGGCACGCAGGGCGCATGCGCTTAGTTATTTAACACAAAACTTAGCTGTTTTGCTGTGGCTTCTGCAACGCTTTTCAGTCGCACTGCTGTTCGGTAAATGATTGACAGGAAAGGGGCAGGCGTGTCAGGGAAAAACGCGGAAGTGCCTGGAGAAACGGGGGAGTGGCTGGCCGAACTCAGGGTGTGTTTGTGACATCAAACCAGGAACTAAACGGACTGAGCTGATCGCAATCTGTGAGTAGGTCTGGAGCTACTCAGAAACTGCAAAGAATTATTTAGTAGCAGTTTTGCAAATTCTGCTAAGCTAAGATACACTCCCAGAGGGCGGCGGCCTAGCGTGTGCAATGCTGCTAAAAGCAGCTAGCGAGCGAACAACTCGGAATGCGGGCCTAAGACATTATAACAGGGGATCAAGGGATTAAGTCATTACAGCAGGGGATTAAGGGGGTCATTCTGAATTGATCGCTAGCTGAAAATGTTCACTGCGCAGCGATGATGCAAAAAATGGCACTTCTGCGCATGTGCATGCGGTGCAATGCGCACGCGCAACGTACTTTCACAATGGCCGATGTAGTTTCACACAAGGTCTAGCGATGCTTTTCAGTCGCAATGGCCGCCGCAGAGTGATTGAAATTAAGTGGGCGTTTCTGGGTGGCAACTGAGCATTTTCAGGGAGTGTTCGGGAAAAACGCAGGCGTGCCAGGAAAACCACAGGCATGGCTGGGTGAACGCAGGGCGTGTTTGTGACGTCAAATCTGGAACTGAATGGTCTGAAGTGATCGCAAGCGCTGAGTAGGTCTGGAGCTACTCTGAAACTGCACAATTTTTTATGTAGCCTTTCTGCGATGGAAGCGATCGCAGTATTGCAAAGCTAATATACACTCCCAGAGGGCAGCAGAAACTAGTACATTAACTGTCGCCTCTCAAATGCTTAGGTGTTCCGACACCTATGTGTGTATTAAATATAACTGTACTTCCAACTAAATGACTAAAGTTGTAGATGTTTCATCTTGTTTTAGTTATTAATGACGTAAAGAAGCAGAGCAATTGGATTTAAAAGCTATTGCTCACTGTAAGATCATAGGAAAAAATTAACCACACGTGCTGTATGTATGCAATTTTTTGGTCTCACCAATTAGATTAAAAAAATATTTGAATTAAATCTATAGTAGGTGTAAGCGGGTTTGGATCTCTGAGATCCGAACCCCCCCAGACTTCAGGATCTGAGTTCGGCTCGGGACTTCCTACCATACACAGATCCCAGATCAAGGCAAAACATCATAATTCCACTGTCAGATCTCGCAGGATTTGGAATCTATCAAAGAAGCCGCTTGCCACCTCCATTTTCACTCCTGACTTGGAGAGTTAGGGAGACAGACCTCTGTCTGTCTGTGGGTGGTGGTGTACAGGGGTGCTGTGGTCCTGTGCTCTTCTGGGGTGGTGTCCTGTGTGGGTGTACTGTGCTGTTGTCCTGTTCTGTTCTGGGGTGCTGTCCTGTGCTGGTGTACTGGCTGTTAGGGGTGCTGATGTCCTGTGCTGTTCTGGGGCATTGTCCTGTGCTGGTGTACTGTGCTGTCAGGGGTGCTGCTGTCCTATACTGTACAGGGTTGCTGTTCTGAGGTGTCCTGTGCTGGTTGGGGTGCTGTACAGGGGCACTGTTCTGTGTGCTGTAAAAATAAAGGGCACTGTGGCCCTGTCAGCTGCTGTAAAAATAAAGGAACACTGTGGCTCTGTCCTGTATGCAGTAAAAAATACAGGGGTGCTGTGGCCCTGTCCTGTATGCTGTAAAAATACAAGGGTGCTTTAGCCCTGTCCTATGTATTGTAAAAATACAGGGGTGCTGTAAAATGCAGGGTGCTGTGGTCTTGTCCTGTATGCAGTAAAAATTAGTGATGTGCACCGGAAATTTTTCGGGTTTTGTGTTTTGGTTTTGGGTTCGGTTCCACGGCCGTGTTTTGGGTTCGAACGCGTTTTGGCAAAACCTCACCGAATTTTTTTTGTCGGATTCGGGTGTGTTTTGGATTCGGGTGTTTTTTTAAAAAACCCTAAAAAACAGCTTAAATCATAGAATTTGGGGGTCATTTTGATCCCATAGTATTATTAACCTCAATAACCATAATTTACACTCATTTCCAGTCTATTCTGAACACCTCACAATATTATTTTTAGTCCTAAAATTTGCACCAAGGTCGCTGGATGACTAAGATAAGCGACCCAAGTGGCCGACACAAACACCTGGCCCATCTAGGAGTGGCACTGCAGTGTCACGCAGGATGGCCCTTCCAAAAAATACTCCCCAAACAACACATGACGCAAAAAAAAAAAAAAAGAGGCGCAATGAGGTAGCTGTGTGACTAAGATAAGCGACCCAAGTGGCCGACACAAACACCTGGCCCATCTAGGAGTGGCACTGCAGTGTCACGCAGGATGGCCCTTCCAAAAAAATACTCCCCAAATAGCACATGACGCAAAGAAAAAAAGAGGCGCATGGCCCTTCCAAAAAATACTCCCCAAACAGCACATGACGCAAAGAAAAAAAGAGGCGCAATGAGGTAGCTGTGTGACTAAGATAAGCGACCCAAGTGGCCGACACAAACACCTGGCCCATCTAGGAGTGGCACTGCAGTGTCACGCAGGATGGCCCTTCCAAAAAATACTCCCCAAACAGCACATGACGCAAAGAAAAAAAGAGGCGCAATGAGGTAGCTGTGTGACTAAGATAAGCGACCCAAGTGGCCGACACAAACACCTGGCCCATCTAGGAGTGGCACTGCAGTGTCACGCAGGATGGCCCTTCAAAATAATACTCCCCAAACAGCACATGACGCAAAGAAAAATGAAAGAAAAAAGAGGTGCAAGATGGAATTGTCCTTGGGCCCTCCCACCCACCCTTATGTTGTATAAACAGGACATGCACACTTTAACGAACCCATCATTTCAGCGACAGGGTCTGCCACACGACTGTGACTGAAATGACTGGTTGGTTTGTGCCCCCACCAAAAAAGAAGCAATCAATCTCTCCTTGCACAAACTGGCTCTACAGAGGCAAGATGTCCACCTCATCATCATCGTCCGATTCATCACCCCTTTCACTGTGTACAGCCCCCTCCTCACAGATTATTAATTCGTCCCCACTGGAATCCACCATCTCAGGTCCCCGTGCACTTTCTGGAGGCAATTGCTGCTGGTGAATGTCTCCACGGAGGAATTGATTATAATTCATTTTAATGAACATCATCTTCTCCACATTTTCTGGAAGTAACCTCGTACGCCGATTGCTGACAAGGTGAGCGGCTGCACTAAACACTCTTTCGGAGTACACACTGGAGGGAGGGCAACTTAGGTAGAATAAAGCCAGTTTCTGCAAGGGCCTCCAAATTGCCTCTTTTTCCTGCCAGTATACGTACGGACTGTCTGACGTGCCTACTTGGATGCGGTCACTCATATAATCCTCCACCATTCTTTCAATGGTGACAGAATCATATGCAGTGACAGTAGACGACATGTCAGTAATCGTTGGCAGGTCCTTCAGTCCGGACCAGATGTCAGCACTCGCTCCAGACTGCCCTGCATCACCGCCAGCTGGTGGGCTCGGAATTCTTAGCCTTTTCCTCGCACCCCCAGTTGCGGGAGAATGTGAAGGAGGAGCTGTTGACGGGTCACGTTCCGCTTGACTTGACAATTTTCTCACCAGGAAGTCTTTGAACCCCTGCAGACTTGTGTCTGCCGGAAAGAGAGATACAACGTAGGTTTTAAATCTAGGATCGAGCACGGTGGCCAAAATGTAGTGCTCTGATTTCAACAGATTGACCACCCGTGAATCCTGGTTAAGCGAATGAAGGGCTCCATCCACAAGTCCCACATGCCTAGCGTAATCGCTGTTTTAGCTCCTCCTTCAATGTCTCCAGCTTCTTCTGCAAAAGCCTGATGAGGGGAATGACCTGACTCAGGCTGGCAGTGTCTGAACTGACTTCACGTGTGGCAAGTTCAAAAGGTTGCAGAACCTTGCACAACGTTGAAATCATTCTCCACTGCGCTTGAGACAGGTGCATTCCACCGCCTTTGCCTATATCGTGGGCAAATGTATAGGCTTGAATGGCCTTTTGCTGCTCCTCCATCCTCTGAAGCATATAGAGGGTTGAATTCCACCTCGTTACCACCTCTTGCTTCAGATGCAGGTTCAGGTGTTTTTGGTGGTGCTCCAGTCTTCTGTACGCGGTGCCTGAACGCCGAAAGTGGCCTGCAATTCTTCGGGCCACCGACAGCATCTCTTGCACGCCCCTGTCGTTTTTTAAATAATTCTGCACCACCAAATTCAAGGTATGTGCAAAACATGGGACGTGCTGGAATTTGCCCAGATGTAATGCACGCACAATATTGCTGGCGTTGTCCGATGCCACAAATCCCCAGGAGAGTCCAATTGGGGTAAGCCATTCTGCGATGATCTTCCTCAGTTGCCGTAAGAGGTTTTCAGCTGTGTGCGTATTCTGGAAAGCGGTGATACAAAACGTAGCCTGCCTAGGAACGAGTTGGCGTTTGCGAGATGCTGCTACTGGTGCCGCTGCTGCTGTTCTTGCAGCGGGAGGCAATACATCTACCCAGTGGGCTGTCACAGTCATATAGTCCTGAGTCTGCCCTGCTCCACTTGTCCACATGTCCGTGGTTAAGTGGACATTGGGTACAACTGCATTTTTTAGGACACTGGTGACTCTTTTTCTGAGGTCTGTGTACATTTTCGGTATCGCCTGCCTAGAGAAATGGAACCTAGATGGTATTTGGTACCGGGGACACAGTACCTCAATCAAGTCTATAGTTGGCTCTGAAGTAACGATGGATACCGGAACCACGTTTCTCACCGCCCAGGCTGCCAAGGCCTCAGTTATCCGCTTTGCAGCAGGATGACTGCTGTGATATTTCATCTTCCTCGCAAAGGACTGTTGGACAGTCAATTGCTTACTGGAAGTAGTACAAGTGGTCTTCCGACTTCCCCTCTGGGATGACCATCGACTCCCAGCAGCAACAACAGCAGCGCCAGCAGCAGTAGGCTTACACTCAAGGATGCATCGGAGGAATCCCAGGCAGGAGAGGACTCGTCAGACTTGCCAGTGACATGGCCTGCAGGACTATTGGCTTTCCTGGGTAAGGAGTAAATTGACACTGAGGGAGTTGGTGGTGTGGTTTGCGTGAGCTTGGTTACAAGAGGAAGGGATTTACTGGTCAGTGGACTGCTTCCGCTGTTGCCCAAAGTTTTTGAACTTGTCACTGACTTATGATGAATGCGCTGCAGGTGACGTATAAGGGAGGATGTTCCGAGGTGGTTAACGTCCTTACCCCTACTTATTACAGCTTGACAAAGGCAACACACGGCTTGACACCTGTTGTCCGCATTTGTTATGAAATAATTCCACACCGAAGAGCTGATTTTTTTTTGTATTTTGACCAGGCATGTCAATGGCTATATTCCTCCCACGGACAACAGGTGTCTCTCCGGGTGCCTGACTTAAACAAACCACCTCACCATCAGAATCCTCCTTGTCAATTTCCTCCCCAGCGCCAGCAACACCCATATCCTCATCCTGGTGTACTTCAACACTGACATCTTCAATTTGACTATCAGGAACTGGACTGCGGGTGCTCCTTCCAGCACTTGCAGAGGGCGTGCAAATGGTGGAAGGCGCAAGCTCTTCCCGTCCAGTGTTGGGAAGGTCAGGCATCGCAACCGACACAATTGGACTCTCCTTGGGGATTTGTGATTTCGAAGAACGCACAGTTCTTTGCTGTGCTTTTGCCAGCTTAAGTCTTTTCATTTTTCTAGCGAGAGGCTGAGTGCTTCCATCCTCATGTGAAGCTGAACCACTAGCCATGAACATAGGCCAGGGCCTCAGCCGTTCCTTGCCACTCTGTGTCGTAAATGGCATATTGGCAAGTTTACGCTTCTCCTCAGACGCTTTTAATTTTGATTTTTGGGTCATTTTTTTACTGATCTTTTGTGTTTTGGATTTTACATGCTCTGTACTATGACATTGGGCATCGGCCTTGGCAGACGACGTTGATGGCATTTCATCGTCTCGGCCATGACTAGTGGCAGCAGCTTCAGCACGAGGTGGAAGTGGATCTTGATCTTTCCCTATTTTTTTAACCTCCACATTTTTGTTCTCCATATTTTAATGCGCACAACTAAAAGCCACCACAGGTATACAATGTAGATGGATGGATAGTATAGTATTATATTACTTATGGAGGACGAGTGATGACACAGAGGTAGGTACAGCCGTGGCTTACCGTACTGCTATATATAATATACTGTATAATAATAACGGACCTGGTGGACACTGTCAGCAGACTGCTAAACTAGTATGAAGAAAAAAAAAGCCACCACAGGTATACAATGTAGATGGATGGATAGTATAGTATTATTATATTACTTATGGACGACGAGTGCACTGATGACACAGAGGTAGGTACAGCCGTGGCCTACCGTACTGCTATATATATATATATATATATATAATGTATAATAATAACGGACCTGGTGGACACTGTCAGCAGACTGCTAAACTAGTATGAAGAAAAAAAAAGCCACCACAGGTATACAATGTAGATGGATGGATAGTATAGTATTATTATATTACTTATGGACGACGAGTGCACTGACGACACAGAGGTAGGTACAGCCGTGGCCTACCGTACGGCTATATATATAATATACTGTATAATAATAACGGACCTGGTGGACACTGTCAGCAGACTGCTAAACTAGTATGAAGGGAAAAAAAGCCACCACAGGTATACAATGTAGATGGATGGATAGTATAGTATTATTATATTATTTATGGACGACGAGTGCACTGACGACACAGAGGTAGGTACAGCCGTGGCCTACCGTACTGCTATATATAATATACTGTATAATAATAACGGACCTGGTGGACACTGTCAGCAGACTGCTAAACTAGTATGAAGAAAAAAAAAGCCACCACAGGTATACAATGTAGATGGATGGATAGTATAGTATTATATTACTTATGGAGGACGAGTGACGACACAAAGGTAGGTACAGCCGTGGCCTACCGTACTGCTATATATAATATACTGTATAATAATAACGGACCTGGTGGACACTGTCAGCAGACTGCTAAACTAGTATGAAGAAAAAAAAAGCCACCACAGGTATACAATGTAGATGGATGGATAGTATAGTATTATATTACTTATGGACGACGAGTGCACTGACGACACAGAGGTAGGTACAGCCGTGGCCTACCGTACTGCTATATATATATATAATGTATAATAATAACGGACCTGGTGGACACTGTCAGCAGACTGCTAAACTAGTATGAAGGGGAAAAAAGCCACCACAGGTATACAATGTAGATGGATGGATAGTATAGTATTATTATATTACTTATGGATGACGAGTGCACTGACGACACAGAGGTAGGTACAGCCATGGCCTACCGTACTGCTATATATAATAAACTGTATAATAATAACGGACCTGGTGGACACTGTTAGCAGACTGCTAAACTAGTATGAAGAAAAAAAAAGCCACCACAGGTATACAATGTAGATGGATGGATAGTATAGTATTATTATATTACTTATGGACGACGAGTGCACTGACGACACAGAGGTAGGTACAGCCGTGGCCTACCGTACTGCTATATATAATATACTGTATAATAATAACGGACCTGGTGGACACTGTCAGCAGACTGCTAAACTAGTATGAAGAAAAAAAAAGCCACCACAGGTATACAATGTAGATGGATGGATAGTATAGTATAATATTACTTATGGACGACGAGTGCACTGACGACACAGAGGTAGGTACAGCCGTGGCCTACCATACTGCTATATATATATATATAATGTATAATAATAACGGACCTGGTGGACACTGTCAGCAGACTGCTAAACTAGTATGAAGGAAAAAAAGCCACCACAGGTATACAATGTAGATGGACGGATAGTATAGTATTATTATATTACTTATGGACGACGAGTGCACTGACGACACAGAGGTAGGTACAGCCGTGGCCTACCGTACTGCTATATATATAATATACTGTATAATAATAACGGACCTGGTGGACACTGTCAGCAGACTGCTAAACTAGTATGAAGAAAAAAAAAGCCACCACAGGTATACAATGTAGATGGATGGATAGTATAGTATTATTATATTATTTATGGACGACGAGTGCACTGACGACACAGAGGTAGGTACAGCCGTGGCCTACCGTACTGCTATATATAATATACTGTATAATAATAACGGACCTGGTGGACACTGTCAGCAGACTGCTAAATTAGTATGAAGAAAAAAAAGCCACCACAGGTATACAATGTAGATGGATGGATAGTATAGTATTATATTACTTATGGAGGATGAGTGACGACACAGAGGTAGGTACAGCCGTGGCCTACCGTACTGCTATATATAATATACTGTATAATAATAACGGACCTGGTGGACACTGTCAGCAGACTGCTAAACTAGTATGAAGAAAAAAAAAAGCCACCACAGGTATACAATGTAGATGGATGGATAGTATAGTATTATTATATTACTTATGGACGACGAGTGCACTGACGACACAGAGGTAGGTACAGCCGTGGCCTACCGTACTGCTATATATATATATATACTGTATAATAATAACGGACCTGGTGGACACTGTCAGCAGACTGCTAAACTAGTATGAAGAAAAAAAAAGCCACCACAGGTATAAAATGTAGATGGATGGATAGTATAGTATTATTATACAGGTTGAATCTCCCTTATCCAAAATGCTTGGGACCAGAGGTATTTTGGATATGGGATTTTTCCGTATTTTGGAATAATTGCATACCATAATGAGATATCATGGTGATGGGACCTAAGCCTAAGCACAGAATTCATTTATGTTACATATACACCTTATACACACAGCCTGAAGGTAATTTTAGCCAATATTTTTTATAACTTTGTGTATTAAACAAAGTGTGTGTACATTCACACAATTCATTTATGTTTCATATACACCTTATACACACAGCCTGAAGGTCATTCAATACAATATTTTTAATAACTTTGAGTATTAAACAAAGTTTGTGTACACTGAGCCATCAGAAAACAAAGGTTTCACTATCTCAGTCTCACTCAAAAAAGTCCGTATTTCGGAATATTCCGTATTTCGGAATATTTGGATATGGGATACTCAACCTGTATTACTTATGGACGACGAGTGCACTGACGACACAGAGGTAGGTACAGCCGTGGCCTACCGTACTGCTATATATAATATACTGTATAATAATAACGGACCTGGTGGACACTGTCAGCAGACTGTTAAACTAGTATAAAGAAAAAAAAAAAGCCACCACAGGTATACAATGTAGATGGATGGATAGTATAGTATTATTATATTACTTATGGACGACGAGTGCACTGACGACACAGAGGTAGGTACAGCCGTGGCCTACCTTACTGCTATATATATATATAATGTATAATAATAACGGACCTGGTGGACACTGTCAGCAGACTGCTAAACTATTATGAAGAAAAAAAAAGCCACCACAGGTATACAATGTAGATGGATGGAGAGTATAGTATTATTATATTACTTATGGACGACGAGTGCACTGACGACACAGAGGTAGGTACAGCCATGGCCTACCGTACTGCTATATATATATATATATACTGTATAATAATAACGGACCTGGTGGACACTGTCAGCAGACTGCTAAACTAGTATGAAGAAAAAAAAAAGCCACCACAGATATACAATGTAGATGGATGGATAGTATAGTATTATTATATTACTTATGGACGACGAGTGCACGACGACACAGAGGTAGGTACAGCCGTGGCCTACCATACTGCTATATATATATATATATAATGTATAATAATAACGGACCTGGTGGACACTGTCAGCAGACTGCTAAACTAGTATGAAGAAAAAAAAAGCCACCACAGATATACAATGTAGATGGATGGATAGTATAGTATTATTATATTACTTATGGACGACGAGTGCACTGACGACACAGAGGTAGGTACAGCCGTGGCCTACCATACTGCTATATATATATATATATATATATATAATGTATAATAATAACGGACCTGGTGGACACTGTCAGCATACTGCTAAACTAGTATGAAGAAAAAAAAAGCCACCACAGGTATACAATGTAGATGGATGGATAGTATAGTATTATTATATTACTTATGGACGACGAGTGCACTGACGACACAGGGATAGGTACAGCCGTGGCCTACCGTACTGCTATATATATATATATATATATATACACTGTATAATAATAACGGACCTGGTGGACACTGTCAGCAGACTGCTAAACTAGTATGAAGAAAAAAAAAGCCACCACAGGAGTGTTTTTCAGGCAGACAAACGTATACTGGACTGGTGGTCACTGTCAGCAAAACTGTGCACTGTACTCCTGCTATAACTGCTCCCCAGTCCCCACAATTAGGCAGTGTGAGCAGTGCACTCAGCACAGATATATCATGCAGCAGTGCAGCACACTGAGCACAGATATGGTGGAGCGTTTTTTTCAGGCAGAGAACCAACGGATTAAACTGGTGGTCACTACTATTATAATCAAAACCCTGCACTGTACTCCCTAACAGCTGCTCCCCGTCCCCAATCCTCCCCACAATTATAACACTAAGTCACTCTGTGTCTTTTCTACTATAATGGAGAGGACGCCAGCCACGTCCTCTCCCTATCAATCTCAATGCATGTGTGAAAATGGCGGCGACGCGCGGCTGCTTATATAGAATCCGAGTCTCGCGAGAATCCGACAGCAGGATGATGACGTTCGGGCGCGCTCGGTTTACCCGAGCCACACGGGAGAATCCGAGCATGGCTCGGACCCGTGTAAAAAGGCTGAAGTTCGGGGGGGTTCGGTTTCCGAGAAACCGAACCCGCTCATCACTAGTAAAAATACAGGGGTGCTGTGAAAATACAGGGGTGCTGTGGCCCTGTCTTGTATGCTATAAAAATACAGGGGTGCTGTAAAAATACACGGGTGCTGTGGCCCTGTCCTGTATGCTGTAAAAATACAGGGGTGCTGTAAAAATACAGGGGTGCTGTGGCCCTGTCCTGTATGCTGTAAAAATACAGGGGTTCAGTGACCCTGTCCTGTATGCTGTAAAAATACAGGGGTGTTGTAAAAATACAAAGGTCCTTTAAAAATACAGGGGTGCTGTAAAAATACAGGGGTGCTGTGGCCCTGTCCTGTATGCTGTAAAAATACAGGGGTTCTGTGACCCTGTCCTGTATGCTGTAAAAATACAGGGGTGTTGTAAAAATACAAAGGTACTTTAAAAATACAGGGTTGCTGTAAAAATACAGGGGTGCTGTGGCCCTGTCCTGTATGCTGTAAAAATACAGGGGTTCTGTGACCCTGTCCTGTATGCTGTACACATACAGGGGTGCTGTGAAAATACAGGGGTGCTGTGTCCCTGCCCTGAATGCTGTAAAAATGCAGAGGTGCTGTAAAAATACAGGGGTGCTGTAAAAATAAAGGAATGCTGTGGCCCTGTCCTGTATGCTGCAAAAAAATACTGGGGTGCTGTGGCCTTATCCTGTATGCTGTAAAAATACAGGGGTGCTGTGAAAATACAGGAGTGCTTTGACTCTGTCCTGTATGCTGTAAAAATACAGGGGTGCTGTAAAGATACAGGGGTGCTGTGGCCCTGTCCTGTATGCTGTAAAAATACAGGGGTGCTGTAAAAATACAGGGGAGCTGTGGCCCTGTCCTGTATGCTGTAAAAATACAGGGGTGCTTTAACCCTGTCCTATGTGCTGTAAAAATACAGGGGTGCTGTGGCCCTGTCCTGTATGCAGTAAAAATACAGGGGTGCTGTGTCCTTGTCCTGTATGCCGTAAAAATACAGGGGTGCTGTGGCCTTGTCCTGTATGCAGTAAAAATACAGGGGTGCTGTAAAAATATAGGATTGCTGTGAAAATACAGGGGTGCTGTGGCCCTGTCTTGCATGCTGTAAAAATACAGGGGTGTTGTAAAAATACAAGGGTCCTTTAAAAATAAAGGAACACTGTGGCCCTGTCCTGTATGCTGTACAAATACAGGGGTGCTGTGAAAATACAGGGGTGCTGTGGCACTGCCCCGGATGCTGTAAAAATGCAGGGGTGCTGTAAAAATACAGGGGTGCTGTAAAAATTAAGGAATGCTGTGGCCCTGTCCTGTATGCTGTAAAAATACAGGGGTGCTGTGGCCCTGTCCTGTATGCTGTAAAAATACAGGGGTGCTGTGGTTCTGTCCTGTATGCTGTCAAAATACAGGGGTGATGTGGCCCTGTCCTGTATTCTGTAAAATACAGGGGTGTTGTAAAAATACAGGAGTGCTGTAAAAATAAAGGAACACTGTGGCCCTGTCCTGTATGATGTAAAAAATACAGGGGTACTGTGAAAATACAGGAGTGCTGTGGCTCTGTCCTGCATGCTGTAAAAAAACAGGGGTGTTGTAAAAATAAAGGGGTGCTGTAAATATAAAGCGGAACTGTTCTGTTTGCTGTTAAAATACAGGGGCATGGTTCAGTGTGCTGTAATAATAAAGGGGTGCTGTCCTGTGAAATGGAGAACTCAAATTTGGAGGAAAAAATTGTGAAAGATTAGGTACCACTTCCAGTTCCTAGTACTAGTGCTGAAGCTGCTGCCACCAGTCGTGACATTGACAATGCAACTCCATCAAGGTCATCTGCTAAGGCGATGCCCAATGCAATAGATGGCATGTAAAATCCTAGAAGCAAAAATTAATTAAAAAAAAAGAAAATAAATTAACTGATGAGAAACGTAAAATTGGCAATATGCCATTCACGACATGAAGCGGCAAAGAAAGGCTAAGGCCTTGGCCTATGTTCATGGCTGGTGGTTCCTACTCCCTCTTGAAAAATTAAAAAAATAATGCTTGTTGAAGCACAGGAAATAACTGTGCGATCAGACTCAGAGATATTACAAATCCCCAAGGAGAGTCCAAGTGTGTCCGCTGTTGCGATGTCTAGGCCTGATCTTCCCAAGACTGTATGGAAAGAGGAGGCACCTACCACCATTTGCACACCCTCTGCAAGTGCTGGGAGGAGCACCGCCAGTCCAGTTGCTGATATTAAGATTGAGGATAGAAGTAGAAGTACACCCAGTTGAGGAGGATATTGGTGTAGCTGGTGCTGTGGAGGAAGTTAACAATGAGGATTCTGATGGTGATGTGGTTTGTTTGAATAAGGCACCAGTGGAGACAGTTGTTGTCCATGGGATGAAAAAGCCCATTGTCATGCCTGGGCAAAACACCAAAAAATCCACCTCTTCGGGGTGGAATTATTTCTCCACAAATCCGGACAACAGGTGTCAAGCCAAGTGTTGCCTTTGTCAATCCATAATAAGTAGGGGTAAGCACGTTAACCACCTAGGAACATCCTCCCTTATACGTCACCTGCAGTGCATTCATCATGTTATTGTCAAGTTCAGAAACTTTGGGTAGTAGTGTAAGCAGTCCACTGACAGCTTAATCCCTTTTTCCTGTTGTATCCAAGCTCCTGCCATCCACACCACCAACTCCCTCATCGTCAATTTCCTCCTCAGTCAGGATAGGAAGTAGTCCTGCAGGCCATGTCACTCGGCATGTCTGACGAGTCCTCTCCTATCCAGGATTCCTCTAGAGGATCCTTGAGTGCTACGCCTACTGCTGGCGCTGCTGTTGTTGCTGCTGGGAGTCGATCATCAACTACTTTAACTAAGCAATTGACTGTTCAGCAGTTCTTTGCAAGGAAAATGAAATATGATAGCAGTCACCCTGTTGCAAAGCAGATTATTGAGGCCATAACAACTATGCTGGTGTTAGACGTGCGCCCGATATCTGCCATTAGTGCTTTGGGATTTAGACAGTTGATGGACGTACTGTGTCCCTGGTATCAAATCCCATCTAGATTCCACTTCACTAGGGAAGCGAATCCCCGACTGTACAGGGACATTAAGAAAAGTGTCCTCAAAAATGTGGTTGTACCCACTATCCACTTAACCACAGACATGTGGACAAGTGGAGCATGGCAAACTAAAGACTACATGACTGTGACAGCCCACTGGGTAGATGTATAGCCTTCCACAGCAACAACAGCAGTGGCACCAGCAGCAGCATCTCAAAAACGCCAGCTCGTTCCTAGGCAGGTTACTCTGTGTATCACCGGTTTCCATAAGAGGCACACAACTGAGAACCTCTTACAGAAACTGAGGGACATCATCGCACAATGGCTTACCCCACTTAGACTCTCCGGGGGATTTGTGATATCTGACAACTCCACCAATATTGTGCGAGCATTTAATCAGGCCAAATTCCAGCATGTCCCATGTTTTGCTCACACAAATAATTTGGTGGTGCAGAATTTTTTGAAAAATGACAGAGGCGTGAAGGAGATGCTGTCGGTAGCCCGAAAAATTGCTGCCCACTTTTTACATTCAGTGACTGCATGCCGAAGACTGGAGAGCCACCAAACTGTTGAATCTGCCCTGCCATCACTTGAAGCAAGAGGTAGTAATGAGGTGGAATTCAACCCTCTATATGCTTCAGAGGACGGAAGAGCAGCAAAAGGTCAGTCAAGCCTATACATCCACCTATGACACAGGCAAAGGAGGGGGAATGCACCTGACTCAAGCGTAGTGAAGAATGATTTCTGTCTTGTGCAAGGTTCTCCAACCCTTCGAACTTGCCACACGTGAAGTCAGTTCAGACACTGCCAGCTTGAGTCAGGTCATTCCCCTCATCGGTCTTTTGCAGAAGCAGCTTAAGAAATTGAAGGAGGAGCTAAGATGGAGCGATTCCACTATGTGGGACTTGGGGATGGAGCCCTTCATTCGCTTTGCCAGTATTCAAGGGTGGGCAATCTGTTGAAATCAGATCACTACATTTTGGCCACCATGCTCAATCCTAGGTTTAAAGCCTACATTTCATCTCTCTTTCCACTGGACACTAGTCTGCAGAGGTGCAAAGACCTGCTGGTGAGAAAATTGTCAGCTCAAGCAGAACGTGACCCGTCAACAGCTCCTCCTTCATTTTCTCCCACTGCTAGGAAAAGAATAACATTTCCTAGCCGACCTGTTGGTGGTGATACAGGGCAGTCAGAAGCAAGTTTTGACATCTGGTCCGGACTGAAGGAGCTGCCAACAATTACTGACATGTCTACTGTCACTGCATATGATGGTGTCACCGTTGAAAGAATGGTGGAGGATTATATCAGTGACAGCATCCAAGTAGGCATGTCAAACAGTCCGTATGTATACTTGCACGAAAAAGAGGCAATTTGGAGGCCCTTGCACAAACTGGCTTTATTTTACCTATGTTGCCTCCCCACCAGTGTGTACTCCGAAAGAGTGTTTAGTGCAGCCGGTAACCTTGTCAGTGATTGGCGTAGGGGGTTACTTCCACAAAACGTGGAGAAGATGATGTTCATCAAAAATGAATTATAAATTCCTCCGGGAAGACCTTTACAAGCAATTGCCTCCAGAAAGTACACAGGGATCTGTGATGGTGGATTCCAGTGGGGACGCATAAATAGTCTGGAAGGATGTAAAAACTGAAGGGGTGAGGAATCGGAGGATGAGGATGAGGATGACATCTTGCCTCTGTAGAGCCAGTTTGTGCAAGGAGAGATTAATTGCTTTTTTTTGGTGGGGGCCCAAACAAACCAATAATTTCAGCCACAGTCATGTGGCAGACCTGTTGCTGATATGACTGGTTTATTAAAGTGTGCATGTCTTGTTTATACAACATAAGGGTGTTTTTTTTGTTGTTGCATTATATGCTCTTTGGGGCCTAGTTTTTAATACTGCCATCCTATCTGCCACTGCAGAGCCACTTGTAGTTGGGCCACGTGTTTGTGCCGCCCAATTGTCTCGCTTAGCTTAGTCATCCAGCTACCTCGGTGCAACCTGTTGACCAAAACCAATATTGTGAGGTGTTCAGAATAGACTGGAAATGAGTGGAAATTAATGTTATTGCGGTTAATAATACTGTAGGAATGAGAAAACCCCCAAATTCTGTGATTTTAGTTGTTTTTATGTGTTTTTCAAAAAAATCCAGATTCAAAACCAAATGTAAAACCCGAAAGGGTGGTTTTGGCAAAACCAATCCAGATCCAAAACCAAAACACAAAACCTGAAAAGTGTCCAGTGCATATCTCTAGTCTATATACTCATTGCAAACATGTAAACATTCATCAATTATGAGGAGTAATTGCCTTGACCCTTTCTCCTGGCACCAGAGCTCCATTCCTATGGGCAAATTTACTAAATATTGTATCAGTCATGAGATTGAAACAGGAGTATAATGTTTTTGCTTTGCCAAGTGTCGAGATGCAACATGGAATGAGGAGGACATGACCCCTTCATAAAGTAATACATTGGTAAATGAGGGTGGTGTGTGTGTGTGTGTGTGTGTGTGTGTGTGTGTGTGTGTGTGTGTGTGTTTATATATTTATTTAATAAAAGTCTCCCACATTCAATATGTGTGTACTGGGTTTTGCTTAATTTTTTTTTACAGGTGGACTACAGGTGCCAGCAGACCCTTAATGTCCATGCTGGCAATTGTGGTTAAACAAATACCATCATGGCAGGTAATGTGTGCTGGTAACTGTAGGCCACATGTAAAAAAATGTGAATTAACTCTTTCTCTACACAAGTGGTTCTCAAACTCAGCACACCGGACCCCGCACATGTCACGTTTTCCAGGTCATCCGGCAGGTGCACTGTGTTACACAAACTGTCGGATTTTAAAAATCTACAGGTGACTTGGAAAACATGAACTGTTTAGGGTCCTGAGGACCGAGTTTGAGAACCTTTACTTTACACTATTAACTCCGCACCCAAAACTCAGGGGGTGTGAAGAAGAGCCCTGGGCTGTCAGCTAAGGTTTGGTTGTTTTGGGGGAGGGGGAACTCCCTTTTTAAGGAGGATAGGGGGGCACTTTGATAAAGATCCAGCCGTGAGCTGACCAGTTTGGGTCTGGTTGCCGCTGAGTTTCCCCCGGCTGGTTCAGTCTAGTACTATTGGAAAATAGGGGGCACTCCTCACCATTTTCCCCCCTATTTTCCAATACCAATCTAGGCAGAGCGATCCAGGGCTGTTTATGGATACCCAAACTCATCTTCCACATGCAGGCCTACTGTTTGGGTGTGGTTGCCATCGGTTTTTTGGTTGGGTTGGAAAGCCAGTTTGTATACTTGTCTTTGTAAAATAAATGATGATTGGTTTGATGTTCTAAAGTCTTCTAAGGTTGGTTATTTGTTTGCTTTTCCTTCAGTTTTGCCTTTAGTCAGATAGCCAGATTGTGGGAAAATTACAAAAGAACAAATAACAAAGTCAGCATTTAGTAAATTTGAGCATGGTCTCTCTCCTTTGTGCCCTTCTCCTTTGGTACTTGATTTTCTCTTGGTTGCTGTTGCCTGGTACCTCACTATTACTCTGTTCTATAACTATAGCATTCAGTCAATACTATCCCTACTTTTGCCACTGTTGAACGCTCTTGACACACTCCCCTGACTACCTATCCCCTCCCCAGGACCCAACCCCTAGTTCCTTATCTAAATCTTGTGACCTTTCTGTGTCATTTGGAGCACTGTCCTCTTACATTACACTTGTCTCCCTTGGACTCTTCATCTTCCCCCTGGAACACTCTTCAATTTTCTGGGTCCAATAACCAACCTTTCCACTTCATTGCTATTCAGTAACTTGGCAGCACAATTAAGTGTGGCATGTACAGTATTTATTACTTAGAGAGAGTGCTGTTTTCCAGTAGGGTACATAGCATTTGTCTCCCTTTTTTCAATTTTGGACCTTTTTCTATATGTATTTCAGCGGAGCAAAGTGCTCTATATTGGAAAAAGCATTTTTACAAAGCACATTCACAAATGTAATAAGAGGTAATGAACACATTACTAGCTCTCACAAGGGTCAGGCTGAGACTAAATATCAACCTGGTATTTAAAGCACACAGGTCCAACTGCTGTGGGCTCTATGCACTATATTGTTGCATGGTGGTGGGACATTACTGGTGCAGAGCAACATGAAGCATCAGCACAAGCACACAGTACATGTGTCATGCTTGAAGTTTTTCCCCACCAATCATTTCCTTGTTGACCAAAACCTTTATGTGGCTGCACTTGGAGCACCAGGAAAATGCATAAATAATCCATAATGTTTAATGAAAAATAAATATAGTTGAAACACAATTTGCAATATTTATAACATTGTCAATTTATAATATTAGTAGTACGAACACTTGACTGCTAGGAAAAGTAGCAATATAAATAGAAAAACATTTTCTTCTGGATTGGGATAACAGTAGGGATTTATGAGACAGTAGCTACTTGGAAAAATTAGCAAAAATAACAAATAGGTGCATTTGCACAAGTAAAAAAGCAATACACGCCTGCATATTTTGCATTTCGAAAATGCATTTTCTTGTGTAGTGTGTGTTCTATCAATTAGAACATGTATGTTACTATGTTGCTCATCTACTGATCTTGGTGATCTCTTATTTTCACTACAAGACAGAGTCATCAGAATGTGATGAGAAATCTCAGTGGAATGTTTATATTGATGTCATAGAACAGACCTGCCCTCCTATCTAATAACCATTAACCACTTGGCCCCTTGAAATGCCCCATAATATATTTACATACAATATTAGCCATATAGTGATAAATTAGTCCATGTCTAATAAGGAAAGTGGCAAATTTGTTCTTTACAATTTCTCATAATATAAGGTATTAACGTATATAGCCCTGGTCCTTTAAATGTAGCAGCATAGAGATAACATAATTAGAGGACATGCTCTTTGTAACATTGTAACAACATTAAATAACCAGCTATTAATAGATCACCAGATGAGAGTTTGTCCGTTCTCCATTAGAAAGAACTACTATATTATACTATTATTATCTTATGACTAGGACAGCGCCAGACTACTTGCCTTAACTCTCTTCCCAGTAATAGCCATATATGGTTTCTAGTACATTACAAATTTTAGTTTTATTAGAGACTTTATCACAATCCGAATTGTTATTACTGTAACAGATACATAATTTAATTATTAAGCATGATATTATACAATACAGACTTTATATTATCTATTTATATAAATAGTAATAACTATAATATTTAGCTTAAATCTATTCTCCATTTAGTATACTTGAGCTGCCTCTTTTACACATACGAACGATCCTAGGCTATTAAAAATATATCTCTCAATATATGTCACGGAACTCCCTACCTGTGAAGTTACATGTTTAATTGGCTGATGCCTGCACAGACCTTGGATAATGAGCACCGCCATACAATCAGTAGCCGTCCCATATACTAGAATGATGATTGGACTTAATCACTGCCACTTTACAAATAGGCAACATGATTTACCACATGCATAGACATAAGCTAGATCCGCTTCCAGATATGGGGGTCTATTCATGAAGCAGAGAAAAGAGTGGAGAAGTGAGACTGTGGAGAAGTTGCCCATGGCAACCAATCAGCTTTGAAGTAACATTTATCAAGTGTATTCTATAAAAGTATATGTAGTAGCTGATTGATTGCCATGGGCAACTTCTCCTCTGGTTCATTTCGCCACTCTTTTCACTGCTTTATGAATAGACCCCATGGTCAGGATAGAGGGTATCCTGTTGTGCGCACAGCCATTTACCCAGCATGCAGCCATTACATCTTCTCCCATAAGGTATCTTCAATCTGCATTTATTCTCTTGACTCTCATTGGCCACTATGGCGGTCATTCCGACCCTTTCGCATGCAGCGGTTCTTCGCTGTGGTGCGAATGGGTCGGAACAGGGCATGCGCGGCGGCCGCAATGCGCATGCACATCGTTGCCTGGGGACGGCTGTCACGGGGCAACGACCAGAAGAAAGTGATCGCTAGCGCGATTGGAAGAAGATTGACAGCGGAGAGGCGTTCCGGGGCGTCTACTCACCGATTTTCCGGGCATGGAGATCCGAACGCAAGCGTGTCCAGGCGTTTGAAGGGCGGATGTCTGAATTCAATCCCAGGACCTTTGTTGCTGGATCTGTCGCACAGGGTAAGTAGGTCTGACCCTGGTCTTGATTTGCTGAAAACTTTTTTAGCATAGCAGGGCTGCACAAGCGATCGCAGCCCGGCTATGCTAAAATACACTCCCCCATAGGTGGCGTCAAGTTGATCGCACGAGCAGCAAAAAGTTGCTACGTGCAATCAACTCGGAATGAGGGCCTTTGTAAAGTACTAATCCTGTGGGCTAAATCATGTTGCAGGTGGGCCAGAAATGACCCGTGCAGAGATATTTAGATATGGGTACGGTGTGTTCATACTGAAATCTAAATTTCAGTGTAAAAATAAAGCAGGCTGTATTTACTATGCATAGAAACAAAATAGTATAGGCTGCTCAGGTGCACTCATTCGTTATTCAATGCCCTGGTGACAAATAATGAACAGCAGTAGTCAGACGCCTAACCTACAAATCTTTTCCTATTTTCTGTATAATTTCCACCAATATGTAATTTTCCCTGATTGGGAGAACAAGTACTAGTGTAATCATATAATACCCTTGCAAGATGATACATGATTGATGAATATGGGGTTAACGCATTACTTATTGTTATCTCACTTGTGGTTTGTGTGCATCAAATGTCTTAAAGCATTAGCGAAATATCATTTATAAATTGAGACATTATGGGGGAGATTCAATTGTTTGAAAAGTTAGTTGGGTGTCTGTTTTTTTCTATCTAATAGACAGGAAAAAAACAGACACCCAACCGACTTTTCAAACATTTGAATTCCCCCCTATATGTTCGCTGTCTGCATATATCAATTGATATGAGATTAGACATCTGCTTCGATACATTGTTTCAATACGGTGGCAAAACTGCATTTTTTACAAAACTAATTACATGCAGTTTTTGCTGACAGTACATCTTTCATGGTATAACTTACGTTGTAAAATGTATGATTGATAACTGTTATATGATTTCACTTATAGAACTGTAAATCACATACAAAAAAAGTCTATATATTGATACCCTTATCAACATATTTGGCATTTTGAAGATAATTATTGCTCTGACAATTTGCCACTAGCCCCAATCAATAGGCTGATGTTTGATCTTATTTCACTAGGTGTTTATAAGATCTATTCTATGTTGTGAGTCTTTAACATTTTAATGAAAATTGATTTTGATCTTGTAATAACATCTCATTGGAGCCGGCAAGGTAGGCGCAGCAGAGCAGAAAGCAAAGCCACAGATGGGCAGCTGAGCGACGGCTCAGCTGTCCAATAATGTATGAATGATGCAGCCTGCCGCTCGGCTATTGGCTGGGTGCGCAGGCTGCAGGGAAGGACTGAGATCCCTGGCAGCTAGTGGATCAATGAGCTGCCAGCATTATTTGGGTGGTGTGTGACCGTGTGCTGCTTGGTGAGTCTGTGTCACCAGCAGAGCAATAAAAAGTAAGGCTGGCAGGCATATATATATATATATGAAATGAAATAGAGAAAATGGCGCCAAGGGAGTTATATCAACGCCCTACCTAAAAACGGACCCTTACAGTACTCTCCGGATAAATTACGTCAGATAACAAATACTAACATAAAAATTTATTAAAACAACATATAAACCCGACACAAATGTTCATAAGTATACAGAGTTGATACATTTACATTTGTCGCACAATTTGAACAATCAGTTTGTAGTGATGAGGAAAAAGCGTAGATATATCACTACGATTTCCTCCTTCTCCTTATTGTAGATTCGGAGGTAACATCAGATAATAGATAGATAAATAAACCAACGCATTTCGTCTTGTTCCAAGACTTCATCAGGGGTAAAATCTACAATTGTAGAATAATAAGTCAAAACAAATACATAGCAATAAGCATCTTACACTCACATATAACATGACATATTGGTATCAAAAGAACATGGCATAGCAACATAAGGAGGAAAACAGAATAAATAACATGAAGAAAGAGGAAAAAAGAGAACCAAAAAGCACAGGTTGTGAAAAATATACCTCTTCATTTCAGAACATATTGTCAGCACATAAAAGGTCATTCAAAGATGTATGAACAACGTTTCAATATTTCAATGGGACTTGATTGATACAGCGAGGACCATACCTAATTAAAAAACGTTTAATAACCTTTACTAATTAAAGGACACTTTTTGTTCAATTAGGCAGAGATTGGGATTAATCCGATGGAACGGCACATACCTCATATATCATCAGCTTGAGTCTGACATTCAGATATTCGAATATGGGGAAGATTCATATTGTTATGATTCCAGTACTTCTGACCAGAGGAGATCTTATGACAGAGGCCAGGGTACTGGAAGGAAATGCTGGTTACGGGAGCGGGAAAGCCTAGTAACCCCTGGCGCCCTAACTCCGTTGTCTCGCCCGTGTAATCAGAAATCCCCTGCGAGACTATGGTTGCTTGAGCCCATGGCAGCCGCGTTTGAAGGGCGGATTATGTCTGCCCAACTCCGATGCCCCCTCAGGTCTTAATGGGAGACAAAGGGAAATCCGAGACAGGGTGATAACAAGGGGCCCTCTGACTAAGCAACCAGGCCAGGGGCTACAAGCTAACTAACTTAAACCAGAAGTATGTGCGGACAAACCGCCAGGGAAAAGGACAACCAAAAATCCACTAATCCGTTACTCCTATCCAGCACCGCTGGATACTAGAGTGGATTTGTGGGAGCGGAATCCTCCGCAAAAAGCTCCGAAACACAATATAACCAAATAATAAATAGTAAGCGGTCAAGCCGCAACACACGGCTGCGCCGCGACTCACGAACACCACAGGATGTTAAAGGTGCTCGGTCTGGACTCCAGGAAAAGGATGACAACTTCCGAGTACAGGATCACTGAGGACAGGAACGACCGGATAGAACAGGACTGGAAAACTCTCTGCAACTGACACAGCAAACAGGAAGCTATAACCGGCGTCTGTGAGAAGTCCTGAGAGTGCCTTTAAATGGAAGCCCTCCAATCAGGAGCCAGACAGGGCTAATTACAACATGCCGTGCAGCTGCATGCTGCACGGCCAGGAACCAATGAGGTGATTAACTTAGACCCAGCAACGGGGAACGCGGTCCGACAGTGGCGTCCCCGTTGCTAGGGTCTGTGCGGCTCCGTGCGCCTGGCGTCTAGCGTTGCTAGGGAGCCGGCGGCTGTCCGCATGCGGCGTCCCTAGTTGCTAGGCGCCGGGCCGCACTGACGAGCGGACCCTCGGCGCCTAACAGTACCCCCCCCTTGAGGAGGGGTCAAGGAACCCCTAAGGCCAGGTTTCTGAGGAAATTCTCGAAAAAATGCCCTCTTGAGCCTCGGGGCATGGAGATCCTTATCCAGGACCCAAGACCTTTCTTCTGGACCATAACCTCTCCAATGTACCAGAAAATAAAGCCGACCCCGGGACAACTTGGAATCGAGAACCTTCTCCACCAAGAACTCCTGCTGACCCTGTACATCTACTGGTGATTTCCCCTGAGAGACCTTTCGAGGAAATCTACTGGAAGAAACGTATGGTTTCAACAAGGAGCAATGGAACGTATTTCCGATCCAGAGAGTTCTTGGTAAACGTAACCGGAAAGCAACTGGATTGATTTTTTTTATAATATGAAATGGTCCAATAAATTTGGGGCCCAATCTGGCTGAGGTTTGTCGAAGTTTAATGTTGCGAGTCGACAACCATACCCTATCTCCTACTTTAAAAGTGCAAGGCCGCCGGAGCCTGTCAGAAATTTTTTTCTCCCGAAATGCCGTTTTTCTGAGAGCAAGGTGCACTTTTCTCCAAATGAGTCTGAGATGAGAGGTCAAGGTCAGCGAGGAGACAGAGGAATGTTGAAAAAAGGAATTAGCCTTGGGGTGAAAACCGAAAACTGTAAAAAATGGAGACACATTGGTGGAGGAATGACAGGCATTGTTGTAAGCAAACTCCGCCAAAGGAAGAAACTCGGACCAATCATTTTGGAGTTTGGCAGAGTACAAACGCAAATACTGTTTTAATGATTGATTAACTCGCTCAGTCTGCCCGTTGGATTGGGGATGGTAGCCGGACGTTAAAGACAATTTCATCTTTAATGAGGCACAAAAAGACTTCCAAAATTGTGCAATGAATTGTGGACCCCGATCAGAAACAATATCAGTGGGTAATCCATGGAGTCTGAAAACATGGCGGAGGAACAAAACTGCCAATCCCTGGGCAGATGGCAGTCGGGGAAGAGCAATGAAATGGGCCATCTTGCTAAAACGGTCCACTACTACCCATATGACTCGGCATCCGGCTGACAGAGGGAGGTCTACCACAAAATCCATGGAAATATGAGACCATGGCCTGAGAGGAACATTTAAGGGCATAAGTTGACCGATAGGCAAGGAACGGGGAACTTTATGCTGTGCACAGACTTGACAAGAAAAAACAAACTCCTTAATGTCTTTGGAAAGACCAGGCCACCATACTGAGCGGGAGACTAATTCCAAAGTCTTAGAGATCCCCGGATGCCCGGCAACTTTGCTATCATGAAACTCAGTCAAAACAGTTGCTCTCAAAAACTCAGGGACATAAAGACGACCAGCAGGAGTATTTCCAGGAGCTTGATGTTGAAGCTGCTTTAACTGGGTGAATAAATCTTGTGTGAGACCTGCCCGAATGACTGAAGACGGAAGTATGGGAGTAACAGGACTGTTATCATGAACTGGAAGAAAACTGCGTGACAGGGCATCCGCCTTGGTATTCTTGGAACCTGGCCTGAAGGTGATAAAAAAACTTGAAACGAGTAAAAAATAAAGCCCAACGAGCCTGCCGGGCATTCAGCCGTTTAGCTGATTCGATGTACTGAAGATTTTTGTGATCAGTCAAAACTGAAATGGTATGTGTTGCTCCCTCAAGCCAATGCCTCCACTCCTCGAAAGCCCATTTAATAGCCAGTAATTCCCGGTTACCAACATCGTAGTTGGATTCAGCAGAAGAGAATTTCCTGGACATAAAGGCACAAGGATGTAATTCAAGAGAGTCCGGATCCTTCTGAGACAGGATAGCCCCTACTCCAACCTCCGAGGCATCAACCTCAACAATGAAAGGCAATTCTGGGTTGGGATGTCTGAGGACTGGGGCTGAGATGAAGGCTTGTTTCAAGGCCTGAAAAGATACTTCAACTTCACGTGACCAGTTGGTTGGATCCGCTCCCTTCTTAGTCAGTGCCACAATGGGAGCAACCAGGTCGGAGAAAGAATGAATAAATCTTCTATAATAATTCGCAAACCCTAAAAAGCGCTGAATTGCTTTTAAGTTGGTGGGTTGCGCCCAACTAAGGATGGCTTGGAGCTTCTTTGGTTCCATACAGAATCCCCGAGGGGAAATAATGTACCCTAAAAAGGATACCTCCGTGACATGAAATTCACACTTCTCCAGCTTGGCATATAGGTGATTTTCACGTAATTTTTGAAGAACCTGACGCACCTGGGTAACATGTTGTTCAATAGAGTCAGAATAGATCAAAATATCGTCTAAGTAGACGACTACGAATCTTCCAAGAAAATCACGGAGCACATCGTTAATGAGATCCTGGAAAACTGCCGGAGCGTTAGACAGGCCGAATGGCATAACCAGATACTCGTAGTGACCCGATTGAGTACTGAATGCCGTTTTCCACTCATCTCCTGACTTGATTCGGATGAGGTTATACGCTCCTCTCAGGTCAATCTTAGAAAAAATCACAGCCGAACGTAGCTGATCAAAGAGGACAGAAATCAGCGGCAAAGGGTAAGTATTTTTTACTGAGATCTTATTCAAGGCTCTAAAGTCAATGCAGGGTCTGAGTGATCCATCTTTCTTCTCCACAAAGAAGAAGCCTGCACTTAAAGGGGATTTAGATGGCCTGATAAATCCTTTCCCTAGGCTCTCTTTTACATACTCATTCATGGCCACAGTTTCTGGTCCGGACAATGCATATAACCTTCCCTTTGGCAATGTGGCACCAGGAATTAGCTCAATAGCACAATCATAAGGCCGATGGGGAGGCAGAATGTCCGCATTGCCCTTGGAAAATACATCAACAAAATCCTGGTATTCCACAGGAATAGGTGCGGGAATGACAGCAGCAATTCTGAGGGGAAGCGTAATACATTCCTTATTACAGATGGTACCCCATTGTGAGATCTCCCCCGACTGCCAATCAATGATGGGATTATGAAAGGCCAGCCAAGGGTGACCCAGAACCACTGGAACTGCTGGGCAATGGGTAAGGAAAAATTCTATTTTTTCGGAATGAAGAGCTCCAACCGAAAGTAGAACAGGGGGTGTACAGAGAGAAATAACCCCATTGGATAAGGGACTCCCATCTAAACCATGCATGGTGATATGCCTACCCAAGGTTAACTGAGGAATACCTAAGGCCTTGGCCCACGTTAAGTCCATAAAGTTCCCTGCAGCTCCACTGTCAACGAAAGCCGACACCGAAGAACAGAGGCTGCCAAAGGAAACTTTAGCTGGGACTAACAGGGAATTATTCGAGGAGATAAGCTGCAGACCAAAGTGAACCCCCTCACAATTCACTTGGTCGAGGCGTTTCCCGACTTGCTCGGACAATTACGGGCAAAATGTCCTTTACCCCCACAGTACAAACAAAGACCAGAATTTTGCCTTCTGGTTCTTTCTTCAGGAGACAGCTTGGAGAGACCCATCTGCATGGGCTCCTCTATGTCCACAGGAATGGAAAAAACACAAGGGGTAGACCCGACAGGTGCTCCTTTTTCAGCCCTCCGCTCTCTGAGACGACGATCAATCTTAATAGAAAGCTCCATGAGTTTATCGAGAGTCTCAGGAGCTGGATACTGAAGGAGACTGTCTTTTATAGACTCAGATAAGCCGAGGCGAAACTGACTGCGCAGGGCTGGGTCATTCCATCCACAGTCGTTCGACCAACGGCGAAACTCCGTACAATAAATCTCTGCGGGATTCCTACCCTGTCTGAGAGCACGTAACTGACTCTCGGCGGATGCCTCTCTATCAGGGTCATCATACAATAGCCCTAAAGACCCCAGAAAGGCGTCTACAGACAACAATGCCGGATCCTCTGTTCTTAAACCAAAAGCCCAGGTCTGGGGATCCCCCTGAAGTAAAGAAATAATAATTCCGACCCGCTGAGATTCCGTACCTGAGGAGACTGGTCTTAAACGAAAATAAAGTTTACAAGACTCTTTAAAATTAAAAAACAGCTTCCTATCACCAGAAAAACGGTCAGGCAAATGCATTTTCGGTTCAGGAACGACCCTCGGGGAAGTCCGTAAAAGATCTTCCTGTGACCTCACCCGAAGGGAAAGATCCTGAACCATCTGAGTAAGTTCTTGAATCTGGCTAACTAGAAGCTGGCCAGGATTTGGCCCTAAACCAGTGGGATTCATGAGGCCGACAAATCTTCTAAACTGAATAAGGGAAAAAATCAAACCCTGTTAAATTTTAAGTTTTGGTGTGGCCGGTTATAATGTTATGATTCCAGTACTTCTGACCAGAGGAGATCTTATGACAGAGGCCAGAGTACTGGAAGGAAATGCTGGTTACGGGAGCGGGAAAGCCTAGTAACCCCTGGCGCCCTAACTCCGTTGTCTCGCCCGTGTAATCAGAAATCCCCTGCGAGACTATGGTTGCTTGAGCCCATGGCAGCCGCGTTTGAAGGGCGGATTATGTCTGCCCAACTCCGATGCCCCCTCAGGTCTTAATGGGAGACAAAGGGAAATCCGAGACAGGGTGATAACAAGGGGCCCTCTGACTAAGCAACCAGGCCAGGGGCTACAAGCTAACTAACTTAAACCAGAAGTATGTGCGGACAAACCGCCAGGGAAAAGGACAACCAAAAATCCACTAATCCGTTACTCCTATCCAGCACCGGGATTTGTGGGAGCGGAATCCTCCGCAAAAAGCTCCGAAACACAATATAACCAAATAATAAATAGTAAGCGGTCAAGCCGCAACACACGGCTACGCCGCGACTCACGAACACCACAGGATGTTAAAGGTGCTCGGTCTGGACTCCAGGAAAGGATGACAACTTCCGAGTACTGGATCACTGAGGACAGGAACGACCGGATAGAACAGGACTGGAAAACTCTCTGCAACTGACACAGCAAACAGGAAGCTATAACCGGCGTCTGTGAGAAGTCCTGAGAGTGCCTTTAAATGGAAGCCCTCCAATCAGGAGCCAGACAGGGCTAATTACAACATGCCGTGCAGCTGCATGCTGCACGGCCAGGAACCAATGAGGTGATTAACTTAGACCCAGCAACGGGGAACGCGGTCCGACAGTGGCGTCCCCGTTGCTAGGGTCTGTGCGGCTCCGTGCGCCTGGCGTCTAGCGTTGCTAGGGAGCCGGCGGCTGTCCGCATGCGGCGTCCCTAGTTGCTAGGCGCCGGGCCGCACTGACGAGCGGACCCTCGGCGCCTAACACATGTGTATAGAATCTAACTGGTTCACAAGCATAAGGAACCTAATAAATTGATTAATTGGGTATTAATTATAAGAACACCTATGAGTTCATAAATAGACCCCTATCTTATTTTGACACCCATAATTATAAAAATTCTGGTATCATTAATGTCTGATCACTAATGAACAGATGACATGACTAACCCGTGTGGTTTCTATATATGATACAGAACAAAGCCACAGAATTGGCTATAACAAACACCAATGTTACCACTATACAACGATCCTCTACTAAATGATCTGATTATAACCAGCCATTTATTCATATTTGGAAAACCCAGGACTAATTGTATTAACCATCAGTATAGTGAACCCACATGATATCTTTATTAGGGAAACCCATACTTTATGGACGGTATCACTGATCTATGATCGAATAATTCAAACAAATTACTCAAAGTGCTACCCACAGGGGGTGTAGTTCATTAGTGCCAATAATTAAAGACATCTCTATAATATAGCACATACCTCATCGGTCAGCAGCTTGAACCTGACACTCAGAGACTCAGGAGTGAAGGCAATTCAAATGGGTATAATGTCTAACCAATTTAGAACACGTGGTAGACCTGGTAAATTAA